>NC_139762.1:28399623-30799623 GCF_965231275.1 Zosterops lateralis | reverse complement strand
CCCGGCGATGAGCCAGCAGCCGCCGCCCCGGGCGGCCAGCGCCCCGGGACCGCCCTGGATTTTGATCCCGAGCGGCCACGTCCGCGCGGTGACACAGCCCGGCCCCGCCGCTGTCACCCCCGCACCGCTCCCACCCCAGCCCGTCCTCCCGGGCCGGAAACCGCGACCGCCCGGCGGCCGCACCGCGGACCCCCCCACCCCGCGGCCGCATCCCGCCCAGAGAAGCGCAGGAACCCCGGCACCTCCCCTGCCCAGCGCAGCGCAGCGCAGCCCAGCCGGCGGAGGGAGCGGCGGGCCGAGCAGAGCCCGCGGGCACGCACCGTGTAGAGCAGGTTGAGGGCGCAGAGGCAGTTCTTGGAGCAGGCGAACCCGCCGCACGCCATCGCTCCGCCACCGCCGCCCCGCGCGGCAGCCGCTCCGCCAGGAGGCCGCGGCCCCGCCCCCGGCCGCGCGCGGGTGCGGCCGCAGCAGGTGAGCGGCGCCCGCTGATTGGCCGCCGCGGGGCGCAAAGGTAAATGTATGCAAATGAGGGCTGTGACGTCGGCGCCGTCAGCCGCTATCCGGCGGCTCGTGCTGTGCGGGCGGGTCCCGTTCCGCCGGGCCCGTTCCCCGTGCCGTGAGGGCACGAGCGCCTTTCCCCTTCCCCTCTGCCGTGACGGCACCGGCCCTGTTCCCCGTTCTCCAGTGCCGTGAGGGCACCGGCCCTGTTCCCCGTTCTCCACTGCCGTGAGGGCACCGGCCCTGTTCCCCGTTCTCCAGTGCCGTGAGGGCACCGGCCCTGCCCCTGTCCCCGTCCCCGGCTGCCGTGAGGGCACACACAGCCCGGGCCTCGCCCCCCCCGCCGGCCCCGCCGTTCTGTTCCCGCACGGGCGGCGGCGCCTGGCCGGTGGCGGCACCCCTGTAATCCGTGGCCTGTGTAATCCCACGGAAAACATCCAGGGATTTACTTGTACAGACCGAGAGAGTATTGGGAGTGCGGATATTTTACCAGCACTTCATAGCGTTGTCAAGTCCCACTGTCAACCCAGCACTGCTGCTGTCCTTTCTCTTTTTAACATATTTTCTTTATTGATTTATTTTTACTAAGTCGTATTTCTACTGCGCCTCCTTACATATTTGTGTATTTCCTTAGTTTGAGGGTTAAATATTTTCAATTACAATAATTCTACTTCACAAAGCCTTCCATCTCTATCAATAATTTTCCTGCTGTTCAGTAGTTAGTTTTTATTAAATGTTTGTACTTGGCCTGAACGGTGTCCTGGTTCACTACAACCATCCAAAATCTTGTCTTCACAGTCCCCATGGGCTGCAGCCTGCCCAGTGATGCTTTGTAATACATACAACACACCTGATCTCTGCCAGCTGTTCCTGTGTGGACGAGTGTTGTGGCATTAGTGTCCAAGAGAGTTTCTTATCTTTTTTGCTGCGCTTCACAAAGAGACAGGGGCATGCTTGTTCCTCTCTTGGGATGTCTGTAAGAGTACATAGCACAGTTTACTTTGTTTGCAAACTAAAACAGTAGTTTTACTTTATCAGGTTTTGGTGCTGGAGAATTTGTGATGATCAGTTCCTAGTAAGCAAAGGAAGCTGCATCTACTTTCTGATGAATTCACGACAAATCTTAATAGGAATTTGTCATCAAAACAGTTCAGGGACAAAATTCCAAAAGCAATTTTTTTTTCTGTAATTTGGCTGGCCTTCATCTGCTAAGGAAGCCCCAGCAGGCAAATAATCCTTGCCAGCAGTGAGATGTTGAACAGCAGCACACTTTGTCTTTCCTAGTCTGTCACTCAGATCTTTTTAGTTTTAAACATTTTTTTCCATGCTCTTTGGTATTTTGCTAGATTTCTCCAATTAAATACAATACACTTTCCCCCCCCCTCATTCAATAACAAACACTTGTTGCTTTTCTATTGATGTATATCTACCTTTCAGCTGCTAGATGGACAAAATTCAAATTCTGCAACGTTTGTGACCACAAATTGAATCTGAATGCTCAACAGCTGCTGAAGCTTTATGTTTGTTTGTTTCTAAACTTGCCATCCCTGCTGCTGCAGCTTTGTGAAGTGACAGGAAGCCTTAAAAATCTGTTGAAAAATTTTTTCTCTGATAATTATACTGACTTAATATTGTAACTAATTTGGCCTGTTGGGAATGCAGATTTACTGACTGGATCTACTGCTTTTACTGGGCTGTGCTTCTAATCCTTTGGGCCCAACTCTAGCAGAGCATAAAGCCAGTATAAAGTCACTTCTTTCAGTGTAATTTTACTAGCAGCTTGTAATTTTATGGTAAAGGCTGGTATCAGAAAGTCTACTTGATAGAAAAGTGTATTTTGGATGTATGCCCTTTCCTGAACACAAGCAGCCATCAGCATATCAAATGCTTTTGTTGGATTTTGTTGCAAATGCTAACATCTAAAGTTACTGTGCCATTGTTGCTTTGGTTATGGTGATGAATTATTCAATATGATCATCCACTGTCCTTCTTTTTGGAGGATCTCTTTCACAATTAATTATTAAAAGCTGTGCCTCCACTTTCTTAATTAATGCTGGTGTTTCTTACTGAAGGACCCAGCTCCTACAGCCTGTTGTGGGTGGGAAGTACCTTTTGCCCACTGTTTCATGTCCAGGTAGGCATCTAACCATGCGTGCAACGTGGTTCATACCCACCTCTGACCATAATCTCTGGGGCATAGTTCAGCTGATGTAAGCACTCAAAGGTTCTAAGTAAGGAGATCTATGACAAATGTAGCAGATTTGTCAGAGACAAATGGGTCCTTCCTCCATCTCCCTTTCAATTTTGTTCATGAGCTATAGTAAAAACTTGGAATAATATGGTTTGGATTTAAAATAACACTTTTGGTGATACAGCAGTTGGCTGTGCTGATGTCTGTAATTTCTGATGATGATCAGGGTGTGTCTGCGCTCCTATTTCACATTAGGTTTCAGCACTTAGCTTGTATTCTGGCTAGAACTTAATTGGCTCAAGTTTTCTAAATGGCTAATTATGACTTGCTAGTTATGAAAAGACTCTCCTGCAGTTGGAAGGAAATCTGTCCTTCTTTGTAGAGGAAATACAGATGGTGATACTTTGATATTTTTTTAAATTGTTAAGTACCTGATCTAAGTGAGGATCCTAGGTATTTGTCTTCTCAGCCTTTGTCTTTTTAGGGAATAAATTCTGCACTCCCATCTGTTACAAATCCAGAGCTGCTGGATATAACCCAGAGCAGAATACGCCTTTTCCTTTTCTTCCCTCACTTTTTGTCTTTCTGGTGCTTATTCTCCGCTTCCTTGCACAGTCTTTGTTCTCCTGCCCTTCTATGGTGTGTTTCAATGGCACTGCTGGCAGCAGGAGGAGCTACAAACAGTGTGAATTAGTTTTTCTTTCATGGGAAACAGCAGTGGGGGAGAGTACACTGGGCACTTGTAATGCTGCTGACGTGCACTTACAAGACAGTACAAAAAGTAAATGCTTCTGCAAAGGGAGAGGGGAGTGGAAACACAGAGTTACTGGGGCTCAATGCTGGCACACTTCTTACTAGTCTAAAAAGCTTAAAATGAAGCTGTTTGGGTAGTTCACTCTTCATTTCCCAGTAAATTTGCATCAGCTGGATTGTTTTCCAGAGGATTGCTTCATGAAGCCTTTTACTGTAACAAGCTAAATGAAAATTCAGCTTATAGGCAAATCTATTCTATTTCTGTAGGCTGTGGCCTCACGTCGGTACTGCTGGTTTCTGTTACCTACTATGTGCCTGAAATCTGAAGGTCTGTGTCACTTCCGAGGCACAAATTTGAAAAGTGAAGCCTCAAGTGTGAACAAAGTTCTCCTAAAGTGTATATACTATTGTCTTAATTTTAAGACAGTGTGACCTTTTTTGTTACTCTCTACTATTATGGAGTCTAAAATGTTGTGAGTGAAACATTGTTTGCAGAAATTGATTTTTATCGCTTTGTTTTCTCCACGTTTACAATGAGTCGTTGACAGCACTTTAGGTATTTCATTTCACTCTTTGTCTTGTAAAGTCATTTTTCTTCCCCTTATTTGTATAAAGTCTCTCATGCACATCAAAATCAGGGAGGGGGAAAATAGGGTTTAAGGAAGCCAAGTGTTTCCAGGAGTAGTATTTATTGTGTACAGTTGACATATTTAGATATTAGAATTGAGGTGAATAGTGTATACGCACAAGACAGGGTTTCAGCTGGCTTTACTTGGAGTAGATAAAGTGCTTATCTTCCCGTGGCAGTTGACCATTAGAGCGTGTTCCCATGCCAGTTAAGTATGCCTGAAGTTTGGTGACGATAGTAGAATCTGTCAACAAAGTCTGTGAAGTAAAATGCTGTTTATCATCAATTGTGTTTCTCCATGGATGTAGTTTCCAATGTCCAGTCATTTCTTATGTCACTGGGCAGGAAAATCTGAGTCATCTCAGTCACCTGAACTGCCCCAGTTATTGAGTCATGTCAATTAGTCACCTTAGTTGCCAGTAACCGATGACTGAACATATAGAATCAATTAAACATACACTTAAAATGTTATCTGCTGTAACAATCAAGATTCCCCCCCCCCCCCCCCCCCCGCTCAAATTCAGCGCAAATGTCCTGTGGACATACCCCAGCTATTTCCTGATGTGTTAGTAATGAATTGGCTGTGCCGTGATGTTTGCTTGCAGTCATGAAATTCTCCCTGCTTCCTGGAACAAAACCAGTTCCCAGCAGTGCTATTGCAGTTGTTTGGTTGCCATTCCATCACCAGCCTTAAAGAAGCCCTTTCTGGCACTTGGCAGTGAAGAACAGCATGAGTAGGCGTAGCTGTTGCATGGATCTTTTGCTGTCTTACAGGTTGACACACAAGGTGTTGTGGTGCCTTTTCTTGTCAATGATCATTACGAGCCAGACATGGTGGAGAGGCGAGCTTGGCATACAGAAAAAAATTATCTGTGTTCTTTGGATCAGAGAATCTTCTCTGCAGAGAAAAAAAAATGTACAAAATTGTTTGGCATTTTTATTTATTTCTTTAGTGAAGTGGAGCATTGTAGATAGAGAAGAGGAATTTGGGACAGGAAAGTAGGCCGTTTAAGTACTGTGGCTAGAGCAACCCACAACTAGGTCAGAAATTAGCTCCTCCAAAAGCACAAAGACACAGCTCCTGTTCAGTTTAATAAATCTAACAAGTGGTTACAAAGGAAATAATGGCTTGTTCATCTGCACTCTTGGAGAGACAGATAACGAGTGTAGTCTTTGACAAACTTTCTGACCAAAATCCAAATGGCATAAAGCTCTTGGATTGAGCCTGGGAAGTTAAATTCCTATTAGGAAATTACCTAGAATGGAGACTTACACAAGCAGAAGCAGCTACCGGCCAGTCCAAAACTGTTGCCCCTGATGGAGCAGCTGTATGCCCAGCCTTGCTTTTTGAGCCATTCTTTATAATTCCCACCAGATATACCATGCAGTGGTGGAAAATAACATTGGAGTGTAACAATAAAATGTCTGCTTGTTAACTCAGTTGATGTCCATGTCTTTTGAATTGCCTCACTAACAGTTCTTGCCAGAAAAGGTAGGCTTGGTGAAATTTGTCCTCTGAAGTTTGTAGACAGGTGAGGGGAAAAAAAAAGCAAAACAACAAAAGAAATATCTGAAACAGCGCCAGGACACAAACTTTAAAGGGAAAATGTATTTTATTAGGCCAACCTGCTACAAATAGTAAAAAAGGCAAATACTAAGAAGTTCAAAGCTATATCTTGGGATTTCTAAAGATCTTAACTGTAAGAATCACCTTTCATCACATTTAAAATCCATTCTGAATTAAGCACATAGAGGATTAGGATAAGGAGAGTTTGTTACCTCTAATGTATTAAAGAAACAGCCAGAAGCTCAAAATAGCAATATAATGGTATTTTAAATAGTAGTACATAAAAGTCTTGACAGAAAGCCCAGTCTTTCTATTCAGGACCAGGATTCAGAAATGTTCTGAAATTGGGCTGGGTTTAGTCAAGCCTGGAAGAGAAAAAGGCAAAATTCTAGATCCCAGAAGTGAAGTGGTCTAGGGCTTCCTTCAGACAAATCCAAACTTATTTGGCTTGTTATGTATACGGCCCTTATGTGTCTCTCTGGGAGAGGTGGATAACTAGCAGGAAAGTAGCCTCTGGGTGACTGTGTGTGTCATACTTTGTTTCCATGGGAAGGGAATCATGGCAACAGGCTAGTACCTGACCCACTGCTGCATCTGTTCTTCAGGTCTGAAATAAACCCAGCAAACTTCAATGGCAAATATAAGTTGATAACTCTGTGATTAACAGGACATTTTAATGCTTGTGGACTAACACTGGGGTGTAAGCTTTTGGAGAGTAAATAGCTTTCAGATTAATTGCAGGTTTTATTTGGTTTATGCTGTGTCTGCTGCGAGATCTCATTAACATTGCATCCCAAAGGGTTCCTATTTATCACATTCAGGTGGAAACCATCACCTCTTCAAGGGAAAATGGATGCCATCTGCTCAGTGCCCTTCCAGATGATTCTCTGGGAGAGTTCCAAGAAATTCTAAGAAGCAGAAATCCTAAGTCTTTGTAAGTACATAGCAGAGCAGAATAGGATGGTTTGACCAGGACCTTATATGGTGGAAGCGTAAGGATGGGGGAAAAGCTGTGCATCACTAAGGAAATTTGAGCACCAAGGTCCTGATGTAAGTTGATTTGCTAAGCAACCATCACCAGGTGTGTGTGTTGACTGTGTCACTGTTACTCCTATGCATGTGAGCTGTGTGATTAGCTGTGCTGTGCCTGTCAGAGAACCATGGGGAACACAGGTTAGAAGGGACTCCTGGGGGTTGTGTGATCCAACATTCAGCTCAAAAGCCAAAGCAGTTTTCCCAGAGAAACATTCAGTCAAATTTTGAATGTCTCTAAGGATGAAGGGCAGCACCAGCTTGTTAGAGTGGTTGAGTACTCTCACTCTGAAAACCTTGAAGGTGAATTAACCTTGTTGCAATTTGTGGCCATTGTCTTGCTCTTTTGCTGTGTCAAGTGGGAAGTTTGGCTCTGTTTTCATTCTAACTCCTTTCTGGAGTTAGAAGAGTCTTCCACTTTCTGGAGTGAAAGACTGCAGTAAGATCTACCCCCAGCCTTCTTCTATGTAGACTAAATAAACACAGTCCCATTGTCATTCCTACGTTATTTGTCTAGAGCGAGAACATTAATTTTTTTCCCTGTGATATCATGACTGGTACTTTCCTTTAATATCCTGCTAAAGAACAGAAGAGAGGGAGAGAGACATTTCATCCAAATCAGCAAACCCCCAGTGAAACAAATTCACAGGGCAAAGAGAAAGATAGAATGCCAAGTTTTGCTGTACATGTTATTTCTTTCTGTGGTTTCTGTAAAGCACAGTCAGTGTTCTCACCCTGCTCTATTAGCGTGGCTTAGCTGTGGTAAAGTTAGCTTATGTGCTACTTTGGTGAGGTAAGAACTTTTCAGAAACAGGCAATTTGGTCATGAGCATGACCTTGAAATCATGAGCAGTAAATGACTCAAAATTCAGAAGTTAAAGAACCCCATTTCTTTCCTAATATCAAATCTTAAACTAGTGTCATAATTAATTTAGACACCTGACATACATTTTGAAGCAGTTGGTTCAGTGATAATGCTACATGCCTCTAGCCAGTCATCTTTATTTAAAATATCTTGTTAAAATATCTCGTTTGCTTCTTTTCTTGCAAACAGAAGACCTATAGCTGTGAGCTTCCAGTAATGTGAATTCAGCACTTTGGAGTGTGCATGAGGAGTATATAGAAAAAGCTATGGCTCTTTAGTTAGGAAAACAACCTGCTGCTGCCAGCCAGTTCTGCTGCATCACCACCATCATCTGAGTGCAAGCTGGGAAGCAATTTCATCGTCTGGTCTTTTCCCTTGATGGCACTAAAAGCGTACCATGCTCACATAAAAATTTAAAGCAACAAGAGTGCTCAGGAGTATGTTCATCTATAAGAACAGCTCTTTATTTTCCAGTGGTCTTCTTGCAAGCAGATGACACTAACAGCAGAATGGGTATCTAGTAACATGGAAATAGAAGAAACAAACCTTGTTTGTTACTTTGAAGTGTCAGATGGCAACCCAGAGTTTGACAGTGAAACCCTGAAGTATCATACTTATTCTGAATTCTCTGCTTTGCTCTTGAGCTATATAAATCCAGCTCCAGTACAATGGCAGACATATCACTGTGAAAATCAGCCCATTTGTATTGGTGTGGAGTGCACTTCTGGCTTTATGTAAGCTAAGCAGTATATAGGCTTACACATTTAAACTTAGTTTCCCATTTTATCCTACAAGTTAGCTGCTTATGGAGTCTACTGGCAGTGCTTTTTGCTATCAGTGCCCAAACATCTGTATTAGGGACATTACACAAGCTGAGAGTCAGATACTGGTATCTGCAATAAGTAATTAATCCCTTAAGCACACAGGAATTTTCTGTCAGTCGAATTGTCTTGCTACGATTTTTCTAGAAGAAAGATAAAGCTGATAGGTCATGGCTTATCTTTCACCAAAGTTTCTTCTTGGCGTCACGAGATTTATCTCTTTTTACCATCTGGCTTCCCAGCCTGCAATCCCAGTTTAGGGTTTGCCTTTTTGAAACCGTGGGTTTCTGTCAGTGCTGATCAAGATAGCCATCAGTTGAAAATGGTTTTATATTAATTAGCCAGGTATTAGTTTTGGTTTGTTCTCTCTTTTTTTTAATGCAGTTTTTTTTTACTATAGAGTTTATGCAGACAAAGAGAAGTGTTCTGCCAATGGGCTAATACAGTTTCCATTTAATTGTGTACTTCATGTAGGTTAAGAACCCTTCTGCAAGAGGGTAAGAGAGGCAAACTGTTACGAAAAAAGGAAGAATAAAGTGGGTTTTATATGGTTCTATTTTTTTTTAAGGAAGTAACTGAAGAATCCAAAAATAGAGTATTTGCAGTTACTGTGCTTTACAGAATGTACACTGAAATCTATGCAAATCCAGAGGTAAATCTAAACTTAATCTGCAGACAATTTTAAATGATGGTGGATTTTCAAGCTTAAAATAATTAGTTTACTTCCTAGTATCAGCTAGAAGGTGTTTTTGACACCATCTTGTGTTTTATTCCCACCTTCTATGTATGAGTGAGAGATGGCAGCTTGGGAAGCTGCCAGCCTGTTGCCACAGGAGTGGCTTTTCTCCTAGAGGTGTATTGAAACTTTTTGGCACAGTTTCTCTAGAGCAGCCCAAGTCATGGCAGCTGGCAGCACTCTTGGTGCTGCTTCCTTCTTGATGCCACTGAGACAGACACAGCAGCTGACAAAGCAATAACTGGGATGCTGATGGAAAACAAGGCTACTATTTTAAATATGAACCAATCTTTTTAGAGGATTTAGCCTTAAATTAACATGTACACTGAATAAAGTGCTCTTGAAGGCTACTTTTCCCCAGGAAATATTTCTTCCCATGATTTAGGGAGAGCAAGCAGTCAGTCATGTTAGGAGTGGAGAGATCTGGGTGGTGGGTGCACTGTGGTGCTGCCTTGCACCTGTTCAGTGGAATTTCTGGCATGAGGGATAAAAGATTGCTATCAGATATTACAAGTGATGATAGAAGGTGGCTGACAAAGGTGGAACAGACTTTATGGCCCTCTTCTCAGCAGCAGCAGGCCAGGGTTTGTTTCTAGTTTCAATTCTGGCTATGGGTGCAAAGAAGTTTTTCTTTGAGAAAGAAACGAATGGACTTCAGGTCTCTTACCTGCTTCACATTGCTATACCTGTGCTGGGGCTGAGAGAGCACCACTTCACCCTGCCAAGTCTGTGCTGTCAGAACTCATCCAGGATTTACAGGCATCTTAATGTCTTCTTTAAGTGTCATCTCCATTTCTGAGTCAAAGGACAGTAAGGTCACAGGTCTGACAGAACAAAGAAGATCCCTTAAAGGATTTACTCTCAATGCTGGGTAAATCCTTAACTACTGAGACAATTCTTAATTTTATTATTTTATTTGACACTCTTGTGTCAAAGGCATGTGCTTTTCACTAACCAAATGCTGCACAAACCAAGGCACCTCTGCCTTTGGGGAGTAGATCACACTTGATATTTTTATTCAGCAGTCAGGTTTTTTTCACAATGCTTTATCATTTTATCTCTTTGCTATTATTTTCCTGAGCTGGATGATTTCTTGGGGTTTTTTTTTGCCTCTTAAGAATGTATTTCTGTCCATTATAGACTAGCACAGCAGTAGAAAGTGGTTGGTGAGAGGTGGATCAGTAATATAATGATACTGTCTTCAAACACCTTCTCCAAACAGGAAGGCGTCTCTGGCTCTGATGAGAGAATCTTGTTCGTCTTGGGGGGTTATATGGATTCTTCCATTTTATGAGCTGGACTAAAACCCCCTGGGAATTCAGAATATCTCTGAGTTCCTGATATTTTAAGTGACTTCTGGTGAGAAAAGTTAACATGAATTTCAATATGGAAACAAAATTCCAGCTTAAATGTCATCTACAACATGATTCAGACCTCCCACTGTTGCAGGACTGGCAGGTTATTGCTCTGCTGTCTGTTATGTTTGTAGAAGGCCATGCTTTGGTACTTTTCCTCTAGTTTACATTTAGGTTCCTATCTATACTATTAAAATTGTCCCTAGTGGATTCTTCCTTTGATATGGGAAGATGCTGTCCTTTTGCTTCCTCTCTGAGGATTAGTGTTCCCTAGAAGACCACACTTTTCCTCTGTGCTTTTTTCATTTTAAAACTCCAGGGTTGCTCTGCAGCAGCAGCACCACCGTATGTCTCTCTTCAGTCAGTTGCCCATACAGCTCAGACCTCTCCCACACCCTGATAAAGCCATTTGGAGTTTAGGGTCATGAGAACTGGTAGCTTTAGGACTTCTCTAGTAAATATACCCATGTCTTTGATTTCTCCATGCTGATTCTTCTTGCCTACATCTGATTATTGCATTTCATCTATCCTATTCAAGTTTAGTAATGCATAAATGTGAAGTTGCACAAAGGCAGGGCATAAACAAGTTTAGTTTTTTAGTACTTGAAGGGAGGATAGTTTTATTTAGTTTAAATAAATCATCCAGGGGTGTGCCTTATCATCTGAGCTGCATTTTGCCTGAAGAATCCTTCAGTTTAAAGGATTACCAGGAGCTGCTGTTTCAAAAAAGCTTATTTAAAAAGACATTAGTTGTTGTAACAGCACTAAATTATAACATAAATATGACACAAATGCTACAAAAATCACTGAATTATAGCCAGTTATTATAAAAAAACTCACCCCCATAAAACAACAACAACAAAAAGATGAAGAGAACTGTGGATGTGATTATGTACAAAAGCTATTAAAAGTTGAAAAATAAAAAAAAAAAATTAGAAATAAAGCTGTCTGCTCATCAGTAACAGGGATCTGGTGTGACTGTAAGAGGGGCAATGCATGGGAGTGTTACATAAGTACAGTTTGATGCAAGAAGAGACAACACATGACCTTGAATGATGCAGGTATTCTGAATTCTCTTTCTGTTCTGTTGTGTCCTATACTTCCTTCTCTTGGGACTGCTACTCTCTCTCTCTCTCTCGCTCTTTCTCTCTCTCTCCCCCTCTCCCTGTCCTCTCTCTCTGTCTTTGGAGTGTTTGCTGGCATTTTCCCTGACAAGCTACTGCCTATTTGGGATCTCCAGGGACTGCATCCGTACAAATCTGACTGCTGTGATTATTTCAGTGCTCGTCGCACATTTCCCTGAGGAGCAGCAGAACTGTGCCAGATGTGGTTCATGTGCTTTGCTTCCCCTGGGCCCGGCAGGGAGGCTTTGTGCCAGCTGGAGGGACACCAAGAAAGGGCTGGAGCAATGGCATTGGTGCCTGCCTCAGCCCCTGGGAAAGGGGGGATCCCCTTTCCTTGCTCCAAGCGAGGGGCTGCAGGACGTGTCTCTGCACAGGCTCTTCAGCAGCGTGGGAGAGCAGACAGCTCTGACTGCAGGTCCAGAAGTTTAGCTGAGTGTGACAAAATGCTTTCCCAGTCTTTCTGGAAATCTGGGCCAGCCTGTGAGGTTGAGGAAGGTGAGAAACCACAGTAAGTGAAGGTGATCTGTCTGGAAGCAGAAGATATTTCCATGTTGGATTTATTGAATTATGTGTGGTTTGTGATGGAGAGAGAAATCAGGACTTTCTCAGCTGAGTACAGGATGAGATACCCTTTGATTAAATCAAATTAATGATTTCATTATGAGATCAGCATTAATGGGTTCTTCTGGAATTACAGGTTCAGTTTTCTGGATTCACTCATTTCTTAAACTGAAAGCAAAATACAGAAGATACAAAGAAGAAAAAAAAAGACCCTGCTTCTATTAATCCCAGAATACCATTGTCTTGATAAAATCACAGAAAACTGGGTTTTATTTTCAAAAGGTGGGAAAAGTATAATCTTCCAGGTCTTCCACTGCTTCCATTTCTTGACACCACAAAAATTTCTGGTAATGGAAATAGAGAGACATCTCTAGGATCCTTCAGAAGATGTCTTTGCTTGCTGTTATCCCAAGGGCCTGGATTGTAGGGACTGAAAGGAACAGCGTTGATGTAGGGATGGACAGCAAGCCTCATGAAAGATTCACCTTCTCTATCTATGTCATCAGTAAAAGAGAGAGATTCTGTGACAATTTTTTACCATTTCTTTCACTGACTGTGCTACTTATTCCACAAACTGTGATTTACCTGCCTTCTCATTTCCCTTTAGAATCTCCTTCAGTATCACAGATACCATCTATTTTCTCTCAGGTGGTCTTACTGATACAAATCTAACTAAATTTTAGATCAGTTTTTCTCAGTCGGTTTTAATTTTTTCAAGGCTGCTGCTGCTATTTTGGACCTGGAGAAGGAAATGTAGTTGAAAGCTTATTGATTTTTTTCCCAGCTAGACTAGTGGGTTTAATAACATAGGTCTGGCTAAAAACCTTATTTTGATCATATCCTGGGATACATCAACAATACTGTTTTGTTATTTCTTCTAGCATAATTTATGGCTGTCAGTGCTATGCAAATATCTAAACAATAAGTAGTAATGATATGGAGAGTGTTACGTTAGCCTATTTCATCAGGGAAAAATTAAGAGAAAAATCTCAGGCAACTGATGCCCTTTGAGACACTGCAACATAAATGTATCTTCTTTTTATGAAGTTGCCATGATACAGTCTTTTATTTTGTTCACTGTGGATTGAATTTTTTTTTTTTTTTTTAATTCTTGTGTGTTTCTAAATCAGCAAAACTTGGTGTTCAGGGTGTGTTTCTCCCTGCTGGTGATGTTCCAGAGCAGTTTGCAGTTTCCCTGCAGTCCTGTGGAGTGAAGGGTACTGAACAGCATGGAAGCAGACACTCAAATCTTGTAACACCATCAGTAGAAGAGCTGTGGTGAGTGTAGGACACAGTAAGCAGTTGTTAACATTGAACTCTTATATGAGGCACTTGGGCTGAGGCAATTGAGTTTCTGGCAGCCATGGGAGGGACAGATCCAAGTACCAAAATGTTACCTGTCAGTCTGCAGCTGGGTCATATTAGCAGCTCCAGTACTGGCCTCTTCCCTTGTGCTTGGCATATACAGCCCAGCACTGCCTCTCCCATGGGAAGGAGACACATCCTGTATGTCTGCAAAATAGAGCCATGTGTGGGGTCCTGCTTGCTGAGCACTGAGACTGACAAGTGCATTTCTCTCCTGCATCCGTGTGGGAGAGGCAGCGGGAAAACAAGGACAGACCCTTCACCCTCCTAATCCGGATCTCCTCAGATGAGTGCTAAGGACATTGCTCTCCCAGCATGGCCTCTGGGGGGGGGCCCAGGGCAGCAGGGAGCTGTGGTGAGGTGAGACTCCAACCTGCACAGCTCCTGTGGAACTTTCTGAGGTTCTGTAAGCTCAGGACCTCTTTCTCATCAGGGAATAATGTTGGTGAACTGGAAAGGAGCACCTGAATCCCCTGCTAGTGTGTGGTGTGATGTGAGCTACCAGGCCTCTGTGGGAGGAAAGTGAGGTTGTCACCGTGGTGTTAATCAGATTCCTGCCAGGAAAAAAATAGCAAGTGAGCTATTTTAGTCATCCAGGACACCAGTGCAGTGGCTCTGTAACATGGGCCAAATATAGGTTACATGCACAGCCCAGGAGTGTTTGCCTGCCTGAATCCTGTCTTCTGCAGGTGTTGGCATAACTTCCCCTCCTGGGATTTGTTTTCATTTACATGAAGCTATAAAGGCCCATGTCACTGGTAAGGAGCAAGAATTAACTTTTGCTTAAAATATCATAGCAAAAACAAAACCAAAAGCTTGGTGGAAAAGTGGAAGAAGTGAACCCTTGCTTTTTTCCCCCCTTCAAAATCAAAAGATGTGGGTTTTTTTGGAAAATATATACTTATGTAATTTGTCCTAATTTTGGTTCTTAATAACCAGCACAGCTCAGTGAGAGCTGAATGGTTGCTGCAATTAACCCATGTAATGTTATTTGTGGCTCTTTTTGAGAAAGGACTGGTTTGTCTCAGCCCACAAGACTTATTTTAGATAATCACCATTTTTAAGTGCAAATGTGACTTTAAAGGTAGTTATTCTTGTCCATGAACATGACAGGAGCTATAAAGCCTTTGAGATGCCAGAACAGACCTGTTAGAACTACCAGGCAGTTTACCAGTGCCTCAGTTTAGGGCATGCTTGGTAGCAACAGGTTTTATTCTCCAAATGCTGTTTAGAATAACGTGACACGACTGATTCACCATGTGCCCCCCATCTGCAACCACTCTAGGCTGAACCCACTGGTTCTGGTAGGTCACATTTTGAGGAAGGGGTTCAAAGCAGAAATCAGAGTTCAGCAACCCTACACCCTTACATTAGCAAACATAAGGGATAGGGCCACCTTTTCTTGCCCCCTGCTTGCCTTGAAGTGCTGGCCTGTCATTGCTGAAGTGCACAAGCTGCCCTGAAATAAAGCTGTGCTGTTCAAATACACACATGAAGCAGCTTGTTTCTTGCTGCTAATGAAACACCAAAGCTGCTTGTCAGTGCCCTGACCGAGGCACCACCCCTGGGGAGCTGTGCTGGGAGCAGGAGCCCCATGAAGAGCTGCACCTGACACCCTCAGCCCGGGTGTTACCTGGAGTGGGGAGGAAGGGCCTCCAACACTCCCCAGTCCATCAGTCCCTCAGTGCTGTTCACTCAGTGCACAGGTTTGTTCTGATGAGAGCTCTGCCTCTTAAACTGTGGATTATGGCAGCATAGAAGGAAAACATGACTCCCACACCCACCCATTCATGAGGCATTGTTTAACACTACCTTGTCACTAAATGGACTGAGGAGGGGGAAGGCTTTTAAAGACTTGAGAAAATGGCTCTATATTGCTTGAAGAACCACTTTGGTGGAAAAATATTACTTACGCACACACACAAGACCACCTCCATATCCCTCCATCTCCCAAGTGTGATCATGAAGTGGACCCTGGGATCTTGTAGGGGATCTCACCTGGCAAATGCTGGTTTCTCTTGGTGTTAAATGCCTTCCTTGCTCAGCCAGCCTACAGCTGCCATAGAGATGAGTTTGGGGAGTATTCCATCACTCCTTTTGGCACAGGTCTGGCTGCTGAGTTTGGGATGTGCTGAACAAGCAGAAAAGGGGGATGCTGGCACAGCAGGTCATCACCTACTTGGGGGTAAATCTCTATCAGCCAAAGCATAGTAATGGTGAAGCAGGATTGTTGTTGAAAACAATGCAGGGAGTGTCAGCTCGATGATGGTTTGCGATCTGTGGGATTACAGACTGCAGTGGGCTGGAAGCCTCCTTTGCACAGGGCTTGACACAGTTAGACAAGCCTACAATGCAATTAGGTAGTTGGAACAGCAAGAAATAGGAACTGTGTCAGCCCCTTTCAGATTCATAACCAGCACTTTAACCAACCTCACTGTTGCATCCCAAGGATGATGTGGTCTCTCTCCTGGAGAGCACTTGTACACCAGAAGAATGTTTTAAAGCAATATAATTGGCTTTCTTAGTTAAAACCTCAGCACGATTTCAGAAGGGAGAGGCCAGAACAGAAGAATCACCTTCAAATTCAGCAGTCGCCATTTTAAAGTGCACCCTATTGCAATTTATTGTAAAGTAAAAGATGTACAGTTCTCACATTAAGGTTGCAGTTTCAAAATTGAACGCAATATATTATGTGAAGCACATTTTCTATGAAGTATCTTTTTATTTTTACAAGACAACTGGTTCCATGTTTAAAACATGTATTTAATGCTGACTGCAGGTTTGATTTCTCTAGCAGAGAAACAATAATTCAAGAGCTGTGTTGAAGAAATGCCTTGGGTTGGGAACATTTTTAACTGAAATGCAGACTCTGAAGGCTTCAAGGGAAGGGCACCTTGCCTGAAGGGAGTCACATCAAAAGCTCTGCTCAGCTTCTAATTTACAGGTTTCCTGAAAAACCTTATCATTTACATGCTTTTGTACTGACATTCAGTCTGATGCAAACTAGATCTATTTGTACCTACCTAGTTCCGTTACCAGCATATATGTGAAATGCTGGAAGAAAAAATACACATGTAAGTTCCCCTCTGAACTGATCTCAGAGATTAAGTGAGAAAAATTCCTGAAAACTAGATTCAGAAACTGTTAGTGCCTAACAATTTTCCTAGGGGAGGGCAAGCTGAGAGAGCCTCCCAGGAGCTACTCATTAGGCATGATATTAACACGGAAGATGTAGGGCTTTGGGCATTGCATGACTGAAAAGTGAAGAACTCCTGTCAGCCCAGAGTGCAACTCCTCACCCTGCTCCAAATCACAAGTCTCAACTTGGCCAGCAGCCCTGTGCTAAAAACACCCATTTCTCTCTAACACAATGTCTATAAATGGAGCTAGGACAACTATGTCAGCAACCATAGAATATCTCAACTTGGCAGGGACCTTGAAAAGATCATTGGGTGCAACTCAGGTGCCTGGCTTGGGGGCACCTGAACTCCAGTGCAGTGGATCCACTCAGCTTTGCTTGTGCCTGCAGTGTGCTGGGGGCACAGGTGCAGCAGGAATCCCAGATTTGCTGCCTTTGGCCTCAACAGTGCCTCTTGCAGCCAATGATTTCTGTCTCCAGCAGATGGCTCAGCCAGCCCACAGCCAGCCGTGCCTGGCTCTCCCTGGCA
Source organism: Zosterops lateralis (assembly GCF_965231275.1). Classification (NCBI taxonomy): domain Eukaryota; kingdom Metazoa; phylum Chordata; class Aves; order Passeriformes; family Zosteropidae; genus Zosterops; species Zosterops lateralis. The sequence goes on along the minus strand of NC_139762.1, from coordinate 30,782,459 downwards.
GTCTCACTGCAGGGAAATGGAATTGTGATCTCTGCACATTACTTGAGAATGGCACCTTCAAAATCAGCCTAAATTTAAGACTATACAGGAAAGTGGGTTTGTGTACACCAAACTAAACACCCATTAGTACCTCAGGAAACAGCAATTTTGAATTTAAGATGTTTTTAGGAATAGTGGCTGCATATCAATGACTCAATACTACCAACGTCACAGCTGCAGAGTTTTGTGCATGTATTTTCATGCCGAGCAAATTTATTTTCTGTAATAACAAGGATCAAAATGGAAAGTATGCAGCTAATGCATCAATTCTGCTTTTTAATATGACTGGCTCTGGTCTTCTTAAACTTACTGGAAACATCACCATGACATATTTCCCCTTCCAAAGATCTATACCTGTTAGGAAAATAAATGCTGTAATAGATGGAAAGCTGGTGCTCAACAGCACTTGATTTCCACTTGCTAACTTGCTGTTTACAGTAAAGCTAAATACATACTGAGACACGACACTTACACTCATATGATCTGTGGTTTATATGAAGTGTTGACTTTCCCTCAGAAAAATCTGTACTATCTGTTAGCTTACTGGCTTCTAATTACAAAACACATCACTTCATTAATTGATTATGCCCTGTCATGCTTCTTCCCCTGTAAGAATACAAGCCTGGCTTTTCTAAACCTGATGTAAATAAATTTCAGATTTCACAAATAATGACTTCTAGTCATGCATGTTTTGAAGCTAATTCTTCTAAAATGAGACAATTTCTCTTTCAAAATTCAGCAATCATCAAGAACTGAGTGTAGTTTGAACTGAGCAGAGCACATTATTCTATATACCATTTGTATAAACTGTACCTGCAAAATTTGGACTCCACAGTTTTGTTCCTGCACATTTTCTTTGAATTAAGGAACAGAATGAATCAATATTTGCTATGGAATATGGTTAATCTGTCCAAAGTTGTATGTAAGGATAGGAATAAAGATTTGACAGTGATCCCTATACCAGTTAACTACAGCTGCTGATGTTTTGGGCAAGAAGTATGAAAATGTTTTGTTTGCATTCTTGTGTAGTTTTTACTTGAAGAATCATAATAAACTTTGGCAAGCCAGAACTTTACATACACACTAATACCACAAAATTAAGATATAAAAGCCATTTATTCAAAAAAATGTGGTGGTGTCAAATCACATACACAAGCCAATATTGAGCTACAAACACAGACCAAACAGTTCTATAAACAGAAATTGGAGTGTTCATATACCATAGTACCTGAAAAAGACCGTTAATAAAAAGGAGTCCATAAGTATTTCATGTCACTTTTTCTATATGGCTCCTTGCTGAATGTCTTTGCCTAAGTTAGTGTACACTGAGCCAGAGGTAGAGTCCCAAGTAAAGCATCTAATGCCTCAGGGCTCCATTAAAAACCTTTATTCTTCTAAACAAAAGGAAAGTCTAGTCTATAGTTTTCTGTATGACACTGAAGTAAAGCCTCTTTGCTTGAACAGTACGGCATTCCCAAGCGCATTTGGCATTAACCTAGATTGAGACTGTGCTTTGTGGAACCACCTCAGTTCTCCTCCCCTTCAGACTCCGACTCTAGAAGAGAAGAGAGTAAAACACTTCATGTAAGTTGCACAAGGACACTGATGTGAGTAAGTCTGTAAAAATAACAAGATATCCTTCCAAAATGGAAATGAAAATTTTTACCACACCTCATAGTTCCTAGGAAAGGTTGGCAGATCAAACAGAGCAAACAAGGAAGAAACACACAGCTTCAGGAGATGAAGGGTTACTCTGCTGCCCTCCATGGTGGGCTACTTAATTTACAGATCTGTCATTAAAATTTTCACCATGTTGCTATGAATGATTCTGGTCCTCATCTAGAGAGCCACACAACATGTACCTGAGCTGAGTTTAATAAAGGATCAGCATTATTTACTCGCTCTTCTAATCTCTGTGAGTAGACTGTACTGCTGTCATCCAGGAAGCACCCTTGAAACTATTTGCTTTGCAAGTATCAATCAACATCACCATCCAGCCTATCTAGAAAGGCTAAGTGGTGTTACCTTACAGGAGGTATGAAACATGTACAAACCAAAATTTTAAATAATTTTTATAGCATAAAATAAAGTTCGTTTAGTAATAAAAGCAGAAGAAGTAGGAAGTAACCTAGAAGCAGGAATACACATGCTGGTTTTGTAACTTAAAGCTACTTTGCATCATATTGTATTTCTGCATTCACCTGACAGGAAAGAGCTCACTGCCAACAAATATTACACCATAGATCAGATTTCTGAGAGCAAACATGGTCTGCATGTTCTTACAGAAATATTTTGTCTCTGTTTGTGCTGGACTTTGTAATTAAGGACATCTGGCAGAGGAGACATGCAGGAAAGGATAAAAATACAGAGCAGCCGAGGCATACAAGCAGAAAATTAAAAAAGGGGGAAAAAAAGCCTCATTAGACCAAGCTTGCCCATCCAAAATCTCAAGTGTGAAAGCAGCCGCCATTTCCTCAATATGTGAATGCTGCTAAGTTTTATCTGGTCCTTGTCAGTAGTATATATTCCCTCCAAGTTTATAAAATTAATTATATTAAATGGATGCAAATGAACCCTAATAATTCTATCCCTATCTATTACACATGGGTTTATCTTCCCAACTGATGAGGAATTCTTTGTCCATGCAGCAAAAGATAACTTACTTATTCAGTAGAAGTATTTTCCTATCAAGAATACGAGGAAAAAAAGCCGAGTTAGGGACTAAAGAAACCCATTCTCCTTCTAAATAACCACTTTAAAGCAGCAAATACAGACCACTTAATGTTAACCTGACCATTCAGATAAAGTCAGTTTCAAGAGCCAGGGCACAGGCAAGCTCATGCTCTGTGCCATTAAACATGACAATAGCAAAAAAGGCACTGAGACAGAAAACTGTGTGGCTGGAGGTGTTAGCACCAAGGTACTTCATGCTGTCATCAGTGCAGAGCTCCTCCCTGCAGAAGATTTTCTCTATAGACAAGTGGTACCCAATGAATAAAGGACTTCACAGGAACACCATAATCACTAACAAAGCAGCAAGCATTGTTAGGCTTAAGCATGCCTGGAAACAATTGAGATGGCCATGCCTGCTGTTTTGTATTTTGAGTCCTGAATACTTCATATCCTGGTAAAACTAAAATGTGAAAAAAAAAAAAATTGTTTTGCTGAGACTACCATAGTTCTTCAAATGAATCCGTACCTTCTTCAGCATTTTGCAGCCACTCCACAAATTTCTTCATCTGGTCAAGAAAAACACTTTTGCCTTTAGCAACATGTGCTTCTTTATACCACTTGAGGATAGCTTCTTCACTCAGAACATCAGCTGAAATACAGAGCAGTGTTTGTAAAAAAAAAATGTATTTTTTAGAGATTGGCAAATTTAAAACATGAGCGGAGAAAGATTTTTCAAGGCAGTTTAAAACTAATATGATTGCAGTGGAACAAGCTTTGCATGATCTATATTAGGCTACATTAGGCTATATTATATGCATCAAATAAAGAATATTTGATGCATATAATGGGTTCCAGATGCAATAAAATGTGTAATGTATTAGGCCTAAAATAAAGTATCAAACATTGTGCTTCTGTCAAGAAGAGTTCTTTATTCATCTGTTTTAAATATACCACATAAGATTGCTGGATAAAAGAAATATAATAATCAGCCTGTACATCTTGGAAGTTACCACAATAAGAATTACTATGATTTTCTTGCTGTTGTATCACAGAATTGGGCATGGTTCTAGAAGCCTGAAGTGACAGATATCTTCTGACTGAACACTTAAGCGACAGCCAGTAGGGATTTTTTGCAATCATTTTCCCCTAAAGGTCTTATATTGTTTTTAGGTGCTAAGTTTTAAGGTCACTATTCAGACCACCCATTTAATTGGCTTGGATGGACAGCACAGCTGACATTTTTATGTCAAGCATCAGGAAAAAATAGCTGTCAGTTAGGACATGTGAGGCTGAGTGCAATTCAAAATAAAGAAGTACTAATAAATAGCAAGGACACTTATTGTTACCAACATAGGCAAATTTAGGTCTAGCAACAGACCTCTAGCTCCAGGACAAAGCTCCTGTGATCCAGCCAAGCCAAGTATCTCAGTAATTGATGGCTGTGGAGGCAAAATCTGGGATCCACAATGGCATTTTGGCAGTTATGTAATACAAGAGGCAAGAACAAACAACAACATCAACAACAACAAAAATCAAACTGTATTTGTTCTATAAAAAGACTAAAGACAGCTTTCTACACCTCATTAAAATTTCCATTCTTTTTGTCTTTGAACAAACTACCCTCCCTGCTCAAAATCAACACATTTATGTACTTCACTGCTTCCCTGAGCTTCTTGGTGCCATCCCACCCACTGGGTATTTGCTTGCCAAGGCACCGACCCTGACCATCACCTTCTGCTTCAGCCTGAAGTTAGAGCAGATGTGGCAGGGAAGGGAAGAAGACAAACTGAAATAAATGACGCTAAAACCCCAAAGCATCTGATCAAATGAGACAGAGGAGACACATTTCACATATGCTGTTGAATAATAAACAGATGGAAGCAACCAGGGATACGTTTGAACTTAATCAAAACTATTCCAAGACATTCAACAGTAACTGAATATGAAATCTCCCTGAAAATTAGGAATTTAGTAAGTGCATGTGACTGGTAATTACCTTGTCTCTCAGGCACATTTCCAAAATAAAACCTCTTCTGCAGTTTACTGCAGCTGACAGTAATGCTGAGAAAATGCAGGGAAAACAGAACTGAGCTGGCTTTAGGCTTTTTTCTGTATATATAAATTGTGTTTAGTGAACCTACAGGAGGCACAAAATTCCACCATCTTCCTGAAATCACAACCTGTCACAATGAACATTTTCTCCAATGTTACAGAAATGCTTGAGACAAGAAAGAGGTTTTGAACATGTTGCGGTAAGTACTTGCTTGTAGTCCTTAGCAGCAGCTCTAAGACATTACACTATTTAATGAATCTGGATTTTAATTTAGCATACATGAAAATATTTCACATGGACTCATGAGCCTGCAGTTTAATGCTAAAGTGCATGTGAAAAGATTACATTTACCTCGAAGTCCTGAAGTTCACAACTACATCTGGAAAATTACTCAGGGTATGACACATAACAACAGGCAAAGAAAGTCAGGAGAGATTTCAGGGAAAAAAAAAACAACAACCAAAAAAACCCAAGTAGAGCAATCCTGTCCCCAGCTCAAGCTCTGGGGCACTGTGGACATTCACAAGTATGAAGCTGCTGTATAGAAGTGCTGAAGCCTGTTGCTGCAGGACAGGTCACATTATGATAACTGTACAAGGAAGCACCTCCAGGTAGCCACATAGCTCAGTTTAAAGTGATAGGACTTAAGTCTGTTTTTTTGATCTGAAGCCCATAAGCTCAATGGTTTTGTTGCCAAAAGGGAAAGTGCAATTTCTCCCTCCCTTCCCAAAACCCCAATCTAATAAAAGCAGCAAGTCTCACTGTGTACCTCAAAGATTAAAACATTCGCAAGTCTGGAAGATGAAAAACTTGCCTGTATTTAACCCCATGGCAATAAACCTCCTACCCTAACAGAGAAGAACAAAATGCCTTGAACTACAAAAAGGACAACTGCAATGCTCTTTTAATTTCTAAGAAATAATATGTGCAATACATTTCATGCCTCCAGTGCTCATAAGGGATGGCATTCTCCCACCAGCACAAAGATGCTCAATTCAACAATCATGCAGGATAGCGCGTAGTTAATCATACCTCTAAGTTGCTTTGAAGCAGTGGGAAGGGAAAATGGAAGGAGGATGAAGGGAATGACTCACTTTGTACATATATAGTTATTCCTCATTAAAGTTGATTATAGATATATTTTAATGGCTGGAGCTGAGCACTGCGGTTTGTGGGCGTGTGCACATCATTCTCACTGCAGTCCCAGGTGATGTCAGCCCCAGAGAGCTGCTTCTCCTGCAGGTGCAGCCAACTGCCACTCAAACCACCCACAGCCAGAGCCTCCAGGGACGTCCTTCATGAAAGGGAGAAGCTGCAGAGCAGAGAGACTGAACAGCCCCAGTCTCTTTTCTTCAGGGTTAACTGGAGAGTTACTTGAGGTTCAGGCCTCAGCTTTGCACTCAATCATCCAGTTCAAATGAATTTCTGCTTTTAACTCAAACCACATAGCCACAGGCAGTAAAGGGAAAAGCACACCCTGGCAGCTGCCAACACAGTCAATCAATCTGCAAAATTCAACTTTATTGCAGCTAACTTAGCTGGGAGAACAGAGCCTTCAGACAAGGGTTCTTTCAATGCAAGGAATGTCCCCCACAGTACAGTTAAGGCCTTTCTGGTTTGTTTTGGGTTTTTCCCAGGAAAATTTTGCATCAAGTACCACAGAAAGTACTTGCATAATGAAGATATTTAAAGATAATTGAGATTCATCAAAAAACAAAACCCCTGTATGAAGTGGAACTTCAAGATTCCATTCTTCTGTTTCCTGCAGAGTTTGAGAATCTCTTTCAGTCTGCATCATTTGGCTGATGTATCTGCAAAAGAATATCTCTGAGGCCAATTATGCCTCAAACCAGAGCCCTGCTTCACACGTACTTGCAATCAGCTATTTCTTCTTGTATTTTGTAAATGTTGTCTTGAATTCTAATGAAAAAGTACACAGAGGCTTTCTGTTTGCCGTTCAGAGGGTGAAATTCTGATTAAAGGAACGATCATTAATTTCAACAGTGTCAAGATTTCACATTTGAAATTTCAAGGACAGACACAAACTAAAAGAAAGGGGATCAACAGGTGAATATGGTATTCCAATAACAACAGTGCTAATTTTACCAACAGTTAAGGGACACACTGCAAAACAGAAGGAACTAACTAACAACAGACATGTTACAATGCTAGCAAGGAAATCAGCAAACTTACTGAATGCCACTCAGAACTCAGCAATTCTTATTCTGCAACTGGCTTTTAGATCTGGTCAAAATGCAGCTGTCTGATTAAAAATTGTACTGGCTTTAAGTGAAAACTGAAGAAGCAAGATCATAGCCAGGGAGCAGTATAGAACTGGACAGCTTATTTTTGCTATACTGTCTCAGGAACACAAGGGTAGAGTAATAACATTAATATAAATAATGATGTCAACAAGCTTTAGCCAACTACAGAACTGCTTTGAAAATTATACCTGCAAGCCAGTAAGTAGCTGCTGCTACTTAAGGGAAAATAGGGCTTGGGTTTATATTGGGGAAAAAATGGATGCTCCTTCTTGTTTAGAGACAGAATAATAGATAAAAAAAATCAGCATCACAGAATTTAAAGATCTTCTAGGTGCTAATGAGGCCCAGCTGTCAACATGTATCTCCAGGTAATTCTCAGGAAAGTAATCCAAGGGCTATTTTATGATGGAAATATGGAAAGCATTGAGATGTAAGATCAGAGTAGTCATAGAACTAAATTAGTCAAAGCGTGACTGGCATTAGGTGCCTATCATCATCACTGCTGACTATTTTTATGCCCAGGAAGCACTCCCTCATAATGAGTAACAAGCAACAAACTGTATACATTCATGCTGGTACAAAGCTGCATTTTTATCTGCCCATTCACAGATATTCAGATACCTTTATTTGTCACTAGATGAAGTTCATTAGGGACCCTGAAATCTCTACATATCTTGTGCATGTTACACTTAACAACAGAAAGGGGTACAAAGGTGTCTGCTGTTCCCTCACCACTGATACAGCCAGTAACAGCTTTAGAGGGCTTTTTTTCTCAGCTATTAGGAAACAGAAGATATGCTGTCATTGGGAAGTTATCCAAATAAAGTGCATGTCTCTAAAAAGACTTGATGGCTTGTTTTTAGTAGATAGATATGAACTGGGGAGAAGTAGAGGGTGAAATCTACCAGCACTGAAACAAAGAAGAGGCAGGCAGCATGGCACTGGACAAGCCACACCATGAGCCATTAAAGTTCAATACAGTCATGTAGAAGAAACAGGAATTGAAGGCCTAGTTCTCCCAGAATCTTCCCTGGTTGACAAAGCAGCATGTCCTCACCTAATGGACACTGTTTAACTCCAAAGCTCCCAAAACCAGATGGAGCTGATGCTCCCTGCATCCAGCACCCAGAAGGGCCCTATGGCCAGTAGCTGTAAGGTCAGGCAAGCAGTTGGCAGCATGCAGCAGCTCTGTCAAACAGAGCAGATTCAGCTTCAGCCTAAATGGCTGAAGGAAGGGCTGGCAGCTGTGCTGCTGCATGACTGCATCATATGGCAGAGGCAGGTGCTGCAGCACGCCCACCCCAGATATTCCAAACAGGAATGCAGGCACAGCAAATATTGGACAGACCATAAGGTAGCTCCAAACACTCCTCTAGACATCATGTGAATCCTAAACAGTATTGTGGCACCTGTAGTGCTGAGGCTGAAGTCTTCTCAGCCCTCCAAACAAGCCTGCCCAAGTAATCTCCAAAGTCAGAACAAGAGCATGCGGGGTGAGCAGAGTAGATGGGAACTAGGTTCTTCAAGCATGTTACTTTTAATGTACAATTCAGTGATTCATTTTCTTTTTAATTTTTAAATGCTTTGGCATGTCAGGTTTGCTCTTACAGGCTAACACAGTAATGAATCTCCAAAAATTCTGAAGGCAATCCTACACAAGCCTATTTCTGGTTTGACCATCAGTTATGCTCTGAGTGCACAGTAATTACGCCTCTCATTCACCATGTCCGAAGCAAATGTTCTTTTAAGAAAACTGAATCAAGTGATTGCTGCAGCTTGCAGCTTCATGCTGTTCCACAGTCATTAATAGTATTTACAAATGGTAGAATTTGAGGGCAGAAGGACAAGGTGCACTGCTTTTTCATTTATCATTGAGGCCACGCTATATTGAAAGGATAGAAATAAATCCACATGACTCACTTCCTTCTGCAACCATGAAATTATTTTAACAGTTGGAATCAATTTGCCTTGAACATGTACCTGGACTCAACAGGGTGAACAAAGATCTGCATTAGGTTTCTACTCCTGCTGATTTTTTTCCTCCAACTATTTATAGCAAGAACGTCAGAACAAACTGTTTGGCACCCACCCATCACAGGCGGTGCAAGACCATTAGTCTCTATGACAACCTGATCAGAATAAACTTGTGAAGAAGTCAATTTCACAATAAAAAATAAATCCTTCAAAACTATAGCACCTGCAAAAATTTGGCAGGAAAAGAAGAGTAAGAAAAGCTCCTTCTGGTAGGGAATGAGTCAAAAAACCCTCCAACTCCAAACCACTGAAAAATCTTCCTGTTTAACAGGTTTGCACTTTCAAGGTTTCTTAAAACCAAGCTCTGATCTACTTTTGAAATCTGCCAGGAATTTATAGAAATGTCTTCCTAGAACTGGTTTTATACAAGGACTAAACTGCACTTGAAGTGACTGGACAGTGCTTGATCCTGCTCATGCTTCTTGAATATGAGATGAAAACAACAGAAGGAGAGAAGGGCTTATTTCAGCTTTTCCTGCTGCCACACACTCCTTTGAACTATCGAAGCACAAAGTACTCCAGAGCTCAACACCAACACAGCCTTCTCATATGCACTGCCTGGTGAAACATCATAGGAGAGTGGTTGACACTGAGAATCCAAGAAGAGAATACAACAGTGGATTATACACTTTTACCTTTATAAAAGAGTACCACTATCTTCTGAAAGGCTTTCATGAAGTGGATGTTGTCATAACAGTACTCCTGCACCTTCTGGAGTAGGATCAACTCTGACTGGCCTTGAGTGCTGAACACAGCAAGTAGGGGGGCATATTGCTGAAAGGAAAAGAGGGTAAAAATCAAAATGCATGTCAGTATACTTAAAAATAATAAACTTTTTTAGAATAAACATCATGAATTTCATCCCTGAAAACGTTTCACTGAAACCTTAGATTTACTTGCACACTGCATTTTCTAAAACACATACAATGCATATACACAAATATCCATGATTTTTTGTACCATGTCCTGCATGCTGCAAACTGAAATTCAGTACCACTTAGTTATTGAATTCTGTAAAATCAATTTATAAAGCCCACAATCTGGCATTACTTCTGTCATACATTTCACAATGCAGCATTCTGTTCATTCAGGAGTGATGCTTTACAGATGTTCATAACGTAAGACATCCCAGGATAAAATAGAAAGACATGAAAAAAAATCTCTGGTTTCACAGGGCTTTTAGAAGTCCCATGAAACTGAAATAAAGTAAATTATTTCAAGTTAACTGTAATCAACTGTCCTTATTTTTTCTCATTACCACAATCAAGAATATCGTGACACTCTTTGGTAAGTAGCAACATTTTCCAAGCACAGTATTAACTGCTAATGTTACTCTGACAAGACAGTAGCGGTACATTTCATTGTCTTTTCCTGGAGTTAATTAATATAATGAAAAATAAAGCAAAAACTTACTTGTTATGCAATTTTCCACTCTTATTTCAGATCTTAAAGCTAAAAATTACACTGAAGGACCATATCTTTTCTTAAAAGCTAGTGTTTATATCCATATCTCTCCAGTTTCCTGTCATCTTAGCCTCTAGCTAAGACTGCAATCTTAAATTTAAGGTAATATTATGAGCATTTTTCAGAGATGAAGTTAAATTACCTTTGATCTTCAGAGACCCTAGCCAAATATACATTGCATGTTACTATTTCATCTGCTCTTGCACTAATCAGCTCAGCCTTTCTTCCAAGCCTTCAGTAACCCCAGTTTGGCATCTCCAGCTGGATTTGCAATGGCCTGATATCACAGAGTTCTGGTCTGAGTGACCAGGGCTGCTGCTGGTCTTAGTCAGGTGACAAACCACCCATCACCCACAGCACTGATGAGCATGTTCAAAAGTACACTTCAGCACCTCTCTGCAAGGGGCTAAATCCTGAGGGTTTTATCCAATGTGGTCCATGGAAATAATTAGTAAAACACACAAAAATCAACTGAAATTTGACAGGTTGTTCCAAAATGTGTTTAGCAGTAATTATCAGCTATTTAAGAGAGCACAAAATCACAATAGCAAGGAGCAGCTCAGCAGGCTGATGGTATTTAGTACTTTTGGAAGAAACTCCCTTAAAATGGCTAGATACAGCTAACGCCAGAGGCCAAGTTTTTCCACTCCTGGCAGGTATAACCACATCTTTAGAAACAATGTCAGTGCTTTGGTAAGAGCACTGAAAAAGTTGTGCAGGCTGTGAGTAGCTCTTTTTCCCTTTTTAGCCCTTGCAGCATCTAGCTGGTATCCAGGCAAATTGCAGGGAGGCAGGGCAACATACAGTGCAGTTTATATAACACCCTCAGCAGAGCTCACCCCCATTCACATGTTTGTGAAGCGCTGCTGTCTATAAACATTGATAACTTCTAATAAAAATCCTGTGTTTTCAGTTCAGAAGTAAATTGTCTTCATTTTGCCACATCTGACTTTATCCCCTTCACATTCCTCCCTCACTTCTCAACTGGTACAGGCTCATAGGAGTTTCACAAATGTCCAGCTGACTTAGGAACCTTCTTTTCATTGCTAGCTGAGCAAGTAGCATTATTTTCCATTTGCATCATGTTAGGGAGCAGGGGGTCAGCACCCACACTGCTCTTAAGCTCACCAGAGCCTTGCCTCCAGTGAGAATAGTCTGGAAGATTCTCCTCACCCGTGGAGAATATCTCTTCTCTGCACTGGAGACGGCCTAGGCACTAAGCCCCAGTGTCACAGAGAGGTTACTGGGACAATGAGGAGCTTATTCTGTGAGATGCAGGGTTGAACAGCTTGCCCTGTCTCCTCCTGAGGTCAGCTCCTGCTGGTCCTGCCATATGGATGGCACACATGACTTTTACTGCCTGAGTGTGCTGGTTCAGGGCTGCCCGCCCCAACCCTGCCAATAAGTAGTGACCCACCCAGCAAGGATTTTTGAGACCTGTAAACTAGGCCAATACTCTGTGTTCTGACACATCTTTTCAGGGGTGCCTAGTGTACAACTTACTGGAAGAATCTGTTAAGTTAGAGACTGGTACCCAGTTGTCAAAGCTCTGGCAACGTGCTTTGTGAAAGTCACCTGTCAGCTAGAGCTATACAAGAATAAATCCCACCATTTGACATGTCACACATCAAGTATGTATTTATACACATCCCAATTAGTGCACCAGGTCAAAGCAACTCCCTGACTGTTTCCTGGGACAATGACACACAAGAGGGCACAGAACTGAGCTCTACATCATTCTAACACTGTTAATCCACTTTCTGGAGTTGGCTCATACATTGAGCTACCTGAGAACCCTAAGAGAAGGATCCAAGATCTGTCTCCACCTGTCCTAAGAGGAAGGATGTGAAAAGTGTTGGTTCATTTTTGAAGACTGAACTGTAAAACTGTAAACTGTATCAAAGTCTAAACTGCTATTTCTATTGCTTCTATTAAAATCTTACCCCTGAGGGCAAATAGTAAATACCCCATACAAAATTTTCCTCACTTTTTAGAAAGTGGATGTACCTAGAAAGATGCCTATCTTATATAGGCAAGATGCCTTACCTAATTCATTGGGGATACATACTTAGCTGATGGATTGGGCGAGTGAGATGCATAGGACTAAACATCCAGTCAACAGGATTTGTACAAAACCAGCTATGTTTCTCTTTTCTCAGAGTTCAAATATTCCGGAAAGCGTTTGTTAATTTGCCCTGCAGTACTAAGCAATAAATCTCAATGGATACTTTGTTACAACTCAAAGAGAGATAATCAGATTTTATATAGAAAGAACAAGAAAAACAATGTCTCTCCTCCTTCTGGAAACTATCTTGTCTTTCTCCTGCTATTTGAGCCACTTGAGAAAACTCGAAGGCCTTCAGTCTTACCATCAAAGATTACACAATATCCCAAGCGACTGCATTTCTAGGATTACTGATTGGGAAACCAAATTCAGACAAAAGGACAGCAGCAGTAGGAGCTAAACCAACATGGGAACACCCAAGTATGGAGAGACATCCAGTATGAATAAAGATCTACTTTACCATAAAGAATAAAGCCCAGACTGCTTCTGTTCCAAGGCAAACCTTTGAAGCCCTGGCTGTGAGGGAATATTCTCCTGGTCACAGATTACCAGCTTAAAAGGTCTAAGTCTGCTGAAAAGCCTCTGCTCTCAGATCCAGTGTCTTGCACTGCACAATTACTTCAGACTTAGATGAGGAATACCAATGATGGCAGTGATTGATGCTTCTGCATTGGCTTCATGCTTCTTTTCTATCCCAAGTCCTTTAGAGTTTTTGTATCAACATGCAATGGTGCTACTGCAATACTGCAGCCTGTCATTCTATGTATTCAGCTCCCTCATCCTCAAGGACAGTAGCTGGATCAGAGAGTAACCACACTGTATGTGCACATAGTCCCTAGCCAGCTCCTGGCTTATCACTCCACAAGTCACTGTATTCAGCTACCACAGCCAACATCAGCAACAACCGATTCACAGGTTCCGGCCTGGATTCCTGCCTGGATCTATCCAGCCCTGTGCACAGCCAGCACAGGTGCTGCCTCATCATGCTCCCAAAATGTCTTTGCTTCTGGCAAAGACATTGCAAAGGCAGTTCCTGCAGGGTTACTAGTCAGGTTTACTAATCAGGTCTGAGCAGGCTGAGTCCCAGCAGCTGCTTAGCCCTGCCCCGGTGCAAGGAGCCTCTCAGGGATCTGCCACCCTGGGAAAGCACAAGGAAGAAGTGCTCAGGCTGTGACCACCTTGGCTTGCCCTGGTACTGTGGGACTCAGGACACTCAATGATCTGAACTACCTCAGTTTTGCATCCATTTGACTGAAGTCAGACTATACACAAGACTGGGTATGCTCAGCATCAGCCTTCTAAAATCTAAATCTCCTGGATTTAAGCAGGTAACTTGAGAGCCAAAGAACGTATTCTGTGAATTCACAGCTTTCTTCTCATCTTCACCCATGTATGTACCTTCAGATGTTTGAGGGCCTGCTCTGCAACCAGCTCTTCTTTCTTGTTCCATTCCACAGCATTCATGACACAGGTCCAAAGGAGACCAATCACTGCTGGCTCTGGCAGCTCATTTCTCTTCATTTCCTCTTTTACATAAAGTACTACCTGGAGAAGGACATAAGGAACATTTTCAATGAACCAAAAATGATCCTGACTTTCCAAATACTTGCAGTCATTTACAACACTATGGTGTAGAAGTATTAAGAAATAAAGTTAGAACAAGATTTTGTCCCTCCCCTCTAACCTAACAGTTAATGCAGTTAAAGAAAATACATTTTCAAGGATAAATGAGGGAAAACCACCCCCATCCCACAGACTACTACACTTGGAAATCCAGAGGATATTTGGTTGCTTTAGTCTTAAGCACAGAGTGAACTGATGAATAAATTAAAATAGTTTAAAGAAAAACAGAGGAAATCTGTTCTTCTCTACCTAATGTTGATTTAAGTCTTTGATTATGACTAAATAAACAGAAAGTTGTAAAAAACCACTTTTACCTCCTTAATTGGGCATTCCTGAGAGAGACGTTCTTGTAGTTCTTTTTGAAGTTCTTTACGAGTCCCCAGAGACTGCTGAACTCTAAGGAAATCTGAGAGTTCTTTTAGACCTGCTTCAGTAAAATACTTGGCAAAATGGTCCACATTCTGCCGGTTGGCTGGAAATAGTTCCTAAAAAGACAGGAATGCTCTCTGTTAAATAATCAACTATGACTCTTGACAGAATGGAAAGAACATTTTTTAAGAATGAACAGTGGGAATAACCTGCTACTTCACTTAAAATGCTGCTTGTATCCACACTGGAAAAGTCAACACTTCATTCATACTGCAGTGGAGGGAAAAATGATGTCCAGTTACGCAAATAACCTAACACTCACTCCATGTGAAGTGCGTGTACTTATGAATAGCCATGAGCCAAACATGTTGCTCAAAACAGTCCTAAGAAGAAACATACTTTTTCCAGATTCCAGGAGTCTTGTAGGGAAAGTACAAAGGAAGAGATGGCCATTTTATAGGCAAAGCACACTTATCACACTCTAAGGCTGAAAGCATCGTGCACTGTACCTACTTACTAGGTCTGCTGTCACCACTGCAGGACCATTTATGCTACCTAGATGGCTACTGCTGCAGAAAATTACTTTACTATTCATTTACTATACTATTTAAACACTGCTGCTTCAGAAACTTACATTCAAATCACAATTCCTTATACTTTATATACCATTTACAAAAGGAAAACTTATTTAAAGAAACAGAGTTTCTTTATGCCCATTTGGTGGTATGTTTTGTTAGCAATGGTTAGAAAAACTCCCCATTTATTTAATTCTCAAGCCCCATATATACAGTCTCTCAGAAGGCATCTGACTACAGGAAAAATAGAGACAGAATGTAAAAACATGTGATACTTAATATTCCTGAACCTGTATCAGTGCTACAGCCATAACAATATTGCTGTGTTTCAAAACATTTTAGAAACGCTAACATAGTCTGAGGGGGAGTTAACATGCTTACAGCAAACTACCATCTGCATTTCATTTCCTTCTTTTTCTCTGGGAAAGATAAAGATTATTGAAAATATATTGTACTTACTAGCAATCTCTTATCGAGGTTGGCTTTTCTTAAAGCAGAGGTAACAGAATTGGCATCTTTCTCTGCCATCCATGCTTTAAAAAGCTTTACAGCGAAAGAGGCTGCAATCCCTATTAGAGAAAAGCACAAAACATATTTCTGCAATTTTCAACATAAATTAGAGTTGACAATAAGAAGTTCAAGGTTACAAAAAAGTTACAAGACTGTGGAATGAAATACTTATGACAACAGAAACAAACATGTAGGGCTGAAAGGCCTATTTTTTTCTTCAACGCAAAATTATTTTTCTGAATTATACTAGATTGTTTGAAAATCTTTTCATTTGGTATTGCCCATCTCCATGCAGTTGTTCAAAGATTTTCTTTGCAATTATTTTTCCTACGTTCCCAATTCACAGACTGAGTACAATGCAAAAGGAACATTATGCATTAAATGAATAGGAAACAAAGGCACAAAACAATAAAGAATAATCAGGAACAAGAACTAAGAAAACACATCTTCAAAATTTTTTAGCAAATTCTGGAATAGGGTAAATAACTTTGCAACTTCAAGGTGACTGATTGTACTAAGTCTTCCTAGGAGCCATTTAGTAGCCAGTTGTACCAGGCACAAACACTATTTTAAAGTGAAAAAATTCCTTCCTCGAGGCACAGCTTAGTATTTTGTGTATTTAATCAAACAAACTCTACCTCCACTAGCTGTGGATTTCCCAGGGGAGTTAATAAACTATTAAGCTCACACCTCCTATTTCCTAGAGCTGCACCACCACCACAACTGCTCCAGATTCTCCAGTGGAAGTGCAGGGAGCTGAAGGAAGCTGAAAGGCCTCAGAAACGGAGGAGGAAGGTCATTGTTGAGAAATGTCACCTGTAGGTCAGTTATGATTCTCCACACTACACTCATACCAACATCAGGGCTATTGAAGGTAGTGATAATGGTAATGCATAATGAAAAGCACAATCCCATGCTACAGCTGGCCACTGTAGTTCTCTGTCTCACCTCCAGACAGTCCAAAACCTCTTAGAGCTACATGGAACCTACTGGTGAGAAGGAGCTTCATCACTCTTAGCCACTTTATAGACAGATAGTCATTATTTTTATTTCTAGGATACTTCGACTAAATGCGTCACCAAACAAGATCAGAAGAGACTATTTCCAGACCACTGTAAAATTCACTGACAGTCATTACACATCTTGACTCTTATGGCGGTTTTGGCAAGCTTATTTCAGGAGCTCAGTCATAAGACATGATCCTTAGAGAAGTACTGCACGGAACCAGGGATGCACAATACCATGCCAAGAGAGGCCTGCAAATACTTCTTCGGGCTTGTTTTACATATTGGGCATGATGCAGCAATCCTAAGTGCTGCAAGCAGACTAATCAAGATTCACAAAGCCTGGTCAACCAGTAGGTGACTTAGGCGTAACTTCCACCTGCAAACACACTTCAGCATATCCATGTTCTTATGTGCTCAATACCAAAATTGAATGCTCTCTGTCACCAAGCATTGTCCCAACACACATATCCTAGACACGTTTTGTAGTTTTAGCTTAAAACAAAGTAAGTTTTATGCCAGTATTAGTATTAGAGGGTGTGCTGTTTTCAGCTGGGGTAGAGTAATTTTTTTCACAGTGGCTGTATAGGGCTGTATTTTGGATTTGTGCTGAACACAGGGTTGATAATACAGATATGTTTTTGTTATTGCTGAGCAGGGCTTACAGAGAGCCAAGGCCTTTTCTTGCTTGTCCAACTGCCACTCTGGCAAGGAAGTTGGGAGGGGACGCAGCCAGGACAGGTGACCCCAGCTGACCACAGGGATATTCCAGACTGTGTGACGTCATGCTCAGTATATGAAGTGAGGAGAAGGCGCAAGAACGGGGGATGTTTTAAGTGGCAGCTTTTGTCTTCCGAAGTACCAATTACGATGGGGCCCTGCTCTCCTGGAGGTAGCTGAACACCTGGGAAGCAATGAACTAATGCATTGTTTTGCTTTGTGTGTGCAACTTCTGCTTTCCCCATTACTGTCTTTATCTCAACCCATGAATTCTCCAGCTTTTACTCTTCCCATTCTCTCCTCATCCTGCTGGTGTGGGAGTGAGCCAGAGGCTGTGTGGGGCTTGACTGCAGGCTGGGATTACACCATGACAGAGGCAGGCTGTTCTACAGCTTCACTACCCACATATTTTCAAACTTCTCATTTACAGCCCAAATTTATCACTGGCCTGTTCCTATATTCTATGCACGTGCTGCCACTCTCTTCCTTCAAATAGCTCTTCTCTTTTTGTTTGCTTTGGTTTTTTTCCCCCTTATTTGCAGATAGTAATTCCAGCCATTTATTTTATTGAGTAACCCCATTAGCTGCTTTTTGCATTTCTACTACTTTGCCAGCACAGGGAACAAGAAGGATACACTTAACCCTGACAGGATTCCATCACCACCCAGACCTTTCTCTGTCTTTACTACAAGTATGTCAGCAATCCACGAAAGAATATTCTGTTTTCCATCTATATAAAACAGTGAAAGTAATGACAACACTGAAATTAGGTAATCTAAAAAGAAAGCAGGTATTTGTGCTCAAACTTGATAGATCTCCTGTCCACACAATCTACTCTTCCCTCACTTTCAGCCATTTCTTAGCCAGTGTTACAAATCCCATGCTCATCAAAACTCCCTCAGCTCACCTAATTGTTTCTTTGTGTATTAATTTCACCTGCCTGCAGCATTTTATTTTTTTTTTTGTAAATCAAAGAAATCTTGGAGTTTATTAATGTATGTTCTACTTCTTTTGCCTTGCTATGTTCCCCATTTTTAAACTATCTTTGCATCTTCAATTATTCTTGCATAAAATATCTATCCCAGGATACTGACTGAACAATCTTTCCTTAAATCCTGTCACGGATGCATTTTTAGTATCTATAAACCTAGAACTAAAAGTATATGCAAGCTCTGACAAATTTTAGGGCTCCTAGAAACATAGAATTCATAATGCAAATAAAAATTATATTCTTAAAATGCTGATTTAAAATATAACAATTTCCATGATTTTTAAAAATTTGGGTTTTCCAATGCCTGTTGTCTTCCCATAATTAGGAAGACTTTCATTTAAACACATTGCAGACAATCAGCCTAAAAACATGGATTAGTGCTTTTGTTTGAGATTTTTCCTAGTTTAATTTTGATTCCAAAAGCCATGAATGATGACAGAGCAAAGCTGCAGCTGTGCCTTTTCTTTCTGCAGCATTTAGAAAACAAATGTAATGGTTAGCATGCTGCAAATGAGAACATGGAGTTAGAATTTTTTTTTAATGAAAATTAGAATACATTTTAGCTAATTCATAACTCTAACAAAATCAAAAAAAGGTCATGAAAACTGCTCAAAACTGCCAGCATCCTTGCAATCATGCCAGGTAGTCAGAACCGTCAAAAAAATTGTTGAGCAAGCAGTTGCAAAATCAGGACTCCATGGTAGACAGCTATAAATACGTAACAAAAATCTTTTAAAAAAAGTAATCTCAAAAAGGCATCGTACCTTAAGACTGAAAGAACTCGTTTACTCATAATATAATAAAAACAAATTTATGAGAATGTTTATCAGTCACTGGTCATTACTAGTATGAAGGCAAAATGAGGGATTGATTTTTGTCCTGTAAGATCCCACTGGCCTGCATGGGATCTCTGTCCCGCTTCTCACTCACAAGACATTAGCAACATTTCAAGAAATGCCAGCAAATCTATCTCAGGAAGATATATACTTCACACTTTTATAGTACCACAATAATACATCAATTCTACAATTTTGCACAAACAAGTATGACTTCCAAAAAACAAAAAATCCTTTGGGGTTTGTTTTTGTTTTGTGGCCTTCTTCTGTCTGATTGGCCTCTTACAAGATTTCACAAAGTATGTTGGGCACTGCTGTCTGTATATGCTTCTGCTTTAAAATTCTGATTTCTGTTGTACAGCCACAAGTTTCCAACTTTCATTTTATTGCAACATATATCATACATACCAATAAAATAGATCTCCTTTAAAAAAGCTAAGATAAGAAAAAAAAATGGAAAATTACCTTCTTTGACTATATTGTCAGTGAAGAGGCTTGTTAAAATTGTAGCAGGAAGAGTCCCATTGGCTAACAGGATGCCAGAAAGCATTGCCAGTTTTGTCTGCTCTGTCTCAGTAAAGGCTTTAAGAAACAACAGGAGCTGTTGGCCAGACAAGGGAAAAAAAAGTATTTATTTGAGGCATAGGTAGACAATAGGCAGAAATTAACATTAACAGTTTTATTTCTTATTTCTTGAGAAGTCTTAATGCAAATTATAGCAATCACATCAAAATCTATCTAGAAGCATGACAGTATCATTTCACTGATCCCTTGTAATTTCACTTTCTCTAAGAACACAAGACAGTACCTGAAGGGAGTCTATAAACAAAATATAAAGAGATTATTTACAAGAGCAGCTACTGACAGGAAAAGGGGGAATGGCTTCAAACTGAAAGAAAGCTGGCTTAGATTAGATATTAGAAAGAAATCTTTACTGTGAGGTGGCAAGGCTTTGGGATAGGTTGCCCAGAGAAGTTGTGGATATCTCACCCTTGGCAGTGTTCAAGGCCAGGTTAGATGGAGCTCTGAGCAACCTGGTCTAGTAAGACTCCACGGCAGGGGGGTTGGAGTCAGATGGTCTTTAAGGTCCCTTCCAACCCAAACTATTCTATGATTCTGTGATTCTCGGGGGATATGGCCTTAGTCAGGTATAGAACACCTGTCTTCTCCAAATATACATACATACATATACATATGTGTGAAGGTAAAAGTACTTGCCAGAGGCTTGAGACAGACAGAAATTACAGGATCACAGACAGGAGCCTGCCTATTCACATCTTCAGACTTCCAGCTAAGCCACACACAGTTGCAGTTTGTTTTCTAGCTTTAAAAACTACTGCTTATCAAATAATAAAAGGATTGGAAAATTTGATGGTTTTCTTTTAGGGAAGGGAAGACAGCACAATTACAACAGATTTTTTTACTGGCTAAAATAAGAAATACATTTCAAGTTCAGACATTCTTGATAAAACTGACAAAGGATAGGCAGGAACATAGGCTGATTTAAGACCTTGCCATTCCCAGTACTAATTACAAGAGAAAACACACAGCTTGAGAAAAAAATACAAATCTCATTGTCTTGAGGATCTGAACTACATATAGACCTTTTAATTCTAAAACTGGCAATTAAGTCTGTTTTTAAAATTTTAATTTCATATGTTAGAATTATTGACTTGAGAGGATATTGATGAAGTACATTATGCCCCTTTTTTCTTTATATTAGAAAAAGAAAGTCATGCAGAATCAGATTTTGTCAATGGCATTACTGCTAACAATAATGTTTTCTTAATGTGTTGTTAGTGATCAAAATATGGGTGATAGGAAAAAGACGGTGAGACAATAAAAGACAGCTTCATTCAATGCAATTCATAAGGAAGAACAAATGGCACCCTTCCAAAAGGATGTCCTGACCTTCTGCTGTCAGGACACTCTTTTTCCTTTTCTACATGAGCAACAAACACAATCAAAGCAAAAGAGTTTGTTTTGATAGAAAATTCTCACCAGTTTTCCACATTCAGGGTATTTCTCAATTACCAGATTCTACCCATACAAAGGGACAGAATATTACATATGTCCCTGTCTTTGTTTGTTACCATGGACAGTGAGCGATCTTCTCTGACATATCTAAGCAGCTTATCAACAACTGTAAAGCCTTCTGAATGCAGTGATGTTCTAAAAATCCAGGTAACTAACAAAGTTATTAAATCTCATGCAGTGTTTTATGAATAGTCCTGCTCTGCATCAGTGAACAGAACTGAAAAAATCTCATTCATATGGTAGTACTTGCATAATAACATCAGCTTTAAATTACAGCTTTCACAGGACTGAATGACTCAGCCTCAGACAAATCACTCAATTTTCTTCAGTGGGCTTCAGCCAAATGACTGCAACATACACTTTCAGCTTAAAAGAACACTTATGAAACGACCAAATCTCAAGGTGTAATTTTATTTCAGCAAACTGTGACTCAACCACAAAATGCATGAAAATTTGGGATGCAGAAGAATGGAGTTATTATTTCTGAATATATGAATGAGAAACAAATGGTGTGCTATATTTGCAAATGCAGCAACTAATTGGTGTGTATAATGGTGTAGGCAAAGGAACTCCAAGGCTACATTTAATGGAAAACAGAGTATTTTTACAGAATTTCGATATAATCCTAGTGTAAACTGGAAGCCTGTGGATTTAAAGCTTTCTTTATACAAGCTTTATCAATAATACTAAAATTAGGATCTGTACAAGAAAAAGAAATCAGAATTAGACCTCTTTAGTGGAAGTGCTGAGACTGTTAATAAAGAAGAAACAGCTTCAGATTTCTCTGTACCCCACCTAAGTCTTTTTTCTTTTGGTTCTCTATAAGCAATAGATGAGGATTTCGATTAGAAAGTGATCACACTGACCACTGACCACTTTAATATTACAGCTAGGTTCTGATATACTTCTGAGCTCTAACCTCCATCCTTTATCAGTATAGATCATGGACAATTATACCCATTCATGTCAAATTTGAGCCAGGAAAGCAAGAATGCAGCTGCAAAGCCAAAGTTATAGCTGCAGTCCAAGATGAAGACAGATTCCATGAGAGGGACACCCAAAAATTCATCAACTTTAATTTTGAGAAATCTGTATTTGTTTGAATGTTTTGGAAGGTCTGAAACCACATGTCTATGGAGTTTGCAGCCTCATCTTCTTCCCCTTCCTCTGAAACATGCTCCTTGCAACTCTCTCAGCATTAATGTGGTTTCTGGTGTTCTTGAACTGCATCCCACTGTAGTATGTTTTAAACAGTACCCTCATCTTCTACACATCCCACTACTTAAAGTACTGTTGGTGCTACTAGCCCAATTTTTGTTTTATTAATATTTTTCAAAAGCAGCTCAAACCCAGACTTGTCCTTTTCTGCTGTTTAAGAATCTATTCTGTACTTTCCAGCAATTTTAAAACATAGTTTAGGGGGAGACTAGGTGATAGGAAAACCCAAAACCTTTCATAAATCCATTTTAAAAAACATGAAACAGAACCTAAATTTCAGTTCAAAGTTGTTATTTTAGATCTTTACTGCTGATTAATTTAATCACTCTTCTTTTACCATCACAATTACAAACCTCAGTAGGGAAGTCACAAAATGTCCAAGACACTTCAGAATAGTTCCCAACCACCCACAGAACGTTCTCCAAGCTAATGCTTCCCTGCTGTCAGCCAAGCACAGACATTACTGCTTTTGCTAGGTACAAACTGCTTCCAGGCATAAAAAGGGCAGCTCTGGCTCTCAATTTTGTATTTCTATGATATCTGTAAGAACTCCCAACTATTTAAGCAGAAATTCAGAATATTCTCATATTCAGAATATAAGCACAGGACCAGACCTAATGTGATGCTCCGTGTTGTTTTTGTCATTAAAAAAGTCTTTTAAGCACAATTTCTGGGCTTAAATTTGTTGTATGCATACAACATTAAAAAACACAGAAGAGAAACAAGTGCTTCTGATCACCTCTTGTAATCCAGTAATTTTAAATGGTGAAAATTAAGAAACTCTACCCACACAGAGAGCGTGGTGTCTTTTTAAGTCTTCATTATCTGAACTGGTCTGTTGCTGACAGTTTGTCACATCTGCAGACAGCACTGAATTGTCAGCAACGGAGAAGGCAGCTAATATAGCAACAGATATCTGCTGACTGAGTCTTGCCTTTCACTTAGCTGACTTGAAGCATTTCTGCTTACCCTCCATTCAATCTCAGAATGTAATTCTCCTCTTATTTTCTAATTCCTAGCTAAATTTACAGTTTTTCCTTAGGAAAATAGGAACACAAATAGCAGATGTCACAACATCTCCCAGCACTTCAGACGTCCTCTCATGACTCAGTAATATTTACCACTGTTAAGACAAAAAATAAATTTATCTGTACTTTATCCCAATTTTGTTATTAAAAAGTTTATATAAAAATTACCTAAACATGTAAACATACTAAATATACATATAGCATCTGCATTCTTCATGGAAATACATATGTAGAGAAAGATGAACACAAGTTTGGAACTTAAAATTTTACTGAAATTATTGCAAAATGTCATGGGCCTATGTCAGTACATTGGGCCATGCTCACATGAACTTAAGCTGCCTACATCCAAACACAGCAAGTGAGCAATGCATCTAAAGATGTTTTTGTCTTCTGTTGAAATTGCTTGCACAAAATAATTTAGATGTAAAACTTTAGATACATAGTTTGCTTATGCCATTAGAAAAACCAGTAACTAGCAATTTTGAGGAGAGTTAAGAAATAAAACAACTGAAAGCAGGAAGCAGACAAAAAGGAGAAAGATGGTAGAAAATAATGTTGTAATGACAAAGTTGTGATCTAGAAGACATAAAGCAAGAACTTATGCAAATACTGCTATCAAAGATAATCTCTCCTGAAAGAAAAGCTCCACTGACACCATCTGCTTCTTTAGCGTGAAACTGCTGGTATTGCCTTGGCTTTTTTGGCATGCCTTTTCCTATGAGAAGGGCTAATTTCCCCCCAAATGCTCTATCTGCCTAATGAGTGCCAGAAACATCACTTTCATTGCTGGGATCATGACCCACAAAAAAACATCAATGAGTCACTCTCTTACATATCTAACCACCGACTAACTGCAGCATTATTTGGTCTAGCAGAAACACTTTCTGGAAATACAAAGGTATCCATCTTCTGCCCCTCCATGGGCAGCTACTCCTGTACAGATTACAGCACGCAGGGATTAAAGGATTAAGTGGTTAAAACCCCTGCAGCCTCATAAATGGGAAAACAGCCACTTTGTGGGTTCACACAAGCAGGGGGAGGGAGAAGGTAAGCAAAAGGCACCTACAAGTAGTCCTCAAGGGTTTTAAGGGCATGGCAGAACACCCTCACAACCACCACCCTATTTTCTAAATCTCTAAAAACTGGATAAACTGAGGAAGAGGATACACCCTGCATTCCCAGAAGCCACACCAAGATTCACAACAGCACCATGGGTGGTGGTGGAAGGGCAGATGGAAAGATTTCCCCACAGCCTAGGACCACTGTGCAAACCTCATCTCATGATTTGTCGTACAAGATATAGTCTGACACTGAAAACTATCCAAAAAGCATGTACATAAAATTGAAGTTTCCAGTCTGCAAGATGAACAAGCCTCCTCTGATCCCACACTGGCATGGCTAGGATGTTTCCAATGGCTTTCAATGAGTAGCTTGGCCCTAGTCACACTGCACCTCAAATGACTGCTTTCTCTCAAGCTGGCATATGGATAAACTTCACATGAGAGGCACCTGTTCCTTTACTAAGAGTTAAATTATTATGTATTAACCATAGTCTCATCTTGTCACTAACGGTGCAAAGAGAATTTTTGGAAGCCTAAGAGGATGCAAAGCCAAGCAAGTTACAAAGATGAGCAGAGGCGGCTTGAATTGACATGGCATTTGATTAATATGCTGAGCACTCTCTGAAACTTGAATGCTGTGAGTCAGCGCTTCTCATGTCAGTGATTACAGTAATTAGCAGCAGGAACATTAGATTTGTGTGGGGACAGAGGTAAATTTAGGTCTTTAGAATGATGTACTGAGTAATCAGCATCAGTTGATAGGCATGCTGGCCACAAGTGTAAAAATAATTTCCTGTATTAGCAAGAATGTATAAATCAGAGCCAAATTAATTCAGGCACAAGAAGTGTTAGTATCAAGCTACAAATGCGCCCTCATTTGACCCTTACAGCAACCTTTCTAGTGTTTAAATAATATGGAAACACATTTCTCTGTTTAACAAACATGATACTTTACTCATGGGACAGGTTTTGCCACTACCAGCATGCCTGTTAAGTTACATGACAGTACAGTGTTTATTACTCATTCAGGCCGTTAGAAAAAGATATTTACATTTGTTACTAGGAACTCAGAATAGACAAAATCAATCTGTACGTTGATTTTCAAACATTTTTACCCTGGCTTTTCCTGTCTCCTGAGAATTCAGTATCACAAAACAAAACAGTATCCACAAATAGCCACTAGAGTCTAACAGGCAAATCCTGAGCACTGTGCCACTGGTGAGGACTTTCTCTTACATGTATCTGCGGCCTCAAATACAAAAATCTTGTGGTTAGGATTCATTCCACAGTCCAGGAGTGGTCTAATACTCATACATCAAGATACATTCTACATAGCAGATCTGCATTTATTTTTTTGAAAAAACAGAGTTATGTTCTATTTGCAGGACAGTAATACCACTTCTCATTAAGAGGTATATCCCAAAGTGTATCAAACTTCTGCACAAAAAAGTCTGGAATAGGAAAAGCAGTTAAGTCAGAGCAAGCAAAGGAATCATTACTTCAGAAATACTCTACATCAAATGCTTCCTGCAGTATTCCCACAGAGGTAAATTTGCAGAGTAAAGCTGCCTCTTGTAGATTCCATCCTCTTTCCAGTAAAGCTAAATAAAATGCCTTACATCACCACATTTGTACATATACAATTAGAAATATATTAAAAAATATTAGCATTCCAGTAAAGACTGCCATCAACTTTACCTTTTTGATTTCATCTTCAAATGCTTTCTCCAGATATTTGTATCTCCTGATAAGTTTATTGAAGACCTAAAGATAAACACAGATTAACTTAAAAAGTGTAACAATTACAGCCATCTTTCTTTTGAAAAAAAGGTAAAGGGAAATAAGCAGCTTGCAGAATATTTCTCTAGGGCTGTCTGCCACATGGAGAGCACGAAACACCCTTCTCTCAATTTTGTCATTCTTGCTTCATAAAGCAATGGTTGGATTGAAGAATTTATTGCAGCTTGAATATTTTCATATTTCTCAACAGTTTTTTCCTTCTCTACTTTTCACCCTATTCACAGATAAAAGCAAGGGAGAGGAGGAGAAGGAGGATAACTGCACCCTTCCCCCAGTAATGCAGTGCTGGGGAAGCTCTCAGCTGTAGGCTGATGAAGTGAGGCACTCAGGATGGTGGGCGTCTTCAATAGATGCAATATCTTGGCAAATCAACATAAATGTTTACAACAAAACACACTACTGTCAAAGAAAGAGGAAGAACATTTGCCAAAGCTTGTGCAGCAATTATGCTTTTGGAACCACTTTTGGCCATTTGTTTCCCATCATGTGAGCAGAGATTATGAAACCAGAAGCAGCACAGGTGCAGAGTTCATTCAAGGTGAAGAAGGAAGAGATAAGAAATTAAATAAACAAATCATCGCTCGCACTGCTGTACAAAGGCACAAAGCACATGACTCACTGTCACAGGTAAAAAGGTTTATGTGGGGAACAAATGACATTATTGCCACACTGGATGGGGGAGGAAGGGAAATTGGGTTCAGAAAGCTTCAATTCACTTTCCAGAATATAAAATACATCCAAACATCCTAACTGGTAGTATTTTGGCTCAGAAAAAGAAGAAAATCAAGTGTGGCCAAGCTGAGAAGTAGAGACACACAGAATCCTAACAAGATAGAAGATGAAAATGTAAGATTCTTGTTAATATTTCCAAACAAAATTCTGCATATTTTTTAAGCCTCTGTAAATGACAGAAACATGACTTCATATACAAATAATCTGCTAAAATATCAATACTAACTTCAGTCTTTTGATTTGAAGACTGTTAACTTTTAATTGTTTCCATAACTAAATCCACAAAAAACTAGCCATGCTACTGGTTCATTTGGGAGACAGAGTAAGAAATTACCTTCTAGATATCTTCTAGATAAAAAAAGATCTAAATACTATTTTAGACTAACCACACATTTTCATAATGGAGTAATAACTATTTTTCATTATGCATTAAAAAATGGCAAGATCAATAAAAAAACCACATCTCTTCAGGCATTAATTACAAAAAGTTGATTTATTTTGGTGGCTTTTGGTTTGAAGTGCAGAGAATCCACTGAAAATCCCACTCCTTCAAACTCTGAAGCAAAGCCTTCCTTTCCGTTTTCCAACACGCAATCTTTTACTTTAAATTTCTCCTTGGAGGACTGGCACTGCTGATTTTTGTTCAAAAGATCATTAAAATATTAGAATTCAAGAAGACAGCATCAATGCTTTTACTGATAACAGATATTCCTGAAGCAGAATACCCTGTTTTTAAGAGATGATAAAGCTGATGCATAAGAAATACCAACTCCCTTTCCAAAAATAAGCATATTTCACTAATTCAGATTATTAAAGATGTTTTTTTACAGGAGCTATTAAGCAAACATTTTTACCAACACAGATTTTGATCCCAGCACTCTTTAAATCAACTGTGCACCTTTACAGGAACTTATCACCCTAGACACCTTAGCAGGGAAAGAAGCTTTTATGCTTTTAGTTCCTGTCTCCAGCATTCCAATAATACCTAG
Source organism: Zosterops lateralis (assembly GCF_965231275.1). Classification (NCBI taxonomy): domain Eukaryota; kingdom Metazoa; phylum Chordata; class Aves; order Passeriformes; family Zosteropidae; genus Zosterops; species Zosterops lateralis. The sequence goes on along the minus strand of NC_139762.1, from coordinate 30,754,374 downwards.
CACTTAAAAAAGATAAATACATACTTCATTAACAATAGAGTTTTGAGATACGGGAGTTGCAAGGGTATGGTGGCTTTGAACTTTCCACAGAATTCTTACTGTACATTCTCATATAATTACTACCTTCCATTAAGGAGTTATGCAAAGTTAGCTTCTTTTCAAGAATGTTTTAGGGTTCACTTTTTTTTTTGTAATAATTTCACATAGGCCTATTTATGCAAGCCTTATTCCTGCAGGAAGAAATTATACATCCCATATGTAGGAGAAATGAAAGCTTTTGGAATATATGCCCAATTCCTAACTCGTTATGCAACTAAAGGTTGGAGGCGTGAGCTTTTTATTTTTTGTCATTCATGTACTTCATAGAATTGAAAAATACCTTTAAGACCACAGAGTCCAACTGGTAACCCAGCAGTGCCAAGGGCCACTAAATCACGGCCCTAGGCTAACATGTCTACAGATCTCTTAAATACCTCCAAGACTGGTGACTCCATCATTTTCCTAGGCAGTCTACTACAGTATTTTACAACTCTTTCAGTGAGTAAATTTTTCCTACTATCCATCTAAAACTCACCTGGCACAACTTGAGGCCATCTCCTCTCATCCTGTCACTTGTTATGTGGGAGAAGAGACTGACCCTCACCTGGCTACAGCCTCCTTTCAGGGAATTATAGAGAGCAATAAGGTCTCCCCTGAGCCTCCTTTCCTCCAGGCTGAACACCCCCAGCTCCTTGAGCTGCTCCTCACGGGGCCTGTGGTCCAGACCTTCTCCAGCTCCACTGCCCTTCTCTGAACACTCTCCACCACCTCAGTGTCTTTCTTTTCACACCTCAGGATTTGAGGTGTGGCCTCACCAGTGCTGAGCACAGGGAAATGTACACTGCCCTGGTCCTGCTGGCCACACCATTGCTTATAAAAGCTGAATTTCTGAATTTCTGATACAGCTCATGTGTTTCTCAAAATATGGTCACATAAATATTTCAGTCTGCACACAGAAAAGGTTAGCAAAATTAATAAGGGTGGTTATCTAAAAACAGACTCAACCAATCAGACTGTGATAAGCAAGACTGCTTTTTGTAAAGAAAGGATTGTCAACTGTGATCAGATTATTTTAGACATCCTATTTTCTTACCTAAAATGTGTATGTTAGGGTAGATTAATGATTAACTGGATTTTCAATTGGTCTGCAGCTAGCCTAGTGCAGCTTAGACAGTCTGCAGATGTTCCACTATAATCTCTTTTGACACATAAATGGGAAACAGTAATCAGCTATGCCTTTACTGACCTGAGCATAATTTCGGATGGCATCATGATCTTCATCTGCAAAAAATACACAGTGGTTGGTCATCTTGGTCTTGTCATTGTCATCTATGCGTGTGCCTCCAGGAGCTGTAAGAAAGCAGAAAAAAAAAGGCAAGGAATTATTTCTTAGTTTAAAGAATGTAAGATTTAATAAGTCTAGTAAGTCTTACATTAATATCACTGAGGCAAAAGACCACAGTAACAGTTAGCAGGAGAGAGGGAGAAACAGACCAAGCTTTGCTAAGATGTGGTGGCACCTGAGAAAGGGACACCTGGCTGAAATGCTGCACTGTAGATCACGTAGTCCTCATAGGACTGAATGACTCAGTTCACCCTAAGGAATCTCCGGTGGTCTTGAAAGCACTGCTAGTGATCAGGTAAGTATGGGTTGGAGCACAACCCTTACACATTATTTTAACTCTTACTTTAAACACCATCATAATGTAAATCCCTCCCAAAGAGAAAGTATTAGCACTGCGTTAGTAATCTGAGTACTTGGAACATCCTGCTAACCCTTCTAACACTCACCAGGCTCATGCAAACATTCAAAACACTGGCTTATTTTTTTCCCTTAGGTAATTCCACTAGCTAATGCAGGAAACATCCTGCATTATCTCAAGTCTTACAAAAACATCTTTTCTTCTTGCCAAAGAAGAAAGAGTATACATATCTATGCATGTATGTTTACATACCAAAGAGCAGGAAGCAGGAGTCAAAGCAACGTGACCAGTAAAACGAGATAACTTACTCAAAATAAAGAGGAAAGTGAAAAGTATGTTATTGCCAGAAGCTGCCACTGATATCTGGTAGAAATGTCCAATGAACATCCACAGAGCACCTCATTATCCTTCCCTGAGCTACTTTTTGTTTCAACATCTACAAAGCAAGATTTGCAGCAGCTCTTAACCCGGAGTGCACCTTTTTATGCTAATAAATCCTTCTGTTTCCCCTAGTTAGCATCTCTCTCATTCTCTTTGCTGTTGCAATTATATGCTGGTTTAGCTCAGACTGAAGGCTTTTCAGAGCAGTATCCAGAAAGTACGAAGGTGTTACTGCACGACAAACAACAAACAGTGCTATGATATCAGATGCAAGCAGTGAAATTGTAATACAAGTTATAATTTCCACTGTAGAGGAACATAGCATCTTAAAAGTAGCAAGCAAGGCAGATCATCAGAATTCTCTGTCAGATACTCTGCAAATTACCTAACATGCTGCCAGCTACCAAAATATCAAAGAGTGTGTCAGCATAGCGGCGATAATCAAGTCGTGAGCCTGCTGCATCCAGAAACTTGGCTATAGCCTCCAAGTCATTCCCAGCTTCATTGAGGCCTTGGACAATTGTATCCCTGAAGACTGTGGGTTCAAATTTCTCCTTTTCATCTGAAACAAAGAGAAAGGAGAAGGAGAGAGAGTGTCAGTTTTTAAACTTGTTAAAATCCTGTATCAGTCAGCAATGGAAAGGCCCATGGCACCCAATATACTCTTCTCATTTTGGTCAACACACCAAAAGTGTGTTTGACTTGTATAGTTTCTGGAAATTCTGCAGTGTTTACTCTTGCTTCCCCTCTCTCATCTCCTCACACCAAAACAAACACAAACAAACATATGGGAATAAATAAACAGAGAAAAAGCAACTACTGAAACGGTTTTCAAACTTCATACTCTTCTTTGCTGAGGATATTATCCCATGTATGCAGCCCTGTGCATTGCTAAATTTGAAAGCAGAATAAATGGAATGGCAAGCTATGAGCACATAATCTCACGTATTAACATTTCACTTGTCATCTCATGCTGTTTTTCTTTTAGTAACTATGGTCACATAACTAAAATGTTTTCAAAAAGACCAAGTCTTCAGGAAAAAAAAGGAGACTGAGTTATTAATAAAACTAGTTTTTGAATAAACACTTAAGGCAACACAATGTAGCCAAGAATTTATCTTTTATATTCACAGACCTCTGCAGCACTAGGAACACAGCACTCACACTGCATTTTCCACAGCTGTCCCTTGTTGAATTCAATTAAGGCACAGCCTGACCCCCAGAAAATGTCCCTGTGTCAAGGTCATTAGTCACAACAGAAACAACTGCAAAGTCCAGATAACTCTCTTGCAGATTTACCCATACCTCCTCCTGTCTTTTTGCAGTTAACTGCTTATCAGGGCCACCTGAAGCTTTTTAAGGAAATTTGCACTATATAAGGGCACAAATGAAATGCCTGTTACTGTTAAAATAACTTTGAACTTCAGAAACAAAATTGCAAGCTGTTCTGCACATTCAAACCCAGGGTTGTTATCACCTGCTGACAAACACTGATACAAGTTCTTGAAAAACTGGAAAATACTATATCCAGAGGATAAATCCAGAGATTTTTACTGACTAAGATAAATGAGGATTGGTTAAATCTCTGTCTAAAAATGTGCTAATGCAGTCTGAAACATGCCAGCTGCAACTCTTGCAGGCCTTTTGTGACATGAGGTTCTGGCCTTTACCTCTGGCTGCAGGCTTCTGTTCCCTGCTACTCATAGGGCAGTTTTTCATCCCAGGCCTTAAACAAGAGACCTTGCTTTTTAACAGCCTCTCCTCCCTAATCTCTTCCCTTGTGCCATAGTACTTTCATGGAATTAAATAATTATTTTACAGACAATTCCTACTTTTGATAACGTCTCTATATCTCATACAGAAAAGTTCTCTCTCGTCTGCTGCATGTACCCAGGGTGTGCTCATCCTAGCTCCTTCAGCACATCACTTGCACATTTTCCTCCTCTTCCAATGCATCCCCTTCTTCCATAGCCATTGTATCTGGAAGGCATAAAGCAGTCCCTGGGAAGCTCAGGAGACTAGTCCACTTGTCCTTCCAAGGAGCCTGGTAGCACACAGCCAGCTGCAGTTCAAGGGCTGTCTCTCAAGCACTAAGCACTGGAAAACTGTAGCATCCCTTCATTTTCCAGAAATCCCCTCCTATGCCTAGCTTTTCATGACTTACTGAGTCTACTACCTATCTCCACACGGACTGCTTCCCTATCCCCCAAATCTGATCTCCTCAGACCAAAACTGAGGCAACTCCATGGACACCCATATATATATGCTCATGCAACCATCTGCTCCCAGCTCTGGCTCATCCTGAAGTGATGCACACAAACACAGGGCCAACTTAGATTCTCCACGACCATGCCCTCATCACCCCAATACACTACTCAAGATGCCCCTTCTTTGGACTGCAAATGACTTCTCAGGCTTTTACTTCCACCAGACCTTGGAGATGTTCAGGTTCTCAGCCATGTAACCTCGACTTTGGCTGTGATAAAAACCTGGAGTCTGTGTTCTGAGGAATCACCTGTCCTAGCTGCAGGGCATGGCCATCAGGGTCAAACCACAAGGTTGAGAGGGGAATTGAAGTACATGCCATGCTCCAGGGAAATGCCCACAGAGAAGCATCCGAGCCACCAGACCTGTTACCAAACACTCAGCTGCAGCTCTCCTCCAACTTCAAGTACAAAAACCAACCCAAAACAAAGAACAAACCAGCCAACCCACAAACAAACCCGTCTTTTACTGAAATAAGTACTCCAGTATGTGTACTTCAGGCAGTTTTACTTGTGCACAAGAAACAGTTCCACCCATAAACAAGCATCTGAGTATAATTATTCTCTTTGGATTGCCAAATAAGAATGTATTATTTGAATAGTAAAAAAAAAAAAAAAAAGCTTAATGACACCTCAACCAGCAAGAAGACAGGCTTTAGCCTGAAGAGCTAAAAAAAAATCCTGTTCTACTTTTTCAAATGTATTTTGCCTAAAAATTTAAGATGTTCCCATCTAAACTGGAAGGTATTATATGCTTGGTATCATGAGTACACAGTGCTCAGTACGAACACAAATACCATGATTAATATTTCTTAGCTATTTTAAATAGATTCTTCCCCTATCCCAGAAGTCCTCCTCTCATCTGCAGTACCCTACTATTTTCTTGTCTATCACAATCTAAAAATTTACACAGGAACAGAAGGTGAATTCATTGCATGAAAAATGATTTATAATTTTATTGAAACATTTTTTCCCCCAAGCTAATGTACTGAAGAGGAATATGTTGATGTAGTACAATAGGGTGAGTAAGAAGCCATCACCAACAAGGGGTGACAATCTGTTGAGCTGTCAAGTGCACAATTACTGAACAAGCACAGCTCCAATCATGGGCTAGCAGAGGCAGGTGTAGCTTGCAGATGTGATGCACATAATATCCACTGCAGCAGTGCTATAAACAGCTTTTCATTTCCAGCATGTTCCCAGATCCTTATTTCCTATCCTTTGCTTCCAAGAAAAATCATAAAGCACGTTCATAGCCCTGTCCTTAATTCATTTTATCACTTCAACAGAAGGCCCACAGCTGTAATTCTGTGGAAGGAAAAAGAGAACATGAAATAAGAAGAGGGGGTCAAACAAGGTAACATAAAGGTGTTCATTTTGACTTTTTATTAGACAATTTTCTTATCTCCATAAGCACACGTACTGGCCAGACACCAACTACTGCTGACCCTCACTGAAAAAGAAATATTCAACAGGTATAGAGATTATAACAAAAACTAGCCAAACAATTTTATTTGTCTAGATTAATAGGAACTGTGAGATGTCTCCTTCCCATGGCAGGTTCTCCCCTTAACAGCATCATTTTTCTTCCTTCAAATCTTGTAAAGTGATTTGAATGTCTGCCACTACATATGATGCAAGCAAGCCATATTTCTTTCATTTGGTTAATCAATATAATTATAAAGAGTGAGATTTACAAGCTCCTCCATCATGGTTCTCTCTAAAAGGTATTTTACACACTAAGCATACTTTCAAACTTTAAATTGAAAAACACTGTATTATTCTTTTTTGCTCTCTGAAAGCTCTTAAGTTGTTCACAACCCAAGATTAGTTGCAGCTAGCTGACCAGTGATGAGTTCACACATGCAATTAATTTTATTAGATGTCTGACTGCAGTGTCACACCTTGCTGAGATGGCAGTGCTCCACGGATCTGTAGAAGGGAAAAAAGAGTATCATGGGACACAAAGGGATAAAAACAGCTCGCTGTCCCCAGCATGTGCATGTTTCAGAACCCCTACCTGCCTGCCTGTTACACATCACAGTACAGTCTCCAAAAACTGACATGTCATGGTCAAACCATAGCTACTGCACTCTGTCCTACCTGAGTGACATTTCAGGACTCCCCAATATACTGAAACTCAGCATAAAAAACCCTAACAGTATCATTCAGTCTCAAGTGAAAGACCTAACAACCTATGACTGCTGTGATACAAAAGTATACAGAAACAAAAGGGAATAAACATACTTTGGATGCCAGTTCTCTTCCTCAAACATTCTGCCTCTAGAAAGGACCAAGTATCTAAAAATTTCTAAGCAGGATATTAAAATATTAAGGCAACCAGGATGACACCACTTTAGAAGAAGAAATTTTATGCTTTGAGTACAAAAAGTGTATTTGCATATTAAAATTTCTATATTAAAGCCACTTAATATCCAAAATCCCATTTAAGTAACCTTTCTCAAAAGAAAAACCCCAACCAAACTTTCAGACCACCCCCCAGGTCTTTCCTTTCTTCTATGTAGTCAGCAAGTTACCTAGGGCTACTTCCAATCACTGTGAACAGAAATCCAAGGGATAGGCACAGAATTGCAAATCAAGTATCTTTATTTATTCTAATTATTGCTTGCATTAATAGGAGTCAAAGACCAAATCTGTATTAGGACAGATTATGCCAGACTCTGTAAAAAATATAAGGTGAAAGAGAGAGAGAGAGGAGAGAGAGAGAATATTTTCTAATACAAGTTTACCAAATAACATATTTACCACAACTGACTGACCTCGACTGAAAAATACATGGGATCAATCCAGCAGTGTGCATATCTGAGTGCTTTCACTGGCTGATCTGACAGAGGGATTTCTTTAGGGATTGTTAATTCCACTCCTCTGGCTACATCGATCTGGTTGTGAGTTAATGCAGTGTACAGCTCCCACTGCATAATGCCCTTGACCGTGCTGAGAGAAAGTTAATCCCACTAATTACTGAAGCACCATGGCATTTAATTACAAACAATACTGGTTTCTTTTTTAATTAGTTATTCTTACAATCGTTTGTATGTGGACCATAGGAAAGACATACATTTAAGAGACTGTACTAGTAAAACAAATTGAAGAAGTGCTGGGTGAAAGAGAAGAAAGACAAGAGAAAGCTGGCGCTGCTTTTTAACATGACTGAAACCAAACTATTTTGCAATTCCTACCTAAGATTTGTGATTATCCTAGGTCTCTAGACACTCATCAGTCAGCTCTTAAGGCTTGTGAGAGAATTTGAAATTTTCTGAGAAAGGTTACCAACTCTTTTTGTTTTTCTCATTCACTAACAAAATGCTAATATTTACATTTTCTGTCACAAAACATTCAGATAAAGTGCTAGCTTTTGATCAGAAACAGGAAAGTCAAGATGGAAAAAGTCTGTTTCATGACAGATAGGAACCCCACCTGTGTCTGCTGTAATAAATCTCCTATTATACTACCAAAAAACATGATCCTTCTTTTCACAAACCAGACTTTTGGTTTTGTTTTTTGGTGGGGGAGGAGGAAGGGAATAAAATAATAATTACAGATATTTTGTCTCTCTCCCTAAAACTGTTGGCCATTCATTCCAGCCACCTAAACTGCAACAAATGAATTCTGAGTACAGTATGAGTGAGTGTGTTAGGATAACACCTGCTTTGCCAGCATACCTGGATGGTCAGCACAATCAGCACCACTCAGCTTTCTTTAAAAACTGATACTCTACTGCACTTAATGAAACAAAGTGTTGGTCATGTTTACAGAAAATCAGTATCACAAGGAGTAAATTTGAACTCACACAATTGTTTGATTTTTATCAATTAAAAAAGAGAGTACACTAACACAAGAGAAATACACATTTGCGGTAAAGGAAGTTTCTGACCTCCTTCTAACCTGAAAGCAGGGCCAGTGAGATTAGCTGACTATCTCCTGGAGAAGGAAGGTCAGAAAAACCCTTGTTAGATATGAAAGGTTCATTTACAGACATGGCATTAATTTGAGTCAAAGAAGTAAAAATGAAAATCAAACCAAAAAAGCCAAGATAATTTTCTTTACACAGCCTTTAAATAAAAGTTCATATTTTGCCTTCTTAATTGAAAAAGACATTTTAAGAAACACCCGAAACAAACATCTAACAAGTTTTCTTTATCATGTGTAAATATACTGTAAATTCATTTAGCATCTTATCTTTAACTGAGGCCTCCAGAGGACTTCATAGCTAATAAACTCAAATTTTAAATAAAGTTCTAGGGTATATAGTGAAAATAATAGAATTCATAGAGCTTAGTTAAAAGTAACATCTTCAATCTTAACATGGCTGAAAAGAAGGGGAGAAAAATCCTTTAGCTCAACTTTCAATTATTCCATCTGATCTGTTTCCAGTCATTTTAACAAAGAAGAAAATAAAGCAAAAGATGTAATGCAACCTACCCCTCTTCCTAGTTTTGAACCGCTGGCCTGTTAGCACCGGCTTCTGATTCTTATTCATAAAATTTCTGGAGAAAGAAAAAAAGGGAAAAATATTTATACTCTAGCATTTGCAGCAACAGTTTAATCTAAAAGCAAAATTAAGACTCAGTGTAGCAAAATCCCAACATATGAAAGTAAAGAAAGTTCTTAACACATATTCCAAGAGTGATTATCTTTAAGATAAAGAACACGACAATCCAAGGATAACTCCAACGAGATGTGTTATTCTTAAAATCTGGCTGTTGGCGTCTCTGTAAAAAAAACGTGAAGATTCAAAACCAAACAGGAAGGTGAACAGTAAGGTGCACTTACTGCTGGGACAGGGCTACAGCACCACTGCCCATGCAGCTCATGGGGACGCTGGGGGCACAGAAGCCACTAAGGCAGAGCACTGGGAACCATGCTGGGGGGGCTCAGCATGGCACAGGTCTCACCCTCTGGCACGGTCACCAGGCAGACGGATGCCCAGGGTTACACACTGTCCAACTCAAGACAAGATTTTGTGGTCTAACCATCAAGACAGTGCTCTAACCATCAAATTCTAATCAAACATTTCTTAAAAGCATCACTGTATCTTAGCAACTTTTAGTTCTGAAAAGCACGTGGGTGTTGTAAAAATAATAGAAAATAAACAAATCCCTCGCCCCATCAACACTGAGCATAAATACAGAGTTAAGGACCTATACAGCACATTATATAACAGTAAAATATCCTGGGCTTGTATTACTTCAGACTTTTACAGCAAATCTCAACACATAATGTCAAAAAAATTGGGAAGTGATAAAATACTAATGTTATTTTATCTAAAGAAATCAAAACTATTTTAAAGCTTTGGATATAATCAGTTTCATTGCACAAAACACGGCTTATGCAAAGAGCAGCTAAACCAAGAGCTGAATGCAAACAGCAGCAATTAAAAGGAAGCTTTGCAGCACATAGGAATCACCACAGGTCATCACCCTGTCATGCCCATAGCATGTGCCAGCCCTGTGACTTAGAAGCCACCTACTTCACACCCTCCAGGCCATTAGGTCACCGTTACTTATGAGTTGCTTGTCCAAAATTAAGTCTTCTCATGCAAGACTTTGAGTGTGTTCTTCTAGTAACTTTAGTTTTACAGAAATCTGCATTATTTGTATTTCTTCATCATGGACACTGTAGGTCTAGTTTAGAAGTACAGAGATTTGCCAACATACTTCTACCACAAATTAAACTCAAGCTCCATGGCTGAGAAAGAAGCCATCAATCACATGTTACTATCCAAGAAGTGTTTTCTCTACCCCTGAAAATTAATCTAACTCTCTTAACAATGCTCCAGTTATACAATATATTCCCATTCACCAGATTTCTAGCGGCAGCACCCCTACCTGCTCACTTTTGCAGCATTTCAAACGTTTTACTTGGCAAACCACTTTCTTCTAGTCTGGGTTTACCACTTATCCACAGTCAAAAACTCTGCATGCAGGCACATGAACTGGAAATAGCCAGTAAAGTTCAGAGTCAAGACTGGGTTTGCTGTAGGTCACAAAAACACAGATACACAACCAGCAGTTCAACTGAGATTCACACTCATCACTGAGATTTCAAGCTGCAGTTGTAACAGACCAAGGAGCATCTCAAAGCAACCGTAACGCTTAACAGCCTTCTGGAAAAATGTTCTGCTCATCTGCAAATAGAGTTAAACATGGCAAAGCAGGATATTGTGAGATCCCTCAAAGAGATGGAGGATCCAAGAGTGCCTTCACAGCAGAGCTCAAAAGGCTCTTTACCCTGATGACACAGCTCAGTGTTAGAGGAACAGGAGGTGCTTTACAAGTTAATTAGTCAGATAATCTAGCAGTCTACAGCGATAAGCAACAGCCCAGCCTCTAGCCAGTGACAAGCTACATTTGACATACTGATCTGTTTTGTCTTCCTGAGCTTCAGTGATTTGTAAAGAGAATGATCTGTTGTAACATTCATTTTTGACTTGTGTTTATGTTTTGCCTGGACACCTTACAGTTTATTCTAAAAACGTTCATTTTAAGTGATGGTGAGAGAAGCCCAAGAGGTTTGCAAAGCAGAAAGCCACACAGCGGGTAAGAACTGCAAGAATTCACTTTTCACAGCTCTTCCAGAGCACAAATATGCTGTCAGGCTGGGGTCAACAGTGCCCACTTCCTTAAGAAACGCAAAAAAGCCTTCAACTCGGCATACCGGTGCAGTTTCCCAGTTTCTATAAAAGACAGAAATGCACACGCTAAATTTCTAACACCAGACTTCTTTCTTTCCTTGGATGCAGTATATTTTTAAGCTGTAAAAAAATTTGCATCCACCTGAAGCTTGACTATGGATTTTAACTGTTCCTGTGAACATAAAATATGTCCTTTAAGACAGCTAGGAAAAAGATTTTTAAAAAAAGCAGTTAAAGCAGGATTCACAACTTGTGGCAGATTTAATGACTAGAGGTTCAGTGCAACAGAACACTCTTGAATAGGTAATTACTAGGAACACAGGATATGCCTTCTATATTTAGCTTAAAATGTACTGTGCTTTAATCTGCTCAAGTGAGGGTCTGGCTTTATAAGGCACTGCCTCAAGCACTGACCCAGGATCCTTCATTAAGAAACAGCATCTTGAGACTTAGCAAAACCAACCCAGCGATCTATACAACAATCCAGAATGGCATCGGCTCCTGAAAATGAGATTTTGAAGTGCTGTTGCTACCACAGTAGCAACAGATAATACCACTGGATAACATTTAAAATTTTAAAAAGTGAATGCAATGCAAAAACCTTTTTTCAATCAAGAAGAAACCAACACCAGCACAAAAGTGGTGGCTGAAGGTTGTGAATTCAGGGTGGCAGCACATAAACTTGTATAGCACATTTGATTGCATCAGAGAGCAGTCTGCCTCCCAGGTGTCAGCTGTAAAACCTTGAAATCACTTAGGACCTTGAACTATTACATATATTCTCCATTTTGAAAGGTACAGGACCTGGACAGCTCAAAGCCAGTGGCCAATTTTGAAATGGCAGCGAGAGAAGTCACAACAGCTTCAATGCAGCAAGGATCTTACGGATAGATATAGGCAGGAAAGCAAGAGCCTCCAAAAGAAAACCCAAACCACCAGTCAAACTTGTATTTTGCAGCCCAACATCCTCCAGGATTTATATGAATTGTCAGCAGGAAAGCAAGCAAGAGAGATGTGGAAATGGCACCTCACTCCTTTCACACACTCCACTCTTCACCAGAAGATGGGACAGGCTCAGCAATAGAAGCTTCAGTCTCAATTTACTGTTCAGTACTCAAGTAGATATCAGAGCAGTACGGAACCTACACACCCCACAACTGGTTCATTTTCCACAGAAACCACAAAATGTCTAAGCCTGCTAATTACTAACTTGCAGCTATAAAATTCATCAGAAAAATAAAAAGAATGCATGACTTCAAAGTTTATCAAATTCCACTCCCACTCTTGTTAACAGGCATGTATAAAAAAGATTCATACTTTAAAAATTCATAAATTGGTGAGTTGGCACATTCTCCTGAGACTGCTTGAAGTCCAAAAGCTAAGCTTTCTCTACAGTTGCTCCTCATTTTCAAGCTAAAGACTCTAAACAGTTAAAATAAAACTGAGGGACATCTACAGTTGTAGATATTCAGACATATATTATACAGCAGTTACTCTAATCAACCAATCATTCTCACACAATCCATAAAAACTGTAACTATTTTAATTAATAAATCCAGCATTAATTAATAAAATTAATTTATAAAACCTGCAACAGATGAAGTAAAAGTTTCTTCACCACTTCAACAAGTATGAACTTGCTTATTAATTTAGAAAAATGTAGTCTTTTATCCACACCACAGGGAAATTCTTATGATTATTAATTCCTGAATTATTTAAAGCCTTGGTAAGGCTGAAGTTTCTACCATTTGTTCTTGGAAACTTTTTGCTCAAATTGTAAAAAAAAAAAACCAACCTGAAAACCTTCATTTAAAGCAACACTATTTTTCTAAGCATCATTTTACACTTCTTTTGACCAAAATATCAGAATCATCTGAGATTCTTCAAACATTAACACGCTTGGATGAATCTGGGAACAGTTGCTCCACAGCAGCGAAACTTCACTGCCCTAGTTACAGAAAGGAGGGAAACAGTGCCAGACAACGTAAGAGAAAGAACAACGTTTTAATAAAAAACACCAAGATTCTATGGCTCTATGTGTGCAGGGCACAAAATACAACACCAAGGGTAGGCAGTGACCCTCTGGGCAGCCCACTGGATTGGGGGGGAGGTAAAGCAGCACTTCTCCATAGGATGCTGCTGCTGTGGGGACTGGCACTGACGGCGTTTGACTGACAGGGCGATGGAGAGAGCTGCCAGAACACCACCAACACAGCACCACCAGCTTTCACAGGAACAGATGCTTAGCAGGAACTATTTCCAGCTCCTTCCCTTGCTGAGATATCATGTAAGACAGGAGCACTCATCACAAAGGCAAATAAAATAGAAGCATAAATTCGTACAGTTGCTATGAAGGAAACATCTCAACCCACATATCAAGGGCAATCTTTTCCCCCATAGAATATCCAGGACATTTAAAGGTTTACTGAGTTTTTTTTATCCAGCAACACTATTGGGTGTTTTCATCCTCTCACAGTTACAGTTCCAGGCTTGGGGTAAAGAGGGTTTTCCACCCCTTTCAGCAGCAAGCCAAGATTTTACATTAAATGCAAATTACTGAACTTGAGCAGCATAGAGGAAGAGCTGCCCTTGCACTTTTGCCAGAGAGGAAACATGTCAGCATGCAGGCAGCAGCTGTCTCTGCTCTCTGAAAAGCAGCAGACAGCTAGATTATGAGCTAACAAAAGCTGTAGGTGGAAAACTTATAAATCATTACCAGTAGAGAGGAACAGAGCAATGTAAGGGGACAAGAAGACAGAGCAGATGAAATGCAGACACAGGTTCTCAACAAATCCCCATCAGGTTTCCCACTTTCCACCGGGACACTGTGCTCTTTGTTCCTAAAACGTAGGGATTTTTTAAATAATTGACTTATAAGCTGGAGGTCTGTAAATTCAACCATGGCACAAATCACCAGGAAGTGCAGCACTGGCAACCAGGTTTATCTTGCAGACTTGCCACAGAGGCACCAGCACAGCTGCCCTGTTTATGAAACCTTTAACCCAAAGGTGCTGCTCATTAGGAACAATAGGGCCAAAGCCAGGCTCTTACCACATTAAAATCCTTTCCCTGATTTTATAGCCTCAACTGCAACATGCAGGGACAAAACAGTAACTAACATAAGAATCTGCAGGGGAAATATGATCAACATGGGGTTTTAATGTTTACATGAAATACGAATATTGCTGAACCACATGCCCTGTCTTTCCCTAAAGAGCCTTCCAGAAGCTCTCAAGGCATTTAAATTTTTTTAAATGTTTATTTTTTAATCACAGAACAGTATTGGCCCACAGTAAAAGTGTATCTACTTCAATAAAAGTATTTGTCCCTTATTAACATGCCTAGTGGGAGAGACAAAACAAAGAGATGAAACAAAAGGAGTTGATTTAATTCTGCAGCAAGTAGAAACATATACCAGAAGAGAATGCAACTTACCACACATTAAATAATAAATAAAAAACAGTGTTCATGCAAGATTCTCCAGGAATGAATTGGGCATGCAGCTTGTGAAGAGTTATCCTGGAGAAGGAGGGGGAAGACCTTACTGCTCTTTGCAGCCACCTGAAAGGAGGCCAGAGCCAGGTGGGGCTGGTCTCTTCCAAGTAATGAGCAGCAAGACAAGAGGAAATGGTCTCATGTTGCATCAGGAGAGGTTTAAATTAGGTAGTAGGAAAATTTTCTTCACTGAAAGCATTGTGAAGCATTGGAATAGGCTGCCCAGGGAAGCGGTAGAATTGCTGTCACTGGAAGTACTTAAAACACATGTAGTTGGACTTGGTAGACATGCAGATGGCACTTAAGGACATGGTAAACCCAGAAATAATGAGAAGACAAACTCACTGAAGTCTGCACCATAAATCACATCACCTAACAGCTAAACTGGGATGCACAGCAAAATGCTTCTTGAAAAACAGTCAGAAAAACCCCAGTTCCCACTGCCACCAATGACTGTACAATCACACACTGCATTAGAGATCCACCTCACTGCACTTATTTCAGTAGCGTGGGTATTCCTTGGGTCACTAACCAGGAATTCCTACACAAGTGGCTTAGATGAGTAACACTACTGAAGCACTTCCAGTGCACTTCACAGTGTCAAGAGAACTGTTAACTGAGCACTGAAGACAATGGACTTCTCTGTCGTGCCATCAGGAGCCACATAAAAAACTGTGTGAGTCATGGCACAGTCAGTGAAGAAAAAAAAAAAAAAAAAAGAGTAAAAAAATTCCTAATAATTGACAGGTAGAAATACAAGTTAAGAAAATTAAATCACACACTCAGGTTGACACATGAAAAATGTTGACTTTCAGTAACAAGATTTCTTCCAGTAACTAGAGAGGAGGAATTAGATGTAATTCTTTAAGAACAAGGTATTAGCAGGAGCTTTTCTCACTGCTGAGAGCTCACTTAGGTGCTGCACTCTTAATTGGAATAGGTTGCAATAATGGAGATGGTGTATTGCTACAGATCAATTCATATTCAATTAACATTCATTTTAAAGTAAAATGCCAACTCCAAGCTTGCATACCTTGCCAACCAGAAAAAAGAAGGGGATAAAAAAGATCAGGCAGAGATTGGGGTCAGGTGAACTGAGAAAACAGGCTGAAGAAAGACAGAACTCTTCCAAAGCTAACGAAGTTTTTTCCTCACATAAGACACCACTTTCAATGGACTGTGTAAATGCTAAAACAGAGTTCTTGAATTTGGAGACATTGAATGTCCTGATCATCCTGAAATAAACAACTGTCTTAGCAATTGCCATAGAAACGATTTTGTTACAGGAAAAATGGTGTAGCTGAAATTCTGCAAAAACATGACTGTAAAGGTACTGCAGCACTTTAGCTCAATCCTTCATTAATGTTTGAGGGAGAACCATAGTAGACACTGTTCACAGTACATTTGCAAGAAATCATTAATGGAGTTACTTTATAGGGTTCCCTTGAACCAGGTCTCTAATAAACCAATAGATACAGGTATTTGGAAGAAAATGTGTTAAAAAGAATACCAGAGAGGCTTCATTTCCAGGAACAAAGCTTGTAAGACAGAAGACAACACAATAACAGTTCAGCAATGAAGGCAGGAAGATCAGCTTTCTCATGTAGAGTACCACTCCTCTGTTCAAGTCCATTCTGCTTCTGGTTTTTTGTTTGTTTGTTGGGTTTTTTTTTTAATGTATCAGCCCACTGGAAGTTTTTACAATGTTGACCCTACTCACACAATTTCAGTATCAATAATAAAATCAGAAGATGTGCCTTTTCCATTCTTCTTGCTGCCTCAAAGCTCTGAGAAGCACCAAAAGCACTGGACATCACTAGTGCCTCCAGGACATGCACTGCAGCACTTAAAAACCAATAAACAGAGGGGCTAAGGTTAAAAATAAAAATAAATAAATACAATCTGTGCATTCTCCAGAAAGCAATGCCCCCCAGATGCTAGCAGTTCATTATTTCATGAACTAAATACAGTAATGGAAGGAGGGATGTATTAAGAGCCAGCACCTCCTACACACCTGCAATTGGTGAAGGCCTTGATTTTAATAGAACAACTGCTTTAAGCATTAAAGCAAGTTTCAATTCAGAACTTCCTAATTATTTTGTCAAAGCATATGCAAGGAGTTCACCAAGATAATCCATGTTTTTTTTTTTCTTTTTTTTACCTGAGGGAAAGTGAATCAGCTTCCAGATATCTGAATTCTGATCTTTCTGGCACAAAGGACTAGCAGTGAAAACATACAACACTTTGCACCATATCTAGAATTCCAAATGTACCAGCTTAACACTGATTATGCTGTTAGCAGTATTCACTTGGACAAAAAAAAGGAGTCTGTAACTGACTTGTGTCACTCTGCATCCCAAGCAGTCCCATATTCCCTGTGGCTACTTCTTCCTCCTCAGAGCAGGTGAACATTTTTTTTTTTTACACAATAGTTCTGGTAAATAAATTCCTGGAGTGGGGAACGAAGCAGTCAATGTTTGGACTGCTTCAACCTGCCAACAGTTATTTTCTAGGCAATAGTGGGTACAACTCCTCTCAGATCAAGCTACGATAATCCCATGGCAATAGATACTGATTCACATCCAAGGTATGTGCTAGGGAAAAAAAAAAAAAGTAAAGGCCTCCCATGGGGTGTCTACACAATCAACTGTTATGCTAGGTGAGCCAGAAAAATAGCTATTACAGACTGAGCAGCACTTGCTATTCTACCCATTGCTTGGCAGCTCCCACACCTGCACTCTCAGCCTTACTTCAGAACGGCATTTCTTCACCCCTATGTGGAAACCTGAAAGCTCTTAGATTTAATTCATGAAAGAAGAGTCTATCAAGGGCTATTAATCATATGAATGACACAGCCTTCTAAGCTTGAATATTGCTGTGAGTTTCACAGGACATGAAAGAGAAATGTAGCAGTCCCCCCTATTTATATTGTCAGTGGTTTTTTGTTTGTTTGTTTTTGGGGTTTGTTTTTGTTTTTATTTTCTCACCTAGCAACACTACCAGAGATGAGACTATAGATCCAAGGCAAATTTCTCCCAGTAAGCCAAGCTCTGGTATAAGAAGGTTGTCTCTTAAATCCACTAACACACCAGACAAGCATTACCTACCCATGACAGCATACCTCACCTGAGAGTATTACGACAACAGCACTAAGAGCTTGGTGGCACCTGAGTAAGGTCAGGTTAGGAGGAGAAGTAAACAAAAATCCCAAGAGGACTATCCTAGGTTAGCTTGTTGTATTACTAATTTTGCAGGAGGACTTCAGTTGCTTTTTGTAAGATAAGGGAAAACATTCAAACCAGTTTTCTTCAGAGAGAAAAAAATCTTTGAGACATATTGTGATTCAAGCCATGCATTTCTTCCCAAAAACAGGGGGTGCCCAGAGAATATTGTCAAGACTGGTAATGGGAATCACATTGGTATTGTGATTGAATTGTGTATCCCAACTGCTTTACTTTGTTATGGGTCATTTACAACTGTATGACATTCTCAGTATAATCCATATTACTCTGCTAAATCAGAAATCCCACGTAATATCCACTACCTTCAGGTGGGGAAATAAGATATTAAACATCATACCTTCCACATGCAGAATATCTAAAAGATGCTGATCATAGAGTATTGGACTCCAGCACTATTCACATATCAGAACTGGGAGATCAGTTTTGGTTTGGTAACCCAAAGCTCAAATGCCAAGCAATCATGTATGGCAAAGTTTCCCCTATTTTGGAGTATCATACACAGACGCAATCCTGAAAATTTTCAAAGCACTGAGTCTTCTCTCAATTTTGAGTTTAACTTTGCTTTTCTTAAACTTCTTCCATCCTGTATTTAAACATAAATGACATTAAATGCAAGATTTATCTGAAAATATAAATGCATAAAACCAAGAATATGTCTTTGATGGTAATCTATATTCAGGAGACTTTGAAATACATCAAACTGAACCCAAAGAACTCACAGTCTATCTATAAACACAGCACTGCAAGCAATGGCTATTATGAATGCTTCTTAAGTTTTGCTTGTCAAAAAGTGGTAATTATATGCAATTTTCATCATAATTGCAATCAGATGAAAACTTGGTTCTCAAAAATGCATTTATATACACAGGTGGCATATACATATATATTCAGGACTAAGAAATATTGCCACAAACGGAAGTCAAATAAAGCAACAATATAAATCACACGAGGCAGAAAAAAAATAGAGCAACTGGCCTGTTGTGTCACTAATTTGTATCTATTTTCCAGTATGAGCGTCATCTCCTAAAAGCTTATTCACATCAGTTATTGAGACATCTGTTTCACCCAGATGTAGATCAGAGCAGGTATATAATATTTTACCCCACTCCACCACAGAGGCAGCAGGCAATACTGAATACACTGCAGTGCTTTGTGCCCACACACTGGTAATGGAAGCACAGAGAGCTGTGAGTCAGCTCAGTTCAGGGCAAAACCCAGCAACTGAATTGACACTAGTGGTCGTGAGGACCACTCCCTGTTTCACTGTTGATCACTTTAGGAGGCAATCAGCTAAGCCAAAACCCCCATCGACTTTTCTTGACTGAACAGCCAACTGTCAGAACTCAAATACGGGGCTGCATTTGACTTGCCTTTAAAAATGAATGGTGACATCGAGTCTGTCCCTGCAATTCTTGCCTATTTTCACCATAAGGAGAAACAAACTTTTCCAAAAAATAGCTTATCTAAAACATTCAGCTTGCCCAGCTTAGAGTGAGATGGGTGAACAGCTCCACAGCTTCAGATTTAAAGCACTTCTTAGGTATCTGAATCTGATCAAACTTCACACCTGCAGATTGGCCATCTGTGTGAAGGTCTATAGCTCAGTGGTACCTATGAACATCTCAGAATTAGGAATTTAGTTACCCACTCCAAATTAACAATAAGGCAATTACTATCTGTATACTATTCAGTTCTATAGTTAATTCAGTATACCTGCTTGTATATCTTTCTGAAATAATTCACAGAACTTTCATTGTTGGCTGAGAAGTTTCAAAATCCAGTGTACCACAAATATATTGAGAGCACCGTCTCAGCAGCAGACCATAGCCATCCACCCACTCCCAACCCAGTTTCTGAAGCCAAGCATTACTGCAAGGAGCTATGGATTTCTAACCAGAATATGTTTAGTATCTTTTTTAAAGTGCATAAAGCATCACTATGCCAGACAGCCTTGCTTCCTTCAGAGAAAGCATACATCCACTTTATGGTTGTTTGGCTTATGTCAACGTCAGCTTGGCACAATGACATTTGATACTATTAATAGGGAAATCTATTTTCTTGTTTACAACATCACTGTTCACGCTCTGGAAAGACCAATATCAGCAACCTACTTCAGTAGATAATCTAGTAAGGGTTCCATCTGTAGGTGTATGCATACACACATATGTACAAGAGAGCAAAAACACCAGTAAAAGCTACATTAGATTTCTACAACTCACTTCCTATGAGGATGCAAACTATGAAGAATTTTAAAGGGTTTACTAATGAGGCAGCTAAAGGATTTTTTCTTTTTTTTTGCTGGCTGAGAAACCACAATGAAAGGTTTGGCTTGTCCTTCTGAGGCTTCAGAAAGGCATGGCAGTTAACCT
Source organism: Zosterops lateralis (assembly GCF_965231275.1). Taxonomy (NCBI): domain Eukaryota; kingdom Metazoa; phylum Chordata; class Aves; order Passeriformes; family Zosteropidae; genus Zosterops; species Zosterops lateralis. The sequence goes on along the minus strand of NC_139762.1, from coordinate 30,734,226 downwards.
AGCTAAATCCTACAATGCAGAGCTGTTCACCCATTGGATACAGCCAAACTCTCCAAGTCAGTGAACTGACTGCTGAAGGCAAACCAACACAGTTATATACCACCTCAAATGTTGCTCTGCATAGTTTGATACACTCTGTAGAGCTGAATAACTAGTAAAATTAGCGTATGTTCTTTGCTAAGGGAGAATAAAAATGCAAAGGTAGAAGTGACAACCTAAATTAATTTTTCTTCAATTCTAAAACAGAAGAGAGCAGATATTCAACATGACTCTCAATTGGAGGCTTTGCAATAACTGGTATTTTTTTGCTATTCTTGACAATGCTTTAAAGATAAACTTGATACTCAGCTAAAAATAGGTCAATAGGAACCTCTACTAATCAGGGGTTAGGAGCATGAATTAAGGTACTTTACTCAGTAATTTAGTAGCCTGGTTTTCAACATAAATTAAGTAATTTATCTTGGGATTACAAAGAAAAAAAAAGTAACAAGTATGTTGAAAACAATAAATGGGGAAGACAATAAATGGGCCTACAGTTCTTGTCCCCATCACCAAGATCTTGCTCCCCCTAAGCTTCAAAAGAAAGACTTTATGTTGTCTCCTCATAACACTGCTTTTGCAGTGCTGATACCTACTGAAAAGGTAAACAATTGCAAAATTGACAAAAGAAAATGGGGAATGAATGAGGCCTTCCTATACCTCAACAAAATACAGCTTAGAGAGGGCACTGAGATACTAAACTAATCCTAGCACCAAACAGGCTACCCATGAAATGCTTTGGTTTGACATATTTGGCTTCAGTGAGCTGGGAACTAACACTCACAGATAAAAGTTCAAGAATCACAAAACTCCCTCACGGGAGAGGCCTGGGAGTCTGATGCCTTGACAATTTACCAGTGTGACTCACCAACAAACCAGTCCACTAGCATCAGGAAGAGTCTTGGAGGCACAGCAGCAATGCACACTGACATACTGATGGCAGAGTACAATGGGAAAAAGGCACTTTTCAGCACCAATATACAATTTCACAGGAATAAAACAACTGATAAAATAAAGCCCTTCCCTTGGCTCTTCTAGAGAATTATGTGCATCCTTTCAATCTAATTCAAGAAGCCTTTTAACAAGGCCCCACAAAACAAGACAGCCAAAGTCAAAACCTGGCAAAAAGACCTCAAGCATGTGCCTGAGCATAAAGTAGGTGTTTCCTCATGCTGGGAAGGGAGCTGAGACACACGGGCAGCATGACAAATTTGAAGGGCAGAGCCAAGGATTCACATGGCCCTGGGTGCACACTGACTGGGGCCTCTTTTCATACAAAAAGTAGAGAAAGAAACCCACAAACACCTTGGCAGAAATGGTATTCAACAGCACAACATTGGGTTTCCAGAGCACTGGCTGATGATTTTGGGATCCTCAGGTCAGAAGAAACCACACATTAAGAAAATACAGTCAAAGCAGACCTAAGACAAAACAGACTTAACGCAGGCTTCAGAAAGGTGCAGAAACATGGAAAAAACCAGCAACCAGACTCAAACCAAGCTCACATCAATATTGGTGCATACAAAGAAGGTTGTAGATTGAAAAGAAACTTACCATCCCCTCTTCTAAAGGGCTGACTTCTCCTCAAACAAAGAAATAATATACTTTGTTTTTCTAATTTTCTGTTGCTCAAGGCATGAAACGGTAGTGAAAATAAATGACAACCCCTGTACCTAATGCTCAGTAGTATCTTCCCAAGATTTCACCACAGTGTCTATCAGAAGAAAATGACTAATGTATAACTTGAATGCACTGAATGTATCTTCCCTCTTAAAGAACATTTCTAGAGAACTAGAGGATTTTATTTATGGAAACAAAACCTAAAATGAAAGGATCACTTTAGCTTGCAAATTACAAACCGTTGAACTGCTTAGACTTCTTTTCTGCATGAAAACACATCTAAGGAAAATACATGAGACAGTAGTCATTACAAGCAAGTAGAACCCCAAAGCCATATTTAATTGTTCTGCCTGCAGTAATTGAAGGACTTGTGGAAGGGTGTAACTCACAGAGATTCAAGACATCACAGAAGATGCTTCCTTCCAATGTCCCTGGCCAACCTCTGTCTCAGAGTGTGCCTAGCATTTCCTTTGCCTGACCTGTCTGTCCTCAGCCCTAATTCTCACCATAATCCACCCTTCTACAGGCTGAATAAAAGCAGTAATCTTTGTCTGCCACTATGAGTCTGCAAAAACTCTAAGTGATCTCTACACAAAACTTCTCCATCCAACCTAAGCTCGGATTTGGCAGAGCAAATCCTTAGACAGAATGCAAAAATACACTTATGTATGAAAGACTCAGTGAATTTTAAAATTCACTCTATAAGTTTCTGTAGCAGAGAAAAAAAGCCACATTTTTAATTTCAAAAGCTCTTAGACACACAGCAACTAAAAGCTCTCACAGACAAAGTAGGAATTACTACTGATTTACTCTTCCTGGAAGTATTTTCCTGACTTGCTGTAATTTAAAAACCAAAACAAGCACCTCAACATTGATTAATTGTTTTATATGGCACAGGTAAGGAAGACTTTTTTACTTTATCAAAACCAGCTTAGCCAACAAAAATGTATCTAAAGATGGAGTGAGAACAGTCCTGCAATCTGATCTACACGAGCTGCCACACTTGGACTTAACCATCCCCATCACAAACAGCAATCCAAGTCGGAAGTTTTACCAGCAAATCGTTACAAACAGCTGAGTTCCCTATATTGTGCTTGCACTATACAACCACGCTTTTTTACAGAAGCTGTTAAACCCTGAAACTCAAGCATTTAATTCTTCTCTCGGCTGTACAGCATGCAAGAATGGTAAAGAGCACTACAGTGCTGTAAAATGGCCACCACACCACTGCACGTCGGTACTGGACTCTGTCTGGCTTTTTAATTTGATTTTTGCAGTCTCTTACAAGATTCACAGCTACATTTAAGAACTATGGTATCGCAAGTTCAAAAGGGCTTTCAGGCATGGTAGAGTATTACTGCACTCCAGACTTCTCTCTATGGAGAGAAAATAGATTTTTTCCATTTGTCAATTTTTCTCTCACACCCCAGCATTACCTCGGAGTGATCCTTGTGCATTTTATTTATCTTTGAACAGATAGTTAGTACTTTAACATGTAAGTACATCCCCCCTACTGTTGTTAAGGGGAAGAGTAATTTTTAATCAACACTGGATCACACGGGAAAAGAAACTGTTTCAGAAATGAAATCTACAATTTAATGGGCAACCATGGCAGTTCACAGGTGATTTATTGCTCATAAAATATCAAAATGGAATTACTTTACCTGTAAGCTCAGGCAGAGAGACAGATGTGGGTGACAGCCTATTGCCTTATGAGCAACACAGACACAGGAATTCTTGAATTTGCACAGGAGGAATGAGGACAGGAAATAAGATGAGGAATAAAAGATGATGCTTCTTGAAGCAATCTGAATTTAACAGCACACATCCATTCAATGCATGATCTAATTCCTCTGTCCTAAACAATAACCTTAAGCCTACAAAGGGGTACATATATCTGCACATGACTGTATGCAGTTTAAATAATCCCGTCTGCAGGTTAAAAAAACCACTCACTAATTAGATCTAATTAAATGTTTAACCCAAGTGCCTCCACCATTCTTCACCAAAAAAGGTTTGATTGTCACTGACTAAATGCTGCCAACACTGTTTTTCCCAGTATTGCACTCATAAATCCCCAAAACCAGTACAAATTTCTATGTGTGCTGTAGTTTTTCAATCTCCTTCTACACACAGATATATTTCCCTTGCAGCTTTATGTAATTTTATTTGCTTTATATCTCTGAAATTTTGAATTTATTTTAGGAACAGCTATCTGAAAAGCCACTGCCAATCAACTCTTACAGAAGCTGTGCCAATGCCTTACTGGGTTATTGCTACCACCTGCAAAGCTTAAGTGGGAAAGAAGTTAGTCTTGCAAAGGTGCTCAGGCACAGTCTGACACATATTACTCTGCTGTCACTAAACACATCTCGGTCTTTAACAGCAAAAAGCTGCTTGCATGCCATTGCTTCCAAAAAATGCAAGAATCTATCTATGTGGAATTCATAGGCATGAAACAATTTGTTTAAAGCTTAGATTTCTTTTAATACAATAAAATCACAGTGAGTTAGAGCTACACATGAAAAGCACAGAACACGTATTGTCTGAGCAAGCTGCTCAAACTAGAATCACCTAGAAGAAACTATTATGAGAATGTGAACTCAATCTGCAAAAGAGCAATTTTTTTTTTCCTATGCTGGGTATATAAAAGAAGAAAAAGGTACACATATCTGATTTTGTTGTGAAAGCAATGGTGACTTTTTCAAAGGAAACTTTTAACCAGGTAGTACAAATACACATTCATCTAAGGCACTTACACTACCCATGATCATCATCACAGTACCTGCGCACCTCGCAATTTCCTCTTTGCTCTGTTAATCCTCACTCCCTGAGGGAAGATTCTAGTTGCCCTGGCACGATTAGCAGTTAAAGACACGAAAATAAAAGCATATGCTCAAAAATGCACTTCATAACGTATACAAATAAACTTGCGAACAGTTTTCTTAGAAGAAAATTCTGTAGGTGACTGTTATTCTGGAAATATATTTGGTGCAAAACCACCAAAGCTGGCTCTGCTCAATCAGGTCAAGTCTTGGAGCAAACCAACACCCAAATTAAATCAGACTACTAAGCCCAGACAGGAATTCCTTACCATTATAGAGACATTCAGGCCCCAAACTGGTACTTTCACACTTCTCTGACCTGTATTTCCTGCTGGAGAACACTGCTCACCTCACCATGCTCATCCTATAGTCTGGATCAGGCAATCTTTTGGAAAATACTTTGGTGTCCTGTCCCATACATGTAAGAATCCTTCAAGTCAGGATTCAAGAGAAGATCAAAGAAGCAGAAACCTCATCTTAACAGATTTTGGATACATCTAGAGTCAAGTCCTGGGATTTGCTCCTGAAGTTCAAAGTGTAGGGAAAGCCTAACTTTGTGCAAGGTCTCACAAAGAATTGTTAGCAAGTAGAGATCTCTATTGAGGTCTTAGATTAGCACCTTAGCTACAGGAATACCTTGTGTGGTAATACCTACTGTGGATACACCAATTGTGTTCAAAAATATATATCAGCGCTCGTCAGCTTCAGTTATTTTTCTGTGGTTTTATAATCAACCCTCTGGTACAAAACAGGCCTTAGCAACCTTGACAAATCATAACAAAGACCAAGTGGCTGTCCTGAGATCCAGAAACAGATGAAGGTTGAAAAAACATCCCTTACGCTGAAATAAAAGCACTTAAAGAAGTGAAAGAGTTATACAATGCCAACCAACTGGGCTGGGGGGGAACACGGGGAGGGGAAGTAACTTATCCACAGATTACTATTTGTGAGATCTGAGAGGAAAAAACAGAGGATGTTTCTAGCAATAAAAACCCCTTGAACTCGCATGAACTTGAATTGGTCTAAATGAATAATCCTATTAGATTCTCTCAACTTTGGCCAGGATATAATTATAAGGATTGGAGACAGCAGGACCAAAACCCAGTGGGGGTCTGTCTGCAAGGCTCAGCTCCACTTGACAGAGATTTCCTATTGCCCAGGGCATGCAGGAAGACAGAGCTAGTTTACAAAAACACACTTGACAACAATATGAAATGGATTTTACACAGGAATGACTCAATACACATAAAACTTCAGTTGGGCAAAAAGACAACGGCAGAGGACACCACAGGTCTGTCAAGGCATGACTGCTGAACAGGAAACAATTCCTCATCGGCTCCCAAAACAGGAACTGGTGGCTGGGGATTCAACAAAACCATGAAGCAGCAGGTTCAAAAACAGGAAGGAAGCTGTCCTCTCTCAAGCAGTCATGAAAGTTATAATCATGAGGTGCTGCATACACACAATTTACCTAAATTTAAAAAGCCTACCAGCCTACTTAAGCTGTCAAATATAAAAGTAAACACAAAGACACCACTTCTTGCTGAGGAAATCCCTAGCCGAACCAGTGAGATGGGAGTTAGGAAATAAGTCATAGAACTATGTGTACTGGTTTGACCTATGATTTTATTTTCCCCTAGACAAAATGTAGTGGGTCAGACAGATTTCTGATTCTGCCAGGCCCAGGCACTGAAAGAGACTATGGGATCTTTGACCTCTGCAGAGTACATGCCCAGAATTCAGGAAACCTTGCAAGACAGAAGTGAAGGTAGGTCATTTGAGAGAAAACAGTGAAACCAGTTCAGCATTGCCTTTCCCTCTCTTCCATGTCCAAAGACTGAGAGTTTCATGGTGCACTCTCCAAGGCACAGGGCAGTGTCTTCTCCCCAAACTGACCCAAGAAAAAGGTTATCGCTCTGTACATTCTCCCAAAATGAATGTTACTTAATTAAAGGAATTCTTGTCATCTTCTTGCATGAATCTTACTCCTGACAATTGCACAGGGGCACTTAGGATCACCTATACATTGGTAACAGTAGCTATCACAAATCCCCATGAGCACACCTCCATGCAGTAAAACCAGCAAACCACTGGGGAAAAATGTCACCACTGGTTCCTGCTTTGCAAGTCACAAGTACCAAATGTACCACCTGGTGAGGAAATAGGGAATTTTTACTATATAAACATTTATTTAAAAATCTAAAAAATACTCTGAATCACAGTGAAGTGAACATCTCCTTCTCCCTCTGTAATACCCCAAATATAAATTATTAATTACCAAGCAGTAATACACACATCTTAAATATGTGAAACAAACAGATGCAGCAGATAAAAGAAAATTCATTAAGGGGCAAGACACAAAGGCACAGAAGCTACATTTTCACATCCCAGTTTCCTGCCCCAACACTCCCTACATCACCTAGAAAAAAAAAAAAATCATTTGTTGCCTCCATGCTTTAAATTATGTTCATAAAATGGAGGCAATGGCACTTCATCATGATCTCACAATGATAATCTGAAGATTGTGAAATGTCTGCATATTACAGGATTAAAGGTCATACAGAAGCCAGGTAAGAGTGAGAAACATGTTTTAACTAGCACTGAAAGTACTTTATTACCCTTGCAGATGGAGCACTCCTGTAGCCTTAGTCACCAAGTGAGATCCAGTGAGACTGCCAAGGAAAAACTGTGTGTGCCTGCTCACTCTGTGAACAAGAGTGGGATGGCAAAAATGACATTCTCATATTAAAGAAAAGGAATGTAATATGCATATTTTTGTGCGCTGAATGCCCAACAGGCTTAGGGCGGATTTTTTTTTTTAATGCAAAAGGGAGCTTGAAGGCTCTTTTTATTTAATAGTGCCACAGAGATTATCAGGGCACTGTGGTATCACAAAATTTGTTCACAGCAGGTAAAATTCACACCCTGCAGTGAACCAACAAAAGACCATTTAAACCCTAATTTGAGCCTTCATGGTTGAGCCAGTGACACACTTCTGTTAGCACAACATGGGGATCGTTCTCTGGATCAGAATATCAAAAGCATTTGTGCTTCAACGACATTTCCTGCAAGACGTTTCTGGTTCTCCACAAAAAAAGTCAAGGGAATATGTTATAATCTGAACTCGAAACCAATCTCTTTTATTTACACTTGCTGATGCAAGTAAAACTAGATGGTGGTACACTCCTATATTTCCATGATTTTTAAAATCATAGAAACGTGCATGATTTGGCTGTTTAGTTAAAACAAAATTGCATCACTATTTTTTTTCTACCCAGTTACTAAGACACACTATATTCAGACAGGATTCTATTCTATGAAAAAGACTTCAACATTTCTGAAAGTCAATCAACACAGTCATCAACAGGTATCAAAATAGAAAATAATGATTAGTATTAAAAAGAGAAATTTCAATATGTAAGTAAGCATTAGGTGAGCTGCAAAGTACTAAGGAAAAGAAAAATCTGGCTTGCTGATAAAGCCGTGCCTTCAAAAATCAGTTACATGAAAAAAACAGATTCCTTAAAAGACACAGAAAACATACATTGAAGAGTAGGGCAAAGAAAGGTAAAAGTCCGCACCAAGTACCAGGGTCCTGCTCTTTTCTCTGGTCTAAACACAGGCAAAAATTAAGGATGTTAAATCTCAGTCTCTGTCCCTTGGAGGGAATCTGCGTGATCGTCCCTGTGCCTACCGAGCTTCCGCTGGAATAGTGGAAAGTTGGATCTGTAACAAAGATTATTTTTCCACCAACAGTTTAATTTTAGAAAGGCGCCAACAAAAGGCTCCGAACACCCCGAGCGTTCCTTCCCTCCCGATCCATCCGCGCCGCTTCCTCCTGGAGACACGGTGCCGCGACACAACCACGGCTCCGTTCGGCCGCTTTAGCCAAACAAAACGCTCTTCCTGCCTGGAAAAAATAAAGCCACAAAAAGCCCAACCACCCAACCAGCCGATGCCATAAAAAGGCAGGGAAGCAGGCGCACGGACGGAAGAGCCCGCACCGCCGCCCTCCCGCACGGGCCCGGGGCCGGCGGCGCCCCGCGAACCCGCGAGCGGCGGCCTTTCCCAGCCCGCGGTCCGGCACCACCGCCGGGGCCGCGCCGCTGCCGCCCGCCCTGCCCTGCCCCGCCATGGCCGCCGCGCCCGCCCGCCCGCCGGGCCGGAGCTGCCCCACAGCAGCCGCGGTGGGCTGGGCGGCGCGGCCGCGAGGCTCCGGCGGGGCTCCGGCACGGCTCCCGCCCGGCGCTCTCCCGGTCCCGGCCGCACCTGTCGGGTGGTTGCGCGGTCCGGGGCGGGGAGGGCGAGCGAGCGCGACGGCGGCAGCGACGGCGGGAGACAATGGAGGAGTGAAGGACGGACACATTGACACACGGGCGCCGCCGCCCGCCCGCACCACTCCCGGCACCTCCCCGGGGGGGGGGGCGAACGAATGAGCCGCGGAGAAGCCAAAAAGGGGAGACAAAAGAAAAGCGGAACGCATTTCTCAACTTGAAAACCAGGGTCAACAGTGGACAGGCCCCTTCTCTCCAGCAGCACCGGGTGGGAAGCTGGAGGAAAGCGAGAGGCTGGCAGGCAATGACCCCCATCCCTGGGCAGGAATGGTTCGGCCCGCAGCCGGCGCCGGCAGGGCGGGGCTGCGGGCGGAAGGCTCCGTGAGGAGCGGGGCGGGGGCGGCGCCGCGGGCGGAGGAGCTGCGGGCCCCGTCCCGGGCTGATCCCGCCTTACCGGCCGCGGGGACCGCGATGGCTCCCCCCAGGAAAGGCGACCTGAGCGCGGAGGAGAAGGACTTGCTGGCAGTGATCGCCACAGGTGAGCCCTCCCGGCCCTCGCGGCCGCGGGCCGCAGCTCCCCCGGGCCGCGCTGGCCGTGCCCGGGCGGGGTTCGCTTCCCCGCACGTTGCGGGCGGCGGGTGAGGCGCCGTTACCGGCCGCTCCCCGCGGGCTCCCCGCGCTCCTCGGGGCACGGCGCCGGGGCCGCCTGCCCTCCCGCCCCGCCTTGGGGCCGGCACCCTTCTCCCTGCCGGGAGAGGGGCTGTTCCCAGGGTTCCTGTCCCTCGGGCAGGCCCGCGTCACCCCGGCAGCGCACAGGGGACGCGTCGCGGTGAAGTCGGGTTGGGGAGGCTCAGCTGGGCGGGTTTAACTCTGCCAAGGAAAGCTTGCATCTTATTGGCAATGTCTGTTGGCGTTTTCCTAATCATTGCTGTTAATCTCCACTGCAAAAAAAAAAAAAAAAAAAAAAAAAAAAGAAAATAAGTTTTCTTGGGCCTGATCCAGTCTTCCAGCGTGCTATAAGGTTTTCCCCATGTGCTGTTGCCAGACCAGGGCCTCTTTCCACACACGTTATTCTCACATTGCCAGAACTTGAGCTTGTTTGGGGTCTTGTGCACCTCTTATCCCTTATAATCTATTTTACTATCCTTTATACTATCTTATACTGTCCTCCTAGAGAGAGGAGAGGGAATCAATGTCTCCGAAGGAAGGGTGTCAAGAGGATGGAGCCAGGCTCTTGCCGGTGGTGCCAAGCAACAGGACATGAGGCAATGGGCAGAAACTGATGTACAGAAAATTCCACCTGAATAAGAGGCAGAACTTTACTGTGCAGTTGACTGTGCACTGGAACAGATTAACCAGAGAAATTGTGGAGTCTCCCTCACTGGAGATACTCAAGAACTGTCTGGATGCAATTCTGTGCCATGTTCTCTAGAATGAGCCTGCTTGAGGGCAGGGAGGCTGGACCAGATTACCAGACTACTGTGGTCCCTTCTAGCCTGACCCATTCTGTGATTTTGCATTTCATATGAGTGTTGCAGTTTCATCACTGTCTGGCACACTTGCTTGTTGCCAGGGGAGGCTTCTGTCATTTGGGTTTCCTGGACCAGCAATGTGAATTTCATAACCCCAACTAAGTAGTTACCCTCTAACTGTTAGTTTGAAAATCGTGAGCAACATTCATTAGTTGGAGGCAAACCGAGAGGCAAACTTTCTGTTCTGTGCATTTCTATATGTAGTTTCCAGGCAATTTGAACCCATGAAAGTTTTACTACAGATTTGGTGCTTCACTCTCAGCTGTATTAAAATATTCCTCTGTATCAGAGACACAAGCATAGGACTGTCAGCAGTGAATTTATTGTGGACCAGAACCAGTTTGACTGACTCACTTTAATAAGAATTTTAGACCTTGGTCTTGCAGACACCTCTGTCTAATTTACCTGATGCTTCTGATTAGGGTCATGGGATAATTCAGGTTGGAAGAGGCCTCAGGAGGTCTCTAGGCCTCCTGCTCAGGGCTTTATCCCATCAGGTCTTGACAACTTCCAAGGAGGAAGGCAAATGTCTCTGGGCAACCTCTTTGTCTTACTGGGTTCATAGTGAAAGTGGTTTTCCTTGTCTCCAGTGTGAAGCTTCCTTTTATTTCAGCTTCTGCCTGTTACCTCTTGGCTTTGTACCACACCACCACTATGAGGAGCCTGGCTCCAACTTTTAGCTCTTTTTGGCCAATTCTAGAAGTCCGACTTCCATCAGTTTAATGTCTTGTTTGAAAATCCTTCAATGTTTTGTCATACAGAACTCTGACTTTGTAAATGCACCTTTGGTTTGTTTGTATTGAAATTTATTGAAGACTTTCTCTTGCTGATGTTTGTTCTTTGGCTGGGATATTCGTCTGAAAACTGATCCAGTTCTTAAGTTTCTAACATGTTTAGAATATCCGTGTGTATGGAGACACAAGTTAGTTGATGGTTCCCTGACTGTCAGTCAGGGGTCTTTATCAAGGGTGTGAGATTACTCAAGTGATTGTCTTTTTTTTTCCTTAAATTAATGAATTAAAAGAAAAATAGTAAAAGCTCCTGTAGTATAGTTAATCCACACCAAAAAGCCTTATGAAAAGATATTATGTTTAGTATTTTAATGGGATTTTCAGCCAAAATTGAAGCTGTAAGAGCTGTTTGGCTGAAAAATTGCTGGATGACCACCTCCTTCTGAAAGAGTGCAGATAAACATAAAAAACATTAAAAGAAGAGATGCAGTGCTTATTTTTATTAAGCACATCACTGCTGAAAGAGCTTTGCTTATGATTGAATCAGTAATTAGAAGTTTCTGTTAATTTGCCATAAATATTCTTCAAACTCAGACTCTTGGAATGTTCTTGCATTTCTGTTTGTTTGTGCCTGTAGAAGCTGCATTTGCAATATCTGAATAGTCCTCCAGTGGGCTTTAAATCAAGTTCTTTGACCTGTGGCTTAGCCAAAAGGATTTTGGTAAGGGATTGAAAAACAGTAGGACAGTAGAATTGAAAAACAGGTGTAGCCTATTTTTCCTGGCACTTTTTTTTCAGACTTCAGTCTACTTATGCATTTGGCAATTTTTAGAACTGTCAACAATCAGCTACCTGGGTCCTTGTCCTTTCTATCTCATTCTCTGTTACCAAAAGCAAATTCATTCCACTCCTGTGAATGTGATAAGTTGTAAATTTCAAATTGAACAGGAAAAATTATGTGAGTAAATGATAAAGTGTGTTTGTTCAAGCCAAAGTGTCTTTGAAGTGAGGCAATTTCTTAAGAATGTAGACAGCTCTTTTAGACAAAAGATGCTCCAAAAGAGATGAAAGTACAAAAGGTGTTAAAGTGCTCAGTATCATTGTACTCCTTCAGAGAGGTTCATGTGCTGTTTATGATGAGACATGTGAGTGTCCCGTTCTTGTGTGTGTAGGTCAGTTACATCACAAAAAATGGATGTTTACTTGTAGTTCATGCTTTCCCACTGCTCTATGATGTTGTGAGTTTTGGTTTTTAGCTTCTAGAACATAATACTGTTCATTCCTAAGCTTCTTCACTAAGTGCAATTAATTTATTAATTGCACTTAATCTACATCCCAGGCAGCTAACATACAAAGATTTTGATTCTAATGAGAAATGGAAATGACCATTTTCCTCTAGATTCTCAGTTTATTCTATTTTTCACCCCCTTTTTCTCTCTGTGTGTTTTTATTTTTAATCAAAGGAAACACCGAGGAGGCTGGAAGGCTGCTGGGGAGCAAGAATGTCCGTGTCAATTGCCTGGATGAGGTACTGCAAGACTGTGCAAGCATTATGCTGAGTTTAATAAGGAAAATGCTAGATCTGAAGGCCTTCATGTTGTTAAATAACGTTTCTCTAACAGCAATTTTAGCCCTGAAAATCAGAGTTACTCTCAAGATATTTCTAGCCTGCAGCTAGATAATGAACCTTTGAAGAGTTCTTACTGTTTTTTAAAGAAAGTTTAAAGACTAATGTTACTTAAAGTACTGCACTGTATTTTGTCTCAAGTTCCAGCATGAGCTTTGTCTGTAAGGTAAGATAAACACTGCAGCAAAACACGTGGGAGTGCTCCCTGGCTGTTTGTCACCTTCAGGAGCAGCAGTCCCTCTGCTTAGTCCCCCTGTGGGCAGACTCTGCACCTGTCCCTGTCCCATGCCTGGCTCTCATTGCCCAAAGCCCTGTCTTTGCCAAACCATAAACATACTTGGAGGGTGAGTAAGTTGGTCAAAAATGGAACCACAGTCTTTTATACAGGTGGGTGTGGTAAATGTGTAGAAGATTAAATCCTGAAGGGCTACCTGAAGATGGGAATAAGTTTGTGGAAAAAGGAACCTTCTGTGATGTTCATGTTTCCTCTTCTTTTTCTTTTTACAATGTGTTTCTAAAGCATGCAACATTAATACGAAATGTAACATGCAAACAAAACTACTTCCCCATCATGCATGTTAAATCCATGCATAATTTATCAATTTAAATGTTAATTTGTGGGTTTTTTCACATCTTTATAATGTCATAGGAATCACTGGGAAATTCTGGGAATGTGTCTAGCTCAACCTCTGGCTCAAAGCAGCTTCAGCTCCAGAGTCAGATGAGATTGCTCTGAGTTTGACCTGTCTGGCCTTGTAAGTCTCTAAGGATGGAGACTGCACAATATTTCTGGGCAACTTGTTCTACTCTCTTAACTGTGATTTTGGTGAAAAAGTGTTTCATTTATGTCTGAATGTCAGCTTAGGCTCAGTGTCTCTTGCCCTCCTACCACCATAAGTGTAGAGTTTGTCTTCTCAGTGATCTCCCTGTCAGCTCTGGCAGGCTGCTCTTGGGTCCCACCAAAGCCATTTCTTCTCCAGGCTGAGCAAGCCCAGCTCCTGCAGCCTCTTCACTGCACAACTGCTCAGGTTCCTACCATGTAGTGGTGATATTCCATTGATTTTGTTGCAGTTTATCCATGTCTTTATTGCACTGGAAGGCTCAAAATGGGACAGGGTATATTGTAGATGTGGTCTCATGAATGCTGAATGGAGAAAAATTGCCACTTCTTCTACCAGATACCTTCATGAAATATTGTTAGCCCCTTTTTTTCTGCCAACAGATCAATTTTCTGATTGTTCTTGAGTTAAATACTGAACCTGAATTTCTATTGTATGAATTTCAACAAATTTCTAAAACTAGTCAGACTAAACTTTACAGTGAACTTTAGGAACCCAAGACACAATATAGGTATGCTTGCAAGTGTGCTTTATTGTATGGACATCAAAAGGTTTTCCTTAAGTGTAATTGCTGAAGTCATGCTGCCTGATGGCAGCCTTGCTGCAGTATTAGTGCAGCTCCCAGGATTAGTGTTGAGAGGATATGGCTCATTCAAAGAAGCCATATCTGAGTTATGCCTGGGGCTATTGTTGTTGAAGAAAGAGTATTAACAGTATTTGCCTAAGGCTTACATGTGACTAAATACACATAAAGCTCATCAAACTTTAAAGTTTATGCAATGGACTTTTTGCAGACTACTTTTTGTCCCCTAGAAGGGTGTGTAATCATGCATATTAAACAGGAGAGGGTTCAGGTTTGTTTAGGTTTCTTGAATTCATCTGCCATGTCAGCTTTACAATTTTTCTTTTATAACCCATTTTGCCTCCAATGTGTTGTTCTAATATCTATAGATAAGTAAGAGTGTGTGAAATCCTAGTTAAACATCAGCTTCATCTGTTATTCATTATTGCCACAACTGGAAGCTGCTCTCAGTTCAGGTGTTACTTTTTTTTCTGTTGCCTTAGTTGCTTGTCCTGAAATTGACACTTTTATTACTACTGTTACTTACTTTATTAATATTAAGAAGTAAGGAAGCCCTGAAGATGGAATGCTTAGGTATTTAAGTGGGAGCTCAATTCAATTAGGAACTCATTTCCATCCTTAAAGACTTCTTTACGTGAGAGAATCCACAAAATGAGCACGGGTTTCGTGTAATTCTGTCTTCTAGCTGTGGTACAGCAAGTGTGCAATCACAATTTAATAATTTCAGGCTGAAGAACTCAACAGAATCCAGAAGGCTGTTATATAGCGCACTTCCTAATTTAAACAAACAAACAAACAAACAAACCAAACACACATAATCTGTTCCTTTTGTTTTTGGTTTGACCATATATTATAACTGCTTGGGTCCTCCTTCCTGTAGGTTTAAACTGCTAACAATCAGCTGTCTTTTCTCTATGTATCTTTAGACAAGGACCAAGTCACATTTCAATATCTTCCAGATGCAGTGACCTTTTAAGTATATTGCCTAAAGTTATGTTTCTGCAATAAGTGATCTATAATTGTGGCTCTTTTTCAAATAATTTCTAGTTGTTTTGGCTTCTTACTTAAAAAACATACATCTGAGCTGGATGCAGTATTTCAGCATCCCTTCTGCTGTTGATACATGTATTTAAAAATAAAAAATTACTCCTCTAAGTCTGCTTGCTTTTCCTGCCCTTGTTCCAAGACTCCCTCACACCCTTCACCTCCTGCTGTCTGCCGGGCTCTGCTGGGAGTGTCAGCACAGAGTAAGATCCTTCACTCAAATGAGTTTTCCAGATGCCCAACTTCCAGAAGGTTGAAGATATCCAGTAGATACAGTCCTGTTTTTTCTCAGCACCCTTTCTGAGCAAATGCATTGTTTTGTTGTGTCTTTGTGGATTTAGGTAGATGAAGAAAGAAAGGATATTTAGGCTTAATCACTGTCTTTATGAAAACAAAGAAATTCAATGTCTTTTCTGCAAAACTGGTCTTTAACAG
This sequence comes from Zosterops lateralis, assembly GCF_965231275.1. Lineage (NCBI taxonomy): Eukaryota > Metazoa > Chordata > Aves > Passeriformes > Zosteropidae > Zosterops > Zosterops lateralis. The sequence goes on along the minus strand of NC_139762.1, from coordinate 30,718,677 downwards.
TCTTAAAACTTCAGAGGCATTTAAGTTCAGGTGTCCTCAAACATTAGGACAAATAGACAGGCTGTAGAAATGGATGTAAAATAAACACAAATATATTTAACTTAAATGCACACTGCTTAGTAATTTTTTGTCCGATTTTAAATGGAGTGGTTGCTAATTTGGAAATTTAGTATGGGAGAAAGTGTTCAGGACTTTTCTTTCCCCTGAGAGTGCAGAGCTTGTAAATATTGTGACTTTTTGTCTGCACTTTGCTGACTTGAACTCCATTTAGCATGTGGCTAAAATATTTCAGATTGTTTAAAAAGGCAGGCTCAAGGAAGCACATGGGCTTTCCAACTGTGGAAGTTTCCTCTGTTAGTAGTTAAGGTTGCAAAGGAGCACTGTAGTACTATATCCCCTATTTTCTGCAGATCAAGCCAACAGACTTGACCTGAAAAGTACATAATTCTTCTCTATTTAAGATAACTGTAAGGTTTTTCATAATCTTCTTACATACAGAACTATCATCTGGCTTTAGCGGCATTACATTTTTCATCTAGTTTGGTAATTCAGCTGTTCAGTTCAGTAATGCAGCATTTAGAAACAGTGCCCTTCTCTATGCTACTGAACCAAACACTTTCCTGGGAATTACAGCAGCAGCCTGCTTATTCATGGCTGAGATGTGTGTAGCTTCACTCCTACTGAGTGTGTTCGATGGAGGGTTCTTCAGGAGATCAATCCTGCTGTTCCAGTGTGAACATCCTGTGCTAGCAGAAAATGCCCAGGTCCTTGGCCTTTGTTGAGGAGGAAGTATTTTGTCTTTTGATGTTTTTTACACAGTGCTTCAAAATACACAAAGCAAAGAAAATTCCACTGTTAGTAAGAATTATCTGGTTTCAATTCAGGTTGCTGATTGATGTGGGCTTTAACTTTTCAGCACTGCAGATGAACTGAAGGATCATCAGAGGAATCTAATGTGTTACATATGTGAAACCAACAGCTGAGCAGGATGACTATAAAGGAGAACTATAGCTGTGATCGACACTTACTGAACAGTATTTCATATTCTAATTAATCCATACTTAGCTGCAGCTAAAATTAGTTGTGCATGTAACTGTTGACCTCCTTCCAAATCCTGCTTTTAGGAAATTTAAAATGTGTAAGGGCAATCTTATTCAAAAGCTTGAAGGGTGAAATTTCTGAAGGCTTTCATCCAATGAAGAGTCAAGTTGTCTTTGTAGACTAGCAGCATTCATTACCAGAGTCGATTTTGGAGATATACATCAACAAATATTTTCTGCCTTGTAGCATCTGTTCTTTTTACATCATTTTTAGTAATGTCCCTAATACTGTCTCAAGTAAAAGCCAAACCTAGAGTTGTGTGTTTTGTTTATAATTTTCTGAATTGAACTGTTGCCTAAATCTAAAGGCTAAAATAAGACACTCTTCCTTTGTTAATGTGTGGCTGGGTTCCTCATTGGAAAATGAGCTGGGAAAGAGAGAGGTGAGTGGTTTAATATTGCTGGCATACAAGTGTCTACAGCAGTTTTTCAGCTAGGGTTTTGTCAGTCCTTTCCTTTTTTTTTTTTTTTTACTTTTCCCACTCTATTTAAATAGCTGGTACTCACATGTACAATGTCTCAATGTACCCCAGTACCTGCTGAGGGACTGCTGCAGTGTGATCCAGCCTGTTTGCCCCACCTTGACACAGTTCTGTGGTTGAGAAGAAGGGTGAAGTGAGCGTGGGAATGCTGGGAGCACTTGGATTGTGCTTTTCACTCGAGTAACCCAGGTTTCTGTGGCTATTTCAGTGGTGAATTGCCATTGTGTTATCCACAGAACAATACACACATGATGTCTGTGTTCCTACACAGTCAGCATGAGTGTTTAAATGTTCACAAAATGGAGAGATGTTGTGCCAAATATGCACACGTCACTGGAGTGAGAGATAGTTTGTGGTGTTTGTTTGTTTGTTTGTTTGTTTGGCCCACTTCTTGTTCCATGGCTCTCCTGTGTTTCCCTGTTCCTTTAGTTGATGAAGGTTGAGCACTTTTGTTGGGAACTTCCTTTGTAGTTCCTAGGAGGCAGAAAGTTGCTCTTCCAGTTTATTATCTTTGTAAATTTGTTTTTAGTCATCCTGGTCAAGCACATCTCAGCTGGATGCTGAAGAGATATTGACCTGCTTTATTCTTCCTCTGTGTCTGGTGGTGGAGTCCAACCCCTCCCCAGTTCTGGTACTCATCTGCCTGCCCCTCCACTGGCCCCATAGTTCGTTGTTTAGTTTTTTTTCATCAATGGACTTCCCCACCATGGCAGCAGTTCTTGGAATCCCATTCCTCAGTCTGCTTTTGGGTTATTTTCAACATGGGGAACTGGGAAGGATGGTCTGTAGTGGCCAGGCTGGCTGTGCCAAGAGCCCTCTTGTGCCAGGGCGGCTTGTTGGTTGGTGAGCTGGAGAACCCAGTCAAGAGAAGTGCCAGGTAGTTTTTAGAGGCACTGCAAACTCTGTTCCTCTTGTATAGTGAGACAGACAGGGAACAGTTACAGCCCTGCAGAAGAGAAGAGATGTTACCATGTAACATACCTGCAAAAAAACCAAAACTGGAAGGATTCATTTTTGTCTTGAGGAATAAGATTAAAGATCTTGATGTTTTTGTCAGATGAGTGTTGCATGGTAACAGGTAGAAAAAGGATCCTTTATCAGATGTTTTGTAGTGGAACAAAACTTTCTGTATGCTTTCATCTGCAAGTTTTGTCTTTCAAGGACATTGTATTCACAATCCAACTGTCGTCTGTGAGAAAACAGGCTGTTGCTGGACCCGTCTTTGACATTCAGGCTGAGAAAAGTATTTGCAGTCAAGCCAGTTTCAGTGTAAGGATAATACAGGATACCAAGCATTTCCAGATAAACTTGTGTCTAGCCTGACCCCCTTTTGTTTGCTGTGAATGTGAAAAACTGATATTAATGTGACTTTAAATCAAATTTTATAGCAACTGTCCACATATTTTCTGCCTGATATGTTTTTTTGATCCACACCACAACCTGACACTTCCAAAATTTAATCAAAGGATTTTATAAACAGTTTTCTGGGAGGAGAGGATAAAACAAACCCAGTTCTTTACTTTGTTATATAATCTTCTGATCTTAATTGAAACAACTAACTTTCAAGATATAACCAAACTTAAAAGTCATTGTTTTCTAAAAATTCTTTCTCCCATCAAAAACCTGTGTTTATATTCCATTACTGCAGTACCTTTCTGTGCTGCTAAAGGAGACAAATCCCTACTGTGACTCCAGACTGGGATTGGCTTGTAAAATTGCTTTTGATGTACCATTATGAAATATAATATAATAAAATGTACTTTATATAGTAGGACAGAAAGTCTTTATTCAACATTTGTGACACCCCAAATCTAGCAAAAGCAGTCTGTTTTGTATTCATGAAGTGATATCTTTGGGTATTTTGTTTCTTCAATGGCAGTTTATATTGCAGTTTACCAAAATATGTGAGTTATGAAAATATAATGCATCAAATAAGCACTTTTTATTATTTTCAGTTAGGATGGAAAGTAATGAAAATGTAATATCTTAAAATTATTATACTTTTAACTTTTCCAATTTCTCTCACCTTTAGAAAGTTTTTGAAAATTACACTGGTAAATTAAACTTACCTGGGTTTTGCTCAGTCATAAATTGAAACTAGAAATATGTTAAGGCTCAAACTGACAATTATATTACTTCAGAGTATCACCTCACCAGGCATTTACAGAGCTGCAGTAGTGGTGCACATGAAGGTACTCAAGCACACAGCCTTGTCTGGCAAGGAAACAGAATGCCATTTTGATTTTCTTCAGGGACAAACTAAAGCTCTCTCCCCAGCAGGCAGTGTTGGAGGGTGTTCTTGGGCAATTAAAGTGTCTTGGCTGATAACGTGAATCCTGACCTGATGTTAAGTGAAAATAAACAGCATATTGGAAAGAGCATGCTATATTCTAAAAATGGAGTGTCATGCAATTTTCTCAAACAGCAGCATGCTTCTCCCTGCCCTTGAAGAGGGTGAGAGCCTGCACTGGCAGTTCACCCTAGTTCTGAAAATGTCCTCTGGGGTTTGCCCAGCTTTACATTTATAATCACACCTCAGTCCTCCAATGCTGAAGCAAATCCTTTTTGTACTGGGACAGTTGATCAAATCAGCCAGGTCTGTTAAAGTGTGACAAGAGCTGTGTGTCCTTATGAGGCTTTCAGAGCTCTGGCTGATCGTGGACACAATGCCAGAAGGGTGGAGAAGTGGGAGAGAGGCTTCGGTAGTTACATTGAATATATATGGCCAAGTAAAAATGATCAGTAGTATGAAGATCAAGAGATATAACATTCTTTTTGGATGCTACTTGCTTCTCCTTTCCTTTGCCAGCATGGCATGACCCCTCTGATGCATGCAGCCTACAAAGGGAAGGTGGACATGTGCAGATTGCTCTTGAGACACGGAGCTGATGTAAACTGCAATGAACATGAGCATGGATACACTGCCTTGATGTTTGCTGGACTTTCAGGTAACTTCTTACTAAACTCAGATCACTGATTTTTATGACATCAATGGGTATAAGTTAATAATTTAAAAGTAAGTGTGACATACTTTTATTTTTCAGGTTTGCTGTTATTTATGTGAACCATGCAACTGTGTCATGACCAGTAGAATCCTGTGGGTAGTGCAACAGGAAAGCCTCTGTTGGGGCTCATATAGAAATTGATTTTGTTCAGCATTTTGAAGCATACAGTCTACTTGTCCTGTACCTACCTTGTCCTATTTGTTAGAGATCTCAACATTCGCTTTCCTGTAACAGTTTTCTTGTGCAGTGGGATAAATTCTGTTTACTCAGACTGTGTTACACTGAAAATGATGCTGCATCAGTAGCTTTTGGTAATATTTGAGACTTCTCAATCCAGTACTTTACAAATTTTGTCTTTCTCCTGCATTATTTTCCAACTATAATGTGGGCTTTAAAAAATGTATTTAGTAAGTTTCAAAAACATATTTTCTCACAATAATTTTCACTTTCCTCTTACATTGTTTTTTTTTTTTCATGAAAGTGCATATAGCTGTATGTATCTTCTCCTGTCTCAAATGGTGATTTGCAGCTTTCCTCTTGCTGTTCTTTTTCCCTGATGGCAGGAACAGTAATTTCCTTGAATGGGAAAAAGACACTACATTAAAACATTGTTCCTTCTGGGGAAAAGAGTCAATTTGGGAATATCAGGTTATTTTAAGTATCTTCCTACTAGGCCATTTGTATCTTCCCAAAAATGAGATTCTAGGAGAGTCAGGTTCCTTAGCAGGTAGAGTTTAAACTGCCTTCTTTCATCATAAGTATAAAAACAAAAGGCTTATGTGTGTATGTGAACCTTAACTAGAACATCAGATTGTTTTTCAGCGACAACTTCAGTAAAAAGATTTGGGAAATTCCAGTATTCTGTGGTATTGAGCAATATCACATCTGCAGCAGATAGATGAGAGCAAACTGTTAGAGGCTGTTAAATGACTGCAGCTTTATGGAAAATGCTGGATTTTTACCATTTCTTTCACAGCTGAGCTTTTAACCTGTCATCCTGGGTGTGAAAGCTTCTGAATGTTGACTTTAGTGTCTGTTATCTGTGAGCACAAAAGGTACTTGACCACTATTGATGCAGTGACTTTGTTTTTAAACATTGATTTTCATCCACCACCCCCTTTTTGTGTTCACTTTTCTATACTAAGCATCTGCACAAAAACTGATAAACTAAGAATACCTTTGAAAGCAGAACCAGCAGGAGTGGTGACAAATGTCCTTTTTTAGTCTCTGAAGGGCACCAATTAAGTCATCTAATCTTCCCATCAAATTTTAGCTTCATTTTACTTGGTATTTAGCCCAGTCTGAACACCCAGTTCGCACTGTGGAGAAAGGAACAATCTGTTCTGTTCACTGTGTTCCTGCTACATCATAGTCCTGAATGTGTTTTTCTTCTTAGAATAGCAAATGTAGTTGAACTGTTAAACTAGATTAGTAGAATTTCCCTCTATACTGCTTTCCAGAGGGACCAAGCTCTAGTGTAGCTACATGAGTCCCATAAGCCCCATGGGAAGCTGAATGTGCATTGCAGAGAGCAGTTACAGCTGCTGGAACTGTAAATAAGCACAGGCTTTTCTCTTAATCCATGCTTAAAATAATGACATTAAGAACATTCATTTTCCTCAGTGTTGTTCCTGGTATTTAAGAAATTCAGTACATATTTTTCTGAAGCACGGAGAATTACAAGTTCTGATTTGTCCTTGCTCATTCCCCATATCTTTCCTGCAAATTCAGGAAATAAAGAAATCACCTGGATGATGTTAGAGGCTGGAGCAGAAACTGATGTTGTCAACTCTGTGGGAAGGACAGCAGCTCAGATGGCTGCTTTTGTGGGTAAGATGAAAATTATTATAATTTCCTAAACTCCTAAAGAAGTAAAGTGTTAGATTCTGATGCTTTTGTTGGAGAAGAATATTAAATAATGACTTGTTCTGAACTTACACGTTGTTGAGCTTTGTTTTCCACATCTCATCATGTAAGAGTCAATTTGTGTTCTATTCCCATGTTTGACTTCCTAAAAACACAGATGATCTTACTGTGAAAACAGGTGCTACCGTTCATATGTGTAAGTTTTTGCAATGTCACTACTTTGGAAATAGTAAGAGGAAGCTGGTTACATTGGAGGAGCCTGAAGTGCAGCACCAAGTGCTAATTGGAGCTTCCCTTGTAGGAAAGGATAAGCCAGGAGTCAGGAACTCAGCTGAGCTTTGCAGCTGTGTGCTGGCAGTGAACCACCCCCTGCCCTTCTCCCCAGCTTCTGGGAGAGGAAGAAGTCTTGGAACCTCTTCTGAGGTAGTCACTATTTACTGACCTGAACTTCACTAGAATAAGATAAAGATTCGTCATTCCAGCAGTGGAATTATCTCTGGCAAATCATGCAACGGGCTTTTTTGCTGTTGTTGTGTTTCTTATTTTTGGTCTTTTTTTTGTTTGTTTTTATAAGCCCTTTTAATATTTTTACTCTCCTTTACAATACTAGGTTCCTGGCTTAATGTTGCACTTTTTCTATAGTAAGGAGAATTGATAAAATATTATGCGGTAAAGTGGAGTCATTTTCAATGGCACAGCTGCTGCTTCCCAAAAACCAAAAATGAGGACCTGTATCTTCTTTCAAACGCAACCCTCTCACAGTGTTTAAATGCCTGAGAATCCCCTTTCAAGTCCTTTTGGTGTTCTGAATTCAAACCTACTTTGCCATTTAGATTTACTTCCTTGAATACTGATTTAGTGCTATGTTTCAGTTTCTATTTTATCTCATTCTTTAAAGAAGAAAAGGTTGACATTGCTCACTTGAGGTTTGAGCAGCAAACCCTTAACTATTCACTTAATATCAGAGAAGTCTACTCCTGTTAATGATCGTTTGGATTTGGAGAGTCTTTTCCAGTGTGATGCTGTATGGAGTGAATGGGGAATATTATCCCCAACATAATTTTTGAGAATTCTTGTTTAAAATCCCATCACATCACCAAGGTAGCATAAATATTTTCAGGCATACTGAGATACACTGTTCTGTAAAAGTCTGCACATTGGAATCTATTCCTGTTCCTTTTTTATTCTTTGTCCAAACAACATTAATTCATCTGCCTGTGTGTGGGAAGTGAGGATACTTCTTCCCCTGTCATTTGTCTTAGACTGTGTTCTATTAGCTCAGAGCTGTCTCTTCTAAAACAGTGGAGGATTATAAATGCTGGAATTTGGTTGGCTGTGTCTTCTACTGATTATAGGATTAGTGTCAAGACAAATCAATCAATTTAAAGAATGCAGTCCTGAACTAGAAAAGATAAGTTTTACTTTCCCTTTAGTCAAGTAATCCATTGTATTGTCAGATTCAGAAAACAAGAAGAGTGTAACTGTTCTCATCTTGTTACTTTCATTACACTCCTTTTATTTTTGGTAAACTTAAAGCATGTTCTGTTCTTATAACTTCTTCCACCTTAGGTTAATACAGTAATATCTGCTTCAGGTCTGAAAACTTAGGAGTCTCAATGCAAATGTCATTAATTTTAAAAGTGAAAGGTAGAAAAATCTTATCTTGAAAAATTGTAACACCAGTATGAGACTACTAGTATAGTACAATCTGGGGAGAAACAACTGTTCTGTTAGTTGTGGCTTACCAGGGAAAGAGGATGCAGGAAGGGGACAGGATATTCAAAGTGAATTTGCATGAGGGCATTCCCTGCTGGGAGTCGGTAAGTTAGTAACACTGAAGATTAAGACTACACACAAGAGAATGACAAGAGTTATCTCTTTGCAGTGCAGACTGTATCATGCAAAGCTCCTTTGCATGTGGGTCATTCTCACTTGTATTGCTTATAATAAATTTAGGTTTGTCGGTGGTTTGGGGGGTTTTGTTTGTTTCTTTTTGTTGTTATTGTTGTTGTTATTATTTCACTGGCATTTTTTTCTTGTGTGCCTTTAGGTCAACATGACTGTGTGACTGTCATCAACAACTTCTTTCCACGTGAAAGGCTGGACTACTATACTAAACCACAAGGCCTAGACAAAGAACCAAAACTGCCAGTAAAATTAGCTGGGCCTCTGCATAAAATTATTACTACTACCAACATGCATCCTGTTAAGGTGGAGTAATATGTGAATTGTATGTGTTTGTTGGTGTGGGAGCTGTTTCTTTGTGTCAGAAATCATTCAGCTCTTCCACAAGTTCTGCTAAGATCAAAAGCATTATCTGGTAATTCAGCTACTTCTGAAAATGAGGAAGAATCAGGCTCAACGTTTAGATGTGATTAAAAAATTATTTCACTGTTTGTATACACCAGAATCTGGAACTAGCACATTTAAGTGGAAAGATTGTTATTTCTTATATCAGTAACCATAAATAGCTGTCTTTTTTGGCCTTATTTCTCAGCCCCACTTGAAGTGGAAACATAGAACAATTTCCTATCTTAACAAAATCTCATTGTTCTCTCAATGCTTTTCTCAGCATGTATCTTCTTACCTTCATCACTGGTTCTCCACAGTAACATCTACCACTGCTGCCGTTTCTGAAAATATCTGCAAGAGAATGTTTATTTTACTTCCCAGGATATTGCTGACAATAATGTCTTTTATGGTTTGCTCCTCCAGTGTAGTTCAGAGAAATGAATACACCTGAATTCAAATACAAATTCCTTGGGCTTGCCAATCAAAGTCCAAAATTTGTTAACAGTTTCCAGCCAGGTATCTGCAGTACACAGAGACAGTAGTGCAGTGGCAGTGGCAGCTAATTGAGTGAGTAGAGCATACAGTCTCATCTTAGAACATTTTATTCAGTGCTTTACTAGGCTGCAGGAAATACTCCACAATTATGTGAGGTTGATGTGTTCTGTAAAACTGCTTAAATCATACAAGTCCAGTTTATTTTAGTGTTCAGAAGGAAACAGATTTTAGGATAATGTATGGTAGTTTCTATAACTTGCTTTAGAAGTAGTTTTGATTTTTCAGGTACTTATTCTAAAAAAAGCCCCAAACAATCTTGCTATTTTTAATACCAGTCTTAGTTTTAAATGATTTCTCGTTTGGGAATTGTGAATTACAGTATACTGAATAATAATGCTAAATAATTAATGGAAAAAGAAAGGGAAGACTACATAAGAAGGAAGTAGAAGAATATTAGAAACTCCATTGAAATTTAGCTACAATGAGCTATATAAGCTTTAATGCCAATGCACGAGTCTTGACTGGATTACATTTTCTTCACTCTTTCTCCTAGATTGTGTTGCTGGTGAAAGAGAACCCTCTGTTGGCCGAAGTAGAAGCACTGCAGAAATGTTACAGGGTTCTGGATCTCATTTGTGAGAAATGCATGAAGCAGAAAGACATGAATGAAGTTCTTGCTATGAAAATGCACTACATTAGTTGCATCTTCCAGAAATGTATTACATTTTTAAAAGAGCGAGAGGATAAACTAGATGGGTTTATCAAAAGGTGAGCATTTCTACAGAGAGGTCTGAAAGCACATGTATGCCCTGGCATTACAGATACCAGGAAAAAGACAACTGAAGAAATAGATTGGATTGGCTTGGATAAAGGCTGTGACAAAGAACTTGTTAAATAATCCTGGCTGCATTTACTTCAGGGTGGCACTGGTTCCCTTTTTTGTGTGTCTGAAGTGACACTGTCCTTTCCTGGGTACAAAGGAAGCTTTCCTAGAATTTCAGCTCTGCTAGAACTGGTTAGAACTTGGCATTTACATGTATACCAGGAAGCAGCACATAGCAATGTGTGATGAAAAAAAAAGGAGTGATAGGCTTAAAAAAAATATTTTCTGTGTCCAATATGGTTCACCTGGGAACATTTCTTGTGATGTTTTGCTCTCCAGCAGTCATGCAGGTTGAGGTTTTTTTCAAAAACACTTAAGCAAGTGAGAACTGCAAATCCCACAGACTCTGGATGAGAGTTAGACTCTTTAATCATTTAGACAGATCTTCTGAATTACAAACCAGCTGCCTGATCTTACATATCAATCACGTTCCTCGTACACCTGTGTGGATTTTTACTGAAAATAAATTATTTTCAGTCACCTGTCACATAATGAAATCGAATCGTTCAGCAGTGATCCATATAAAAATATAGTAGCCAAAGAGGTGTAAGGGCTACAACATATTATTGGACATAATAAAGTGGAATTTGTGTTTTAAGTTATTGTTCATTTATCAGTGTTTATTATTAAAAGGGTAATTTTTAAACAGCACAAAGCATTTTGATATTTTAGTCAGATGTAGATAGTAGGTAGTTTACCTATAGATGATTATTTTTCTCTGTGGCTGAATTTGTATGTCCTGGTTTCAGAGCATACATTTATATATTGTGTGTTTCACAATGATTGTGCATTAGAATAAAAACACCTTCATTTGCACTAACATATGAACTTGACATATGAAATTGCCAAAATATTATGAATTGTTCTCTAAAATCTGAAAGGGGACAGAGTGGAGCATGCTGTATATTTTGTTATTTGAATATTTACGTTGTGATTTCTCATTTCACATGCATTTTTTTAGCCTCTTGAAAGGGAGGGATAAAGATGGTTTCCCTGTGTATCAAGAGAAGCTCATTCGAGAAAGTATCCGGAAGTTTCCTTACTGTGAAGCTACGTTGCTCCAGCAGCTTGTGAGAAGTATTGCTCCTGTTGAAATAGTAAGTTTTTCCCATCAAGAAAATGCTTTTTCAGTAACTTGCATAGTAAATCCAGATTGAGACATCTTTCTGTCCTCAGCTTCTGCAATATATTATATTAAGCAAAGGGTTTTGATGTCCCTAAACTCTTGAGCTGGATTTTACATATTGCAGAAAAAATACTTCAACTAGTATGTTTTTCATGTACCCATAATGAATGCTTAAACACCTCAGCTTTTAAAGAAAACTGATGCAATTTTTTCTTGTCTCTGAGCTTTGTTTCCCTTCTCTGGGATGTCTGTTCAGTTTTTCAATGACAGTTCACCTATTGAAATGGTAGGTTCAGACAAAAATGAAGCTTAATTTGCACTCAGTTTTCACAATGTCTAAATTCAGTTTAAGATTGAATAATTTCCTAGGTTTAATGCATTCATTTGTTTTATTGTACACAAGAATTTGGTAATAGATGATGGTAGAAAAAGGAGAAACGTTCTGTGAGGTTCCTTTTATCACAGAGAGGGAGAGGCAAGATGATGCAATGTGCAGCAAAATTTATATCTAAATTAGGAAATCAAAATTACAACTTAAAAATCTAACCTCAGTTGTCCTCTTACGTCTTTGCTAACACACTTTTCATTTTAGGACTATTCATTGCTTCAAAATAAATTTTACAGGAGAGTGGCTGTTCTTTTTTAAGCATGTTCTCTCTGGTCTCTGAGAGCGAGATGTTGAACGCACAAACACTGGGGAATTGGAACAATCTTGTGACGTGTTTGGATTATTCAGAGCCAATTAAAAATAGCCTCCATCTTAAGTGGCTCCAGGTCTGCTAAAATGTCCCGAGGCTTAGTGCAATCTCTACTGTTTGTCTAAGCCAGGAAGATAAACACAGTGTGAAAGCATAAGCCATTGTGATGCATTACAACTTGCTTTAGAGTAAACATTTTCCTTCTTGTTGCTTTTTTCTTAGGAGAGCCTGCAGTCTTTTCTGTCTTTAAAGCGATGACTATTTATTCCATTGGATTTCTGTCCATTATGCAGAACTTGAAAGGAGGAGATGCTATAATTTTTATTTATGTGGAAGCCTTTGACCTTTGTCATTGCACGATTACTTGGGTTCAGTCTGGGTATCTTAGTGTTGTCATAGTAGTTATGATTGTACATCTTCCATGGTAGTCTAACAGTTTAAGGAATTACCTACAGCCAGAACAACTTGGCATTTTTTCTTCAAATATTTACATCATTGCCCAAAAGAGTAGTTTTGATATATGGTTACCTAAACCTTACTGCTTGCATCGCGTGGGAAGGATGCTGCAAATAACATGTAAATAGTAATATGCAAATAATTGAAAATTTCAAGTTCTGACCATAGCACCTACATGCACTGAGCACAAAAGTGACAAATGAAACATGTTTGTTGTGTGCCAGCACAGAGACTGAGCTGCAGAAATCTGCTGCATAGGATCTACAGGTGTAAAGAATGTGGAGTTTATTAATTACTTAGAGAGGAAATACTACAGAAGCTCAGGGCTTAAGTTAACTTCATATACAAAAGTTTATCTAAAGATATATCTTAAGTTGTGCATGTTAGTTGAAGTTCTGTGACTTGGTTTTATTTTTTTACTGCTGCAGCAGCTTCAGTGAGACCAACATTGTGTTAATCATTTCTGGTCTTCCCTTGTGTGTCCCTCTCTTCAATAGTGCTGGGTTTTAATCTCATTACCACTTCTTGTCTTTCAGGGCTCTGACCCCACAGCTTTTTCTGTGCTTACACAAGCCATTACTGGCCAAGTGGGTTTTGTGGATGCTGAATTCTGTACAACTTGTGGGGGAAAGGGAGCAGACAAAAGATGCTCAGTATGTAAAATGGTAAGAATCAAAAAAAATAGTTCTACTGAGATGTTAAGGATTTTGAATGCTTCCCTGTTTACTCTGTAGACTTAGAAGAAATGGCATGCATGTCTGCACTGAAGACATTCTAGCCATCTACTTCTGGGAAAGATGCCTGAAATTCACAAGTAGGAAAGAATACTTGGATTTCCAAGTTCACTTAAGAATGAAGAAAGAGTAAAATTTCTGTATGTGTACAGTTATTAAAAAACTGCTCTTTATAGATTCTTATATAGGTAAGAATTACTCCATATGACCTTAAAAATTGCTTTAAAAATACCATTAAGTGCTATACATAGACATTTAACTTGCTGCACTAAGAAATGCAAGGAAAATGTCTATTCTTTTAGTTCATGCAAATAAATTGATAACTGGTAACTTTCAGGTGATGTACTGTGACCAGAACTGCCAGAAAATACACTGGTTTACTCACAAAAAAGTCTGCAAGATCCTGAAGGAAATTCACGAGAAACAAGAATTAGAAGCTGCCAAAGAGAAAAGGAAACAAGAAAAGAAGCAAAAGAAAGGTTAGGATCTGTTGTTCCCTCGCTGAAACTAATGCTGTGATAACTGTATCATGAAGAGCAATTTAACAAGTGTTAAAACTGTAACAGCTGAGGTTGGGAGAAAAATCTTTGATGAAACATAACAGCAAAGCTGAGTTTGTTGTGATTCTGGCCTTTTGATTTACAAAGGCTGTATACTTTGCAAATGTGGTTTTTAATGATGCAGTTACACAGATTTCTACAATGAAAGCATTCTGATTTATACTTCACTGTTTCAAAATCCAAATCTTTAATCAAGCTGATGCAGAACTTTAATGCTGCTCTGTGTTTTGTTGGAGGTGTTAGGACAAGCTGAATAATAAGCAAGCAACCTGCTCCTTCCAGTTGCGAAGGTTAATGTGGATGTTAAATCTCCCATAATACTTCTCTTCATAATCACAGTGTGCTTTGAATGTGAGGAAAGCAAGCAGGAGTCTTCAAACTGCTCATGGTGGTTTTCTCCCTTCAAGAAACAAATAATTAAAACATAATAACTGATTAAACGCTGTATTGTCCCTTCCCATGTTTCTCCAAGTGAAATAATAGGAAAATGGGGGATGAAATCACCTGTTCTCTTTTACAACTTACTGGATTTCCCTTCCTTTGTTTTAAAGATTATAGAAGTGCACTGCACAACTCGTGCTTGCCTTACAATGGCTGTACTTGCTTCAGGTGTCCTCAAAATAGCAGGATGTAAATCAGTAATGAAGTTTTCAACAGTTTCCTCTGTTGATCCTGTTACAAGGGCTGCTGTTGCATGGGATCAGGATGACTGTGGAAGTTGGAGGCAAGGATATTAGAACTCCCTGGATATATTGTGTACCAGTACAACAAGACATAATGAACTGTGAGCAGTGGTGCCAAACACACACCCTTGCAGGTTCATATTTACTGAAGGAGTCAGTGGCCAGGTGCTGTTCTTTTCAGAGGGAGAGGCAGGATCCTGGTGGATGGCTCTTCTCCCTCCCTGCCTAAAAATGGGGAGCTAACATTTTTTGTTATGTTTCTACTCCACTATCTACATGTTAATCTTCATGAACTGATTCAGGTACATGGCCAGCATGGCCAGACTTTATCAGATTGTGCACTTTGAGCAAGACACTGAAGTCATCTGAGCTTCAGGTCACCTTGTGTTGTATCAGAGCATTTCATATCAACAGCAGTTTTATTTCAGGAAGTTAGTAATACCCCCTACAAATCCTGTACATCAGGACAGTAATAATTAAAAAAACAAATGTGACAGTTGCAACTAGAGGCAAACCCAAGAGTTTAAGCATTTCCACTGTACAGGGGTGAGTGTCAGGGAAGTCCACACTTCAGCCTGTGCTGAGGGCTGTTAGCTCACTGCCACGTAAGACCTTGGCAGGGTTGTGGCTAGCTAACTCTGGCTGGTTTTGGCTGGCTGTCAGTCACAACAGAGAACAAGAAACCAAGCTTTAACTATTGCTCCCAGTTAGGCTTTCCCCTCCTTTTCAGAATTCCTAGCATGCAAGGCCTACTTAGGAGAATCAGGGGAAGAATGTTATTTAACAACTTTTTTTCTCAGAAAACATTGCTTGAAGAGAGTAAAGGTGTAATGGCTGATTCTGTTCCCATGCAGTCAAATTTTAGGATGACTCATTTCAACCAAAGTTCATTGTTTTTAAGCACATAATTTCTTCAGTCTGTTTTATGCAGAAATGCTTCCTATATAGTTGTGTCCATGCTTTTTTGATTTAAAACAAGCCCCACTTGTACTTGGTGTTTAACTGGCTTGCAGCCATTCTTTGAAAAGCTGGTGATAAGAATAGTGTCAATAAAGCATGTTTGAATTGAAAGGTAAAATAACTGTAGTGGCCTACTGCTGCTCCTCTCTATATTAAAAAAAAAAAAAAAAACAAAAAAAAACCACAAAAAAAAGTCTGGCAAAATGGAAGATAAATTAATGAGAGCTTTGTATAGGGTTAGTTCCAGAGCAACCTTATACCAACTTTAGCAAATCTTTAGTGTTTTGGGGTTTTTCAATGAAGATTTTTCTAAATTAATCACTTCTGTAATTGATGCAAAGTATCCTAGTGTTATTGTTCTTCAACAATAAAAATGTTTGCTTGCAAAGGAGTTCAGTGTTTATTAATTGTGTGATTTTTCTTTTGTTTAGATGAAATGCAACTAGCAGAGGGTAGTTCTACAAGTGAACAACAGTCAGATCCCGGTTCAGATCCTACAAAAGAAGTGGATCCAAATCGTCCTACTGATGGAACAGAAGAACCTGAATTAACCAAAGAGATGGGGGCACTAGCCCTGCAACCTGAAAGTCCAGTGGAAAGTGAAACTGCCTTAGATGACATTGATCTTCAAAAAATTCAAGATTCTGAGGAGTAGGAAGAGGGTAGGAAGGGACTGAGAGTTCTCAAGGGTACTAAACAATTTTTTATGCTGACCATGTCTGAGTTCTTGGAGCATGGCTTATGCAAGACTCCCTTTAAAAGACAGAATGTCTCTGTTCATCAAGAGATAGAATACTGGCTACTTTGTCTATAAATACTCCGGGTTTCGTTGTAAATTGTCAAGATAGATATTTATTATCTGCTAAAAATTAGTGGCATAGATCCATCTGTATGTATACCAACAATAAGCCTAGTGAAACTCTGAGTTTCTGTGGTTCATGAACCACTTAGTGAAAAATGAACAGCATTTGATTTGGATTATTCAGGTTTTCCAAACTTAAAATGTATTTTAATCATAATTTAAATATTTTTTTCTGCAAGTACGTAGACCTGTCATTAAAAACACTGGAAGGCCAACTGTTAAATTGCTCTTTTTTTCAGCACTTTATGAAGCTTTATCTGAAGGAATTCAGTAACAATTAAGTTTCTGAAGATACTCATTTGAACTCTCAACTTCTCATGACATTACTGTAAATATTTTTGACTAGTGAGAGCACAACAATGTCTATTTTGTAGCAATTGTAAGTGAAACTGCTGTTTCAGGTGTCTCAAGCTGATGGTGAAATGTGTATTTCACTATTGGTTTGGTTAGAAGTATTCCAAAGTCTAATGAAAGGAAGACCAGAACAACTCAAAATATTTTGACTGACAAGAATAACGCATTCTAAATAATTTTTCAGGTAAAGATGCCTTAGAGCACAATGGAATGATGCTTATGGATTATTTCATAAACAAAAAATGCTTTTAATATTTTTCATGCTGAACTGGTCACAGTGAATTAGATGAGAAAATCATGTGTGTATTGATAAAACTGGGATTTTACTTCGGCTTTCAGCTAAATACCAGATCTAGAAAATAGCTTCCCTCAACTTTGTTTTTCACTTAGATTTATTTCTGTGTCTCATGAAATCAGTGGGAATGCCACAACTGAAAATATCACTTGCTGCATAAGGATGGCAAAATTGGAGACTGCCTTATTGTCAGCTGAATCACTGGTCTTTTACACATGGCAGTATTCTTCTAATTAGAGGAGTAAGGACCATCCTCAAAAGAGAGGGAAAACGCTATTAATTTTTTTACTATTTAATATGTTGAAAGTTTTTGTTTAATATTCTGAAAACTGTAAGAGTGAGGATACATAAGTGCACCTGTGCAGGGAATGTACCTGTATTTTAATTTCAAGGATTGGCAGATTGAGAAGAATAAAGGGAAATTTTTTTAAAATAAAGGGGCTATGTGGCAATTCTGTTTCCCGCATCTGTAACAGAGTGACGTTCTCATGTGACATGCAGGGGCCTCCTGTAGCTTGGGTATACAAATTTAACTTCATGACAGTTGGCAAGCAAGAGATGCCTGCCTGGAACTCAGATCTGTAGTGCTGCTCTAGTCCTCCACTCTGAGGTCTGGGAATGCAGAAGTGCTGCTGCCTCCCTGTTCCACTCAGCGTTTGGGGCTCACAGGGGTGTGCTGCTCTTCAAGGATTCTCTGAAGATGCCATCCCTTCAGGGGCAGAAGGGTCAGGGTTCTGGAAGTGTGCTAAAATCCCCAGTACCGATCCTGCTTTCATTCTCCCAGTGGTGGTGCCTTGCTCGTTGGCAATCTTTGGTTCCCCCAACAGGCCACCAGACAACCTCATCTCCAACCTGCTTCCAGCAAGAAGGTTGGACTAGATAAGCTCCAGAGATCCCAGCCACAGACTGTCCTGTGGCTCTGTGCTAACTAGGGGAGAAGGAAAGAACTCAGAAGACAAGCTACAACCTGAAAAAAGGGCTTTGGTGTGTTTAGAAATCATCATTGACTTTAAGCATTGACAGAATGGAAGGAGAAATATGTGAGGAAGTGTATTATAAGAAATAAAACTATTTATCTTTAATTTCTTAAAAATTAGTGTGCAGTTTAGTACTTTTGGATAACAAAATTATGGTAAGAATTGCATTTCAAGCAACTTTTATTATAACATTGCCCCTATTTATCATTTGTTATCTTAATTTCTTCACTCTCTATGCTACATATCATAAATGTTACACTAACTTTTTTTTCTGAAAATTCACTTTAATTAGATGCGTGTTGTGTTCTTGTATTATTGAGCTGTTAACCTACTTATGGGCTTAACGTTAGAGAGAAAATTTGGTTTTTTCTCATCTAAACTGGACTGTCAGCTTCTCAAGGGGCTCTTCTGCTTCGTCTTTGAGCCGTCTTTCTTGACAGGTGGCTACTTTGTTCCAGTCCACAGAGGAAAATTCCATTAGAGATCTTGTCATTGCCCGTACTAAAACTGCATCTTCAGGGTCCTCAAATGGTACTCTGCAAAAAGAACAAAGCAAATCCATCACCTGAACATTCCCAAACCACTTCAGAACTAATTTACAACACACGCTCTCTGGAAAGTGAAAGTAGCAATCATGAATGACAATAAAAGAGGGAGGATTTAAAAAAGCTAAATTTTTGTAAGATTTTCTTCTGTCAAATTTAAGAAAGCAAAACAAAATGAGGAAAGGTTGGAATGATGGGATTCTATTTGAAAAAATCATGCTATAAATTATTTTAAAAACATTCATAGTAGACTTAAAAATGTTTCTTCTTTTTCAATTTTTTTCCTCCACAAAAGTTGTAATTGTCTACTTTTAATGCTCTGATTCAATGGACATGATTCAAGTGATTTGGTACTCATCAATGGAAATGCACATTTCACTGTGGCTCTTTTAACTAGCCCAACAGCAAATACCCATTCTCCAAGCTCTGAATGCAGATCACTGTGAGCTTGTGTTCATGTATCCTGCCACAGCTGCAGTCTGGGAGAGAAAAGCAGCAGATTCACAACATCAAAGCAGCAGTGACAAGGAAAGAAAACCTTCCAACTCACAATATTAAAGCTTTATCTTTTAAGAACTTATTTCTTAAAGATGTCCCTGTAGTAACACACTTCATATAAGCCACAGGACTATCTCCATTGAGTATAATGCACCTTGTCATGAAAAGGCACCTTGCAAAGCCTCAGCATTTCCATAAAGACCCAAGGCAGCTCTACATCCGTTCTATCAATGAGGACAGCTAACTGCGCTGAAGGCAGGTAAGAATTAATTTTTCAACAGAAATTAGCTTGATTTTTAAAAAGCTGTGACCAGAGTACTGTTAAAGGATATTGTATGTAGGCTCTTATTATTTCCTTTATTGCATTTTTCAAATCTTCTCATGTATAAAGCTAGAAAGTAAAGCCAAGCCTGATACTTAAAGTTTGTAAATCTACTCTTAAAAAGTTTGCATCTGAAATGTCATCACGTTAAAATGCAACCTTTCTCCTGTCTCAATCCAGACACGGAGATAAAAATTTTACATTTATTTCCATGATTTTGAAACTGAGCAGAATAAAAATAACAACATGTACACACTAAAAAAGTTTTATTCTACATCGTAATATTTCCCAGAGAGTGTATTTTGGAACAGCCAGTCAGGAGAACATTTTCTGGGACATAATACAGAACAGCTATTCTGATGTTCTAATACTTTGAGCATGCTTTTTCTAGTGATCAGTGTTTGATCTTACAAATAAATGACATTTTTAGGTACCCATTTCCAAATGTGGAATACCTTTCAATACTAAATTTTAGACAACAAACCCAGTGTAGAGTTGCAGCTGTATTGAATACAAAGACCTGAAACCATTCCAAAAGCTCATTTTTACGAATATTTTCTCTAGTTAGGGTATTTTCAGGCATGGGATGAGAACTTAAATGCTTCAGAGATGCAAAAGGAAGAAGACACTGAAAACATTACTTACTTATTTGTGCTATTTCCAAATTCATGACCTATAACAGAAAGTTCAGATGATGACATTAATGGCTGTACAGCAATTTGAGTAGCTGAGAATTGATTGCTATCCTGATCCTAAATTGCTTGTTCAAATTAATGGAAAACTAGCACATGATTTGAAATGTTTAAGATAATATTTTATTAAATTACTATGGAAGCAAGTATTTGCTGGGTTTTAAGTGTATATAGTTTTGAGTTTCTTGTATTTTATTTCCTGTAGACATACACATTCAGGCATTCATTTTTCTTTCAAAGAAAATGATGCCACTGTATATGTGTATGGTTGCAGGGTAGAGATAAAGACAGCTGTCTGCCAGCTTAAATAATCATCAGCAAAACAAATTATTAAATATACTCAAACTACCCTCCTTTTCCCAACCCCTTCAAAATCATCATTAAGTACAGTGCTTTCAGTTTTACTGTTGTGATACATACATTCAAAAAAACTTGCAGGTATTTGCTTACTTTCCAAACTTCTATCAACACCATTTAAAATGCTACAATTTCAGTTATCTATGCACAATGGTGTTTTTTTATCTTTAAAACATAAAAAAAGCTGACAAGATTGTGTGGGATTTCAAAGTTGGTTCTGGATTGTGATACAAGTCTCATGATTCCAAGTGGTGTTCACCTGCTTTCTTGTGCCAGGATCATGCTGTCTTCCAGATCCGAGTATTTTAAGAACTCTAAAAATTGCTTTTTAAGCTATTATAAGACATCATTAAAATTATTCTCAGCTTGGAAAGCATAAAGAGGAATCTGCTTACAAAACCAGGGAAGATACGTAAAATTAAGAACACTAGAAGAAAATATTTTCTTCAAGAGATTATCTTGTAAAAGCACTAGAGGGCATCAAAACTCTATGATGCTGAGCACTGAGAGTCAGAACTATATTGAGATGTTTTAAATATAAGTAAAACTAAACACAAGACTCATACTGACAAAAATTTTCCAGTTATCTTTAAAGACAATTCTGTAACTATGGGGTGTGACTAGATCTTATCTGCCACAATACTCTCGGTAGAAGGATGTGTTTGTTGCCTGCTGCTGCTACAACTACTTTATGAAGCAAACCAGCTGAGTTCTTGATGCCTTTATATTTTATTATTAAAACCAATAATATTTTATCAGATGAATGAAAAAAACTGCTTCCAATTCAAATGACCTAGAAATGTGTGCCTTCCTTCAAGTGTTATAAATACCTGAGGGCATTATTGGTCCTCTGGCTGGCTGAGTGCATCTGCTGGATCCCACTGTAGGCCCGAGGGATGTATCAACTCTCCTCCCAAAAGCTATTGACTGTATGACCCAAGCCCTTTTGGGGTTACAGAGATGAAGCGCTGACTCCCTTTCTCTTGGTGTAACTACTGTTAAAAGGGATAGAAAAAAATTAAGTTTATTTCTATCACTTGAAAAGGCAGCATAAAAAAGGTGATTCATAAATTTTCTGTGCAGTTTTTAAAGTGATGTTAATTTTAATTACACAATTTCATGGCAATTCAAAGTGGGAACATGGAGTGATACTTCCTAAGGCTTTAGGGTGAAGCCCTGTACAATAAATTTCTTCTGACTGCAGTAGGATCAGAAGTTTTGAATGAAGATGCTAGAAAGCAAGACATTTTGTGGTGCTTAAATGAGACCTCCTGCAGAAGTCAGTAAAGATTTGGAAGTGTCTTTAACCAATAGCAAAAATAAGTCCTGGTTTAAGGTCAGTTCAATTCCCATTGGTCAATTACAGATAAAACCCTGGAAGTGCAATCAAAAGAAAATTAATTTTTTCCTCCTTTGCACTTCAAGAGAAATAACTTTCATTTTTAAACAAATAGTTTGAGGCTGTTAAATCAAATTGGGGATGCTAGCCTCAATTTTATGAACTTTATACTAATCAGCTATGGAACAGAAGTCAGCTAAACTTTTAGAACAAATAACTGACAGAAGCATTTTCAGTTCATGGAAGTTTTGGAGTCATGGTGTCTAGGGGACCAATTAGGAAGGAACGGCAGTAGTCATGCCTGAAGGTAGCAGAACATGAGCACATGTCTTGTGTGCAGGAGACAGCCAGGACTGTGCTGGTAATGTTCTACAAATGGTGAAGAAGCCTTGTAATGTTTTAGAGAAATAGTTCACTAAATAAAAAGTCCAGGATACAGCTTGATAGAAATTACTGCCTCAAGTCTTAATCCAGGGCTGATTACAGCAGAACTGTATTTAGGAGATGAAGTCCAGGAAGTTTTATGGAAGCGTTTCTAGACATGTAAATACAACACGTATTTTTCAGCACATTAAACTTCAGCCATCTCTCCCCAGTCAAAAAGTGATGTTAGTAACAGGCTGACAGATGTGTTAAGCACAAGTGTAAGACAAAAGCAAGTTCTCAGGGGAGTGGAGGTACCTGTGCAAAATGACTGTGTGAGCAAATGGGCACCTGGTGAGATCCAGTAACTCCTCATCAAGCCCTGGCACCTGCTGGGGCCCATCCAGCAGCTTTCCTTCAGGACACCTGCACAACCTCCCAGCACCTGCACGTCTCCCTTGCTCAGTCTCCTCTCAAGAAGGCACTGACTTTTCTGTGCTACTTTCTTACAGAGCTGAGGTAGGAACCAGCTACTTTCTCAATGCTCTCCAGTCATTTTCAGTCCTGTCAGTCACACAGTTCTCTCAACACCCGAGACAAAATTCACCAAAGATGATTTTCTGGGTAAATTGTGGCATGTTTATGGATTCACTGATTTTAACTCTGGCTTTTCTTAAGACAGTTTTTTTTTTTCTATAGAATTTACAGTAGACAAGCTGTGAAAGATCTCTTGATATCTTGTGGGCATTTATTATATTTGAAAGCTTGGTCTGCATTTATGAAGAAATGTGCATATAGATACTTAAACTGTACAGAAACATGCAGATAGCTCAGGATATTATCCACACCTAAGTAAGCACAATCACCCATGTCAATGTACCAGTTTGAATGCACAGAGGTAGGTACATATTTCTAAGCACAAGCTTTTATATTTACCCAAACAGACCAAGATACAAGAAAAGCCAACACAATTTAGAAAGAAAAAGGTACCAAAAACATTTGACAAAGTGTTTATGCCATGCAAACTGTTTTTGCTTGATAAATCTTACAAAAACCAGGTAGCTTGTTTATCAGTTCTCTTTCTCTATCAACAAATGCATGTAAAAGGATAGGATAATTCACCTATTTTTCCAAACTGGTTAGAATGAAAAGCAACTGTCAATGCTTTGTGAGAGAAGAAAGCAATCCTTACACTTCCTGTCAAGGAGCTGAACTGAAGGAAGGGAGTATATCACATAAAGCCGGTAGTCTGGATCATATGCCAGAGGGTTTTGGAATAGATCTGCAAAACATATACAGAAAAAAAAAAAACAACAATGTCACAAAAAACCAAACCCAGCAAAACAACAACTTTGCAAGGCAGGAAAATTAAAGGTCACTAGGAGCCAAAGATTTTGTACAAAATATCAAATTCAAATTGTTCTTAGGCTGGGTAAAGAAAAGTAGTCTCTACACATGTGAAATTACTCATCTAAACATGGACTGCAGGAACTGATCTACTACAGAGTATGCAAAATACCACAGGCAGGAACTGAGTAAAGGTGTCATCATGCACTCCAAACCTTCAAAGTTTTTTTCTATTTTTTAAGATCTTTAAGAAAAAAGCCCACAAAAAACACTGAAGTGTTTGCCTTCAATTTTTCTTACATATTGTTAGGTATTGCCTATTTTAAATAGCAATGGTCTTTTAGGTGTGACAGCTTAAATGTAATACACAAAATTTGTAGGAGGATGGAGTTTTGAATATTAGATGAGTTTCAAGACACCTAAGACTTTATCAGAGCTGATAAAAGGCTTTATCCCACAGATGCAATATAAAATGCAAATACAGAGCCTTCTGATATTTTGACAGATGATGGGTTTAAAAACTCAAGAAACGTAAGAGAAAATTGTTTCAGAGGGCCTAAACTCCTGAGAACTTGGGTCCCAGTTGCTTTCCTTGAGACTGGAGATACCAAAAGCCTATTAGCAACTTGGCTAAAATGTTTATGTTCAGCTTCACATAACCTGCATAACCAAACCTTTGCAGCACAGGTATCAACCCTGTGCTGCTGCTTTTCCAGGTGTGGAACGTTAGCCTAGCTCACATGCCAGATCAGTTTGTTCGGTGACAGTGATATCTGAGACTGATTGAAATAGAAACTGGCTCATTCACAGGTGAGCTAATAAACAAGCAAATGTTGTGGGGTGGCGCCTCTTTTCTAAATAAAAAACATAATGCTTTTTATCTCCTTACAGAAATGCTGTTCTTCTAACACCATAAAAATAATTAGGAGGCTGTCACCTTGAGACCAAAGCAGGGAAAAAAAAAATCTTAAATTAATAATTTTTACAACTACTGCTACTGGCTACAGTCATCTCTTTTTCTGAGGAGAGGCTGTGGCCAATACTTGCTCTAGGGTAAAAAAATATGTCATTTTAGCAGTTAGGGAGAGGAAGATGGTATTACAGAACCAAGTAACAGATAGTAGAAGAAAAGAGTCTGAAAATATTCCACACAGATATGTAAACTACAGGATGCAATTTCATGTTCTTCAGGACAAATATGACTGCTGAGAGGGCTCAGTGCTTGATGGGGTTTAGCAAGTATTTTGAAGACACAAGAAGACTGGAATGAGCATTTGTCCTCTCCTACACAGAAAACACTTGTTCATGTATTCAGAGGAGAACTTTTAATTCTTTAACAAAATTTTTTAAATCACTGTACTTAAAATTATTAAGACACCCACAAGGTGGCAGCAAAAGAAAGTTCTATTTTAACTGACCGATTTTTTTTTCCTAGAAAGTGTTATCAGAAAGAGTATTATGTAGTATCTAATAAGTCTGTTCTTGAGTCAAGAAAATATACTACAAAGAGAAATAGCACTCCAAAGAGAAAAAATGTTTCACAAAGATCTTGAAAAGCAGGTATGTTTGGCAGTGGACTAGAATAAAGATTCAAGAGAGATTTTTCCAAGGCACAAACCAGGTCTGATGTTATTCAAGAGAAATTTTTCCAAGGCACAAACCAGGTCTGACGTTAAACACTTGTGAATCTGGATGCTGCTTGGACTACCTGTCTGCTCAACAACACTGATTTGTAGGTTTGTTTTAGAGAATGTGCATTTTTCTACTACTCATTTTTACAATAAATTCAACCATTGTACAGATCAAGATGGTTTTGTTTTACAAAACATCTGGGATCAATTCCTGGCTAAGCTATCTACTTTCTTGTCAAGGTCATGTAATTTTAGTTCTACAAATTAGGATAATGCTTTCTTCCTCCACAGTTTTGTCTGTTTTCTCTATTTGGAGTGTAGGAAAACAGTGTGCCTCTGCCACATGGGGCAGAAACATAGTGAACAAGAGAGTTTTCTGAGGTCTAGCAGCAGGATGTTATCAACTGTGGACAATAAATCAGCTGAGGCAATTTACAGAGTACACAACAAAAATCTTGGATTCCAAAAGGGAGATGTGAGCACAAGGTGAGCCCATAAAGAAACACTCTGAATCTCCCAAAAGGCTGCAGTTGTGAGCAGCATGTGCAGTAAATCTTTTCAAGCTGAGTGTCTTCCCTAGACACCTGATGAAGGATGGTTGTTATGCTACACATCCAGTGCAGGGCAGTGACTAAAATCACGAGAGAGCCTTCAGGAAAAGAAATGCAACATTTTGGCAGCTGGATGCTACTCCTGAAGCAAACAATAATAGTATGTTTTAATAATTCTATTGCCCCCAAGAGCTACAAAATAATAAAATGTTGTTAAGCATCCAGGAGCTCTATTGAAGGCTAGCAAGGGATTTTTTTGGTTTTTTTTTTAAATCAGATTGGTAATAAAAAAGATCTACCTCATAACAGCGAGAAGTCTCACTGGTTTTGTTTTATAAAAGTCAGTTATGGGCACAGCCCTTTTCACAGCTACATAATGCAAATTCTGCACCCATTCAATATTTATTAATATTGCAAGAAGGCAGATAAATTATATAGTGATATGATACATAGGATATGACTTTTAAATTTTATTTTGTTCATTTGCTGATTTAATTCACTTCAAATATGACAGGGCATTTTATTAAACCAATAGAAACCTGTTAATTTGAGAATTCATTATTATGAAATCCCCTTGAAGCAAACACATTGACAATATTTTTCATGACTGCAAAGGTCAAGAAGGAATGACTTTGAAGTTACAGTTATTAAGGTTGTTAAGTTTCTTCCACTGATTACTATTTACTCTTGTACAAATCTTTGAACTTAAAAACTTTTTTTTTAATTAGGGTAGATCAGTATATTATATATATTGTCTGATTGTTCTTTTAAATACTTCCTTTTCTCTGGTGCTGGCCAGTCCAATTTGCATCCAATTTTCACTGTGCCTTTGTAACTGCCATTTGTAATAACTCAGCAGCTTTAACTATCTGCTATGAATTTCCCACAGATGATTGCAACAAGTACAACAAACTTACTGTGCCTGTTGAAGCTCCTTATTAATTCGTAGAGCTAACATTAAATTCAAGTGACTGCACCATTCATACATAGGATGTCACTCCAGACACTGCCTAATCACTTCAAACAACTTCATTCTTAAATGGACTAATTTTTCTATCATGCATATAATGAAAAGAATTTCAATAGTTTGGCTGGCACGTTGTCTTCCTTAACATTTGATTTGTTTTTCTTAGTTTTGGTCCAGGGTCAAGTTCAATGAAAAGTTTAATTTTTCATTCATGTTTTCCTTTCCCACAATCACACATTCAGCTTTCTGAATTCTTAAGGAGGTGTTATGGCCTGGTGACATTCTGACATTCACCTCCTTAACCGTGTCACCAAGGCACAAAACTTGTTTACTGTCTTACCCAAGTACAAAGCATTTGGCATGACCTATGTTGGCATTTCTCTAGGAATCAGGGGAAAAGACTGCTTATATGTCCACCTTCAATATCTTAAATTGCATATAATCCTACCTTCCCCGGAGGCTACTTCTTATATTGCAACTTAGTGGTGCCAACACTGTCTTGTATAACTTCATTTGAAATTTCAGAGATGGTGTTATTTTCATTTTCAGCCCATGTATCAGAAAGTATGCTCCTTAGCAGACATTGTTATGAATAATACCTAAAGTACATTTATTTTTAGACTTTGGAAATCCACAGTCTGCCAAAAAGATGCAGAAAGGAAGTTCTATAGGCAAGAGAACTAATTAGGCAGGAATTTGGGTTCTATAACCTATCACTCACACTCTCCACAGCAACAACACCCATTTTTCAACTCCTTTCACCCCTATGATAACCCCACCATACTCCTGTGCTCCATTACAAAGAGGCAGCTGTAAGCTGCTTAGACACCCTCCAAGCTATCCAGCCAAGCTACTGGAAGCCAGCAGCCAAAAAGTTAACTTCTGAACTCACTGAGCAGTTTTTCCTCAGTTGAGGTACTCTTTGTGGAATTTTCATGTCTTAGAGATATCTTTCTTCTGTCAAATTTGGCCGAAATTGCTAATTAGCTTCAAAAGCTATTGGCAAATGATGCAGAAATAGACAAGAAACACCCTGATAAGAAACTAAAAAGCTACTACTTGCTGTTCTGCAAAATAAAAACAAGGTATTACTTAGAGTCTTCAAGCTTATCATTCCTTTCAACTCCTTCACTGTTTTGCCAAGCCTTTTTAGCTCGTTGTTGTGAAGAAAAAGAATCCGTAATGAACATAAGTGTTTCAGAGCCCCTGAAATAAAATGAAAAATAATTAATCATTCTCACCATAACTGCCTTTATTAGAACATTATTCTGTTATGCTTACACTGATTTTGGTATTTTAGTTATCTATCCATGCCTGTGTTTTGATAATACATTGCATGAGACGTGAATTAAAACTATAAATTAAAGATATTTCAATATCCCTTTCACCTTTCTAGTCACATCCTTTAAGCACATGCCTATCTGTTTTTCATTCGTTTTTTCCATTTGTCCACATCAGCCTTGCATCAACAAATCAGTGTCAACTGCAACCTCTCTTCTACCTCCCTTCATTCCTCCTATATTCCTGTAATCTTTAGTTAATTCACTTCTTTTTACTTTGACCTAATATTACCTTTGCCTCACAAACAATATTACATCCCTAATACTACCTTTGCCTCACAAGTAATAAATGAATTCCTTAGAAAATGGTTCCATTTCAAGTAATTATTGATGTATTAAAAAGCTATTACAAAATATTGTTTTGACCCAGGCTGTGTTCACATCCTCACATCACAAGATTAGACATCTCATTTTCCAAATCATGTACAGTATTTTATCCACATTTCTCTACTAATGACATCCTTCTGTTTGCTCATATTTTGTTATCATCTCTATTGTCACTTGTATCTATGTCTTTCAAAGATAAAGTTTGCTTGAAATCTCACAGAAACTAACCAACATAATTTCTCATCCTAGCATTTTATAGGGACAGAAAAAACCTAATATTCACATTTAAGATGTCTAAAATATTTAGAAATTTATTATGCTTTGGCCCATTCATTCACAAATTTACAAGTCTGATAAAGCCATTTTAATCTACAAGTGCAAGCAAAACTAAAGTAGAAGTATAAGACAGATGCAATTTTAAAATAAATCAAGTTTGGCAGTAACTTTGCAAAATATTTCTAGTTATAAATTCTCAATATTAAATACAGTAATGTAAGATCACAAATATTTCAAAATTGCCTGACGGAAAGTGAATGACATTTCATCCCTTAGACCAGAACAAACACATCACCTTATTGCCACTCAAGTATGCTGGAAAAATTAAATGTTTAATAATTAACATATATTAATTATGCAGACATAGGAGCTTTCAACCAGTAAGTTACTTGCTGTCATCCAGCTTTATAAATTTGAATGCCAATACAGAAAAAAAGAAAGTATAGGCCTCTGCTCAACAACTTAAAAAGGGAAGATTGGTACCTGATACATCTGTCAGCTCATTATTGTTGAGATAGAGTTCAGTCAAGGAATAGTTTTTGATCAAGAAGGTTAAATCTTGGATCTGAAATTAGAGTTAGGCAAACTGTTATATGCCACTCTGAATGTAGTGTTGGGGAGTTACAAATGTGGCCTCTTGAAAACTGTTTAACCACAGGTAGCTTCTCATATTTCTGTTTAAGATTCTTAAGGAGGTTTAAGGATCCTCTTGACACCTGAACCTTCATTAGAAATACTAATTACAAATCAAATACAAGCAGTACAGCCTGAAATAACTTTTGAACTACAGATTTAACATTTGTATTTGGAAACAGATTTCCTCGAATGACTGGTCTCCACATTTTCTCTTCCTTCTATTCATATTTGAAATAATTTTTATTGCCAGAAGATCCTTGTAGAGCATAGTAATTCTATGGTGGTTTAAGAATATTTCTGAAATATACCATTGGAATAAACCCAGCATCTTGCTTTTAAATTATTTTTTCACCAGCAGGTTCAAAGAGCAAAAATTTGTTCTAATTTACAGAAATGTCATCTAAACATATTTAGACAATCAATTAGAGTTACAGGAAAAAAAATCAGTATGTTTATGAGTGCATTCCCAATAAGGAGTTATCTTCAGTCCCTATGGAATTACACCTCCTTGTTTGAAGAAGCTCAATTCCAACACACTTTTGACTCTAGTGCAAGGTGAAGTATCTGCAGTGGGATAGCAAGCTGACCTTTATAATCACTGAGAACTGGGGGTACTAATGGTGCTGAAGATTTTATCCTACAGTTTAAATGCAAGAACAACAAACAGAATTTTATTTTTGGCTCTTTGAATTCTGTGATGAAAAGTAATTTGTTAGGAAAGAAATTCTTTCGTCCTTGAATTTTGCCACTGACTCCAAAATAAATGTGCTTTGCTCTGTGCACTAACAGTACCTAAAAGCTGGAAGGAAGAGCAAAAGACAGTTTTTCCACTGCCTTGTACAATGTTTTCCCTAGTTTTGGCAAGTCTTGTTTTCAGAATCATCCAAAGTTTGTTTTTTTTCCTGAAAAAAATATTGAGTACAGAAAAATATGCTCCTCCTATTGAGGTCTTTAAGTGAGACTTTTTGTTTGAAAAGCCACTGAGTGACTTCTCCACATAGAACAACAAAAGAATGTTCTTTGTTACTGCTTATGTAGAAAAGTGAAAGTTGTGCAAAATTCTAATTTATTTCTTTTTTGATCAGCAAGATCAGTTCTGCTTAGTCATCAGGCCATTTCTTCTTTGCCTTTAATATTCTTTAGCTATACAAGGAAAAGCCTTATTATACCTGTAATTTTAGTTCAACATTTTAATATATCTATACATTTTCTTTTTTCAAAAATAGTTAGTAGAGATCTTTTGATGAATTGGACATAAGATGCCATATAACTGATGTTAGCCTGGGGCAGCAGATGTACATGTGCTCTGAAGTGACATGGAATGTAAATTTATTTTTTTCTGCAGTTCACAGATCTTCTTACCTGAGCAAGCAATTCTAGAGATTTAAGAATTTGGGCTCACTGTGAAAGTCATGTAAACTACTGTGCAGTAAAATATTCATACGCTGTCATCCCTAGAACTGCAGTGCTGCTTCCTGTGCACAGGGAGCAGCTCATTTCACAGAGTTTTATGTCACTCTTGTGTGCATGACATCAAGAAGGAGCCTCACCTCGACCACCAGGCTGCCAGGAAATAAACTATGCACATCTGGAAGAATATTAAAGCAGAGCCATGCATTTCCTGCAATCCACTCCTGTCCTACAGCCACATCACCCCTCAGTCTGTTCCAAGAACTGCCCACTCCAGCTACACTGGGAACTCAGGAATTAGCACAAAACCTCAGCTTCTTAAATACACAAAATTTATAAATCTAATGTGAATCTGAAGGAAAATGTATCAGCTTGTACTCTGTAATGTTAAAAAAAAAGTTTTCTTCAAATCTGTTATATTTAACGGTTAAATCAGCCTGGAAATTAAAAATAATTTATTAGTTTGACAATTATATAATACTTTATGTTATAAAAAACCACAAAATAATAATCAGGGAGTATAGATGTATTGTTCTGTTCTTTAAAGGAATATCTTATTACCTTATTGTCATTAATCCACAAATACCTTAATCTGCGAAACTGTGATAGACTTGGGATACTTCTTAGTCCTCTGGTGGACAAAAAAAAAAAGTAACAAATTCTTAACATTAATAGTGCTTAGTAATTTTATAAATATTTGCATTTCCTATAAATATTATTATACAAGAACTAGAAAGGCACAACTCTTTAGAATTTATAGCAGAGAAAGGCACAAAGAAAAGATGGCAGAGACAGTGTAAGCACCCTGCACACCTGCATGCATAATAAGGCAGCAGGTGGTAAAGAAACAGGAACAAAATAAGTGATACATTAATTGCCTTTCTATAACAGCATGAGTTATGAGTCTGAGTCACATGCACTTTGCAGTTTGTAGAAATCCTGCTCAGAACACAGGAGGAGAAGTTTGGCACCCTGGGGACATGAAGCTAAAAGGAAAACTGCTTTGAAGGTACAGCAGGGATTGTCCAGCCACAGTGTCAGAGAAGCCAACAGAAGACAGACATCAAGCACTTCAATGTGCATTTTTTATTATTTTTAATAGTAGTGTATATTGTGAAATATTTTACCTTTTTTTCCACTCCTGTCCTATTCTCATAGAAACTTAGTACATCCACTGAGGCTGAAATGATCTTCCATGTGCTAGTATGGTTTTATGTTTAATTGTATATCTAGCACTTTTAGCTTGCTAGTGTACTATAAATAAAAACTTACCTACTGATCAGAAAATATTAGTGAACTGCCAAGTGATTTTAACTAATTGCACTTCTTTATTTTCATTGCTATAAATAAATGTTCCTAATTTCCACTAGAAAAACTATAGATTAGTTTTATCTGACAATTTTTAATTGCCATAATAAAAATTTCCTTGCGGATTTTAATGTGTTGCAAGATGAAGGCCAGTGTTTTAGAAAGTAACAGAACTGATAAAAATTAATCTCACATCATCAGGCTAAAAGTGTGTTTGTTTCCCAACTGTGAAGTCTGGTCTCTATCTTTCCATGTTGTCTTTTTATTTCTTGGGTTGTTTTTTTTCCAGCACACCCTCCAGGTACAGACAAAGGGAGGGTGGATGCCTTTTCTCATCTTGCTTTTGCAAATGAAAACTCTGTCAAGAGCAAACCCTACAAAGTGGAGGTGCTGTACTTTTAGTCTCTTCTATTAATGAAAATCAGATTATCCTCTCATGTTATTACTTTAAACTGTTTATTTGGCTTCCTCAGATAAGCCATAAAAACCAACCCTGCAAATACATCCTTAATATGTCTACTGTCACAAGTAACAGAAAAAGACATTGCTGCAAGTAGGAGGGAAGGGCAGATGGCTGTTGACAGGACATAAAGAGCTCCTACAGAGCTCCAATCTAATTCTCCTGTGCATCCCTGAACTACATTTCAGGTAACATAGCCAAGATTTTCTTATATTCTTGGTCACTGCCACTCTGTAACTAGTTTACAGCTTTACATTTAATTTGCTTTACTCCCTGTTTAGTAACAGCCTCATCTTGACTATCTCCAAGCCCAAATCTGTTGGTTTTTTGGTTTTGGTTTGTTTTGTTTTTGTTTTTTCCTTCATATTAAGGCATTTAATTTGCCCCAGGTAAAGCTTAATTCCTCTAACATGTTAAAAGAGTCTGTCCTTTTCTAGATGCCTTCCAGACTTTGTATGTCTTTCATAAACTGATCCTTTTTGGCCCATAGCACTCTTTTTTAAGCTACTGATAAGTTAACCAGTTTTCCTGGGATGACAGCTTTCAGTGTCCAAAATACAGCTTCATATCCCTTTAATAGCAGTGATTTTAAAATATAAACTCATTCCCTCTTATTTGATTGATTTTAATTTTTTTCCATTTTTTTTTTATTTCAGCTAGCAGAAAAATATGTCAAACCAACAGTAAAGGAGGCATGATCTGATACTGAGCCTGGCTGGAGTTCAAGTTTATATAAACTGATACAGAATAAAAGGAGTTCACTTCTATCCAATCATGAAAGAATCCATCTTGCATCATCTTTACCAAAATGGTTTTGTGGGAAGACAGATCACTTCTGTATCTGCCATGTGAACATTTCCTTTTATTCTATACCAAAAAAAACACTTGAAAGCCAGTGAGGGCACACATTTAAGCATTTAAAAACAGAAAATACACCAATTAAGACTGTATACACTGTTTTAATTCTTTACATGTGTGGTATAATAATTGTATTGTTTAGAAAGTATGTATATATGCACCTTGTAATTTTCTCATTATTTAAACTTCTTCCTTAGATTTTACCTTTTTTCTTCTTTCTAGAATGAACTTTTTTTAAAAATTGATGGTAACTATATGTTTTACCTCACAAAGCATTAAATAGTTTCTCAGTATAAATCAGGAGATGTGATAAGGAATTTAAACATATTAGTGAGGACATTCAGATTTTCAAGACCATACGCTTTCCACTAAAACTAGACTGGACAACACTGAAATCCCTCAATCCCATAACGCCTTTTTTTTTTTTTTTTTTTTTTTTTTTTTTTTTTTTTTTTTTTTTTTTTTTTTATTTTTTTTTTTCACTCAGTGGACCAAGAGATGTCGAAAACCTTTTTCCTGAATTATTAAACTACATTAGTTTTTCTATATGCTATCAACCATGTGAGCAGTGGATGCAGTTGGGAGGCTGCAGACAGGTATGCAACACTTGGAATTGTGCCCTGGCCAGAAATTCAAAGCATGCTTTCCCAAAACTTTGAAGTTATGTCCTGTCATGTATCCATCCCTCCATGGCAGCCTCTCAGCATGTTCATGCTACAACATAGGCCTCTATCAACCTAGATCACCCACAGGTTTATGAAAGCTTTGCCGTCCTTCACTTAGCACGTCGTCTTCTCCTCATCTGCCCTACATCTCAAGCTGTTTCATAAAGCTCTCAGAGGAGATCAGCTCCCTCATCAGTACTGCCTGCCCAAAATAAGTGTTCCTGTGCTTGTGTTCACTTAGTGTTGCCCCGCCCTCCCTTCAGTTCTTAGCAGTACAGATGCAGGTAATTTTAAAGGTGGTACCACTGAGTTTTGCCATTGCAGTAACACATTTCTTCGGGGAGGTCAGAAATTTGGCAGTGCTTAAACTGGGCAGGTCCCATTTCTTTCATTTGCCTTCTTGATACTCCTTCCACCCAGCCTTCCGAGCCTGTCAGAACAGGCAGCGATCAGCCCATCAAGTCTCACTCCTCTGCTCCCCATGGCAGAAATTCATGTACAACTTTGTGAACTCGCAGACCCTCAAGCAACTCTGGGTTGCTGGAGACAGACCGGTTGTGTATCTGGGGATGAGGCTGTGAGCACAGTGCTGCTGTGTGTCGGTGCACCTTCACCATTTCTCCACTCACAACATGTATGGACCATGTAAGAATATGATCTACTGGTATTTCACATATAAATGATGAGGGGTATCAGAGAGCTCCTGATACAGAAAGCACAATGAAAGATTATCATTTACTGTGTGCTCTACTTTTAGTAAAAGTCAAAACGAGAAATATTTTACTTACTGTCTAGCCAGATACAGTGCTAGGACATCCTCATTGCTCTTGTAGCCACAGATCTTCAGCTGTTTTTCTATTGCCTGGCAGTATACAGTACCTTTGTCAGTATAACATGCTGCATCACTATGGATTCATTACACTGTAACTTATGTGAACTCAGTGTTTAAAGTAACATGCAGACCAAAATTAATACATTGCAGACCAAAATTAATATCACAGCACCTTGCAAACTGTAACATAGTCTAAGAGAGATAAAGAGGTATTAAATTTCCAGTCTCTATTTTAAATTGATAAAAATACTCTAGTGATTAGGCTACACTTACACTAATTTTCTTTTCCTGTGGAGAATCATAGTTGGTAGACATGAAGTGAGAAATTAATGTATTCTCAGCCAGGTCAGCTAACCCAGTACTTGTGACGAACAAGGAAGCTGCTTACTTTGCATTACAGCTGCAACTTTATTTTATGCAGCTTTACTTTAAAACTGTGTACATGACCTTTTTGAATTACGCATCTAGAAAATTCTGCTTGTACATTTAACATTGAAAAATGCAGACATGATTTTTTATTTTCAGAGTATAATACTGATGCGTCATAACTTGCAAAAGCAACAAAACCTACTAACCTAAGAATTATGGATCTGTCTTACTAGTGGTTGATAAAAACTAAAATGCACATCAGGAAATAAATGGGTTTAATACATGAGCTACTGCGCCCAACATCATTATGATCACTATTGTTTAAAACATAAAATTGATACAACTTCACAAGCACAAAATGGATTGGAAGCACTGACAGGCATATGGAGAGTGGCCTGTATTGGCTGCACAACCATCCCAGCGTGCGCTGGGTGTAGTAAACCTACACAAAATAACTTGGGGATGTGTGGGACCGGCGGCACTCGCGGGCCATTGTTCCACACGGCTGTGTGGGGCCCTGCCCTTCGCCCAGAGCTGGGCACGACCAGCTGTCAGCTGCAGCTGTCGGGTACGGGAAGGATCTGGCATAAATGGCCACAGTTTTGTTTCTACACGTGCAAAATCTGCCCGTGGGACACCAAGTGATGTCTGGAGCAAAGGAGCTGTGAGGCAGCCCACGCAGGCTGCTGTCAGGCCGGCACTGTGGGACACACGGACGGAGAGCGCCGACGTGACGGGGGAGGCCCGGCACACCTACGGCAGAGCGCCAGTCCCGGGTGCCGCCCTCCGCCGTCAGGAGGGCTGCGCCAAAGATTCCTATTTCGCGTACTCCGTTATGCGAGATCTCATCCCCTCCCCACCCTGGGGCCCCGTCCCTGTCCGCCCCGGCTCTCCGCGTGCTCGGCCGCTGCCCAGGAAGGACAAGAGAGGCTGCTCCGGCTGTCCGGAGGATCCGAGCCACTCGCTGCCGCCCCGGGGCCGGGTGGGGAGGCAGAGCACCCTCCGCCGCCGCGGGAGGACGCAGCGCCTCGCCCCGGGGTGCGGCGGTAGTGCTAGCGGGGCCGGTGCCGAGCAAAGCGGGACGGCGAAGCCCAGGCCGCTGGGGCGGTGCGGGTGGGAAGGGCCGGGCCGGGCCGGGGCGGGCCCCATGGCGGGCGGGGCGGGCCGAGGGAGAGGAGGGGCCGCGCCCGCTCACCTGCCCGCCCGCCGCCATCTTAGGGGCCTCCTTAGAGCCGCGGGGCGGGACCGCGAGCCGGGCCGGGCCGGGCCGGGCTGGGCTGGGCTTTCGGGCCCGGCACAGCCAGCGTGACCCTGGAGTCCGTTTAAGAAAGTATCTCTGGGGTCAAGTCCACCCTATGACTGATCACCGCCGCTTCAACTAGATCATGACACTGAGTGCCACATCCAGTCTTTCCTTAAACATCCCCAGGGATGGTGATTCCACCAGCTCCCCGGGCAGCCCATTCCAATGTCTAACCACCCTTTTTGTGAAGAAATTATTTCTTCCTCTGGCACAGCTTGACACTGTGTTCTCTGGTCCTGTCATTGGTTGCCTGGGAGAAGAGACCGACCCCCACCTGGTACACCCTCCTTTCAGGGAATTACAGAGATCAGTAAGGTCTCCCCCGAGCCTCCTTTCCTCCAGGCTGAACACCCCCAGCCCCCTCAGCCACTCCACATCAGACTTGGCCTCCAGACCCTTCTCTATCTCATTTGCCCTTCTCTGGACGTGATCCAGCACCCCAATGCCCTTCCTGAACAGACAGTCCCAGAACGGGACGCAGTAGAACTGGTGTAACACTGAAATAGGAGCCCCAGCCTGGGCATAAATCAAGACAGGGCTTCGTGCTGGGGAAGGAGCTCCATGGTGAGCAAAGGGTACCCACAGCAGGAGCCAGGACTAGGGCAGGGGTCCTGGGTGGGCCAGTGAGAGACCCTGTGGGCAATGGCTCAGGGAGCTGGGACAGACCTCTGATACCTCTGGGCTGTCTCCTGGATCATATTCACTCACAATCTAAAAAAAGTGTGCTTGCTCTTTTTTCTTCTTTTATTTTAAAATTATATTCCTATGGTCTCTTTATTTTTAAGCACAGGTCCCATGTCCATGTCCATGTATCACAGAATCACAGAATTAATTAGGTTGGAAGAGATCTCTGCGATCACTGAGTCCAACCTATGACCAAAACCCACCATGGCACTAAGTGCCACATCCAGTTTTTCCTTAAAAACCTTCAGGGACTGAGGCTCCACCACCTCCCTGGTAAGTCCATTCCAATGTCTAATCACCCTTTCTGTGAAGAAATTCCTCCGAAATACACGTCACTTATAAAGAAAACACTTGTGCATTTAATTTACAGCTAATTCACACCGTATGTATTACTCCCTTGTAACTTGCAAATCACCTTGGTGCCTGAGAGCCCCTCTCCCATGCTGGCTCCTGGAGTGGGCCCACTGCTGCGACACTGCTTTGGATTGAGTTTGGCTGTAAAGGAACACAAAATGTTTATGACATCCACATGTGCAAGCAACTGTTGCCATGTTGCTATTTTTATAACCATTTTACTGCATAGCACAAGCTGAAGAATAGAAAAAGGCATTTCCAGTGTGTGTGTGTGCACGCACTCATGTGCAAGTAGGACAATAGAAAATGTTTGATCAAGCTACAACAAAAATATGTCTGAAAACTCGGAGCTTTATTTAGAATTTAATTTACGCTGAGTATTCAAGTTAGCAGAAATAGTCATTGTAAATTATGTGTAACTGATACACAAAGAACAAGAGTTGTGTGTGCAAATATATGAATAAACTGTCCCTCATGGAATTAATTATGTGCATGCCTTTGCTTGTTCAGACCACTGAAGCTAGATGTAGTGTGTATGATGGAGGAATGGAACTACAGCACAAGTATTATATTGCAAATATCTAATTTTCATGGAAAAAATTCTGTGGGTGGCTTCTATTTCAGCTAGGTAACTTTAAACAAGTAGAAACCTCAAATAAGAAAACTAGACATGTTAGAGGTATAAAACTGACAAGAGAAATTCCTTTAATCCCTTATTTTAGCTTCTGAAAATATCTCTAGGGTATTTAAATCATGAAAAGAGGAACTATAAGGGAGAAGAAGAAATGTACTTTTTTTTTTTCTTTTACATTCAAGTTCAGTGTTTTCAATCAACAAGATAGAGCTACCAGCTTAGAATTGTGAAAGGCAAGGTAGTTATTAAAGTCACGTTTAATAATAAAAATGACTTATCAATTAGTCCAATTAACATATTAGGTCAAGAAAATTCAGTAATTAAGTCTGGGAAAAGGGAGAGAGATGGAACCTCTGGATGGTATTTTGTTGTATTCCCTCAAAGAGGTGTGATGTACATGGGGTGAGGGGGTTTTTTGATATATTTTTGGGTTTTGAGGTGCTTGTCTCTATTAGATACAGGTTTAATCTGGATTATTAAATAGAGACTATCTCAAATTCAGTAAAGTTAATGTATATTTTTTTCTGCATTTGCAAGTTGACTCTTAAAATCCCCAATGAGTTTAAAGGAACTTGAGCAGAAAATGATTTTTTTTTAATTCAGATTGAACCATCACCATATTTTACACTGGCTTGATATTTTTTCCAAAATACATAGCCTATCACCCATTTGTTACTATTCCTGAATTGGTGTCCATAAGTGAACAAATGATCATTTTTCCTTTGGGTTACTCAGAATAATGACTGACTTGCTATACATATTTTTCAAAAAAACTTCTCATATTTATGTAGTAAAAATCCTTAATGTGTTTATGCATGGACAAGCGGTTGCAACAAGCCAATGTGACCTTATAGTATGTGATAACAGAACACAGAAATAGGGGAAAGCACAGACAGATCTGCTTTTACTGACAAAGGTGATAAAGGTGACAAAGGGCAGAACAGGAGGTTACTGCTTTTGTAAATCACCAGGCTGCAGGTGCCTTGGGAAGTGACACCTTTTGTTTTCTACTTCAGAGGCCTCTGGTGTGTCCATGCTTCAGCCACGCACCAACGATATAGGAGATTGTAATTTTATTGCTTTAGAGACGGTGTTATAGAAACACAGATTTGCTATAGACAATACAATTCAGTTTAAACCTGATTTAAAATGTAACATGTCTCTGTTGGATGCTGTCTTGTTCCATTGCACACATGCTTAACATCTCTCAACTCTTCTGTGGATGAGTTTTATCACAGTCTAGCAACTGACACTTGGACAATAATGGTTTGATGTGATAAATCATTCTGCCATTTTTTTACTTCCCAGTGATTTTGACAGTACTTTAAGAAAAACCAATAGCACAATAGATCTTTGTAACTTAAA
Organism: Zosterops lateralis; assembly: GCF_965231275.1. Classification (NCBI taxonomy): domain Eukaryota; kingdom Metazoa; phylum Chordata; class Aves; order Passeriformes; family Zosteropidae; genus Zosterops; species Zosterops lateralis. The sequence continues at coordinate 30,679,416 of NC_139762.1, read as the reverse complement.
ACTGTTGTTCAATGTCTGTGTAATATAAAATATACTAAAACAAATGCCTAATATGTGATATTTTTAATCATCAAAGTCTATAATCTTCAGAATTCAGTTATTCTTTGCCTAGGATATTAGAAAAGGTGCTGTGCTGTATGGCTTTTCCACAAGGGTATTTTTAAAAACTGCATCTACATTTTATAGACTACTTAATTTACATTGGAAGGGATTTCTGGAGGTCAACTAGTCCAACCCCCCAAAGAAAGTAGATTCAACTACAGAATTATTTTCCATCTCACAGGTTTGTGCAGTTCTGCTACTTATAGAACATCCATCAAAGAACAAAAGCACTATCTGGGACAAATTTAAAATTGCCTATGTTATGCTAATGATACATAAAAATTAGTACAATTAACTTGTTTTTGAGGTTATTAAATATGTTTCACCTGGAAAGTGAAATGCAAAATATTGCAGATAAATGCGTAATTCCTTTTTTTCTTCTTGTAACCGGAAATTTGTTATCAGTGTTTATCAGGTGAAAGGCAGAAGCCTGAGGGAAGATCAGTAGGACATCCCACCTGCATTCCAGCTATTGCTCCAGAAGAGTGCAGTTCTCTCATAGGTCCAGTAGCTGCAAGCCCTGTGCAGATGTTTCAAATACTCAGTTCTGTCTAAAGCACTCAGGAATTTGTATCACTTCTCTCACTCATGCTATTAATCTTGCTGATGGCACTGATAACATCCCAGAGACCCTTTAGCAGATTCAGGAGCAGAATTTTGGGAGGTGGGTATTTTGTTTGTTGTTGGGTTTTGTTTTGTTTTGTTTTTTTTTAATAAATAATACAAAGTTGATTCTATATCTAAACAGTTCAGACTATTTTCAACTTGAAGGTCATGATTAATTGGAATGGTTAGGCTGCTGCCTGAGAAATATTATTTAATTTTTCTAGTATTATGTGTAATATAAATTAACATATTATATGCAATGGTGAGTGTAAGGAAAGAGGATAAAAAAGTCCAGATGCAACTTACGGCAGAATTGTCGCAGCAGACTGCATCATATGGATGAACCACCTTGTTTGAATCCAGCTTCACTTTGGCTTGACAACTGAATGCTACTTTGGAGAATAAAGACCACCACCACTAATGTGACAAGCCTGCTGGAGGGGAGGCCCAACAGGTTTATAAATATTCTCTCTTATTTTTCTATCAGCACAATTTGGACATATCTTTCATTTCAACATAGCCAGCTCTTAACTTTGTTTCCTGGCCATTCTGCATGCTGGAGTGTTCCTGCAGTTTGGCTTCCAAGTCTGATCAACAGTCAGGAAAGAAATTGTTTGCTGCAGCTCTTTTATGGGTATGTAAACAACATTCTGCAAACAACATCTTTGTGGCAGATGATCCTATTACTCTAGTCTCAGAAATTTACATCCTAATCTTTCAAAATGTTGTATCTGCACTTCCACAGTAGTTTGTAGCTATTCTAATATATATAAAAATATATATATATACTAACATTGATGGTATTTTTTTATAAAAACATATTATGCATGTTTAAAACTTTTAATATTGCTTCCTAACAAAGTTGACTACCTTAACCTTTAAGTAATAACTGTTTTCTTGAAGAATAACTGCAGGGCTCTCTACAAGTAGAAGTCAATACTTTTCTTGCCGATGACTGATCCAGTGTTCCTGTTAATTCAGAGAATTCTGTCAGTGAGCTTTTTTGTAACCTTCAGATACTGAAAAAGGCCCTTAACTTTTAATTTTCAATAATATTTAATAGTGATATCTGCCAATGGAATTATCAGACGTAAACTTCCAGTATTCTCTCTCTTTAATATGTTGACAGTGAAACTGTGCTTATATGGTGCAAGACTGTACCACACAGAGATGCACAAAAGCAGTTCTGAATCAATTTTCCTGAGTGTTGGAGGGTCCATATCCATTGCTGACCCCTTAACACTCTCTGTGGAACCAGGAGGGTTTAGATTAAGTGCTCAGAGAGCATAAGTTTTCCCAATAAAAAGTGTAATAACTTAATTGGTCAGTTAATGCCATGAAGATAATACGTATCCTGTGCTGAATTAATGCTGTAATATTAAACAGATACAAATGATTATATGCAATACAAAATAAAACTAAAGTCTGAAGAAGAGCTTGAATTTATACATGTAAGAACTTGCATGTACATTTATTCAAGGCAAAAGGAATGCAATCCTGATAACCTGGATTCTTAAAATTATTATCTGAATTATAAAAAACGTCTTTATTTATAAAGTACTTCTCATACAGCCTGATCTAAATATAGAATACATTATGTCTCTTGGCTGCATCACACTGAAATTAGTTCTTCATGCATTCTGCCTTGGGAGAAACACTGACTGGTCCATCTCACTGATGTGATATTTTGATATCCTGTAACTGTTGTTTAGTCTGTCAAAGCTCTACTGACCTGAACTGTATGAATGTATTACTAACACACTATGTTACTACTACTACTGTTCTTATTCTACAGTTCTTGCCATATACTCAGTACTGTACCTAGGCTAAGGCTCAAAAAAAGTAGCTAAACTAGTAAAAGAGTTAGGGTCAAATGACTTCTGGACACCATAGCAGTGCATCAAAGGCAAGTAATGGATTAATTCTAAGTTGTTGCTTAAATTTTTGTACATGGCCAAAGTCACCATTGCATTACTGTCCTGCACAGAAAATAGGATCTAGACTTGGAACGGATCTTCTAGATCAAGTCCACTGTTTTCCTCTTAGTTCCATGTAATCACATTCATACATTTGTCTTATTTTTGTCAATTAGCAGCAGAATGAAAATACCACAATTATGTTTCACAGCTATTTCTCAGTCTCTTTCTTCTTTCTTTCATTCATGTTGGAGAAGAAGGGAGCAGGTAGCATTGAATGGTGAGAAGTTGGAGGAGATGCTTGAAGAGCAGCTTCATGAACTTCAACATTTTCACAAACTACATCATTGTTACTGATTTCAGAGGTTTTTCTACAGCTGGTAGGCATGATGATTTCCCTTTCACAGAGGAACAGTTTAATAAATTTAGATTAAAATTTTCTTTAGCCTATATTCTCATTTTCCACAGTGGTTTTGTGCAATGATATGTAGGGATATGGTATGTATGTTGATATGTATTGGCATTATTTAGGCCCATGACTAACAAGGATACATGTTCAAGTTCACAAAACTGCATTGGGGAGAAAAATATTGAGAGTATTCCTGTAAAAGTGGTAGGGAACTTGGGCAAGTAACAGTCTGTGTAGTAGAACACAACTTGAATCCAATATGGACCCTTTGGAAATTTGTTAAACAGAGGAATTGCTGAAAAAACCTAAATTATAAAGAGCATTTAGAAAATGGAATTCTAAGTACACTGCTACCTTTGAGAGTTTTACTTTTCGTCTGTCAGCATGAATTTGTGATTTATTTTTAAAAAGACTGGCACGAGTTATAAAATCACATATGGATAGAGGCCATTTCCACTTCTACAGAAAAATCTATGGGTTTTTTGAGAAATGTGCTAGGTGTGCTCTGTAAAGTATGGCTGTAGACCTTAAACAGAATTGTCATCTTAGACATTTGTTCTACCTTCAAATAGTTTGGTGTATGAGCATGGCTTTAATCCATACTACACCTCCTCTCCTAAGTGTATCTGATAAAAGCTCCAACCAACCAGTAGGCTAACTTTTAAACCCCTGAGTCCTGGGTTTTTTTGTTTAATTGGAAAAAAGTAGTACTTCATGATTGCACAATCTCTAAGCACCAGCTGAAGTATTTTTAATGCATTTACTGTATTTATATTTCCCCAGGCTGGCTCCTGCTAGTTTGATTCCTTCTTAGGTGAATGTTTACAGTAGCTGCAGGTGTCAGAGCTACCTGATTGTTTGCCTTGAGGGGACAGAAGATTTGCTGTTACTTAAAGGTTATTGATACAAGGGAGCTCCTTGTTTCGTGTGGATTGAGGATTAGGAATATTTTTCAATTAAAAAGTATATGTCTTATGAAATAAAAATAATTCTAGTCACAAACACACACACGGAGCATTGGCTTTTGTTATTTTAGCTCATTCAAGGTGATAAGATTTTTTATCTAAAAAATGTTACCCAAATATATTGTTTTGTTAAAAATTAACATTTTTAGAAAGTCCTAGAGATCCAGGAAACATGCAGCTTCCAAAGGGAAAGGAAAATTGTAATAGCAAAACTTTCAGATTTCAAAAATGCTCCTTTGAAAAAAAAAAGCATTTCACATGTTTAAAATACTTTGTTCACAGTACTGCCTAGTCTGTACTGTGATAGCTTTCTACAAGATTTCCTATATCTGTCAGTGCATTGCTGGGAATTTGCTTGAGTTAGTTATATATCTGCAAGCTTCTTATACAGTATCATCTTAACTCTCAGAACAGGCTGAACCCTATACTATTAGAACATTAATAACTGCCAGTAACACTTCTGCTTTTTAGTGCTAATGTTAGATCATTAGTAAGCCGTGCTGAATATTTAACTCCAGAGTAGATGGGACTGTAGGTAAAGACTGGGGTTTTTTCCAAAATAATTACCAGCAAAATATCCACCACAAATAAGAACAAGCTGAACTGCCTTTCAGTTGCAACTACTTGCCGGTTTGGGTTTTTTGTTGGTGTTTTTGGGTTTTTTTCCCCCCCTCTCTATTGGTGTGCTAACCACATACATAAACAACTCTGGCATACAATGTGTGTGCTAAAATTAAACAGTACATCCTGAACAATTTTCTGTGATCTTTCCCCTACTGCCTAAAGGAACCAAAGGAGTCCCAGTTAAAGTTTTGGAAACGGTGTCAACAAAGGTAGAAAGCAGTTCTGCAGAATTCTCACAGAATTTCAAAAGATACAAATTAAAATTTGGAACTGGCACCTGAGACTTCCCACAGTAAAATAAATGGATGTTCTGTAACCTCAAAGCATCCTCCTCCCCCTCATCAAGGCAGTCAGGCTTCATGGCCCTCACAGAACAGCATGGATAGGTGTCTTTGCAGCCTTCTTGATAGCACCACAGCGTGACACCTCTATCTTCTGATGGTCTTCAGAGCTTCCCTGTCGGGCTTTAGAGTTCTTAATTGTGCAGCTTCCCATTATACCCTGACTCTCAGCAATACTTTTTCATCAGCAGTCCATTATCACTTAGGTTGTATAGCCCATGTCATTTTGTATCACAAGGATATTTGAGAAACAGTAGACAAGAAGAAAGAAAACACTAAAGTAATAAGTTTTGGTTACTTTAGTAAACTTAAGTAATAGAGATAAAAAATAAGATCAAACCTTCCAGAAATAAGTGTTCTTGGCTTACTATTCCCATCATGAAATGTAATTGTGTGAAAATTTGATTCAATACTGACAAGCAGAAGACTTTTATGGAAAGGAAACCTAAGAGTTATAAAACTTAGTATTGCTGTGCCTGACTCATGAAAACCCTCTCACTTACAGAAATTCATAATTTTGAGTGAACTTGCCATGCTGGGAAAAATAGCTGTCCAGAAGGGAATTAATAGAAATCAGTTTGCAGTGCAGATTGTACACTGAACTAGCCAACAGAAAATGCAATTTGCAGCTCTGGCATCTGCTAGGTGCCCAAAGCACCCCAGCATTCTCTTCCTGTCTCTGTAAAGAATGAGGAGAACATTCAGAGGTAATTTTTGGGCAGTGGCACCAGGACCCAGTGGGATTCCCCTTGTCTCAGAGGCCTTCCATCATCAGCACAAGCCAGTTCCATCAGGTCTTCAGTGTGCACTTTCCTCTGAGAAGGTCATTTGTGCCCCAAGCCCAATGAATATATAGGATCTCAAATTGCTTCTCTGTCAGATTTGTGGCAGGAATTTCAGTTCAAGGCTTCCATGAGCAAAATGTAACTCTTATTCACTGGATATACTGCAATGGTAAACCTATTCCACTTAGGGCTTTGGTTTGGTTTTACATCTCAAATTTCTTCTAGGACATCTAGCTAACTTAGAGCTTTTTTTGGGAGCCAGCAACCAAGTCTCATTGGTTTCTGTGAATAGATATTTCCATCAATAAATCTTGAAGCTTTAAAATGAAGAAGTTATTTTTATCAGTGGAAAATTCAAAGCACAAAATAGTAATGATGGAAATGAAATTAAGATCTACTGACTCTCATCTTGATGCCCAAGGTGGGAAAAGGAAGTGGATTGAAAGATACCTTAATAAAATAGCTTTAAGAACTTATATAGTACTTAAAAGCATACTGAGAATAATTCTTTGAAGTGCCTGACAATTGGTAGGTTATAAGCAATTCAGCATTCTTGCTTGACTGGGACATTCACAGGTTATAATGAATGGTTCCCATGTTTCCTCAGACATGTTTAAATAGGTTTTAATCCCAAATTTTGACAGAGAAGCAAGACATTTTTCAGAGAGAGAACATACTCTTCGCTCAGCTTGTGCTATGGCAAAGTGAATGTGGTCTCACTGTTCTTGAAAGATGTCTCTCTATTTAACACTAACTTTTGAGACAGAATTTTTATATGGGAACATTGTTTTTTTTTCTCTCAGTCTCACAAACTAAGAACTTCCTTTATATCTCATTTTGCAAGGGCAGACAGCTTACTATAACATTTAAGAAAAATTGGAAATTGAATTAAATCCAAGTCCATACTGTGAGAATGTATTTTCATATTTATAAGACAAAGGCACAACTTATACAAATAAGCAATTTTAATTAAAAGATGCTGTCAAAATCCTAACTATTTGGACTGGTTTTGATTTCAGACATGAAAGAGTCTTAATTTTATAGAAAAGATGATGGGAGCATGTATTATTCAAAGTCCTCAATTGTCAATATAAATATTTTGATCTTGTCCAACAGTGAGGGGATTGTATTCATTTTGCAATATTCAAAATGCAATCAACCATAGATTATGAATGCCTTTAGACACTGTGCAATGGTGCATAAAACCAATCAATTATCTTTTTTGACTAGGCTTATCTGGCACTGAGACTGGAAACCTGTCTTATTGTGAATTGTATGCACCTCAAAAATACATAGAAACTATTTTCTTGTTTCTGTTTGCTTAATTAGTATACATGACATTCCTAGTTGATCTGGGCATGGGAATCTTTACCATCCAATTTTCACATGTATCCTACTTCTATGAAACTTATCCAGGAATTAAATAAACCCAGTTTAGAACCTTGTTGTATGTATCTTCTCGTCTCAGTCTCATGAGATACCTCAACATAATATTAATTTATGTGTGTGTGCAGCATGGAACTCATGATTGTGTAGCATACCATGAGATTTTTGCAGCATTTTGAACCCCCACAGGAAAATAAACAACTAAATGTGTTTGCATTACAGTTTTCTGAATAATTACTTGAATTATTCCACCAGTATAGGTCAGTTTGGATTTTTGCCACCACTGCTATTTGTAATTCAGATTAGAAATAGGCAACTGTGCCAAACTGTGCATCCTGTCAATGTGCTCATATGAGACTCAGCAGCACTATCAGGGCATTCCCTTGAATGCTATAAAGTGGCTTCCCACAGAGGAATAAAGGAGCCAGAGAAAGATACTGTATTCTCTGAGCTTCCTGCACATTGCTCTGCTTTATCCAAAATGCAAACCCCCCCCATACTTTTTGGTTAAATAAGCCATTTGTTTAAGACTTGATTCCAATCAATATTCCAGTTCACCGTTATATTAAAAATGGCACTTGCCACTTTATCACAACTGTAAGGCATGGAAGTTTTCTCCACATTCCTTACTATGTGTTCCTTTTAGAGGTTGCTCTCTTCAATCATACTATTACTGCCTTGACAGTTTAGTCATTGTTATTCATGAGGACTTCTTGATGCTTATCTGCAAGTTGTTCAAAGAAGATCACACAGCGATGACCCTGAAATGAGAATGAATAAGGCCTTTGTGTTCCATAAATCTCTAACAGTCAGAACAATGCTCGTATTTTTCTCCTGGGAGGAAAAAAGGATAGCTACCTGTGGCCATAAACTTCTGTGCTTGTAAATAATACTTGTTACTAATGCAAAATTAAATCTCTAGCAGATGAGGTGGAAAAATCACCCCTCAAATAAAAGTGAAAAATATTCAATCGAAGTTGCTAGAGCAGAAGAAATACTGAGTGTCAGAGAAGGCAACGAATATACATGATTCAGAGTCTTTGAGCTACACTTTAAAGACATTCCAGGAGAGCCTAACATAATTAAAAGAGCTGTAGATATAGATAAATGCACTAAAGGAGCAAACAAATAGCACACTGGAGGAAAGTGTAATTATTACTGAAGCACAGCTACATATAATAGCCTGCTATAGCAAAGATGAGGAACTGTTTAAATACTAGATTTTAAGTTAATGAACAGTATTACATATAAAATAGTTGTTGGAAATTAGTAAAGAGGAAAATCAAACTGTGTTCTCCAAAAGTAATTTTTGGACCTCTATGCATAAACAACAGGGAAAAGTTACCTCTCATGCTAGAAAAGCAACTATTAGATTGATAATATGAAAAGCTTCAGTTTTCCCTTCACCAGTACAGCAGTTGAATCACTAAGTTGATGAGAAGCTTTCAAAAAATTAAAAAAATGTCTTGGCATTCCATATAAAACATGTAGCTCTAAGAGGAACTTAATATGGAATTCAGCAGCTACCTTATGTGGAGAGACTAAAAGGATTGGGAGTCTTCAGCAGTGAAAGAAGAAGGTGGGAAAGAGAAGTGATGTCATGAAAATTCTGGATAAGGTAGAAGCAAAATTTCTATCCTATCCTATTAATTTTATCCTATAATATGAAAACTTGAAAATAATAGAATATCAGCCTAAAACAAACTTTAAAATGCATTTATTTAAACACAGAGTAGTGGATTTCTGGCACTTGCTATCACGTGGGATTTCAGGACATCAAGAGGTTCCAAAAGGAATTAGACAAATGGATGGACAATATCACATTAGGGTGAGGCTGTACCTCTGACAACCCTGACACAATGGTGGTGTGTCATGGAAAGAGAAAGAGGAATGGACCTCTGAGAACAGCTGGGTTTGTTAATCTCCAAATTGCTTTTCCTTTTGCCACTGATGAAGACAGAAAATTTGGCTGAATAGACCATTGGTCTTACCCAGTAAAACCTTTCTTACATTCTTAAAATTAAATTAATAGCATTAGGTAAATGCAAGGATCGATCTGTTAAGCATTATTAATCCTAAAAGTGAATGTAAAGCTTGTTCAGGTTGTTGTTAAAACTTATTTGTTATAACTTAAGAAATCCATGATACTTATCTTCACCTCATAAACATCAAAATTGGGCTTGCCTAATAACAATAATTTTCAGTAAATTTTGTCTTCCTTTTACAGGAATACTGCTGCTTTCTGAATAGTAAGAATTTGTGGTTACTTCATTTTATATATTGTTATATACAACTTATGTTTTAAGTCTCTTTATTGTATCATATAATGGGAAGGTACTTCGTGGTTGCATGTGCTTACAAATTTACAGCCAAACTTAACCTAGAAACCAGCATACAGAAATGTGTTATACCTCTTTAGAAATATAGTGCTGTTGATATTATTTCCCAACACTGCTGCAATGTGGAAAAGTCCAGGCTATTTAACTCATTTATTGGCACAAATAGGGGTGATTGTGTGAGGTTTTGCTGAAGATGAGCTCACAATAGATCTGCAAATTTTCAGCACATCAGCTATAATTATACACAGATGCAATTCTGTCTCCATTTTTTTTTTTTTGAAACTATTAAAAAAGACACCCTAGCTCTCTCTTTGCATGCTTTATGAGAAATACAGACATAGCTGACAAAATGCATTTTTCAGGCAAATGTATAACATACATTGTCAATAATGCTGTCTTCAAAATTCTTCAGAATTCTTTTTTTGCTGCTAGGAAATTCAGCAGAATACCCTGCTTCTAAGGAAATCTCTCAAAATATTCATCCCATGACACCAAAGACGGGAAAAAAAGCTCATATTCTAGAAATGAATTGTTCTGGACTCTAAAGAGAAAAGTTTTGATCCAGGGCTCTTTTACCTAGCTACTACATTACATACCTTAGGTACATACAATGAATCCTTGAGCACAGAAGAGCCTGCCCCAGTTGTGTTTCCATTTTTCAGTTCACTTTGCTGGATGAGCTGAAATTTGCAGTCATATTCACAAAGCCCATCTAGGTAATCTCTGCTCTGCAGGTAGGGTGAGGAGAGCCATGAGAGAATGATGTCTGCTTTAGTGAGCAGCACAGGCTAATAGGAAAGCATTTATGGCATGAGTTAGTGTTGAGAACTTAACAGCCACATCACATATTTCAGGAAGATATTTCTGAGATAGATAGATTGATAGATAGATAGATAGACAGACAGACAGACAGACAGACAGCCCAGACCTGTGCCTGGAGAACATTAACTGTGGTTTTGGAGCATATCTTTTAGGTCAATCATATCTAGAAGCTACCTGGTTCTATGCTTTGAAATTGCTTTATGATGTGAATAAAAGCATGATAAATACTGCAGAAGCACAGGCTAAAATGTCAGTGATTAAATGCTGCATCAACATTTGAAATTAGTTATATTTCAATACTTTAAGCACAAAGGTCTTTGATTGTCTGAGTTACTTAGAGGCCATGCTTGTAAAGGATTTTCATCAGCATGATGTCTTTAGCATGAGTCTAAATATGGCTGTGAAACTGTAAGATATCTGAGCAAAACCAAATTTCATAGTACAAAAGTATGTATTTGCTTGCAAATATAAACATTTGTTTTAAGTACATTTATCTACTTTCTGAATGGCCCACAACATCCCTTAGGACTCACCTGAAGGAACAAGGAACAGTTGTGTGCGTATTTCACAAATACCAACAGCAATTCTTCAAATTCACAAACATTTTTTGATATTTGAATGCTCAAGGACAAGTGTAACAGTTTATTAAATTCCCATATCTGGGAAAAAAACCCCATGGTAAACAGTACTCTTTATTGCTGCATTACATTTTGCCCATTTTCATCTTTCAATGAGCAATGGAGTCAGGAAGATCTCAAGTGTCCATATTTTATTAGAACTGAAGAAATTCTGCATGGTTTAGAGAATATTGACACTAAATTAATCAATTCAAGCTGGTTTAGGAAAAGACCAAGCTTTTATAAATATAAAATGTTCAATAGTCTACTAAATGACAAAAGTTTGAAAAGGGGAGGCCACTAAAAAGTGGAAAAATAGATCCTTTTAAATAATGCCTCAGTAGTAGAAGAATGTTGCCCATACCCATCTGTGTCCCAGACAGAGTGAAGGAGATGGTTTATCTCCTGCCAGGACAAAAGCCAGCACAAAAGGAACATCTTACAATAGAGCATTCTGGTGAATCTTCACTTATGGTACCCCGCGGAGTGTGAAGTAACAATAGAGAAAGGAAATGTGACAGACTGAAAAAAATTTCACAGAAAACCACAAGATGAGAATTGAAGGTTTTGTACTGAATGGAGCTGTAGGTGTGTATTTGAGTGCAATCTGGTTGTGTTTATGAAAGAATACTGTATCACTTTAAATTTCCTACTAGCAAAACAGTAAGTCAGGAAAAAACCAAATAGAAAATAAAAATAGAATCTATGGTTCCTGTAGTGTGTCATTCATTATGTATATGTCAGCCAAACTAAACTGTTGCCAAAGGCAATATCTTTGTTGGACAAGTAGATACATAGCCATGGGTAAAAAAATTTGACTCCATACCATGTAAATCCCACACTCACAGTTGTGATTGATTTAGTTAACTTTAAAGAGCACCAATGTTTCTATTCCTGGTGTACTCTCCAGGATTTGCTCTGAATGACGAGGTAAGTTCTGGAGCTATCATGGTTCAGGAGGTGGATTCACTGTTTCATGGCCTCCCTCTGCCCCTGCTGTGTGCAGTCCTCCCAACAGACATTCCACCAGCACAGCTCTATGTCTTGGCCTCATCCATCTTTTTGCCACTTCTCAAGCAGCATGATTTATGGGGAGTTACCTCCTATGTAACTGGCCCAGAATGAGAAATAAATAACAGTTACACACACACACCCCCCCCCCCCAAAAAAAAAAAAAAAAAAAAAAAGCCCAATAATTCAGGCTTCTTTTGGCTTTAAGTCATAAGATTTTTATGAAGTAGTTGAGGTAGAGCTCACAATTTGGTATAAAGCGCTTAGTGATGATGTTCACCCTATTTAATAGTGTGCTCCATCCTTTTATTCACTGTATTCTGTCTCTGATTTTCTAATTAGTTTCCAATCTTTGTGTTAAATCCTTGTTTATTAGTAGAATTTTGGGGGTTTTACTTCCCAGTGATTTCTGTAGCACTTATGAAACATGAGGAGAAACTACATATATCTTTACATGGTTTAAAATTTCAGCATTCACTGCCTTTATTCCTTGTATGCACCTGGACTGTCACACTGCTGGTATGTGGGGCATCAGTATAATTGCTAAGGCTTTCTGCAGATTCATGCGTTTGCCTGATGAAATAGAGAAGAAATAGAGAAATATACCTCTAGGGGATGGAAATTTTGGTCTGAAACCACAGTGCTCGCCTGAACATGTAACCTTGCTCCCAGTTCACATCAAATGACACCAACCTTCATCCTACAAGTTCTAGGAAGGCACTTGTTTCATGTTCATGAAAGCACCAACTTCCCAATTTGTGCACAGCTTTAGAATTGAAGACAATGTCTGTATAACTTATTCATAAACCAGTACTATTCAGTGAGATCAGTCTAATGAGTCTGGAATTTATACTGTGAGATGATTCTAGAGAGAAAGCAAAATTGCACTGTGCAGAGGTAAAGGTTACCAGCATCCAGTGAAAAATTACCAGCAACAAGTTACCAGCAACCAGCTTGAAACATGCCCAGTTCTTATTATATGATCTTTTTAAAAAATAAAAAAAAACAGAGGCAAGGGGGGTCCACCTCAACTTATTGATTTTCTAGAAGTACCTATCTGTATGATGAAGCAAAGCTTGTAAAAGGTCGAGACAGATATAACTATTTTTGTCAAGGTACTCTTCACTCTGATGGTGCTCAGAATTTGACAGCGCTTTTCTTATATTAGGCTTTTGTCATTAATACCTTGATGTTTTGTACTCTGTGTATAGCAAGCCTCATACCATATTCTCAGAGACAAAAATAACTCCTCTGTGTTCAGCTGAGTAGACTGACATTGTCTGAGAGACTGAACAGTGATAAATGAGAGAAATAAAAGAAGACAGAAGTCTCCAAGACCTAGTGTGCCTGTACCTTTACAAACAAAAGTTCTAGGCAGTATTATAGCTGAGAATTCTTTGTGGTAAAAAAATGGAATCCCAAACCTTCAGGCTACAGATAAGATATATATTCTTAATAACAAGGGAGAAGGTCCAGATTAGCAGGAGGGATGGATTCCACACCTCTGAAGAGGTTTTCCTTCACATTTCAGTGTATATCTAAAATGCATGCTTTAGTCAAATACAGGTAATGGAGTTCAGTACAAAGGAACCTGGATGTATTGTATAAAATCACCTGGCAATATCCCCTGGCCCTCCAATCTTAAAAAAGCCTTGAGAAATGAAGTAAAATTTCATCTGTGTTATGTTTACTCTTCCATTTAAGAAAGAGCAACAAATAACATTTGGATATTTTTCATGTGTAGGCCAAGTATTTTGCCATATCTCTACCCTTTAGAATTAATAATTTACATATATTTTTGTGGCCTTCACAGTCTCAGATTCTTGGGCTATAATGAATAATAGTGCTTTGCTTTAGTGACTGTCTTTTTCTGATAAATGTCCAGCTGATAGAAAAGAAACCATCCTCGTGAAACAACTAAAGGGGACAGCTGATTTTCTTTGGCTCTGTTAAAGATTTCATCCAAAAATAATTTTCTGGTTTTTATGTTTCTCCTACAAACACAAAATCAGAAACAAGAAAAAAAAAATAAATAATAGGTCCCAAAAAGCAACATCAATTGTAACCATTACTTTCTTTTAAAATCAAGTTGGTCCAATTTTAAGAGAATTCTTCCAAAAACTCATTAAAAAAAAAAAAAAAAAAAGAAAGAAAAAGTAAAGTATGTAGATTATAGTTTACTTTTTGAAAGGGAAGAGAAAATGTATATTTTTAAATGTTTTATATGCATGTTTATTGTCTGTGCCATATGAGTTGTGTTTTGTTCATAAGTGTTCTATTGATAATTTACATAAAATGCTTGGATGAGGATAGGCCCTTTGGCAGGAGTAAGCAAGCATGGAGTACACAAACCAAAAATCTCTTTGGGTGAAATACATTTTTAGTTTCTTGAGATTTTTGCCTCAACACAGAGAAGTGCAGTTTCAATTTAATATAGTATTTCTAATGCCATGTAGTAAATCCTTTACTTTTCCAGTCTTAACTGGAAATTTCAGAATTTCAAGCTACTCTTCAGCAAGCTAGATCCTGCCTTACTTATGCACAATTGCAGTTGAACTGTGTGAGAGTTCCTGCTTCTAAAGAAGCACACATTTCAGTCCTGACTTGTGTCAAGCATTTTTGGATCTTCCAACATACTTGATGCCAAAATACAATGCTACATGACAGTTTTGCAAGCAAACAAAAAGAGCAATCACTGCATCCTCCATTTTAATTCCACTCTCATGAAAAGCCTGTGATTTTAATATATACATTCACCCAATATTATTGCTTGTATTAGTTTCTTGCGTGAAGTACTTATTTTCTTTCAAAGTTACTGCTATGTTAGTATTTTTTATTTTTAGCAGAGCATACCAGTCAGGCAAATGAATGCTAGTAACATTCAGTTCACTCTCCTGTAGGAAAGGACTTTTGCTTGTCTGCAGCCTCACGAAGGCTTTGTACCTGACAACTGTCTCATCTGCATGCAAAACATAGGAACTATTGTCCAGATATAGCTGTCAAGGAAAGGCTAACACTCTAAGTATTAGCTTTAAGACATGCAGACTTTTACTGTTCCAATCCCAACCAAATTTTACTGCTTCTACCTTCTCAGGTACATAGTAGACCAGTAAAATTTACAATCAACTGAGTATTTAGAAAAATCCAGGGTCCTGGCCATTTCATGCAAATAAAAACTGTAGTATGAATTCAATAGTGGTAGAATTTTAGTCTAGTGTTCATGGCCAAAATTTCTGTAGTCCAAGGTATGTGTTGAGCCTCCATGTCTGGTTGTTGCTCCCCATGCAGTTTAGCCGCATTTAGGTAATTTCAATTGAATGCTGTTTTCAAAATCTGTTGGGACTTTGCAGGATGAAAAGCACTTTATAAATGTAAAATATTTTATTATTACAGCTGCCTCCAAGAGAGAAGCTGTGTTTAGCTGAACATTCAGAAAGAAAATTTACAGAAATGTATTAGAAACTAATTTTATTTCCAAACCACACTCAGTAGAGATTCAAACTATTTGTCTTGAATTGTACCTGCCAAATTTTGATGACATGAAATTCCCCCTCCCCATTTAAAAGAGAGAGATTGACCACAGTCATACTGCAGACATTAAAGTAACCTGCATTATTAGGTTTTCTCCACATTCCAATCTATCTGCCTTAGGGTATTAAACCCTACTTTCATCTCTGTGAGGTTCAGTATTGCCAAATCCAAGCCATAAGGCCATGTCTAGACTACAAACTGAAAAGTGGGTTTGACTGCACATATGGGCACCCTAAGCCACATGTCCCACAATTTTCCCATCTCTACTTTCGTACATAGCCCACTCACAGCTTGGTTTTAAATAATTTACACTGTTACAAAGAAAACCAACCTCCCAGTACTAGCTGATGAACCATTACTATGATTGATTTTGCCTGGGTGCAGGCCAGGCAGGCTGACTGAACAAAAGCTTGGCCCACACAAAGCCACTGAGTATAATCAACGTTTCTGAGACTAGTGAGAGTTTTTCTACCTCCTGGCACTCATCTAAATAACGCCTCGGTATTAGTTTAAAGGTTTGTGGTGTGAATTATGGGAGAGTTAGGTCTTGAGAATATTCTGAGATCCACACATGCCTGACAGTAGAGATGCAAATCCTAGACATAAAAAGCATTGTAATGGTCCCAAAATCATAAGATTAGATTAATGAGATATTTCAAGTACACCGCCATCTTTTGATGCTGGAGCCCAAACCAATTAAGGTTCAGGATAGTCTGAACTTTTACCATGCAAAGATTATGTGTGCCACAAAGCTGAAGGCTAGCTTTGGAGAGCAAACTCAGTACTTCTGCTCCTCAGATGGTAATAAGGTAATAAAGGCAAACAATGACTGACTTCAATCCTCTGCAACACCCCTAGCCAGAAAGGACCTTAATAGCCAAGAGTAATCCTTAAGTATGATTACATTAAGCACCCACTGTATTCCTGGGACTGTCTTCCTTTCTTTAATCTTTCTGTGTGGGATAATTAAGATGTTTTCAAGTCCTTTCAGGTATTGTAGTTTCACAAAGTGTGCTAAGTCTCATGTGGTGACTTGATATTAAGTCACTGCTATATTACCTATTGTATCAAAATAAAGAACAGTTAGTGAGTGATACAAAAAGAACCAAATGGGAATGGGAGGATTCCCAAGCCCCTCTTTCAAGGACAGTCACAGATTCTTTTATAATGGCATTACTGCATGTGGCATAAGGTTGAAATTGGAGCCTCAGTGTTGAATTTCCATAGGAAGCAATGCATATTGGGGGACAAGGATATGACACATTCACTAATGACCTCAAAATAGACTACACATCTAACAGGAAGAATGAATAAGATCTTCCCTCAGATGTTTGGAATGAGTACTTGGGAAGGACTGCCATCACATAATTAGCACAAGTGTGCTGACACTAGTAATAAACACTAAGCAATGGAAACAATGAGAAGATGTAAACTATTTTAACAAGCTGGATAAATCAAAAATTTTATAACCATGCTATTCATAAATATGATGCCTCTTTTTAACATTGAAATTTGAATCTAATGCTAATTGAGCAAAAGTTAGTAGAAAGACCATTCTGATTGTTGCAGTTGCTGCTGATGGTTAAAGTTCACATTGGCCTCGAAGTCCAAAATGCTTACCTAAGAGCTTTCTGGGCTGGTGGTGACATGCCATTGCTGTATCTACATTTTAGACAGTGAAATCTCATGTGCCACCTATTGGAAAAGATGTTTTGGGTTATTTTAAAGTGCACACTCAGAACCTCAGAACACAGATGTTCAGAACTTGGCCAGCTATTCCCTTGGTGAGTGTTTTATTTTACTGCATGGAGGCTCTAAACACAACTCCCTGTGAGCTGATTGAAGGATTTCCATTGACTTCAGCAAGGTTCAGATTGGATCCCTCATGCTGAAGCAAAAAGCATGCATGGCTCTTCCTTGTGACAGTTTAGAAAACAAATTGTCTAACTTAACAGGTTTTTTTTTAAAGTGTTTTCCAGAATGTACAATAAAATGCTTTTCATAGCCATACATTTCTCTGTCCTTAGTGACCATCATATCCTTTTGGTTTTGTTTATATTTGTTGATTGAATTAATCATAATAAAATAACAACTTTCCTCACTTTACAACAGAGAAAGTAATTAATGAATAAATTCACTCCAGCACTTCAGTTTTAGTTCTTTTCTTAACAGACCTTATACTGATACTATGTCTACAAGAATTATGGATTGGGTTGACCAGAACAAAAGAGTTTATTCTGCATAAGAGGTTCTCTTTACTGTTCTCTATATTATTTGTTAGAAGGAGCAAAAGATATCTATTCTATGCACAGTTTATAAGAGTCTATGTATGTAAATGTGGTACAGCTCAAGTAAGAAGTAGTCGTGAAACTTCGTATCAGCTAGAGAGGGCAAAACCTCAAAGTTCAGGAAGATGTTTGAGCTATAATATTTACTGACATCCTCTACACCTATAAAACACAAAAACTATGCTATAACTTCTTTTACATATAGAAATATTTTTAACTAGTTTTCCCTTATGTGGTTCACCTAAAGTAAGAAAGCCATCATAGATATGCTTCTTCACTGTTGTAAGGAGCTGTACAGCAACAGGTACTTTCATAGAATCATAGAAACTTGTAAAATTCTTTTTCACCAATTATTTTATATAAATGGGTGCAAAATGCATTCCACCTACTAATTAAGATAATCTCCTCAGAATACCAAATTTACAAAATATGTCCCCAAATTGGCTCCTGGACCTGCCTGATCTACTGGCTCTTTCTGACACTGTGCAGGTCTGTCTTTTATAGGTACTTCAAATGTTTTTCCTTCCTTGAAAATTGGATTGTGCAAAAAAATCTCTGGAGAGACACATTTCCAGTCCTCTGTCTCCTCTCCTGGTTGCTAAATGGGCTTCCCACACAGAGGAACCAGGTGGAACCGACACAGGAATGCCAGGCATTTGTTATCACACCTCTCATGCTCCAACAGCTTGCCAGAGTTTGCAATGGAAAAACAAAAGGAGGGAGTCGGCACAAGGCGCTAATTCCATTCAGCTGTGCAAGAGGTGGATGAAAATGAGCATCTGTGAGGCAAAACTCTGAAGGGAGGTTGGAGGACAAGATTTCATGATCCTGTCCTTCTAAGAGGAAGCCAAGGTAGCATGTAATGCAAAAATTAAACTAAATACCATCTCTTACTTGCTGTTTATGCCAAGGTGGCTTGATACATCCAGCCCTACAAAGGAAATAGGCATCTCCAAGACTTACAGGAGGCCAGTCTGGCTACCATCAGGGAAGAATCAGGCCAGGAATTTTCACCTGCAGGATTTTCCATTTACAGAAAAATTGTTTTGTTTTAATCAGACAGGCATGAATATGTGAGATGAGAGCTACATTTTAGATGAAAACTCCAAGAAGGAAGGACACTACTCTGGTTTTCTTCAGCGTGAAAATTTATTGGAAGTATTCCTCCTGAAAAACAAACTCAGATGTTGACAGTTCTGAAAGCTTTATTTGTGTAACATTTCCATGCTAGGATACATTTTAGAAAAGTTACCCTTTGAAAAGCTCAGAAGAATTGCAGAAAGGCCAAATGAACAAACAGAATGTTCTGACGTTTTCTTTCTTGAATACTGTTTGTAAGTCATCTAAACCATTTTGTCATTCCAAAGACTAAAGACTGAAGTCCCAAAATAAATGTCGCTCACAACAACCATGCTTTGCATTGGAAAAAGAATGTCTTTGTTGCCTGAAGGTTACAGGCATAAACAGAGTCAAGGTTTTGTATATTGTGTAACATGCATTTGTTGTTGAGCCTGTTTAGTTCCTGGACAGTGATGTGAGGTGCAACAGTGACAAGAGTTACTGTTATGGCCAGTTTTGAGTAGTATGGACAAAGTTTAATCTTTGAAGAAGTAGTAATTTTAAAATAATCATTGCTGATTATCTCTGCTGACAGCAGCTTTATTGTTAAATTGTTTTGTAACTGTATAACTTTAACTACATTTTAATTCAAAGTGCTAATCTGTTGTGATCATACAGATACATAGAGCATTAGACGAAAACTGAAATCCCACTGCACTTCAGGCTAGAGGATTGTTTTACTTAAAACTCTGTGATTAAGCAACTACAGGTAATAATTATTTATTGCCATGAAGTCATACTAAGTGACTTCTAAGTTTAGATAAAATGAGATAAGTAATCCTTTAAAACCTAAGGCAGGGATTATCCTATTGCTGGTGAACTGCCACTATTAAAGTCAAGATTAATAAAAAAAATTAAAATAGTAACATCTGGATAGATTTTCTTCTTTCCCTGAAGTTTCTTCTGTAAGTAGTCTCAGAATGTGAAGATCTTTTTCTGACTTGGATTGAAGAAAAGATTTTGAAATCTTGACATTTATGGCTGCAAAGAATTGCCATTCTTGTTCTTCCCTGAAGTGTTTTGATATTAAATTTTACATAGAACCTGGAGAATGGGTGGAATGTACTGAATATTCATTCCCACCTCTCAACTTCATGTCAATAACATTTTTCACACTCTTCACCAAGCCGACTGCTCATGTGTTTCTATGTGTTATATTTGTGAGTGACATGACTCAACTGCAACAACAAAATGTTCTTGCTGTAAAAATGCCTAAAAGCTATTAGTCATTTAGCCCTAGAATTTTGGAAACTTGACTCTCAGTATGCATTTTGTTAATGTTTGTAATATTAGTTAAGGTTTTGTAGTCAAAATAAGTTTTACTAAGCTTTAGTTCAGTAAAAATGTAATTTTAAAAGAGATTCTAGAGCATTTCACAGAGATCTCAATCAGCTCTTCCTGTTATGTTTTCTTTTTACATGTGAATTCAAGGTATTGAAAATTGCCAGAAAGGAACTCTGGAATGGGCTGTAGTGTCTGTGTAGTCAGATGATACTTGGTTCTATGTCTTAATTTCATTGAGACTGATTCATTCATTTATTGCATGAAAGAGTTTGGGACTTAAAAAAACAATAGGTGACTAAAACTAACTTCTGATAGGAAGGAAATACCCTCAGGAGCCAAGACTAAAAACCAATACATAAAGATAGATCCTTTAAGAGACAGATTTTCGTTTTAATTAAGGATCCCAGTGTTTAAAACTGTCTGGGGTGATAATGTGAAAACATTTGCTGGATTATAGCAGATCCCACATCTGCAAACAAGAAATTCTCAGTACTGTACAAATGCACCATCATATTGTACAGATTAATTTTAATACAATAAACTCTATATGTTTTGATCAACTATATTGCAGTTCATGGGTGAAACCCTGATACTGAGTGTGTGGTAAACCTGTGAATTTTTTGTGCAGGATGGGCCATTTCTGTCTCTTGGCAGGGAAAGGATTACACAGTATTACAATTATTAAAAATCTAATTTGGGGCCAGGTTTTGCCCTCAGGAACTTCCTTAATTTCAGCAGAGAGTTGTGCATGTTTATCTGATTGAAGAATTTGGACACTATCATTCTTGGTGAAGGTAACTTTTTTCTTTAACAAGATTGTGCACTAGTTGTTTTAGTCAATCTAAAATCTGAACGTAGCAGGGATAAGTTTCCTACCAGGAGACAAATGTCAGTAACTGTTCTGTTTTGATAATGTAAAGCGATTTCCTTGTAAAGTGAGTGAGAGATGGAGCAGAAGGAAGGAAAGAGGGATCTTCTTCCAGATACCTTGTAGGCTTGTTTTTAAATTATGACTTTGGATCTAACAACAGGTTTGGCAAGTGTTTGCCTAGGAAATCCTGACACCGTGCCAGATTTTCTGAGCTGGTTTGTAGTCAAGTGTGCATTTTTTAAATACACTGTAATCATTTCAGACCACATAATTAGAAACACAAAGCAGTTTACCGAAACGTAGTGATATATTAAGAGTTCAGTTAATTACACATAAAGAAACAAGTCAGACTTCAAAACCTTTACTCAGTTTCTGTTTTATTTGCAACTGGGGCATACTGATGGGACTTTGCCTGTTTAACATTGAGTAGGAGTTTCAGAATTTTAACCTGAGGGTAAAATTTTCAAAAGCATTTAAGTGACTGGCTCACTGAAAATCAATAGGACTTTCACTCCTTAGGGCAACACTTTACAAAATATGTAGATACCAAAGTCCAGTTCTCTTCAGTGTCTATGTGTAGTAAAAAAAATAAATTCCATCTTTCCTGACCTAAATTTTCTTAAAATAGAATGTTACATTCCAGTGTCATCTAAGAGTTTCTAAAAATGTTATCACGCAAAAATGTAATCACAATTGGACAGGCTGTTATTCTAATTTTTTTTTTTTTTTTTTTTTTTTTTTTTTTTTTTTTTTTGTAAAATGGTTTGGTACTCTTTCTTCTTCAACATGTGCAGAAATCATAAAATACTTTTTGGATGATAAGCCACATTGTCTTCAAACTTGTCTTAAAATCTTACTGCACATGTTCAAGAAGAGTTCTTCACTCTAAGGTAAATTTTCCTAGAATTTAAAAAAAAAAAAATCCCCCTTTTCAGCCTATTTAATGTCTTTTTTGATAAAAGTGATAATTTACTTCCTTTGAAGCCACAGCCTGACCTAAATTATTTTGTTTACATTACATATAAGAGCAAGCAGAAAAAAATAAAATTGTAATATGGCATCTTAAGCAGACAAAGAAGACATAAATCAGAACTAATTAGTAATTCTTGTTAATGAGATTATATGTTATGTTTTCCATTGAATCTCTTAAATGTAATTTACTGAGAAAATTAAAAAGTTTCAGTATAGAAATACCACAGTATTCAGAAAACCTTTGGTTTTAGAATTTGCAGCATGGGAGGGTATCTTGGTTCTCTGACATGCTTTCTATATGAGCTTTAAAACTATGCTAACTTGTTGCACAACAGCTTACAAGTTCTCAACAGTTGCGCTTATTACAATTTTACCTCACTTTCAGACAAGTTCTCTTATCAAGCTCCAAATCACATTTTAGGCAGCTTTGAAGTACATTACTAATATATTTATTGCTTAACAGAAAATCGCCTGACAGTCCTTTCTGTTTTAAGGTCCAAACTAATAAATGTCAGTTTATTTTTTGCAATCATTTATCTGAGCCTGCTCTTACTCTCAAAGTATCTGGCTTTGAAACAAGTCAGGAGTGCTATACTCTAATGGTCTTCTTCTTGGAGCTAACAATAAAAACATAAACACAAATTTTTAACCTTTCTTTCCATGATGCCTTGATTCTAATTCTGGCGTTTTTCTGTCATTACTAAAACTGGGCAGGCCTAAGTTTTATGAAAAATTGAGGATTCCTTCTTTTTTTGTGCTCGTTCAGTGATCATGTGGTTTGCAAGGCTCTCTGGCAGTCATTTGTACTTGTCAGTGCATACTCTTCTATTCCCTGTGGCTGTTTTGTGCTGCTAGACAGGTGTGTGCACTCTGCACAAAACTTTGCCCTTTGGACATCATTAGACTGTCTAAGAAACATGGAGAATGGGATCCTGACAGACTTATAAATGACCATGAAGAAGACAATTTTCTTTTGGGATCTTTATGGAATGTATACCTTCTATTATTCCACATCCATTGAGAGAGTGTGGTTTTTCCATCGCAGAAAATGAAAAAAGCAAGATTTAAGGTGCAGATAACTCTGGATACCATTCTCTCTGAAGAGTGATGGATGGCTTTACCACTATGTTTAGGTTCATTCAGAAGCAAGGTTGTCAAGATAGGAGGAGCAGTTCAGTTGAAAAAAGTGTGCAGTTAAATGTAGCACTTTATCCCTGGGTACATGTACAAACATTTAAATGAATCTGGTTAATGGGTTTCTGCCCTGTGTCTTCCCCACAGTTGCTTTTCAAGCATCTGAATAAACAAGGGCCTTTGCAACATGCCAAGCTGCAGAAGGAAGCGCTCTTGTATCCTTGGGAGCAATGAAATCCAGACTCCTGGACCCTGAGCACTGAGCACTCAGCCCCTCCAGACACTCAGGTATAGTCAGTATGCCCCGGCTAATCTTAAGCATCATAATGGAAGATAAAGGAGAGAGAATTTATTGCCTAGGACTCAAAGCACACAGAGTTTTATAGATCAATAAGAACATCCTGAGTTATGCCCAGGGGCAAAAAGGAAGCCAGTACAGACTTCAAAGACCTTGTGTAATATATTCCTTATGGCCAATATTACAGATTAAGCAGAGCAATGTTTGACACAAGCCATCGAATCTGACTAGAATGAGAACACACTATACACTTTATAAGTCTATTTTGGAGGCTACGAGAATAACTTAGAGCCTTCACCTTTGAGAACTTACTACAACATCTAACTAATGATAGCAAAATATATTTTAAGTCTGGGAACTCATTCTGAGTTAAGCAAGAAGAAACACCTTTTGATTCTGAAGTTCACTGAGGAAGAATAACCAAATTTATCTGATCAGAATTTCTTCAAGCAACTTCTAATCTCTCTCAGGGAGACTGAGAAAAAGCAAAAGACTGGAAGCTCTAGGTTTGATAAAGAAAGTATAAATCAAATTAACTGACAAACTCCTCAGAAGCCTGCTTACCTTTCAAAGCAGGAAGGTTGACAGTACTGACCAAGACACTGAAATTACAATATTTTCATACAATATTTGTAACAAGTGGAAAACACAAAATTAGAACAATGTCTACTCTGTATCTAGTGCACAGAAAAAATGAGGTAATCTGTATTATCTTTCCTGTGGCAAATTCAGGGCCAAATTTTCCTTTTAAAAGAGTGTAAGAGGCCTTTCTTGTGGTCTTCCTTTTATAAGTGACAGATCAAGAGATGTATGTGACAAACCTAATGGTTTGTCTAAATTGGTTAGACTAAATTTGAAAGGATGATCATTAGCTTTCATTGAAAGCTGAAAAGGTCGAGGCCTTGCAAGCTCGTTGTAGACCCAGCTCTGTAACAACTCCTAAGTCCCATTCATTTTCCCTGTGAGAAGATCATATGCCTTATTTCAAAGAAAACAGCTCTCAAGGAAACCTCTGACTTTCTTAAGACTTGTCTAATGTGGGAAAATCTCACCTAGGAAGAGGTCCCCTGACTGGTAAACACAGGTACTGTGCATAACTGGAAAATTGGTTCCATGCTTTTAATTACAGTGGCTCAGTTCAGCACAGAGACTGTCCTGCAGGGAAGGTGAGATGTGTAAAGATCTGTATGATCTGTGAATATGAAAAGAAATTAAGTAGGACTTGAACTTTAACAAGGTTCACTGCTTGTTGAAAAAAGAATAATGCTTAAATGTTAATGACCTGTAATATACATATATTTTTTGATTATTTACTTAAGAAAACTTGTTTTTTAAGGAAAGGAAAAATGCACATCTTTGCTTTTTGGGGTTAGAATAGATGCTTCATGAGAGTGGAACTTGGAGCTTTGTAAGGGGTTAGCAGTGATCCCACTCCTCCATACATTACCCTGCTGAAAGATCTCGCTCTGCCTTGCAACATTCTTGTTATTCCAGAACTGGGTTGGGCTAGTCATAATAGATGCAGGCAATCAAGTCAACTTCCCCACACACAGCTCTGGCAGTAAAACTCACTTCATCTTGCAACACTCCTGTTTTTCCTGTGTCCTTGAAGCAAAAGCTATCAGTTTGGCACTCACTGTGGATGTGTCCCTACTCCTGCTGAAATCCAGGATAACTTTGTCAGTGATGCAAGAGGAAAGTGTTGCTGATATAGGCAAATGTCTGCTTGTGACTAGGGTGAAACAAAGTTTTCTTGTCTGAATGACAGATTTTGATCCTTGCAATAGATGTAACTAACCTGTGTTCCACTTATGATTTTATTACAGCAATAAAATCCAGTGTGACTTTAGATATCAACTCAATTACAGAGAGTGTAAGTGAGATTACAGTCTAACCTTTACATAATATGGCCTTCTGAAAGGCTGGGCTTTTTCCCAAGAAAAAGGTTTCCTTTCTAGTTAGAACACTAAAGTTTTCAGGGTTGATCACTCTTGTTATATTTATTTTGAAAATCTATAGAGCATTCACCATGATGCAGACAAGCATTGACCTACTGGCAACATCTCGGTTTACACTGGTGTTTGTATCTGGGCCATGTGATTTTATATCAAATCAAGTAAATGAGTGACACAATAAAAAAAGTATGCCCAAGTAAGAGTGCCAAAATTTTTAAAAAAAGATTTGAATGTTTTCTCTTTGTTTCCTTTATCACGTGAAATAATACATTAAAATATAAGAATGCTCTAGGCAATGTACAAAACTAAAAAAGACTAGTTTGGTGAATGAGCATGGTGATAGGTTATGGATACGGATACGTTTGTACTAAGGAGCCTAGAGGAGATACTTTTTATGTGTGGTGATACAGAAATACATACTTATAACTCTGCACACCAGGGAGAGAATATTCCCCTAAACCAAGTAATTTTCCTTGCAGTACTCCCTGTTGATCAAAGCTGCATAATTTAAAGCATCTAGAGGCAGCATTAAATTATTCACAATATTTTTTAAAAATAAGTTTAGTATATTGCAGACAGTATTTGTGTAACTAGCAGTCTTCTGTAAGTTCTAGAATTTTTTTCATCCTTATAGAGCTCACCTCAGTTTGAGAAGAGGGCACATAACTTTGCATAAATTGGGCACGAGACACCGTGGCATTGTGACACCGTGTCAGTCACATCACGCCGAAGTGCCCGGCACGCAGGACCATGGGGATGGCAGGGCAGAGCCGGCAGTCTCTGGGTCTCAGCCTGAATGCTGCTGTGTGCTGCTTCCTAAGTTTTCTGATACCCTCAAAAGCCCCAAATAGGAATCCTGCAATTAGTGCATCTAACTCCTCCTTTACTGCAGTCTCCTCTCCTATTGGTGAAAGGTCTTCGCAGCTCATGGAGGGACCCCACCCCTTTTGTGGGTTTTCATTCTGAAGCTGTCCACAACTTTACACCTGAATGAATGCCAAACCTCTCTGAATATATAAAGGAAACCTTCAAGAGCAATTTCAGTTACACAGAAGAAGCAGAAGGAAAAGATTTCATCCAGCTCTGTCAGACAGAGACTGAACCAGCCATGCTTCTCCCTGCCATTCACTTCTATGGCTTTCTCCTGGCTTGCATCTTCACGAGAAGCTCCTCGGCTTTCAAGAACGACGCCACAGAGATACTTTATTCCCACGTTGTTAAACCCGCTGCGGCGAGCCCAAGCAGCAACAGCACGTTGAATCAAGCCAGGAACGGAGGCAGGCACTACACCAGCGCTGGATCCGACCGTAGCAGTGAGTATCCCGGCGGCGGCACTCACCGCAGCCGTGGGCGGCAGCCGCGCCTGGCCCGGCGCCGGGAGCGGGAGAGGCGGCGGATCCCGCCGGAGCCGCGCATCCCCCGGCAGCGCCCCGGCCCCTCCCGCCCCAGCGCGGCGCTCCAGGGAACCGGCGCCCGGGGGAGCCGGGACACGGCGGGATGCTGCTGGTCCCGGGCCGGATCTGCCCCGCCGGGCGGCCCCGAGCCGGCCGCCCTCCCACCCCCGTGCTGGGGAGTCCTGTAGGACCGGCTCGCTCGGGCAGGTTACTTCCTGAGGGAGGTTTATCCAGGAATGCCGGGCTCTGTGGCATCTCTCCGGCAGGGAAGCCAGATAAAGAAAAAGGAGAGAGAGGCATTTCCAGAGCGCTCGCTTTTTTTGTTTCACCTCCCACTGCGGGCAGGGGAGGTGTCTGGGCTACTTTTCAAGTGCAATAAAAAACTCTGAATTTTGTTCCCGCTGTTTAGTTTTACTTCCTGCTGTAGCACTTACCCGCTTAACACCTCCAGCAAAAGTAAACAAATCAGCTCGTAATTTACCTATGATCTCTGCTCTAACTTGCCTTTTTTATATCCAGTCTTTTCCTTCTGAGTTTGATGTATATATGTCAGATACGTAGGGATCTGGAAACCTGCTGACTTTATCTGTTCCCTCCCCTGCACACCGCCTTAAAATGAAAGAAATCCAGATAGAGAAACATACACACACACACCAACCCACCCACGGCAACTTGATAAAAATAGAGTCATCCCTGGAAAGTGAAGGCAACAAGTGACACCGATACCTTTCAGCTAAGCCAGGTGTGTCAGCTTCTGTGAATGCTCAGGGTTTAAATACACAGGAAACATCTCATCATTATGAGATTACTGGAACAGCTCAGTAGGTATTCATTGTCACTGAGCTGTCACTGGTGAATAGCTGAGCCGGGGAAGACAGAAAAACAGAAGGAAAGACAAACTCAGATCTGTGACCAGCTGCTTCCAGGTACATTCCTGAGTGCAGCTGCAGGAAGGCAAGCTTGAATCTTTTCTGCAAAGCAGACAGTAGAGCAGCCCTGTCAATTGTCCCTGGGATCAGCCTGCAGGTTTAGAGTCCCTCTGCCTGCCCACCCTGAGACACAGAGGACGGGGTGAAGCAATCTTAACTCAGTGCCTCAGTTCAGAACTTGCTCCCAAAAATCCAAGTAGAAACAGAAGCAGCCTGTAGCTGTAATATGTAGATGTACCTTCAAAGCCTTTTATGATTCACTCTGAAATGTTTCTAGTAATTACTTCTATTTTAAAAGCGTTAGTTAGTTGCATTGTGTGTAGAATCTGTGCCGTAATTGTCCTTCGGAAAGAGGGAGAGCACAGCCAGAAAAGATTGCTTATTAAAATTAAGCACACTGTGGGCGTTTATTTCAAAGTGTAATTACTGAAATAAACAGTTGTGTTTATTGCAGGGTGTAGAGCTGCACATACAGACAGGTACAAACTTGCCTGCAAGAGAAGCTCTGCATGTTGATTCTGTCAGCTGCCTGAGAGAATTCGCAGGATCCTCTATGTTACATATAATATACATACTACTACAGTTACAAAGATGGTGTTCTTTTGAGACCAAAACAACCTCTCTGAAACTGTTGCTGCTAATCATTCAATCTTCCTAGGCAGAACCTCATTCTGTGGTAACTTCAGCTGTTACCACTTTTGTTACTACCAGTGTCTGCCCAGAGCCACAGAGTTCATGGGGGAGTTCAGTCCACTGTAACCATGGAATGAGAAGAAACACACTATTTGAAATTCATTTAAAAGCATTCAACTGTTTCCAAAGCAGTGTTTCCCCCTTTGCTAATGATCGAACATAACTGGTGTAAACATCACAGTGCAGATTCCCTAGACTGAGAACAAGCAGGAAACATTTCTTCCCTTGGGGCATTTTTTCTCTTCTAAAAGGTATGTCCTTTTTAGAAGAAGGATATAGAACAAAATAGCCTCTTCTACCACAACTGCTGAAGTGCATGTCATTAGGATTTCTTTATGCTGTGGTATTATCCAGAGATACTATCAGCACTTGAGGCGCTTGTGTTAGGGGACACAACAGCAAAGAGATGTAAAGATTACAGCCTACTTTAACTTCTGCAAAACATACCTCGCTAATGTGAAAATGACTGTTTAAGGAAATCACTCCATTCTGAATCTCAGTGTTTCTTGTTCTGTGCATTCTGCAGATCGTGTTCAAGTTGGCTGTCGAGAACTGAGATCCACCAAGTACATCTCAGATGGCCAATGCACCAGTATTAATCCCCTGAAAGAACTGGTGTGTGCTGGTGAATGCCTCCCTTTGCCACTGCTCCCCAACTGGATTGGAGGAGGTTACGGAACCAAGTACTGGAGCAGGCGGAGCTCACAGGAGTGGAGATGTGTCAACGACAAAACTCGCACTCAGAGGATTCAGCTGCAGTGCCAGGATGGAAGTATAAGAACCTACAAAATAACTGTGGTCACAGCCTGCAAGTGCAAGCGATACACCAGGCAGCACAATGAGTCCAGCCACAACTTTGAGGGAACCTCTCAAGCAAAGCCCATCCAGCATCACAAAGAAAGGAAAAGAGCCAGTAAATCCAGCAAGCATAGCACAAGTTAGAAGTCAGATATCCTCTGCTCTCTCATCTCCTCTCCTTGTGCCAAAATTGAACCCACCTGTAACCATTCGCTTTACCATTTTGACTGCTTAAAGACAAGTCTGCCATTGCTATGTTCTCAGTTGACACTACATGCTTATTGCTTTGACCAAAATCAAAAGGGGCATTCTCAGCATATGGACCTTTTGGGTGATTTTCCAAACGCTCAAGATGGGGAATAATACAAGCTTTCCAAAACCACACTATAAACTTTTACAATTTCTCCAGCCATGGAAGCAAAGAAAATTTGCCAAGAGTATTCACTGAAGTCAATTTTGTAAAATGATGCTTTGTGTGTTTTCCTGAGAACAGTTATCACATCTATTGCCTTTTGTATCATGTTTTATGACCTTCTGTCAACAGCTTAAAAATACAACACCTTGTATCTGCTTTCAGATTAATTCTAAGAAAAAGTGCTTTGCATGTTCACCTTTCTCTTATCTCAGTATACCAAAAATTAAAATATGCATGGCAGCAATCAAAAAGTAAAGCTGAACATACTATTTATTTGTTGTTGTAATTATTTAATGAGCTTTTATGTGTGTTATTTCCCTTCAAAATTTCCTTATGTTTATAGCTTTTCATATGTATCAAAGTATTTTCCTATGATTTGGGCCTGGATTAGAACATACATTTTGTAGATAATGTAAAATAGACATTTTAGCATTCAGGTATATATATTTTAATTTTGAACATTCATAGACTTAGTTTTTATTTTGACATAGCACCATAAAAACTGTATTTTTCATTCTTCATCTTGTGTTATTTTTGTTTAAAAAGTGTGCAATCAAAAGACAGATATGACTTCCTTTCAAATTCATTGGTTTCTTTTTTTTTTTTTAACAAAAATAAACACTGCTAAAAACCTGTATTGTCTGGCTCTCTGTATGAAAATGTACACATTTCAACCAGTCACAACACTTCAACTTTAAAAGAGGGAGAATATTATTTGGTTTAAAAAAGTCTATCCATGAAATTTAACATTGAAACAATCTTTTTCAATGTAAAAATCTTACCATGACCATTTAACAGATGGTGTTTATTAATGGTCCAAGTCAGGTTCTTATTTAACAATTCTCAAGCTCTGGATTTCAGAAGATGTGTATATTAGAGAAATTTTACCAGCTAGTGAGACACTGCCATTTTTTTTTCTTTTCATTAGTAATGATCAAATCAGAATAATGGTATAAATTACATATGGTTTCATTTTTTCTATAGAACCAATACAGTCCTGCACATTTATTCACAAATTCTAACAGAATGTGTCAGAAAATTAGTTATTAATCTACTTTTCAACACATACTGCATGAATCACCTGTTCTTAATCTTTCAAGATGTATTTAAACACTATGGGCAAGATTTCATAATGGGATTCTGCTGTTCTTAAATCATTAACTTTTACAATCCATTTGCACTCAAAGTAAAAATTACACAAGAGCAGAGTTATGAAGAATCTTGCCTGATAAGGTCTCACCCAAGTTCTCTTTGACCTTCTTTTTTATCGCATCCTATTTTACATTTTAATTCCAAAAGATTTGTAATGAAGTTCTTGGCAGACATCTTGGTCATTAATGGGGAACTGTTTGAAAATCACTGCTGCTGTGTGACTTGACTTCCTGAATCCCAAATTTTATCAACTAAATGTACTGATTTTTCAGTACATTTAGCTGATAAAATTACTCAAAGTTACTTTCAAGAATTCACTTTAAAATTTGCCATATGTGAGATAGATACACTTTTTAATTCAATTTTAGGTGATCCACATGGTAGTATAGTTAAAAACCCCCACTGCATTAATAAACGAGTTGTTTCAAATTCAATTTTGTGACTGAAAATATCAAAATGATGAGACCAGAGACCATTTATACTTCAATTTTGTGATCTTAAAGGTGCTTCTTTTAAGCATAAAAAGAGAGATGATGAATAAAGGAGTTAGCAGAGAGAGAACTGAAATGACATTGCTGCTAGGCATTTTAGTTCAGCAGACTTAGAGGTGTTTTTTTTTTTTTTAATTTAACAGACATTATAGTCTCATTCAATCATTTCATGACAGAATTTTTTTTTCCAAATGCCAAACATCTATCAATTTTTAAATTGCTATCCACCTACTTATTCAAGATGATAAAACACAAAATACTGAGATAATGGACTAAAATATAACCAATTTCAATGCCAATAGTCACTAAAAATCAGTTCTGTGTTTAACTTCGAGAAATAAGAAGGATGAAAAAACTGCACATCTTGCTCATAACTCTTCTTCAGTCAGTAAAGTTGGACTATAGGAACAAAATACATGTTTAAAATCAGTTTACATTTAGAAATAAGGATAATAACTTCTATATTGTCTTTTTACGCAGAACTACCCAAAGGGGAATAATCTGACACACTTCAGCTAAAATGACTTTGTGACATTTTGCTGGACATGCTATAGAAAGACCGTGGGGCCCATTTCTAAGTCTGGCATATTTCAGGGAACGTGAAGGAAGCCAACAGGAGCTGTGTCCATCAGCAGCAACTTTGACGCGTCACCTGAGTTAGCTAAGGTCACTTCTTTGGCCATGACTGGCCTTTTGAGATCAGTAGGAAAACAGCACTAGAAATATAGTTATAGAAGTTTTTAAAGAAATAATGTTACTTTGTGATGCAACTTGTAGCTCTGAATGCTTCAGTGTGGCCTATACAATCTGCCTTGGTTTCATCCTGTTACACATGACCTCATAGGGGTGTATCCAAGGATCCAGACAAAAGGCATTACAAAAGTACGTCCAACTAGTTTCTTGTGGAGAATCTCCAACATGTAAAGTTGCAGTGGATAGGATATGGGCCATTGCTCATGTGGACGTCAGTGGCCAAAGTTTCTCAAAGGCTCAGTGAATAGTATTGCTTAAACTGAAATAATTTTAGATAAGATACATCTCAAGTTTGCTCCTGAGTTAAAAAAGAAAGACAAAAATGATGTTCAATCATATAAGCAGATCAAAATTCCAAATACTTTCTTAAAAAGCATTTCAAACATCTAAAAAAGAACCTAATCATTTTATAATTTCTGATACTTGCTTCTTTAGAAAACTAAAAGCGAATAAATTAGGAAATAATCTGTTAATCTGCCATCACTATTTCATTACTTTTGAGTTGATGAAATCTTCTCCCAGCTAAGGGGTAAATTGTTTTATAATGAGTGGAAATCAATTTTCCTTAGACATTACTAGGAACAAACTTAGCCAGATGCTGATTGTTTTGATAGCATGGAGGCACTCAGAGGCACACTTCTTAGAGGCAGTGGCAGATAGTATGTGTCATTAAGACATTTGTCAACCATGGAAGTCATAAGAGCCTGACATTTGCAATCTAGACTAGAAAGGCCCTCGAGAAGTTTATTTATTCAGTTATTTAATAATAGTAACAAATCTTCTGCTCTTGCCTTTCCAGCAGCCTTGGAATCAAAACCACCCAATCCAAGCTTAGACATTTGTTTGGAAATAAAGCAGACATTTGAATAACACCCTTCAAAATACCTAACAGATTTCTGCTAGTAAATCACTTTAGTCCTTCTAACCTTGACCTTTATATCCTTCCTGAAGAAGTACAACATTAATCAAGAGAGGACTGTTCAATACATTCCACTGTGAGAGTCTTGTTGCTGCAGTATTAACCTGGAGGTGTTCAGCTGAAAATTATAAGGAATCCTTAGAGTTGGAAGGTATCCTATTCTCATGATGCATTTCCTTTCCTGGAGGCCAGGCAAGGGGCTTTGATTTTAAGTTCATTGACATACATATAAACATGGCTCCAGGCTAAACCTGAAAATTCTCTAGAGATTTATGAGCTAAGCAGACATTCTGTCACTGGATTTGCTAATTTTGCCTGAACGTCGTCCCCACAACAAAAAGCCTGCCCATGCATCTTTCTGAAAGACATCCAGCCTTTCAGCTCACTCCTTCTGTGAGTTATGTGGACTGACACACTAGAAAAGTGTGATTTACAAGAAATATTGCCTACCACTGAGTTAATAATCAAACATCTACCTCACTCAATACTTCCATGACAAGAAAACATTCTTAATTTTTAATTAATGCTTATTGAACAACATGCCATGAAAATAAGCAGTCTCTACTAATTGCTGAGAGAAATCTTTAGAAACACTGGACTGTAACTCCATTTTGGGAGTTTGCATTTTCTTATCTCCCTTTGGTTTGACATGATAGTAAAAGAGATGATGTTACATTATCTAAAGTTCAGGCATTCTTAATGCTTCTTTACAATCACAAAGAAATACAGAGGATGTTTTAATAGAAATGAAAATCTGGACAACTTCTTTAATAGGAATATTTGTGGAATATGGTACTTCTTGAATGTTATGGAAAATAAAATAAAATAAGTCAGCCATCAGAAAAGAGGCCTAAATCAAAATCCCCTGAAATGATAATATAGTTTTGGTTACTAAACTGCAATGGTAACTCCTGTCAAAAAGTGACTTTTACTACCATCTGCTTAAGTAAAAAATACTAAATGACAAAAAAATGTTTTGAACACTTTGTCTATTTCTTGTCCTCTGCTCTATTTTAGTAGTATTGTCTCATTGTTTAAACCCTTAGCTGTTCTGAACTATATTACTATAGCACACTTATCTTTTGATACATAAATATTTAAAATCTCTTTTTAGAATGTCTGGATGCATTTTTTTTTTAATTTTGACTACTGAGAGGAAAAGCAATGCTCTGACTTGGCTTAGGACTTCCACATTTGATTTGTTTTGTTAGCCCCAGTGAGAAGTGACTTAGTGAAGAAGCTGTAAAGTGACTTAGTAAAAGCATAAATCAGTCTGTGAAATGTGATGTTTAGCTGGCTAAAGAAAAGCCAGCCAGGCACAATCATTAAAGTTCTTTCATATAAAACAGTGGAGAGTTGAGAGAGAGGGCCCAAGGAGAAAAGTACTTGTCTAGCCCTACCACAAGAACAGCCACTGAGAAATGGAGTGACTATTCAAAGCTTTAAAACACTCTGCAGCACAAAGACCTTAATTGCAGCTGAAGCAAGTTTAAACATCTGTTGCTTGTTAGATTATTATTTTATTTATTTGCTTATTTATTTATTCATTTACTTTGGGATGAGTTGGAGAAAGACTTTTTAGACTCCTTATGGTCATTCTGTTGGGATGGAGAACAGAGGTCTGAGTGTTTCTAAAATGTAAAGCTGCAAAAATCTTTGTTTTAGCAAGAAATATTGCTTTTGGTGGTTTTTTTTTTTTTTTTTTTTTTTTTTCATTGAAAAAGCCTGCTGAAACTTTTGCTTTTGTGCATCTTTATTGCAATTTTTAGGACAGTAGCCAGAACAGATAATAGCACCTGGGAACTGGTTGTATCACTGCACTGCATCTTTTGTTTTCAGGTATTGAAATGCCTGAACCTGGGTATGTCTAGAAGAGGAGAAAGAAGAGAAGATGGATCAAAATAAGGGAACAAAATGGCATGTGGATTACAGCATGTGCTGTGTGTTCTTCATTTTCTTCTGATCCTCACAACTTTCCATGATACTTCAAAAGACTTGCTCCATCTGCAGATTGCCAAGCCAAAGAGCCCACGAACATAGCTACCCCTGGGATGTAGCAGACTATCAAATCTAAATACATGTGATAGAAAACCATTTCTGACTGTCTCTGTGCCTTCGCTTCCCATGCAAAGGGAAGAATGCACAGCACAGTGTGTCTGTACCATTCCACACTGAACCAGAGAAGTCAGGGAGACTTTCGAATCTGCCATCTTCACAGAGATTCACATTCCACTGCACTGTTCAAATCTTCTGGTGGGTGACCACAGCCTCCTATTTCTGAGGAGAATGAATACTACCTAACTGACAAGATTCATGTACAGGTTTCTTAGAAAGCTATCAGTCTGCCACACACCTGAACTTCCTTGTTGAAGAATTTGGCTCAAAATCCTGCTTACCATCTGCATAAAATATATCAAATATCATATACATGTATAAAATTACAGTCATCTGATTTTGTGAACAAGACCATCAAGAATACACTAGTGAGTTATACATAAAACCTCTCCTAGGTGTTATGCAACTACTGTCCCCATATTTTCTTTTGATCTTTTTGTAATCAGTTATGAATCTTGACATCTCTCCCAGAAGAAAATGTTGCAACATCTTTTGCCAATAATAAAGTAAATATTAAGGATTTCTATTTTTATTTGCTTAATTTAATACTTCTTGGCATACATCTTCTATAAAAGCCTGCATTAGACAGATCATTCAAGCCACTGTCTGAATCTTAAGAACATAGTACTTTGTGGTTATCTACTCAAATACTGCAGTCCCTTGCAAACCTGTTTGTTTCTACACTTCCCTTTGAAACTTCTGGCTTTAGCTAAACAAAATCCTCTTTCCCATGGTGTTTCAATGATCAGGCTCATTTCTTTCCAGTATTTACATTACCTGTACCACAATTCTTTTCCATACATACACACCTTACATACAGACTACTGTTTTTAGGGACTATCATCCTGGATGTTTTGCTCACTATAAAGCAACTGTTTAGAAAGAAAAAAAAGATTCACAAACCTCACCACAAGGCAGACTGCATTTTAAGCCACTTCCCTTTACCAACTACCAAATGGGTTAGAAAGTAACACAAAAAAAAAATCAAAAGAAAATGAGGAAAAAAACCTACTAGTGCATGATTGTTTTGTCTAATTACATATAAATATGTAATGAAGACTAAGTCCAGTTTTTGTCTTGGATAGTCCATTGCCTTGACTGCTGCAATTTCAGTCCCTGATGGAATAGTTAGGACCAGTCTTTATTTACTGAGTAAAAACTGACATGGATGGAATCCCTCCTATATGAACCCTGGCAAACTGACTTCATCTATATTCTTTAGATGTAGGGCGAATGAATAATATTCCTGGTATTCTTAAAGTAAGGACCATTATTAACATAACAAGAGATGCAGAAACAATGCTCGCAGTGCAGTAATAAATAGTAAAACTTGTACACCTATATATACCAAATCTGCAAATTTTCATTGGTGCTATTTGGTTGTCTCCATCACTTGAAGTTTGGTGAATTGTTTAATTTCCTTCACATATATTCCATGGAAATAACACAGAAGAAGGTAAAGAATAAAATACAGCATGATAATAGACACACACCTGTGGCAGTGGTTTTTTTTTTGTTTGTTTTGTTTGTTGGTTTTTTTTTTTTTTTTTTTTTTTTTTTTTTTTTTTTGTTTTGTTTTGTTTTGTTTTGTTTTGTTTTGTTTTTGTTTTTTGTTTTATGTGTTTGCAGTTCCTTCTTACCCAGCTTTATGTACTGTATCATGGTTCGTTCCACGTACCCCCTTTTGGTTGTATCTTATAGTTCACCCCAGTTTCAGTTATATGTCAATCTCGTGTTTCATAACCTCTGGGTCCTGTCTGTCTCTTTGGGGCCCCTCCCTGCCTCTAGAAAGTTCCAGGGAGAGTGTCGAGTGATTGAACAGGATCCCGGCTTCCCCCTCCTACCTCTCTAGTTTGTTTTCTTATGTGTCACTAACATACAGAGTCATCCCCCACTTATCCCTGATTGGACCTTGGCTGAGCCCATCCCCTTGTTCCTCCCCCAATAAAAGTTGCTTCATTCGGGTGCTCCTTGGTTCTGCTGAGGCAGACACCCTGGGCTTCAGTTGTCTCCCCTGTGAGAACAATAAACCCAGTTGGCTAAACCTGAGCAGAGTCCTCCTTCCTTCCCCTGCCGTCATCACTTACTGCTGAGGTCCAACCAAGACTCACAGGACTGACGGGGTTTGTCCGGCTCCCGAGCCGTACCTGATTTGCCGTGGTGCCCGAGGCGAGAAAAACACCGACACCGCGACACACACCAAAATTAAAACAAAGATTCAGAACCATGAAAATCCCAACTTTACTCCAAATTTAACTTCAAGTCTTATATATTTTCATATAATGTTTCATTACATCATTCTATATCACTGCCATCTTGACATCTGTGCCTCAACACCACTTAACCAGTTCATAGACTATCTCTGCTTTGAATTATGTTGAGAAAATCAAACTACCATTAGTCTTTCCTCAGAGGTAACTTTCTTCAGTCATCTGTCAAAATTAAACATTTCTCTTTTTACTGACATGATAGGGCACTACCCTAATGGCTGGTACAGGCTCTTATGTCACAGTAACAATGGAGAACAGCCATAGGGATTCCATCCCTCAACTTGCATGTCTTTGTTAGCGTCACCATCCAGTGCACTCCGACAGCCAAAGACCCTAAACCACAGTTCCTATACACAGCACAATACATGGTGATGTTAAAGCTGAGCAGACAGGCCTGCGCAAACCTGGCATTGCTGAACATCTGACACACACAGCTAGAATCTACAAAGACTCTTCCAGAGCCAAGTGTTTAAGACTAGTTTCTAATGAAAAATTGCAAGGCCTCCATCTCATTGCCTATTTGCCAAAGCACTCCCCAAAGCAGTAGCAGTTTTTGTCCAAGTCTTTAACATTTCTGAATTTCACAAATTCTCCTGCAGTCAGGGAATTTCACTCTCATGAATTACTGGATTACATACTATAGGGCAATTCTCTTATCTTTAAATTCTTTTACTTTGTGTACACAAAATACTAATTAGCTCCTGAAATAACCATCCATATCCCAGAGGCCTAGAGGATTATCAGATGGAGAATGGATAAACACTTCAGGGGAAATATAACATTTTAGGATGAAGCTTTAGAATGTGTGCCAAACATCAAAATCAATGTTTGCCAATTTTTTCCAGCACTTGCACAGCACACAAGCAAGATACTTCCTCTACGTATCAAGTATTCATAGAAGAGATTTAGCTACCAAAACCATGTAAAACAATGTCAAAGGGGTTTGCACATGTAAAACACAGGTGAAATGCAATGCATGTTTTTCATCATACTTACAGTGATAAGCAAGCATGAAAATACTCCTCTGTGTTCAAAGACCACATTTCCTTTACACTCTTAACATTAATATTCTCTATTTACACTTCAACTATTAAAAAATATATATTTTGCAGAATTGCCTGTGAAGGAAATAGCACTTAGAATTCCCCTTAGGGATTTGATCTATAGGTGGCTCTATGCACACTGTATATAAGGCATGTAAGTAGTCTTTGATATTTGATAGTTAACATTCACATCATTTAAGTTATGCATGTGTGTAACTCCCTTGCTGTACGTGCTGTTTTGATCTCAGTTCCACATACCAATAGGAGCAAATCAATAGCACAACTCTTTATCTAAGTGTTCCACACATCTATAGCATTTTTCATCAAAGAATCTCAGACCAAGAAAAAACCCTTTGCAGTCATATTTGTAAAAATACAAACATAAATATATGCTAATGTGAAACAAGATAAGATTTCCCCAAAGGTACTAAATATGCTTTGGAGAGAAAATATTTTTGCCCTTTTCAATATTGCCTCATCTCTTATACTGCCTCAAGCTCTAAGTTCCCTATGACACAATATTGACTTGGAAACCACTGTCACTACAGAGCAAATACTTGAAGGCAGCTCCTGTGCAACAAAGATTGAAATAGTGAAGATGTAAAAGTCAGTCTAAAAGAACCATGTGGAAGGCTGATCAGCTCTCAGATCCAGGTAAAAGCTAGAAAATTGTGAAGAGCATAAAATAAAATTGGTACATGATTATTTTTTCTAGTAATCAATCAGAACTGAAATAAAATATCTAGAAAAAATAAGCATGCTTTCCATGAAGCCTAAGACTTCAAGATCTTGTGCAAAGTGCTACAAATAGCAACAGACATGCAAGATAAAAACTGAAATTCTATCCTTTGGGGGACTTGCAAGGAGCCTGTGTCTATTTCTGTAAACAGTGAGTTCTATGATTTGAGACAGTTATTGGTGACTTCAAGAGAGCCAAGACTGCTATCCTGCTTGAACAAAAAAAATGTCTAAAGAGAACTGGCATTCCACTTCCTTCCTCACAGCTCTGGATGTTCATTTTATGGCTTGCCACCACTGAAGTAATAATTCCTATATCTGCATAAAATTAGTGAAATACAATCCTGCAAACACAAGGTTCTGGTTAAAAGCCTGCACAACTGCTCAGAATGGCACAGATACCATCTTAGCTTCAAGAACGGCTCTCAGATTTGAAACACTTTTATTTTTATATTATCTTTTAGAGATCTTGCACCTCCACAGTATATTGTGGGGGTTTTGTAATTTTGCTTTTAAATTTACTTTAACTTGCAAAATATTCCTCGATTGCATGCATTTCCCTTTTAAAACACGCAATAGTGAACCTTGCTGCTTGTCAGGAAAAGGCAAATTCATCTTATTTTGCCTGCACTAAAAAAAATGCTTCAAGAGTTTTGAAAAAATGACAATTTCTGAGTGATACCACATCTACAGAAGACTCAACTGCAATTTTAAATTAAGAAATTTTATTATTACACTACTTTTTCCACAAAAACCTTTGCGAATCATATCTACCACTCCCATAACTTAATGTTCTCTGAAAACCCTGTTATGAGTTTCAGTCATAGAAACAGATGATTTTTCCCCCAGCAGTCAAATTGTCAGGTGAATTTCACTACTGTAATTTTATTCCAATTTGCACATATCTTCTTTCTTCAATAAAAAAAAGAAAAGAAACACACTTTTTTTTTTTTTCAACCATATGATTGGCATGTTTACTGCATAATTGCAAACTTCAGTTGTGGTTTCAGATGTCATACCCCTGCACAGAAATGATAAATTTGCCTGCTCTTTACTTGCTTTGAGGTAAATGCTGTCTCTGTCCATTCTTATCCAGCCAAGAACTGCAAAATTGTTCTTCCAATATGTGTGAATTCACATTTTTCCCACTTCCAATGTTTGTATATGAGCATGCATATATACGCACAGCAACTAAAATATTAGATTGATTCAATACAAAATGTATAATGGAATGGAACTGAAGATAAATTATGTATTCACAAAGTGTTGCTCCATTCCCAAAGTGCTTCACTGCATGTTACTAATAAATGAATATTAAAAAAATGTAAACCCCCAAATCCCAGTTTTCTTAACTCATGGTAAAGCATAATATAAATAGATAAGAATGTTAAATATGCTCTTCCTTCCATATCATTGTCTAAGAAAAAAATAGCAGTAACAAATTCAGTATAACCAAGACCCCAAGAATCTGATGGGCCTCTGGAATAATTACCAGGTGCTATCAACACAAGACAAAAATCTTTTGACTCCATAGGGACTGTGGAAAGCATGAAAACTTCTGAAACATTTGATGTTCAAGTGCAGCCAAAGGCAGCTTCAAAGTGCTTTTTGGCTGGATTGTAAAATCTCACCATAATATACAACAGATTTGATGACACTTAAGTCTGTATCCACTAAAGTCCATCCATCAAATATAATTTATTCTGGATTGATCAAGTATAATATCCCTGGTATAATAAGGAAAATGGACTTCAGAGCAAGAATGGAACCAAATTGGCACATGTTCCTTCACAGAAGAAGTTAAGATTAATGAATGAAATGAAGTGGGGAAACACTGGATGGACAAGAAAGAAGGTACTGGGCACAAGAGATTGTGGATGTAGGTGAACACATGTAAAACCACAATGTCAAGAAGGAAAGAGAAAATATTTCTGAAGGCTCTTTTGGTGTTGGGAATGTCTTACTTACTCCTCAGAACTCATGTACAGTGTGAGAAGCCATGGAACTAAAAAGAACTTATTTTGTTCCTTATAGAAAGGCAAACAAGAGGTGTGGTTTTTATAAATGAATGCATGAAGACCTGAGACAGGAATTCAGAATATGTTGCACTGAAAAAAACCAAAAAAATGGGAATGCTGCAGAATAAGTTGCCATGAACACATTTGTATAGAACTGCTGCAAGAAAAAAAAACAGATGCAAGATGATTGTGGATACTGTGGATACTAGAGGTGCCTAACTTAAGAAGAAAAATTAATTTGGGGCACCTAATAATAATGAAGTGATGCTGAATCACAGTACAAACTTAGAAGTCCCAAAAAGAGACAACAGAAAAATATATGTCATCAGTCAGGAATTAGGTAGTGAAATACTTTCCAAGAAAAGAAAATAAAAGACCTGCAAAAAGAGAACATAAACAGTTTAATATAGTTGCTGAGCCAATGGTTTTTTTTTTTTTTTTTTTTTTTTTTTTTTTTTAAATCCCACAAGCTGAACTGTCCTGAGGACAATGAGACCAACACTTGTTGGGAGGAAGGCAGTTCAATTTCTAGCTAATTCCCTCTCTGGTGAAAAGTCTCCATTCCAAAAGCTTGACACCTCTGCATGTAAAGTGCCTGTGCACGTGCTTTTCCTGTGACTGCAGGTATCAAGAACACCTGTGAAGTCTTGCCTTTGCTAGGAGGGATCACTTCACTCCTATTGTATGACTCCTATATATGATTCCTCTGCAAGCCTGTATGATCATTTTACTCCAGCCCACAGCTGGCACTGGCAAAGCAGCCCAGCTGCCACATAAACTTTCGTGCTTACTCCTCAGAAAGGTCTCTGTATGTGTTTTTCTTAGGTTCCTCTTAACACAGCTAAAAGAAACCGGAAAAGCTGCAAATAAGCTATTTTCTCAAAGATATAAAGAAGTTTTGCAGACTTTAAAGATTTTGGTCATTTTATGATAACCTGCATGAAAGACACTGAATTTTTCCTAAAAAGAATGTCCCAGAGGCAAGGGCCAGGGCCTTGCCAGGGCCTTGGTGCGTGCCCCCACCTTAAAGCTTGGATGACTGAGTTATGGAGTCTAACTTGTCAAATACAAACACAGCTCTTCCACTAGTAAGAGCTGTTACAAAAAAGCTAGAAGCAACCCTCTTCTCAACCCTCCTTTTCTTGTTCTGCTTTGGAAGCTTTTAAGCAGTCTTTACTGTTGGTCTCCTATGTGTGCACCTGGTCTGATGCCTCCCTGACCTTGACCCACATCCACTGGCTCAGCTTCCTGGCTTGCCCTGGCACCTGCCACCTCACTAAGGTCTTGACAGGTGATAACCAGTCTGCTCCTCCTCTGCCATTTAACGGGTATCAGCCCCGGGAATTTTCCAAACAACATGTCTCAGCAATCACTGCTTACAGTAAGTAACACCATGAGACAAGCTGCAACATCCTAGATCCTCACAGTGAAGTGACTACCACTGAGTTTTACCTGTGGGTGCTCGTTCATAGCGGCTGAACAAGAGCCACGTAGCCAAGGACACCAGTGGCATGTTGGCTTGTATCAGAAGCAGTGTGGCCAGCAGAGCGGTGGTCTCGCTATGCTTGGCCCCGGTGAGGCCACACCCACAGTGCTGTGCCCAGTTTTGGACCCCTCACTTCAAAAAAAGACATTGAGGTGCTGGAGTGCATCCAGAGAGACACAAGGGGATGGGGACGGGCCTGGAGCACAAATCCCCTGAGGATGGCTGGGGAGGCTGGGGCTGCTGAGCCTGGAGAAAAGGATGCTCAGGGGAAACCTTATCACACTCTACAATTCCCTGAAAGGAGGCTGGAGTCAGGTGGGAATTGGCCTCTTCTCCCAGGTAGCAAGGGACAGAAAAGGAAATAGTCTCAAGCTGCATCAGGAGAGGTTTATGTTGGATATTGGGGAAATTTTCTTCACTGCAAGGGCTGGCATTAAACAGGATGCCCAGGGAAGTGGTGGAGTCGCGATCCCTGGAAGTGTTTGTTCCAAAGGCGTGTGGATGCAGCAGTTGGGAAATGTAGTTTAACAGTGAATATGGCCATGCTGGGTAAACGATTGGACTCAATGACTTAAGAGGCCTTCCAACCTTAACAATTCCAAGTGATCCTATTCCAATCCCCGCTCCGAGGATGAAGGGAACCAATCCCCACATTTCAGCAGGCGTCCCCCGCCAGCCTCCTGGCTTCTCACAATGACGCGGGCCTGCTTTTCCCTCGGCGCCACCGGCGCTGCGTTTATTCCCTCACTGGGACAGGATCTCCGGCCCCATCCGCGGCTCCCTCCCCTCGCTCCCGGCGGGACGGGACGGGACGGGACGGGACG
The DNA here is from genome assembly GCF_965231275.1 of Zosterops lateralis. Classification (NCBI taxonomy): domain Eukaryota; kingdom Metazoa; phylum Chordata; class Aves; order Passeriformes; family Zosteropidae; genus Zosterops; species Zosterops lateralis. The sequence continues at coordinate 30,636,003 of NC_139762.1, read as the reverse complement.
GGAGCGCCTCCCCGCCCTCAGCGCGGCCCCGCCCCGAGACACCCGCGGCCCGGGCACTTAAAGGGCCCATGGCGGCCGTGCCCGGGCAGCGCCGCTGCGTGTTCGCTATCGCCGTGCCGCGCTGTCCCGGGCGGTGTCCGGGCAATGTCCGGGCGCTGTCCCGGCGCGGTCCGGGCGTTCCCGGGGCTGCGGGGCCCGGGGAGCTCCTGCGGGGCTCGCGTACCGCGGGGGGAGGGGGGGAGCGGTAGGGCCCGGGGCGCGCCGGGGGCAGGCGAGCGGGCGGGCGCTGGATTCTTTGGATCGCGGACGTCGCGGGCGAATAAAACAGGCGGGCGGGCGGTTGCGCCGTTCGTGCCGCGGGGGGCGCGGAGCGGAGCCGCCCCGGGCCCGGCGCAGATGGAGCCCCGCGGCCCAGTGTCGGTGTCGGCCGTGCTGCCGGCGGGCGGGAGCGGGGAGCGCCTGGGCGGTGCCACCCCCAAGCAGTTCTGCGCCGTGCAGGGGAGGCCGCTCGTCAGCTACGCGGTGCGGGCCATGGAGAGGTAACGAGCCCGGCGCCGCTCGGCTCCCGACCGCGCCCGCGGGCTCCTGCCGGCCCTCGCCGGACCCCGGGGGGCCACAGGCAGCCCCCGCTGCCCTCGCCCGAGGCCCTGGGCACCAGGGCGGGTCCAGTTTGCGTTGCAGTGTCTCTCCGTCCCTCCCCGCCCGGTCAGACCGGGAAGGGAAGGACGCGTGTTTGGGCCCCTCACCTGCGAAGTCCCGAGCGGGACCCGGGCGCTTCCCCCGCTCCAGCCTGGCTCTAGCGCCGCATCCCGGTCCCGGTGGCTTCTCTGCCCTCCCTCCCCAGCCCTGTCCGTGCTCCGAGCCTGTGCCGCATTCCTTAGCTCCTGGAGGCCCCTCAGCCTCGGAGCTGGAGGGTTCGTGTAGCTGCAGTGGCTGGTGTGGTGAGCTGGGCCCACCGCAGCTGTCGGAGACAGTCGCAGGACTATCCGGAAAAGAGATCTGTGCTGCCATTGCCAGTGAAGATGGCCTTTATAATGTCCAAAGGCTTCAAAAAATGGTCCACTCCTCATGATGGGATGGATGAACTCACTGATGTACAGCACTGCATTATGCTCTGCACACATTATGCTCATGTTTGCCCATGTAAAAGACCTTGGATCAGCAGGAAGTTTGAAGCAGAAGTGTTTGAGTTATAGTTGCTGAACTAGAAGCTGGTGGCTTACGTAGAGTGAAGGTGCATGTGTAACTTACCCATATTTATGTTGTAGTGATGACACAAGGAGTACTGGGTACAAATTGAACGTTGGGAAATTTGGGTTAGGTATTAGGAAGAAATTCTTTACTGTTTAGGGTGGTGAGGAACTGGAACAGGTTTCCCAGGGAGGTTGTGGATGCCCCAGCCCAGGTGGCATTCAAGGCCAAGGTGGATAAGGCCTTGAGCAGTCTGGTCTGGTGGAAAGTGTCCCTGCCCATGGCAGGGGGACTGGGGCTAAATGATCTTTAATGCACCTTCCCACCCTTAACATTCTACATTAGAGCAAAGCATTAAAGTAATGGGATTTCTTAGGAGCCAAGTTTTTCCTTTCCATAAGGCTGTTGTGTTCTAGGCATGTGACTGACAATTGATATATTATTGTCAAATGTTAACATAATGTAAGTCTTGTATCTAGTGAAACATCACAGGTAGGAGCGGAGTGTCAAGGGGATTTCTGGATGTGTTGCAGTAACTTGTAGGAAAACAAACCTTTAGATTTTAGAGAGAAGAAATGGGGAGGAGTGGAGATCAGTGAAAGAAAGAAAATTGCCAGCATCTCCCAAAGTTCTTAACACATGGAATCTTGTACAACTTCAAAATTGGGACTCTTTTTCCATTCCCACCCAGAGAGGCTTCCCTCAGGTCACTTGTTACTTTATGAAAGAAATACTGCTTCTTTATTTGATTTTCAACAGCAGCCAGTTGCAAAGCTAAGCACATCAGTAAGCAAAGCATCCAATCCAAAGCTTGCCACAGCTGTAATTTCTGCCAAAATGTCATGGGAATCTACAGAGAGGAATTACATCCTTACTCAGTGTATTGGAGACCTGGAAAAGAGAACAGTGAGGTTTGGGAAGGAAATGTTATGCATCTAAAAAAAAAAATATTTTTACTGCCAACAAGCTCTGAGAAAATAGCCCTACTTTGAGTAATGCTATTATGTTTGTCCTAAAGCTGCAAAAAATTAGAAGGTTGATGTCAAGTTGTACAGTTCAACCGAGTTGATTGTGAGAGTAACAACTTGGTGCTTTTTTTGCTTAGGAGCTCAATAATCCCTGCCAGTGCTCTGTCAGGCAGAGCTTCCTGCCACCTCTGCTGAATTGGAGTGTTGATTGGTATAGATGTGTATGAGGAGCTGGGAACAGATGTACTCCAAAGCTTGGGATGGCTTTCATTTTCATCTCAACACTTCTGTCTCTGAAACTGTAAAGGATGTACCTCGTTCTTACTTAAGTGTGTATGTAAGCACAAGCATGTAATATTGAGGAACTGCAGTTTATCACATATCTACCTAGAAATGGCAATTTTTGTGTTTATCTTGATACTGTCTTCTCATGTCTGTGGTTTACCTGATGAAATTGAATGGGTCATTGACTTATTAGCCTGTAATGACTTCTGTTGAACTGGACATCTCAGCTGGTGTGGCTACTTTGAAGCGTTTTTAAATTTGGAAAAGAGGTAGCAGAGTATAGACAGAAATACACGAGCAGTTCAAGGATGTGCAGATGCTTTGCATGTGCTCTTTAAAGATCAGTAGAAAAAGGTTTTTGTGCTGTTCAGCTGAAAGTAGTGAGACTCTTAAATATCAGTGTGGAAAAATGGGCAGATGAGACAAGAGCAGACATGAATGAGTAAGCAGTGCATCCTGTTCTATAGGATAACAGCATGTACAACACTGGCCTGCCAATAATAATCACAGATGATACCCTGAGGAGGAGGAGATGAACAAAACTAGGGCACAGAAAAATCAGTTTTAATTGCCAGTGCAGTGGCACTGATAGGAAGGTCAGGCCCTACCTTCGGGCTAAAATTAAAGTGTGTTAGAAAACTTAAATGTCTCATTTTCCCATTGGATTTGTTCCTGCTTTTGTTGAACTATGCAAGGCGTTCGCGACAAGTTCAACTGATTTAGAATGGCATTCCTTGGTTTTGCTTCTGTAACAACTAGCAGAGTTTCTCCTTAATTTGATTTTTTTTTTTTTTGGTGTGTGCATGTTTGTTAGGATAGAATCTTTTCAATTCTTTTTCTGAGACAGGGAGGAATCTTAGCTCTGTATGCACATGTGCACCCATATTTTACTAAATCTATAGAGAGGAAAACAAACTAAGATAAAGATTGATTTTAAAATCAATGTGGAACAAATATGCTGCTGCTATTCTTGCTGTGCTCATATTTCACCAGATGTTGCAAATACAATGAGTAGTTATAAAAGAGAAAAGCAGAGTTAATGTCTTCACTGGCGGAATTAAAATGTTCCATAAAGTTTTCAGACAGCTTTGTTTTCTTTATTGTAGTATCTCAAAACGGGAGGAGGTCTTTTAAAATCCCCTGGGCAAGCTCCCAAAGTAGCTTCTCTTTGGAAGTGTCCTGCATGGTTATTTGCCAAATATTTTTCTCCATTGATTGATGCATATTCACTGGCTCTATAAGTCACACAATTAGAGTTTTGTTAAATGGATCTTCTCTGATACTTCTTTTTGTCCAGTTGTCATTAGATTTTTTTTTTTCTGAAGTAGCTTATAAGCAAAAAATAGTTACAGCAAATTTTATGGAGGCATCTTTTTTCTCTTGTCTGACTCATAAGGAGCATTTTATTTCTGGGAAAAATAGAATGGTTTCTGTACATGAGATCCTCCAAACTTTCTTAATATACCATAAAACCTTCCTGCTTCCATTTTTGTACTGTAAGAGATACATTTATATTAATATATTTTTTCATATATCAATATATATTTTTTCATATATCATATATATCAATTTTTTCATATATCAATAAATTCATAACAAAGCTTTTATGGAGCAAAAAATTCACAGCTTGAATTCTGTGTATGGATTTTGTTCTTGTTGCTTCTTTTTCTCATTTGTTTTTTAATAAGGTTAGCAAAAGTAATATAATTTATCTTGCACCTCTAAAAGTTTCTGTGACAGTGAAAAATACTGTCTAACGCTACTAAAGTAATCTCAGCAGCATCTGCCTGATTCTGGCCTTGTTTTGCTGATCTCAGTAGGTTCTATTGAATAGTTTTTTAGTGGCAAGAGATTGAGTGTGAGTATTTAAGCCTTATACCAGATTTCATCACTGGTTTCTGTGTGAGTGAACTGGTAGAAGGTTAAATCTGGGTCACATTTGTACCTCAGCAGGGCTTTTGGGTGATACAGTTTCAAGTGGGCTTGTTTCATTTCCTCGGCAGCCTGTGTTTTGAAGGAATAACTCAATCTGTTGCTGAGTTAATGAGCTCCCCTACTTTCAGTTCTAGCTCAGCTACTACAAGTATTTGTAGTCCTGTTTGAAATTTAATGGAACAATACCATTTTTTACTAGGCAATAAGTCTACATGTAGGTGATGACGAGAAGGATAGCTGCAGGAAACAAACATAGAGTCCTTTTGTACCTCATTGTTTCCTTTCTGCTAGTATTGGGGTCCTCCCAAGGCAGTTGTAAAGTGATTGTAACTGGACTTGTCATTTTGTTTCATTTGATCAGACTTCATTTTCCACTTTGGAACCACAGCCTGTGTTGTATGGAAGCACTGGAGTTGTGTGTTGTGACAGCACGTTGGGATACAGCATTGTGATCTTTTTCATGTGTCATGCTGATTCTTTCTGAAGCTTGATCTAATATTACAGTTATAAAATTGAAATGGTGTTTGAAATGCTGTTTTTAAACTGGATTTGAGCAGCTCCTCAGTAGATTATTATTTTAGTATGAAATCTTTCTGAAGGAAAGGATGTGACTAATTGAGGGAGGGAAAAAAGATACGTTTACTGCCAGATTGGGTGTATACAGATATCTTTCTACTTCTTGAAAACATTTTGAAATATTTCCATAGGCAGATCTTCAGAAGACCTAGCAACCTGTGTGGTGCACAGCTTTCATTCATTAAAATCTGTAGCACACTTTACTGGATTAGTACTCTTCATGAGTTTTAGTGGGACAAAACCTAAGCAGTTCTGTATGTAATCAGTCTAGAGGATACCTTTATGCTCTTACATGAATATGTTACATCCCTAAATCCCAGCTCTAATTGTAGAATGTGGGTCCAGAATGAGTTTAAGGAGGACATACTCAAGTTCACAAATGTGTTTATGCAGACACAGGGTGGAGCTGTGACCGCATCCTGTCACTTGTTGGTGTATTGTACCACGGGAGGCCTTGAGCCATTCCACCCCCTCTGTGCAGAGATTTATCACAGGCTGGGCCAGTACTTGTGTTCTCTTCCCCACTTCTCAGAAGATGCTGTGTGCATACCCAGTTGCCTCATAATCTGTTTCATTTGGCTCCATAAAGGGCAATGTCAGTGCTCTTCTTGCACAGTCACAAGTGACTGTGCAGACTGTCCAGTTTCTGGGTACTGTGTAAGGCTACAGTCTTTCTGCAAACCAAAGTGCAGAGCTCTTGTTCTCATTTTGTGTGAAATAGCTCTTCTTGAATTTTGCTTTGTTAAATGACTGACTGACTCTCGGTATTTAAAAGAACTGAGAAGAATCCAGTTAGTTTGCCCTAGTTCCAAGTTGAACTTCCATGCAGAAGTACTGTGTTTTGTAGTTAAATATAAGAGTATGCCAGAAATCATAAGAGAGATTTTTAAACCTTTTGATTGACCTGTGGACAAGTTGAAATGAAACTTGAAACCACATGACTTCAGTTTTTACATTTGAGCAACTTCAATACGTAAAGAATGCTGAGAATGTATTGGTTTGGCTGTACTTCCTGCCTTTGCTAATAGTAAAATGAATATAAGGACAAGTATTTTTATTTTGAAGAATGTTAATAGCACTTTATTTTATTTTAAATAGTTACTTTACAATTCATTGAAAAAGTTTTCCATGGAGTATTATTAATTACAACCCCCCACCCCTCCTTACATAAGGTGGAAGATGCTCTGTTGTTTCATGTAGTTCTAGGCAACTGCTTTGTAACACAGATTAATTTTGCCTTTGAAGTAAAAATAGTTCCCAGGCAATGCCTTCTCATGTGTCATTGCAGAAATCACTGTCTTGAGCCTGTGTATTTCTGAACTGTGAATTTCATACTCTTATTTTTCTAACTGAAAATATTTAGTCCTCAGTACCTTTGTTCTTCTTGTGTCTGCAGTCTTAGTTTCCAATAGCTTTACTAGTTTTAGCTGATACAGTACATCGTACTTTTTCCAGTTATTAAAACTCTCTTTTTCCCTAGTTGCATGTGTAACCAGCATGCATGGTAACATGGGTAATTTTAACATAGTAATCCTTTTTTTTCTTTTAATCGTTGTTCATCTGGTGAGTTTCTTGTCTGACATGCTAAAACGCTCTTCTGCCATCTGTGGGGACACAGAAAGGGAACACAACAAATGTTTTTTTATGTTCTCTACATAGGCATTTAGAAAATAGGACACTACAATGGATTTGAATTATGGTATTTGTGTTGTTTTGAAATGCCACATATGACTAGAATTTGTATTCCTAGATGCTTTGACAGAAGTATGATTTCAACCTAGCTTCAGTTGTGATTGGTTTCAATCTTGTGGTCTGTGAGTCATTCACTTCCCCCCACACAACTCCTCAGTTCTAGAGCTAGACTGATACCAACAATATAATCTTGGAGATCTCTAAAAATGTGTTTTCCATATGGTATTCTTAAAAAGCACAGCTATGATTTTTATATTTTTCTAGCTTCCTACAGCAGAAACCTTTCTGTTTATAAATATATAAATATATTCCAAACTACCAGTAATAATGTTTCCTGTCAATATTAAAGTATTACAATTTTCATTCATTACCATTCTGTCAATTACTGCTCATGCCTGTCTTGATAGTCATCTTTGTTTCAGACTTTTTCTTGATTGTATTCTCTTGTACACCGTGTGCTTCACTAGAACATGGAGTATTCCAGGCCACAGGATTTACCAGTTTATTAGAAACTGATTGCAAACTGTCACTGGTTTATTTAGAAGTTCTATTTGAAGTTAGGAATGATGCTGGAGTAAGAAATGGTTTCAAGGCTTTTGAAGAGTAATCAGAATGTGCACCTCCACAAAGTTATTGTTGGAAGCAAGTCCCTTCCCGGAACTCCAGTGTTATTGGCATAAATCATCTGTTATAGCTCTCCCTTAAGGAGTGGAGTACAAAAACATGGACTTGGGTGTATCAAGAGGTGCTTTATTTAGCCATCTTGAATTTTCATTGTTATGAATTTCTTTGTTTCATATATCTCCACTTTTATTTAGTCATTTATGTCTTCTTTCTCTGGTTTTGCACTGATTTTTCTAGGATAAGTTGGATATCTGACATTATTGTAGTGGTCTCTCCTGAAAACATTGAAACAATGAAGACTATCATTGAAAAATATGGCCACAGAAGAGTTACAGTAGTAGAAGGTGGAATAACTCGTCACCGGTCAATATTCAATGGACTGAAAGTATTTGCAGAGAAGGAATTTTCCAGCCATTTGCTCCAGAAGCCAGAAGTAGTGATTATCCATGATGCTGTGAGGCCTTTTGTTGAAGAAGATATTGTTTCAAAAGTGGTTATGGCTGCTAAAGAACATGGGGTATGTACTATACAGCAATGCAACTCTGTAATTATACTTTACAGCTTAAAATCATGATTGATAAATCAGGAATTTTCTAGTAATTTTATTAATGTGTGATGAGGGTTTTTTTTAAGTAGAACAGATCCAGATTTCCTATTATGCAGAGAGGTAAGGTGGGGGAGGTTGAATTTTTTAAACGCTGCAGATATTATTTGCTACAGGGAATAATAGTTGCCATAGAGACTGCCTGGAGATTAAATCAATCAGCAATTTGTTAGTTGACAGATAGGTTATGTAATGATAGTTTACCTTTTTTTCCATATAGAATTATCACTTAATGCCATAGCAGTTCTGTTAGTGAATACTAATAATAGCCAAAGAGTGTGTTGGTTGACTTGCAAACTTTGTGCTTTCATCTCAAACTTACATGCAAATCCTGAATAAGCAGCAAAAGAACCTGTAAGTATTGCAAACTGCTGGAAGACAGGGTAAGTGGGAAGCCTCCAGCTGTAGGTTGGATATTCTCCTGTTTAACACTGCATCTGAGGCTGGGACTACTCACAGAAACAAAAAAGATTTCTGAGAAAGTAAGAGATAGATGAAGAAAAGAGTTGGTAGAAGTTGTGTTATGCAAGTAGAAGGATAGCAGAGGCATGCACTAGCAGCAAGAGGAACTGTTAGATGAACTGCCTAAGTCAGAGGTTTAAGAAATCACGTCTTAGCCACAGGTTTGTTTGCAAAATTTGCTATCTTTAATTTGTTTTTGAATTCTCCATTAATAAGATGCATAATGCTTTCCTGCTTTTAGGACATGGTTTGAGGTAGAAGTTGTTAGTGATGGCAGATTATTTGGGTACTAGAAAACTAGGAAAATGTACCACTGCTTGTCTTTTCCGGAAAATGTGGTAAATCAACAGGTGGTTCACAACTTTGACAGTGGAATAATGAGTCCAAAGAATGAACTGTGGTGTTTCTTAGTGCTCCTACTCCTTCATAGTGTAGAAGGGGAATATATAGCTTGTTAAAATATTTATTATTAAAATCAAATTATGTCAAGTCTCTCAGAACACTGTTGCAGATCTAAATATATCGAGATTTTTCTTAGTAGGCCTATAGTTTTGTAGATAGGCTTAATAAGAAATGGCAATAAAATAGGAACTCTTTACTGTAGTTTTCAGTGATCTAGAACATAGGTTTCCAGTTATTAAAACTTAAATTTAGTTAGATCAAAAATCTTGTTAAAATTCTTTCTCATATAGCACAAAATAGCATTTCAGAATTTATTCTCTGCCAAAGACTTTAAAATAAGTCCTCTTTGTAAATCAGTTTTAAATGTGATTCTTTGAGAGTGGTAAAAGAATGGAGTTAATTGATCTGGTTTTGGATTGAAATGAGAATAATTTTTCTGAATATGTTTGTGTTGTCTTTGTGTGTTAAGGTGTATCATATCTCATTTGAATTTAACTCGTTCACTTTTTTCTTGAAAGTTTTGTGATTTTAGTATAATATTTTCTCCTGGTTTTCTTTTTAATTGAGTGTAAGGTATTTAAAGTAAAAAAGTAGGGGGAACCACGGCTTTCTCCACAGGCCTTCTCAAGTCAGTGTACTCTAGTTCATCTGACCCTCTGACTGGTAAATATTTCCTAACCTGGATCACTGAAATATAATTTGCTCTCAAAAAGGTGATGATGTACACGTATAATAGTGTATTCCATTGCATAACATAACATTTGTCTGAATGTGTGTGGTGATTATGTGCTCTGTGGTGGCTTTCTGTGTTGGCTGAGATCCACTGACTTCAGCAAGGCTGGGCCATCAGAGAGACTTGTGCTTGGTCTCTAAGGTCTGGGTGCTATTAATATTACCTGACAAAGTAATTGAATTAAGGAACATGAGAAGAATTTCGTTTTATGTAACAAATTGGAAAACCACCTTCTGAGAGATAGGTGACTGTTTCCACCTGGGAACTACAGAATTCTGAAGAATTAAATGGAAAGCTATGACTTTCTCAAAACTGGTATGAATGGTTTTGAATATCAGAAATAAATTGATGCAGAGCAGCTATCATGTTTAGTTCTTCCTATGGTCAAATTCTTTGCATATCTAAAAGAATGTCAGTTCTTCAATCTTTCAGTACAAAAAGTAATTACTTCCTCTTGCATTATGTAGAAAGGTACAAAACCTGGCAGAAACATCATATTAAATGACTTGTGTTAATAGGGGTAATGCTGTATTGTTATATGTCTGCATACCTTATAGATAACATAATTATGAGAAGCTTTAATGTTCTTTAAAATGGCAATTGATCAAGTGGGTTGTTTCACTTCTGGCTGCCAATTTTCAGACAAATAAACTGCTTTATTACGCTTACTAATCAGTTTGTTATTTGCCTATGGGGATAAAAATGTGTACCTTAACCAGAACTAATAAATTATACCTTACCCCCCCCCAAACAACTCCTTGATTATGTCAAAATATTACTTTGTAACCAATTAAATTCCATTTATGTTTTGGGGGTAATTTTGCAATTAAAATTATATGTTTCTAGAAACAAATTCTTTATAGCCAGTAAAAGTTGGGAAAAGTGGAAGCTTCAGAAGGCATCGGTCCAAAGCCTCTAGCAATATCTCATTGCCAAAATTGCATTTTAAACAACATAACTAAAATGAAAAATGCTTACATGAAAAAGAAATCAGGAAGGTGAGGGGGAACTTGTCAGTTCTGGTATTGAAAGTTTACAAAAAGAAGGCACATCCAAAGTTTTTTTCTAGTTAACATAAACTAGACTTGAAAGTAAAGTATGTTATATTGAAAGGACTAAGTCAAAATGGCATTCTTAAAAGCTGGTTTCTGGAAGCTGTCTAACATCATTACTTTATTCTGAGCTTTAGCAAGGACCTGAACAAAACTTACATGCCAATACAACTGTACAGTGCTACTCAGTCTTGTGAACTCCTACTCACAGAGGCAGTCAGTCAAAATAATACCCCAGACAGAAAACACTACTTGTTGTGCTCTGTCTGTTCCTCTCATGCTGCCATTATCACTCTTGCTGTAGTGGAAGACTAGAGCAGAAAACATGGACCGCTGTGGATCCTGTTGTTTCACCCCCTTACTTTGCTATCTATGCTTGCTGAGTTACATTAGCAAAACTTGGGTGGCAAACCAAAACCCACCTCTTTTTTTTTCACTGACAGTAAAGAAAGGCTTGTGTGGGTAAATAAGATGAGCTGGTGTGGTGTACTTGAATGGGAACAGAATGATGGAGTGGTTCTGCCCTCTCCGACCTTTCCTTGCAATTTTTTTCTGGAGCAATTATCTTTTTATTTTCTTATCTCCTATGGTTTTGCCTTATATAGACTATTTTACACATTGTCTTTGTCCTCTTTGTTATATTCAAAGACTGATTTTAGCCAGCTGAAAAGGCTGCATCAGTGACAAGATTATATTTATACAGCCAGTCATCTGAAGTGTGGAATCCCTGCAGCCCCTCAACATAATACCCATGGTCTGGCCTTGGCAGGACAGACCATAGTTACCTGCCCAGCCTCAGAGAGGGACTTCCCAATGATGCTCTGCACACACGGTTTGCCCCGGTTCCTCCCTCCCCAATGCTCTTTGGTTTGTCCTTTCCTTGGTGTGTCTCCATTGCTTGTGGGACCTGGTGACCGGCCCTGTCTCCCCTATGGAATACTGACCTTACCTGCCCTTTGCTCTGCCCCCTCAGCCTCAAGGTCATTCCCAAACCCTGTACTTAAGCTGAGACAGGCACACGTTTAGTGCGTTTGACTCTGGGTCTCCCTTCGGCTCCTGGAAACAAACCTGCTGGAACTGGTGTCAAGGCCTTCTGCCTCTCCTGGCTGTGCCAGCCACGTGGGGTGTGTGGATGTGCGAGCTTGACTGCTTTGCCTGAGTTTCCCCAAGTGGCCTTTCCACTGGAGAGGCTTATTGGGATCTAGGTTCCAGTTCAACTCCTAAATAACACAACACCATAGTGGAGTTATCCTCTGCCTCAGAGTTCTGTGCCTTCTGTTCTCTGAAGTTCTGCTTTCATTGTATGCTTGGCATTTTGTGGGGCTTTCACTGTCCTGCGAGACCCCTGTGCAAAAACAGAATCAAGAACTGATGACCTATTACTATTACCATCTTGACGTGAATGGAATGAGTTTTGTACTTTAGGAGAGTGACTAATGTCAGTGTAAAAATAATTATTAATGAATTGTAGGGGTGTTAGTCATCAATTTGAGAATAAAATAGCATTTTAAGACCTATATGCTCTTAGCTTACTAAGGCATATGGAGGACAGGGAGGGGATTAGAGTGGCATTATGGCTTTATCAAGGGCAAGTTTTTCCTGCTAAACCAACCTAGTGGTCTTCCATGATGGAGCGACTGCATTAGTGGCACAAGGAAGAGCTATGGATGTTGCCTCTCTCGTTTCCCCTCTAGCCACAATCATCCACAATCTCCTCTCTAAACTGGAGCAAGAAGGATTTGATGGGTGAACTGTTCAGTGGAGGAGGAATTGGTTGGATGGCTGCATCAAGAGGATAATGGTTAACACCTCAATGTCCAGCTGGAGATTGGTGCAAGTGGTGGCCCTCAGGGATCCATACTGGGACCAGTACTCTTTAATACCTTCTTCATTGATTGCAGGCACACTGGGATCAGGTGCACCCTGAGCAAATATGTAGAAGACACCAAGGTGAGTGGTGTGGTTGATATGCCTGAGGGGTGGATGCCGTGCTCAGGGACCTGGACGAGCTCAAACAGTGGTCCTGTGTGAATGCTGAGGTTCAACATGGCCAAGTGCAAGCTCCTGTATCAGTAAAGGCTGGGGAGATGAAAGGATTGAGAGGACACTTCAGAAAAGGATGTTGGGTACTTGTGCATGAAAAGTTGGTCATATGCTAACAGTATGCACTTACAGCCAGAAAGCCAACTGTGTTCTGGGCCAGGAGAGGTGTGGCCAGCAGGTCCAGGGAGGTGTTTATGTCCTTCTACTCCACTTTTGTGAGAACCCACCTGGGGTACTGTGTCTGGCACTGGGGCCCTCAGCACAAGAAAGATGCGGACCTATTGGAGCAGGTCCAGCAGAGGGTCACAGAAAAGATCATATGGATTGAACGTTTCCTATGATGAAAGACTGAGAGAGTTAGGGTTGATTAGCCTGGACAAGAGAGCTCTGGAGAGACCTTATTCTGGCCTCTCAGTACTTGAAGGGGGCTTATATGAAAGATGGGGACATTAATGATTTAAAACTAAAAAAGAGTAGATTCAGACTAGATAGAGACAAATACTTTTTTACAGTGGAGGTGGTGAAACACAGGGAGAGTTTTCCCAGAGAGATGATGGATGCCCCATCCCTTGAAACAGTCAAGGTCCAGTTGAACAAGGCTGAGCAACCTGATCTCACTCAGAGTTCAAGACGTCTGTGCTCATTGCAGCAGGGCTGGACTACATGACTCTTTAAGGTTCCTTGCAACCCAAACTATTTTATGATTCTACATTATTGTAAAGATCAAGATCTCCTTAGCAGCCCTGAATGTGTGATGAAATTAAGCGTGGTTTTGCTGTTGTACGAAAACGAGTTATGCAGTGCATTTTTCCTTTTTAATGGATAATTATTGAAAGCATAGCAATGTTTCCATAGCTTATGGCATTTTTGGTCCCATAGAAATTAAAACATTTTCAGCCAAGTTGTTAATTGTTTTCTGTGTTGAATGGAAAACTAATGCATTGTTGGTAAATACTTGTAGTCTTAGTCATAACAAGGGGTAATGTTTGATGGTGGGAGGGCATTGGTAAGGGGAAAAACAGCTCTGTCATTTCCCAGTTTAAGTGCCTTAGATGATTTGCTGTATTTATTATGGAGGATGCAACTCACCCAAATGAAGTACATAATTCATAGTCAGAAACTTAAATTATAATGTCCATTTTTGCTTGGCACCATTTGTGTGTTGTACTAACAGAACCAGCCTAGTACTAACACAACTAGTATTTTTAAAAGGCAGCTTAATCCACCACTTTTTAGTTTCTGGATGTCTACGCACATTTTTTTGCCTTCCTTTTTTTTTTTTAGATAGGGTTAGTTTATTCTGAAAATAAATTTTGAGCATAGTTTCCTGTACCTAAGTGGTTGTTGGGGTCATTTTTATGTAATGTCTATAAAATGTACTCTAAATTTAGAGAAATGACATACGATACTGCTGTTTATTTGAGGCTAGTTAAAATCTATATTATTATGTTTGGGAAATGAGGCAGCCTTTAGCAAAGATAAGTCTATTTAGCACTCAGATTTCTCCTTCCTGCAGCAGATAAAAGGTTTAAAGAATAGTTCCTTAAAATAAGGGAAATCTTGTCCAGCATGCATGAGAAGCTGAATAAAGGCCTTGGATGATTCTATCAAGGTCTGGAAGAGGTTCTAAGCCATGCCTCTCTGACTAAGGATTGGGCATGCAAATTTTACTCCTTTGCACCAAATATTGCATTGGAAAGAAAGATTATCTGGGTTTTCAAGCAGAAATATTCTCAGCTGCATTTTGGTTGAGTTTGTAATCTGGGTGGTTGTGGCAAGGACAACACCAGCCCTGCAGGTTAGGTGAAGCTTCTGAAAGATAACTTGGCCTGTTTCATATGCTGTAATAGTTTGCTGGACTGGTTCTGTGCTTATCCTCCTGTTTCCAAGAAGTAAGTGGGCTGTAGTACAGAAAGAACTAAAACTGCCTTGAGGAGCCCAGGAGCATGTAGGAGAGAATTTGTGAGGTATTAAATCCACAAATACATGTATTAAAGTCATTACATGAGCCAAACTGACATGGTAAGGTGTAATGATCCATTTTACAAGGCCCTTGATAACAGAAAGTGTTAGATGAAGCCTGTATAAAGAGGTGACTTGAAATTTTAAATTTAGCGGGTGGTAAGGGAAAGAAACTTGAGTCTGAGGTTTCCTACAAGGAGAAGCACAAGCAGTTCTGAGAGAAGCAGCTGAGCAAGTTCATGAGGCAAAGGCATTTGATAAGCAAGTGCAGAGTTGCTTAGGGCACTGTGTGACCACAATCTCTAGTGCCTGTGGGGTTTGGTTGCTCAGGACTTTATGCGTGGGAAAAGAGTTACTAATTAAATACTGCACTTTTGCATTTGATTGATTAAATTGTGCAAGAGTCTTCCTACAACACATTGAGATTTTTTTTTCTTCTTCATGAAATGATGCAAATCATGTGTTAAATGATATGCAGTGGATCAGTAGCCTTCCCACCATGATGTTGATTTTTTAATGATGCACGCTGTCTAGAGAAAAAATATTCTTCTTAAAGTCTAAACCCCCTAAAAACAATTTTAACTCATGCAGCAGTTGCATCAGGATTTCTGCTCTGCTGAATACAAGTGCTAACTTATCCTTATATTGGTTTACTGTAATACGCAAAATCCTTTGTGGCAGAGTGCACACTCACTGATAGCTTTTTGCAATGTAAATCAGTATTTGGGGTATGAAAGATGTCCTTCTGACTGTAAGTTGTGCTTCATTACTTGTTAGTGCAAGGTAATACTATGCAATCAAAGTAAAATAAGCAATCATGTTAATTTTAGTGGCAAAAATTATTGTTTTCATGCTTCATTAATTTTTAGAGCAGAGCTTTTGTTTAAATTTTGCAGCTTAGATTTGTGGTATAGCACGAGTTAGAACAAGAAAGTTCTGGTACCTCGTCTTATTGTCAGTTATGTCGAATGAATGCCAAAATGTAAAGCTGTAAGTATGATTTAAAATGCTTCAAAGAATATGGAAAATGGATGGTGGGTTGCTGGCCATGTGATTTGCTTTGAAATATTTGAATTGCTTAGACTGAATTATACATCTTATAGAATCCATTGTAATTGTGTGTAATGTACAACTATTGCTTACAACTGAAAAGAATAAAAAGGTCATAAGAAAGTCTTGAAACTGCACCAGCATGTGCTGCTCCTTAGGTGAGGGATGGCCATGTATGGTGTGTATCATATACTTAATGTAGATCTTTAGTACCATTATACAGACCCTTTACCGAACTTTAAAATGTTTTAAAAAATATATCTAGAAGAAAAAAAAATCTTTTTAAATAAGACCATGTTGTTAAATGTTTCCAGTTATTGCACTGTGACAAAAAAAAAAAAAAAAAAAAAAGTTAAATATATTGATTAAGGTATTATGTCATATTGTTTTGGCTAATAATATGACAAAATATATTTTATGTAATGTACTATTGTATCTATGGAAAACATTAACTTCCTTGACCATTCTTGAATTCTCACAAGGAATGCACAGATAAAGAATCTAGAAGAAATGCTATATATTTTGTATGACACATTAAAAATGTATATATTGGTTTAATCCTGTGAACTTTTGTAATTTTATGCTTTGTTGTTTTAAAAATTTATGTCAGTAATTCAGGATACAAGAACAAAATAAATGACATTCTTACGACTTACTTTCAATCTGTTTTTCTTTTTTTAAATACAATTTTAATATGAAATCAAATGTTCACATAAACGTTGTATCGTTGTTTGCAGTACCACTCTTCTCTTTTCCTTAGTGCATATGTACATGGTTTTGCTTCTTTTCCACTTGTGGTACATTTTTGAGCTTGTTTTCAGTGCTGTGTGTTGAAAAATTGCAGCCTGTGATACATCTAGTTCTGCTTCTTTCCTCTACTTTAAACATCTACTTTTTTTAAAAATTATTATTTATATTCCTATTATTCTGTTTTTTTGAGGGGAATCTTTTCTATTTTCTCTGAGAAATCTTATTTGTTCTACAGAATAACATTTAGAATTTAGCGTGTGTTTGATAATACAAAAATAATATTTACTGATGCTTAGAAGTAAATGCTTTAAATACAAAAGAACAGAAATTATGTAAAAAAGAACATGTGCAGTCTTAATTTTTGAGCAACAGTTGCTGTTGTCTTCCGTAGTTTGCTCTAGCTAATTGGGGCTCTGACATGTCATGATGTACATATGCTATCCCCAGTTACTCAGATAGTATATTCTGATAAAGGTGACCTCATTAGAAGAAATGTTTTCTTTTTCTTAAACAGTGTCATAAATATACATTACATTTGTTTAAGGCATCCTCTGTCTTTGAAGTAATTTCAATGTACAACATAGTGTCAGCTCATTAACATTGGATCAAAGTGTGTATTAAATTTCTGATTAAACATTCCTGCTCTTTCAGCTAGGAATAAACACAATTATAACTTCTTCCTTCCTGGTGTTGGTTTAAGATTAACATGTGCCCAATTTTAGTGAGTTTGACTGTTGCTTCTAGCCAGCTGGGTAAACAGACTTTAAGGAAATTAGGTGAAGTTTAGCATACAAGCTTTTTTTTCCTAGTGTTCAAAACTCCCTACATGTGTTCTAATTAACCTTCTTTTTGTCTAGCTGATGATTAGGTTTAATATCTATGTAAGACTAGGCTTGTTTAACATTTCAACCAATTCTGTCCTTGGGCAATTAAAAGCTGCCAGTGCAAATGTATCAAGATAGCTGAAATTGCAATGGCTGGTGATACTGCCTACATAAAAGAAATTCTAGTGCTCACTAATGAGAATCAAACATGCCATAGCCGTAAGGATTATGAATTTTGTTTTTTGGCTTTTTTCTCCAACAAATATCAAAATAAGATAATTTAAGATTTTTGTTGTTGTTGTTGTTAAAGAATATACAGGCAGAAAATACCCTTGCAGAAAGAAGGTAATCCTTTTTCTTCAGACTTAATTTCTAATAGATACACAGCCCACGTTGCAGATTGTTTGTCAGTAGAAGGAATAGGTAGAAGGAATCCTGGCTCCACCACAGCGCAGTCACATAAGTTATGTCTATGCTACGTGGGAGAGTCTGGGTGTGAGTGTGGGTGAAGTATGCTATGCCCTGGACTCAAATTTATGTTTCTGCATGCTAATGAGAATACCTCTAGCTTTATTGTGGTGCGCTCTTCTTTACTGAGTCATCTTGCTTGTCCTGTAGTCCTGATTGACTCCATGCTGTGTCAGGTCCTTCAAGAGAAGTGTGCAGCTGGTTTGGGGGTCCTTTTGGACACAACATTTACAGAATGAGTTATGGGGACAGATGGTGACAGGTTTGAGTTGAAACCATGCAACCAAACTACTGCCTTGCCTTACTATCCAGAAAGTAGGTGGGTTCTGGGTGAAGAATGAGGTTATGAACTCTGAGGACTATGTGCAGGCTTGTATTAGTTCACTTTGGAAGCTTGGCTAGTTTGGGCTTGAACAAGTGTTCACACCTAATTTTAGAAAACTTTCCTTGTGTAGTTGAATTGTTGTTTTCAACTGCACTTCTGTATAGGCGTGGTGGCTTATGGTTTGTGTCATGACTTTGTTTCTGCCTTCATCCTGTTCATTGAAATAGAGTTGTTTTGCTAGGATTTCTGTAGATTGGAGGAGGAAGTACCCTAATTCTTCCATCTCTGCACTGGAATCAGAAAATTTTTCGTAGATTAAGACTCCTGGTTATAGAAAAAAAGTAGTCCTAGGTAGGAGCTGGATACAAAATAAAAAAACCAAACAAACCAAAAAATAATAAGAAGATAAGGTTAAGATATGGTATTTTAATGCTATGCCTTAAATGTTCATTAGAAGTAATTATCTAATTGCTTTATTTTACAAAAATGGTTATATGCCTTTTTTATTAGACATAGAAGAAAGCTGAAAAGAACATCCTCTTAAATATGTGAAATATTTTAATCTGATAATTAAGTTTTTGAATTTTGCTTTGAAGGTTCTGTTTGATAAATTTGAAATAAGAAATCTTTCAGTAGAGACAATTCTTCTAACTTAAATGGTAATTACTGAGTGTGGCTGAAGTAAGTTGATTACTGTAGATACAATTAGTTTGAATGTAAATGTCTGAATAGAAATGCAGGTTTCTACCTGTTTCCTGCATCAGAGATACTGTGTTTATTTCTGTATTTTTTTCATACTGTAGATGGCTGTGAATGCCCTTCCTGGAAAGTAGTTTGATCTGTGTAAAAGAATACTTTCCCTGTAGTAACATGTGGAAACAGTTTCATGGAATAAAATGAGAAGAAATTAATCATAGTTATTCTGAGCTTCTTTTGCTGGTTCATAGCCAGACCTAATTTAAACTGAAATCCTTATGAGATGGTAGTGTTTGGAAACATGCAAATAGTCTTTCACCCAACAAAAACCATTCCAGGACATATTTGTAAACTGTTAGATACCTAGCTTGTCTAAATTAACATTGATTGTTATTGTTACATAGTTCACCAGTGTCCTAATGCAATCCTTGTCTTCATGAAAAAGCAAGATAAAATGGCTTATATGTTTATCAAGTTCACAGTTATAAAACTGACTTTAGTGGTGTTCCAAGATGGATATAGTTGTCCTACTAAGTGTGACAAGCCCCACCATCTCCAGCATACAGTTTCAAAGAAGTTAGCTGCTTTGAAATGATGAAAATGTATTTCTAATGTACTTCTATTTTCAGTGTATATATGCAAGCCAAGTTTATTTTTTCTAAGACAATGTGGCTAAATTATTTGTGAGTCTTGCTTCAGTTCTATTTTGCTTGTCAAGTTGGAAACAAGTCTGAATAAAGAATTAAAATTTATAAATATGAATATTGAGAAAACATATAAAAGCTTAAGAATAGCAACATTCTTTTAAATTTAGCACTCAAAGGCTTGCTTTTCTATGTCTCATATCAGGCCTATTCATGAGTAATATCAAAACATTGTATTGTTAGTTGGTATAATTAAATATTAAATAAGTAAAACATAAAATATACACTTACTTAATGCTACTAGACAGCTGAGAAGATAGCATAGGGAAAATGAATTTCAGGGCTTACAGGCTATGAATGGAGAAGAAAAGTATTTTTGGTGTAATTAAAAAGTGAAAAGAAGACATGTTAGAGAGATGGAAGGCTTTGCTCATTTATGACTAGGCTCTGTAAAGTTTTAGACTCTCATTCCCACTGGCTTGAAGTTGAGGGCTCCAGACTGGCTGTTTGAGTGGACTTTTTGGGTCTGCATTAATACTTGGGGCTTACTGGGGACAAGGTAAGTATGCCAAAGACATAGCATACTTTTTTTTTAGTGAGCCAGCCTGGAGGATCTGTGGTTGTCTGAACTTGTTACCACACAGTTCTAAAACAAAAGGAATTGTAGTTCTGACATTTTTTGTGAAGATTTTGTGCCACTAGAACTTTTTTTCCTTCCCAGTCCCTGTCATTCAACTTGTGGAGACTTGCAGCTATTTAGCATTGTTCTGTTTCAACATTGGCTGCCCAAAATGACCAAGTCAGCTATGTGTATTGGTTTTCATGCTCTTTTGGAGCTCTTGGCTCTTTGGTAATTTGTTCTTGGCGTGTTGTGCTATAGGTGGGGAGCGTTGGTCCCGAGTGAATGCTGCACTGTGTTTTGGATGTCTGTAAGCTGGATAATTTGTTGCTTGTGATAAAAGCTCCATCTCCCTCCCTAATCTTTATGAAAATTTTATTGGGTTCTGTTTGGATTTTACTACCTAATATTACCTTATTATAAATAAAATGAGGATTTTCATTATTTATGAGTATTCAGTAGAAGTAAGCTATACTGTATTATGTCAACCAAGTTGTTACGTTATGTATCAGCTTTTGTGATCTAAAAATTCATATTTCATTTTGTAATAAAATATGTCATTAATACTTTTTGCGTTCACCAGTCCATGAACTGATTGTGTTATCTGATCTTAAAGCCCACCCTGGTTATGGATTCACTGAACACACACATCTAAACAACTTCTTGTTAGAGTGGAAGTGTGATAAACTGAGAACAATAGGTTACTGTTTAGTGAAAAGGTGGATTGGTGCACCTTGGATATACTGAAAATGCTTGTGATGCCTTGTTATGCTGACCTTCCTCATGCACTTCATTTTCTACCTTTTTTTTTTTAATCACCATTGAATCTTTTAATTGTTGAATGAATGTTGTAGTCTAGGCAGTTATGCAAAAAAAGGAACACAAGACTTAGAACCTTTTTGTACATGTTTTTGTTTTGTGCAGTTTAAAATGGATCATAAAAGACGCCTGTTGTTTCTAAAACCATATGGAAGTGGGTTCAGTTTCACCAGATCAAGGGATGAGCTTGCTTCTGAGTGACAGGAATCTGTCACTTCCCCTGAAGTGACAGGGGCATTCTTAGGACATTTTAGCATTGTTTTAAGGAAGTCATAGATGAGAAGGTTGTTTTTTCTTCCAGTATTTTGTCTGCAAAAGAAAACTAACCAGTTAGTGGTATTTGTTTCAATATTTGTTTTGCTATGAAGCAGTATTTTAAGAGCTTGGCCACTTATATATGGATACTTTAACTGATTTATTTAACAAAATGTGCAAAAATGGGGGAAAGAAAAGCATTTCCTGGACATGCCAAGGTTAGTGCTTGACTGCGTTTGAAGTAGAATGACTTGAAGGCTGTGAGGTGGACATTTAAAGAAATTCAGTTTAACTATCTGTTGAATATCCACATTCAGGAAGGGTATATGATGCATTTTCTGTATGATCTTGAAAGCGAACCTACTTGAGGTCTGGCTCAAAATTATTAGAAATAGGAAGACACGTACTCTTGAGTAGGGAAGTGTCAGTATAAGACCCAGGCACTTGCTTTCGACTCACAGGATTTGTATTTTGTGCTGTGATAGTTCAAAGTGCAAAAAAGATTTTTAGAACTACAGTGACATTAGCAAATACTTATAATTTTAATGAGGACAGGTTTTCTTTGTTTTATTCATTTTTAAGTTCATGTCTGAACCTTGCCTGAGAGCTGGGCCAAGTACTTGTGCATTCCTGACATAAATAGCAAGTTAATGCTTCTCAAATTAGAACAAATAAAATTCAAATACCTGAAACTCAGTATATACTCTCTTTTACTAATGTGGAAATAATTTTTGTTACTGATTTATAACCGCGAAAAACAACATAGAAATCCCTTGCAAAGGTTAAAATGCTTGTTGTTTTAACTGATGTGGACTAGCTGAATGATTGTGTTCTTCACTTACACCCCATAATTATCAGGGACAGAAGTCCCTTTAGCTACAATACTTCCTTATTGTATTATTGTCTCTACTGTGCACTAATATTTAAATGTTTGAATGAAGAAGTGTCTGTTCATTCAGTTCATTGCAAGGCTGCCAGGTGGAATTCAGAAAGGCTTTGTGCTTTTCAGAGTAGGGGGAGGTTTGTGCTAACCAGAAAGAACTACTGCAGAATGAGCCATAGATCTTAAATGTGTGCCTCTCTTTGGCCTGTATATAAGACAAAACTCACAGCTCGGTTCTTTTTTTTTGCCAAATGTTATGCCTAGACCATGAATGGAGATACAATGAGCCAGTTTTGGAAGCAGAAGCATACGTGGTGAGGTCTGTGTAAGCCAGCTTGGGTTTGGCAGCTCTATTGGCTTATACCAGCTCAGGGATGTTGCCAGCAGTACTGCAGATGCAAAGTTTCCTGTGTTTGGGACTCAGCTCTCTTGTGCCATATGAAAACAGTGCAGGGCCACAGGCCAGTGTTTTCCCTTGCTTGGTCTCAATTTCACGCAGTCTGAAAGTGGCCTTAGGAATTAATGTAGTTCATGCGTCACTGGGTTGTTAAAAGCAGCCCTGTGTTGGGTCATATCATCCAGTTGAGAGAGCCCATGTGTGTTTGTGAGACAGAGAAAGGTCCTGTGGAAAGTGAGCCAGTAGTGAGCAAAACAGACGATCAGTTTTTCTGTATCTTGTCTCAGCATTTTAAGGTATTGACTCAGTGCTGCACCTTGGCAAGCATGCTCAAGCTCAGCTTTTGGGGCTTTTGGACTTCAGCTCTTTATCATACAAAGATTTTCTGAGCAGTTGAAACTTCTTGAATTTACTATGTACCAGAGCTGTCCATTCTGCTTTCAATCACAGACTGAGTTGTCTTTTTCTGGAGTAAAGGTTGGGGCTTTTGAAATCAAATGACTGCTTATTCTTCTGTTTCTGCATACACAGAATTTCTCTCCTTTGCATTATCAGAAGTTAGCCATGAATCTTATTCTTTGTATTAAATCTAATGTTTTCAATCAGTGTCAGGTATAGTTTGAGTGGACCTGCTGCAGAAAAAAAAATCTTATTGTGCCCAACTTGTGATTTCTTATTGAAGTGGAAGGAAGGGAGGGGGAAAAACTCAGCCTGCCACGCCGGACTCAGTTATGGGGTATTGTAAAAGAAAACTGTAGTTGTTTGAAAAATGCACTTGTTAAATGTTAAGTGCCGTGAAGCTTTCAATTACTTGAGAAGTTAATTGCAGAGTTTAAAAAAAAATGTTGCATTTGGATTTAGTAGAAATTAGGTCTTTCTGAATTATTTGGAAGAGCTAGGCCTCAGCAGAGCGGGAGTTGTGGTTCAGTATTGTCACAAAGATACCAATACAGATATTCATAATTTTTATTGTGCAATAAACCAGATGGCAAGAAAACAATGTGTTTCAGAGTTCTTTTAAAAACATAATTCTGAGTATTCAATTTTATTTAGAATTGCAGTTTGGTTTTTTGTTCCTCAGAGTGCATGTTTCACTTGTGAGATTTGGTTACGCAAGTCACATTGTATTCTTCAGCCTGTTTTATGCTGAAAATGTAACATGACAGAGTTGTTAAAAACTGTAATAAAATATTGGATCAGCCTAAGGAACCCTCTTTTGATAAATGGCTTTCTGGAATGGTAACTGTTCCAGAAAAAAAAAAAAAAATCAAATATATAGCTAATTACAGAAAAAACTGTGGGTAGCATGCTGCTCTCTCTCTCTTTTCCCATGACCTTCTAATTTTATAATTTTGTGCGTGTATGTGTGTGATCAATTAAAATATGACAGCAGAGCAAAATTACATAGTCCAAATGCCCAGCAGCTGGGATATAGATGTAATAATCCATGTCCTTGAATCATAGGAAATAGAGAGGGGACAAGTTGTAGATAATTTAGTCTCTCTACTTCTGCTATACACAGCTTTTGCTCTAAGTACATCTGTTAAATTTACACCTCATCTAATACATGGACATATTACTAAAATTATAGTGGTGTTTAGTTTTCTCAGTTTGTCTTTTCTATTACAGAAATAAAATTGATCCTGCCTAGCACAGGAAGGTGGCGTAGATGACTTCTTGAGATTCTTTACACACAGTTCTTACATGATTGCATATTTTTTACTGATCTTTCTGTACCACATTGTGCCTTTGGATGCTAGTATTTTCCTCCCTGTAGTTTTTGTGTAGGTATCTATTTCCATGTCTTAGAAAGAAAAAGTGCTTTTCAGATGTTGAGTAGTTCAAATATCTGAAGTAGTTCAGGTATTTCTCATCTCACATGTATCTTTTGAATTTTTTCTCTTCCTTCACCCTGCCCTAGTTGGTCATACAATCAGAACTCTTTGGGCATGAGAAATTGGTTCACATCTCTGTATTAATTCTGTAAAAAAAAAGAACTGAGAAATTATAGTTTAGAGCTCATAAAGTGCTCAACATGCTGACTGCATTCACCTTTGTTTTATTGTTTAATAGTGTAAAAGGAAGAGAGAAGAGAACTTGTTCTTTCTCTTCTGAGAGGCAAAACCTTTTTTGTCTTTTTTTACCATTTTATGATTATCTGAGCTCAGAATTCTTCTAAGAGTGGACATGACTCATATATTAGGGCAGGATTTGCCAACAAAGATGAGTAAAATTGCTCGTATGGGATAAGGGACCTATTTTTTTCTGTGTCAAAATTCACTAAACCTCAGAAAATATGTGGCTGCAGTAAAAAGTGTCAGAATTCACCACTGGGAATGATTTTCTATGTTTAAATTGTTGGATAATTCCATGTATTTTGAAACAGCATCAGTTATTCTTTTTAATAGTCTTAAAAATGATATTGAGCAGTACTCCATGAAGATGCTGTTCTCAGTGGTTGGCATTGATGGGGAGCATGATTTTTGCCCTGTGACTTGGCAAGCAGTGTTCTGCCATTGCGTTCTTTTCTTCGTTGTTGTATGGACCCCTCTTATCCCAATTGGTTTAAGCTACATCCAAAGCACGTGAGCATAAATTACTGATGAAGCATGGGTAACTTTCTGGTATCAAAATTCCTAAAGCCTTTTAGAAGAGTTCTATTTCAGAGATGCCATGGATCTTTAATACTATATATTGATGAAAATATCAAAGGTATATGTTTAATTAGTTTCAAAGCTAAGCAAAACTGAAACTGAAATACAAACATTTAAATATCTGTTCTGCAGCGCAGTGCTGCTGGATATTGAGTACTTTCAGATGTATGTGCTGTGTTCCCTCTGATTTCACTGGTAAGTGTGGTTACTTGGTATTTCACAGGGTGAATTGAACACAGAGGAACAAGCTCAATTTTCTGAAACTTTTCTTGTAGCTTCGTTCTGATCAGTTTAGATCTGTTTAGATCAAGCTGAGATCTGTGAAAGCAATAGGTGCTGTGGATTGTCAAGACTTCTCAGGTGTGTCTGCTGCTGTTTGCTATCCCAATAGGCCTAGAACTGTCCTCACAGAAACCGCCTGCTATGTATAGAGAAGAAAGTCTGAAGAATGACCATGATATGTACATGTATTTGCAGTAGATGTTTATGAGGGACTTAAGATTTTTGTTTGTTTGTTTGTTTTTTGTAAATTGTTCCTCAAAGCATTCTTATACAATCTTCCGTTGCTAATTAATCTCGAAAGTCTCATACAAAGTAGTATGACTTACGGATTATGAGAAATAGACAAGATAAAGAAGGAAGAGAAATGATAATTTTCAAGCTTTTTGTACTAAAGCTTTGTGCTATAAATTAATATTAGTAACATTTAGGTCTCTCATTGTGTTTTGTTCCACAGGCAGCAGGAGCAATCCGTCCTTTAGTTTCTACTGTTATTGCCTCTGCTGCTGATGGCTGCTTGGACCACTCACTGGAACGTGCCAGGTACAGAGCAAGTGAAATGCCTCAGGCTTTCTTGTTTGATATAATCTATGAAGCATACCAACAGGTAAGACATTAAGACTTTCTAAGACTTTTTTTTCCCATTTACTTTAGTTAAAAAGAACAAAAAGGTCAGTTTATTTCTCATCTTTCAAGAATAGAGTTTCAGCACCTCTTTCTGATCACATCAAACTGTATGTATATAACTTCTGAAACTTTCATAAAAGCCTTATCATTCTAATTTATTCAAATTTTTGGTGAGTTAACTTTCAAATACAAGAAGGGGTGATGGGTCTAAATGGCTGGAAAGACAAATTTGCTTTAATTTGTATTGTGCATTGAATAAATTACTTAAATGACTGGGTTTATATATTTAAAGTTAGATGTCTACATAAAGTATGTATTGTTGACTGAGAGTATCAAAGCGTTTTGAATGCACAGTGTAATAATGACATTTTATAGTAATTTAGTGGAATACAGGCTGTTCTAAAATACTGAGATAGTATAACTTACTACATCTACAGAAATGTTTATTTTGTTTCTTGTTGCATGTGTATTATATATTCTTTAATTAGTGGCTGAAAATAATGTTTACTTGTCTTTCTTGTAATTTTTCATTTTTTCCCTAATATATTGCTTTGACATTAACTTTATTCAGGAAAATTAAAGTTGTGAGTAATGTATTAAACCCTGACTCTTTTGCCTTAATTTGCCCTGAAGACTGCTTTCATTTGCCCCACCCTGCATTCACAGTTTACTGGAAACATTCCAGCCTTTTGCCTTAACATTCTACTTCCTTTTCATTCATCACCTTGTGGAAATTGCCTGTCCTCCAGGTATCTTCCAGACTGACTGGAAGCAGAGCATTTCTTCATTTGTCACTTGGAAAGAATTATTTTTCATGTTAATGCTGACAGTCATGCTTCCTCATAAGTCTTTCAATTCTAAACTAGCCCAAGTTTCTGATACTCACTTTCAGAGAGTACAAAGCTTAGAAGTCACTAACAACAGAAAAATGTGAGGACAGGCAATGAAGAAGCTGTTACTTAATTGTTCAGTAATTGTTTTCCTTAGAAATGTTGGCACAAATTCCGTGTCATAGCCTTTATGCTTGATACTTGAAGATATTAGATGCTGAAGATGGAGGACTATCCAAAATGGAGAGCTACTCAAGTGATTGGACTGGCTTCAACTTTTTTGCTTCTGATAGGAAGCAGGGGGTTGTTCTTAGTATATGACACACAGCTGATACTTCTGAGATTCAACCTTGAATGTGGTGGGTAAACTTGTAAGAAATGCAGCCTCTATGTACATAAGAACACATCTCAAGACACAACTGCTGCTGTTGGTTATACAACCCTTTTTCATGTGTCTCTTTTGGCAAATTGCATGTTTATGTTCTGTTTCTTGCAATCACCTTCCCCCTCATCCCCCAAACAACCCAGTAGTTTTTCTACTGTGTTTGCTTATAATTTGCAAATACGGTAGAGCTGGCAAATACATAAAAAGCTCTTGCCCTAAATGCCTCACTCAAAAGACAACTATATTTACAGTTCCTGTGCTCCTCTGAATAGAGATTTTTTTCCCACATATGCATTCCATCAGTCTTCTTTTTTGTATCCCTGCTCTTTCAAGAACAAGCCACCAAAGTTGTTAGAAGCAACCAAGGCTATGGTTTCTTGTCCCCAGTTTCCTTTGCTTTGGCTAAATTCTGGTCATTTTAATGCTCTGTGCCTGGACCCTTGGGAAGTATAACACTTTGCTAAAATCTCTCAACTCATATTGTTTCCTAATTATTTATGTTTCAATGGTGTCTAGCTGTCCAAGTCAAGGATTAAGACCCTATTGTTCAGGGAACTGTACAAACAAATAAAAAAAGACAGATAATCGTTGCCCTGGAAAACCTAGTCAAGCTACTGTAGGACAGATTTTTGTAGAAATAGATGCAGCTTATGATGCTTCCTGAATATTAACATATCCATAATCGATTCCGGAGCCTGGTGAAGGTAATTATCATTGTACAGTTGAACAAAGAAGAGAAAATAATTTTGTTACTCATGTTGTAAGTCATTCATGAAGCTGGGAATGGAATTCATTTTGGCTGACTCTGTCTGGGATTGTGATCCCATGCCTCTGTGTTTTATACAGTTGTGACCTTTATGCAAAAACAGTGTGGGGAAAAACAACAGTCAAACATGCATTCCTTGGAAAAAAACTGTCCATTTGAGTTAGTGCTTCAAGTAACACATGCTTTTCAGTGACACTGCAGGTAATGTGGAGTACTGCTTTTAAATTCCATCTCTATTTAAATGTGCCATCTGATGTGAATAGATAGGTTTAGACTGCTTACTTCCAGATATGTTTGTGAATGTAAGATCTCTGAATATATTGACCACAAAGTTGTGAAATTCAGTTAAAGGTCAGTTATCTGACCCTTAGAGGTTTGCTATCTGCAGTCTTTCTTGTCTCTTCTTATCTGGTAGCAATCTGGGCAGAGCAGACTAGAGCTCCTTCTCCTTTTATTGCTGTTTTAAATTTATCTAGAACTAGAATGGAATAAGGTATTAACACTGTTAAAATATGAAAAAATATATTTGTATGATCTTTACCAAATTAAGTAATTTCCTCAGAAAACATTTTTCATTCCTTGCTCAAATTAAAAAATGAAAGTAATGATTTGTGGAAAAATACAGGCTCCATTAAAACTCCTCCTAATTAATTTTATGTACTAATACCAAAGATTGATTGAAATAGTATCTTAAAATATGTGTGTACTACAGGGAATTCCCTTTACATTTGGCACCAAAAATCCAGGACAGATTTTGAGGAATTCAGCCAGGTTGTTCACCTGCATTTCATTGTGATGCATTTAATTTAATTTTCAGTCTTACGTCTTCCCTGTTGCCTAAAACACATATTCCAAACATATCTTCGTTCAGATGTATGTTATTTTCTGATTTAACTATTATGATGTCAAGACTTCTGACTTCATAACTATTAACTTTCAAGTTTACACAATTTCTAACATTTATAAAATTTATAAAAGTTACAACTTTTTTATAAATGTTTACAACTTTTATTTGTATGATGTGTATCTAGCTGAGGGTAGACAAGAGACCAATGCAAACAACAGCAAGGGGAGAAAGAACTGTATTTACAGTGTGTGTGTATCTTGCAGGTGGGAGGCTTTATGTTAGCCAGGATTTTTCCTTGGGATTTTCGGTAAAAGGACGTATAGATTTGTTAAGGGAATAAATGTGACATTGCATCACTACTCTTAGTTGTGGCATGTCCTAATTTGTGAGTTCTCATTTTCTGCTGAATGTAGTGAACCACATTAATGGACAAATTAAAAACTTTAAAATCAAAAAACCAAATCTCTAATAACTAGTAAAATCTCTGAAAAAGTTGTAAAAAAATGGCAGAATCCATGATTTACTTAAGTTCTGAACTACCTGGGACAAAATCAGCCAATTGCATTTTTTAAAAATTATTTTTATTTTGTTATGTTAGTAACAAATTCCTGATCTTTAAAAATATGTGTTTCTTTTCTATTTTTATTAATCCAAAGGAAAATCAGGAAAGTGTTAATTGAAAATCCACCCCTTCCACAGATAGAAAATAAGGAATAGATTGTTAGACCAGACTTGTTCATTTTTGCTTAAGGTAGTTTCATGTTTCTGTTCCACTTCTTAATTTAAATAGGAACAAATGTGAAGTATGATCCTGCAAGCCTGGGAGGAGATGGGGGAAAGACTTCACTTACCAGAAGTCAAGTGTTCCCTGGAGCAGTACCTTTTAAAAGAATTAGAGTATCAGGAAGTCAGGTAGACTACTATTTTCCTTTAATCAGAGTAGGCTGGGACTGATTTCTGTAATACTTGTTTTTGACATATTATGAAATGCACAAAGATCTCAAAGGTTTTTTGTCTTTAACACAAAGCATCTTCTTGTGTCATGTCATGTTCTGTACAAAGCAACACAACCACAATATATAAAGGCTGAAATACTCAAAGCATTGAACACTTGAAATGTATCTGCTAAAGCAAGAAAGGTAGCAGAACATTTAGAAAGCTTTACCCTTTCATGATCTGGAAGAGAAACAACCAAAAATGGAAGCAGAAGAGGAGTGGTAGGTAGAAGATTCTGACCAGTTTCTATATCAGATATGCAAACAAACAGCCCTGGTAAGATGATACAATGGTTAAGGAATTGTCAGCATGAATGTGGGGAATACCAGAGAGTTGCTCACCAATACCACCAGTCCAGGGAAGCTAAGAACCCTGTGAGAGGGAATAGCCACAAACAGCTGAAAAAAGAGCAGGACATGTTAGGTTCTGCTGGAATCCTCCATATGTGTGTGCTATGGCAAAGTCTGATCATTAGTTCAAAATTAAAGGATAGCTTTTTAAGAATCTTATATTAAAAAAAGATACGTTTTTTTTCCCCTGCTGATTATTTAAACATTATCTTACAATTTTCTTTGAGATCTGCTGTGCCTGTGTAAATTTACTGCAAGAAATACACACTTTTTTGGGGAGGGTGGGGTGTTTGTATTACCTACATGGTTAGTTTAATCATTTGTTGATAGTAGACCTCTTGCAGAGTATGGGAGTTCATATTTTGCTAATCAGAACAGTGAAGCTGAAGTAAAAAAAAAAAAAAAAAAAAGGCAACAGGAAGCAGGAATACTCATTGAAGAAGAATGAGCTTCAACACGTTTAGAGACATTTCTCTGATTCATGTCTATAACCTCCTTATAGATATCCACACAGATCAGTCTGATTTTAGGGATTCTATCTAATCTGTGTGGAAAATGTCTAGAGATTGGTACTTTTTGGGACTACATTAAATTAGTGTATCTGTTCATAGCCAACATTAACCAGTCTTTGAATACTAAGCAATTACATTTACTTATGGGCCATTACAGCATCTGCCTGCATAGGAGGGAATGGCTATATATAAACATAGTAATAACAAGATACAAAACAATAGTGTGCCAGAGAGAATCATGCACATACTTGGATGCTGAATTCTGGAGGCAGATGTCCTTCCACTCCCCCAAAATCTCATTGCAAAATGTCCACAGATTGGGTGGAGATGGGGAGAAGAGATAGTCTGCAAACTGTCCAACCTGGTCATTAGTAGCAGAAAAGGAAATCCTAAAATGGTTCTCCTCTAACAAACTCCTGGAAATGTTCAGGGAAGATTTTGCCAGAGTAAGAAAGGAAGTTGGCTATTGTTAGGGCCATTGTAAGAGTATTTGCTCTAAGTATTGTCTTTTCTGTATGTAAATAATAGGGAGTGTATTCCATGTGGATTTTGTAAACTTCTAAAGTACTTTTTGAAAGGGCACAACATTACTGAGATTCTTTTTCAAACATGTGCAAAGCATTTTAATATCCTCTGTAGCAGGGAAGTGGAGTCAGCTGTAGGAGTTTAGCAATATTTTGGCATAGGTCAGGCAAAGTCCTTCGAGGCAAAATGTCTAGACTGATTTGGGGATTTTCCTGTGGCTTCATTCTTTGTTAAAAACATCAATGTCTGTCAAATTATTATTGCCAGGAGCAACAAGCGATTAGATGAACGGTAGTAGACAAATTGTTGACTAAAACCTTGGCAACTTTGGAAGAAAGGGTCAGATTCAGAAAAAGTACTGAAGGATTAAGATGTAAGTGAGACAAAATTTGGGCATTTAATTCCAGTGCTGGAATCCTGAAAAAAAACACCACTCATCCCCTTGTCAAGACTAAAGATACTTGAATCTTCAAGACGCCTCAACTTTTATTTTTAACGTTCACCAAACATGAAACTTTGTGTATATGAAGGCATGTAAGTTGTCACCAGGGTTGGCCAACTTAATATTTTATATCCTGTAAGCATTCACTTGGGCATAATTTTTTTTTGTCTGATTCTGTTCCATCATGAATTAGTGATATGGGTCAGAGCTGTTCATTTTTGTAGTGTAAAAGCACTGAAAAAGAGATCACCATTGTTTTAAACATATGACAAATAGTGCATAAAATATATAAATTTTAGCCTAAGTTGCACTGGATTGTTTCTTGACCTTTGTCTTTTTTTAAAAAGCATCAGGAATCTTTTATTAAGTATATTGTCTTGTAAGGATGATCATTTAATTTCATTCTTATTCAAATGGATTTTGCATTTTCTGTATGCTCTGTGTTTGTATGTGTGTGTAGGTCTGCTTCCTTTTCCACATCCCCAGGCTCTGGTCACCCACTTTACTTTTGTAGTTTATAGTTCTATGTTCAAGACTTATAAGTATATGTCATATAACATCATTATTGTATTTGTCCTAAATCTGCATTCCAGTTTATAGCTATAGATTTCCTTCCTTCTCATTAAAGGTATTCTGAAATACTGAATAAAGAAGTGATTTGTGAATTAGGCAAGAGCTGGCTAGACTAGTAGTAATCTTTTAGTATGATTTGTATGAAGACAGTACTACAAACCAATGTTCTTCTTTGTATGGAGTCCTAAAGGCAGTATTCTTCCATCTGCCTATAGAACAGGTAATTACAGTTTTAGTGTAATTACCTACTTGGTTGGTCCAAGTAAGCTGGGTACTCAGCTGAATGGTTTTTTGAAATTCCTAGCCCTAATTTTAATTATCTGTATACTACTTGTATGGAGAGGGCAAATATCTGTGATCTTTTAAATGTACAATCTAAGCATATGAAATAATCTACAAAAGGAAGCCTTTCTGATTTGTTCATAGGTCATTAGGATTTTAGATATGATGGTTTGAGAGGGAAATTTGTATACTCCTAAATGTTAGAAGAAAATGAGAAGTTTCACATTATTAACAGTACCCTTTCATTGTTGTGGTCCATTTCAGCTTTGATTTTATGACTTGTTTTAGTCACATTTTAAAAAAATAATTTATTTGGAACTTCAATAGAACCTGAGTTCTATTCCACTCATTGCATGCCAAAAGCTAGTAATTTTTTCTTGTTTTGATGCAAAATTGCTATGGTGCTAATTTTTTAATAATGCCGTTTTGCAGAGGTTCTGCCTTTCTCTGTTCGTTGTCAGGCTGATCCATGCAGACTGTTGTTTAACTACAGGGTTGTCAACCTCACCTAAATGAATATTCTAATTTGTATAGTCAGCGGGTTGTAGCTCTGAGATATTTTCCAGAGAGATCTGCTATTTCATCTGACATCTTTTTACCCTGAAAACTTTGCCATGGAGAAGCCCAGAGGAATAAATAATTTTTCCTATGCTTAAAGCCTACCCAATCCTGAAGAATACTTTTCAGGGTAAATATGGTGAAAGAAATTTTGTCAGTAATGCTTTCTTTTATTCAAAAAGTGAAGCTAGATTGGTGGTCTGGAGAAAACTGTGCTAGTTTAGATAGCTCTGTACTTGATTAGTTCTTTGGTGCAATGGTAGAGCCAGGATATTGTCTGAAATCCCCACCTTGCCCTAATTAAATTCTGCCACAAGAATGTTTGGAGAGATTCTAATGCCTTGCACAAGAAAAAAAAAAAAAGGGTTTTTGCTAATGGGATAATTACTTCCATTTTATGTCACTCCTCATCCTGTAGGATCTCAAAGAACTTTGCAAATTCACATATTAGCTCTTGGAACTGTTTGCGGCACTGGTGCAAAGCTTCCACTCCATGGGTGAAATTTGCTGTCTCTGGCAGTGAAAAGGCATTTGGTCTTCAGATATAATTTGGAAGGTGTATGTTCAGGAAACACAATGCAAATATTCAAGTTGGTAGTTAGATTGGATTATGAGAATACTGTTGTTTTATTGGATTTACCTGGTAAGTGTCCTGTATCCATGAGAATCACCTGTTTGGCACAGGCTCAGAAAATGCCGAATACTGTGAGGATCCTGGCATCCTGCATATGGGAGACCACCCACCTAAATTGTCATCTGCTGCTTGTTCTGAGATAGTAACAAAGAAGATGAAGTAGTGAAGCTGGAGGTTTTAATTGCTTGTTATTGACAGTTTGGTGTACTGAAAGGCAAGGAAAAGGACCATTTATGATCTTGCACAATTCAAGAGGTGATTTTTCTGTAGTAAATTTTTCCAAGAGTGAATAGTCTTATCTGTTAAAAAACCCAAAAAACTAAAGATGCTTTCTAGCTTGGCCTGAATTTGGCTCACCTCTGCCAACCTTGATTAAATTATCTGTTGCTTTCTTAATTTTGTAACATGATGTATTTAGAAATCTCTTAACTAGGAGAATGTGAACAATTACTTCTTCAAATTTTCTTAGAATAACCTAAATTATCTTTATTTTCTACATTAGGGCAAGATTTTTCTTGTCTTTGTCTTGTCCAAATAACTGTTTCCCAAGTATTTTTCCAGTTGACAAGATAATTTTAAAAGTGCAAACAATGAGTCCTAATACAGTGTTTTGACTACTACTCTTGTCATATAGAATATTACCATTTTCCTATTTCTTCATGTTGTAACTAAAATATGGGTATTTAGTGTACTTAGAAGCAACATGAGTACCAAAATATTCCAATGAGCAATCAGGAAGCGTTCAGGGGTCTAATGGTAGATTGCCAGGAAATCATGGCATGTATGGAAAAGGCTTTTGCAGTTACTGCATTGAAGGGTGTTGGGATATAGATACAAGTCTGTATAAAAACAGGCTTGCTTAATTCTGTTAGGGAGTAAAATGCTTTATCTTTGTTCTCTTCACTACTACTGCATCTGAATGTATGTCACAACAGTTTTAATAATTAACTACAGTAAAAATAGTTTCAGAGATGAGATAATCTGGTTTTACATTGATCTCAGTGTTTCCTCATTCATGTTTCTTCCTTCTGTTTGCTGCTTCTGCTGTCTCTCATTTAGCTGTGGCATAGATGTAGGCTGAGTGCTTGCTGCAAATCCACTGTTGGATTCAGAATGTTTTAGTTTCAGTGGTAATGAGCATGGCAAAAAAAATCTTTATAAAATATGATAAAAACAGGTCAGTTCAAGTTCAGTGAGAGCTTGTGTCTACTTCTTTTCTTTACTCAGTAAAATGTTCCTGATGATGAATGTTCATGATGTACTCTGGCACTTCAGCAGTGGAAACTTGATTTGCCAGGATCTGGAAACATCCTAAAGCTCTGCTATTGTTGATTAGTTATGCATTTTAAGTGCAAGTGTTCTGATATTGTTACTGAATGGATTTACATGGGAGAATAAAATGGAGATGCTGCTGACAGTGGAAAAAGTGCTAAAGATTACACAGTCAAGGGTTAAAGAAGTGTAAATGCTGGTTCTCACAGGTTAAAAGATACCTGTGTAGAGGAGCATATCTGAAAAATTTCTTTCAGTTAATGCACAAAAGAATATTATTTTGTGTTGTTATAAACTAAGGAATGATGAAAAGATAAGAAAATAACAATGCTGTATGGAAGCTTTTTTAAAATCTGTGCTAGTTCTGTTATATGGTCACCAGTTCCCATATAAAGATACAGTAAATTAATGTTTGAAGTATTGTATTGGAAGCAAGTAAGCATATGGACTATTAGTAAATACCAGAGAGAAGACAGATTGCATAGCTACTCTTTTCTCTAACCTATTATCCTATGTTTACATACAAGGAACAACAATGTACCTTGCATTTTAGGAAGTAGTAGTATTTTTCAAAATGTTTTCAAACTAATTTGGGAGTAGAGGAAAAAGACTTTGTGTAATGCTAAAATCTGTATCTCATTCCACTTGTAGCACTTTATTCAAACATCCACTCTTGGAGAACAAACAAAAAATCCCACCTACAAAAGAGTCCCCAAAACTACCTATTAGAATGCCTTTGAATATTCAACACTGCAAAAGCATTTTTAAGTAACATATTTCCATCTGTGTCATTTAAAGAGCTAAACTATTACATTTTCTTTCTTTTGTGCATATGTTTTGTGCCAATATTCCCAGCTGCTTCCATCATTTCAAATCTGTGGTCTGAAACTTAAACTATGTCTATTGTTTCACAAATCTATGTGTGCGTGTCAAGTTCAGTTAACTGTACACTGTCAAACTTTCAGTAATAAAGGGGCTTTAGAAAGAATAAGAGTTTTAAACAGATTTTTGTATTGTAAATTGAATCTAGATATACACTGAATTACATACAGAAGACTTAGAATGAGAATGGTGGTATACCTAGGTCAGTAAGAATTTTCTTCACAAATATTCTGTAATTTTTGTAGAATCATAGACTATCCTGAGTTGGAAGGGACCATAAGGATCACTGAATCCAACTCCTGGCCCTGCAGAGGGCATCTCCAGTAGTCCCACTGCCTGAGAGCATTGTCCAAATGTTTCTTGAACTCTGCCAGGCTTGGTCTGGATCACTTCCTTGGGGAGCCTGCTCCTTTCCTCTGGATGAAGAACTGCTTCCTAATATCCAACCTAACCTCCACTGATACAACTTCAGATCCTGTCACTGATCAGGTCCATTGCCTCATGTCCTGTCACTGATCAGCAAAGAGATCAGTGTCTGCCCCTCTGCTTCCTCACGTAAGGAAGGTGTAACTCCCTTCAGTCTCCTCTTCTCCAGGCTGAACAGACCAAGTTACTTCAGCTGCTCCTAGTATGGCTTCCCCTCAAGGTCCTTCAGCATCTTTGTTGGCCTCCTTTGGACACTCTTTAATAGTTTAGTGTCTTTTGTATATTGAGGTGCCCTAACACTGCCTGCAGCACTCGAGGTGAGGCCACCCCAGTGCAGAGCAGAGCGGGACAGTCCCTGCCCTTGACTGGCTGGTGATGCTGTGCCTGATGCAGGACTTTTTTAATAGGTTCTTTCTAATAATGCTTAATTTGTTAACTGAATTTCTTAGGGTAGTATAGAAGCTTTTGAATTCCGCATTTTAAATACAGATGTAAAATTTCTCATGAAGATGTTTAGCATGAGATGGTATATAAACAGCTGGCCTTATGCTGCTATTTCATTTCATTGTTCTCCTCTGACATCAGTGTATCAGACTTGGAGAACAGTACACTCTGACAATGTGTTTAGGTTGAAACAATTACAGATAATTAGAGTGGTAAATGTCAGGATATACAAGTGTTAGTGAAATATGTTTTTAATTATTACTTTGCTTTGTGTCATATTTCATCCCTTGAAGCAAGCAATACTCTCAAGATGCCTTAGCCCATTTATGGAACTTCTCCACTCCCTACTAATTATCTGTGATTAATATCTTGCTAAAAAGTTGGAATTGCTTAGTTTTGTACTGGTTGCATTAATTACTCATATATTTAAAAACATTACTTAATTTTATTTCAAAGTAAATTCTTTCACAGCTAAATTTATTTCTGAAATTTTCTCTTCCATTCTGAAGTAAAAATAGAAATACACGGGGGTTTTTTTTAATCGTATGTTATTCACATTAGTGGAAAATAGTTTGTGTTCTACCAGAAAATTTTCCTTAAAAACAAAATGAAAGAAGGAAACGTTTCAGTAAGAAATATTTGGTATTGGAAGTTACTAGGCCATTTCTGGTTTTACTGGCACTTATCACTGTACTTCTTTACTTGAGGGATCATTGCACTTTTATGTATTTTGGAGACAGAGTTCCCTACTCCTTTATCTTTTTTATTGAGCTTTTTTGTATCGTGTTTATTTAAATTTCTGCTTAATTTGAAAATGTTCCAAAGTGGTTTATTGAAACCCCTTTCATTTTAAGTTACTCTATGTTCTTGTGTCCATTTTATTTTGTAACTCAAACTAAAAAACTGTAAAGAACAATAACATTTAAAGTACTTTTCTGAGCTGACAAACTAAAATGACAGAATTTACTGATTTAAATAGTATAAAAGTGATAGCTGTGTTTTTTTTCCTAGGATGTCTGTGTATGTATGAGTATTGCAATTCAGATTTGTAGTGCCAATGAATTCCTTGAATATGACTGATACATTATAAAAAAAAAATAGAAACTAAAATTTTTCTTAATCTGTTTTAATAAACTTCTTCAGGAACTTAATAAAAAGAAAAGTAGGTTGTATTGAACTCTCTTTTGGTTCTTCTTTAACCCGCTGAATTTTTTACACACTTGGCAATTTTGATTTCTCGAATCCTGGAGGGTACTGGAAATTACTAAGCACAGTATCTTTGAGACATGAATTTGTAGACACATGGTTAAATTTGACACAGTGGAATTGTTTGTAAAGGAAAGCTTATGTATTTCAGAGCTAATTGTCATTCTTTAAGGACTTCGCTGGCATCTTGTTTGAGATTGATTTGAGGTGATAACAACCTAAGTGCATTAATGAGATGTTTCACAGAAGCTTTTACTGAAGACTCTTGAAGGAAACCTAAAGATTTGGGATAAGAGAAAGGACTTACCAGAGTAGATTGTTTGTTAGAAGAGAAGAAACAAAGCCAAGTGCATGACCAGTTTTCATTGCAGTAAATCACCACTGAAGTTTCATGATGGTCTGTACTGAGACTTGTGCAGTTATTTTGTTCATAAAAATTTTGGAACAGGAAGTGGAGGTACCCATTATTTTTTTTTTCTGTGTAGTAGAGATGAGGGCTGTGAAGGTTTGTAGAAGGATGTTACGATAAAATTCATAGATAAGTGTAGGTAAATGGAGGGCAAAAGAGTTATCAAAGTTTTTAAGTAGTTTCCACACCTGGGATGACTGAATAGATATTGATCTCTTTATCTGTGGAAAGATGAGAGAAGAGATGTGGTGGAGCATTTTGAAGGGTTGAGGAGGTGGTTTTTCTGTCAGAATAACAGAAGATGTGATGAAAAGAGTGATGAATGAGATACTCCCTGCTGCAGTGGCTAAAAAAATACTGCTATTCAAAAAATAATAGGGTGAATTTAGGATTCCTGTAATTCACTGAGTGCTGTTAAGGCAGTCACTTCTGGTTCAGTGTCTCCCTCAGAGACTTTTTATTAGGGATTTCTGAAGCCAGAATAAGAGCTTTGTATGAGGCAAAGGGAGCATTCTGGGAAAGTAAGAATATATTCTTGCCTTGTTCTTTCTTATTTGTTGTTGACAATTCATTCTGAATTAGAGACTGGGTCATGTGCTAGCCAGCCTGTGATCTTCTCACATCTCTCTTTTTTTTAATAAAAGATGCTATCTTAAGTTATCCTAGTTATATGGAATTTGTATTTCTGAACGGACTGGTAATTTAGCAACATGAAAATGGAGTAGAACTTTCTTATCTTAGTTAGGCTGATTCATCTTGAAGTAGTCCTGACTAATAAACTCCCAGTACCTGCTTTTCTACCTATGTTTTGGCTCAGAATATTCTTCTCCTTATTCAGTTTTTCATTAATGAGGTTCTTATAATCAGTATCAATAGGAAGCCAAACTACTAGGGAGCTTGGGAAGGGTGTGTCAAGAGAATAATATCTTTTCTATATGACTAAAAGGTAGATAAACCTTTGTTTGTTGTGTTGTGGTTTTGTTTTGTTGTTTTTTTTTAATCTGTAAGGATCATGGAGCAGCATAGGACTGCTATTTTCTGTGCAGATAACTGGAGAAAAAGATAGAGGGAACTACATAAGGAATACAGAGGTTCTTAGTTACTACCATCCCTTTTTTGATGCTGCAATAACCAAAGCAGCATTGGAGTAGTCATGTTACTACATCTGTGAAATTGTTCCCATACTCTAAAGGTTTGTCACTGGAAGGTCAGTGATGTCTGTCAGTGAGGCCTCTCTCAACTCCATCGAGAATTTTTTTTTTACATGTAACTTCTCATTCATTTATTTAACAATGTAAAGGCTTAGAAATATACTTGCAGCACCTAACTGAATCATCTGTGCTTATAAAGTGTTTATTTACTTCTGTAGGACTTTGCTGAATAGCCACAATTTTGCATAAGCCTCTTGGAACAGTTTTATTTCTCATCCGTGCTAAACCTATGTGCCTAATACAGATGTGTTACTGGGGATAGGTTTGTTGAGATGTGAGGTTTAATTAATGAAAGAAAATGTGTTATCACTTAGAAGTATCTAAGACTAATTTAGGATATTTTTTCTTTTTTAATTACTTCAGTGTACAGACTATGACCTGGATTATGGAACTGAATGTTTGCATCTGGCTCTGAAATACTGTAAAACAAATGCCAAACTTGTTGAAGGAACAACTGACCTCTGGAAGGTAAAGACAATAAT
This sequence comes from Zosterops lateralis, assembly GCF_965231275.1. Classification (NCBI taxonomy): domain Eukaryota; kingdom Metazoa; phylum Chordata; class Aves; order Passeriformes; family Zosteropidae; genus Zosterops; species Zosterops lateralis. The sequence goes on along the minus strand of NC_139762.1, from coordinate 30,596,152 downwards.
AATAACTAGTTATATATATATAATTTTAAATTAATAAAATTTGCATATTACCATAAAAATTCATATGTGTTTTCAATTGTAATTTAGGCTTTTCTGTTTCATTTTTCAGAATTAATTTTGTCTGAGCTCTTTTTAGAGCTCATTATTGTAGAGAGGCTTGGGCAGGTAATCAATGAAGACAGCATTTTAATGAATATCACCTTGTATGGGGACTTCTTTCATATTATTTCATCAACATTTCCCTTACTGCCTCTTGCACTGGGAAAGGAAGAAAGACCAACAGAAAGCACTGCAAGAAAAGTTCAATTTATTCTTCACTATGGTTATTAATTAAGCTTTTGCCACCTTCTATCTTGTGTAGTTTGAGCTGAAAAAGCCAAGTTCTCTCACACCATCTTAGCAGCCCTCTACTGGCTTCCTCCTGTTCCTCTTTGTGTTATACTGGGGAGTCCAAAACTAAAAATAGTCCTCTGGAGTGTTCTCTGAAGGGCCAAATACAGGGGAATATTTCCTATATTACCTATAATGAGGACTACTTCCTTACTGATACAGACCTATTGGATTCCTTTTCTCCATTGCTCCCCACTGCTGACTCATGCTCAGCTTGTCCAGAAGGTCCTTCTCTGTAAAACTGTTTTCTTTATATCAGCATCAACATGGACTGCTGCTGCTAAGGATACATGTGTGTGTATGTTTGTTATTGACCACAAAGTTTCTCTCAGCTCCTTTCTCCAGGCTTTCAGGATCATTCTAAATTACTGGTAGACCCTTGAGCATCTAGAATGAATACTTGTTCATTTGCTGTTCATTAAACAATACTTGTTCATTCATTTCATCTACTAGTTTTCTGAGCGTTTCCCTTTTCTCAGGTTGTTAATAAAGATGTTAGGCAGTATTTTCCCCAGTATTAGGTCCCAAGGAATAGCACTAGTAACCAGTCCCCAGTTTCATTTGGACTTGAACTTGTGCACATCTCTGTTCTAAAAGAGACTTGTTGAAGTGTCAGTGTCACTCCAACACTGTTTATGAAATAAAATCCTGATGCTGTTAACTTTTTAGCATGTGGGACCCATTACAGTAGCACTGGACTTTAAAGAGGCCTATAAACATTTGGAAAATGATAACATGTGAAAATGGAAGGGAAGGGAAGCCCTCCCCCTATGGAGGAAAGAGCAGCAGAGACATTGCAACCTCCATTTCCCATCCCCATGTGCCACTGGAGCAGAGGAGGTGGGGAGAATTGGGAGTGAAGTTGAGCCTGTGAAAAAGGGAATGGTTGGGTGAAGAAGTTTTAATATCTGGTTTTATTTCACATTATCCTACTATGATTTGATTGGTAATAAATTAAACTAATTTCCCTGAGTTGACTCTGGTTTTTGTGATCTCTCCCTGTCCATACCTTGACCCATGAGCCATTTGTTATATTTTCTCTCCCCTATCCACTTGAAGAGGGGAATGACAGAGCAGTTTTGGTGGACACCTGGTATCCATCCAAGGTCAACCCAGCAACAGTCTTAGTGTTGACAGTATTGTGCAGAGTGTGGCAGTAGCAAGAATATCCATTTATGTGCAGACACTGTGCTGAAGGCAATGCAGAGCAGTGAGTATTTTACATACAGTAAGCACAAAGAAGTAGGTGCCAAGTCATTAAAGTACCTTCTTGCATCTTGTGTCCTAATTTTGTGGTTTAAACTTGGTGTCTTCTGTGGCTTGTAAAGACATTAAAAGTGAAAGGCATAAAAACGAAAAGGTCTGTAAAATACTACATTGTTTCTGCAGGAAATACTCATTTCAGTTGAGAGCCTACAGAGCAATACAGCTCCTTCTTGAATAGCAGTCAGTGTTGGTCACCCTGTGGCGAGGTGTTTGGCATATGACTTGGAGCAGTACCATTAAAGAAGAGAACAGTCATGCTTGGTCTGCAGTTTCATGAAGTGCAGAAGACTACCAATTTTCTCAAGTGGTTCTTGCTCACAAAATGATTAGGGACTATTGCTGTTATTAATCAGCTCTCAGAAACACAATTGTCTTTCCTTAATTGTCACAATACTGTAATTTGTAATATATTGTTATTATTTTCTGCTAGGTTTTTAATGCTGAGCTAAATGAAATTTCATATGCCAAGAACTGATGTTCTCTCAATGGCTCCAGTCTTATTTTTTCAACTCAAGGCAAAAAGATATTCCATCCAGATAAATGAGAACTGAGATAAATAATTGTTTTTCAGTTGAGGTTTCAGAGGATGTGTAACAGAAGGACTGCAGCCAGTTAACATTTTCTAAAGTTCGAGTATTAAAAACCAGTTTCATCCTATGTGGACCTTGAATCTTTAAAGAGCAGATCAGATATTTGTAAGAATTCAGTTTATGCATGAGGTGCACAACTTAACATAAAATGACTCAAAGCTGTGGGAAAATGTTTATATATATATATAATGTTTTATATATTCTTGAATTAACACCTACACTTGTACATTAGGAAAATAACATTTCGAAGTCACTGCTGGTGCTAAAGCAGGAGATTTTTCATTTTCTGGGAACAAATGACAAAATTGAAATAATTCTTTGTAGCAAAACCAAGAAATTATTCAATTTTTTTTCAGTGTTATAAATATTTATAAGTTCTATTTTAAAGATAGTTATTATATAGCTATTTATAAGATATTTGATATCAGGATGGCAAAAAAAAAAAAGAAAAAAGAAACAGAAAGTCTCTATCAACACCACATTTTCAGTTTCTCTGTGTTTGATACTTTGGAAGTAAAATTACCTTAAATATTTTGGGGCAATATTCTCTTGAAGTGTAAAATCAACTAACAGAATGTATATGTTATACTCTAATATGTGTGTGTGTGTTGTAGATAAAAAGTTCAGTATAATAACAGTTTTTAAAAATTGAGACCGATCTATAGACAATGTTGACAGAGTGAAAAATCCTTACTATTTCTAAAAGGCAAGAAATTATTTTCTAATCCTACAAAACTATCCCATACAAAGGAGATCTGTATGATGTCTTAGTATAAGAGGGAAAAATGAAAAAAAAAAAAAATTAAATGCAGTACATTTTTATATGTGTGTGATGATAACTTTATTGTATTTGTTCAGTAAAGGGCTGGATTTTTGCATTTAATGTACATTTTTATAAGTCTGAACCATTCATCAAGCTAAATCAGTTTGAAGACTTTGAACTATCACATGGAAGTAATTTTGGGGAATAACTTCTAAAAGAACATCTTCCTAGGCATTGAAAACGTGTAGTCTGAAAATTAACAAAGAAAGGCACACAGGAAAACAAACTCATCTGTTTATTTTTGAGACTTTATTAAAGAAGTACGATAGATTGTTTATTATACAGAAAAGTAGAAATGTTTAGTAAGTAAGACTGCTCTGCCTTCGCTATAAGCAGGTCATGTTTTCATGTTCTGTGACTGTGAGGTATTTGTGTTGAGTTTTAATACTTGGCCTAGTGATATCCTGGATTGCATCAATAACATTCCAGAAATCTTGGACCACTGGATGTTCAAGAGGAAAAAATGAAAATTAATATTGTCATATGAAATATGAGAATTTGAGTAATTGGGAGCCTGTGAGTTTGATATTGATCAACAAAACAAAAGGGTGCACTGCTACAGGCAAAACTTGATCAATGAAGAGTCGTGTGATTAAAGTAATTAATGCCAACCAACATGGAATTTACTTATTTTGTGAAATTGACTTCAAGACCTTATTACAAGACTATAATCTTGGCTGATAGAGATGGTAGTGCTGATACAACATAAAACTGGCAGAAGTTTGACTTGCTACTACATGACATCTTAATTAAAAATAGGATGACTAGTTCTTATTAAATAGATGAAAAATTAGATAATTGATATATTTCGAAAGATAATTCTCACCCTGTCTCACCAGTTTCTGCAGAAACTGTTGCTGTCTCTAAGGTATTTAACAGCTGTCTGATAAAGTTTGCAGACAAAGATTTAAGGATTTGCAAATAAAAATATAATTGATCAGAAGTAACCTATTTATAAGGATTACTTGACAAACATTTTAAACAAAGAGTATGCTTTTCATTGCAGCCAAATATAAGGAACTGATTTTAGAAACAAATGATGTATAGGGCATATTTAGTGGATTGTCCTTGGAAGGAAGTGACTTTGAATGTGGTGTAGGAATCACAGAGGATAGGAAGTTTCCACTGTGTATGGGCAAAATACCATATGTCAGCCATGGGTAGAGAAACAAGAATATGAAATTAGAAAAGAGATGTTCTAGTATTACAAGTGCATCTAGAATGCTATGGACAACTCTGGGCTCAAGCTCTGTGCAAATGTTATAATAGGGAACTGAATTTAGCATCTTAGTCAAATTGAAAGAGGTGTTTAGAACTCTCCCTCCTTGACTAGTAAAGGGTGGTCACAGAGGGTATCTGGAAGGATTTTTCTGTGAACTCTGCAATTTTCACAAAACTTATAGGAGCTTGTATAAGATTATGGAAGAATTACTCATGAAGCAATGTGATATGGTCTTCGATTATTTATTTCTCTAGAAAACAAAGCATTTACTGATGACTGTCTCAAAATTTCAGAAGAGATTTTTTAAAGGTTCATTCTTAACCTTTTATTATCCCATTCCGTTTTCTTGAAGACTGCACCTACCATTCTTTTAGATCAGACTCTTTAAAAATACTTTCTTGGCTCAGAGAGACTGTAAATGTTAGAGTGTGAGACCATTTCTAAGAGACTTTAGTCTTGTTTCTTGAAAGGTTTTGAGATAACAGTCTGTTATACTTTACTGAAAGTTCAGTATAAAGGCTCTTTAGAATCTGGTGAATAGAAAGAAACTTTGCCACAAAATCAGTCACTCAATTGGTCACTCTATCCTTAAATCTAATTTCAAGACATTGATTCTTCCCAACAGTAAGTAGAAATGTAAATGTCTGTGTCTAAAGTCAAACTCCTAAAATTTATCAGGATTAGATTCATTCTCTGGCTGCTCCTCCTGCAGGATAAACTGTAAGTTAGTTTTTAATTTTAAAATAATATAATGCATTGGGGAAATCATGAGGTGTTATTCATCTGTGTCTGACTGTAATACAGAGCTTAATTTATGAGGTTGAAAGGAAAGTGGCTACAAGAACCCTTATGTTAAATTCAATCACTTACTTGAAGACTAAGATGCTGATATTGTTAGTGGTGTCCTGCTGTAAGATTTACCTTGCAACACTAAAGTTTTGTAATCCTTTTCAATTCATTTCATTAAAAGAAATTATTCAGACTCTAGAGAAAAAAATTCAGAAAGTCTAGTAGAATTTTATTTATCATAAAATGAATTTACAGTAAAAACAAATAGAAATATTTGAGAGTCATGTCAGTTCAAGTCACTGCTTGTGATTGTGAAGACATTGCTAGCAAAGGCTGTTAATGTCTTGGGTAGATACTGACTGTAATTTTCTGTTATTTTATTGGCAAAGCCTATTATTGCAACCGTCAGCCACCACGAGGGTACAAAGATACGAAGGGTGTTTTTGCAAGTACCAAGTAAATATTCAGTATCTTATTGTTCATCTAACTTGATCTGAATAATGTCTTCAAGAAGAATTTGATGTTTATTAATTCTCTGAAAGTTCACACAGTCTACTTGTAGTCTCACTGACTCCCACTGGTTAATTGGACTTTCATTAACAGTAATAGTCTTGCACTACTGAAAAATTGCACCTATATTAAAAGCAATAACAATGTTTCTCCCTGGCTGTCATTTTTATGATCCCATGTCCTGTTAAAAATTTATCTATTTGCAGTAAAATTGGAGTAGAATGAATGTGTGAAAAAACCAGATGCATTATCACGATTTTTCAAAGGATTGAAAATACTTTTAGGTTTCAAATGAGTTCTAAGCCGATTTAAGTGTTTGGAAAAGGGGTTTTCTCAAGTCTCCAGTAGTTTCTACAACCTCTGCTCTCATAATATGCCAGTGATATTTTACCAAAATTAAGAAATTGACAATCACTTGTTTATGGTGTTTAAAATGTGAAGAATTGCCTTCAGGGTGTTGTTTTATTGGTTTTACATTCCTTCCTGCTGTGTTAAATCTAATGAGGCTTGTCTGTCCTTTAGGTGACCTACAAGCGGGATCTGTATGCAGCTGAATCAATCATTAAGGGTATGTGTTTGTCCTTGTGACTGTCAGTTTGCATATTCCTGATTCTGATTAAGAATTTTGTGTGTGGTGGTTTGAAATGCCTTCAAGAAAAGTTGTATGATGGATAAAATGTGCTTAGGCAAGTTGTTTTAGCTTGTTTACTGGAATCGTTGTATTAGCCATATTTATCTTTATTTCCTTCTCTCAGAATACAGAACCTTATAAAAAGCTGTGTATATTACAGTCAAATAGAGATTAATTTTGAAGGGTCTTATAAGGAATAAACAATTTTTTTTTAATTTGCAGGTCAGTTCTGAATATGTTCTGTGTTTCTTTTCTAGGTAGTAGAGTGAATATTAAATATTAACTCTTTAGGGCTCTTCAGTGTTTTACATACAGGCAGTTATTGCCTAAATTGATATAGTAGTTATGTGATATAGAGGTATTTAATGACTTTATAAATATGTTGTTAAATACTTTGTTAACCTTTTTTTTTTTGGGGGTGGCAGTGGTTTCACACCAGTTCAACATTAAGAATGGATTTAGCCTTTATATAGGTGGACTCCCTCTAAAAACAATGTAGGAAGGAAAAATTCTCAAATACTGTATAATGAGATTGTTATTGTAAACTCACAGGCAGTGATTCAGGGGACTCTTGCCTGAGTCCTTGTTGAAAACTGAGGGATAAAACCCTAGAAACTGATGAAGAGAAAGGGACTTCCCTTTGGATTAAAAATTCCTTTCCAGAGAACAAAAATTGCGGTTCCTATTTAAGAAAATCAGAGCAAAACCTGTGTGCTATTGGGGCACAGTGATTGACTGGCTAGTTGTTCACTCTTGTTATTATAGTGGGCAAATATTTCATATTAGATGCATTGTTAGAACTACTTAAGTGAAATTTTCAGGCACAAATCAAAAAGGTAGAACTGGGAAGCATGGAAATTTCTGGTTCTGACAGTCAATGGGCTCTCATCTTCATAGCTAGAAGCCTGAGATTTTTTAAAATCCTACTTTTTGTAGTATTCTTAGAAGTCCCACACTCCTAGCTTTCAAGCTTAGGAATTCCAAACATTTTGAAGAAAAGGTGTCAGGGAGTAGTTGACACGAATTTACAAACCAGGAATTATGCCTGACCAACACAATAGCCTTCTAAAATGAAATGTACAGCTTGGTGGATGAGAGGAAAGCAGTGGATAGGGTTGACTTGATTTCAGAATGGCTTTCGACACTGACTCCCATGACATTCTCATTGACAGTCTGATGAAGTACAGACTAGAAAAGTGTATGTGGATTGAACTTTCAGGCTCAAAGAGTCAAGTCCAGTTAGAGCCCAGTCATTAGTGGTCTACCCTAGGGGTAGTTAAAATCTGCACTAATGATCTGAATGAGGGCACCCTCAGCAAGTGTGCAGATAGTATAATATTGGGAGGAGTAGTTGATAGGCTGGGTGGTTGTGCTGCCATTCAGAAGGACTTTGACAGGCTGCAGAAATGGGTGAACAGGTGTTCATGAGATTCAGAAAGGGGAAATGCAGTTCCTGCCCTTGGAGTTGCACCATTTCAGACTGGGGACTGAACAACTGGAAGGCAGCTTTGCAAAAAAAGGCCCTGACAGGTCTTGGTAGACAAGAAATTGAACTGGAGCTGGCAATACACCCCTAAATTGAGCAGGGGTTGGCAACATACCCTTATGGCAAAGAAGGCCAACAGCTCCCTGGGCTACAGTAGGCTAAAGAGGGTGATCCTTCCTCTGTGTTCAGCACTGGTGAGCTCACATCTGGAGTGTTGGGTCCAAATCTGGGTTTCCACATCAGGGGAGAGATGATCATACTGAAGAGAATCATGCAAAGAGCCATGACAATGATTAAGTAGTGGAACATCTCTCAAATGAGGATATGCTGTTGATGCCTAGAGAGGCTACCTGGAAGACAGGCTAGGCAGAGTTAAAGGAATAATATGGGTATTTATTAAAAGGCCTTCAAAGAATACACTTTGGGCAGTACAAGAGCCTGGCTGCAGTTTGACCCAAGATGGACCCAAGATGGATGAATGGTCATGAGTTTTCACACTTTTATAAGTTTCGGTCCATTTACATATTGGGGTTAATTGTCCAATTACACCTTCAGGTTGTGAAGTCCCATCCTCTCAGTTTGCTCTCCTCAATTTGCTGTTGTTTATACTTGTGCCTGAAGCTGCAACGGTGTTCTTGGTTCTGAGCCTGGAAAAGGATTGTTTTGTCTAACTGAACTGTGAAGACAACTTACTAACACTTTATATGAAGTTCAGAGTCAGACATTAAGGCAGTACAGAATCTGAAAAATACAAAAGCTAAAACTTATGGCTTCATTGCATAGACTGTTGTGTCTGGAGAGGAGAAGTCTCACAGGGATCTTAGCAGTGTTTATAGATGCCAGATGGGGCACAGTGAAGAAGATGAAACCTTCCTCAGTGGAAGACTTCCTCAGTGGTCAAAAAATTACAAACCTGGAATGAAACTAACCTTCATCCAAATGATTTTTCATGCTCCTGTGTATACTAGGGCTTCAATAATCTCATAGATCTTTAAATGAGATTAGGGTTTTATATATATATATATATATATATATATATATATGTATATGTAATGTTAATACTTTTTTTTCCTTAATGCCAGTACGATCTTTTCCATCTGTTGCTTATAATAAAAAGCTTGTGTAGTTTAAAGTAAAAATGAAGACCTTCATGGTGGTCAATCAGGCTAATCCCTTTACTTACCTAATATCCCTTTGCTATGGCAGCATACAATTTATCTGCTTCAGTAATCGCAGTGGACTTACTATGTTGGTCTCTATGAAGATCTGTATTTTAAGATCGTTGAAGTTTAGATTTGCTTCTTGCTGCATTGCATGAGTTCAGGAAGCAGAAGCCTTACGTTGTTATGAAGCCTTGTTATGCAAGCAGTATAATGAATCCTTCATAGTAAATTAGGACACTGCATAACAGAGTTATCTTACATAATTAATTATCTTTAATGGAGTTTTGAATTGGCACTGTTAGTCCTCCAAGACAGCAGTTTGAAAGTCGTGCCTTATCTATTTTTTGCCCTTCCAAAGGCTTAAAATCTCAGACCTTCAGGTGGCTATAGCATGAATTATTTTGTTAGTGGACAGTTGAACCATGTAAATTAATATTAGGGAGATGATTTATGCACCATTCATTCCACACTTAAAGCATATTTAAGGCAAGAATATATTTTTGTCCTTTGGAGCATCATCCTGATGTACCCCTGTATCGCATAATTTTGTCTTATGGTTGTTAATTTTACAGAAGAAATCTTATTAGCTATGTTCTGCTGTGTTGTGCTGCTTCTATGGGAAACCTTCAAGGGCAGGTCACCTTGGAGAATGGCAACCATCCTACAAGCCAAGGCATGCTCAGTTGGGCCTTTCCTACAAGCTGGGTGATTGACTGTATCACAGTGTCTGTTTTTATTGAGAGTTCAGAACCCACTACATGGTGCTATATTGCAGAATCACAGAATCATAGCATGACCTGGGTTGGAAAGGACCTTAAAGACTATCTAGTTCTAAGCCCATGGCCATCAGCAGGGGCACCTTTCAGTAGATCGGGTTGCTCAGAGCCCCATCCAACCTGGCCTTGAACACTTCCAGGGATGGGGCACCCACAACTTCTCTGGGCAACCTGTTCCAGTGCCTCACCCTCTCACAGTAAAGAATATCTTCCTAATATCTAATCTGAATCTAATCTATTCTCATTTTGAAGCTGTTCCCACTGGCCCTATCACTACATGCTCTTGTGAGTGGTGTGCTCCTGCTTATCACTTTTTGTGCCATGTAGAGTGCCTGAGGGGGAAGTCCTACATGACTGTCAAGTTGAGTTGCAAGATACCAGCTCTCTAAATGCCACCTTGCATTCTCTCAAGGTCCTTTGGAGATGTCCCAGAAGCTGAATGCATGGGCTAGGAAGGTGTTGGTTTCTAAAGGCTCTGGCCTCACACTGCCCCCCACTGCTGTTTCAGTCTCCATAGCTGATTTGTTCATTATTAAGTTACCCATTTACCGCATCGGATGCACATTTTATCTCTGAATGAATTCAGTAGTGATTAAGAACTTTTGAGTGTACACAATTAATTTTGTGACTACAATTCCAAACTTTATACGATCTGCAGTTTATATTTATTAGTGATCAGAACTTTTGGTTTTCTTCAGGAATTCAACCAATTTCGGCTGGCTAAAATTGACTTGGGGGAAATAAGGAAAACATGCATCCCTACAAGCGTTTGTTTTACCTTAGGTATTTACATGCATGCATATCATTCTTATTCAAGGCAACACAGAGAAACGTTTCACTGATGTAAATAGACTAATGAGTTATTTTTCTTTTGAGACGGTTTTCTTAAAACATTTCTGTTTAGTTTCCTAACTTCCTCAAGTCTCTTTTATAACTTTTATAAACAGCAAATTTAATGCTTTTCTTTGGTTAAGCAGGTATAAACTTGTAGAGTATGCAGACAAGGTGGCACACGCCTATTTTTAATAGTCTCGAAGTAAGAAAACATTGTCTTACAATAAGGGTGACTCATCTAGAAATGTAGTTAAGATCAGGCTAATACAAAACATCCTAAAAAAATTCCATTAGGATTACTGCCCTCAAGGTAGAAAACTTTGAACTCTAGTTCCAACATGTAAACTTTAAATGGGTGCTTCTCAGAAGACGTTTGTAACTTACAGTTTGACTCTCTGTCCTCCTCCTCCTCCTCCTTCTTGTTTTTTCTTTTCTCAAGGGCCTTACTTTATAAATTACTTTCCTACAAGAGCATGCATTTTCAGATTGGATAATTTGCCCTCACATTTGGCTAAAGAAGTATCTGTTGATGTAGATAAAATGATGATTTTTGCAAGTGCCAAGAAAAATATTGTAATGTCTTTAAACTGTTTATGACTGTAGGGTGCTACATATTGTGACTTGTGTTCTGTGAAGAAACCATGTGACTTTTTATAAAAATAAAAATTGAGGTAAGTCTTGTTTAGCAAAGGACAGAGATATTATGAGAGGTAGGCTGCATTTTCATGGGCATGCTCATGAACCAATGGCTGTTCTCTGCTCTGAGCCAAAGAAACAGACGGTCAGATGGGGAATACTCCTTGGAATAGCTACTGTCCGGTGAAAAACAACCCTCTTTTTTTCCCCTTGCCTTCTACCACAAAATGTTCCTTTTTTTTCCTGTTTGCTAATATTAGTAGGGTCAGTGTCAAGTTTGATTTTTAGTTTTGGTGGCTTCAGAGACATGAGGAATGGATAAACAACCAAAAAATTGTTAGATTTTTTTTTTGGTTACCTATATTATTCAAATAACAATTTCAACTCGTTCTGTTGATTGTGAATGAATGTTTGGCAGTATTTACTTAATTTTTCTTATGTTTACAGTAGTAGCAGCTCATAACAAAGATGTTTCTAAAGATACCAGAGGAAACCATACTGAATTCCTAGGCCAGTCAAGCCATTGACATGTAGAAAGTGCAAATGGAATTCTGATAGTAGTTAATTAATTTAATTAACTACTTGGAATTTACTGCAAGCTTCAAAAACATTTTGATGATTAGGATGTACTTTCAAAATATTAGGAATTGTAATAGCAGACTAAGAATGATGTGGTACGAGCATGTTTCCAAAACCAAGTGTATGTACACACATATATGTGCAATTAAGAGAAAAAAATTATGTCTGCAGGCTAAAACCTATTTGCCATTCAGATGCATTTTTTTTCTTATGGTATTAATTCTCTAGGATATGATATTTATTATCTTTATTCAAACTAAGTATTATTTTAATTGCTGCTTGTTTGTGGCATGCTCTTCAGGGTAAACTTCTAAGTCTTCCATTAGAGTACACTTAATACATCATCTAACTATGGTAGTTCCATAAACATGCACACATTTTAATTTATAATTGGGTATGATCCCAGGATAGGATCTAGACTGTGGCAGGTGTTGCTGAATAATAATGTGATCTAAAGCTTTCAAGATATCAAAGAGGAGTGTGGAAAAATTAAAAATTAAGTTTTCTGATGTAAAAAAAATAGGTTTAATGGAATAAATTCTGAAATCTTGTAATAAATTTAGCTTTAATGAAGGAAACTCCTGATAGGGAAATTGAATGTTTAAATTTGACAGCGTAAAGTTTTGACTACTTTTTATGTCATGCAAAAAATATGCTCTGGGTGTATATTAGAAGTGTTGGAAGGGATCAAATGTGATGCATGTGAATAGGGAACACTACTCCACTATCAGGTACAGCTGGAATGAAGCTGACACTAAATGGGTGATGTGTGTTGGGGAGAAGAAATTTCCAGGGAAACAATAAGTTTAAATAAGTGGAGGAAGAGGGAGCCAAAGCAAGGTAGAGAGTTTGATATTTATGTTATGTAATAGTGAGAAAACAACTAAAAAAAGCATTGGGCAGATGAAAAGGAAGCTATGGCAGAAAGTAGTTAAGTAGAACTGTGGTTCATTGTGAGAGGACAGGAGGAAACACAAAAACCCAACCAAGGGAAGTTCCAACTCAATAAAGGGAATAACCTCTTATGCCCTTAACAGACAACCAAGCAGTGAGCAGGTTGTCTGGAGAGATTATATGCCAGAAGGGTAAGGGGCTGAGTGACCAGGCCTGACCTCATGAGTGATCCTGCTTTGAGGAGTTTGAACAAGAGAACTCCTGAGGTCCCTTCCAGCCTCAATTATCCAGCGGTCCAATGAAAATAAAATGTTTTTAGCTGGGTATTAAAATTCTTTGTGACATGGCCATGTCGTGGCTTTCCAGAATGACTGTTCCGAACAGAATTCTGAAAACCAGGAATGAAATGCTGCAGACAGCCAGTTTTACTGGCAAGCAGCAAAACTCATGGAATCCCTGGAGTTATGAGCCAGCACTTCCAGCTGTGCTCACTGGGTTCAGCATGACTACACTGAGTGACAGAGCTCTATCGTCTTAGCAGAAGTAGAACACAGGCAGTCTTGGGGAGGAAGGCTCCACTCAGTCTTCCTTCCCACAATGCTGCAAAGGTGCAGTCTAAATTAACATATGGACCTTTTTTACCACTTAAAACAGTTTGGATTTAAATGGAAGTTAAATTTCAAACCTCAACTAGAAATTAACTGTTGCTTTACTATGATGATTTTATAAATGATGATTTCCCAGACTTCCTTTACTCATTTCCTTGATCATTTAAAAGCATGCAGCATCTTTTCAATATGTGTATTATCATTACTTTAAGGTTCTCCTACTTTATTAACATACTTCCCCCTTATAACATTATGTTTCTTCTCTGAATAAAAAATAGAGTTTTCCACACTTCATTGGTTTTTCTCTCTTCTTTATTAAACTCAGCTTGCAAATCTTAGTTGCTTTTTTGGTAATTGCCTCCCCTTTCTGATTTATATTACAGGAAATTAGAGATCTAAGAGGGCTGGAGAGAGTAGTGAGATGAGTTTTTATAGCTGCAGCCTTTGAGCAGTCTTTTGTGAGAATACTTCTGATGCTGTTGAATTCAGACTTCTTTTTTAAAAGTACTATTTAAGCCTAAGTTACGGTGCCTTTTTGGATTCCACAGCCTTCTTCCACATGTGAATTTTTGTAATAGCTCCAATCTGACCTTCTTCATTAAATTATTTAGTTCAATAGAGTCTGAGTTCTTGAAATCTGATATGCTAGTCTGGTTTATTATGTATATCTATCTTGTATCTGCACTTTGTATACAGTACTAAATTCAAGTGGCTCTTGCTCTGATTTCAATCTACTCATTAGTTTCTTTCTGCTGATAAGAAATTAATTCAATATGGTCACCCATTTTTCAGACTGTAAAGTTATTCTCTATTAAGTAGAAGCCAACTGTGATGCATGTTCAGTATACTTTTTTGCCCAGTGAATCTATGGGAAGATAATTTCTCCCACAGTTGTGGTATCCTCTGATTTCCAGTCCTGTGAGAACTGGCCATGCATTTTTTTAATTCTCTCTTCCATCTGGTCATGATGATTTATAAGCAGATGTTTATTGTTCTCTCCCTTTCTTCCTCCCTGCCCATGCTTGCTAACTTAATACAAAGTCAGTTGCCACCACTATTTTTGTTGTCACGTTATAAATATTGGACATAATAAATATCCATGATTTAAAAAATCATTCTAATTATCTTTTGGAATTCTCAGTGGTTAATTCACTTTTCCTGCTCACAGAAAATTTCTTAAAAATCACAAGTTACACAATAATGTTAACTCTACAGCAGCTTTAAAATTAATTTTCAGATCTTTATTTTTATAAAGACGACTGTGAGTTTACAATAGAAAGTGAGATGTTTCTGCACTAGTGAAGTTATACATCTGATTGAACTTATTGTGTGGTATGTAATTATAGAAATAACTTTCCACATGCAACAAATATGTATTGTTTATATCCAGACTTGTTTGAAGACCAGTTAGCCCATATTTTTATAATTTTTCTTGTCTTTCACTCCTAATTTATTTTGTGGTGGTGTTTGGTATAATTCTGTCTCTGGAGTTTCACTGAAGTCTGCTTTAAAAATAATTAGACTTTACATGTATGAAATGTCTAGCTTATGGAATGGCTACCCCAAAAACATTGGAAATCTTGTGGTTTTTTCTGTGTGTTAATTCAGCATCTAAAGAATAAGGTCCTGAATTAGACTTGACAGTTTCAGACTTGAATTTTGATTTATTGGCTTAAAGAAAGGCAAATTTTCACTGAATCTAAAACTTGAAGTCAATAACCAGAGAAATTCCTAATTATCTAAAATACTGGCTTTGTGGAACAGATCAGGTAATAACTTCACACTGTTGTTTTTGGTAGCAACAAAATACTGTATTTTGCCCCACCAGCAAAAGATCCAGGAAGTTGCCCAGGCCAAGATCTTTGCTATTGAGGTTACATCTGCTGTCTCCGTAAACAGGATCATCAATAAACTTTCTTTGGCAATTTTTTAGTATATATGGTTGGGAATAGGATTTATGTTATCCTCCTGGATTTTTTATTTTTTCCCCCCCTTTATTTACTCAGAGTTACTGACACTGCATTTAGTTATCTGTTGAAGTGATAAGAGGGATGAAATTTTCAAAAAGCTTTCTTGATAGTGTCAGTGTGGACCTGAACAAATACCTTTCAATAGATTTAAATGGGCTTTGGGGAGAAGCCTTATGTAATGATTTAATGTTGTGCACAATCATATAAAATATAAGTTGAATTTTGAGATGTATATTATGTAAATTACTTAGTTGCATTAACTGTACCTTGTAGCCTTTAAATTTGCAGCTGTTCAAAATGTTCTGTCAAGAAACAATACATGGACTGAAGATAATATTTAGCAGACTAGTAATCTGGATTAATTTATTTTTGCATGAAATACTGAGGTTTTTTTCTTGATCACAGACAACCTATCACAACGAGTTTGTGTTATCACCAAAGGGAAGGAATCTCTTGCACAAGTAGGTTTTCTCCTTCCTGAATCTCTGAAAAACCAAATAAAAGTAAGTACAACTCTATGGCTCTCAACTGTATAATTAATTTGATGCTTCTGGTTGCCACTACTCCTAAGAAATTATCTAAATAGTGTGAAAACAGAAACTGAGACTTCCTGTGTCACTCTAGTATTTATTACAAGAGATTAACACCAGGTGTGGAAGTTACCAAGAAGGAAGCATCTTCTGTGCGGTTGTGCTGCATAGGGAGATCTTACAGATCCACTTATCTGTCCATATTAGATTAAAGGAGAAATTGGATCCAGACAAAGAGGGGGAATTTTCTTTAGATTTTATGAATTCAGTAAGCCCAAATAGTTACAAATATGTTACAGAGGAAATAACTTTTGTTACTTTGAAGTCTGGCTTGAAGTTTGAACCAATTAAAGAGTCTGTTGTTTTCCTGCAGAGCTGTGAATGAAAAATCAAATTAATCACCCTTTTTGTATAGTGATAAGGGTACATTTCCTTCACAGTGAATGCTCATAGGAGTCTTTGGTTTAGGATGTTGATGGAATAGTATTCTGGCATTTAACTATCTTTTCTTTTTTCATTATTCTTTTTAATAGAGCTATCATATTTCCTTTTCCCAAAGGTGATTAACATTTGGTAATTGCTCAAATTTAGATCCGTGTTGGGGTGATTCTTAATTATATCTTATGTAATGGTATCACGTGTTCCTGTTACCCAGAGAAACAGACTGTTCAAAAATACAGGTTTTCTGATTTGCATGATGTTACTTCTACAATGGTTTTATTCATGTCTGTTGATCTTCTGCATGGTGTGTTAATTATTAGGATATGTTTCTCTACCAACCTGTATTGCTGATTTATATCTGGAAGTGCCATTTGGCATTGTAATTCAAGTTTTTGTTGGGAAAGAATTGTATTTAGCATGGAATCATGCTTTATACCTATTCAATGTCTACATCTAAAAGTGAAAAAAAATAGCAGAATTGAATAAGGTCTTTTCTTGTCTGAATAGCTCTATGAAGGGGCAGAAATATGTTTCCATTTCACTGACACCAGATAATTGCTGTTTCTCTTTTTTATCTCTGTGTAAACTATTCTGCTGTTAGTGGGAGGACATCACTTATCCATATCCTTTTAAACAATAAAACCTCTGAGTTATTTTTAAGCTTACCAATATACAGAATTTCTAACCTTAGAAAGAGTATATGCACAAGCCTATTTGTTCTCAGTACCTTGTGTGAGAGAGATTTGATTTTGTGCAAAATAATTATTTTAAGCAACGTAGATGTACCGCACTGAAATCTGGGCCTTTTCAGAGGGGCAATTGGAAGGTAATTGATCTAAATAAGAGACCAACTGGGAATCATTCAGTAGAGTACATATTATCTGGGACTAGTATTTTAACATTTTAGATATTTTTGACACTCCAGTTCTCAGTAGCAGCCATATTTATTTGTGGAGTTTTTATTAACTTCTACATATGTCCCTAAAGAAGAACAGAAAGAAATTTTCTTAGAAGGATTTCTGAGAGAGACTCTAACAACATGATGATATCAATAACAGGGGGAAAAAAGACTTAAAATTTGAACTAATAAGATAAAGAAAATGAAAAGAAAATATTTTCTAAGAAATTTTAAAGGCTTCAGCTATTGCTTGTGAAGTACTTTAATAGTATTTTAGTCAGTGTTACTTTAAACAGGATGACTAAAGAATGAATATTTTGTTAAAGACATCATACTGTGAATAACATAACTTGAGTTTTTCCTTAAATTTCTTATTTAGCCCTTTCTTTTGAATCAAACAAACCTAAATGAGAGCTGAAGGTGTTTTCTTCTGTGACTGAATACTCCTGTTTCTTTAGTGACAAACTGCTGCTGTCACTTGAAATAGAATCAACTGGATGAAGTTGTGTGTCATTTTTATGACTGGATAATTATCCATGAGTAGGATATAAAAATATTTGTTTTCAAATAGAAAAAGAACTAGCATTTCACTAGTAGGAAATCACCAATTTCTTAGTGTTTGTATTGTCCATCTGCTGCATTGGTGTTTGTGTTTTTAAATTCTGATATAATTGAAATAAATTTGCAGGTTCCAAATGTCCTGGTATCAGTTTTTGATTTTATGGAAGTGGATATTGAATAAAGTTGAAAATTCAGTACAGGGCATCTGATAACTAAAAAAGAATAAAGAATATCAATTATTACAAGGACCAGAAGTAATTAAGCAGATCCATATACTCCTTTTTTATTTAAACACTGAAACATTATGTGAGAATCACTTTTTACCAAGGTAGTATTTTTAGGTACCTTTTGCTCTCTAATGTAGTTGATAACATTGATTAATATTAATTTTAATTTTTAAAAAAGTACTATTGCATAGGATAGTAAATGGCAAATAAGAATTCATTTTAGTTATTTAATGATTTATTGAAGCTTCTTCTTAGGCAGTTGTGCTTACTTTTCCAACAGAAAATTTCAATTTCATTTTTGCTAGATAATATGGTGGCCAAAAAATGCTAGTGTGTTACTTGATAAAATTGTTGAAATTAAATAAAAAATCTGATACACTAAAGGAATTTTTAAATGCTCAGCAATACTTAAACATCACATATTGTAAGACCTTAAAGGAAAAAATAAAAGTAGGCCTTCTTCCTTGGATCATGTTCCAAAATACATTCTGAAAAGACACTGGCTTGCAGTAGGCTCATGTTCATCAAAGTACGTGCAGGGTTGTAAAGGTACCAGGAATTTCTGATTTTATGTCTTCAGAGGTCCAAGCCAGGTAAGCCCTGGAGTACTGCATTTTCCAAGTATTTTTAAGTAATTAGTACCTTCTGTAACTTTTATTTTAAAATATTAAACGTCAGCTATTTGTGGCTATGCTATCAAATTTTGAGTCCAAGATGTTTCTAAAATCTTTAGAGCATAACTATCGACTTCTTGGTTTCAAACCAATCTTCTTTGGCAAACAATTTAGCTCCTAATTATTACAAAAAATTAACAGATGCAAGCTTTACATAACACTGCAAAACCTTTTAAAATTTATTTGGTACTTGGATTGTGGATTCAGTAGCAAATTAAGGGAGCATAGCAGTGTGTTACTTCTGTGGCTTGCTATGATACTCTACTATGTGTTTTGGGAAGAAATAAAACTCAGCTGTACCATAAATCAGTGGGATTTGCTGATTTAATGCAAGTAACATGAAGACTTTTTTTCCCCTGAATTTCAAGATTTTTTAATTTGTTTTGAAGTGTTATCTTCTCTTAGGGAATAGATTCACTCTCTGCTACCTGGTTTACTGTTTTACTTAAGGCAATCCTGAAGCTGATAATGCAGTAAAATCTACTTTTTATTTTAACTGGGATAAGATAGTTATTTAGCTTGTGTTAAAGGTTACAAAATAAGTATGACTGTGCTTAAGAAAGTATTTTAAAATATTCATTGAGGAAACTATTTCAAGGAGAATCTCCAGATGAGTCTTGTACTCTTGTTCTGGTCAGAATCCTGGAATACCAGTGCACCTGGTCTTTCATGCATACTTATTTTATTTTTAACTTCATGAAGATAAAATTTATATGTCTGAACATTGTAGAGGTTTTCTCAGAATTAGAGGTCTAAAATCATTAGATCATTTTACAGACAGTGTTTTCGTCTATTGAAACAGCTGAACATCCCAACCCAGGCAGCAATGCTCATGTCTGATGCTTCCAGGCTGTTTCTGGAATGGCTACTCTGAGCAGTATACTTCAGCATACGTTGGGCTCCATGCTTCACTGTTGAGTGCCCCAGAAATTTGAGCAATTTTCAGTTTTTGTAGTTGAAATAATAATTTAGTAATATTTACTAATAATCATTTAATAATAATTTAAATTTAATAAAAAATATTAAATCATCAACCTCTGCCACAATGGTGGAAGCTTTAGCAGAGGGTTAAGATTGAATTAGGATTTTTGACTTTTTTCTTTCTTTGTCTAATCAGGTTGAAGCTATTTCAGTATCTCCAAGCAAAAATGATAGCCACCTACAAAACATCATTTCAGGACAGTGCTACAATTTTGTTTGTGTAAATGTAAGTAGTGAGGATGCGTGCTTTTTATTTTACACCTAAACTAGTAATAGTAAATCATAAATATTTGTATAGCAAGTTGCTTGTTATTTTTGTCTTCATGTACTGGGTCCATTCTGATGTTTAGTGTTTCTGATGTGCACTAAACTAGACCTTTGAGATGCTGGTCTGTTCATTCTCTGCTTCTGCACTTCTGTCACTGTGGTGTTAATTAGCAGTGAATTCTTGAGCAAGAGGGATAAAACCCAAAGTCGTTTAAAATTTCCTTCCATAACTGTTGTACTGAAGTGAATTATTTTAAGGAGAGGCCTGTCATACCTGAAGTTCTCTAAATGTGCATTCATTGCTACCATGGTCTAAATTAGTGTTTCTCATTGTGGACATGTGCATGCTGTGTGATCTGTATTTGGGTCCATGTATGGGAACAGGTTGGATTTAGATGAACCATATCTGAGACCAATCAAGACCCTTAATCTTGTTTAGTTTTTTTTCTATATGTATATAAAGGGTTATTGATATTATTAATCTCATTCTTTTTCAAACATCTATAACTTTAACAGACGATACCTTGAAAGTATAATAATAACAATCAGCTAATCAACCAAACCTCCCCCAAAACAAAAAAGTGATAGATCTTCTTTTGTTTTGGTAAATAACAGATCTTCAAATTCTATTTTTATGAAATAATTGTTGTTTTCAGTAATTTTAAACATTTATTTTAACTTAGGATAAAAGGTGTGCCATTCAAGAAATCCAGGAACTAGTGGATATGTTGGAAAAATCAAATACTCCTCTCTTATATCCAGTTGTCCTTATTTCGGTAGGTAACTCCTGTAAATTACCATAGAAAGCATCTCATTAATTATTTTAAATTTATATTGAATATAAATATAAGTAATATTTAATTTTTTTCTAAAGTTAGGCTAGGTTTAAACTGCTGCTAACTAAGAATAAAATTCTAAATTCAATCTGTAAATTGGTCTCTAAAGAAGCTCATTTTCACTTCAACAAATGTACTGCATGCTGTCAGAAAACAAACTGACACTAACAAATGACAGTTTATTAGTTATGTATTTCTGTGAGAGGCTCATTGTGGTGGGCTGGTTGCCCTGAACTGTTTAACTCCTGCCTTGCTGTTGTGCTCTGTCTCTGCTGGGGATGCTGCAAAGCATGTGCTGTGCTTGAATGCTCAGTTGAAACAGAATTAAGTGGCTCTATTTTTTTCTATGCATGTGTGGTTCTGATGGCTGCACTGTTTTTAATAGAGGCCAGGATGCCATTGGCCTTCTTGGCCACCTGGGCACACGCTGGCTCATGCTCAGCCACTGACAACCAGCACCCCCAGGTCCTTTTCCACTGGGCACCTTTCCACTCTGTCCCAGCCTGTGGTGCTGGCTATGGTTGTTGTGACCCAAGTTCAGGACCTGTCACTTTGCCCTCTCAAGCCTTATAACCTTGGCCTCAGCCCATGTATCCAGCCTGTCCAGATCCTTCTGTAGAGCCTAACCTAGCATACCTATTATATCCTCACCTACTGAAGGTTGTTCTCTTGGAGCGAGTTAGTGTGATTCTATGAACATCATAGAATCAGTATAAATATTTAGCACTTTGTTTCTAGGTCATCTTTTTTTCTTGACCCTGTTTCTGGGGAACTACAGGGTAAAATTTTATTTTACTGAATTTTCAAAGATAAATTACTTCCACCTTTCATAATCAGAGCAATTACATGTCCAATTCTGTTGGTCATTTACAAGGCCACTGGATGTGCAAAATGCTCTTTTCTGGATTGAAAATGTTTTCATTAGTCCTTTATCAAGAATATAAAAATCATTTCTGTCTGTGTTGAATTTTTAATGTGAAGATAAAGTTGGAATTGTTTATCAACTAGCTAATGCATCAAAAGCATGCTTATTTGTGCCAGATTGATAGCACTTTCCAGTCTGAAAGTTAATTCCAATTAAATACTTTCTTTAGTGTGATGCTAGGAATGTGAAAACTTTGGTTTAATAGTTGTAGCTATAAACATTCTGGTCTTAGTATCTCCTAAGAAATAGAAGTGAAAATAATTCTTACACAATCTCCCCATGAAACTTGGGGTTTGCCCCTGAGATACTATGTCTTGAAGTCATTGTAGAACCCAGAACCATTTCTAATGAAAGTGTACTTGCTTGAGCAGCCTGAAGTATGCACAAATTATTTAGGTGGACTTCTTTTAAAATAGCCTTAGGAGAAAATAATATATTTAATTCCTTTACTATACTCCAGATCCATCAGTTGTTTCTGGCAACTACTTGAAATTTCTGGGAACTAGACAGTGGAAGAAAATCTCATAACTAGGTGAAACAGTAGCTAATATTTAAAACACTGGTTGAAGTATATTTGTTAAAGTATGTTGCCTAATTGCAATTGGGTATCTGGTGGAAGTACCACACTATCTTTTAGAAATAAAAGAAAGGAAGAAAAGGAGATCTGGAAGGTGTGTTTTAAGTGAGTGACAAGAATTAGCTTAACAAATCATTGTCTCGTATTAATCACTGGGAAGTATTGAAGTCCTTTAACTTCTAATCTCTCAAACTCATTACAAATGGTATGGGGGACAGAAACTTCTAAACTTCCTTCATCAGTCTTTAATTAAATTCAGTGTTGAATGTCCTCTTCACTAAGGCTCATGAGTGGGATTTTCCTCAACTTTATTCTTTCCTATATACTTTTTCAACATATTACCTGAATGAATTGTTGGTGAAAAATCATATAATACACCTTCTTTCAATGTAAAAGGACATATTAATGTTTCTCAGACAAATGTGAATCAGAATTTTAAGCAGTATGATGACATTTAAATGCATAGTTCTTAGGTACCAGCTGTAAGGGAAACATGTTTTTCTACTCTCAAAAGTGAAACTCTTGAAAGAATAAATGGGAGAGTTGCTAACTGCTTCCATTCTAAACTCTTAACTAGGAACAGTCTAATGTAGTTGGATTTGAGTAATTGGAAACTTCTTGTCTATTCTTTGATTTCATGACAAAAGCAACTTTTAAAAAATAATCTGATAATTAGAAAAAAAAAAAAAAGTTGGTTTTTTTTTTCCTTCCAATAGTCATCTTCTTTAGTTGTAAAAATGACAGATGTTATTATAGTGCCAGATTCTGTGTTTAACCAGCTCACTGAACATTGATCCAGTAAAAGGATGAGCCTGCACTGGATGTGATGACTTCCATCCATATTCCCACCTATCGGTTGCCACAGATTCAAAGTCTATCCATTATTCTGGTGCCTGACTGGATTGTTTCATGACATCTGTAAGCCAAAGGAGCAATTGGATCTGGAGAAAAGGGAGATTAATGTTTCAGGAGAAATAGGCATCACAGAGGTGAACTTCAGGCAATTATTTGTTTGCATCAAGCCAGTATCTTCTCCAATTATGCTGTAACCTGAGAAACCGTATTCTTAAATTGACATTGCTTTTTTAAGCAATACATTTTCATGTTTGTAAATGGTTTGAATGGATTTGAGTTTTATGTTGTTGCTTTGCTTAGGGTTAGAAAGAAAGGAATGCTAATACTTTAACTCTGTAGTTACAGTTATTTGCATTTCAGTACCAAAGTTACTTTGAGAAAAATCTCATTTCAAAGCTGTCAAAGAGGTTAATAGCAGAGAGGGGAGCTAGGTTAAGTTCTCTCAAAGTAATAGCTTTTATAATTTCTTGTAAATAGCGCTAAATGAGTAGTACTTAGCTTTGTTTTGGGTAGAAAATAACAAAATAATGAGTGTCTGTGAAAATTAATCTAACACTGAAGTAGAAGACAATAGCTTTGCTTCTTGTGAGTATGTATTTAGGCAATAAACAGCTTCTTTATAGAAGTGTTGCAAGAGAAAATGAGTAAGGACCTATTTTCTGTCAGTATAAATGGAACATAAAGCACAAAGAGGACTTGAAATAATTTTCCCAAGCACTGATCTCTGGGCTGATCGCTATACCCCTACCTCTGTGTAGTAATCACAGATGAGTTTTATATGATGGAATCCTTCATCCAGAAAAATGTTTTTTCTTTCTTTTAGGGATAAAGGTATTTCTGCCATTAATGGGTGCTGAAACCTTATATGTACAAATCATCATCCTTAATTTTGATTTCTACAGCTAATAGAAGCTTTGTAAGGGAAATTGATTAAAATGTGGAATACGTACTTGGGAAAGGGTTGAGCTGGTTGACACCTCCCTGGAAATACTAGTTACAGAAACACAAAATATTCTGAGTTGGAAAGGACTCACAATGATTCAACTCTTGTCCCTGCACAGGATACCCAGGAGAGAATTCATAGAACCATAGAATATGACAGGTTGGAAGGCACCCCTCAGAATCATCAAGTCCAACTCCTCGCCCTGTACAGGACACCTGAAGAATCACACCATGTGCCTGGGAGTGTTGTCCAAACACTTCTTGAACTCAGTTTAGGTCCTGTAAGACCTGCCATGTTTGTGTAGTGTCCCTTATGGAAATGAGACTTGCCTTTCCCTGCCCAAGAGCTCAGGATAGTCATATCCCTACCTTCTTTCACAGTAGTTTCTGTTTTTTAAACTCGAAGTATTATCTAGAAATTAATCCAATTTAGGCAACTAATAGGCTGTACTGAAAGGATAGTAAATTTCTGATGAAACTTTAAAGAATTCAGTTCTGTCTTGAAAACTTTCAAGATGCTTACAAAAGACACATGTACTCTATAGTTCTCTGATAGTAAAAAAAAAAAAACAACCTAAAAAAAAACCTCCTGTGAACGTTAGTCTTGAGCTTATAAAAGAATATTGTTAGTTCTCAAATTAAATTGAATATTTTTAAGATGCATGACATGTTCTGGCTGTTGGTTTCTTCTGCTTTGAAAAAAATATTTTTCACGTCCCAAAATGTGTTAGTGGAATTCAGTAGTAAATAGAAGCTATCTCAGAAAAGCCTTTTTTAGTCTGTATTTTTATGTGTGCTAAACACATAAAAATGAAATGCTAGAAACTATCAATCTAAAATGGCACACCATGGAAAAAGTGGATTTTGGTTTTTTCCTCATCTGTTCCTTTGCAGGTGCACTTGGATATTTCAGAAAATAATTCTTTCAGCATTGGGATGGAAGACATAACTACAATCAAGAAATTTGCAAGAGAAACTAAAAAGAAAAACATTTTGGTTTATGGTCTCCTTATCCAATATAAGGTATGTAATTATCTTTCTGTGTGCAAATTATCTTCTCTTGCAATTTATATGATTAATGATAGAATCTTCATTTAAAACAAAATCAAAGGGAAATAAATATGACATGAAAAGGATTTTTGGGAAGATTCTTGCCTGTTCTTGTTAAAAATTCAGACAAGCCTGTAGTTATAGACAAAAATGTAAGCTTTTTCATTAGAGAGGAATAAATGGTAAACATTTTTTTTGAAATGCATAGAAACATTAGGACCCTTTTAGCTTTTCTGCTTGGGAACTTGCTTTTTTTCAGCATTAGAAAAAGAGAAAAATAGTGAAAGTACATTCATTCAGTGGTTCTGCAGTATTTTATGTCCCTCATCAAAACAGAGGTTGGTACTCAGGTGACAGGAAGGGCATGGCATGTAGGTGTTGAAACAGTGTCTGTAATAGCAGCAAATTGCCTCAGCTGGAGGCAAAAAGAGTTTGCACTTCAACATAATTTGTACTCACAAAAGCTATTTAAAAATAAACCATTTGCCTGGGAAACATGTTCTGTCAACCAGAAGAGTAGGCTGCCTTGCCTCCAGTGCAGATATAGTTTTGCAGCTTCTTAACTTAGTAAACAGTGAAGGAACAAGTAAGCCAGAAATTTTAATAAAGAAGAATTAATCTGATCTTAACTGCTTTTGTTTTTTAGGTTGAATTTTGTGTTTGGGTTTATATATAAATTGATTAAATGTGGCTTTAGTTTTATATTTTTTTCTGGTATACAAAGCTCTTGATCTTTCCCATCAAATTCTATTGCTTTATTAAGAGCTGTGAGTATCAATACTTATAAGTTTATGCTTTTATAGACTTTTAATGCCAACACAATACGAATATTGGTATTATATGACATTAGTTCATCTCTTGTTTATAAAACACTGAAGGACATATGAGTTTTCAGTTTTCTTTCTGCTACTATCAAACCCCATTTTTTCAGGGTGAATTCTGGCTTCTTTTGGTAAAAATAATTTGAATAACTATTGAAATATATGTCTAAGAGTCACCTTATAAAAAGTAACACTTCAAATATTGCTTTAGTCTAACTGCAGTTTTTGCCTTTTAGACTTCATAGTGGGCATATGATTTTATATACAAGTGAATCAAATAGACATATGTGGATAGCAAGAGTTAGTACAGCTGACTGAAAAAAAGAAAAATCTTTTATAATCTTCAGTGGATTTTGATGTGCATGGCACTAAGACATTTTAATATAACGGGAACATCTAAGAGCAGTTGAGATGTGAGTGGGAATTCTTGATCTGTGATGATAAGAGGATTGCAGGAGACTGCTGCCTCCATTCTTTGAAAATAAAAAGCTAGAATCATTATGTAAGATCACTGCAGGCAGAATCATCACTTATTAGCATGGAGAAAGTCTTAAATAGAGTAAAACACTTCACAAAGTAAGTAAACTATTTCTAACTGTCTTGTTTTAAAATGGATTTAAAACATGTCCCTGCTGACAAAGACAAACATGTAGTCTTGAGTTCCTGCTGTCTACTTGGATCGATAACAAAAGAATAGGTTGTACGCATCATTTATATAAATATGATGTATCTATAAAGTTTACTTTTGGCTGTGGATCTATATAATAATTGTTCCTAGGCAAAGATCCCAGAAAGACTGGATGTATGAATCTAGAAATTACATAGCCCCAAATTTATTGCTGGTCTGGGTGGGACTGAGAGACTGTGGACAAAAAACAATTTGTTACATGAAAAAACATCTTTTAAACAGTTTCTTTTTTTTTAATTTTAAGTCCAAAGCATGATTTGAGAGTCACACAGGTATTTTACTTCTAGTACAAGCCATTAATAGATGAACCTGTAGGTGAGTTTCATGCTTGAGGATGGAATTTCACCTGGGCATGACGGAGAGTCCAGAAGTAGAAACACAAAAAGCACCTGTGCTAATGCAAGATAGTCTATTAAAGCAATAACTTCTGTCACTAGATGCTTTCTAGAAGTCGCAGAAAGCTATGGTTGATTTTGGGAAAAGAGTGATGACAGGTTACTTCATGGAGCTTTCCTATAGCTGACAGGTTTGTATCATCACTACCAGACATACACAGTTGATAAGTACACATTTCCTAATTCAAAAAAAAGGAATTTAGTGAGAGACAGCCATGGTAATGTTCAGGTGAAATTATGTTAAGAAGGGGTTATATGATTAATTGGGTGTAAGAATATGTTGATATAAAAGAAAAAGGGAGCAGTCTTTTGAATTTTGCATTAGTAAAGCAAATTTGTTGAAATAAGTACGTTTTGAAAATATAGCACTTTTTTATGCTTTGGAAGTGGAAATTGAATGCTTTTAGAACCAAGGAGTTCAGTTTTGATGGTATTGAAGGGAGATGTGAAGCCCTTAGAAAAGGTATAAGCCTTTATTTTCACTTCTTAAATGCAGTGTTTGTTTGGTATTTAGAAAGAGACGTCAAGTATTTTTATGACTATTTGATACACCAAGAAGAAAATCAGGAGAATTAAAGGAAGAGGGTTTAATGTGCTGTATAAATGACCTGCTTTTTACCTTTCATTTGCCCATAACAACTGCATGTTTGCAGCTGGTACACAAATAGATATTTCTCTTATAAACATCATGTATAGGATACCATATTACTGATATTGATATACAGATTGGATCCACTTTATAAAACCTCTAGTTTACATCCTGAAAATAATGTTAATTTAAATCACACTTATGATTTTTTTTTCTAAAACAGTTCTTCAATGTTAGAAGTGGTTTACACATTCAGAATACAAAGGGCCAAAGAGTATTCAGTATCCAGAGTTTGAATTTATGGAATTAGTTTTTGACCATTTTTCAGATAATTTGAAGAAAATATCTGATAAGCAAGGTGAATTAAAAATGGGGAGAAAGGTCCATTTTTTTAATAGATTATATTACTGGCAAGTGTTGATAAAAATGTTAGTAAAATTCCAACTCCTTAATTCAATGACAAGTTCACCTTGAAAAAAGCAATGACTGGCGTGGTATTATTATATACTAGAATAAGAATCTTTGTTTTAATAATGATCAAGTAGGATGTAATGGAGAAAGAAAATTCTGAATATTAGGAGGACAACCTGTAAAAAGAAGCCAAGTTATTCTTAAATAAACAGAGTTGTACTTAGATTCTTAAGATCTGCTGAAACCCAAAGAATATGAAAGCGAATGTCAAATCATTGCATCCGTGCTGGGCTGGATATATATTAAAAGCATTCATTTATATCATTGGAGCCACAAGATTTGAGAGAATACCTCAGCTGCATGTTCTGTGTTCTGAGCAATGGAATAATCCTGAAATTGGGCCTTGATCTCACACACACACAAATGTTATTATTTTAAACATATTCTAGGTAGTTAATGGGATTATGCTTGAATATGACAGGAATGTTTAAAAAGCCCCCTATTTTCCCTATTTACTGTGCTTCACCCTTAAAAAAACCCTTATGATTGAATAACGAAGATAATCAATCAAATAATCAAAAGAGAAGCATTTCCTAGCATGGGAGTTCAAATTCAACTGCTTGTAGAGGTTAAAGAAATAACAACTTGGTCTGTAGGTTTCAGTAATGACTTCACTACTGTTCACAGGGAAAAGGAACAGTAATCATCCAAAACAAAGCACATTTGGATGGACATAGGAAACCACAGAAAGCTTTAAAATAAGAAAGTAACATCAATATATCTCGGTTATAGAACTGTATTAATAAAAACTAATCTTAGTTCAGAGAAGCGCAGAGAGAATGTTGTGTAAGAGCACTAAATATGTGCTAAGGCTTACCTAGGGTAAGATGAACCCAAATACTTTTGCCTCTGAAACTTCTATTTTGTTAAGATGAAGATAATTTGGTCATTATAATAGTATTATTTAAAGGAACAGACAGAAAAATCACAGTACCTACTCTAAAAAGAGAGAAATGACACAATAGAATAATTATTATGAAGGTGCTTGAAACTAAAGGGAACCTGAACTGTGGGTCATTTCTTATGCAAACATAATGAACACTTACTGTAGCCTTAAAGATTTTTTGAAGACAAGAGGCCCATCTGCAGTGTGGTTGATGGCTCAAGAAATACTTAGTGTGCCAGAAGTGTTTTATGTCTGTCTTGGTAAACCTCAAAGGTAAACATTTATGATTTCTTTTTCATCAAAGATCCCTTAAAATAGTATTATGGGTAAACATTAAGGCAGTGTTTCTCAAAAGAGGGAACACACCCCTCAATGGGATAATTCACAAAATAGAAGGTGATTTGGCAGCCGGTAGTATGACATTGGGCCTGGAGGGCAAATGAAGTAAAATCACAAAATAAAACATTGG
This sequence comes from Zosterops lateralis, assembly GCF_965231275.1. Taxonomy (NCBI): domain Eukaryota; kingdom Metazoa; phylum Chordata; class Aves; order Passeriformes; family Zosteropidae; genus Zosterops; species Zosterops lateralis. The sequence goes on along the minus strand of NC_139762.1, from coordinate 30,566,902 downwards.
AAACTCATTAAAAACAAATAGATTCTGCCCTACATGACCCCTGCATGCTTCTCAATTCACTTAGTAATCAGTATAGAATTGGTCAAATGATTGCAATCTGATTAAATTGATTAGGATGCTGCCTGGAGACTTCACTTTTCTCAAAATGACTTTTTTAAATTTCAGCTATAATGACATAATAGATTGTAATGAATATATTGTAATTAATTGATTGTAGTGAATTATGAATTTATTCCTAATATGTAATGAATAGGTTTCTTAATACAAACCCATAGCCAGTCATTCACCAGTAAAACCAGAAATCCATATTTATGGAGACTTGACACATTTTTATCCTTAATTATTGGTACTATCTGCAGTCAGTCATGAATGTGTATTTTGCAATAAGTAGAACTGACATGATGAGAAAGATTTACAAACATGGCTTTGTACTTTGAACTGAAATCTATTTGATTAAACTAACCTTTTACATCTGTTCTGTACCATTCAGAGGATGTTAAGAAATTTAAAAAGAACATGTCTCTGGCACATTAGTCAATTAAGAAATGTATTAGTTCAAATTTTACAAAAATGTTGGGGAAGTTTTGGGCTTTGAGTCAGGAAAGGTCATAAACACAAAACTTTGCAACCTCAGTTTTGCTTGAAACGTTGATGCGTAATGTTGTGGGAAGCACAGCTGCTTGGCTGTGCTGCTGCTCATTTCAGTAGATATCCTGAAGCTTGATACTGGATAATACTGCTCAAAAAAATGGGATTGCTATTCTTTTATTTCAGAATTTGAGTGTGTCTACCTTGAATGCATGCATACATGCTCTTTTATTTTCTTGCTCTTTTTCTCCTGACACCTTTCTCTCTTTTCTTGTCTCCCCTCAAGTGTTCCTCTTCTTCTAGCCAAAACAGGTAACAAAACAGTGGATTTTCTAAAGATTTGCAACTCTTCTAAAAGCACTCAAATGAAGATTTCCACAAACTAATTTCTCAGTGCAGTACCAAATTCCCAGTCTGAGGAAGATGGTCTTTTAAGAAAAATAATTGGTAACCTTTAGGGCTTTCATTAAATAACTGTGTAGGTTTTTATCAGAGAAAGGTCAGAAAGTTGCTCAATTTGTCTCTGCTATTACAAGTTCTGGGAGTTTAACAAGCTGCACAGAAAACTATGAGGTTAATATTTTATGCCTTTTACACATGACCTTTTTAGTCTTGTTTCAGCTATTGAACTTATAATTGGAGAAACCAGAGTTCTTCAATCAACTTGTCAGCCAAAGTGATTAAGGCATGTAGACATATCCTAGAAGTCGTGACTTCATAAAATGGCCTTTAAACATCCTTACTCTTATACCCCAGTTCAGCCATTTTGACAGTGTTAGTCAATAAAGGTTGCCAGTTGTTTCTTTTGTAGATATTTTTAACTGTATAAAACATATTCCTCTAAAATAGCTTTTTAGTATGAAGAATTTTGAGGAATAAGTGGATTTAAGGTGGATTTTTCATCTTAACTGTCTAGTAGAAATGAAAATGAAAATATGTGACACACAACATAGGAACTTAGAAAAGTATGTCGGTATTCATTACTCTGGATACTTCATTGTAATAGGAAATAAACATTGAATTGGAGCCATTTGCAAAAACAAATACTATGAGCATGAAATCTAACTTTCATCATCAAATCTGATAGTATGAGTTATTCTGATTTTTATTTCTTATTAAAGCTTTGATGTTGACCTCTTATCTCTTAATGGAAACATAAACATTTAAGATGAAAGGACTTTGACACAAAATTTTGTTTGCAAACAAATGGCTTTTAACTTTTTTCCATTGCTAGCCTGCCTGATAGAAACCTCTGAAGTCCATTGCATCTTTTTAAGGACAGTTGCACTATTGAGTTGTTAGTGCTGCAATTCTCCACTTAAAGCAATGTTTGTACTCCTTTACTCTCTAAGTTGGGCATCCAAAATTAATGTTCTCATTTGGCTTCCATGCTGTCCCCCAGAGGCATCATTTAGCAGGTAACAAATGCCTATAGTACAGAGTACTTCTGGTTTTTCTGGCTTAGCTCTGATTATATAAAGCAACAATAACAAAGAAGTTTTCTAAAATTGTTCTGTGTGCTTAAGAAGCATTTTGAAAATGTTAACAGCTTGCTGTTGTATTAGTTTTCTAATGATCTTTTGTATTTTGAGTGCACTTTTTCAATTAAAGATATGGCTGAAATTCTTCAGATAACTTTTCAGTTTCAATGCAAGGTTAAGTTTTGTAGTGGAAGTATGCAAAGGTTGTAGCACATTTTCATCACTATATTGTACCAGGAAAACTTAGGAAGTTCTTCAGCCACTTCAACGCAAAAATTCCCTTCAAGCTATATATTGTAGTGACTGTAATTATTTTGCAGGCTTTTGCTCCAGTCCTTGCAGTTGTGGTAGTTCCTAAAATTTGTGCAGCAGAGGCAGTAACCATCAAATCTATATTGGGAGTATTAATTTCATCTTTCATCTTCTCCTGCTATATACTAGCAGGAGTCAAGTAATCCAGCCTCAGGCTAACTTGGGGGTATTTCTTTAGAAGGGTTGGAAGACCTTTGGTTGGAGTTTCTGTAGGTATTTGAGACACTAAGAACCAAATCTTATTTGTTACTTATGTCTGATTGTTCAGTGAAAGTCATCCATTATGGATAATATCCAATGCTGAAATATTTAAAAATAATATGTGATATTGCATATGGCAAAGGCCCAATAATATTAGGAATGAAAAATGCCCCAGCTGGTGCGCAACCATCAGATCCCAGTGATACCCTGTCCATCCTAGTAGCTGCTTTGTCCACTTGAACCTTTTTCAGATTTGTCACCCATCTCCTCTGGAAGCATCTATCCTGATACATCCCAGGTTTGGGTTTCACTGCAGTGGGATTTATTATGCTGCAATATGTCACCATCTAAAATGATCATAAAAGACTAGATCACAAGTTTATCTAGATCATTTTCTTGTGTCCAACAGTAGCTGTAAGGAAATCCCTAGGAGAGAATTAGATCAGGGCAAACATTTATGGCACCCCTAAATTTTTTCCTTACAGTCAGTAACTGTTAACCTAAGTATTTCCTGAGCCAGAGAGGTTTTTGGTGGAAATAATACTCCTGATAGGTTTCTGTTCCATGCTCTTGTCTTCTGAGATCCATGTAAACTTATAGCCTCCACTGTGTCCTCAATGAACAACTACACAGACTGAAAAACAAAGAAAGAGAAGTAGTTCTTCACAAGCAGTGTCCTAAGCACAGGGGCTTGCTTCTAGTCTGCTAGGATCTCATAATTTAAAATTTGAAATACAGATGAATTGTTTTACATTCACTTACATTCGACTTCATTAATCATTTTATTGTCTAGTTACTCAGTTCATAATGAATTTCCTGCATTCCATGCCAGTCAGCCACTACCCTAGTGGACTTGGTATCATAATCAAACTCATATTATTACTTGCTATTTTTTCCTATTTGTTTATGAAAGTGTTGAACAACATAGATCCTCTAACAAATCCCACCTGAACTATGTGAGTTCTGTTCTGAGGACTAAGCATTGTCTCCTACTCACTCTACTCAGTCTTTTGAGCGAGGATTTATCCCTGGCAGGTCTTCTGCCTTATGTCTTGGAACGTTTGTTTTCTTAAAAACCTTCGGAGAGGAATTTTGTTGAAGGTCTTGGAAATCTCAGTAAATTCAAGCAACTGTCACCCACTCCTTTGAATAAATACAGTGAGAATGCACATTCAAACTTAAAATCAAAGACCTGTTGACTTTATCATCATTTTAACTTGCTCTCTGCTATTACTGTTGAGTATTTCATTGTTTGTTAAATTTTCTGGTACAGAGTTACTGCTTTTTACTCTGTAGTTCTCTGTATCTTTTCAGGATTTTCTTGTTTCAAATTGGAAATTATTGCCACGCTGTTGTGCCTACTAGGGCAATTTTTAAATTAGAGATGATGCACACCTCTAGGAATCTGTTGCATCTCTTTATTAATGATAGGGCCACAACAATCACAGTGCATTCTGGTGCTGGCTTGTGGTTGCTGCAGGCTATTTATTTTTTAACATTCAAAGATAACAGGAGCAAATCTCGTGGCAACTTCATCTCACTAATGTTAAGTTTCTAAACATTTCAGCTGGCTTTCATCTAAATATGCTTGGAACATCTGAATATGAAAATATGTTCATATCAAGTCTACGAGATGCAGAGCGTTTGAAGTTAGATTAAACTGTTCTCTTAAGACATGGAAATGCATGGATTGAGGCTTAACAGAAGTCAGAGAAAGATCACAGGAAACCTCCACTGGGTAGTGATTTTCATCTGAATTTTGTTGTGAAGTGTTTCCTGGAAGTTATTTTCCAATCAAAAGTTGGATTGAATAAAAGTGGAAAATGTCACCATTATAGATTTTCCAGCATTTTCAGTTTGAACTCATTAAATTTGATTTTAAAACGTTCTTTGACAAGTTGCTTTCCTAAGCCAATTTTTTATTCATCCTCCTAACTAACATTTTAACCATATTCCAAGCCTTACAGTGTACTTTCTCACCAGGTCAGAGATCATATTTTATATTGAGCATCACGGCCCATTACTTCACAATGTACTTATATAAATCTTCGTGATTTATAACGTTTTGCTCTTTGAAGTTTCTACCAAGCAGAATCTTTTAAAAAATGGGATTGTTTACATTTGAATTTTATTCAACCTGTGTGGTACTGGCAGCAGCATGAATGCACATTTTTGGCAGAACCTCTGCCTTCAGCTTTTTCCTTGACTCAGTCTTTCCATTCTTACGCAGCTATGGCCTCAAGTGTCTTTCCCTTGTTTATTTAATTCCAGTGTTCTGTGCTTAAATTTAGCAGACCAGGTATTGAATTTTGTAGGAAAATTTTAGCAAATTATATGAAAGAGGGAGATAATGTGGAATTCTACTTAAACAACAGCAGTGTAATGAAGTATGCTTTGTAAGGCTCGCTACATACCAACTTTTATGGTCACTTGCTCCCAGAACTGTGTCATTTTAGATGTATTTCCCTGTCCTGCAAAGTCTTTCATTATTCAAAATAAGCTAAAATGGGTTCAGAACTTTCCTTTGACAAGGTTGGGTACCAGTTCCTTAGTTCAGCTTTTGATTTTTGCCCTCAAGGTATGCTCCATGCTTGCCATGTTCAAGGCACAGATTCTTCCATGGAATTATGGCATAACTACATTTACGAGCTCATGGAGTTCATAAACCAAGATAGTTGATGGTGTCAAAAGGACAGCATGTGCCTTCTCCTCTGAAGTAGAGTGGACTTCCTCTCTCTTTTGACTCTGCCTTTGGAAGTGGAGGGGGTATTAGTTCCTTCTGTAAAAGTTAAATGTTCTCTTTCAATGACTGGAAAGGGTTGGGGTCAGGGTAGAGCTTCATTTCTTGTGCAGACTCCTATTCTTGTGCAGGTTTTCCTCATTCTGTGGGTAATAAATTTCAATCTGAACATTTTCCCTCCTTCTCTACTAGATGTATGTATATATAGAGAGAGATGTAACTTTTAAGTCCTTGCTATATATACTATGGGAATACTGGATGAAACATGATGTAGTTACCCAGAGTAGAGATAAAACATCCTGAATTCTGCTTCTTAAAAGTAGTGGCAGTGACTGAGGAGGAGTCTGCCTTTCAATATTAAAACTGAAGCAAAGGTATTCATGTTTCAGAGTTTGCATTTATTTAATTGATTTTTAAAGTCATCCATAAAATGCTGTAGATGCTTGTGTTAATCAGGACTGTAACCTCAATGAAATATCGAGGTTCTGCAATTAAACCTTGCTGATTTTGATTTTTCAGGACCTGTTCAACAGTGAAGGGTATGAAGGATCTAGTTACTCAAAAATTTGTATGGACAATGTTTCCAGTGATGAGTTTGTATTCAGAGTATTCTCAAATTATGTAAGCAGAGGTGATGAGTTTGTGTTAGATAAAATGTTTTATGTTGAATACATTTTTAAGCATTGTATTATCCATCAGGAAAGAAAAAAAAAAGTTAATAATATTATTAGAATGCCTTTAGGGAATTCTAATAGGTGATTTAGGGAATGGGAGCCTAAGCAGGGAGATACTTTAAGATAGGAAAGGATTTTGTGATGTATTTGTGACATTTGCTCTCAAACTTTTTGCCCATTTTGTTATGCTGTACTGCAAGGGCATCTTTACATGAACATTTTCAGGAACACAAAGGGAGGTAAGGCAGAGTATTAATGTTCGATATATAGTGTAGTAAATCTGTATAGGAGTATTTGATCCTGTAGGAGAGGGTCAAGTAAATGAAACTCTAAACAGAGCATGGTTCTAGGTCAGTTATCACAGGAGACCCATGTAAGGCTGTGGGTCACTTTCAGATCCCACCCTTCATCTCTGGCTGGACGGGTTTGGTCTGATAGAAACCATGGCTTTATTTGTATGCATAAGGGTAGATGATCTGTTATAATTACTCTGATGCTGTGAGGGGTGCGCAGTTTAGGAGTTCTCCACTTTGAGTGAGCAAAGTTGAAACTTCAGGGAGACTAACGGTGCTTTAACTAGTGGTTATGCTCAGAGAGTTGCAGTCTGTGACTGATACCTACTTGTACTGAGAATAAACCTTCAGCAGGTTTAAAACTGACATTTCTGCTGCACATCCTTACTGCTTAATTGATAAGAAGTTACTGCTGAAAACCTACTTCTGAATGACCATCTCTCTTTGGTATTAGTGATGTGCCAAAATTTAAAGAGAATTTTGTCAGTGCCTTAGCTATTGACTCAAGTGTTATAAAGGTAGTTTGCCCTGATGTGTCTTGCAATACAGTGTAGCTCAAGAATAAATTCAAGCCCATTTTCATAAGGCCTCTAAAATTTGGTATGATTTCTTATACCAAATCCTTATTTAAAAGTTATATTGAAATTGACAGTTATGCTCCTATACCCCCTACACTCTTCTTATGAAAATAATTTAAACCAGGATTTCTCTAGAAGAAATAGCATGAAGAGTTAAATTTTTTAAAATTGAAGTATATGTTCTCTGCATATACTGTTTCTAAATCTTTTGGAGAGAAGATGAGTCTGCTTTGTTTATAAAGCTTCAAAATGTTTTGGGGTGATTTACTGGACTCTGAAGTTCCATTAAGCATGTTTGTTTGTATGTCAAAATTCCACTTCCTAAAGTTTACTCTAAACCCAATTTGAAGTGGTTGGCTGTTACTAAATAAGGGCTAAGCATGCATCTACATCCAGTTGATGTAAGATTTTGCTGATGAACTTACTAGTAACTCTCACTCTTACTGGCATGACAATTTTTCAGATTTTGCATACATTTTGCAATAAATAGAAATTTTGGACAAGGTAACAGTTATCTGCAGATTCAGCCTCTTGGCTTTTTAACATTCTATTAAAGCTTGTTTGCAGTTAGTTTAGGTTTTTTTCCCCTCATGATAGAGAAGTGCATTTTACTGCCTAGACTCATCCAACCAATGTTAATTATGATCTTTCTAGAGCTTATTGAATAATTGGCCTAGTGAACTCAGATGATTTCTTCATTTTCCTTAATTCCTTATCTGACTGATCAAAGTTTTGCTATAAGGTACCATGCCATCTCACATTTTTCAGGCATGAATTGGAAAAAACTCTTTCTATCCTAAACAATATAATCTCTTTGCTGAAATAATTCATCCCAAGAGTGACAATGGGGATGAAACTTAGTGGTGTAAGAAAATAGCTGCTGAAAGTTTTAATAGACAGGTTATGTGTCAGTTACAGCAATAGCAAAGGTAAGTTGGCAATTCTGTTAGCTATACTGCTGCTTTTGTTGTTAACAGGGTTTGCTTTTCTAGTGGAAGGGCCAGCATGGTTTCATGTGCCAGCCACTTCTTGCAGCTGTGTCTGTAAGAGCTTGAAACTGCTGTGTTTGTAAAAGAGATGGATTTCAAGGTCAATGCTGAACAAAACAAGTGGCTAATAATGTTGCTTTTTCTTCATGCATAAGTGACAGAAAAATTGGTCATCCAACTCCATTCTACATGAACGATTATTACTTTAAGCAAACATTGTCTTTGCTTTCATTCTATATTGGTTTCAGTAACTTTATCCATCTTGCCCATGTAGCTTGATAAAGCTCATCTGAAACATGTATTTGTGTTGTATATACATCTATTTCAGCTATTCACCGCTTAGCAAACACTGTTATGTAATGAAATATGTAATTTTTCTTTTTCTAATTCTTTATGGTATGAATTAGGCCATTCTCTCCTTCTATTTGACAAGGGCATGTTTTCTACTAATTGATATTAGAGCATTAAGAGAAGCTACTTGAAGACTCACTGGCTCCACGCCTAATTACCACCTACGTATTCTTGGTTAAGGGGGACATGAGAAACATCTTTTTCAATGCAGAGACATATAGAAATGCTCAGAGTTATTACTGAAAAACAACAGCCCAAATCACTGTAATGTACTTCTTTTTTTTGTAAGTCAGGATCTTTCTTCATGTTGCCTTTTGAAAATAATGTTCACTCTTGCCTCAAATCAAAGACCACCACAAACTAAAGTGCACAGGGCAGAGCTAAGATAACTTTTCTTTACAGAAAAAGAGAGTGATAAACTTATTTTAAAGTAAGAATTTTTTCTTAAAAACTGTGAAGCAATGGTGAAACCATCAAGGATTGATTTTGGTGGGTTTTTTTTTCCCCAAAGATTCTGTATCAATATTCCATTTTGCTAGAAGCAGTACAGCTGTGTTTAAGAGAGTACTTGCCAGTAAAATTAAGAATATAAAGGATCAGATTCACTTGAGATGGGAACATTGGTCAGAGGATCTTGGAGTGCTAATTTATAGCATAAGCTTGCACCAAATTGTGCCAAAATGGGAATCATACTCAGTGTCAACCCTAAAACATTGCTAAATCATTTGAGGAAGCATCAGTTTAGTATGAAATGGAATCTTTGCACATGGCTCTTGACATTGCTTCCATAGTGAAGTGCAGCAACAAGTTTAATTTTAATCCTAGGGCAAGTGTTTTGCAGAAAAAGCCCTCTGTATCCAGATTATGTAGCAACTGTGTCTCCTTGCTGATGTTTTTCAGGCAAAGAACACAGGCATTCAAGTGTACAGGCAAAAGTAACATTATTGCAGAGAAGCACTAGAAACTCAAATGGTTTTTAACTGAAGGAGAGTTTTTTAGATTAAATAAAAAAGTTTTTACGCTGGGGGTGGTGAGACACTGGCACAGGTTTCTCAGAACCCAGAATCATTCAGTCGGGTTGGGCAGGGCTCTGAGCAATATGATCTAGTTGAAGACATCCTGACTCATTGCAGGGGAGTTGGATTGCATGACTTTTAGAGGTGCCTCCTACCCAAAACATGTTGTGATCCTATGATTGTGTGTTTTGATATTGGGCTAAGCTAGTACCCTTCAGTGGTACTGGTCCAATGGCTCTTTTTGTTCCAGTGATTTTATCATTAGTAGCAGCATGATTATTATTTCTACAAGCTTAAGTACTGTAACTTGATATCCTTAAAAATTGTGTTTACTCTAAATTCGTGTTATCTTTAGGATTTAGGTCTATTTGGTAATCAAGGTAAGTACAAGATGAATGTGAAACTGAACAAAAGCTTTCCACCTAAAAATAGGATGCTTTTTTTGCTAACATTTGGAAAAACTCCCTTGGCTATGCATAGAGGTGGTTCTCCAATTAAGAAAGGAATGTTCTTATTTGTACAGTTTTCTTAGCAGATGGAAATGGATTTACTCTATGCAGTGTGTTTTGAGCTATGTGATTTATTCCCTTACTTAAGAATACTTGTAGCCTGTCCTAAAACTGTGCTTTGCAAAAATGAACAATATCTTGGCTGTATATGCATTAGGCATACTTTCATATGTATCTGAAGAACTCCTCCTTCTATGCAGCCACTGTAGTGTCCTAGCTTCTGTCCATTCAGAGGGATCCTTGATAGAGTTCCTGCTAGTGGAGATTGTCCAGTCTGAGCCATGAGCCAAGGTGGGATTGGAAACTACTGTAAATGAATTAAATTTAATTTTAATTCTTCTTTCCCACTTTTCTTTGCTAAGGAAGGTAAGCTGCATCCTGATAGGGAGAGCCAATATATTATTAGGAGTATTTTTTACTCTTGTGAGACAATGCTTTCAGGTGCATGATGTAATTTTTGGGGTTGTCCTGTGAGTTGGACTCAATGAACCTTGTGGGTCTCTTTCAACTGAGGATATTATATGAATTGATGATTAATCCAGATTTAGCCAAGTGATTCAGCTCTATAAATGTTCTCTCTTGTACATACACTGTTGATGCTAGTGAAAGCTACAGCCAGGAAATTTGCAGACATTTTTCTGTATTCATCATGGATTATTGTCCATGGGTTTCAGATTTCTTTATGGCTGCCCTTTCCACAAAGACTTTGAACAGACCCCACACAGGCTTTGGCATTTTTCCCCATTTTTTTTCCCCTTTTTTTTTTTTTTTTTTTTTTTTTTTACAGCTACACACTGTAGCTCATTGCTCCTGTTTGGTGGTGGTATACAATGTGTTTTAGTTGCAATAAGGTTTTCATGTGTTCATAACCAACCTCAGCTTGGGCACCTGGTGTCAAGAAGAGAGAATAAGGGGTAAAGAGACATTTTAGTGGAAGTAGAAGAAAAAAGGCAATACATGAGGGAACATTGCAGGAGAGAGAAATAAAAAAGACTGCGGGCAGGGCAGCAGGGCAGGAATGAACTTGGCTATAATTTTATGGCATGGGTGGAGTAGACAGTGGAGTCCATGATCATTTTACCAGTCTTGGTAGTTTGCCACACTTGTTAGTGTGTTCCCAATGGGTCTTGAGGGGCAAAAAGTGAATAATCATATGCTATTAAAATGTTTTATGCAAAAATATCCTGAAATAGCACAGAAGCTCCTTAATTATTTGAGTTCTGACACTTGAGTTAACTTTTGTATTTTAAGTTGAAAACTGATACAGTAAACAGTTTATTTCCTCTCTATTTTCTCAAAAAGGCATCTAATGTAAGATTATTTATAAACTGGCTCAATTGAATGTAGACCACAGTCCACAACTCTTCCACTGAGAAGAAGAAAAGCATTGCAATAACCACATCATCTCTTCCACTTCTACTGATAGAATTTGGAAACTCTATCAATACATACTTCATAAATATAGATGAAAATACCACTCACAATTTTAATCTTTCTAGAAGATCTAAAGCATTTAAATTTAAATTTGCAGTTCAGATGATGTATCCCCACTTGGCAACTGTAAAATAGGTCTTCTTTTTAATATTCACTCCAGGGATATAGTGAGCAAAATAAGATTAAAGATATGATATTAAAATAAGATAAGAGGTTTCTGAGGGTTGTGCTTTGTAGGCATGTTTGGAAATATTTTTTGTAATCTACTGAGACAATATTTTACTACATATGAAAGATGTGATTTAGGACAGTGAGCATGCATTTTACATAAACATGTTTTATCCAGTAAAGACCAAGTATTGTCTTGAATTAACAAGTTTATTATCATGGCAATAATATAGATCATAGTAAAAAGATAGTACAGGAGGAGAAAGCCAAAAGGATTAATCACTGAAGTCCAGAGGTGAGTTAATTTATATACCAATGAGTAATTCTTTTATAATGCAGACTGGATTTTTAACTGACTGAGTATAAAAAAGTGTTGATTTGCAATCCCTTCAGCATAAATAATACATTTCTTCATCAGTCAGCAATACTTTTATTACTATAATTATAGTCAAAGGCAGTAGGATTTTAGGCATCTTTATCCAGATGATGATTATATATTTATTACTCAAGTTTCTAATATTTATTTTAAAACAAGACATTCCTAAACATGCTCATCCATGCAGGAACACTCAAGGCCTATCAGGAATTACAAATGCAACCTATATTGAAACATGGCATGCTATTGTATTGATGAACAGTATTTGTTCATCGTGGCATAGAGAAGGTTAAAGTGCTAAAGTGGGAACAACTGCAAAACTGTTCTTTTTTGCTTGATCTGTCAGATAATAAATAAAGGTACCAGTGATGCAGATCATGTTCTTGTTATTCCATCTTTCCCACTTGCTAAAGATTATCAGCATCTTTCGGTAGAGAAGAAACTAGGATGTAATGTTTTTAGTATAAACAAAGAGGAAGAGTGAGCTGTAGTAAAAATTCAAGTAGCAGCAAGGAGTTGTAAAAGTCAGAAAATAGTGTTCTCTGCAAAATTCCTGTGAAATTGGCCTACCATGATCCTTAATTTCTGTGCTTTTCTCCACACTGGAATTGACATCAGTATCAAGTTAGCAAATACTTAGTGGCTTCAGCTGAAGCATTTTAGCTCGACTGCCCTTGTTGAAAACACCATGTGATGATGAATAGCACTTTTTGAAAATGAAGTGCAGTTAATTCATAAATCTCTACACAGGCACCCTCTCTCAGACGTATAGTAGCCCCAGGCCAGTATCTGTGGAGGAGTGGAATGTGTACGGATTCACAGCTTTACTTCACAAGTTTTTTGTGTGATTCCACATTTTCCTCCCCACAGCATTTTATGTCTTTTAAGTCCATTGTGTCTCAGAGTTTTTGAACTGTTTGTGCTATTAGTTTTTTCTTTCCACACCCTGTGATAGGTGAATAGCCTTCTGCGTAGATCTTCATACATACTATTGCAACTATTAATCCTTTCATTGTAAGTGAACATTATTTATGAGATGCTTGTGGAGTGATTTATCTCTTTTCAAGTATCAACAAGCTATCAGATTTAGAAATAAGCACATTTATATTCATTTCTCTGCATCTGTGATTGATGACATGACCACTGATACTATGCTCTGTGTGGGGGAACACATTCTAGGGAATACTGTGTCTGGCCAGATCTGGAGATACAGATCTTAGTCTCTCTGTCATCTTTTGTAAGAAGATCTGGGTGGAATGAACATACAGGATCAGATTTGAGAGAAAGAAAAAGTGGTGAGGAATTCTCCATTATAAGCTTGGAATAGGGGAAGATTCTACCTCACTCTGAGCTTTTAGGCTGAATAGTGGGGGTTTGGTTTCTATTTTGTTATGCCTATTTTTTTACCTTGTAAGATTTTGAATTATTCCATTGCTTTGATATTCCACAGTTATGGTGTTTAAGAAAAACACTTATTTTAAAATATATTCTCTTTGTGGCATGCAAATTAAGTATTTCAGAATTTATTTTGATTCCTCATTCTAGTATTTGTACATGTTTATACAAAATGTGGGGTTTGGTTAATTATATTCAAGGAAGCTGAATTTGAAGTAGGCTGGGTAGAAGCCTAGAACCTATGAGTCCTAGGAGAATGGACGGTTTGTCTGCATGTCTGGTTGTGAGAAACAGGATTTATTTAGTGTTATGGTCCATATTGGCATAGTAACTGTACTTCAGTTTTTCAGTATCTTGATTGTGGATAGCTCAGGAGCAAGAATTTGCACAGAACAGCTGTGGAGATTTCCTCCAGTTTTATACTTCTATTTACAAAAATGGAACTCATAACAGCTACTCAATTATGAAAATAATTGTGCCAGACTACTCATCATATTTCCCTGCATATGCATGTTAAAAAGCTTTCCTCAATGACTGATGAAGATGTTCAGTTAGAGACTCAATTATCGTCTCAGATGCTGAGGGAAGAATAATTTCAGTGTCAATTAGTTGAGTTCTGCAGTGATACTGATGTATCCTATTGAAAAAAACCCCAAAACCCCACTGTTCTTGCAGACTGGTTGATAATGCTATAAAAATTAGCACTGGAAAAGTAAAGCTTTCGCTTTGAAAGACAATGGAAAGTTTATTATTAATGATGATAGCATTTTAAAGTAAGATTATAAAAGTGACATAGAGCAGTGGCAGGGCCATTTATTCCTTTGGAAGTGCAAAGTAAAATTTAACCTCCAAAATAAATACACAGATTTGCTAAGACTTGCAAGGATAAGAATCTTCTCCCACAAGACTTGTAGATATTTTCTGGACATTTTAACCGTAAAATTCTAATTTTATACTGTGATTCACTAGAACAGGCTTTGGAGAAGCTTTTTAGTTATTCACTGCTGCTTTAGGCTGTCAAATTAAAAATGTTTTCAGGCTCTGTCGATACTTGAGCAGTATAGAAGGAAGAGCCTCAGGTGGATCTTCCCAAAGTAATCCTCTGGTATTAGTGTTGTAGTACCTTAGCATATCTGACAAATGTTAAGTATGTTAATGGTGTTTTGCCTCATTTTTTTTGTTTGTTTTTTCTTAAGTTGTAACAGTAGTATAACAAAGGGAACCTCTGTGGAATCATACTATATTATGTTGCTCCATGTGGAATATACTACTGAAATATTCTGCTCATACCATAGGCTAATAAAATCTCATAGTCTTTGTTGTTAACATCACTGTCAATGGTCACTGTCCTTCCAGTATCTGTTTCACTGGAGTTTTCATCAGTAATGTGAACATCTCTAGGTTCAAGACCTGATCATATCATACTGTTTCATGTGAAGAAAGATGTTCTCCATCTAGAGTTAGGTATACGCTTCCAAAAAGTATGGTTTGAAAAATGCCCCCAGCAGTCTTAACTATATCTTTGCCCACTACAACTGAAAAAAACTATAGGCACCTGAAATTTATTTTGAACATGGTGAAATCACAATGCCAACTCATAGCAGAAGGTTTGGCTGTAAGCCTCTGCATCCTGAAGTTCTGCATATACCGTATCCTTTATCCCATGTCCCAGGATGATGCAGTCTCATCCAGACTAGAGTCAAAGCAGCGGTGGTCCTAGAGACTGCTAGAAAACATTCTTTCCTCAGACTCAAGGCTCCATAAAGTCAGTTCATCTGGGGTATTCTCACAGAGTATCTACTGTGGATAGAAGAGTAGGAGAGGGAGGGACCTCCTAATGGCTTCATGGTGGCACTTCAGTGTAAGAAACGACAGGAAGACTCAAAGCAGAAACAAAGACAAACAGAAAGGGCTGACTCCATATATGAGGCTTATAAAGGAGATGCATGTCACTGCCTCTGCCACCTGTTGTTGCCATGTCTGACAGACAAAAGGATGATGAAGGATGTGCTTCACTGAAGTACCCACCTAATATATCTGCTCTTTGGAAACCAAAGATTTGTGGGATAATTATCCTTGGAATTGCTGGAGGGAAAACATTTGATCTGGGCCTCAGATTTGAACTAGACTGAAGTGAAAATCTGCAAAATGTGTCTTGTGTAGTTACAAGATCCTCAGCAGCATCATTGCGTTGGCCTGCTCTTACTGTGCTGCTCTACTTGGTGAATTTAGGAAATCCCAGGAGATACTCTTTTCCTGGGTTCTTTGGATTAAAATATTGACCTGGGCTTCATTTTCCTGTCCCTACTGCATTGGAAAGCAGCAGCAACTCTCCTCTTCCTACAGCTCCTTGCCTTTCTGTCTTGCCTTCCCATCCAGAAGGCAATCTTCCCTTCTCCTTTCATCTTTTCTGTACAGGAAATTCTTTTTTCCTTTCATCTGCAGCATCATCTTTTTTATAATCAAATAGTCCTATTCCTTACTCCTTTCAGCAACAGAATTGCTTTTATTATTTACTCTTAATTATCTTAATTTCTGTTATTTTGCCATCCCTGTCCAAAAGCTTCCACTCAGCTGGAAAGAAAACAAATGTTTTTGGCTACTGGTATGGAGCAGAAGTGGTCTGGAATGGATGTTTGGCTCAAGTCAAACCCAAAAAAGCCTGGATGCAGCTACATTAGAGGCTGTGCTTAGGAGGAGACATCTTTCAGCCCAATGGGACACCCATCTGACTAACCTTTTACCTTTTGTGCCCCTCACACAAGTCATCTCTTCTGCTTTGAGAGCATCTGGTGCTTAAACAGATGTTCTGTGATTCTTCCAAGGGATCCTGTGCCAGGATCCACAAAATGGATCCCTGTCACTCTCACTCACTGTTATTGGACTTGAACACAAACACAATCTAAATGAAAACAGCATTAAACACTTCAGCTAAAAGGTACACTATGCAATTTATTCTTCTACTAATTGGATGAACGCTTTGATTCAAGATTTTTATAATGTAAGTAATAACTGCCAACTCTTATTTTTATTGCTTTCTATGGCCTCAGGCGAATATATTATTTTGATATTTAAATAATTGGCAGCAGAAAGTTGACAGTTACTAGAGAAATTATAACCATGAATCAAGCCAGACAATAGCTTCTTTTTTTTTTTTTTTCCCAAGGGGTGGGTGATATAAAAGACTTCCAGATGTTATTTTGATTATATCCCTCATCAAAAGAGAATATTCTGAGCAGGTTGGCCAGAGCAGGTAGTATTTCTCAAATACTGATAATTAAAAATTCTTCCTGACATATCCCAAAGTTCACTAAGCACTCCCCACTGGATATGTAAGGTAATCTGGATCATTCTGCAGTCTACACAAGACCAGCATGATCCTAAGTGGAGCTGGTGGTTCCATTTCATTGCTGTTCTTATGCTTTTATAGTGAGATGAGCAGCCTACTCATACTGTAGTTGCTTCAGATGGTGGATATTCAGGACTGTTCTTGGTACTGTAGTTATGAGGAAGGCAATGTAGATAGTGAAGGTAGTGTCTGCCTAAAATTGTGTGCAAAGCAAGTTGTGAGGGGAAATGCTTTGTGAAGTTCAATTCATAACTTACAAAAAAATTATGTACATAAGGATCTTGTCTTGATAGGAACAGACTTCATCATCTGCTTTATTCGTGGCAATTTATTTTGGTAGACTGAAGATGAAAAAAATGTGAAAACAATAAGCATTGTTATTGCTCAGTAGTATTTTGGTCATTAACTAGAGAATGTTTTAAAATTTGAAGTGGTGGGAATGCAGTTACCAAAAAAGCATTTTGTCACAGTGTGCAGGGACATTTAAAGCCAGCTGGTATTAACATAGCGACTTTGTACAGTTTTACACAGTCTGCTTGTCAACTCTAATGCTCAGAGTACAGAATCTGTTTTTCTTTTAAGTGTAAACATCTATCTCACAGCGTATACAAGGCAGCTGGTGACTTACTGGTTTGATGAACAATTGTAAGGCTTGTCTGTGAATAGTCACAGAATCATTCAGATTGGAAAAGACCTGCAAGATCATTGAATCCAACCTGTGATTCAATATCACGTAGTCAACTAGACCATGGCACTAGGTGCCACAACCAGCGGTTTCTTGAAGACCTTCAGGGATGGTGATTCCACCACCTCCCTGGGCAACCTTTTGCTATGCCTGGCAACCCTTCCTGTGAAGAAATTCTTCCTGATGTACAATCTGAACCTCCCTTGGCACAGCTTGAGGCAATTTCCTCTTATCCTGTCACTGCTTCCCTGAGAGAAGAGGCTGACCTCCACCTGGCTACAACCTCCTTTCAGGCAGTTGTAGAGAGTGATAAGGCCCCACCTGAGCCTCCTTTTCTCCAGGCTGAACATCTCCAGCTGTCTCAGCTGCTCCTCATAGAACTTGTGCTCCAGACCCTTCACCAGCTCTGTTCTCTGGACATGCTTCAGCACCTCAATGTTTTTCTTTTAGTGAGGGCCCCAGAACCAAACACAGGATTTGAAGTGTGGCCTCACCTTTGAGGCCATCTCACCACTGGCCTCATCAGTGCCTCACCAGTACAGGCAGATGAATGCTGCCCCTGGTCCTGCTGGCCACACTCTTCCTGACACAAGGCAGCATCAATAATAACCTAGTAACAAGCAGAAAATGTATTCTGTCAGGTGTTTGTTAAATACCTTCTCCATAAATGCCATTTAAACTTGGTTACTGTTGATAGAAGGTTTTGCTGAAACACTCTCCAACTTAAGCAAGCAGGACTGTGTTTGATATGACATATAAGAGTAAACACCTCTATGAAAAATAACATTCTAAAAATTATAAGTGAAGTAAGTAACTCCAAGAGGTATGTTAAGAGAGCAGTGGGGATATGTGTGTGCAGTGATTTCATTTGGTCACTGAGATGTGTTATATAGCTGCAAACAGCACTGCTTAGAACATATGACAAAAATGTACATTGTGCTTTACTCCCAGTTTTGCTTCATATGCTGGTAAATGTTGACAGTTACACCTACAGGTTGATGCCTGTTACAGCACTATCAGAAATGCTTTTCAGGTTGGAAGGGATGTCTTGAGATCTGAGCAAGGATTTTAAACTGAGGAGTAGGAAAGAAATGCATATCCAGTGGAAGCAAAGACAAGTAACCTTGGCAGTGTTCGGGGATGCAGTTTGAATATGTAAGGATGGATCAGGAAAGCTAAGGCACTGATAGATCTGTACTTGACAAGGGATGTGAAAAATACTTCCTGAGAAATGATTCAAACTTTGAAGTATGGGGAAACAAAGTATGGCATGGGAAGAGTCGAGTTTCTTTCCTCCAGCATGTTTGCTTCCAATTTGAGAATTTGACTTTAGGCAACTTGGAAGTGCTCTGTTGAATACAGATTGGTAGCAGGGGTTGAGCAGATGGAACTAGAAAATATTTTTTCATTAGCAATTGTTTTTGCCTGAGTGGGTGTGATAGGTGCAGCTTGGGAATAGATTCAAGAAACTCATGCAGTTACAGATAATGCAGCTGAAATTTTTAGAGGTCCTTTGTTCATTTGTTAAAATGACCTTTTAGGTGAACTGACAGTATCTATGAGTTACATACAGTAATATGTGTCATTTATCTGTTGCTTCCTGTATACCTTCCATGAATTAACAACAGTATCTTGCAGGCTTGTTTCATTTTTCTGATATGCTCTGTCATTCACGTAATAAATCCAGGCATTTAGCAAATGCAAATGAGATTAATATTGGGTTGACCCTCACTGAAGCTTATGGTACTTCTCATCTCAATTATGCTCGGTGACGTGTTAGGACTTTTAAATGTTCATTTTTAATTGGTTTACTTTACCTTGGGGGATAGGTGTAGTAAATACTGCAAATGGAGGCTTCTAACATGCTGAGCCACTCTTTTTACTGACCACAAGGAAGACTGGAGACTTTCTCCAGTTTAAAGATTTTTAATTTTTTTAATTTCCATCCTGTTATTGGGATATTTCAGATTGTGCTGAATTCTTACTAGATATGAATATCTAGATCTGAGTTTTCAGTTACCAGATTTTCTACTTATAGTTTATGAAATTTGTAAAAATAACACAACAGAATATAATTGTAAAAATACATTTCCTCTAAGAATTCTCATTTTTAATGTAAATGAAACTACTGTATATTTGAACTTAATGCTTTGCATTGCAGAATCTTCTTTGCTACACTAAACTATCTCTGGAATCAGTAGCCTGGAATTTGAATTTCCTTGTGTTTGTATAATATAAAAAGATTCTGAACAAATTAATTAAATTCAAGACAGGTCTTTAAGAATATATCTGTTACTTGACCTGTAGAGCTTTTATACAGACACTCACTAAATGGGAAATTGGAAATAAACCTGCAAGAGAAAGGCAGACAGAAAATACATGGCTGTTTTAATGAGGAGCTATAGCAACTGCTCTGAAGTACAGTTTAAACAAACTCTGAACTACTCTTAGATATCATTTATAGGAATTTAAGTCTATCAAGTTCTATTGTAATTTTCAATTCATGAGTGACAGCTAATGCAGGCACAGAATTATATATATTTCTATGATGAAACAACACTTTTTACACTATATAGCTTTTGAGAGACTATTCAAGTAATAATTTCATAAGTTATCACAACAGAAAAAGTGCATCATTTATGAAAAATAAGAATCTGTGGGACTTAGTTTGGTGTTTTGCAGCTTATATATATCAGGTTATATTTACCTTTAGAATAGATTTTTTTAAATGCTCCACTTCCACACAGGAATTTTTCTCTGCTAGATGACATTTTCTAGCAAATACAAAATTCCCTATGGAATCTTAAAAAGAGAAAATAATTCTTTTCATATTATGAATTATTTGGTTATTACATCCAGCTATGATATCTAAATAAACTGTAGGTGTTAGGCTCCTGATCTGAGTGTAGTAAAGGAGAGGTTCATTTATATCTTTAAAGGAGGATAAGGGGAACAAGCTTTCTGATTTAGCCATCCACTTTATTGCAGGTAAAGTTAGAGTAGAGTAAGTCAGATGACTTAATATAGAGAGTTTTAGTAGATTTTAGGTTTAGCAATTCTGTGTTTTAGCCGTTTGGCTCTTCTAAAAAGCAGAGTGTATCCGGAGCATAGTGTCAAAAAGGTCAACTACTTGACTTGCAGGTGTCCTTGGATTTTGAAAGTTGCACTTCTGAACTCACACACCCTTTTTCTGTCCAATATATATTGAAAATAATGAAGTTTTTCTGTGAATCTGTTTCTAATTCTGATATATTTTTTGATTCTGTCATCTGATGTAGCAGTGAATATTACTAACTATAACTTTAAGAGCTGTTCTCCCATTGCCTACTTTTGTAATAGTGACTTTCTTGTGGATTGTGTCAATCTGGTTATCTGATTTTAAATACAGCTTTTGTAGCTACATCTCTCTTTCATCCCTATAAGCACTCAGAACTGTTTATGTTATACAGAGGGATATTTTAAAAACCCTTTATTTTAAAGTATTTTCCATATTTGTTAGATCATATCATTATGTACAGTTTGTTAGGAATTATTTGTGAGTTGTATCAACTCAGTGTTAATCCTTTAACTGTCTAGTTGTTTGCTTTCTCACCTAAATACTATTGCAAACTATTCTGATTTTGGGCATGCAAAAAATTAAGGAAAGAATCCCTATAAAATAATGGTGATCTGTATTCCAAAGTTGACTTTATTCTTACTATAAGTCAATTAATCTATTAACCTATAGCATGTTATATTATCCTTATTGGTAAGTTCTGCTGTCATTCAGTCACTGTTAATAGATGTACCCCAGAAGTCTTGTAGTTCAATTACTTTCAGATCCCTTCGCATTAAATAAAACATGAAAGAGTACCTCTGACCCATATACAAGCCAGATTTCTAACATTTTTATGTTGCCTTTGGAATCTGATTCCTACTTTTACTTTTATTTATGAAATCAAATTCTATAGTTTGCTCATTTAAGCTTCACAGTAGTGTTCCACCTTCTGGTTTTCATTCTTTACTTTTCATGTGATGTCTGAAGCCAAAGCTGAAAAGCAGAATTTGGCAAAGGGAGAAAACAATAGACAGGTAGTGGAAGTGGCTAACAAAATGTACTTCGGATGAACACATTGTTCATGCTGATTTCTCCTTCTAATGGCTGGCATTTGAAGATGTAGTTGAAATTTTTTATTGTAGAAACAAAGATAGGCATTTTACATGTTTTATCAAGACTAATTTAAACTATATCTGGGATACAGATACTTGACAATAATGCTTTGTCTTAAAACCAATAAGATTTAGAATCCTAGATTAAGTACACTGCAGATATATTTGTGAGCAATTCATATCAGACATAGTCACACCTTTCCAAGGAAGGTGCTGTTCTTGGGATGCCACCAGAACCTTGCAATACACTGTCCAGAAGCCATCCTCAGCTATTGCACATGAAGCGTGTTGTGTTTGTTATGTGTGATATCAGAAGGTACATATCTACCCATTGTGAGGCTGAGTGGGTTTGTTATTGCCAACAGCCTCTGCTGGGACTTGGTTTCATCCAATAGAATAAATGAACCCATGTCTTGATCTGTTGATGTTGAATCTTGAATGTGTTTCTCTACATAAGGAGGGACTGGCAACCTGGGCAGTGGCTAACTAACTAATCTGTTCTGGTGATTTGTGATGCTTTTTATATTTTTGCAGTTCTTTGAAGAGAAGGAACTGATTCCAAAATAAACCTTAGAAGATTCCACAAGTTACAAACCTTAAGTACACTTGTAATTGACACAGCAGTTTGAATTACCTGACTTAAATACAAGGATTCATGGACTGTCTTTTTAATGAATGCATGCAACTAAGCCTCTTGAATTTTAACTGTTTGGTCATGAATGAGCACTATTCTGTATACTTGAACTTGAAAAAATCTTATTTTCAGATTCTAAGTTATCATGTTAGCACATGAACTGTAAACAGTGGGTACAGGCAGAATCTCACAATTGTGCAATAGTTCTGCTTTGTAATTCTGCTTATGAGACTTTTCTAGTTCTTTTCATCTGAATTGTGTTTCTATTTGCCTAACACTTTAAGAAATTGAAAAGTAACCGATAGCAATTGCTGTTAAAAATTGCTTAGGTCTTCTTGATAAAATTAATGTCCTGGAGCTGGTGTGCAATGACATCATTCACAGATCAGTCTATTGCTTGTTTTCCTTATTTTGAAGTTTATTTTCCATTTTATATCAGTAATGTAATCCAGGCATTTCAGTCCAAAACAGTACTTCTTGGGTGGTAAAACTCAATAGGTATTTAGTCCCATGCATTATAAATCTACTAGAGGCAAATTATAATTGTCTTGAAATACAATGCTTGTCATAACTTATTGCAGTTTATGTATTATCTATTGTGTAAATACAGTATTGGTTCCTTTAAGCACATACCAAAGTCAAAGCAGAATATAACATCACAGTGACCAACACAAGGACCCAGAGAACTGTCTGGGGTCCATGGCAATTTTCTCAGCACATTATCAATTAAACACAATAAAGGATTGCTTCTACTGACTGATTTGGCTTTAAAGTTCCTGGTATTTACTGACTGCAGAATGTGAATTTGGTTGCCACATATTTAGATATTAGAAAAGAAAATACTTCACTGAAAGAGTGGTCAGTCATTGGAATAAGTTGCCCAGGGAGATAGATAGTGGAGTCACTGTCTCTGGAAGTGTTCAAGAGGTGTCTGGATGTGGCACTTGGGGAATAGGGCTTATTCTGGTGGTGCTGGGTTGATGGTTGGTCTTGCTGGTCTTGAAAGTCTCTTCCAACCTTGATGATTCTGTGATTTATTTGCTTAACATGATGGTAGTTGCAGAAACAAGGATTCATATACAATGCTTATAAAAATTATTATTCCCCTAAATGCATCCTAATAATGTATATTCATAGAGCTTTGAGATTGGTCATAAAGAAATACACAAAACCTAAAATTGACACTTCAAATTTCCATCCTAGTATTAGAATTCTATAAAAATATATTGAAAAAATTAAAAGGAAGAATAAGTCAGATAATTTAGTCTCAATAAGAATAATACTCTTGGCATATATGTGCATGGCAACTATAAAAGGTTTCAGTAGTGAGTTTGGACTTAATGACTGTTTCTATAAAAGTGAGACCTGTGTCTTGAAAGTGTAGATTTTGGAAGTCATTGCTTGTATTGTCCAGGGTATTGGTAAGAGAGCAAATATTTGAAAAAGAAGTCAAAAATTTCAGAGAAGTAGAAGAGAGGAAGTTTTTTTTTCTACTACATGTTTCTATTATATTGTCTAGTTTATAAACTGTAAAAATATGTGCTGCAGTAAATCACTGAGGCATGAACAGAAGAATATTTTGTCAGGTGAAGATTAGGCTAAATAATTCAGAAAATCCTTTCTGCTAGTGTCTGCTCTGGTTATAGAAAAGGGTATGCAGAAACCAGTGGGAAATAATCAAAATGCAGTAACTTAGAAAGCATTCTTATGTCCCATCTTTGGACTGGAACAAGTCCACAGACAACCTCAATCACAAGACAGCCTGTGTTTTCCTAATGGACCTTGAAGGGAACGTGTTGTTAGATTTGTTTAACTGGGAGAACAGAATCTCATTTTGAGCATATAAAAGGGTGTTAAGCAGCAAAAGTTAATGCAAAAGTTCTTACCAGGTAAGCTTCAAGTAGGTAATGGAAAGATAATCTCAGTAGTTATTGTGAAAGGGACATTGTGACTGAGGACAGCTGGGAGTGTCAAGAGAAGAGACTGTAGCACGTCTGTACTACTGCAGACATAATTCTGCTGACTGAATAGGCAGCAGATTTATGGAAGCAGAACATGCAGGGTAAAAAAGCTGAGGCCAAGAGCGGGCACAAGGGAATACAGTTTGTTGAAGACAAAAGAGATATTGAATCAAGAGAGGATTTAGTGGAAATGGAGTCAGAGATTACTTCTTTTGTCCGGAGGAAACTTTAAAAGCATGTCCGTGAAAAGCCAAACCACACATTTATCTGATTGATACAGGCTGAGGAGATGAACAATGTGAAATCAGTGCCCATGTAAAAAGATACACGCATGCTCTGTTAAATGCAGCTGTGAACTTGAAAGCAAATACTGAAGCTGGAAGGAAAAAAATAAAAGTCAGTCAAAGTCAGAGAAAAAGTAAAAGTTGTGCTTTCTAGTTGAAACTAACACCTAAATTATTTGAACAGCAGAACTGGTTTTAATTCTGGATAAGGTTTAAACAGAGCTACATTCCTTTCCTTTTCTACTGAACAAATCTATGACATAATAGCTCTGCAGGCTCTCATAAATGAGCTCACATGGTGAGTGCTGGGATTCATATCTTTGCCATCCAGTGTTCCCACTTGACTAACTGACCTTTTCATGAGAATTTTTTCCTTGGTAGCTGTGGATACCAAGACCAGAAATCCACAAAATTAAGCTACTACATTTCCCTGAAACATGAATGTTGTTAATATTATACAGTTTCTATTTTTAAAAAGTACTGACTTTTAAAAATCAATTTAAAATTCCTCAGCCAGTATTACCTCCAGGATCTGTAATGGTTAGATGCAGTCAAACTTTTTGCTATGAGAGTGGAGACTACTTAGTGTTCTGTTTGCTTTCATTTTTGATTGTTATATTCAGAAAATAATCCAACAATATTGTTAGACCCTCTAAATTATTCTTCACTTTGTTTTAAATATTGTTCAAAATCAGCATATTTTAAAATACTTTAAACATTTTGTAAGCGAATTATACAAGTCTCATGATTATCATGATTCTTGCATCACTTCTAAATATTGGCAACAGTAATTTAGATGAATATTCATTTTTTATAGGGAAAGGTGAAAATCAAAACCATTTCACATGCAGACCAAGAGAGTCTAAAATACAGCCTCTTCTACCTTACTATTTCGGAAAAATGGCAAGCCGTTTTCATATGAAAAATACTAATGCCTTCCTTAAGTTTGAAAATAACATTGGTCACTTGTTCAGCCCATGGTTTTCAGTCAGCTTTGCATGACCCAGATTTTAAAGTGAGGACAGAGCAATGTGATAAGCTCTTACATATCATGTTTAATCATGCCTTTGGAACCTTCCATAGATAGTTTCTTAATCAAATGGCTATTACAGAAAATACCAGGGAGAGCTAAACTTACCTGTGCAGCCAGTCACAAGACATAGGTTTGGTTGCAAGTAGGCATAAGATGTTTTTAGGATTTTTGAAGAGGAACTTTGGTAACAATTTAATTGAAAGTGTTAAAGGCTGTAAAACATAGAGTCTTGTGTTATGTGACTCAGGATAAAATACACCTGAAGAACAGGCTTAACCCTGAATGGTAATCTCATAAAAACAGATGTGTTCATAGCTAACAAAATATGTTATATGCCTTATTTTTAATAAAATATCTTAATTATAGAGTAAAATTAATCCATCTCCTAAAGCAGAACTCACTCCTTTTCTATTCTTTTTAATTCTATTTCTTTCTGATTCTTTTTAAAGCTTTAAAATAGCCTTTCTTCTAAAAGTACTTT
This sequence comes from Zosterops lateralis, assembly GCF_965231275.1. Taxonomy (NCBI): domain Eukaryota; kingdom Metazoa; phylum Chordata; class Aves; order Passeriformes; family Zosteropidae; genus Zosterops; species Zosterops lateralis. The sequence goes on along the minus strand of NC_139762.1, from coordinate 30,541,221 downwards.
TTTGTTATTTTTTACAAGAATTTTATCACTTGGATATATTTTTGAGTGCTTTTGTTTGTATATAGACAGGCTATTGTGTTACATGATTTGGGCTGATACTTGTTGGCAGAAAGAGAAAGAAGTCTTTCTTGGCAAACCCTGATTTTTATGTAAAAGAACATCTGTGAGCTCTATCTTTGTGGTGTAGCTGGACCCTCATAGCCTAAGAGAAAACTAGAATCTAAAAGCAAGCACACGTGTCCTCTTACAGCTATAAGGATTATGCATTTTGAGTTGAAGGATAAGGATTTACTAGTGAACCCTGAGGAATGCTACTAACTGCTTTATCTGTTTGCCATGGTTTTACTGCAGGGCAAGTTATGTGCTCTTTTCTGCCTTCCTATCACTGGACTTCACTCAAGGGTTTTTTTTGGAAATTGGCTATTTACCCTCCAGCTATACCATGGTTTAATCAGTAGCCAGTGGCAGGGAAGATTCCTCCATGTGATTTAACAGTGGAGGGATGATCAGGTGAGGACAAGACTCAGAACTACTATCACAGCAGGAGCGTCAAGGTTGGAAAAGGCCTCCAAGATCAGCAAGTCCAATCTTTGAAAGAATGTCACCGTGACCCCTAAATCATATTGCAAAGTGCCACATCTACTAATTTTTTTTAACACTTCCAGGGATGGTGACTTTACCACTAGGGTAGAGTTCCACTTGGGTAGCCTGTTCAAATGCTTAACCGTTGTTTCAGTGAAAAAAAGCTTTCCTAATATCCAACCTGAACCTCCCCTGATGCAACTCCTCTTTGTTCTCTTGCTGGTTGTCTGGGAGAAGAGTCCGACCCCCACCTGGCTACAACCTCCTCTCAGGGAGTTGTAGAGAGCAAATGGCCTTACTTCCATCCACACTTCCATGGGAAGATGCGGAGTGTCGGGTGTTTGCCATTCCTCTTGGCTACTCTGTGAAAACAAAGCACTTTACCACAGTAGTTTCCTGGTGTGTTTTTATACTTTCCTGCCGTGTCTGTTGGATTAGGTGCAGATTGTTCACTGCTGCTTTCTGAACCTCTATTCACACCAGATTTTAAGACTCATCCTTCCTTTGGGATTAGTTATTCAAAATTAATTTGCTTAACTGAAAACTTTAGGAAGGAGAGATGCTCTATTTGCACTGACTTTAGACTATGGACTAAGGATGACAAAGAAATAAAGAATAGAGGAACTGAGAGTTTGGATCAACATTTTCAGAAATTATTATTATTTTCCTTGTGCCTTCTGAGTAGGGATCCATTCAGTTTGTGTCCTAGAGTGCTGGTGAGGTAACTTGTTCAGTCTTAAGTGAGTAGGTAAACATTGTGTAGGCAAAATACCTGAAAGAAAACAATAGAGTGCAAATACACTTCCTCCATTCACAGCAGTTTTGAGTGTATTTGAGCATACCTGTGCTTAGATGTACTTTGCTCATGGAATTATTCATGCTTGCAAGAAATTTAAATTCCTTTTCTGCTTATTACATTCACTGTGTGAAAACTGCTTTAGAGCTGGAACAAGTTTGTGTTTTGTGCAAAAGAATGTTGAGAACAATCAGAATTACTGCAAAATTGATGTGTTAAAACCTATTATTGATGTGAGAGACAAAGGGAATAAATCTTATTACTAAATTCTGTTGTAACTTGTTTTACCCCTGCTGACTTCTCTCTTCTTACTCTCCAAGGAGAGATGCCACCTTGTGTCCTTGTAACCTTTTGTCTCATTTCTGGATGCTTTTTTATCAGTCTATGTTGGTATTTTCTCCTGTTGTTGCCATTTTTTTGTTTGAGTTTTTTTGGTTTAGTTTGAGTTCTTTTGTTAAATGTAAACTAGATTGGCCTTACGTGAAAGTCTTGAATCGCAAGGAATTTACATTTTTGTGTTCCAGTTGGGTGTACAGCCTCAGAAATAGATAGGAAAAGACAGAGACGGACATAAACTGTGCCTTAACATCATAGAAATATGGTCAGAGAAGTAGAATCTGAGTGATAAGATGAAAGCTGTAGGGTGGACGTTAAGGTATGATTCAAAGATGTTTTCATATTTCAGTGTGTAACTTAAACATGAAGTTTTTATGATTTATTCTGCAATCAGTCCCTCCTTGCAGAATGATGAGATGATACAACTTGAGAGCCACTTTGCATGCAACTAGCTAGATTTAATTAAGAATATCAAATTAGGGAAATCTGTGATATCAAACAACTAACAATGAGCTTCTGAACCGCCACTCCCTCTCACTGTGTCTCACTGCCCAAAACACTGACACTTTAAAGCTGCTTTTGAAATTTGGAGAGAATAGTTTAAAACCAATTATATATTTGATCTCCTGTAGCAAAATGCAGAGTTGAAACTTGAAATTCAGTCTCTGCAACTGCAAAGTAACCAGGCTTGTAATACTGTCATTACTTTGGTTTGTATTTCTGTAACCAAGATTGGAATGTGGCCTTTACCCCACTGAACTGATTTTATCATCCTAAAAGTTTGGAAGCCACAAGGCTGGATGTGAACAATAGCCCAGCACATGTCTGCGCATACTTTGTCCCTCAGTATCTCTTGGATTTTGTTTACTTCTTTCCCCAAAGGAGAATTTTTTTTGTTTGTTTTTTAAAGGACCATATGGTTTTTCCTCTGAACCATCTCAAAGAAATTATCTGTAATCAAAAGGAATGTTTCCAATCAATTAGTTATTGCAGCCGTGTGCTTGTATTTCAGATTATTCACAGTCCATAGGAGTTATATAATGAAGATTTTAATGATTGAATGTTGGCATGTGCCCATTTTAACAAATGGACACATGCCTCTTTTTATTTTGGAGATCTGGATGTCTATTATGCTTAATATTACATATAAAGTTATCACTTATAGAAGGGAAGAAAAATGTACTTTAGACTGGAAGAAAGGGAACAAAAAATGCTCACATTTCATCTGCACTGATTTTTAGCATCCCCCAGGAGATTCAAATGTATCACTCATACTTTCCAAAAACCTTACACTTTTATTAGTCGCTAATTAAATGTTGTCCAGTCTTTTTATATAGCAGTGATAGTCACAATCACAAATTGTATGTCACAAAGTCTATGAAACTGTTGCAGCACATTTGTATGCAAAGTTCTGTAACCTGTGATAGCTAAAGCATTTCATGTCTTGTACTACATATTATCAGCTTAGATTTTTGTGAACTTCTGTGTTCATTTCTCTCCTGAAAAGTGACACAACCAATCTATGTTGTCAATGTAATATAGTATAGAAAGGAAAAACCTCTAATAATGACATATACTGTGGTAAATATACCATAAATATGTACTTTTTGCTTGTGCTGTAAGTTTATTGAAGAAGTGCTGTATTAATTCCTCCTTCCCCATTAGGTAGGTTTTGGAATTTATTTATAATTTATTTTTTCTTTTGTAATACAGTTGCACTGATGACTTCAGTTCTCACTGAGTGGAAATGTCCTCTGTGCTTCTTTGAAGTTTTTTTAAAATTATTTATTTCACCTGCAGTATATGACACAGTTAATCTGTCAGACAGAGCTTCTGACATTGATACAATTTCACCTCATCTTTAGCAGTGGTTTATTTTTTATATTTTCAGAGTTGAGATAGTTGTGTATTTAAACTTTTAACTTGGTGTTTTTTCCTTTTCCCCCTTCTGACTTGCTCCCCTACCACTTCTCTCTGTCTTCTTTACATACTCATTTTTGCCTTCCTTCTTATTGCCAGCTAGGGCTAAAACAACAACCAAGTGAAACAGAGCTTGAAAGCGCTGTATTTCTCTGTTTATGATAGGAGAAACCCAGCTAAGCTGTGCTGAACTGCTTTTGCTCTGCTACTAGCTCCACATGTCAAATGCAGTCATACGGATCGGTAGCCGCTCCGTCTTTGCTTGGTACCTGGAGAGGTGCAGTTGTCTGTAAATGATTTGCATGATCAGGATGTTGTGTTTTGCAGGAGGCCAGCACCTCTTAACCCATTTTTTCTCTGTGTGTATGTGGTGGGTCTGCTCTGTATTCCTGGCTACCTGCAAAACTTAATGCTGCAGCCCATTGAAGTACTGATAGATTCTCAGTGGAGGAGACAGCAGAGAACCCACCACACAAACACAGTGAGGGGAATGCTGTTATAACTTCTTGAGGGGAAGTGCAGGAGCAGGCACTGATCTCTTCTCTCTGGTGACCAGTGAGAGGCACTAAGGAAATGGCATGAAGCTGTGTCAGGGGAGGTTTAGGTTGGATATCAGGAAAATATTCTTCATCCAGAGGGTGGTTGGGCACTTGTAACAGGCTCCTCAGGGAAGCGATCAAGCCTGGCAGAGTTCAAGAAGTGTTTGGAAAACATTCTCAGGCCCATGGAGTGATTTTTGGGGCTATTCTGTACCCCAGGAGTTGGGGCTTTGATGATCCTTGTGGGTTCTTTTCAACTGAGGATATTCTGTGTTTTTGTGATTCTATATGCTGCTGCTATGTGGAAGGCTTAAATCCCACTTCCCCTTGAATTTGTTAGTGCTACTATCAAATTGATCCACGGCTTTCTGAAAACAGAGGAATGACTTTCTACAGCTTCAGTCGACTTCAGACACATCTTAGATTTTCAGCAGGTCACAGAGTGCAGGTTCATCAGAGCAGAAAGCAAGGTTCCTGTGTCTCTGGAGCATTTCAGCTTTCCTATACTGATGGCAAGAATCATTTTTTCCTTCCCGTTAAAAACCCTGATGGTGTTTTTTGCAAGGTTACCAAAGTAACCTCATAGAGCCTGTAGGTAGTGCAGTAGCATTTATTAACATGAATACATTTCATACTATAGAATTATTTGGTAACATAGTGTTTCAAGAGGCCACATCTAAGAAAACTCAAACATATAGTACAGTTTTGCAGGCAACCACATCTGTTAAATGGCCTGTTTCTGCCAATACTTTTGTACCAGTCCCATACAGGTGGCAGAACTGGCTGCTAGCTCAAGCATTAGGTAGCTTTTGGAGCAACTTAGAGGGCAAGATGATTCACAGGCATTGTGCTGTCACTGCTGGCACACTCACTCTTGCAAAGAGCTTCAATCAGATAGTGGTTAAGTGCTGAATGAAAACTCTTGCCTAAGCTTCAGTGATTGAATGTACTTAAAGTGTTCTCCATAACAAATTCTTCAGAGAATTTTTTTGGTCCAGGAATTTTTATTGATCGTTTGGCATGATCACACAGTGTTTTTTACAGAGAAAAAAAAAGATTTGGAGAACTGTTGGTGGGAACTGAACGCTGGTCACCTACATACTGTGGAACATGTAGATAATGGAGGTGTTTTAAACCTGCTGATCTAGGGTGAATCTGTCGATTCTTATCATACTAGAGAAAGGAATCCTTATTTGAGTTTTTGTGTGTTTGATTGTTTGTTTCTTTGTGCTGTTTTGTTGGACTTTTTTTAACAAAAGAGTGATGTTTACCTTTGGGTTTTGCTCTGTGAATCTTACATGAAGAGATAAAAGCAAAAGCACTAGAGACTTAATCCTCACAGACTCCAGAAGATTTAAAATATTTGTTTGTTCTCAGTAGATGCTCACAGTAATTTTAAATGTTGATGGCTCTCCATTTTCTTTGTATAAACTAATAAGAAGCATGGCTCATCAAAAGTACAAGAGAGTTACCGTACAGTTTCATGTATTTACACACAATTTGTCCAGGTTTGACTTGATGAGCATGAATGTATGACCATTTAACTGCAGGGAATTAACTCAGATATATCAGAGTTTACTAAGTAAGTGGTCTTCTAAACTACATTAGCAGTGACAGCTTGGTTCTTCCAGTGCTATATCACTTTTTTTTCAATCCTCATTGCATCCTTAGTATCTAGATTTCAAAATTATTTATATTTTGAGGAGTATCCACTAATGAAAAATTGATTGCATTTTCTTAGTTTAGAAAGGAAGGCTGTGTGTACAAAGGTTCAGTTATGAACCTGCTTGAGTAATTTTGAACCCAGCTACCTATCTTAACTCAAGTGCTACCTTAATTATTTACGTATTACTTGAAAGAAAACCTAAAAATATTCAGAGAAATACTTTTCTTATCTTTTAGAATGATCTGCATAGCTATCTTCTTATTGAGGTAAATTGTTGCATTGATATCATGTATGAGATGACACTTATCAATAGATCCTTTGGCACATGGATTAAAAATGTGATGTGGAAGCATTTTAAGAAGAAAGAAGACCTCAGATTAATTTGTACTATTGCAGAAATGGAGGTTCCTTTAATGTGTAGATGCATGCCAGTACATATCTTGAGGGGGAAAAAATGCTTCTGTGTGAATCTACTGATGAATTCCTCATGGTATGATTAAACAACAAATCATGTTAGATCATTGATTTCTGGTAGTGGAAGAACCTCAGTCCCTGTTCAGAACAACTGTTTCAATTAAAAGTATTAATTGAAGAAGAAAATTTCAAGTAATGAGGTTTTTGAGGCTTAATTCTCCACTCAGTTTCTCTGAGAGCAAATGAAACACTCAGTATGTGATGTTAGGTGAGTTTTGGAGGGACCTGGTATAGCCTTAGTATAAACTGCAGCATTCCATAGTTTTAAATTAGCAGCAGCTCCTCTTGTACTGCCAACACAGTCTTTTGCAAGATGTCTCCCAGAACAGAGACTGTTTCAGCACTTTTCTCTTCAGCCCATGTCTCCTGATGTGCACCCATATCCACACTGTGAAAAGGAACGGTGGGCATGAGTTCCTTCTGTTGGCTCCAGCCTTTTTCCCAGAGGTGGCAAGAGCGTGCAGTACAGCACAGTTACTGTCTTCTAGTGTGCTTCGTCCCTCTCTCCTTCTCTGTATTAGTGGGAAAGGTGTCTACAGAGTAGTTACGTTTTATTTTTTTAATGACTGTGCTTATGTGGTAGCAACATGGAATTTGTGCCTCAGTCTGGGGGTGCTATTTGATTGTGGTTCTAAGTATTCTTGGTGCATCTGGTAGGGACAGAAAGGCTCAAGTGTCACTTCCCAGTAGTGCATAGACCATATCCATACTGGTAAGTAAAGCAGGCCAGGGATGATTCTCTTGTCCTAGGGCTAAAAGGCACAGCATGCCTCATCTCCATATGGCTACATTCTTCGCTTCCCAAAAGAGGGTGGCCTCATTCAGCCTGTCCCTTGGGAGCATTCCTTGGCCTGTGCTGTCCCCTGAACCATGCCCAGCCATTGTCTGGAAACATGTTAGCTGTCAGGAGCCAAAACTGTGCCAGGGAGCAGGCTTACAATGGAACAGCAAGGGCAGGAGCATGTCGGCACATGCTCCAGCCCTCTTTATGTTCCTGGTACAAACATAACTGAGTTAGTACTGATATTGCCTAAGTTTAGCAGTGTGTTTAAATCCTGTTTTCAGGCTCTCTGTCAGCCATATAATCAGGACTATGCAATTCTATTAATTTTAAAAAGCTTTATTTAATAGAATGTCAAATTATATTACAGCAGGACAGAGTACAAATAATGGAACACGGCAGTTTTATTCTTTTGGCAGTACAAGACAGAGGTAATACCTGCAGAGGCTTTCTTTTTTTGAGCTGCAAGGGGTAGGTGTGTTTCTCAAACTATCCTTAAAGTGAACTAGTACATATGTAAATTGAAATTCATATATGTGAAGTTCCAGTTGGGAAAAAAAAATCCTAAACAGATTGAAGCAAGGAAATTAATTATAAGGGAAATGTCAGTAAATATTCAGATGTCCCCACAGTTTCTTAAATAAATGCACATTTGTAAAATATTAGATTACATATTCCAAACACAACTTTAACTCTGTCCCTGTAGCCATTCCCAGTCTTAGTCTGCAGACCAGAGAACCCCTACAGTCAGAAATTGTACATCAAATAAATTCCAAGTATGAGTTACAGCCATCACACAATATGGTTACAGTGGAATATTTTTACTATTTAATAACAGACAAAGTAGATATTTTATTTTGGAATCAAAGTGCTGTTATGTGGATTTATGGTTTATAATATTGGCAGTGTTTCTGAATACTTTCTTTTCCAAAGTACATAAATATAAAGTGGTAAAAGTTTTGGTTTTAGCTTATAAATGCAGTTAATAATCTGTTCAAGCAATAAAAAATTCTATTTATTAATGGCCAAGAAATGTTTGAGGGGGTTGGGTTTTTCTTTTTACAGGAGAATTATTTAGATCAACTGGATGAAATGAATAGACAGTGAATATCACAATGGTTTGTGGGGAGTTCATGGCACACCAGTTGATCATGTGGAACTTCAGTTATTAATCCATTAAAGTCATTACTGCATCCAAGTCTTCTTTAAAGGTCACAGTCTTTTTTAAGGATTTCGTTAATGAGGAAAAGAGCTATCCCTGTTGGATCAGTCCAGTGTGTGCAGGGCTGAGCACTCACTGACTGGCGTGCTGAAGGATGTTCTCTGCCTGGAATTTGCAGTGCTGAGCAGTGGGTGGGCAGTAACATGTGAGAGCTCTTGTGGCTGCTTGAGGATTTGTATTGATCCTCCTGTTCTGACATCCTGGGTTTTATCGTGGTTACAATATAGGCAAACACGTCAGGCAATTAAGCAAGTGAAGACATGGTTCTGCTTGATTATTTGACTTCCTGCAACTAATAATGAGATTTTTGAAAGATTTAGTGCTATGCCATTGAATATAAAAGAAGTTTGGAGGCCTGTATGTGCAATGGAGTTAGGTGTGGTAGATTAAATTTGTCCTGGCATCCTTATGGAAGCTTCCCTGTAGGCACTATCAGCTGTAATCAGCATTGTTGCCAGAAATAACATTGCAGTGTCAAAACCATGAGTGTTTTAAGGGTATAGTCAGGGGACTTGAAGTGTTTGCTTAACTTTAAATTAATAAAGACCCAGAGGATTTTTTTCCTTTCCTGTGTTGTTGTTGAATCCTGTCATTTTGGGTTTTTTTAATATTCTTTAGTAAAACTTCTGGTGTTCAAATTACATTGAAAATGTCTGCTTACAGGCAGAGTAATAGCCTAAAATAAAATAAAATCCTAGCACAATTTGGAAGAGAGAAAGAATACCTACTATACAATTTAGCTGTTGCATTAGTCGTTGTTATGCCTACACTTTGGAAAATGTGTACCTTTCAGTTGCTGATTTTTTTCTGTGTTTTGTTTTGTTGTTTTGGGTGGTTTTTTTTTTTTTTTTTTTTTTTTTTTTTTTTTTTTTTGTTTGTTTGTTTGTTTGTTTTTGTTTTTTTTTTTTTTTTTTCGGGGGGGTGGGGAGTGGGGAGGAGAGCAGGGGGATGGTTGTGATAATGACTAGAAATGATCAAAAAAAGTTTTAAATTATGCCCAGGCATTGACTATCAGATACTACAATAATGATTCCTATCATAAGAGTGAGTCTTGATTCTCAGAAGGATACAGGATAGACAAATTGAAATTCCTGGAGGAGTTCAGTTCATCGTGTTATTTACTACCTCCCTCCAGTAAGACTGTGGCTGTGAGAGTAAAGCAAGTTAAAGTCAGTACATACTTGATGTCCGTGGCGCTGATTTTTCCTGCAGAGGCTGGCTCCTGGGCCCAGGTCCTGGACACTCTTCAGTGAATGGGTGACCCTGAGATCAGAATGGGATGTTACTGGGAAGGACCATAAGCACAAATCTAAATTAGTAATCCCTATGATACATACTTTAAAGGACTGCCTTATTGAAATCCTTAGTATGTACTTCACAAGGTAGTTAAACCATCAACTGGAACTGTACTTAGAATATTTTCTATTACAGTTGTTATCCTAAATGAGATTATATATATTCCCTTAAAGAAAAACACTTCTGTTTTTTCCAAAAAACAGACTTACAGTGAGCAGTCCTACACAGGGGCCAATAGGTTTCCTGAAGAGTTATAATGATAGTATTAATAACTGGATTATTAGAAGTGAAGTAACTGTAAAGCTTCCAGTTCTAATTTGTGCTCCTTACTTACTATGTTTCTGGTTTTGAACCAATTTCATTTCAGCAGTCAGTTTCACTAGTTTTTAGACCACTTCTGCATGCAGGTTTCTATACACTGTCACATTGCCTGCCTTACAAATATTGCTCATAATTCTTTGCATGTCTTTCCTTCAGAACATAGAAATTACCATTAAAGCCTTAGATTTAGCTTTAGAAAAGGCTTTTTCACTCTAAAGGAATCTTGTGGTGTCACTTTCAATCTCTCCTGTGAAAGTTAAATTTCTGTCTCTTGCTTCCTTTTATGTTCAGAAACTTGAATAATTTATTACTGCAAAGGAATGTGTACCGAATCCACTAACCAACAGAGGATGTGGAAAGATTTATTGGGAGAAACATTAAGAGCATTCCTGGCCAGGTGTATTTTATTTCTTTCTGTGAAATGGAAAAAAAAGATACTATACACCTCCAGCCAACTTCAGATATGGCTAGAAGCCCACTTGGAAGAGAGTGCCTGTGATTGTGAAGTGCTTCTTGAGATAATCTGAACAAAAAGTGATGAAGGGCACAAGGAGATTTGGCATTGCTGAATAGCAAGAACTATGTTGCTCGATTTTGAAAGCAACTACAGTGTTTGCCATCTGAGTGGGTGTGTGCATGACTTCCGCTCTCCTTGTACTTTATCCAGCAGTTTATACCCATGGGAAATGAGGGAATGAACGCCCTGCTGAACCAGAGCAGTGAATTCTGAGTTTGCCTTTGCACTCTTGGGCCATAACAAAAGGTTCTGAAGGAGCAGGACCTCAGTAGACTTCCGCACTCCTTGCTGAACTCAGAAGTTGTCACTCAGTGAACAGCAAGGCACACGTCATGAGCATTTTTATTCTACCACAGTTTTTTAGAACTCTAATAAATAATTTTACTGCATATTGGAATATGTAACATGAACTTGTGAGCAGTGTAAGGTTTTGCAAGGTTACAAATTTTAATTTACGTATTTGATTATATTTAGGACAAAATTCTAGGCAAATAAAAAATAATTTTTTCAGGAATGATAAAAAAATCAGTTATACACCAGCTAGTTCTAATTCAATCCAGTTACCTCTCTGGCATGTTTAATTTCATTTACGTAAGTAATGAAGTTAATAAGAGCATTTTCATAGAATCGTAGAATAGTTTGGTTTGGAAGGGTCCTTTAAAGGTTAGTTGCCTACTCCAGCCCCCTGCAGCAAGCAGGAACATCTTCAACTAGACCAGGTTGCTCAGAGCCCTGTCCAACCTGACCTTGAATGTTTCAAGGGATGGGGCATCCACTACCTCTCTGGGCAACCTGTCCTATTTTTACCTGCCCATCATAAATACTTTTATCTCTATATCTGTCTGAATTGACTCTATTTTAGTTTAAACCATACCCCTTGTGCTGTCGCTACAGACCATATTAAAAGGTTGGAGCCCATCTTTCTTGTAGGCTCTCTTTACATGGTGAAAGGCTGCAATAAGGTCACCCCAGGGCCTTTTTCCACACTGAGAATGTTCCAGGTACACCTTTTCCCTTTCAGTTTTTCCTTCAACTGCAATTTTTTAGTCTCCAGCTCCCCTCTGTGCTAGCTGAATTGGCAGGTCCCTTCAGCAGTTGCCTTATATATTAAAAAGCAAGTTTTGATATTGTGTTTTTCTATAAGTTGTGGAAATGGTTTCTTCTTTGTCCATTAGTCCAAATTTCTTATGTGTTCTTTACAAATTATTTCTTTGTGCAGCATCTTAGAAAAAGAGGTGAAAAGATTTGGAATCAAACTGCTCCATCCTCCTACTCCAGGCAGGAAGCTCTATCTGTATCACATTTTACATAGATGTGAGTCTCATGTTATAGGACCCTCATGATGGGTTTCTTTGATCTGTTCAATAATCTCTTCCATTGTATACTAATCCTTACTTATTGCTTCCATCATGGAATAAATGGACAGATAAAACCTATTGTTTTATCCATCATGGCTATGGAGAACAGCTCATGATTTCTCTTTGTATATTCTCCCTACTCCAGAGTTTTGTTGACCCTTCTTTTTCTCTGTTGCTTCACAGAAATTGTTTTTTCCTATATCTTTTTCCACGGGTGTCTCCATTCCTGACTACACCTATTGCTATTTTCCCAGTGCACAAATGGAAATCTTACTGGTAGCAAGGGGCCAACCTTTTGTAGTCCATACGATTTCTCTATACAAACGTGGTATAGACAAAAGAATCTTTCAAATGTGAGCTGGAGTACTCAATTAGAAGCACAGAATTAATGTCTCATTTTTTTTCTGTTTACTGTGTTTGTTTCTATACTTGCCTGTCAAAACCAGACTACCTTTTGAAGTTATTTGATACAGAAATCAGCCTAAACCATTGCAATCCTGGTGCTTAAATGCCTCTGTGAATTCAAGTAGGTGATAGACTACAGATGAGATTCAGTTGCTGTTTAAAGTCGCAAGTTTTTACTATGGTAGTCAATTAAATCCTGTATTTTTTTCCATGTTTTCAACCCCAAAAGTTTTACTGCCTTTTAGATTTTAAAAATCAGTTAGGAAGCCAGTGACAGAATCAAGTTTTTTGGTGGTCTCTGAGTAGATAGAATAATTCTAGCAGTTTTGTATCAAGGAGATTGGAGAAAATGGTTATTTGAAATTATGCTTGCTTAAAATAAAAGTTTTAGAAGTTCTTCTTCTAATAAGGAGCTTTGTTTCTTCAGCAATTATAATTTGGCATAAGTGAAAATTTATTTTAAATATTTAATTTTTCCACTTTTGTAAATATATTGTTTTTCCTACTCCCTCTTTTTTTCCTTTTCTTTTTGTTCCAGGACCCTTTGCTGCTTCAGGAGACAGTAAATTCTGCTGCTGCTCTTATCATGGCATTAATAAAGGACAGAAACCCGGAGCTGATTGGCCAATTGTTGGTAGCATAAGATCATAAATCATGTGTAGCTTTTGGAAATGTTAGTTTTTCATCATCTGTTCACCAAAGGTCTTAAGCCATTTTAATCTTCATTGAAAACTCTGGATTTATGTCATTTGTTATTAAGATCCTTTAACAGCATATTTTTGATATTTAAAATACAAGACTAATATGTATAAAGTGTAAAAGGAAATACAAATAATTCTGAGATACACTGGATATATACTGTGAGGAATGATACTGAAATGTTTTTTAAGGTACTGATTATTTTAAAAGATGCACAGAGGACACCAAAGCATTAATGCAGAATTGTCTTTAACTGTGTGTGTGTGTTGTACCCTAGGACATGACTTAAGTTTTATTTCAGATAAATTAATCACAAAGCACAGCTCATTTACTTTATGTGAAATAATGTAAAAATTGCTGCTGCAATATCAATATCTATTAGTGAATGTAGAGTTCCTTAAAGATTGTAGTTTTCCTGACATCAAGAGAAATGCATACCTGCAGGAAGTGTTGGAAAGGTCAGGTACCTGTTCTCTGTGGAATGAAGGTAACCTCAAATCAAAGAAAGGATATCCATGGGTACAACGAGGTGCTAATGCCCAGTTTTCCAGATGCAGTGTCCTCTGGCTTTAGCCTCCTCGATGCTACACTTCTTCCAGTGCCCATGTGCCATCATTCAGAGCTTCTGTAGCTCCACTGAAATAGAAAGAGTCTGTTCATTCATGTAGAATAATTCAGTTCTCATCTCTTGCTGGTTAGCAGATGTGTGTAGTAAACAGCAGCAAGGAGAGCAAGCATTATGAATCCAGAGATACTCTGCATTGATAGTCAAGTGTGGACCGTTGGGACTGGAAGATGAAATGGTGAATGCTTATTATGTGGAGTATCTCCAGGTATCACAAACATTAAGAGCAATACAAGCAGTGTCCCTGAAAACATATGTTTTTCCCTATGTATCAGACCCAGGAATTTTATCTCTCCTGCAGTTTGTGAACGGGCTGGGTTAGTGTCTTCTTACATACTTGATATGGCTGGAATAAGGTCTTGGAAAAATATCCCCACCCTAAGTGCCCAGTAAGTCCCTGATTTAGTCTGTCACTGTCAGTTCAGCAAGTTTCCCTCTAAAAACAGCATCCCTCCCCTTATTCCCACCATGTTGCACTCCTTCTGATACTCAGACAAAACTTAGGATAACAAGTTCCCTGCTTGGTCCCTTTCCTCTTTCCCTTCACATCACTATTTATATCTCTGGTTTAAATTCCTTTTAGAAGCTGATCTTGGTCCCAAACTTCCTTCACTGCACAATAAAATAAAGAGCTGTTAGCTGACAGTTCTGTATCCAAAACAGACATTTTCTTCCACACAAGTCATGCAAAGATAACTAACTTGTGCATCATCAGCTTTCTTCTTCGCTTCTTTCTTCTCCCTACTTTGATTAATAATTTGTCCTTTTCTGACATTGTACAACATAAGCATTCATATTAGCTCTGTGTATGCTATACAATAGGCATATTTTATTCATACATATATTCATGTCTGTTTGTATGCAGAGCACACAAATAAATGAAGAACTAAAGAATTTATTACTGGTATTCATAATTTAATGGGACAGCTCTCACAAATAAGTTTTCTGAATGTGTTTTTACATTAATAAATTTGATGAAGGAATTTGTCCCAAAGGCTTTTGAAAGACATGATGAAAGATGTCTCTCTGACTGTATTTTATTATTCTTGTTTGCTTGAAGACTAAAATGCAATCTGTGATGTGTTTTCCCCAAATAATAAGAAGGCGAACTTAGAAAATCCTTCATGTTTTCTATCCACTCTAATTTATACATTGTGATACTGCATTAACATTGGTTTGTGTGCAACATCATTTGCTTAAACAGAGCTTTTATTTTTAGGGTTGTTTTACTTACCTCATTCTCCCAGAAGGATTTCAATCCAATTAAAAATGATCCCGCATTGAACTGCTGTAATAAAAAAATATTATAGTTGTTTATGGATTTATTTTGAAAAGAGAACAGACAATGCACAAGAAAAAATAAGTTTTGGGTCATCCAATATACTTAGTAGTAATCCTAAAGATAATAATAAGCTTTATTAATGTACTGTTAATCATTGCATTATGGTTTTTTAATCTTTAGCAATCTTTTAAAATAATCTACAAACACTGAAAAGTCTATTTTGCTGGAAGCAAACACACCAACAAGAGAACTACTAAAACAGATCACAAAATACTAAAACTGCAGTTACAAAAAAAAAAAAAAAGAAACTGGACTATTGTGTATCCAAACCAAATTTAAATGGTTTTTGGGTGATTGTTAGTACTTACAATGGGAATAAAGATATAAAATGAAATTAAGAAACTGGCTGATTGTTTTTTGTCTGTGCATAGTTTCTCACAAATAGCAGTATACATGAGAAACTTGGCAGCCTTTTGTACACACATGCTGTTTTGAATTTAACTAGTGAATCAGTCGCCACCCATATTGCTTTGAACATTTGGACAGAGATAACAGAAAGTAAATAGAAGCTCAGACTCTGCCAGCCTTGCTTACCTTACTCCTCAAGCACTCTAATTAGTATTCCTTGGGTAGTGTTCATCAGAAAAGAGAATGCAGAATGTGGCCCTAGAAATGCTTTTCAAAACTGCAAAGTTGAATGAATTACATTTGTATACTGAAACTAATGCACTTCATGCAAAATCTGAAAACTTATTACTTTGTCTTCAGTCAATTAAGTAGAAGATTTTCTATTTAGTCTTTTTTTTTCTTTAGCTTTTCAGGCAACCTAGCTTTAAAAAAAAAAAAAAAAAGGCTTGATGGTCTTCTGAAGAAGAAAGAAATGAAAAGCATAGAAGATAGTGGCATTATAAATAAAAAACCTCGATACCCCAAAACTATGCCAAAAAGCAAAGAGAAAGAAAGTGAGATGTTACCTGCTGTAATCAGTGGCATAATAGAGTCAACTTTGGTTGAGCTCATCTTACTAATTAATGTAGGCTGCAGAAAAAAATATTTCTCAATGTCATGGAGCCTTTAGTGTATTCAAATTTGTATTTTTATTTGGCACCAAAGTCTCATCATCTCCACAATGCTGTTCTAGGTGCCATCCAAAGAGAAGCTTCCAAAGACATAAAGTTTCCAATTAATGTTTGGCAATTTATGAAGATACAGCACCTTTTCCTTTCTGTAGGTCATTTCACCAGAGAAGGGTCATACTTGGGTTGCTCTGTTCTCCCTGCCTCGGACACTTACCACTTCTCACTGCTTTTTGTTCGGCTTTTAATTTTGAAGAAGAGCACATTTACTGTGAGACATGCAAAAGTTTTTGGTGTTTTTTTTATTTTTTTTTTTTTTTTATTTTAATTTATTTTTATTTTAATCTTGTATCTTTTTCCTCTTAATCCATAAGTTTGATTTGAAAAATTCTAGTTCATCTTATCAAGCATCCATCAATGTGCAGACAATTTCTTCATTGCTGTTGAGGAAGGTTTGGGGGTTCAGGAATAGGCTTGTGTTAACAGTGTTCCTGTAGGCCAGAGTTTAGGATAAGATTTTTCCTGCCCAACTCAATCAATCTATTCTTTTGCATCTAATTTTGAAAAAATTTGTAAAGGCACACAGTTCCCTGTGACTGATGACTAATAACTAATTGCCTGCCTACGGTGAGATACCAAAGGCAAAGTGTGAAAATGGGTTCAAATCTTTGTGCCCCAATGCCTGCACTTTCAACTTCAGATGTGATTTTTAATGACATCTGTCTCCCTCAGCCCATTTCCCAGCCCAGCTGTGTACCAGAATTCAGTTTTTCTTACGCTTCTGGCAAGCACCAAGGAAAAGAAACAGTCACTGACACCGCATTTTTTCCCAGTGTAGGTTGATTTTGATTGACAAGGCTGTAAAGCACTTGTTAAATATACATTTTCTTTCATTATTTCTTCCAGGAATACTCAATTAGTTTAGAGATCTCAAAAACACAATTTCAGCACCTGTGCTGAGGAAACAGTCCCAACCATGAAAATACTTTTCATGATAGAATGAAGTAACTTCTCTTGCACACGCCAACCTGGGGAGCAAAGTGGAATTTATTAATATATTTATTGCAAGGTTAATTAAGTATGCTTTCAATATTTAGATTTAAATTGATCTTGTCCTTCATTCTGCACCTATTCCTGTCTCAGAAGCTAAAACTATAATTCAGTTAAAATGCCACAACACTGAATTATAACACGGTTACAAAGATAAATGAGAGAGCAAGAGACTTGGACAAGAAAAAAGTGATGTGAATTTAAATAGCACAGAGAAGCAAGGAGGCAAGAGAGGATATGCCAGAGCTCCACTAGATGGCAAAACCTACAGGGGAGATCCCTTGAATGCCATGATAGGCTAAGGGCTGCAGCAGGAATGTTTTCCAGGTTCAGTAGTACTTCAGATGGCAGCTCAATAAGGCATTTTTCTCTTCAGCAGCCATTTTGGATAACTGTCTCTCTTGGGTACTTGGTTGTTGTTACTTCTGCATCTCTTTCATTACTCTGCCTCTTTTGTTTTTGTACCTCTGACCGGTCACTTCAAATTTCATATTTCCTTTTCATTCTGCCGTTCTTTTTTTTTTTTTTTTTCTTTCTTTTTTTCTTCTGTGCTCTTTCCCCATCTATTCCCCTACTTCTGTTGCTTATTCTTTCTCTCCATATTTGTCATTCTTTTTCCATTCCTCCCAGCCCACCATCGTAGAAAGAGATGATCCCCCCTCTCCCTTCCCTTGCAAGCCAGGCCGTGGTCTGGCATCAGAAACCCTTCCTCGCTCCTGGATCGAGAACTGAGGCATTTGTGCTTTGGCACCTCCTTGCTGCTCACAGCTGGGACTGAAAACAGATGTCACTTCCGCTGCCAGCTGCCGGCAGATGAGCAGCAGCTGCCCGAAGGGACAGACCTCCTGCATGGCAGCTGCTGGGCTGACACTGAGTGCCGCCCATTAGCTGGAGTCAGGCTGTAAGCAGAGCCATCCCGCTGGGGGGAATAATCCCCCCCCGGGCCAGACCCCCCTTCCCCTGCTTCAGTAGCCAAACTAGGGTTTGTAAAGTCAGCACCTAGTCAAGGAGCCAGATTTGCAAATCTATTAGAATGGCAGAAACAACAAAAAGTGAAAGAAAAAAGCGCCAAATCCAGGTACGGCTTCCAGTCCGGGTGACTGGAAAAAGTATGTTTTCACTTAGTAAGCAGTGGTTTTGCCAGGAGCTGCTCAGAGACAAAAAGCAAGGAACCCCACGATGCTGTGTTAAGCAGTTCCTTTCCACAGCAGAGACATGGTCTCACTGAAGCCCCAATGAAGTCAGTGGGATTGAAATTTCCTTGCAGTGCACTCGAAAATGCACAGCATCTCCTCCCTCTGGCCATCTTCAGCCAACTCACACATGACCAAGCTGGTTATGCTAGGGGCTTATTATTATTATTATCATCATTATTTTTATTGTGCTGCAGTTCTAAGTGTGTATTTATGCTGTGCTCAACTCCCTTGCCATTTGGTAGGGAACATTATGGTCTTGATTAATGCCCACTATGTTTTGGAATTTAGTTGTGACTTGAGCTTAAGCGCCCACAGGCCTGTGGTACGTGGGGTTATAGTGACACTTTTGAAGGGCAGTTCACAATTTAAAATATCTCTGAGTACTCACTCTGAATCCAGTTGCAGCACAATAAGACTAAAAGGATGATTTTGTGCAGGACTAGAAAAATAGTGTCCAAAAGTGTCTTTTGGACGCTATTTTGTCCCTCTGTCCTGTATACGGGCATTTAGGGTTGTGCTGCTGTGTAGAAATTCAGACAAGGAGGCTGAAAAACTGTTACCTGTCTAGAAACTAACCCTGAAAAAAGTGGCTAGCTCTCAGTAGAGTCACCAGGTGGGATGTCCTTGGGGGAGAAGGTACACTGTGATTCCTGCTGCAAAGAGATGTGCTGGAGGCATGTAGGGCTGCAGCAATAGAATCACAGATTTGCCTAAATGTAGACTCATAGACTCAGCCGTGGGGTACTGTTTTCTTAACTTTGCAGTTTCAGGTCTTGCCTGTGTTGAGGGCAAGATGAGTATTTGTTATTTTAACACTGTTGTGCCCCCTCAGCAGACAAGGGTGTATATACATGGGTGAAGTGTGGGAAGGTCAGACACTGGATGTGGCTCCTCTCTTTGGCTGTCATGTGCAGTCTTTGTGAGCAGTAAAGTAAGCCTGGCTGTGTGTTGTGACATGCAAACCTCTCTAAAAATGATAAATCTTGAAAATGCTCAGAGGTGAACTGCATTCCAGACTGGTAGGTCAGGCTAAGAAAAGGAAGGAAGGAAACGAGGTGTCTTTCACCCCTTCTGGGAGTGGCTGCTTACAGCAGATCAAAGAAGAACTTTTATGATAGATATTTCAAAAAAAGCTGCAAAATGCCTTGAGTGCACAGCAGAAAATATACATTACTTCTCTTTGGTTGTTTGTTTTTTTCTTAATCCTTAAAGCAACTGGCTTCACTGACTTTGGTCTTTAATCCTGCTTCCAATTGTGCACCTTCGTGTAGGCAGCTCCACAGCCTTGGAATATGCAGGATTTCTCCAAAGCTTTGCTGCACCATGGTTACTTATGGTCACTTACAGTATAAGAATGGTCATTATAGTGGCAGCAATGCACCCTCTGCTGGTGTCCATCAATATTTTATCCAAAATCTTCCCCAAGTTAACTATGAACAAATACTGCTGATGGCACAGGAAGAGCCAGTATTTTTCTCTCCATCTTCTCTGATTCCCAGCAGTGATAACCTAAGGTGTTGAGATGGGATGAAAAAAACTCTGGGCATAGTGTCAGCTACTAAGTGAAACACAAAGCTACAAAGTGAAAAACAAAGATGTGACTACCTTCAAGAGGAGGCTGGAAAACACCCTTAGCATGTGGGCTAATGGAAAAATGGGGATTCATGCTAATCAGGTTGTGTGGGTGGAGGATGGCAAAGTATTTGTTATCGTCTGGGACGGCTCCTGCCAACATGTATCTGCCTTAGGCTGAGTTTTCGGTAGTTTTTGCAGACCTTTTTCATTCCTTTCAAAACAAGTAAGATTTATTCCTCTCAAAACTGAGTAAGATTTGTTTCAGCTTTCTGGAAAACCCTAAATTACAGACAAAATGGGTATTTGAACAATTCTGTCTTCAAATTATGAATATTCAAGTGGTGTTTTTGAATGCTATTTTGTACTTTAATGAAAATCTCAGATATTTTTCTTTATTTTATTGTTTTATTTTTCTGACTCTTAAGCCAGATTTGATAAAAACCCTAGGAGCATCAGAAAAAAACCTTAGAAAATATTAGCCCTACTGCACTGTGATAGATGTGGTCTGTGATTCAAGGGAGCATTAATGAGTCGCTGGGCATAAGGGCAGTAAGTGGGAAACAGGTGAATGTAAGCTCAATCTTGTATGCAAATTTTAAAAAACCAAACCTGTTTTGAATGTGAAGTAAAACGAGACAGAAAATCAAATCTCATTAAGAAGAGACATGCACTAAATTCGGTGAAGATAATAGAATGATTTCTAGTCCATGATTATCACAAAGAAATATCTTTTAGAATGAATCTAATAATTTATGTTCTTTATTAGGTTTGTATTTTTCCACAAGAAAGCATTCAGATGGATCCTCGGAGGATCTTTTGGGACAAAAATGCTGTATTGTAGATATTCAATGTGGAAAAAAATTAAACTCATAGAAAATTATGTTGCAGGTAATAATGCCTGGGAAGTAAACCACTGTGCTCTTCAATAGCTCTTTCATGCCCTCTGCAGTTAAAACTATGTTTTGTGTCTCTGCAAAGTGTGTTTTTCCTGGTTGCAAAATTCTGTACCGAGGGTCAAGGAAAACGGTAGAACTGCAAATACTATTGGAAATATTTTTGAGTTGCCTGTAGGTTAGATTGTGAGTTTTATTACATACTCATGTTTTACAAGCATTACAGTAATGCAGAAGATCCTGTGCTTTTACAGTGGTGCCTGTTACACAGCAAGAGCTGAGAGCACAGAAGTAAACAGAGGTGCCCTCCTATGTGAAGTCTTTCCTGGTTTCTCTACATGCAGGCATCCATCTCCACTCAGGTCTGGAATTTCACGCATATCTGCTGTCGGGTAGAAGTTAGGTACAGATGACTGTATAAAGTACTTTAAAGTAACTGTGAGTCTCATCATTACATATAACATTTTTAGCATTGGTTTCAGAAAGTGCTGATCATATTTTTGCATAGGATCATCTGAAGTGATTCATCCTCCCCAAAACATCTCACCTTATAAAAGCAGGTGAGAAAAAGTGTCTTATTTCAATTGATTGTACCTCAATTATGTTCAACTAATTTCAAAGACATGTCAAAATTCTGGACATGCAAAATTATGAAATAGTGCACCATAGCCTTTCTACTTACATTTGAAGAGAAATGTGCAAGAGTGCCTAAAAACTTCATCAAATGAAAGAAGAAATGGACAGTTTCTATAGCATCAAAGGTCAGTCCTGAAGTATTCATAACAGGACTCTTGGGGAGGAAAGAGTAAGTATCATATAATTAAGTGAAAGAATTAATAACAATAACATTAGCAATAATAATAATAATAATCATGATTAAAGGATTTAAAAGTCAGAAATGCGGAGAAGGTAATCTGCTATTTAAAACATCAAAGATATCTTCTTTTTCATACCAATGACATTTTCAAGAGTGACTGCTGGTTACTGATTCTGGCATGGTAACTGATTCGACTATGAACTAAAACAGGTCCAAACAGGTATATTTTATATATATAATTGAAACAAGAATAACTGCTGCAAGCTCTCTGGGCTATGGCTCTCACTGTCACTGCTATGTTCATTAGTAGAAACAAAATTTGAACTCAGACACTTGTCTAACAAAAGTATCTCTGAAGAAACTAACACACTGCTATACACTGAATGCATTACTTTGGATTCCTGATTTCTACTGAGACATTAATTTGCCAGCCACTTTTAAAACAGTGACTGTTCTCCAAGGAACTCCACAGCCCAAATTAACCACCCAAGAAATGAGGCTGGACACAGAGGCTGTTAGGAGGCTGGGGAAGGCCAAGAACCCAGGAACTGCTTGAGGAAACATGAAGCCCCAGAGTAGTGAGGTCAATGCCAGATCACGGAGACTCCTTCGGCCCCAGCTGTGTCTTGCTGCCCTCTTTTCTCCCCATAAAAGAGGAAAGTAAATATGGTGCACATGGTCCCATGTTTCAATAAAGACCAAGGAATCTCATTTATTGGACACTAGTCCTGCTCAGGGAAAATGAGAGCTGGCAGGTTGGTAAACTTCACTATGCTGCAGCCTCTCCCTCTATGCAATATGAATAATGGCTGCTTCACAGCAGCATTTCTTACAGTGAATGTATTCATATTTACGAAGTCTTTTGTAAATTGAAAGCCATAAATGCTTGAAGGAGCTGTCTTGTAAAATTTATTACTTCTGAGATGATACTCAAGTGCTGAAAACAACTCTGTGTATTAGGGAACTCTTGATTAACCATTTGAACAATGGAATTCTTGTTTTGTCTGCATCTATTTTTCAGTAGCTCTAGAGATAATAGGTGGTATTACTCATGTACCTGAAATATAGGCAAGGACCTTGGACCACAGAATTGATAAATATATTAAATTTACTCAGCCATGTTTCTCATTTGACTCATTTGATCTTGTGCAGTAGATTTACAAATGCTCATCCCTGTTTATGCTTTTTATCAGCAACGTGAATTGAGCTGAAATCCTTCATCCTTCTTGGGCAGACCCATTGACACTATGCTGTTAGGAAGTGGGGTTTTTTGAAGGCATTTAATAGGGGATTTATTTAAAAAGTCATTTTGAAAAAGCATTTAAATGCTTTATTAAAAGCATTTAAAGTTGGACTTCCAACTTGTGTGTGCAGCTCTAAGAGAGCAGGGCTAGCTCATGTGTGTGTAACCCTGCCGGCCCAGGCTGTGCCACTGCAAACAGAGGTGGAGCTGGCTAGGGGACCTCAGGAGAGGGCTGGGGACAGGCAGCTCTTTGGCATTCATTTCCAGGCAGAGCTGCCTTCTTGATCCCTGCATAGACTTTGCTGCAGGTCCATTGCACCCTCAGGCCAATTTGGATGCCAGCTCAGCCCCTTTCCAGCCTAAGTGGCCTGGTGGGGATGGTGGCTGAGCTCAGGACCATCACTGGGAAACATCTCCACATCCCTCTTCACTGCTGACTGCTCTCTGTATGGGGCTGTGACTGACATTTGGTAGGATGAGGAGGAGAAAACACTTGGGAATATTCCACCTGAATGAATTTTTTGGAAGAAAACACATTGTCAACTAAGTGATCTCTGGAACCAAATCAGAATAAGTCAGGGATTTAAATTCATTTAAAACACTTAGGCTTCAATTAAACAAAGCCATGGCCTAGATCTTCAGCCAGGAAGACTACTCCGTAGGCAAGATGTGGCATTAAACAGCAGAATATTCCTCCCATTGGGCAATGTGCTATTATAGGGAAATGCAGTTTAATACAAAAAAGCCCAACCAAAGCATTTGAAACAAGCTGCATTTTGATGCCAAACTGTTTTACTTTGATTGAAAATACTCAGATAGATGTTACAAAATTTCCCTTTTCTCTCACTACTCATATAAAGGAAAAAAAAAAAAAAAAAAAAAAAAAAAAAAAAAAAAAGAAAAAAAGAAAATGCAATTTTCTGGCTTTGATATAGGTTGAAGATATTAAAATGTCAAACTTCGTGGAAGGACAAAAAAAATCATTTGTGCCCCACAGCTTTGCCACAGAGCGGTGGTGAGAGAGAGGATGGAGAGGTGTGCTTGGGGGCAGCCGTGCAGGAGAAGGGGGCTGTACCAGGAAGGGAGGAACGGAGAAAACAGCATCTCTGGAAGCACCTGAGAGCCATAAAGAAATGGGCTAAACCCCTAAAATAGTGAGCAAGAGGAGAGAAAGTGAGCGATGATGAGGTTAAGATTGCTCCTGCGATACACGCACGGTGTGACGCCCTAAGAGCCTTTTCCAGCGGGACACCCCTGATGAGCGGGCGGTGACCGGGGGTAACCGCAGCAGGCGGGACGCGCAGGGCTCGCCCTGCAGGGGGAGTCGAACACCAGGAATGGGGAGGCGGCGGGAGCGGCGGCGGCTCCCGGGGCTCCCGCGGGCGCTCCGAGCTCGGCGCGCTGAGCCGGGTAACACACGGCTCTGCGCCTGCTGGAGCCCTGAGCAGCTTAACCCTGTCAGCTATGGTTGGTGTGCTGGGTGCCATAAAGGTTGGTCATGGGTTTAACTAATGCAAAGTGCTTTGTGATATGAGGTGGATGTGGGTGTGCGTGTCCTGGCACGTACCAAGGTTCAGGTTGCAGACTTCCAGCTAAGGAAAGACAGCCTAAAATCTCTGCCCTCTGATGGAGTCAGTCAGTCCCAGGCTCACGGGTACCGCCATCAAACTTAAACTGTATTAAAGCTTACAAAAAGAAAGTATATTGTTCAGCAAATCCTACACAGAATTTTTAAAAGTCGTATTTGTGATAATTCATCATCTTAAAAATAATATCATGCAATCACGTATTAATGGCTAAGAATAGAATCAGCAAAGGCTGAAAATAAATATCTGTTCCATACCAAAGTACTTATTCTCTGGTTCTCACTTGCCCTCTTTCTTTGGGAGAGTGTATGCAGGAGGTGTGGGCTCTTCCCAAGTGGGTCCAGAGCAGTTTTGTGAATGACAATCTAGGGCCAAGGGAGCTGCACCTGGTATGTAGTTTGGGGAAACAATTACCAACTCCTCAACAACTGCCAGAGCCAAGCAGGGCTTGAGGGAGCTGCAATAGCTCCCTGTGATCTCTGTCTGGCAGACACTGAAAGTACACACACGTGCACAAAGGCACGTTCAGAATTGCACCTGCACACGTGTTAATTTACAGGTCCAGTGTTTAAGCCAGGGCCAGTCAGTGTTATTCTCAGTTGTCATCAATCTCTTTATTCTTTTGCACTGTTTGTTGCATTCCCTTATTTTAGGCACTAGTGCTAGAGATGTAGTTAGTATGTGCCTCACCCCAGCTCAGAGAGGATTCAGAACTCTAAGTTGATTGAGCTCCATTGCTCAATGTCAAAGTTGTCTAAAGACCACTTAGATGTAAGATATTTGAATATCCTATACATTCCAGACCTTTTACGTACTTTATCCAACTTAAGCGCTGACTGTTATCAGTGCAGTATACTTAGACAATATTCTGGCTGTATCAGCTTGCTATATTCTTGATCTTTCTCGTTAGATTAAATACAAGTGCTAATACATGACAGATTCTCTTTCTCTATCTGTGAGCACAGCACACTTTTCAGACAGACTTTTTTCACGTTTAACATATTTTACCCAGTAAGCTCTTTCCAATTATTCTGATCTATGTGAGACAGAGATCGAAGTTTTCCACTAGTTACTGTTAGCATTAGCTTAAACAAGTACACAATAAAAAATAATTTTCAGTGGCTTATATGTAACATTTTGCATGGGAAGATCCCCAAGTACTTTATAAGCATTCATTAGAGGTGACAGCAAGCAATGTGTAGTAGCCAGGGAGAGTTGTTCCCATTTTGCTGAGACACACAATTTTGGAGTCTTGATTTACCCACAGCCTTGACAGTGAGATAGTGCAATTACACTTCTTGACAGCAGCACATCATCAAGAATTGCTGCTACCTCTGCCTCCACCTTTCCTTACAATGTGAGCCCTCTCCATAATAGATCATTGGCTATTTTTATGGAAGACTGTGACAATCCAGCTGTTTTAAAGAATTTATCTAGGTGTTGCATAAGAAACTAACATGACTAATTTTGGTGCAGGTACTCCAGCTAAAATCCATAGTGTCCACATTGAAGATCAGGAGCTTGCTCCAGATAGAAGTGTAAAGCAGCATTTGGTTTAGCTATCTCTTTCTGTATGCTACTCATAGAAAGAGAAAACAGCTGTTGAAATTGCAACTCTTCCTTGTACTTTCAGTCACGACAGTCCAGTGCAGCTCCCCTGAAGCTGGAAGTTTTGACCACCTGGAATCAAGTTGTTCATGGAGTGAACAAATTGTTCATGGAGTGCCACTGGTCTCCATGCTTATACAAGGATATATTGAAAGCAACTGAGGAATCTCAGCTGTCTGTGTGAAAGGCCAAAAAAGGGTATAATTTAATGTAATGGCTGCATAAATGAAAAAAATAAATGGAAGCAGGAAAAAGACATGCTTAAATAGCCCCCACAGTCACCTAGTGGTCCAGCCATACTTGAGAAGGTGGTGCTTCTGGAGATTGCAAACATTATCCCCCCAAAAATCAGCTTCCTGCACATTGTTCTGGACTTGCACTTATAAGCACTGCCTTCTGCAAATCTTACTATCTCAACTGCAACACAGGCCTGGAATGACTGTGTTCATTTGATTCTTCTATTAGCTGGGCTTCTGTTACAGGTGATTCCTCTGCAATATATTCCTTTTCATGGTATAGAAGGAAAAGGAGCAGATACCAGTACAAACAGCTTGTTGCACAATCCTGAAAAATCTCAGGAGAGTCTTTGCGGGGAGATAACTTAGAAGGACATCGATACAATGAGTAACTGTGGGTTTTCTCCTCAGGAAAAGAGGTTCAATCCATTTCTTATAAGTATACAAAATTGTTTGAGAGAGGTATTGATTTCTGAACCCGTTTCTCTTCTTTGGAACAGTCCAAACTCCTTGAATGTTGGCCAATTTCTGAGGTCCTAAAAGATAACAAGAGCAGAAGTTTTGACAAATTGTCCAAGGTTCTTTATCAGATTTCTCCTGAGGAATGGAGACCAAGAAACTATATAGCTCAGTAGTTGCCAGAAAAAACATTGCACTCATCCTCTGAAGTGGAACAGGATTTAAGTCACACGTACAACCTGTGATAATCTCCAAGCAAGTGTCCTTCTCCAAGGACAGCAAAATTCTTAAGATAAAGGCTCATGCGTTGTTTTGGTTGTCTTGCCACACTGTAGAGATTTCTATCCTTTAGTGATCTGTGCGCAGTTCAGGGGTAGAAACCAAAGTAGCTCCAGGGAGAGACAGAACTGGGAGCCCTCTGCCAGCAGTTACCACTGCACACACTTCTCAGAATGGTCAAGGCCTTCTGGCAGCTCCTGGTCAGGCTCCTTTCCAGACGGCATCTCAGCCTCAGCTGCATGTCCTGCTGGCCAAACTCCCTTCTACTACACCAGCAGAAAAGCTTCTCTTCCCTTCATAGGCAGCTATTGTCAGCTTCAAATCCAACATCTCCAGACCCATATTATTATGAACTTTACATGTGTTTTTCCAGTGGAAGTCCTCTTTCCTACTTTGGATTACTTTTTCCTTGTCTTTGAACTGAAAAATCACATTGACCCCGGTTTCCACAGGAGACCAGAAAACTCTGTATATCCCTCTTCTATTTCCTAGAACAAAACTACCTGCACCCCTTATTTTGTTCCTCTCCTGCTCTATAATATCAGAGACAAAGCTTTTCTTCTCATTTTTTATACTATCTTCTTCCTCCTGGTACAGCCATTAACTTACCAACTGCACATGGAAACAGCCCTCAAGTACATTGTACTCTGAAACTCTGTGCTGGCCTATTGTTAACAGACTGCAGGTAAGTAATAAAAGAGGGACCTTCATCAGATGTGTTCACAAATATAATGATAACCTAAGTCTGATTAAGCCAGAAGTCAAACATGAAAGACCAGGCTTCATGGGGCTGAAAACAAACACGAAAATATGGATATGAAAGGCCACGAAGAGTGAACTATGTTAAAAATTAGATAGTTAAACCTGAGTTAACTGAATAAGCTCTAGTTTCTTTTTTGAATACATTGTGGGTGGACCAACACAAAATGTTTACTCTCAAGACTTGGCAGACTGTTATCTTTCACCTAAGAACAACTTGCTAAGGCATTTAAAAACAGCACTGAATACTGAGGAGACAAAGTTGGCAAACATTTTTCCCCAGTAGTAGGTTTTTTTGTTGGTTTTTTTTTTTTTTTTCTCTCTCTAGTCCCTAGCACTGTCATAGAGTTTGCAAAATGAAGAGGTATATGGTGTGGTATGGCACACTATTGCATTGTGGAGTCTTTTTAAAAGTTTTATGAGATCTAGAAAGCCATATGCCAGATACAGTAGCAGACAGCTGCATGGCTCTGAAGACCTCTGCCTCTTTACTCCTATGTGTGCTAAAAAAGCCTATTTATCTTACACAACACTACATCTTCCTCTATATTCCTTTCCATTCATTTATGTAACCCTATAAAATGACAAATATTTCAGTTAATATTAAATACGTTTAGCAGGACTGCCAAGTATAGCACAGTTTGCCTTCTTGAGACTTTATTATTATTGCTCGATTAGGGGCTTTATACTGTCCCCATATGGGGGACTTAATCCCAAACCCCACCTAAGCCAATGGGAACACTTTCCAGGTCTTTAAAGGGCAGCAGAGCAGTTGACAAGGTGGATAAGATGATAAGCCTCAAGTTCAATGTTCTTGTGCAGACAAACACTGGTTTTCATTCTACTGTCTTACAATGAGGAAAAGTCACTTAGGACAAAGTGCCTTGCTCAGCTAATAAAGTTTCAAAGAAGGAATCTTTTCTGTTTAAACTAACTCTGTATTTCTCATATATGCTTCCAGATGATTCTTTGCCCCTGACTTCCCCCACAGGCTCGGCTAGCAGGAGGGACTGCAGACCCCTGTTAGCACAGGAGGTGTGACCCCAGCCTCCTGTGACAGGAGCCACTTTGCTGCCTTGTGATGCTGTGGCCACTGCAAGGAAAATGCAGTCCTGGAAGATTTTAGCTTAAGGGGAACAGAGAGGAAGGCTGAGCACAAATGGGGACACAGAAAGGCAGGAAGATAACAAGAAAATATTGAAAACCTCTAAGTGAATTTACAGAAACTTCGGAATGGGTTAATTTCAAATGGTGGGCTCTGTAATCTAGTTCATTCAACTCCTTAGTAGTTATTATGCTGTCATCATGATTTAGATAATGAGTGAATACCTTTTTCCAGCATTTGTCTTAATGGTCTTGTCCTTTCAATTAGCTATTTGCTAAATCCTCTTTCTGTACATAATAATTGCTTAAGATAGGATCTATGTTTGAAACAATTGGAAAGCTCTTTATGTTATTTAAATAGTGTTATTTTTGCAAGTATGATTTCCTTACATGCATCCTGCCATATTTTAAATCTAATCTGAGGTCTAGATGAAAACATTTAAGTCTTCTCCCCATCTATCTCCCACTGCCAAACTGGACAACCTTCATCTGATTTTAGGAGTTTAACTTTTCCACATAGCACTAATTCTAGGGATTAGTTAATAAAAGCTCCTCCCTCTGCTTTCTTTTCTACCTTACGTCTATTCACTAATTTATATCAGAAATAGTCAAATGGAGTGATCTGCTACAGAATACTAATTGAAGAAAGCTGGTTCATCAACTCTGAACACCAAAAGCCTTGCATTTCTCAAAATCTGAGCAGCAGAAAATCAAGGTGGAAAAGTCACTGGCTTCACAGGTTTGTGCATCAGAGCTTACTCCCAGCTGGCTGGAGTCCAGCTTCAAGTCCTGACCCTTGGTTCTGCTTTTTGTCCCCAGTGCCTGGGGGCAAAAGGCCTGAAAGTGTTTGGCTCAGACAAAGCCTTCCATGGGACTGGAATGGTTGGTTCAGGAATTCCTGCCAGGTTGGAGGTTCTTGCAAGGAAGCCCAGAAAGCCCAGAATATAAGATTTTCCCTGGAATACCTGGTCTGAAACCTGATAAGCCAGCACAGCTATTGATGAAAGTGATGTTTTTCTCAGTTTTATAGTTGTTAAAATAACAGCTTAAATCAAAGGAGAAACTTCTTTAAGATACCCCCCTCTGTAGCTGTTTCTAATGCAATTTTTTATAATATCTGACTCAAGAGAAATCTGAAAAATAATAATTCATTTGTATTTGAGCTGAATCCAAGTTCTTGAAAAGTCTTGCAAAGGCAGAATCCTGGATTTTGGCCATTTCTTTCTGGGTGGTAAGCAATAATCAAATTAATGATTTCAAATTAGTTAAAAATCATCTTGAACCAAAACCAGCACAATTACAAGCAGATGGATAAACAAGAACAATGAGAACTCACAATTTAACCAGCAGCTAGTTATTTTAAAATACCTCTGGTAAAGGGAAAACAAACTAAAAGATTTTTAGGGTGTATTCAGTGGGGCAGTGTGATTACATTAGCTAGAGGCTGTGAGATCTTCCTCATCAGTGACACTACTGCAAGGACTCAGTTGCCCAATAGCTTCCAGCAGAATCACAGAAACAAAACCCTGTCCAGTGGTAGCTGCAGAGGAGAGCCTTGAAAATAAATTCAGAGCTTTATGATTTGTGTTTTTTTACAAAGAAAATGGTTTCTGACACAAAAACCCTCAAACCCACAACCCTGTCTCAAAAAACAGTAGACTCTGCCTCTCCTTAAAATAGTGTCTCACTGATGAGAGTTGTCCAGGCCTATGGATGGACAGCTCACACATTCCCAGAGTGTTCCCAGGAGACAAGGCCAGTGAGTACAGGGCAGCCAGCTCTGCTCTAGTAAACACTCTTATCCTTCAAAACCATGTGTCTGCTTACAAATTGTCTTTTGGGAATGGTTCTGGAAATCCCCTGCTTCTGATTTGTGCCTGGGAGTGGTTTGAAGGGTAGTTAGCAGCAGCCTTGAGGCTGCTAGGGACGCCTAACTCTTTAACACCATAAATGATCATAATTCAATGCCCAGGACTGTTCCCAGGACCTGTTTATTTCACAAAGATACATGTAGACTGAGAAGAAAATTATAATGAAATATTTAGTTCTTTGAGAATAAAGCTGTCATCTTCTACAGGACATCTATTACAGAGATGGATTAAACCAATGTCATCCTATTACCTGGTGCAGAACTACTAAAATCACAGAAGAATCCTGGTAGTAGCACTGGTATTACCTCAGAAAATCAACTTGTATTCAGGGATACTCCAGCACTTTGCAGTTGCAATCTTAATTTTGCCAGCATCAGCAAAGAACCAAATTAATCTGCAGCAGACTCTAATGTGACCTAGGAACCATATGAACTGGGTTTCATTGGCAATTATGGCCCAAACTGGAAAGCATCTGTTAATTTCTTCACTTACTTTGTACATCCATTATCAGTCCCTCGGGTTTTTGGAAGCTGGATTTCCTTGCACACATACCAAAATGATCACTTCAATCTCCTTCATACAGTTTACTACTAACCCCTTGATTAATGCGGTAAGGGCCAAACCTGAAGAGGGACAATCAGTCCAGACTGCTGCTGGTTTCCACCAGCTGAAAACAAAGCTTTTAGACAATACAGAGAAAGTCAAAGCCTACAACACCTATTTTAAAGATTATCCATCAGTGTCAGCAACGGAAAGTACATTCACCTCCACAACCCTCGTCTGTAATTTTGTCTGGGTGGGTGAAAGGGAATGAGAGTACAATGGTTTCACCTCTTCTAGTTCATAATGATCCTGCCTTCCCCCAGTCAACCTACGCAGAGACATTTACAGCCATCAAATGTACAGACTGCCAGACCTAGGTGTGTTGGACTGCGCCTCCAGGGATTTTAACCAGATGGAATTTTAGGAGAGGACACAGTTCATTTCAGAGCAATCCGAACGAGCAGCTTTCTTTTCTTTATTACACCATTGCATTTGGCAGCAATCCACCAGAGGCAGATTCTCTGCTCTCTAAGGAATGATCTGCCCACTCTGTCCATTTAACAGGACGTTCAGCTCAGAAAATCCAGTCACTGATCACACATGTGGAGCAGATGTGCGAGCATGCGTAGCAAAATAAAAAATCAAAAATCCCAGCAGTGTACTAGGAGAAATGTAGCGTAACTACTGAAAAACAGTGACACAAAGGCTCTGATTCTGAAACAGTGGTTATTGTTGTTGTAAGGAGGATTTTTCTTATTACTCTTTCTTAGGGAGGAAAAAAAAGCGTAATAAATCCTTTATTATTTTTCTCTTTGGAGGTCAGGGAGGATTATTCATGTTTATACTAATGTGGCTTCTTTGTTCGATTTCACAGACTTCTTACAAAGATATGATTCTAGCTATTTTGACCAGACTATCTTGGGGCCCTACCTCTCAGGAACTGAGTGCTGGAAAACTTCCACTGGAAAAAAAAAAACACAGCCTTTTAAAAGAGAGGATATCAGAAGTATACATCTTTTATCCATGCCCCACACACTTGCATGTAAAGGGAGAGCACCAGCTGTTTTTCTCATGGTGAATAAGGGTTACTTGGGGAAATCTGACTTCCTGTTTTTACATGGACAGCTACATTGTTGCATGATCAGTTAATTTTGGTTAGGTCAGTAGAGCAAGTTTAATAATTAGAACCTACCTTATTCACTCAAGCTTCACACTGTACAGAAGAAAGAAGGATTTCTGGGACCTCCAAACTGCACAGAAGCTGAAAAGCTCATCTCAATTGCATGGCCCCTGCTCAAATATATAAACCCTTTTTTTTGACAGCAGGGAAGAGATGGGATTTGCTGAACAGTGCAATTTGGGACTACAGACAAAATTTCTATCTTAGTTAAAAATATACTGAATAAAAATCTTCTACAGATTTATATTTTTATATATCTAGATATACGTATGTGTATATATGTATATAAAATAACCCAAACCACCAAAACTCCACAAACTCCCAAATAAACATATTTAAAACACTGGGAGCAGCATAACTTCTCCTACAGATGTGCTGGGAAAATGTTCCATTTTGTCGACAACAGCACAACTCAAAAGAACAAAAGCTTGCACAGTGTCAAATACAGAGAGCAATCTCGGTCATTTGCAGGAGGCACTATGAAAACACATCTCTCAAGTTGTGGCTCATAACCAGGACCACTGGTGATGGTGGAATGAAATAGCAACTAATCCAGGTCCAATCTCCTAAGAAACCAGGAGTATTTCTGTCACTCTGTGATGTTCATTTCTAATTTACTTTAACTGGAATGCTTAGGGTTGGTTTTTTTAATTTAGTTCAGTCACTGGCTAAGCCCCTTCCTCCATTTCATATGATGTTACAAGCTATGGTGGATTTCTAAATCTTGGTCTTGGTTAATGCATCAAAGGACATATGGGCTGATTTCCTTCAGTTTCTCATAATATACATGTAGCCAGCTGCATGTTATTACATAACTTTAGACTTAAAGCAACCAGATCATTCTAGATACCATGATCTATTTCTGTGTTTTTGATACACTGATATTACAGTGGGAGAAACTCACCAGTGCTGTTACAAAGAAAGTTTGGGGTTTTTTTAAATTCATATCCTTGTTCTTAATAAACATCCCAAAGAAAAATATTCAACAGCAGCAGGCAGTAATAAAGAGGCAAAAAATGGCAAAACCACAGTACTGAGGAAACCTATGTGAAAACACTGGTTGTGTCTTCCTGGTTACAGAAAACAAATAGAACTGTTCAAAGTGCTTGCCAATAAGGGCTTGCCAAATAAAATATTGTTTTATGAAGTCAGGAAAAAACTAATTTTAAAGGTTATTGTAGGTTATTTGTGGTCACGTCTTGTGTTCATAAAACATGATGTCATCTTGAACCCTTCACTATTTTTATTTCAGCCCTATAGGTCTTTGTCTGAGACACTATCTCAGCAATTGTAGAAATTTAGAAGTTATTGGAAAACACTTACAAGAGTCTGTTCTACAAATTTAATAGGAATAAAATAAAGTACACACAAGCCAACATAATGCAAGAAACCATCACTGCAGCTTTGTTTTAGGGGAGTTTATTTACCTAATCCGGTAACTTGGAATGATGAGATCACATCAGTAGCATTAAATTTGAAATGAGAGATTTGGAGAATTGTTTTCCCTACTTAAGTTTATTTCAAATTAGATTGACACCAGAAAATTGTGCATCATGGCATCTGATTCTCTGCCTTGTCCCTGGAAACACTGGGGGAATGACTGTGAAGGCCACTAGGATAAACATTATGTCACCTTCTGCTTTTTTGGTGGAAAGAATTTATTCACCTCGATGCCTGAGTCAACCCACAAGTCAATCTAAAGTATCTAGATGAACTGAAAACTGATGGAGAGGCCAGAAATTAACGAGATGGTCATAAGGAGTTAAAGACTTTTCCTTGCCACCATAAACGCTTTTGCCTCATTTCTTTCTCTCTGTTCTATCTAACATACACTGACCCGTCACGATGCCAGATAGAGTGCATGAGATTTTGGGTTTTTTTCAGAATCAGGGCTTCCTATAAATGGTTTCTCCCATTTGAAGCTACCTAATTAAGAGCTGACTCAGGCCTGAACATTCCCTTGAATGTTGTGGCCGCTTTGGGGATTTCTTCTTTTTAGCCACTGACAGCTTCTTCTCTGGTGCTCTTACTGCTAAGAGAGTTTGTCAGAACAAAGAAATGCTTATGATATCCCTTGTGCCCCTTTTGGCTTGTGTGCCTACTAATTTTTTCATTAGGTAAGAATATCCCTCTAGTTCTCCTTCTCCTTGTTCCGTTTAGGCTTTGTTTTATGGTCATGGGAAGTGACTTAACATGAACTAAGTCAAAATATGAGATTTTAAGATAGGGGATGAATTGTCTTCCTTTTCTTACTGAAGCCCCTGACTCTATGCTATCCCAGTGATGGTGGAAGCACACTGCACATGGGAGAAGCTGTGTGCTGGGACCTGGCCCAATGGGACCAGTTCCTTATGGCTTGGCTTGTTGTGGATATGCAAGGAGATTCATGGTAGGTACTATGACATTCTCATGGGATACCAGAGCATTTCTCCTGGTTCAGCTTCTGGCTTTATTATTCTCACTCTTTTTCTCAAAATATGCCTGTCTAGTTTTAAAGGATACTCTATGTCCATCTTAGTGGCAGTGAGGGATGACAGTCTGTGTCACTTGCCAAAGAGCACAGGACTCCTACTCACATCAGAGGGAGAAGTAAAGGCAGTTTTATCCCATTTCAGCCCTCTCCCTACCCTAGGCTGCTGCAAGCACTGAGGCAGTCTTCAGATTTTTGTGGAATTTATGTAGCCAAGAGGCCTGGGCCAGTTTTCTGCTGGTGACAGTGTTGTTCAAGGTCCCTGAAATACGTGGTTTGGCTCTGTGGCCCCATCTCCAGTGAGTGGCCTATTCGATGCCTGAGGTCACCAGTGACTTTTAGAGGGACAACTAAAAGCCTTTCTCATGGTTTCCGAAGGAAATCCTCCTTCAGTTACATCTGAAATTTCCAGAGGCTCTTTTCACTACATGAACCTTCTTTTTGAATAGGAGATGCAGTTACAGGACAAATATCATTCAATACATCTTACCTGTAAATGACATTTTTTTTCTCCTAGATCAGTTTCTAATACTCCACTGATATTTCTTTTTCTGTTATGTTGCCAGCTGGAATTGCTGATGCTATTTCCACGCTGCCCTATCATATTTGTGGAATGAATCTCAAGATCACAGTTTCTATTGATGGTCTTTTGTATTTTCTGGGCAAACTTCTTACTCCACCTACAGCTGAGTCAAACTTCTATTCTCACGATCAATTTCACTTCCCCCAGGTGTCTCCTACCACCCAGATGGTAAATATTTTTCTTCTACCAAGTACTGTGGAATTCTTGTGAAACCAAGAAAAGCTTTCAGATAATTTGGGCTGAACTTAGAGACTCTTCTGTTCTTGTGGTCAATCAATAATATTCAAGTGCAAAAGTGGGAAACAAACTTAGGCAGAGGTTAACATTTGTTGTAGAATAAATTATGTTTTCTGGTGGTAAAAATGCTTGATTTGCTTGTTTTCCACAATAGCTAAATTCAAACTAAGGGAAAAATGTTACATGTTGAGCTACTATACATTTGTATGTTTCTTAAAAGAATCTTGAAGGGTCTGTATTACCATTTGGCTTCATTGGCTGAACTATTTGCTCTCTAGCTAGCAACATTCCAACCAGCTAGTCGAACATATTAAAAGTACAATTTCTAAAGCACCGAACAATCATGTAACTCAATTCTGGATTCAACCAGCTTCTATCTTCCTCCTTAAGCTATCCCCTACATTTACAGAAGGACTCATGGGGCTTTTCCATGGGTTTTTTGGTTAGGGTTCCTCCACATTTTCTGTGTGTTTGTGTGTCTGCTCACAAACAAAAAGACATGATCCGTTCTGTTTTTAAAATGGGGGGAAAATAAGCATTAGGAGGTCTCCGTATTGGAGACAGTTTTGCCATAAGGAAAAGGTAGGGATGGGACAGGGAGAAAAATAATCCAGCTGCCTGACCACTTCTCTGTAATGTGACTGGACGTGCGTATTGTATAACACTAGAGCATAAAGGGGACCACAGCCCTTGCATTTTGATATGCACTCATGACATAGCTAATAAAAATATATCATGCAGTATTTACCATGGGAAATTGTGAATTGCCATCCTGATGTGCCTCAGGTTTGGTCTTGATGATCTATTCCTGTGATGGGTACAAGTAAGAAACTAACACTGCATAATTCAAACAAAAAGCCTAGTATTGATGAGAAAAATAATTCAGCTATTTCTGAGATAAATTATGAGAACTCATCTTCTGTATTTCTAACTGTTTACATTTCTGGGGCAGTTTCCTTCAGAGGCTCCTTAGGGTAGGAACTGTATAGCAGATATTAGTTGATAGGAAATCTAGCAGTACTTTCTGCCTCTCTTTGGAGAAAATAGAGATCCTTTAGAAAAAGGCCCCACTTTGATCCTACCAGGAACTAGCCTCCCTGACCACTCCTACGGGACTTTTTCAGGATGAGGACTGTTATTAAATTCACTGAGATGGGCCCACCACTGGCTAAGGCTGAGCCAAGCACTGACAGTGGGGATAACAGATTTCACAGAATCACACAGTGGGTAAAGGTAGAAAGACATCACTGGAGGTCATCTAGTCCAACCACTTTGCTCAAGCATGGGCCCCTAGAGCATGTTGCACAGGTTTGTGTCCAGATG
Source organism: Zosterops lateralis (assembly GCF_965231275.1). Classification (NCBI taxonomy): domain Eukaryota; kingdom Metazoa; phylum Chordata; class Aves; order Passeriformes; family Zosteropidae; genus Zosterops; species Zosterops lateralis. The sequence continues at coordinate 30,504,314 of NC_139762.1, read as the reverse complement.
GATTTTGAATATCTCCAGGGAAGGAGATGCCATAAGCTCTCATGGCAACCTGTTCCTGTGTTCAGTCACCTTCACAGTGAAGAAGTTCTTCCTCACACTGAGGTGTCGCTTCCTGTGCATCAGTTTCTGCCCCTTGCCTCTTGTCCAATTGGTTGGCACCTACTCAAACTGGAGAAACCATGAGCTTTTCTACCAGAACTGCACAAGCAACCTGTGTGGTGGTTTCAGCCTCCTGCATAGTCAGAGAAATTTGAATCAAAACCTAACAGCTGTAATGCTGAAGGATATGACTGAATATTTTTTGAGAAAGCTCAATAGTTCTGCAAGTAAATTGCAGCAAGTGAAGTCCTGAAAGCACACCACTCTAGTCAGAAGGGCAGCATTGAAAGGAGAAGATGACAGCAGAGCCCTGACAGCAACTTCCTTTGACTGCGTTGTGCTAATTTTCCATAGATCTTATTCTGAAGGGCAGTCTTGGAGATCATCTTTTCCAGAAAAACAAAAACTCCTGCCAGATTGGTGGTAGGACAAAGGGAGATGAAGACACAAGAGAAAGTTCTGCTCCCCTCTCAAGTCAATAGGACAAAGACTATGAGGGTCATAAAACTGGGACATCTTGACAAAATGCATGGAACTTGTTCTGCATCAGAGCTTAACAGAGTCTCCTAAGAAAGGCCGTGCTGCAGCTCACACACACAGATGCAGTTACAGTCATCTAGTGGAAGCATAATACAGGATAGACAAAGATACTTTAGCCATCCTGCATTTGGTGTGTAAGAGTCTGAAGGACAGAAGTTCTCTAGCTGTGGTCCTGCTGCCATCACAGGAGACAAATGAAGAGGCTCATCATGGGACTGGTCATGGGGTGTGCTGTGTGAAGTGGCTGTTTCTACACAGCAGCACAAATGCATGCATCTGTGTCTTCTAGGAGGGAGTTTTGTCCAAGTCTGCACTGAACAGCTATTTCACAATGATGTAGTGAGGCCTGATGTGTACAGATTGCTCTGAAGACAGAAATCCTTTTGACAAGTGCTGTTACTGTTAATAAATAATAATTAGACATTATGTATTATGAAATCCTTAAGAATATTTCACAAATACTCAGAAGGAGACAAAGGCACACAAATGGTATTAATTTAATTTCAGTAGCACAAGGAGGAATTTAACTCAAGTAGAGATATCTATCTATCTATCTATGCAAGTGTATGTATTTGTCAGATCAAAGATGTCCTTAAAATACTCAGCAAAGAATGCTATTTTTGTTCTTTGACTAAATCACTGATTATTATTCAGATATAAATATAATTGCATTTCTATGTGGTTATTGTATATTGAGAATTTGTTGTTGCACAATTTTCATTCTTCACTGAGATTTGTATGTGTACCAATGAATAAGAATACTTGATAATTCATGATTGATAATGGGATATTTAATAATTTTGTCTCTTCATCATCATTTTAATGAACATCTGCCAAAATGCCTTATTTATAAATACTATTCTGGGACTGTGTGATGAAATCTGGCTTGTTCCTGGTATTAATCTCAGATACAGGTCATACAGTGTGGTAGGAGCAGAATATTTGTGTGTCATAAATACAGTCATGGCACAGTGGAATTCATCAAAAGATGCTCCTGATTTTATAGATGATTTTTCTTGGTGTATTTGAGAATCGTTCCAGTACTGAAATGTTACAAACTCTTGATAGAATTTAAGGTTGCCATAGGCTGTTGCCCAAGTCTGGTCAGAGCTGGGTCAGTGTTGTGTGGGAGTGTTGAAGTGCTGGAGGTCAGGAAGGCTCTGCAGAGGAATCTGGACAGGCTGGATCGATGGGCCAAGTCCAGTGGCATGAGGTTCAACAAGGCCAATGTCAAGTCCTGCTCTTTGGTCACAAAAGCCCCAGGCAGTGCCACAGGCTGGGGGCAGAGTGGAAAAGGACCTGGGGGTGCTGGTTGACAGCAGCTGAACACAAACCAGCAGTGCCCAAGTAGCCAAGAAGACCAATGGAATCCTGGCCTGTACCAGGGATAGGGTGGGCAGCAGAATTAGAGAAGTGATTCTCCCTCTGTAATGGGTACTGATGAGGTCAAATCAGGGAAGATTTAGCTTAGACATTAGGAAGAATTTCATCACAGAAAGGGTGATTAGATATTGGAATGGACTGCCCAGGGAAGTGGTGGAGTCACTCTCCCCAAGACATTTTAGGAATGTGGTACTTAATGCTGTCATCTAGTTGACATGGTCGTGTTCAGTCATTGGTTGGACTCAATGATCTTGGAGGTCTTTTTCAACCCAATTAGTTCTGTGACAGTCTCGGTAACATGTCTTAACAAGCAATCCATTCAATTTACTTAGTGCTTGTTGCATATTTGTAGTCCAATACAGCCTGCTCCATTTTAAGAGGACTTGTCTGGAGATATATGCATATATTCATATACCTGTGTATGCGTCATTACCACTATTGTTCTGAAAGTAAAGGTGTTAATCTCTAGCAAGGAACATCCTGTACAAGTGGCTTTGTACAACTTCTGCAGCTTCTTTGTTTCTCTGCAAGTTGACAGAGAATCATGACACAAAGTAGGGAAATGATTATTGCCATACTTGTAATGCAAGAAATACTTAAGGATTTGTAATATTTAAGAGGATATCTACTAGTAAGAATCATATTTTTAAGTCATCCAAAGTGAATCTAGTTTGTTGTATTATACAGCTGAATACTTAGCCTGTGGACAGATGTTCAATTTGCAGACAGCTGTGTTAGTTTAAGATGTTACTATCCCCAGCTGTTTGCAGCCAGCATGTTACTGAAGGTCCCTGTCCATATAGTTCTGCATGGCTTTACTTGGATTTCTGAGACTAGCTAGGGTAAAGTCATTTGAGCTGGTTCAAACCAACTGCAGTAGGCATTGCTGTTAACAGGTGCTGAAGGCCATGAGCTATTACTCCTATGGTGTCTTTATTGTAGTGAAGAGATTTCACAGCAGTGAACCCTGAGCCTTCTGGGAGCATCTTTCCTGGGCAGACCAAGGCCTTCATTAAAAGGCATCTGTCCTGAGTCTCCTACACATAATCAGTTACACATATATAGTGAATAATCATCTCCTTCATGGACTTTCAGTGGGCTGATGTCTTTGGTATGTAGGAAGTAATTCAGGTACCTAAAAAAAGTATATCTGATATACATACACCTATAAGTATCTAAAGACATTTCAGCTTGCTTTTTGTTGTTGTTGTTGCTGTTGTTGTTGTTGTTGTTGCAGTGTGTATGTCTTTGATATCTATCTTAGGGTTAAGCTGGCAGCAGACAACTATTTTTAGTAATCAGATTTTCCCCCTCAGTGTTGAATAGCTCTCACTGACCAAGGGTATTTGTTTTGGAGAGCTACTAAAAAATTTTATACAGCACAGTCTGCATAAAATCCAGTGACCTAAAAAGTCAAAGATTACTTTACTGATGTTTAAATAATTTAAAATTCTGAATTCTTTGTGATGAAGATCCTTAAAAGAGAGTATTGTAAAAATAATGTCTCTATAGACATAATAAAATACTGTATTAGCCAGACCTTTTTCTAGAGGAAGTAAAAACAGTCTTTCTTGGTTAGAGTCCTGGAGATCTGTTTCTCATAATGTGATATTTAGAAGCAGCTATGAAATGTCAATATTAATGCTTGTATCATTCTAATTTTACAAGTAAAAAGAAAAAAGAATCCACATGACAAAACTTGAAATTTTTTCTCATTATCTCATACATGACTGAGAAAGGTACGTGTCTAATATCAGTGTGAAGCAGAAGTATATAAACCCAACAAAGGATTCTTGAGATTGTCATATAAAAGCAAATGGCCCCTAAATTACTGGTTTACACTTCTCAGATGTGGCATTGGGTCAGCCCTTTTGTGCAAAACCCTTTGCTTCTGGACATAGTGTTTGTTACCGTTGCTCTCTGGTTTGGAGCTGTAATGGTGGGATCCTTTAGTTGCACTGGAGTTTGCATCAAAAAGTTGATTAAAGAAGCAGTGTAGATATTACAAATTTACCGGCCACTGTGTTCTCTACACAGGTTTTCTCTACCTGAATGTATTTCAGAAAGCTGAGGGATAGTCTTTACAATTTCAAGCAAACAACTGAATTTTAACTGATTCCACATGCTGATTGAGAAAGACTTTTATTCATTCTTTAGTGCACTAAACCTACAAATCATGTTTGTAAGACCTTTTCTTTCTGTTTTTGACCTATCACTTTAAATTCAATGTGTCTATTTTAGCTGCAATTTAAAACAAATTGTCCCAGTCTGATGAAGACTACTACTTTCAGTGCCAGAAAGGGGCATATGTCACAAGAAATAGTCTGCACACGTACTCCACTGTTGCTTATTTGACAGATGACCTTGATGTGGATCTCCACTGGGGGCTGAAGCTGCTTATGTCCATGTTTGGTTCAGTTGTCTTGTTACTATTTCCTTCAACTAGGGCAAAGATACAAAGTTCCTCTAATTTTTGTCTCAAAGCTTCTCAGCATCATCTGGAAAGAACAACTTAGTTTTTAAGAGGAGGATTCTGAGACCAGAACTCTCATTTGCTGTGCACTTGTTTTCAGTGTTTTACAAACACCCAATATCCAGACATCTCAGCCTGTACTAAAATGGAATGGGACTCATGAGGTACAAAGAGACTGAGGAAACTACTGTATATTCTCATTACCTGGCTATCTCCCTAAAATACTAGGAAAAAAATTGTATTAATATGCATACAGTCTTTGGGTCCCACATGTTTCTCACTTCAAGGCACAATCATGAAATAATATTATAATAAATTAAAGTTATATAATCCAATACAGAGAAGTTAACCAATTCTTTAAGACATATGTTCTAGTGTCCCTTCTTTTTTAGACTTCATGGGACATTGTGGGACTGAAAAATTGAGTTCAACAGAACCATGGAGGATGAGTGAGGATGGCTGTGTTGCTATGGGCTCACAGATTATGGCTGTGGATCAAGAAGAATATAATTAAGTTTTTACTATAAAGCCACTGAAAATACTTCATATAAAAAGTTCTGTGTATTCTCCTTCCTTTTTCCTGTCCCTCTCTGCTCCCTATCTACAGACTGTCAACACCTATGAGTAAGTAAAACAATGCTTCTGAGTATTTTGATGCAAATTGATAACACTATGACTTATATTTAAATTAACTCACCTTGTTTGGAAGGTATGAGCAATGCAAATAATAGAGAAACACATCTCTTAATTAATTGCCTCATGTCACAAATGTTTTATTATTTTTTTGCCAATGGCACCTATAAACTGAAGATATCTCTATATCTGTCTATATCTATATATATTCATATATGTGTGGGTCTCACCTATAAGCAAGGCAGCCAGATTAATGATGCTATTTTATTCCAATCATAGTGAGTTCAAGTATTTTGGGGGGAAAAATATTGTTTTCATATACTAAGATGGTTTAAAAAATTTCCCAGTTGCTAGATGTTAAAAAACCTTGAGCTACATGGTATTTTGGTTAATTTTTAAGGAAACCCACATTTTCCACAGTATTTTAGGATGCTTTTTCTATGATACTGTGTGTATGGTATTTCATACTGGGGACAACTTTAGGAACACATTCAGTGGCTGCTTAAAACTTTATCCAGATAACAGCTCAAAATGATGCATTTCACACTATTGATAAGGAGTTACAGAGTCAGAATGGGCTGGTTACAGACCCACTGACTGGCCTAAAATACCTTTCTAAAAATTAGCCTTAAAGTGAGAATATATGGCACTATCCTAAAGCTTTGTATATATTGTTGCTAAGTTTTTATTAAAGAGATAGAAAACAATATTGTTTTCTTTGCTTAGTAGTGTTTACTCTGTTTCCATTTTGTTGCATACTTGTGCCGTGATTCAGCCCCTAGAAATAGACATATTCTTCTGGGCTTCTAATGCTCCGATATCTTGGCTCTCACAGCAAACAAATTTATTTAGCACCAAGTTGCCCTACCTACAAAAATAATTTCTGAAAGTTTTGTGATTTGGAGTTGCATTAATCTGAATGATAGGCTCTCCTCAGCCTGCTTAGCATTATACCTCATTCAGTAGACAGTTTAATGGATGATCCACAACAGTACATTACATTTTTGAGCCCTGGGAATTACTCTGCACAGCTCAAGAGTTGGGACTGGATTTGGTGGCTGAAATCCAAAAGCTTTTTCCTTTTTTTAAGTACCAAACACTGCCTCTTGCCAAGTGGGATCATTTTTCCATCTGTTGAAGGGTTTTCTGCCCTTGGTAACAATATTCAGTTTTTCTGGCTCCTTTATGCTCACACTAGTAGAAAATAAAAGTAACAGAATTTAGCAGTAATGTCAGTAAGCAACTGAAGTTAAAGGCATCAGGGAATCAGACCTATAGGTGTGAAGGACCAAAAGGAGGCCTGTCTTCATCTGGGGGGGCTTAATGTAACCCCCATTGTTTACACCTCCTTTTAATAGATAATATCTCATTTAAAAGTGGTTGAGAACTCTTCTCCTGTGTTGCTCTCTTGACTCACACCAGCTGCCTTTGGCAAGTTGGGATAAGGATAAGCTGTGATGGAAGCCCAAGGACTCCTGAGTGTAAACCCCAGTGTGGAGTGTGCCAGGGACACAGCATGGTGTGCCCTTTAATACTGCCCAGGTAGTGCAGCTCGATGAGCCCTGACCTTCCCAGAGGGACAGTGTGAGTGAAAGGAGAACAGGCTGTAATGGGACAGGCTGGTGACAGCCAAGCTCAGGCAGGCACAGCTGGCTGCCCCAGAGGTGGATCAGCCTGGAGGGACACCAGACACACCAAGGGACCTGCTGGGACTTGCTGAGCTGCTGAACTGAGTACTGGACTTGCCACAATGCAGTCCTGAGAAGACTTGGATCCTCAGAGTTTAAATCTCTGCTGTGGTAGAATATGCACTAAAAAGGGCTAATGTGTATAAATATGGATAGACCAAATATAATATGTGTTAGTACATTAAATGTACAGGCTCCAAAGAAATTACTCCAGCTGTTATTCCAAATAACTGGAAAATATATTAAAAAAAATAATTTTGTGTGGCTATTTTTGTCACAACACATTTCAGAACAGCTGTCATAACATTGGGAATTTGCTTCCACAAACATATTCCAAAAAGTCCCCTTTATCTGGCAGCAAAATTCTCAAAAGCAGAGACTACAGTGCACAGAGTAATATTCCAAATTAACATGATAAAACCCCCCCCCAAACTTCTGGTTATTACTGGGTTAATCAGAACTGTTTTGGAAAGTACCAAAAATTGCATGTAGCTGTTTCAAAAATCACAGGGATATTTTGAACATTTCCACTGGGTCAAAGAAAAATAACTATATATCCTTTTTAGGTGATTGTATTCAGAAGACCAGTCTTGCTAGAGTGACTTAACACTTCCATTACTGCAATTATAATTTAGTGATAATTACTCTGTAGAATTCCAACATTCTATTACCACAAGTGAAGGCCCATGGAAGAAAATAGCATTCAGTATCTCCAGGGCCTTGTAATGAGTGCCTGTGATTTTATAATTTCCAGACTCATTACACTTAGTTTGGGAGAGGTTATACATGCATTGTGTGGGTTAAGACCCCTCTCTTTGTTGATTAAAATGAAGCACTGTCATTGACTTATCAGATCAAATATGTCTAATTAACAAGGAAAGTAAGTTTGACCTTACACTGGTTAAGACAGATGACTTCCTTACACAAGTTCTAAACACTTATAGGCATTAAGCCAAAGCTTAAAAGCAATTTGTGTTTTATGAAAATCTATTTAAGATCTATTTTATTCCCTTCAAATATAATAAATCGAAACAACAACAACAACAACAACAAAAACAAACAAACAAAACCCCCCCAAAAAAACGCAGAAAACAATCTATTCATGTCTTCAGAGTCAGAATATCAACCCTCTGTGATTGGCATGTGACCAAATCCATGCTGACATACCACTTTGAGGATGTAGCCATCAATGCTCCAGAGACCATGATCAGCACAGTATTTCAGAGAGGCTTGTTTTAGGACTGAGAAGGCACAAATATGAGTTATCAAAACCCTCTTTCTTTTCATGTTTTGGTCTCTCAGTGGGATTGTCAAGGCACGAGAAGAATTACATTTGTCCATAAACGGAGTTAAGACATGAATATTGTAGGGGTATGTTTCGTCTTTAAGATGACTTCTGGCTGTGACATTAACCAGCTTTTGAACCAAGAAAAGGCACAAAATGGATGACATAAATATCTGTCATTGCTTTCACAAGAACACAAATCAGCCAAGTACTTGATTTCTCACTTTCTTTGTTTTTTCGAGTGGCGCTAGGAGCTAGGTGAATACCTTCACTTTCCATCCTGTGTCTCTAGGAAGGAGGCGGGGGGAGGAGGACACACTTGTCAGCCTATCTGATGTAATCTGTGGTCTGGTTTTCCCTACACTTGAAATGACAAAGATTGGAAGTTACAGCTACTTCCCAGCTCTTGCAGGCACAGCTGCTAGTTCAGAAGGCAAGAACTACACAGGAGGAAGAAGAAGGACTCTTCCTATCATGACAGACGGTGTAGACGTATACCATAACATTAAAAAAGGAGAAAAGTTGAAAGAGAAAGAAAAGAGCTATTTCTTTTAGTGATAGGCCCCAAAAATCTGACTGAGTCTTTTCATCGTGCCCTCATTTTCACCTCAAGGGAGGGTCTGTTTTGCTATCTTTATAAATTTGGCCACCCCAAGGGGGATGTTGATGTTCTCATTGTGTTAAAAGTCAGCCTTGTCTGCACTGATAGAGAGATCTAAGACAGCTCTGCAATAGACCTTGATTTCCAAAAAAATATTGAGCTACAACACTTAAAGGGCCTTCAGGTTATCCAAAAATAACTAATAATTTTTTTTTCAGATGTTGATGTGCCTTTGTTCAATGACAGATTTCTGGAGGCAAATGTTACAGAGTAAACTAATGAGCCATTTCTTGCAACACTTTCAGTTTGGGTTCAAACCGGAAAGCACAGATCCAAGTTCTACTGCCTTGGGGATATTTTTCAATGTGAGGTTTGGATCCAGCCCACTATAAAGAGCCACTATACATGCAAAATTTTGAGATTGCTGTAGGTTTGGACTCTATCCACTGTTAAAGTTCAAAAGGTTTTGTCTGGGTATTTTGACGTGGGCCTATCTCCATTTTAGTTTTGGAAACAAAAAAGCCCCAAATACATATATGAAAGAAAAACCCCTTGCAAATATGCAACTTGCCTATCATATGCAGAAACAATTTCAGGGCTCTCAGTCCTCCAGGTAGTTACTTATGCACTGACACCCATTGTTTTCAGTGGACTCCATGGGTAAATGATTATGCACCTGGGAACAGCCATTTGCAGGATCAGGCTGTTGTAAAACAATATGCTGATGAAAACTTAAAAGGTAGCTGTAACACTTGATTGGATTGGTGGACTGGTGTAGCAGAGGCTGTCTGGATGCAGGCTATTGTCACTCTCATTTTAGGAAGCAATTTTTTAAAAATTACATTTCTTCACCCTTGATTTCCAGGGCATCTCCTGCTCCCCCTTCTAGGAGGAGACAGTTTGCAAGTGCATGTTAGCAAATTCAAATGCTACAAATGAATTTTACAGTCCTCAGTGCTGGTTATTCTCACCTCATGAATCCAGAAGTGTCTATGAATTTGAAGGATTGTTTTGGGGGGATGATCTCATCTCCCAGCTTTACATATTCTCTAGTTTCGTTTTCCCCTGCAACTCATTCCATGCAGTCAGCTAACAAGCCAGACTTTCCAGAAAAGGACAAACTGCTATTGCTTTTCTTCCTGTTCCTGTATGTTTGCTGCTTGTGTTCATCATCTTGCCGTGAGGCAATTGTTTTTGTCCAGGAGTAATAGTTATTTCTTTTGTTTTTAATATTTAATGCACTTTTCATGTTCTCAAAAGCAGTTTTACTACACAGATCAAATAAATTCCAGCTTTTGGAAATGATACAGTGAAAGCTTCAGCTTCAGAAGCACAGCTGCAAATGAAGCTTTAATTGCCACTTGAGATAAAGGGCTGAAAATGTCTAGCTAGTGAAAATGCACTAGTAAATTTGAGAGGTCATAGCACAGGGTATAACACATAAAGTTACGAAACATTCCTGTGAAGCAGACTGTATGTGATGTGTAACCAAATATGTTTCTATTTTTATCACAGAGATAGTGAAAAGTGAGCAATACTCTTTCCTTTTGTTGTTTAATCCTTTCTGTCTGAGTGTCTTACCATCTTTAGGTATTTAATGTATTTTTTTCTGGTGAAAGGAGAGAATTTTTAAATGGTGTAAGTTCTTTCAAATGTTTTCTGTGTAAAGCTCAAGAAAAATTTGCAGATGTCAGGAACTAGTTCTGGAAGTTTGCAACAATTGATGGATCTGTTGTAAAAGACCATAATGAGAGTTACAAAAATCTCTTCAGAACTTCCCTATAGCCCAAATTTCATATTCCTGTTCCAAAGCATGAATGTCAGAAAGCTTCTCAACATGTTCATCAGGCCTTATTTCACAGGAACAAAACAACATTTTTCTTCCCAAGAGCCTTTCTTGGAAAGAAACACAGTATTTGTTAGTTTGAAAAAAACCCAGAAGTGGGTCATAGGACAATAGAAAAAAACCATGAAAAACTACAGCCCCAAATGGTTAAAGATCTACAAGTCTATAGGCAGGTGGCAAGAGAGTCAGATCCTGGAGTAAGTTAATGCAGTTTCAATAATAGGTGGTATTATTAGCTCAGCCTGCAGCTGCTATTCTTATGAGATGTCAAAAATGGGAAGTTACGGAAATATTTCATTATATAATAAATGAGTTTCTCTGAACTAAATCTCTCAACCTTTTGCCGCTGACTCATCAGTCGTTTCTGAAACACTGTGTCTTTGACATTGCTGCAGAGACTGCCAAAAGTTGGATCAACCAGCGCCAGCTGGTATTTGTGATACAAACGTATTCCCAAAGGGCATTTGCTTTATTTTAGTTTTCACTATACCCCAGTTATGCACTCATTCAGGTTGTCTGTGCACTTAAGGGCAATGCAGTTCAGGACAGTTTTGAAAAGAAGTGTCTCAAAAGTCAAGATAAATAATTGTAGTAAGAAAATATTATCTGGAAATTTTGCCATGGCTTTTTACCTACATTTAATAGTGATCCAAAAAACTCCCTGAAAAACCAAGAACTCAACCAATCCCAACCACTGTAACAATAGTTTTGTTTAATTATAACACAGCAAAGATGCACAAACTGTTTTAATGCTGATTTTACAAACAATAGAGTATAAAATTATATTCTGTGTCTTAGTATATTATGAAAATCCTGTCTGATAGTTCTTTCAGTTTAGAACTGTTTGGAAAAGGATAGAAGAAACAGAAATCACAAGACCTATAATATTTCTTAGCATCCTACTAAAAACTGTCAACTTATAACTGGAACTATCTTAGAGGCCAAATGACTCAGAGGCACACACTTTTAATGACCGCCAGCCAGAAAAGGCAGAATAAATGACACAACATTATGACTGTACTGGATCAGTGAAAAAAGTAATGCTTAATTTTACAATCAGTCTGTGGGATTCAGTGTCACAGAATGCCAAAGTTTTTACAGGTTAAAAACCAGAGTAGTTCACTCAGGAAAGAAAAGTCCAGCAAGAGCTATGAAAGATGAGAGTAAAAACTCTACCTCAAGAACTGCTTAATGTAAGGACAATGTTGTGTGAACTCCTCCTGCTAGCATGCTTCTGCTCTTATACAGGAACAGGAGAGGGGAGGGTGCTCATCTTCCCAGCACTACTGGTGCAAGATGGTGTGTAACTGTTCCCATGAGCCAAAGAGGCTCAATAGCTCATTATTGTGTTAGTGCAAAGGGAAGAGAGAGGTAAATCATTTCATGTTGGCACTGTGGCTCAATAGTAAAGTCCTTGGTGGGTTTCTTGCTTCTTCAATCCCATTTTCCTAGATTAGATATACCAAAGTCTCTTGACCTTTCTATGGTGCCAATCCAAACACTCTAGTGATGGAAAATACTTCATTTACCTCCTTTCAGTTTGTACCTGTATCATCCTATTAGAGTTCCTGGTTCTACTTCTGTTGGCTTTTTATTGCTAGCTAGGCTCCTGCAATAGGAGATATACACAGACCACATCAAAGAACAAAATGTTACTTGTAAGTGGGAACACTACTACTCTAACAGTAGCAATGTAGCAGTGACTTTTATAACATCTGTTGTTTTTCAAAGCATGCTCTGTATTTTTTACCCAACCTATCTATGAGCAGAGACTGATTTTTCCTGAAAATTCCTTCACCACAGCAAAGCCAAGAACGTTCAAAATAACCTCACAAAAAGAAAATAATAGGAGATTCATAAATGGGTCTGCACTGGTGTTTTTCAGAGACTGCTCTGAAATGTTGTGCAACTCATCACCTGGGCTCCTTTTTTCCCATTTCTTCCCCATGCTGTTTGCCTGGCTCCCATGCCCACACAGGCCCAAGGTATATGCTCAAATAAAATTTGAGGGCACAGCACTGGTGAACAACTGCTACTTTCTTTTGCCATCTGATCACAGTTTAGTGACTAGTGTATACTGTTTTCTGCCAGTCCTTAACAAAGAAATCCAATCAACAACATTCATTCTGCACATTGCCTAGTTGGCCATGTCTTTCATGAAATAGCTGACCCTGTATTTCTGAGAGAAGTTATTTCAGTAATAAATATCCCATTTTTCTGGTAGCTGGGGATTTGGAATTGACATGATTTATTTCTTTGGAAATGAGTAATGGTTAATAAGCAAAGATTTGAGGTTATTATTTAAAATTTCAAATCCACTTTTACTTCAGTCTTTTCCAAATCTTGCTGACTATTATGATCTTGGTTTTCAAATGTATTTTACATGGTCTTCTCACACTCCCAAGTAGTTCTGTTGCATTTTTGTGATTGAGTGTTGCCATTCATTGCTTGAAGTAGGTAACAAGAATTGTGCATTCCTTCAAATAGAAGAACATCCCCAAAGGCTTACTTCAAGTTCTGCTTTGAATTTAAAGCCAAAGTTTAAAATCTGATTATTGCATCTTCTCTTTAAACGTGCTTTTAAGTCTGTTCGCATGTGGAATATATTTTCAGTTAGAAAAACATAGTTAATATATTTATTCCTACAAACTGAATATGCGACACATGGTATCAGAAACTTTCATATGTATGAAAGCTATCCATATGAGTTTTATTGCTCTTGCAATTTCTTATGTGAGTCTGCTGCTGATGTGGCTAAATAAAATTCGGTCCATTTATCAGTTAGCAGCAGACAAGGACTTATGAATGCATATAATTTCTCATAGGCTCATAGAAGATCCTTCCTCTAACCACTGATATTCACTTAAGGACCACATTCTAGTGTTTTGTTTGTTTGTTTGTTTTGGGTGTGTGTGTGGCGGTGTTTTGGGGGTTTTTTTGTTCTTTCTGTAGTTGTTTTGTTTTGTTGGGGTTTTTTCCCCCTTGTGCGTCCTTAATGTCAGTTTGTTAAAGAGTCTGTTACTGTACATGGCATTGGCCAAAGTCTTATCCCATTTTAGAAACTGCAAACTTCATTTAATTCCTTGGGGTTGTATGGAGCTGTTTCAGATTTATGGCATTAAAAGGAAGATGAGAATTCTGCCTTCAATGCTCATCTGTTCTGTATAAACTCCCTGAACTTGCAGAAAAAGGTCTTAAATTAACATTCAGGTAACTGAATGTTATTGACCTTGTTAAGAAATATTATTATAATTATTGTTGTTGTTACTATTTCTTATTATCATTTGAGTAAATAGAGTCAAACTGAGGAGGGCATGGTCATATGCTCTTTTAGGCTACTGACTTCCAAAAACCTGGTAAGTGGATTAAAGCAAAGTAAGCAAGTGGAGTGCTAGGACTAGTGCTAGGGAGAATTCAAGGTCAGGTCTGTTTTGATGAGCTCATCTTGGTTCCTTCAGTCATCCTCACTGTGGGTGGTAACTGTCTGAGTTTCCCAAAGTGTTTACAGTTGAAGTCATCTTAAGACAGGTGGATTTACTTTGAGTCCTGCCAATTTCATATTTATTTTCCTTGAATTCCACCATAGTTCAAATTGTCCTGCTGTTACCTTGTGAAGAGAGATACTTGCCAGAAACCTCCCCTTCTAACATCTCTGTTGGAGAAAAGATGTTGCATATTGACTCCTGGATTATGTACTAAAAAAACCCCAAAACCCACAACCACAAACCAAAAACAAATAAAAAATCTCAAACAAACAAACAAATACCCTGGCAAATCCCAGAAATTTTGGCTTAACTGTATAGGGTAGTTCTCATGCGGAGAATCAAATCTCTCAGAGAAGATGATCAGTCGCTATCCAGTAATGATTATAATCTGTATTGCAGTGACAGCTTTAGCTGTATTAGGTGAGACTTCCCAAACTGTGAAGAGCGTGGTTTTGCAGGACATTTAAGCAGGTCCAGGATCCATTGGTGCTGATGAACTCTCTGCTAAACACCTCCTAATTGTTTTAATTACACACAGAAGACACCATCATTTCTTCAGATGTAGTTTCTACCATCCCTCCAGTCTGTCCGTGGTCTCCTGTCAGCCCGTTGTTCTTACCTCTGTGGGAGAAGCCCTGGGCCCAGGCAATTACTGGATAAGTGCACTGGGAGAGCACAAAGGCACAAACTTCATACCCAACTGTACCACATCTATAACCACAGGGTAAACTTGAATTCAATCCTTCTGTCACATTTATAACTTAAATTTCAAAGCCCTTGCCACATTAGAAAGAAAGTGCTTATTACAGGATTTCTGGTAGTTTCTTAGGGCTGCATTATGGCTTCTCTGATGGGGTTTATGTAGACAAAAGAAATGATGAGCAGCTCTGCAAGGGACTGTTTTGATACAGTTGGGAATTTTAGCTGTCTTTGTATTAAAATTTGGAGATGGCTCCTACACATTCTTCTCACTGCCTAGAAGTTAGGCAAAGAAGAGAAAGGCAGTTAGGCTTTAGAGAAGAATAAAGACAATTAAAAAAACGCAAGCAGAGATTAGAAAATAACAGAAACACCATTTGAGAGAAAATGAAAACAGTTGGTACATGACTTGAAGGCATTTCAGCTTCTCAACTGGTTGCACGTGTAGACAGCTTTGACACAAATATTTGCTTGCTTAGATTTATAACAAAATGTACCCAAAAGGGTGACAGGCATTACTGTTGGGGACTGAGGTAACCCAGCCAAAATAGCAGAAATGCAAGGCACTCTGGGAGCACATGAGGAGCACACATGCATTGCTCTGCTTACCCACTTTCCCATCTACATAGAAACACACTCACGTGTAATTCAAGTGTATGTGCCCTGGTATCTTTCCCAAGAACCTCACACTTTAAGAGATATATATATACACCTATATGTATGTATGAATGTGCATATAGGTACTTATGCATTCACATGTTCTATGTCTGGCATTGGCATATTTCTCAAAATGTATCCCTCTTAGACCCAGAACAGCTCTTATTGTGTGGCAGGGACAGCAGTGGCCACCAGTATTCAGCCACAGCTGCATGTGGTGTTCCTCTTTCATCAAACAGTACCCAAGGGAGAGCAATGCTGCCATGCTTTTCTGTCTTCAAATATGAAAAATCCCCCCACTTTCTGCTGGGGCTGGGGTCAGCTGCGAGCCATCATCTGGGAAATTTAGAATAGCATGTATAATTTAATGAAATCTAAAATAATTTAAACCACTAAACAGGGGATTAAATGGAAAGTTTGCAGGATGGAAAGTGACTTTATATATTGGATGTGTAGGTGATCTATGGCTGGCAAGGTTCAAGTGACTGGGTGTCTACAGGACAAGGAGAGTTCAGAAAAGCTGGCACAGGGCTGGAGGTGGGCCAGGCACCCAGAGCCACTGCCGTGGCCTGGGGAGAGTTTGTGTCTGGGGCTTGGCACAGCCCCACAGCAAGGGCTGGGCCAGACACAAAGCTCCATGTTCAGTTTCCCCAGCCACCCAGCTTTCTAAATCTGGAGCTTTGTTTCAGGGCTGCCTCTGTAATGGTGGGAAGATTATCTACTGTGGTTTATGCATGTTTTTCTATGACACAAAAAATAATTTTTGTCATTCTGTAGATTGTTTCTGTTTCTCTTTTTGTTCTGGTGTTTTGGCTTCTCTTGTTTGTTTGCTTTTCTTTTAATTTTTTTTTTTTTTTTTTGTGTGTGTGTATATCTCTCTTTTTCCTTTCATGCTTTTTCATTTTCTCTTTTATTCCTTTACCTTGCTACTGTAAGGTTGAAATGAATGAGACTTCTAATACTTACACCCTAAATTTGAGGTCACTTAGTAAAATATTTACTGAGCCTCAGGGTCTGGTCTGTTAAAAAACTGTCCTATCATGAGAAGGACTTAAAGCACAGATGTCAGTATGATGTTTATTAAACTTCCTCTTGAAAAATTTAAGATCAATGTAAACATTAGTCACCTACAGCCTTACATTTGGCTGGAAATTTATTTCATGAAGTTACCCTAGAAAAAAGTTGGGTTGGTTTCATCTCACCTTGCTTAAATCATCTACTGTGCAGATGTTTACTCCAAGCTTGTCCCCACAGCTTCCTTTTATGGCTAATGCAGTGAAATAGGCTCATTCTTCCTGAGATTTATTAGGCTGATTTCAGACGAAAAAATTGCACCCTGCAAGATCTTGACTATTGCATGACTTGCTTCTAAAGATGACTTTTGCTAAATATTATAGCTGCACCAAACAGAAATTGAAAGACATCAGTAGCTGGAAATCCAGTCTCTAAAAGTGAGTCATAAAATAGAATTCAAAAATCTGCATGGACCTGATTACTCTCATGTAGTTTGATTATTTAACACTTGCTGACAGTAAATTCTAAATTGTCTTTTTGGGTTCCAACATCAGCTACAGAAAGATATAATTTTTTTCTTAACTCTTTCTTGCAGTAAAGAAATACATTTGGGTTCATTATGCTCACTGAAAAACTCCAATCTATCAAGCATCAGTTTCTTGTCAATTAGATTCACTTACTTATTAGAAATCTTAATTGAATAATTGTTTACAGTGATTTATATTTGTAGAAGTTTGTCTAGTTAACTTTTAACTCCTAGTAGAACAAGGTCCTAAAATGTCTCACTGAAAACAGTCAGTTATATCAAGAGGTGTGATCATCAACAGCAGTTTCTAACCAACAGATGTTGGTTAGATCGACTTCTGTCAGGAACCATCCATTTTCTTTGTTGCTTGACGTTCTTGATGCTGTTTTCCTAAAATTTTTTTTGAATTAAACTTTTGTATAAATAAAATCCATACTTTTTTGTCAAATTTATGAATCCACCTCCTAAGGAAGACATGAAAATCAGCTGAATAATTCACTAAAGAAAAAAGGAGATGTAAACTCAAAAGATCCAACATATATATATATATACATACATTAAAAAAAAACCTCTTCTCATGATTGGAGCTGAGGACCTTTTGGCTCCTATGATAGATTAAAACTATTAAACTTCCTTCAAACCTTCAAAAATTACTGGCTTTTCCCAAGCATAACAAGAATGGTGTCTCCTGTGGCCCTGTATTTGGCCACATCAAACTGATGGTGCCTGCTGTTGGACAGTGCCAGTCAAGGTCTCACAGTGGAATGAGAATGTGCTGTCATGTGGTGACACTCTGGGGATAACCCCCAGCCTGCTGTGGCAGAAGCTCTGGTGATGACCATGGCTGTGGTGTGGGATGCAAGCAAGCAGAGCTTTTGGCTCACAAGATAGAAATTTAATATCCTTCAGCAGTGCCCCTGTGTGAGATGATAAAGATGCCCTGATTATTAGAGCTGGTTGAAAATTTTCCAGTGGAATGCTTCTCTGTTGGAAAATGCTGATTTTACAGAATTGAAACATTTCACAGGAACATGTTGATTCCATTGAAAGTTTCAATGGAAAGCAGGCAGGCAGGCTGTCCAGGAAGCCTGTGCTCCTGGTCACATGCCAGCCTAGGCTTCCCTGGCTCCCTGCTCCCCAGGCAGCTGCTCCTTCAGCTTCCTGACACCCCCACCAGGCCTCTGTCTTAGCAGTGGGGTGGCTGTGGGGAGGGAAACATAAAGTGGGGGGGGGCACTGGTCCCCTCACAATCACTTCTTTCCACAGAAGAGAAAGTCTGTTTTCTGGGCTGATCTACCAGTAAGGTGTTACTGACAGTATTTACTTTCTTTTTGCTTGCACATCACATACTTACTGATATGGTCATAGGTAGAAAGAATTCAGTATATTCACACTGAAGTAATGATGCAGCTGTTGCTGCCTGAAGCATTTATTCCCTGTGATAAGCACCAAAAAAGTATATATTCACTGTGCAGACTGTCATGATGGTGAAAGCAATTCACATTTTATCTCTGGACATACACAGAGTCGTCCTAGTAAAAACCCACCAAACAAAAGAGATATCTGTCAAAATGTGTATATATATGTGTGTCTGTGCGTGTATACACATGCATATTTGTTTATTTTGTATACTTTTGTATACTTTATTTATTTATTTATTTATTTATCATATATTTCTTGTCAAATTTGCTCAGGTGACCATAACTAACCTCATTTGTTCTCGTCCAGCCAGATTTAGAGAGAAAAGAAAATGTGTTTGATAAGAAATGTCTTTTACATTTTTTAATAGACACCATAGGAATTTCTAAGCCTAGCTAAAAGAACCTTCCATACATTATGGTTAATATGCCTGCTGACTTGAGCTTTGTCTTAATGGCAACTAACTTGAGCTTAGAATTCTCTTTGGGCCATGTATGGTATGACAAGCACCTGTAGAAATCTGTTGTCTCATCACTGCTCACATAGACTGTGTCTTCATGTAGATTCTATTGGCACGTGCAAGATAAATGTGCAAGCTACTAACATGGAATTGTTTCTAAAGTATTTTGGGTGATTTGGATTAAACAAAGAAACAAACAAAAATGTTCCAATGTATGGTCTTTATGTTACCACCTGTGGAGAAATATACAAGCTATGAGTTTTTATGTGCACATGCTTACAAGTTTTGACTTGCTTTGAGGTGTCACAGTGCTGATCATTTCTGTGCTATTTCCTCATATTTGGTAGGTGGTACACTTACAGTACATCCAATCAGTGAATCAATAAATAATGAAACCTGTATATTAAGAAAAGTTTAACAAATAAGAGCTCATAATGAAAGTCAGTGCTGTGGGCTTTTCCTCCATGGTTTCACTGGCAGTTGTGCTTTTGATCTGGGAGCTGTTAGGAGCTGTTGCACCACAGATGAAAGGAGTTAGAAAATTCCATATCATAATGCAGTTAGATCAGTAATTCATGGAGCAGGTAATTCACAATGACTTGCTGGTCCTTTGATTGCACACGGTTTATGACTATTAGCAGTTTCCCCTTTCAAATTTGTATGCTTCCATACTTCCTTTCTGACCTCTTTTTCATCATTTATAGTCCAATTTGGTAGTGAAAAAACATAACTGGTGCTCAAGTGCATGGCTGTCATTCAAACCTCAATGCGTTAGTGAGCAGTTTGACATTTGTGACTATGAAAAAAAAACATTAAGCAGGTGTACAAAACACTAACCAGGTCCCTTGAACAATGCTTTATGGGATTCACAACTTGCCTCTAGGCTATAAACCTGATTCAGCCTGCGTTTTCAAGGTAGATTTAATCTTGATATTTACACTCCAAATGTATCTTACATTAGAACATAATTGCAAGGTAAACTATAGAAACACATTTCACATGGAAGGTCACAGGAAGAGACGTGTTACAGCAGGAGATTTGCAATGCTCTGTTCTTTGGGGTTTGACAATTATCTGTCCTCAGTTTGTGAAATAAAGGGCTGCATCTTCAGCCTCAGTAAACTGCTTTGCTCAGAGGGGTCCTGGCTCTAACAGTTTCTTGCTACTCTTCTAAGGGAGTAAGGTTCAAATTAAAACAAACACAAAAAAAATGCTATTTAATGACTTTTAACATAGTCATCTGCTGTACAGGTGTGCACATATCAAATTTTATTTCAGTTATACTTACCAGGTTTCTGGGAACTGATGTTGCGGCTTTACAAAGGTAGAGAGATTTCTACAAGTTGGATTAATAACATCAGGTAAACTTGTGAAAAGAAGTTACTGTTTTGTCTCTAAAGAACTAACATAATGTTGAAGTTGCTAAAAAAGAGCCCCAGAAAGAACACTGTAAACATTTGAGTAGTCAAGTAGGAATAAGAACTGTGAGTTTGAGAACTAAAGTGTACTTTAAGTTGTTCAATTAAAATAATATTTATATATATATAAATATAAAAACTATGCCAAAGTTCTCCCATGGAATTCCTCCCAGCTTCCAGTAGGCAGTAGGTTAGGGACTTCCTTCACCAGAGGGCATCCGGATCACAGTGCTTAGTAGCCATTGACAGACATATCCTTCATGAATTAGTCTAATCTCCTTTTGAACTCTGTTGTACTTTTGGCTTCTGCAGCATCCTCTGGTAAGGTGTTCCATGATTTAATTGTACATTGTAATGAAAAGTGCTTCCTCTTGTTTGCCTGAAAATTGCTGCTCAAAGTTGTGAGTGGGAGCACTTGCCTACTTGTATCTGCTCTCTTTTGTTTAGAAGACAGAGCTGGTTAGTCTGTTCAAAAGTCTTATCCTTTTGTTACTTATGATAAAAAAAATTATAGCTAACAAAAGGTAGAGAATGACATTTTGAGACTGCTTCAGTACCAATGTATATGTATCAAATAGTAGAATATACAGGTAATTCAATTGTGAATACTTTATTTTGATATTGTGCCTGGGGTTGGTATGACACTTGTGAAATTTGAAAGCAAGAGTAACATAGGAAGGCTCTGATAAATGCTTTCTACACGTGCACACACACATGGATGGACATTATCAGATTCTTTGTAAAGTGATATGTGCTCGTGCCATTTGTGTAGCTTTTTTAATTTTTTTTTTTTTAATTTTTTTCCAGAAATATAGAAAGATTTTGTGGGCAAAATGTGGCAAATTCATGGAAAGTGTGGAAAAGACCACACAGAAAAACTGTTTGAAAAGTCAGCACTGGCAGCAGCTCGTGAGCAATAACAGCAAAAAGAAAGTGGACGTTTGCCTCCTCATCTTCTTTTTTGCTTTGGACAGGGTTGCCAGGTGGTGTCATGCCCTGTTTGAAATGGCTGACACAAGAACAGGCCCACATCAGCAACTGTAAATGTAAGAGGACTTACATATTTTGCTGCTCGTGTCATGCCATGAATTTAGTTTTGCCTTTTTTGCTTCTTGGAAAAGATGACAAAAGTTTTGTTCAACTTTTTGAGGGCAAAAAAGCACGTTGTTTTAGGATTACAGGATATTTTTAGATCCAGATGAAGGGTTCCCTGCATTTGCTGTTCCCTACCTCTATGAATTAAAAAAAAAGCTAAGAAGAAAGAAAAAGAAACATACAAGCAAATATATTAAAATTAAAAAAGAAATAAATGCACGAAATATTTAGATATTTTTCTAGAATAAGTTTAAAATTAAGTGTGAGGCCTTGCTGAAACTTGGAATTTTGGTATTTTCTTGGATAAATTATACACAGAGTAGATTAATTTCCTAACATACTTTTTTGAAATGTAAATTATTTAGGTTTTTTACTATTTTTTTACTAAATAATTTTCTTCTTCTCAAACCAGGTATTTTTTCCTGCTCTCTTTTTTATTTAATATTATTCCTTTTTCTTTAAGTACCACTAATTTTTGCTCACAGGTCTACAAAAAAATTCAACCTTGACTTCTGGTCTTTCCATGTCAAAGCCTTGTTGAACAAGCTGGATGTAGCTCAGTAGGTACAGAACAAAAAACAAGCCAGATTTTTTTTCTAACTTGAGAGGAAAATAAACCCCACATTTGTTTTATTCTTTTTTTTTTTTTTTTTTTTTTTGGGGGGGGGGGGGGCGCTCCTTACTTGATTTCCAGTTTAAGAGGGCATAAGCCCACTGACTGCTAGAAGACCTTCAAAGCAAATAGTGTTTTTTTGGTTAATGTAAGTATATTAAGTATATTTCCTAGCATAGCAAGGCCCTAGTCCTTAGTAATCTTTGAGGCAATTCTGCAGAAGAGTAAAAGGATGAATAATACTAGAGAGACCTTGGTGTTTTAGGCCTCACTCTACATTAAAACACATTTGAGGCCTGAGGATGGTGGGCCATAACTGAAATTGCTGCGTAATGAGCTGCACAAATGGTTTGGGGTTCCTTTTCTGTCCAAATTAACACTTTTAGGCACTGAAATATCTGCTAAATTCCAACTATCCAAAGGGCCATGGGTTTCTGACAAAGTACAATTAAAATTTGTTTCTGGGTAAGAAAGAGGTCGTCTTCAGGATGTTAATGAGTGACATGCTACTGAGTCTACTTACTACTTATATTATATTATTGGATATTTTCTGGGTTGTCTTCTAACAGAAAGGAAAGTTGAGGTTTTCAATGAATTAAAATCAAATTATCATAGCCTCACTGACATTAAAAAAAGTTTTAAAAAACCAAAAAACCAAAAACTTTAATATTCTTCTTTTTCCTGGTAGTTTATGCTCCAACTTTAAATGATTTTGCATATTTGATGATGAATGTATTGACAAATATCTTTGAATCTGAATCTATTGTTTTAGATGTGAAAAAGAGCAGACTCTTCTCAAAAAAAAAAAACAAACAAACAAAAAAAAAACAACACAAACTTGAGAGCTGATGCTATTAGGAGTTTAACTTACAAAGGTTTTGAGGCATTTTTAATATTTCAACTTAAAAAAAAACCCCTCCACAGTGTTTGAGCAAAATAGCTGATTTGAGGTTGTATTATGAAGACTACCAGGACTGTTATAAAATAGGAGATGAAACAAAAGGTAAACAGTGTCTTTTTTCATAGGTACGGGAAACATTTACTTGATTTACCAAAGAAGCTCTTGGAAACTGTTAGAAAATATGCCCTGTAGCTTAGCAAGGCTAAAGAAAACAATTTCATAAACATAGATTTACTTTTTTGTTGTTTGCAGGGTAAAAAGCCCAAGAAGGATTAGTCCTCTGTTCAGAATATTTGGCTGTTTCTTGCAGGTGTTTCGTTTTGAAAATGTTCGGGCAGAACACCAATAATTTGTTTTATGGATTACAGTGTTGCCCAGTTTCCTGCATGTTATTGCAATGTGGAACAATACCATTAAACCACCCCACATCTGCTATGAACCTTTTCTGGGTTGGTTTTTTTGGGTTGGTTTTTTTTTTTTTTTTTTTTTCCTTTTTAGACTGTGTCTCTTCACAAAACATTTAAGTGTGTCTTGGTCAGTTACCTCAGCTGTTTATCCAAGTAGGTACAGGACATCTCTTTCAAGATAGCTTACAGGCACATCACATTTCACCTTCCTGAAGGGGAAGTGGACAGGAAACTTAATTTTGAAGGTCAGCACTACCAAAGCTTTCTGATTTCCATAAAGATGCCAGACAGTGACATCATATCTACTCTCTGTTCCTATGCTTTATGGCTGGAACTTCATTGCATGATGGAAATGTTGCAGGAGAATGACTGATCTTGACTTTCACCAGTGCTGTACTAGGCAAAAGTAACAAATGGTGTCATTGCTGAAGCCTGTGAAACAATATTTGTAGTCATGGTTGTAGCTGGAGCCAACGACAGAGGCACTGAACCAGAACCTACATAGAACCCAAACCTTGCCAAGGTCACATGTTATTTTATTTATTTGTTTTAACTTGACTAAGTAGGGTTTTGATCATTTAACCATGGCCCCTGTTCATAAGAGTCCTATGGGCCTGTGAGAAAACAACTCTTTGGTGTTTTAAAATATTATTTCAATTAAATATTGTTATTCAGAACAAATGTCTTCGCCTACCACATCATGCAACTGCAATCTGTACTTTTGCCTTCAAGTCTGTTATAGTGAACACAGGTTAAATGACCACATAAAATAATTAACAGTGGCCTTGTGTAAAAAACAAATACATTCAGAAATAAGAATGAAAAATCCTAATCTCTAGTATTGTTGACCAAAGCAGCATTCTGTTGGCCAATTTGTAAAATACTGGGTTTTGAACCATGACTGTAATAAGCTTCCCTAGAATTGAATGCAGGCCACTTGCTGCAGGGATGCATTTTCAGCTGAAGGGTGCATGTTGGAAGTGATTATTAGTGTTTTTAATTATATCACAGCAAGTACTGTAACAAGCAGATACATTATTTTTTCAGTTCCATTTCTCAGCCATTCAGTCTGCATAAAAATGTGGCTGTGTTCTGCTCAACACCTGACACATGCTTCTCAAAAATGGCTCCATTTCAAATGCAAGTGAAGTGATCCCTGCACAGAAGGCCTAATGTACAAAATTATTGAACCCTCATGTTTCTGAAGGAAGTCAGGGTGAATTATTGTTTAAAAACTGTTTCTGGACATTGCCACCTTATAATGGCAATTGTTTGGGTAAAAAAAGGCTATATGGTACATATATATTATCACATTCATATTCTTTATGCTAAATCATAGTGAAATCTCTAATGAAAAAAAAACAAACCCAAAAAACAAGAAGTAGTGCAACTTGTAAAATGAATCTTCTGCTAAGTACTCTCAGTCTTCCCAGCTTTACTAGAAAATCAGCCATGAGCCATCTTTTTAATAACTTCAGGAAATATAATGTTACAAAGTTTCAAACATTTATAAAGGCCCACTAAATGTTATGTCAAACTTAAGAGTCTGACCTTTTTAACCTCAAAACTACAGATGTTTTAACCAACCTGCGTTCATAAAATAAATATTGATAGACCCTTAACTCTTGTGAATCCAGTGATTACTGACATAAAGAAAAGAAAGAACACATTCTGCAATATGTTACAATAAATCTGTATACAACTTAGTTTATAGATTTGTACGTTTTAGATTGTCATGATAGTTTTCCATGTTTATCAACAACATTTTAAAAAGCCCCAAAAAACAGTAAGCAAACCTGGAATACCACAAACCAATCAATAAAGTTTAAAAGTTCCAGTGAAGCTAACCTATAACAGGTCCTTGTTTGGAGAACATGCTCAAGAAACACATGTGCCTTTAAGAGGTCTTGAAAGAATTTACACCCATGGACCATTACCATTTCCAAACACCCTGCAGCTTTACCAGCCCAACATGTGCTGACTGTATATCACCATGACCCTTTCACTAAAGCTCTTTTGACTGGAGTGCTTTTAATACCCACTTTCTCAGCTGAGCTCAGGAGTGATTTGTTTTACATGCCACATTAATCCTTTCCACATTTTCTGGATGAGGCAACCACAATTCCACTTGTGAGGTGTTTCTAAAACACAGTTATAGGAATAAAGCAGCAGGGTCCCAGACTTGACAACTTCCCTTCGGGCGGCTGACAAAGTGGGCTATCGTGGCTGGTGTGGGAGCTAGCACTTGTGCCCGGCAGCCAGGGTGGCCTGCTCTCCATGGTTAGTCGGGGGCCCAATTATTGTTGGCAATTCAGCTACAATTAAAACCCTGTAGGGATCTACATAGATTTAATGTCCAATGAATGCTGATGCAGATTAATAAAATGCAGCTCGTCTTTTATAAGCTTGAGATGAAATGCAACAGAGAGAAGCAGGACTGAAAGTATAAATCGCAGCTCCGTAAAACCCAAGAAGTTTATGCCTCACACCTACGTGATTGGAGGAAAAGAGCGTTTTATAAATGGGCAATTAGTGTTCAGTGTACTGGCTTTTATTATGTGGTAATTTTACAGTTTTCACTTTAAAGACACCCCCAAAAAAATCAAAGGCCAAATGAATTTCTGTTGTATGCATTTATGAGCTTTCTGAATTTATAATGTTAGCTCAATCGTACTAATGTAGGGGTATGAAAATTTAGTGTTGTCAACAAGGCTAACAGAGTGGACCAACCAATTATAAAACTGTTTTTACATGTCAGCGCTGTGCACATTTTATTAACAAGTTAGTATTATACTCCATTTTTTATGCGTTAAATCGGACTGTACAAGTAACTGCAGGACAAAAATTATGTTTCTACGCAATTTAATTTATTGCTCTTCCCCCATAAATTTTACTTACAAGTTCAATGGTCTGAGCTGAACTATAAATTAGAGTGAGGTGAGTCTTATATATAACTTGATTTATTCTGGTAATTTCTGAAGGAAGTATCTGAATCCACATGCTTGTCTACAATTGTCTTTACAGCAAGATGAAGCAGCCATAAAAAAAAGCAGTGGCTGATCAAGAGTTTTCTGTTAAAGGCTTTTACACTCACACACAAGGCTGTTCAACGAAACTTCAAATAAAAAATATAGCTTCATGAGCCGTTCATGCTGTGTGGCAGGTGTCACCAGATGGTGCCATTTCAGTCTTCCAGACTTTTTTCCTTTTTTTTTTTTTTTTTTTTTTTTTAAATTTAAGCATGTAAATAAATATTCAATCGTGGAATGATATATGAATTTTTAAAATTTGTGTTATTAGAGTTGTGTAAGAAGGGAGCTGTGTTATTGGAAGGTGAGGCTGCTATTTGCTTTGATCTCGTACTAAAATCTGTTCTTCAGGTGGAATTGTTGCTTGTAATCCCAATTTTACTGATGAGCTGAGACTCTTTAACAAGAGAATTACTTGCACGTTGATTCTCTCTGTTTCAGTACTTATTTATATGTGTAAATAAACCAAGTTATACTTAGAATATAACCAGAGACCATATACCTGATTTCCCTGATCTGTGAAGACACCTGCAATTTCTCTGCAGGAGGACAACAAAAATGTCTGCACAAATTCTCTTTTATTAATTTGCAATTAGATATTTGTTCACCTTTTAAGATATGCTGATTTTAAGGTATGCTAATTACCTGCAGCTGGATGCTGGGGGCACTCAGCTTTTTAATGGGTCTCCTGGGCATCAAGTAGAACCTCTCTGTCAGCTTTGCCAGCTGTACATTAAGACTTTGTTGACTTCACCTTTCTCGGGTTTTCCTCTTTTCTCACTGTATGCTGGTGCAGAGCTCAGAAGCATGGAAACATCAGCACATCTTCCTCACAATTTCTTTTTGAGAAAGTGTTACAGGTGTAGAAGCTCTGATCCTGAACTTGCTCTTCCCACCTTCATCTGACTGGCTGTTTCAAATAATTCTCAAAGCCCTTGGGCAAGAAGTATGACCGAGCCACTGTTTGTTGGTAGTAGGATACAGATGGCAATGTGAAGTATTCAAGAAATAAATTTTGCTGTCATTGAGCAGGTGTTGGATCTAGTGAAGAAGTGAGAACACACCATTTGTGACACAATGCTCATCGTTTTCCCAGCACATGCACAGACCATGTTGCAGTATCACCTGTGACCTGAGCGTGGACATTCCCTCCAGCACGGCAAAGCTGGTACGTTGTACCAAAAGCCCAGGAGCACTCTGAGTCATTCTAACTTGTGTCTGAAGCTTCTTCTAATGCTCTGCATTTGCAGCAGACTGCATGAGTAGCAGCAGTCTGCACTCCAAAAGGAAAAGCACCACCTTTAATGGAATAACCAGTCAACTAAATATTGCCAGTCATGGAGCAATCCCATTTCACAGATTTAAAGAATCATGAAGTCATAGTCTGGGTTGGAAGGGACCTTAAAGACCATCTAGCTCCAACCTCCCTACCATGGGCAGGGACATCTTTCACTGGACCAGGTGTCTCAGAGCCCCATCCAACCTGGCCTTGAACACTTCCAGTGTTTGAGGTATCCATAATTTCTCTGGGCAATTTGCTCCAGTGCCTCACAATCCACAAAGTAAATAATTTCTTCTAAGTATCTAATCTAACTCACTTTCCGTTTGAAACCATTCCCTCTTCTCCTGTCACTACATGCTTTGCAAATAGTATCTCTCCAGCTTTCCTGAAGGCTCCCTTCAGGTATTGGAAGACAATCAGGTCACCTCAAAACTGTCTCTTTTCCAGGCTGAAAAGAACCTATTTTTTTCCCAGCCTTTCCTCCTGCCAGAGCACAGGTACTGCCCTAAAGGGACAGTATGCACTGGTTTGATCACTCTATTTTTCCTACATCTGCACCTTTGCCTCTTGAGGAATAATTTTATTTTCTGAATTTTCACAGAATTTTCTTTCTTTTTATTAAAGACTCTCCCTTCCATTAAAAAAGTAATTTTATACACATTAAGGGGAACAGCTCCCCCACTCCTCCCAATAGGTCTAACCTATTAAAATTATTTGTAGCCACCTATACATGGTGACATCATTTACTGTATGTCACCAAAATTAGTCACAGAAAATTCTGGGCTGTAAGCACTATCCAGACAAATAGCTTTTCAAGATGATAGTCTAGATTGAACAGAAGAAAACTTTTGATTCCTTTACCAAGACATGTTCCTGAAGGTTTGAGTGTTTGTGGGTTTTTTTTAATATCTACCCAAAATGGGAATATTTTATCAAACAATTTATTTTGTAGACCAAACAGAAATATATCTTAATCTGCTCGTCTTTGGAAATTATTACATATAGGCTTGGATTGCTTTTAATTTTACTGTTTTCAGTAGCCATTTAATATGAGCTTTCTGATTACATGCACCTCAGGATACAGATTCTGATTGTAAAAAAGACAACATGAAAATAACAATTGTTGAGCTTTTTAAAACCTCAGATAGCTTTTGATCACTTTCAAGATCACGTACTTGCAAAATTCTTTTATATGCCAGTTCAAAAATCAACTCGGCTGTATTTTGTGTTGGTATATAATCTGAGCCACAAAAATTGCCTACTTCTCTTTTGCCTTTGGGCAATTTTTCAATCTTAGCTAAACCAAGTCCATAATGTACGCCTGCTGGCCAACATTCCAGGTAAATGAATAGCTTTTTAAGGAAAAATTATGCTGTTTTTCAAAAGCTTGACATTTTTAAAATACAAGTCCAGAATTGAAACCTTCAATAATTTTTCCATGCCTATATGTTGCAAGCAGAAAAATGTTGCACAAATGAATACATCTGGGATTATTTTCAAGCTGTTATTTCCCACTAGGGAAAATATTTAGAAATAAGGCTCAATTTTTTTTTCTGTGCTGAAACTACAAAGAGGCCAGCCATCTTGATGCTTTTCCAGATTTTTTTAATGGTTTTACTGATATTGTATAGTGACTTTACTGCCCTGTTTTGTATGCCCTTATACTCACCAATAGTAAGCATTTATGTTGGGTTTATTCCAATTTTTAAATGTGTTTTGTGGCATTTATGACCTAAAGCTAATAAGGACATTCGGTATTTTCTTGTAAAATATTGAAAATACCTTTTACCATGAAAATAAGAGAGAAATGTTAAAAAAAAAAAAAAAGAAAAATGAAAAAAAAGAAGGGGCTTAGCCAAAGGCAGAAATGGAACAGCCCTTATTTTAAAACTCAGGCTTTGCCACAGCAGTAAAGTGGTGTTTTCTAGGCATCAAGGAACTGGCAGAAGCTCATCAAGCCCGAAAGGAGCCCAGCAGAGGTTTGGCAATACCCAGGTACAAAGCTGTATTACTGGATCAGGTTAGGTGAAAAATTTTTAATGAAATGGATCTTTATAAAAATGTGATTTGGTTGAAAATGAAACTTTCCCACAGAAAAGGGTTTGGATCCATTTTTGGATGTTAAAAATCTGGAAGAATTTTTCATTGATCAAAACTGCCTATTTTTATTCTCCTTGTAAAATTGTGTCCTGCTTCTCTGGCTTGAAATTACTTTGCCCTTTTGGAAACCAAACCAGCTGAAAGACAAAACATGTAAATAGTCTCACACGAGAAATATTTTAGGATGTAATTAAGCACAATGCTGCTTAGGATGAGACTTAAAGAAATATGATTTTAAGTTGGATTTTCTCCATGGTCTTTTCTTTCCTCTCAGAAATGTGAATATTGTTATGGAGCAGAAATCTGTTTTCTTCCTAGTGTGCGTTCAGTGATTTGATATCCCTTATGTGTCTTTTCTGGGGCTTATGTGAGGGCATGATCCTTATGTCCATTTTACAGACTGGAAGCCAAGGTGCAGAGCTGCCTTGATAACCAGACTGGTGGCAGAACTATTGTCCTTAAACCTCATTTTAAAAGGCAAAATTTTAAAGGCCAGTGCTTCCCAGGTGATGTGCAAGACCTGTCCTCCTCGCTGTTTTATAAATGCAGTTACTCAAGCAGCAACGCTTCCTCCCAACTTATGTTTTCTTTGTATAATAGAGGGTTAATTTAAATGAATTAACCTTATTTACATTCACAACTGTAAAAAATTGCCTACCAAGACCCCAGGTGCCCCAGCGTGCCACTTGGTGAAATCACAGCAACATTGAAATCATTATTCTGACAGGAACCCAGCCAGCCAGACGCCTACAGAAGCGCTTTTCCTCTCCCTCGCTCTGGGAAGCACGGCCCGCAGGCCTCTCCAGAAAGCTCTCCAGCTCCATTCATTTATTTATTTGCTGCATCGCCAGGTCACTAAATTCTGGTTTCTGCGGCCCCGGCGGGGGGAGCGCTCTGCGGGGCGGGGGGAGGCCCTGGCAGCTGCCCCTCCTGCGGAGCCGGCGGCGGGGGGAGCGCTGCAGCTGGAGCTGAGCCGCTCTCCGGGGAGAGGGGGGCCATCGCCACGCATCCAACACCGCCGGGGCTTCCTGGCCAGCCACCTCGCCCCACTGTTTACAAGGAATTGCCTGCATTTTAAAGGAAAATGGGACAGCGCTGGCTTGGCTCTGCATGGCTCTGCTCCTGCTGCTTCATGTGTGAAGGGTAGGATTTTGGGAAGAATTGGGGCTTTTTATAATTTTTTAATTTAAAGTGTCATGGCACTGCAAAATAGGAAAAGAAAGAAGAAAAATATGTCTACAATGAACATCATTCTGAAAGTCAATTTATCTACAAGGCATTTCTAGCCAGTAGCTCATTATTACCCAGCTCTCCTCCCACCCTGCTTATTTAAGAAAGTTTAGATATAAGTTCCCTTTTGCTGTTCAGAATAGCACAGATGGAAGGAAATGAACATGCCATTTGCTTTTTGTGACCTCAGGGGAGTGGAGCAAAATATGGATGTGAAAACATTGCCAGAACCCTGAAAGTTATATTCTTTCATTCATTAATTTTCCTGCTTCTCTATTCCATATGCTCTCCCTTCCTTCAGCTCCATGGAAAAGTATTGACGAGCCAAACGAGTAATACAATTAGAGCTTATATATGACCTGAATGGTGTATCTGGCTTGAGTGGCCCATTAGCCAGGGCAGCTGCCATACAGCCAGAACCACTGAGAGCAGCACGGACTGTGAGCATGAAAGTCACAACTCCCATCCTCCAGAACATCTTCTGACATATTATTTGTGGAATAGTGCATATGAATGGTTCAATACTGCAAGAAGTCACAATGAATAAACAGAAAGGACCAGATTCTTCATAAAGATGTACACATGGTTCTCATTTTAAGGCCTGAACCAATCCACTTAAGTTAATGTAAATCCTTCTCCAGACTTCAATGGGAATCTAGCCTTTCTGGCTAGCTCTAGTAAAGGACTTAGGCACCTAAGGCAGGATGTAGGTGGAACAGCATCCAAAAGCACTCTCCAGAAACCCATGCTTGGCTGCTGCCTAATCCTGGAGGCGCCTAGTCTTGCAAAGCACTTCCCTTTTTGATTTTAAAGTTTTGTAGGTGACAATAGTCATCCAGATTTTGTCCAGATCAGCCTGGTCTGAGCAGCTCATCAGCCAATTCTTTCCTTGGACTGGTCTAAAGCCAGGAACTAAGCAGAAGACGCCTAAGACTTTTGAGGGCCACATCTGGTAGGCATTTTCAAAGCATCCTGGCATACAGTGATAGATCAAATGTTCTTCATATCATTCTGCTTTAATACTGGAATGTCAAAAGGCATTTCTTTCCACCAAAACCTGGGAAGAACAGAAGACTACTTTTTTTGTCTTTTTTTGAAGGTAAAAATGGTAATATGATGTAGAGTGAAAGTATGTTTATTTAATTATTCAAGATATCTTCATATCCTGTTTTTCCCCCTCTTCTATGTGTTTAAAGGGTAATTTTATCTTCATTTTTACTGCAGTGAAAAACAGTCAGCTAAACAGTGTCATGCCTAGCAATACCCCCATTCCTTAAATCAAGGTGAATGGAATAAATATCAAATGATTACATATGGATATTTCTTTCACATCTAAGTTTGAAAATAAAACCTTCAGTCTGCATTAAAATTGCAACTCACAAAAACGAGCACTATTTGAAGAAGTCAGCTGCCTTTTGCACAGGTAAATCATGCTGCTTTTGAGGCATGGAGGAATCTTGCGTATTACATGAGGACTGCAAGGTTGAAGTGTTAATTCTGTGTCAGATATTTGGCAAAACAGAAATATAGCCACAGAAATAGAACATTTTCAACACATCCTGCTTTGAAAATCAAATATCTTGGCTTCTAAATGGTATTTTTTCATTAAAATAGAGGTTTTGCTGTGGTATTTATGTGTCAGGAGGAGCCCATTAGTCTATGATGATATTATTTTTCCATTGACATTATCTTTTAATTATATCATTCTGAGCCACATCACTAGTGGAGGATCGATTTTTACAGCCCAGTTTACATATCGCTTCAGCATCTAATTCTGAGGAGGTGTTACACACTTTGAGGTTTCTGCTTCCCTTTTTTAAAATAATTTGGAACTCATGACTGCTTAAAAAGGCATCAACAAAGGTGCCTGTCTTTCCTTTGAAGTCATTTTTTGCGGAAATCACAGTCACTGACCAAAAGGTTTCAAAAGATTAAATTGTGCTTATTTTACGACATTTTAAAACAGCAGGGTTAAATGCCGGGCCAGCTGCCAGGCAGTCAGCAGCACCCATACTTTCATGTTCAGCAGCCAGACACATCTACAGCAGTTATTTCTGAGTAGTTATTCCTGAAATATGTCATTCAGAACAGCAGAGGGGTTTTAGTATTTGTGCACTTTGATGATGGGCTAATGAAAATATATACATGCCATGAATATAGTGAGCTTAAAAAAAAAAGTTAAAAAAAGAAAAGAACCTATTGGGCAAAATAGACATTTTTAATTCTCTTTGTCAACACAGGCTTCTCCCTGTAATTGGAATCAACTTGGAGAGCCACAGAGTCATGCCTCTTGGACAGCCACAAAATCATGGCTATTGGACACTCGTATCCCATAGTGCATTATCCACATGCGGCAAAACACTTGACTGCTTGCTGCTTTATGTGGAGGCTGTAATTGACTGAGGCTAGTTTAAACTCACAGAACTATTCAGAAAGGAATACATAAATCTTGACATCATCTTTGATGAGAAACCCGAGGAGAGGAAGGACACTCAGACACTGTCTGTCCTGAGCAGCAGTGCTGTGGGCTTAGTGGATCTTTTTTGAAGTTCAGCTCTGTTGCAGTCAGGAAGTGATTTACTCCATTTTACAAATTTTCATTCTGGTCTTTTCTTTCTAATCCTCATGCGATGTCTGGTTTCCCTTGCCTTGGTGTGTTTTTTTTCATTTGCCTTTTTCCATTTTGAGGACTCATGGGCCAGACTCTCTGTGCTGGTTTCCGTCACTTTGTATTGTGCAGGTGTTCCAGAGCACTGCCTTAACTGGCCCCTGGGGGATGTTCCTTATGTAAGGAACCATGCAGTCAGTGCAAGGTGGTATAAACAGCTCCTGTGCCAATTCTTCTCCCTGTGCTGGCACATGGAGTGACTGAGAGACTCCCAGAAGCAGAATAGAGTGCTCTTGATTCTTAACGGGTACATCTCAGGGGCTAAAACATGAGCTTATCTAAATTCTGCTGTGGCTCAGGCTAACACAGGAGCAGCTGTAGAGCTGTGTGACCATAACCAGCTCCCCATCTTCTGCTCCGAGTGGATCTTGGCACAAGGAAGAATATGGACCTTTTATTCTTGTCCTGCTAGCTGGATGAAACCCCACTGTCTACACATCAAAGGGGTTTGATGGACTGCCAAAAATAGTAACCTATACGTAAAACATGTGCTCCATTTATAGTGATCATTTGGAAAGTTTCCTGCTACTGCAGAAATTCAGATTACATTGATTTACTGTTCAGTACTGCAATATACTGAGAGGCTTTTCAATGAGTTCTATTGTATGCATTTGCAGAAAGGCTGGGGAGATTTCTTTCTTCCTTCCTTCCTTTCCCTTTGGTATATAATACATAATCATGTGAAGTACATCTTTCTGAGGTTTTGCAAAGTTCTAGTGAAGTGGGTTAATATCTACTCTACACTTTGAAAGACATTGTCACCTGTGCTGACGTTTTAGCCTTTGAAAAATGAAGTGCTGTTTCTTTTGATGTAAAGAGCATCTCTCCAGTATTTATGGAATCATTTTATTTTACTTCTCAGTTTATAGCCTGTTAGCTATGGAATATGTCCTGCACGTTTTTTACAGGCACTTCAATATCTTTATGGGAACAGGGATTAACACAGCAATTAAACAGGAAAGTACATATGAGAACAGACACTCTGTGTCTTGAGCACAGGCCTGAATCAGCACTTAAGCCTATCTGTGCTGTGGTCAGCACACCCTTTCCAAGCCTCATCAATAATCTATGTTTGGAGTCCTTCCTAGAGGAGTCTTAATACAGCTTGCATTTGTAGATAGCCTGAGCTTAGGTTTTTTACAACATGAAAACATGATCTATTGGGACTGATACATATTAATGATATGGATGTACTGATGTGGACACTTAGAACTAAATCAGGGAGCATAATAGTGCTACATCCCATGCTGAGCCAACTTACACAGATCCAGTCTCTATGTTAACCAAAGAGGATTTCATGTTTAGCTAATAATCAAGGCTGAAAAGAGAGCATCTGTAGCTCTTATGACTCATGAGAAGGGGCCATTAATCCATGTACTGATACATGTACTGTGAAAAGCTTGCTAATATAAGAAGAAAATAAAAACTCCAGAAACAAGCAGTGACAGTAACTGCTGGACTACAGTGTTTAATCCTATTTGCAAACGGTGGCCCTCTTTGGTTGATGATAAAGAAGGCAAACTTGGCCTTCATTTCATGACTCATATTAGGGAAGGATGTAATTCTCTCAAATATACAGAAATGGTCCTTTTCTCATTCTGATTTTATTTTTATAAAACCTTTTCCTTCAGGCACTAACTGCTGCTAGGCACCATGAGAGTTAATTATTCTATCTCTGGATACGATTAAATTCAGCCCAATTCACTCCTCTGGTTCCCGTCTGTTAACATCCCATGGATCAAAGCTCAGTATAACTATTTTAAGGCCAGGAGTTCAAAATCCTACCATTCATATTATAACTTAACAGGAAAGCATGAGTTACTTCTCCTCCAATTAATTAATACCTTTCTGAATTATACTGTTTCTTTCTCCTTCTCCATCTCCTTCTCCTTCTCCTTCTCCTTTTTATCTGAACAATTAATCCAGGTTTTCCCATTTTATAGTCCTAATCTCAAAGTTTACATCAATGGGTTGTCATGCATCATGATGTCACAATCATTTGAAGTAGAAAAAAAAAATAAATTAAACACATCAAAGAATAAAAGAGTATATAACATTTCAGAAAGAAATATGGATTTAGGATGGGATCAAGAAAAAAGTCTTTTGTCTGCTACTTTTCCTTTACTTGTGAATTAGAAAGCCATTTTTCCTTTGGAATTCTTAACTGTGTTGGTGACCTGAGGGCTTTGCCCAGAAGGGGCTGTTTTAATTACCGTCCAAACGGGACACCCGGGCTTTCCCTGAGCGTCTGCCTGGCCAGAAACGCGCCGGCCGAGCGCAGGCCTTGGCCCTGCCATGGCTCCCATGCCGACGGGCACGATGCGCTCCTCACGGTGACATTCCCTGCGCTCCCCGGCGACATTCCCGGCTCTCCCCGGTGACATTCCCTGCGCTCCCCACGGTGACATTCCCGGCTCTCCCCGCTGACATTCCCTGCGCTCCCCGGTGACATTCCCTGCGCTCCCCACGCTGACATTCCCTGCGCTCCCCGGTGACATTCCCTGCGCTCCCCACGCTGACATTCCCTGCGCTCCCCGGGTCTCCCCGTCCCGCCCTCCCGGCTGGGCCCGCGCTCGGGCGCCCCCTGGCGGCGGCGCCGGGAGGCGTCACGGGCTGCGCCTTCCCGCGGCCGGGAACGGGCCCGGCTGGCTCGGGAGCGGAATCCCGGGGCGCTGCTTCCCGCCCCCGGGCTGCGGATGCCGAGGGGTGCAGGAGGCTCTACCGCCCGGCCTGTTGTGGGTGACGGGAAGGAAAAGAGGAGCTCGGTTCAGGAGAGCGCGCCCGGCTCGGACACGGGCCCTGTGGAGGGCGAGGGCACAGGAGCTTGCGGCTTTAGTTTGTGACGCCTCCAGCAGTATAGAATTGTTAATTAGGAATTCGCGATCTCTCAACACCTGTACTCAAGGTAGGGTCTCCTCTGGAGTGCTGAATCCAGCTCTGGGGTCCCTAGCACAGGATGGACATT
The DNA here is from genome assembly GCF_965231275.1 of Zosterops lateralis. Taxonomy (NCBI): domain Eukaryota; kingdom Metazoa; phylum Chordata; class Aves; order Passeriformes; family Zosteropidae; genus Zosterops; species Zosterops lateralis. The sequence continues at coordinate 30,467,799 of NC_139762.1, read as the reverse complement.
GGCCTGTTGGGGCGACTCCAGGGCAAGGCCTCCAGGTTGATAAGGGACGTCTCTCCTGGGAGCAAAGGCCGGGGGAATTTGGGTTGCTCAGCCTGGAGCAGGCTTTGGGGTCATAAAAGTGCAGCCTTCCAGTACCTGCCTATAGAGAGCCTATAAGAAAGATAGAGAGGGACTTTTTCCAAGAGCATATAGTGACAGGACAAGGCAGGAAACCTTTAAACTGAAAGGGAGTAGGTTTAGATTAGATATTAGGAAAGAGGTGAGGGTGGTAAGGCACTGGAATGGGTTGGAGAAGTTGGAGGTGTCCCATCCCTGAAGATGTTCAAGGCCAGGTTGGATGGATCTGTGAGATACCTGTTTTAGTGGAATGTGTCCCTACCCATGCAAGAGGCTTGGGACTAGATGACCTTTAAGGTCCTTTTGAATCCAGGTAATTCTATAATGTATATTTTAATATATTAATTCCCAGAAAGTATTTAAAAGCCTAGACTGTGTAATTCTGCAACCTTCACATCAGGGTTGTGAATACTTCTTCAGAAACAGAGCATTAAAGTATAGGTGTAAGTTGAGAGATTACAAATTGTTAGTATTTCTTTACTGCTGGCAAAGTATTTATCCATGTCAAATACTTACCTGAGTTAAGTTGTATATAAAAACTAACTCAAATGCCTTTGATCTCAGCTCACCCAAAATGCCCTTAGATGGAAGTAAAAAATTTGCAGAAATAACAATGCACTTTTGAGATGGTGCTGCTCAAACTGTAGAGGGACTGGCAATGGGTCCAGCTCAAGGACTGTATGTCCCCCTCCACAGCCCACCACTCTAGCCTCCTTCCCTTTCCAGTTCCACTCACAGCACCAGCCCTTTCCTTTCCACCTTTTAAAGTTGTTGCCTGTGATTTTTTATTAGCCATTTACCCCTGCTCAGCTGTACAGGATGAAGAATGCATGTTTTTCCTTCTGCTTAGTGTTGGCTTTATCAGTAAAATTTGGCTGGTTCTTGATGTTCAGAGGGGTGAGGAGGTGATGGGAGGGGGAATAGCCCAGGCCACCTGAGTGCATACTGACTGCTCATTTAAGCAAAGGCAAGAAAGGCACCCTGGCTGCAAAAAGTAAAATATTACAGGCTATATCATAAGGTTTGCATGTGAACATACCTACACAATGCTGCTTTCACAGGATTCCTGCTGTAAACTTTGTCCTTTACTGGCTGATTCAATCCTCCATAATGAAAAAGTTGCCCCACTCTGAACTTGCCTGACTTTTCTTTCTTTTCAAAGAATAGTAACAACAGAAACTAAAACAAAAGACAGAAGAAAATATTCTCCAGAGTGTGTTAAAAGAAAGTTTCTTGGAAAATGAAAAGCCATGGTAACACTGGAATCGGCCATTCTTGGAAAATCAAAAGCCGTTGTACCACTGGGATCAGCCCTTCAAAACCTCTGAAATTGTGCCACAGCCTCCGCAGCTGCTGCAGAAATTCATTTGATACAGCGCTGCATTCCCTGTATGGTTAATTCACACTTATCTGGTGGGCGACCTCTGCAGCTCGCAGACAGACAGGGCAGTAAGTGTGAAGTCACCTGGATCCAGAAGTGGAGCGGTATTTGTATCATCTGTATTCCCTAGTTCAGAGAGGTGCCATATGGAGCATCAGCTTTTTTTCTCTCCCTGCCTGATCTGATCTCGTGGGTTGCTGTAAAATAAGTGCTGCACTGTTTAATTTTTTGGCTGGCCAGGGTACCCCTGGGTAACAGAAGCCTCAGACACCACAGACACCATGCACCCATGGAAACACCTGGTGATAATCTCTATTGCATTGCTGTTATGCTTCCTAATTTACTGCTTGTCTCTGCAACATTATCTCTTTGCTCTGTGCAAATCTCCTTCAGTAAGCATGTCTTTCTTTGTTTGCAAGGTATGCATGTATTAATGCAGACAAATTGCTCCCTAAATTGTTAACTATCTCAGGACACTGTAATCTGATGCAATCCAGACTATGTTTGATAAGTGTACAAATTCCTAGAAACTTGCTGATCCATGTTTTAATCATGTGACTTGACAAACATCTACTTTTTGAATAAAATTATTTTACCTTACATATACAGATTCAGGAGACCCCAGTGATACCACAGCTTTTCATTTTCCAAGAAGGATTCTTTTAACACAGTCACTGTGCTGCTACATGACACAACCCCAGGAACACTCCTAGAAACTTAGAGAATTGGAAAGTATTCAATGAACATATCAGCTTATTGCTAAAGCAAGATCATATTCCAGTGGAGAGAATATGAAAACCAATATACCAATAGACCACAGTCTTTTATTAACTACTGAGTGTTTTAAAACACAACAATGTGCAAAATCTTTGTGCAAATTGAGTGTCAGGTTTCACTTTTGGACATTAAGTGTTACTATTTTGATAGATTTTAAAAGATTCAGTCCAGTAAATACAAAACTAACATATGCACACCAGAACAGTAAATTCTAAAATTGCACATGATGCACAGAAGAGCCCAGAATATTTATTCTTCAAGTATACTGTGTTTTGTATGTTGTCTGATAGCTGTTAGGAATGCTCAAAGAATTACTTTGTAATTGCACTCTCACAGGATGTCCTTTTGTTTCTCAGAGGAATATTCCCCAGTGTTTCTCTTTTCGTTCAGATGCCTTGAGCACAACCACAGGAAGACATTATTTCCCCCTTACCATACAGGAAGATGTATCAACATAAGATCCATACCATGCTGTTACACTAACAATTGTTCAGTAATTTATTTCTCTCTTGTTTCCCTCTTTCCAGCAGAAATATGTGATTCAAACCTGAGCAAACTGGCTGCAGACATTTTTGTTAACCTTATAGGCTTTGATTCAGAATCTGTGATACAAGAGAATCCACCGTGCAGGACGGGAGTGTAATTCCATCAAGGACTTCTGGTGACCTCATAAACCATGAGAGCTGGCATGGACTTTAATGGGCACCACGTGGTTAAGTTCCCATGCATCATTTTGAAAATGTAGGGCTTCATTTGATATTGCAGAAGGATACCAGACCTACCATGTCAAATTGTTTCTCTTTCTTCTAAAGGAGCCACACGCTTTATGTTACAGTCAGTCCTCTTTGGTAGCAAATGAATTATGCCATTCTGGAAAATTAATATTTTCTCTGGCAAAATGAACTTGAAAAGTGTGTTTCATAGAAAAGCACATATTTGGGTTATATTCTTTTAAATAAACTTTCTAAAATGATGGCAGTAAATTCAAGTAAAGGTGTGGTTTGTGCAGGAGGTGTGGTTTGTGCAGGACTGGCTTTGCTTGCAGATTTCTAAGTAAGAGACATTTTAAAAAAAATAATTCATACCTCAGTTAGAAAATATAGGAATAGAATTATTATGGGGCAGGTGAAAAAGTAAAGCATGTTAAATCCAGTTTAAATCAAACCCAGTAAGTTAGCTCTATTGCTGATGGTGAATAACCTAAGTTAAAACTTACTTGACCTAAAGCAATTTAACTGTATTTAGTACACCAGTTCTAAGATTCTGTTGCTAGGAATTTCCAGAGGTTCAATAAGGTTGACTTGAAGTTTCAATCAGTGAAATTTGTTCTATCACCTTTGTACAGCACTTGGGGATTTTCTCCTGCCTTCTCTCAACCTGGATTTCACCTGCTGAAACCAATGTTCAGCCATTGTGCAAACCTATACAAAGTTGATGGTTATCAGCCTAAAAGAAGGTCTGTCAGTATGGCTATGATTCAGGTAAATGTGGCAATAGAGACATAACCTAAGCATGTCAGCTTAGCTTATCTATTGTATATGACATCTGTCTATAACAAAGAGATGCTCTAAAAATTACTAATCGTGATGAGTACATACCAGGAAATGATCTATCCTTAATTCTGAGAGTAATGCATAGTCTCTATATTTTTCTCAACATTCTAACTAATTTTATTCTGAGATTGGCTCATAAATAACAAGTTTTTTGTGACACAGCTAGATGATGTTCCTGTATTATATAAATAATGGGATATGTTATTTTTTATTCAGCTCTAGGTAACAAAGCATCTTGATAATAAAGGGGGAAAAAGGATACCTTCTAGACAGAGTATCCAAAAACTACTTGTTCTGGCCTTTTTTCCACCTTAGTGTGAAATACCTGCTGGTTGTCATTCTCTGGGATAACTTTTGAACTACATGCATCACTGCTCCCTATGCTATATTGCAGTGAGTACATTTTTTCACCATGTGCATGGCCTATCATTTTATAGCATGAGGAGTGCACAGCTTTTATGTATTCCATGTCCTAGACCCAGGCAGAATAATTGCATTTCTTGAGTTTACTTTAAATCTCATCTTAAAGGACTGCAAATGTGGATGTATGGGAGAAGGTTGATGTCTGGTCTTGGTATCATAGTGCAGTATACATAGATTTGATACACAAAGTTCCCTCTTAATGACACTCGGAATTATTCCAGTTGTAATCTCATAGCTGTATAGTTAATAAATTATAAGCATATGGAAGACTGTAACAGCCTTGGGATGCAAGTTGTACTAGACTAGGTTAGATAGTTTGTACAGGAGGAGGATCCCTAAGGCTTGTTGAATAAATAGATGCAACTTCTCTGTACTCCATGAAAAATGATGTATGTTTTTGGTTTGTGTGTACTACTTTCTCCACATGAAACGTGTATTTGGTCCAACAATTCTGTGGTTTCCTCACTTTGTGATAATAATTAACACCCTCACTGAAGTCTAAGCAGTGATGACATTTGTTTAGGGGCCTGACTCTGATTTTTGTTCCTGTTTTGCCTCATGTTACTTACAATATGCAATTGAAACCATTTTAAAGAATAGAAAGGTTCAGAGATTGTTGTTTTCTTGGTCTTACTGACCACTTAGAAACTCCTTCATGCAATATATCCTTCAGCCTTTGTGGAAACACAGCCTCTCCAGCCATATGGGTCTGGGTTGATAGTAGCAAGCTCAAATTAAAGCCAGCCAGTGCAGGGGTGTAAAGTTTTGGGGTTTTGGGGGGCATTTTTGCCTTTTTTTTTTTTTTTCCTTTCTGTTCCTAAAGAAACAGTGCATAAGATGTAAGCAGTAAAAAAGTAAAACAGTCATAAAATAACTATTGTTTAGGAGGTAAATGTGTTAGGAGACAAAAAAAGAAAGAATATATTAAACCTGACTTAAAAGATTCCTGAAGCTTTGGGGAAAATTAATTTTAAGAAATATGACAATGGTTCTCTACTTTCCCCAATAATCTTATAAAAAAGATTAATAGCTTTGGAGTAGATGTACATATTTTGAACTTCCTTTCTGGACAGAGCACAAAGAAAAGCTGGCTTGTTTTTGGTTGTAGAAGAATCATAGGTGGCTTTGTATAAGAAAGGCAGGTAGCTGCCAGGGACATCCAAGCCTCCTTCCCTTTCCCTGTTCTTTTTTTCCATAATAACTTTTTTCTATATGTTGTCATTTTTTTCCTGATTTTCCTAAATAAAGTGAAATGTCAAATCAGCAGAGAATCAAAATGTATTTATAAAAAAAACAACCAAAAGGGCATCTGATGTTTTACAGACATTCCAACACCTTCAGGAAATTTGAACTCACACCAAAGGGTCTGATATTCATTTGAATCTCCATCTGTGCTGAAGCACATGTGTGCACACAACACACATTGAACCACTACAGTGGAAAAAAAAAATCCCTGCTCTTAAATTATAGCAGCTCTCTACAATTCTTCTGTAACCACAAAGGCTTTGGTAGTTTTGAGACATTGCAGTGGCTTCGGGTGATCTGATCACAGAGCTTAGTTTTGTTAAAGAAATCCCTTTGCTGAAAGATATGGAAAAGCTGTAGGAGAAACACAGGGAGCAGCAAGTTCACAGCATGAGGGTTTGGAGTAAAGGGGAAGGGTTCAAGAAGCTGTTGTGGCAGCAGACACCCTACAGCCAGAGTTAACACTGGAAACACTGCAGTTTTAGTTCCCTCACCAGAAATCCCCATGCTCGAAGGAACGGATATAGTCATTAGTCCTCAATGGGAATATGACCTTTCTCTTTAAGTATCTGTGTGATGCTTTTGATCCTTTTGACTCTCTCTAAGGGATAGATTAAATATGTGGCACAATGTCTACTCCTGAGTGAGGATTATGCCTGGCTTTTGGAAGCAGAACTATATTGCCTAACCCATCACCATTTATCACATTCTCTGGGGGCCTGTTCTCCATTTTTCTTCCCCTCCCCCTAAACTTTTAGAAAATTCCCCTTCTCTGGGGTTTAATATTGATCTCAGCTGCATCAGCCTTGGCTTTACTGTAGTTACTTCTGATTTTACACTGAAATAGGTCCTATCTCTCAGATATCTTATTAAACAAAGTGCTGTTCTGAGGCTCAGCTATTATGCAACCTGTGCTTTCTTTAACGTATTTTTGTGTTTGAATTTTAATAACAAATACCTTAACATGATTTATAGTTTTGTATCACCCTGTATTTCAGTGGAATTCCCTGAGGATAACCCTTGCCTTTTCATACGTGTATTCTGGTTTAATGAAGCAGTGAAACATATGATTACCTTCAGGACCTGTGTAAATCCCATTAACTTTGATTAAGCCTAAGAACTTAGTGCCTTAGTGCTTCACTAACCTGGGGTGCTTAAGGCTAACCTGCACATAAATGTTTTGCTGAATCAAGTCTTAGTGTTTTATTATTTTTTATTTTTGTTTCTCTTTTACTCTGTCTCATGGTATAATAATTTTGCTTTTGTAGTATCCTTGCATGCTGCTTCCAAGTTAGAAGTTGCACTGGGACTGAAGGTCTCATTCAGGAGAGGATAAAATTAATCCGTTCTGCAGCTGTGAACCAGAGAAGTCCCAGCAAGCTTCCCAGTAAAATGAAAAAGTGATGGTATGCCACTCTGGCTCATAAAAATGTAATTTAAGCATTGCCCTCTCAATAAAAATATCACATTTAGGACGCAGTAATCCCCTTCTGAACCTTATCTTACTTTTCAACAGCTCTTTGGACTCTTAGAATTGATGCACTTTGAATTTCCTGTTGGTCAGGTAGCATGACTTTCTTTCAGCTCCCTCCCACAACCGCAGCTTTGCGCGTTGTTCTGAGCAGGCAATATCCAGTCACAGGCAGAAAGCAGAATCGGTGGTCTAAAATTCAGTAAATTCAGGAGCTTTAAGGTACTTAGTTGACAGACTAAGTTGACTTTGGAACTACTACTGCTCAGAGTTGTGGCCTTTGCAGTATTGCACCAAAATGACTGAAACTTCAAAAATGCTTTTCAATTGTTTTCTCAAGACTCCTGCCAGAATCTTTTCATACTTTTTTCTTTTAATCAGCTCCTGATTTATGACCAGAAATCACCAGACACCTAGGTTCTTTGGGCTTATTAAAGCAGACAAATACTCTGGTGTTAGAAAATCATCGTAAGAACGTATATTTTTTCCATATTAGATTGAATCATTGTAGGCAAGTGCCCCAAATCTCTTCCCAGCTATGGTCTGGAGGTATTTCAGCCCAAGTAAAAAAAAATAACCCTTTGCAATTTCTGGCTCAATAAAGCCAGTGTTTTCACTGGGCGGCAGAAGGCTGATTCCTTTCCTTATTGTGTCCCCCACAGTATTCTGCATTTTACCTCTATCAAAAGATTTTCTTGCTCTGCCTTAGCATGTACAGTGTATTTTATCTTCCAAATAGGAGTCATCTTTCCAGCTTCCATGTCTGAGCTGCACTGGTGATTTATATGCTCACTGTCTGTTTTCACGATGTCTTTTCTGGCTGTCTTGTATCTCTCCCCTGTGGAGCACTGTGCCGTAGAATCATTTCAGTAAGGACAGGCAATCAGTCTTCTTTAGATACATATTGGATTTTACTGATGCTTGAGTCTATAGAACGTGCCAATGTCTTTTGTGGTTCTGGAAGGGAAACCTCAGAAAAGTGTGGAGTTTTGGTTTGGATAGCAGAGGAGCTGATTGTGACTTTTTTAAACAAAGTATTCTTTTCTTATTGTTCTTTTCATCAGATAATGCTGGGAATAGATGAGCAAGTTTCAGAAGGAGTTTTGGTGCTGCAGGGTGGTGTTTCTGCTCAAAATCACAGAGCCACATGTTAGCTTTGGACTCTCTGGAAGCAGCCTTATTGCAAAACACAGCTCTGCTTCATTCAGATAAGGGATTTAAGAATATTGGGATGGCCACGTCAGGCAGCCCAAATGCCTCTCCAGCCCTGCAGCCTATCTCACAATAGTCAGTGGTGTGTGTCTGCCCAACATATACTGAAATTTTCTGTGCCTGTGCAAATTGGAGTCAGTCATGTGACATCTGTAATTAATAGTCCTTTTTTTTTTTCTTTCCATGAATATTTCTAACCACTTTACACATAATATAAAATTGTAGCACCTGCAGCATCCTGTAAAAATGATTTATAGTGCTTGCGTGTGTCTTGAATGGAGGATCTCTGCTTTGGTCTTGCCAATTGCTATTTTATTTGATAATCTCTAGTTCTTATATGGTAAGAATCCACAAACTGTTATTTCTATTCACCTTTTTCTTGCCATTCAGTGTTTTATTAGGCCTATATTACTGCTTCTTCAACCAGAACAGTCCTGATCTGCTCAATCTTCTTCATAGAGAAACTATTTCACACCTTTCTCCTTCAGTGAAATTTATCTGAAACAATTCCAGTACAGTCTCCTGTCTGTATCATATCAAATGTGCATGGTCTAGCCTCAGGCTACTGAGGGAGTTTTTTTAGTAAATAAATACTTAAATGTTATCTGAAGCAAGATTTTCCCTGTAGTTTTAAAAAAGTTGAATGCTTCAGTCACAGAAGACATGGATAGTCCTTTCCTTTCAGTGCTTCAATAGATATTTTTTTAAACAAAGAATACTATTATTTAATACCCCCCCAAAAAAAGATAGCTGAGTCTGAGATCACCTCTATAGCCAAAAACATTTGGCTTGGAAATACAAATCTTAGGACTGTCTGAGCTGCCTGAATTACCAGGTTAATTCTTTCAGTCTGAAACAAGGCTTTCTTGTGCTTTTCTCTTTGAAAGGCCATTATTACTTCATCCCACCATAGCATGAGAGGTGAAGAGGGTAAGAAGAGAAATATAACAAGGGATGGCAAAACAGCCAACTCTAACTTCTGCTGTGACAAGTGAGACACAATTTCATAAATTTTATGTTCGTCTTGAAAAACTTGTCTTCAATTCACTTGCCTGAATATGGATGGTGGGCGCCATTTGAGACCAAACAACCTACGCGGAACACCGGATTTTCTCTTCACACATAAGGAGAAGCTGTGTCTTTCTGGAGTGACAGCTAGTGAGCTGACTAGATATCTTCAGAGTTTAGAAAAAACCACAAAACACATGTGTTTGGCAATTGTATTCCACATCTTATTTCTTTCATTCTGGTTTTCACTGTCTGTGTCCTGCATCTTTGTTTTAATTTACAGGTATAGTACATGTCAGGTACAACACCCATTTGGGTACAGTTATGCTTATTTGTAAAGGATGTGCACAAAATTCTAGTCCTTAAAAAACCAGTAGAAACAATAGATAGTGCTTGTAACTTACTTACTTTTAGCACTCAGGTTGATGTTTCATATTTCTATGGAAGTCTACACTCTTGTGACTGTGTTCTCTATTTGTCTTATTTGTTTTAATGGTCTTAAGGCAGTCATTCAGCCCTGCTTTAGATAAAGAATTTTATTTTGACTAGGGTTAGATCTCCCTGTGCCCTTGGGTATTGTTTTCTGCTGTTTCCAGGTATGTCTATACATAAATATATCTTTCACTTAACTTGCAGAATCCAGAAACTTTATATACATCAATGATAGGTTATTGGTGACATCCTTGAAAACCTCCCATCTTATAAGATTTACTCAGAAATTCAGAGGTTACTGAAAATAGAGGTTAAGGGCTAGTCAAATGCCTGCAGCTGAACAAAGAAAAATATTATCTAAGCAATCCAGTAAGATATACAGATATCCTTTAACACATGTTAGTTGCCAATAAGACATGAATCCATTTCAAGATTAACTTGTATTTTGTGAATTAATTGGACCGGATTTAAGTTCTCTCACCAACCCTTCCTTTTCTGCTCATTAGATTCCGTATAAGCAGCCATAACATCGTGTAGGTTGGAAGGAACCAATCTCCTTCCAGTTAAAGCAGGCTGTTGAAGGCCTGGTGCAATCACCCTTGGTGTATCACCAAGGAAGGACTCTTTATTGACTCTCTGGTCAGCCACTCTAATGTTTTTGGGTTTTGTTTTTTCTACACATAGTCATGATTTTTTGTGTTCCAACTTGTGCTTCTTGTGCTGTGACCCTCTGAATGCCACTGTCCTGCAAGAGGCAGAACAGGTTGCCAGTCTGGATACCTGTGTATGTTACAGGGTGATTGTTATTACTGTAGCCTTGAATGCAGACACACAGTTTGAATGTAAATTACCTGTGTAATAACAATTTCTACCTCAACTAAAATGAAAGTTTGGAAGGAGAATCACATCTTAGGTAATGACTTGAGCGTAGGAAATACAGATTGATTTGAATATTAGTAAAGCTTTACTCTTTGGATTTGTATTCTATGTTCACTTACTTCCTTGAAAGTTTTTTGGAGAGAACTGGCAAGCAAGTTGAAAAGACAGATGAATAGGGAAACAGCACTATTACTACTGTTTTCGGAAAATCAAACTAAAATGCTATTTTTCCTTTCAAAAATATATGTCTTTAAATCCATTTTCTAATAAGAAGAACCTTAATGAATTTACATTTTTAAAAAATTTCTTTTCAAGTGAAAAAGTGGTATTAAATTTTGCAGTTTTTAAGGACCTATGTGTACAAGAAAATCACATTCTGTGGTATGTTATGAATGGCTGATTGAGTTGTCTCTACTGCCAAACTGTTGGAAAAGTCCCCTGCAAGTTTTTGTTCTGAGACAATTACTAATCTCCCCAAGAGTATCTGGGCATTATTTGGAGTTTATCAGAGACCATGGTTCATTCTCAGTAGGCAGTTTTGGAACTTAAAGAGGATTTGAACAGATACACACACTCTATTCCATATTGTTAGCCTTAATGGCAAAGAGTGTTCATTTTCTTGTTAAATTCTACTTGTGCATACTTTGATATCTTTTACCAGATGGAAGTAAACCAACTCAATTAATGTAATTTATTATATATATAATTTATTTCTGGTAGACCTATTTTCAAAAGTCTCACAATTCCCAATACAGAAAGAAGACCAATTTCTGATCTCAACAGTTTATCTTTCCTCCTTGTTGACTATTACAGGCTATTACATGGTGGTGGTGTTAATTTACTTTTCTCACTTTGCCAAAACTAAAAATAGATTTTTTTTTCAAAGGTCTTAAATCATTCTCAGCAGTTAACAGTTACTGATTCATTATCTTTGCTAGAATAGGAATAAGAAATAGAATTATGTTTGTGGAGACTGGTGAATAGTTGTGAATCCAACATAATCATTTGACATCACAAACAATTTTGCATTCATTCATACATTGAGCAGATGTATTGCACATCTAAATGCCTAGTCTTTAAGGAGATTTAAGGACCTGGAACTCATATAATCTGTAGCATTTAAGGCCATCAATCTTTTTGGATCTAAATTTCAGAAATTTCAGTAGGTTAAAATTATGATTACCTTTAAGTCTTTTCCTTTCGATTTGTAGAGACTGACTTGTCCCCTGCATTGGGTGCCTAGATTCCCATTACTGTTTCAAACCAGTATCTAGAATAGTTGACTAGCTGACCAAGGAGGCACGTAAAATCAAAAGGAAAACAATGAACTGCCGAGTACATGAACAGGTACTACCCATTTCCTGAAGATAAAATGATGTCTCTAAACTATTTCCAATGGTGTGAGCAGATTCAAAAGATTAAAAATAGAGTATAAGAATTATGCTTTTTATACATCATTAGAACTGCATTAGAACCAATATGCTTCAAATAATGTCAAATCCCAGTGAGAAGAATTACTTCCCAAGTGTTTCTGTTGGCACTGTTGAAGGCCGCATCTGTTACTGTATTTTTAGGAATGTGTGTCTTGCCAGTCTTGTACTAAGAGAAGCAGCTGGGTTATATCCCACAGGAGATTTAAACATACCTGTGTGACACAGATGTGTGACAGAGTGCAGCTAACAGGTGCAACCAGGAGATGCAGCAGTCTGTGTCAATTTGAGCAGAAGGGAGGACAGAAGGGGGCCAGAAACTATGGAGGGTGCTATAGCACACTCAGCAATGGTGCTGACCCCACATGGGCAGGAACTAAAGCATCTTCCTCTGTCCGTAGCCTGAATTCCCAAGGGTGGATGGAGCTTTTCAGGTTCATTGGTGCAGGGATTCCTCACTGAGATATCCTGGTTTCGGGTGGGATAAAGCTAATTTTCTTCCTAGTGGCTGGTAGAGTGATGTGTTTTGGATTTAGTATGAGAATAATGTTGATGAAAAAGTGAAGTTTCAGTTGTTGCTAGCGGTGTTTACACTAAGTCAAGGACTTTTAAGCTGCTCACTCACCCAACCCCACAAGCGAGTAGGCTGGGGGACACAGTAAATTGAGGGGGGAACACAGCCAAGACAAGTGAACCAGCTAACCAAAGGGATATTCCATAACATACGGTGTCATGCACAGCACATAAACTATGGAGAAAGCAGCCTGGGGACTGCTGCTCAGAAACTGGCTGGGCATTGGTTGGCAGATGGTAAGCAAGTGCATCACTTGTTTGTGTATTCTAATTATTATTCTAATTATTCTTATTACTGTTACTGATTTTTAATTTCCTTCCTTCCTTCCTTCCTTCCTTCCTTCCTTCCTTCCTTCCTTCCTTCCTTCCTTCCTTCCTTCCTGCCTTCCTGTCTTCCTGCCTTCCTCCCTTCTTTCTCTGTCCTATTACTGTCTTTATCTCAACCCATGATTTTTACTTTTTCTCTAAATTCCCTCCCCATCCTGCTGTTGGGGTGGGTGAGTGAGCAGCTGTGTGGTGTTTAGCTGCCTGCCTGGCATGACATGATTCTGGGGCTGGAGGAGATGGTGTCCTTAGCTGCAGGAAGTGTGCACAAATAGAGGATCTGTGTCACCAAGTAAAAGAGCTGCAGGAGGGCTACAGACTGCATTGCATCAGAGACAAGGAAAGGAGTTTGATGAGATCTTGTCTAAGATCTTGTAGCTTTGCAAGAGCCTGAACTCCAGTTGTATGAAGAGAAAGGAGGTAGAGCCAGGGCTGGGAGCTTAGCCTAGAGGAGACCCTGAGCTTGCACAGCCTGAGCCCAAGCAGCACAGGACACAATCACTACACTCAAATAGAAGAAATTGCTTTTAAACATAAGAAAAAACCCTTCATTGTGGTCAGGGTAGTCAAACACTCAGACGGGGTGCTTGGAAATTTTGTGGAGTCTCTGTACCTGGAGATATTTGAAATTGCAGCTGAATATGATAGTATGCAACCTGCTTAGCCCACAATGGTCAGCCATTTTGTGTGACTATTCGTAGTGGACCCTGGGTGCAGCTCCTGTCCTGCCCAAGGTGGATCCTGAAGGCCTTTCAATAAATACCTGCTTTATTCTCTAGCTCTGTCCAGTCTCTGTTTCAGGTCAGCCTTCCAAGCCATCAAGCTGAGCTTGCTTTGAGCAGAGGTTCATAGTAAATGATCTTCTCAGGCCCCTTCCAACCTCAGCAATTCTGTTTTTCTTTGTCATGGTGGAGGGTTGTGAAGACAAATCAAAAGAGCATAAATAATCAGTGAGCAATAAATTATGAGCTTCTGGTACCCAGACTTTTTAATTAAGAGCTAGTTGAGGTACATATGACCTGTGTATTGCCGTGCAGGCATATTCATATGTGGAAAACATCCATTTTCTTGATCCAGATGGAACATAAGAAAAGTCTAGTCAGAGCATCCATGACCAGATGTAGAGTTCAAGAAACACAATTAAATATTGAAAAGAAAGCAGTTAGGGCATTTAGACACCACCTGATTTATGTGTAAATTAGACCATTATGTATGTTGGGGGGTTTTTGTTTGGTTGTTTTTAGTTTGTTTTTAGTTATTTTTTAATTTTAATTCTTGAATTTTCTGCATATCTGTACTTTTGTTGCTCAGGATAGTCATAATTTTCCACCTTCAGACTTAACTATGCACAAGCGAGAGAGGAGTGAAAAAGTTCACATCCACGTCCAAAAGAGAAAACAAAAAGAGATTTTTGTCTGTCTTTCTGTACATTTCTGCCTTTGAGGCCATATCATTGTTGATGCTCTGTGCCAGCAGCCCTGCGTTCTTAATTTGAATATGTATGTAAAATGGATGACCCTCACCTTCCCACAGCTGTGCAACTATTATAACTTCAAATAATGTATTACAGCTGAGGCATAGGGCTGAAATACTACATGTGGTTACTTACTTCTTTATATATGGTATCCTTCAGTTCCAGTACATGTCTGCTGTTCCTTAGTAGGGCAAATATTGACATACAGTATTTTGCTCCACTTTAGCTCTCACACTTCCGTTTTAACCAGATGTACCAAACTCTTTCCTAACCTAGTCTGTCTCTACTACTATGTATTTTGACACCAATGGACTTGTGAGTAAGTGGGCCTGTCAGCAGTGGATATTTTTCTTCTCCACTGTCGTTGGAATAATGACATCTCTTTCTTTATATGGTTTTGTGTCCTACAACTCAATAATCCAGTGCAGACCTCACTGTCTGACTGCAAGACACCAGTCTGTAATTCGCCTAATAAGCCTAAACAAAGGAAATCCCTAGACTTAAGGACAAGAATGTGTCCTGCATTCTTCGTATTCTGCAGACTAGAGAGCAAAATTGCTCGCCTCTTTAAAGTCGGAATCATTACCCATACCTTTATGGCCAGATTCTTTTAAAATGTAGCAAACAATATCATACATAATTATTTTACAACAGCAAGATTTTATTTGCTATTTTAAATGTTTTCCTTGTTGTTGTTTTTTTTTTTTTTTTTTACTTTAAGAGAAGAAGAATATAAATGTTCTAGAAGAATACATGCTGAGGATAGCTTTCAGCTGCTGTGCTCTTAACTTAAGCCAAGTGCCTTGGAAGTGCAGGTATGTTTACATCTGGGTTTTATTTCTGGCCCACCTCTAATAAAGATGCAACAACGATAAAGCAAAACACAACACAACATGATAATATATGGCACATAATAAAGAACTGCCATAAGTACACAGGGGGCTCAATTTTGCTTTCACTCTATCTCTGCAAAACTCCACTGTTCATGACTAAACCTTTACAATTGTCAGAGTTCCTTGTGGTTCAAAAAGAGACATTTTCCAGAATAATGAGGTCACTGGTTCCCATTTGCCATTCCACAATATTCTGTTTATTCCTAGAATCCCTGTTCTTTCAGCAATAGCTGATGCTCTCTGTAGCTGTTACTCCTGTGGGAATTGAGACTTTAAACATTCATTAAAAAGTGAATTGCTATTGTTGACAAAATACAGATGGCCAAGCATGAACTACTGACACCTATGAGCACACTTTCAGTGCAGTGCATGGCGACATGGCCATGTGAGTGCTCTGGTTGCTTTTACCAAAGCAATGTGTGTCCTTTGTTCCCAGACTGGCCCTGGTGTGTGCCTATATTCCTTTTCTTAAATATGGCACAAGCTGTTAAAGTAATTTCTTAAAAAAATGAACTGAACTTATTTCTCCTTTTGAGAGTGAGAAAAGATATGCTCTTTCACAGCAAAACTATTAGTGGACAATATTCGTACCAGGCTCAGCTCACAGGATAATTACCCTGAGTCAAAACTCTGCTTCAGGCTGCTGCAAACATAACACTGGATGAGTCCCAGAGGCTCTGTCTAAGCCTCTGGGTGGGGTGTGCTCCACAACCAAGTCCTTGATCATCTGGGGGGGACCTGGCTGGGCCGGAAACTGGAGTGTGGGGGCGGAGGTTTGAAGGGAGTGAGCAAGAAGCCAGGGTGCAGCTGGGGCACACACAGACACACAGACACACACACACATGGCTGTAGGGGCTGGGAGGCACACCCAGCTTCCACAGGTTAGACTGAGCCATTGCTTTAAATCAGCTATGTATTTAAATAGTTTATTAAGCTGCAGTTGACAGTCTCTGAAGACTGCAGTTACATGCTGCACCTGGGTGTAGCATGCAGCATTACACTTGCATAATGACATGTACTGCACTCCAGGTTAACATGTGGAAAAAGCTGAAGGAAGGCTCAAGCATTTAGCATTTTCAGCTTTGGGAATACTGTGTGGTAAGCTAACACTGAGACAATAAGATGAATCTGGTTGGAGTTTTTTGCATATTTTTCAACACTTCTACAGATATTTTGAGCAGAGAGGTAGAAATTGCAAAGCTACATTGAGCTTTAAGGTTATTTGGAGCTTCAGTTTTTTCTGTTTTTATATCTTCTCCTCATCACCAGTATAACTTACTTTTTTCCCTTCACCTTTTTTCACTGTTTTGCTACTGATATATTCAAAGTCTTCTTTTTCCCCTCCCCTTTATTTACAGTTTTGTGGTCCTCTATTCTTCCTCATAGTCTTTCTTTTTTTTCCCAGCTTTTGTTTCTTTTTGAGGTGTGGAAAACTGCAACTTGCCATTGTTTTTCTCCAAATGGTATTTCCCATATATTGTGTGTGCGTGCATAGTGTGTTTGTGTGTGCATAAGAGAGAGGAGAGGAGATTCTGTAAGGCTGCCAACAAAAATCAAAATTGGAGGAGACAGGAGAGCAGAGGGAGTAAGAGACTGTCTTATTGAACTTGGAGAGGAATGAGGCCCACCTGGGGCTGAACCAGCCATTGGGAAGATTAAGGAAATAAAATAATTATGGAAAGTTAGTGCTGGAATTGTGAATGGGCCTGAGAGACCTGGCTGAGGCTCAGGAACTGGGAGTGGTGGCTGCCTGAGCTGAATCAAGTGCTCAGTCACTCAAAAATGGAACAAATAAGGGTAGAGTAGATACACTGAGAAATTGTACTTTTGTACTTTGACTTAACTTTTTTAGCTTTATAAATTAAAAGAGGATGACTCTTTCTTTGCTAAAGAATGGAATCTGAAAAATATAAGCTCAGGTCTATTTGGTGAACATTTAGAGTATTATGACCAAATACCCAGAAATAAGAACACGGTCTGTAAGGAATACCTTGTCCAATCTTTGACCTTTCAAATCAGAGCAAGCTCTTGGCACCAATGCAGTGAAACACAAATGGGGTCAGCACAGTTAAAGCAGACATAGCTGTGAGCTTAAGGTTCCCGCTTCTCCCTGTTTTTTCATAAAGAAGACTTAAGGTAATCTGTTTCTAACTGAGTGGGTGTTTTCTGCTTCTGAAATGCATTATCCCAAAGCTAATGCTAAAATGTAAAGAACAGGACAGTAGCTTGGAAATTCATTTTTTGCATAATCATCCAAATTACTTTAGTGTACACCACAATGAGAATTTAATGCTTCATCTTTTACTCTGTGGCTTTTGGATTCCTATTCCTTTGAACTTTAAAAAGTTCACAGAAAAAAATGCGCTTCAGTAAATAAAAGTATCTTCCAGCATACGTAGTTCCTTTAAAAATAAACCCAAAATCTTTAAAAATCATCTAGTTTAGCTTCCTAATACATTTTTCATAATATCAAATAGATTTATTTGGTAGGATGTGTATTATTATGTCATAAATGAGGTGTGGCTAGAAATTGAGAACCAGTTCCTCAGCCTCAGCTAGCATAAATGGTCACAGTCACCACTTCAGGACATCAAGTTCTGCTTATGAGCAGTAGAAATAAACTGCTTGAAAGGTGCAAAAACTTGGTGGAAAAGATGAAAATGAGATGATCAGCACATGTTTCATTGTCTTTTTTCTGGACTGATATATCCATTTGAATATATAAACATGCTACTTATGCCTTGTTTTTCATATTTCTTTGTAAATATCCCTTAATAACTTATTTATTGTTAACATAATGACTGGATTTACAGTTCAATGTTGCATATGCAACTGTTTTAATATTTTGGCATATAAAAAGTTTGTAAATAAAAGGATATTTTAAGACTAGTCTTGTATAATAATATGGTAGGTAGTATGAAACTTTCTTATGAAAGGGAAACAAGTTTAATCATTCAGTGATAAATGAAATACAAAATTCTTGTGTTCTAAATCTCAATACCATCGACACTTTATGACTAAGTGATTTGAGAAAAGATGGAGGAGGAATAGGATAGCAGTGATGAGAGTCAGATAGTTTTTTATTGCAAAGAAAGAGAAAGAAGTCATAAAAAGAGAAACATCTCTTAATCGCTATATGCTACTTTTTTTCTAGTCACAACTTGCACCACTGATGTAGTAAACAAAATTGACATGAGAACATGTCATTACGAGATGTCACAACTCATGCTACCAATTTTTGCAGGTCATACAGTCCTTACCAGACCACTGCAAAAAGCATATGATTTTGAAATGCTTGGAGGGGCCCACCAGATATAAACCTAAGAATTATTAGTTGTGGGTCGAAATAGGCTGAAGGCATTTCCTGCTGTGAACACTTGGAAGTTCTCCTTGTGCAGTACTGTAGAAAACAATGGCAGAATTTATGCAGCATTCATAGACAGCATATATCCCCAGACACTTCAGAAATGCTATCAAATTAAAACTGCTCTTCAGTAAGGCTTCATATTTTGGTTTTGTTGGCTGTATAACAATAATTCAAGTGTGAATATAAAATGAATCTTATTTACTTGATTGTTGAAGTGTGGATATTGTGAGATACTGAAGTGAATTTTTTAGTATTTATTTTCTGTTCTAGTGGAGGTGATAAAGACTTTCTAAATTATAGCTGATGAAAATGCAGTGAGGAACTGTGGACATGACCTACCCTGAAATCACCATCAAGCCTTCATGTCTCTCTAGCCTGTCTAGTGACTGGTTGCTATTAAACCTGTGTGTTCTCTTTTTTTGATGGATTCAGTTCTGTAAATATTGTCACACACTACTATACCCAGGACGTGCAATAGAAAAATCTCAGCTTATATATTTGGGAAGAGCTATCTCTCCAGCGCTGTATGTTTGTTGATGACTCTGTACCACTCAGTGTGAGTCCAGATCATACTTTTAGTTACTGTGATATATTTGACTATGATGAATGTTGGCCCACAGGCTCAGAAGGGAGTTTAACACTATGCTGTCCTAACCACCTTTACTCTCTCACTGGGGGAAACCAAGAGATGGAAAAATATTAAGGTTTTCCCCACATCTATGTAAGACAATAACATGTGGGCATCACCTGGGTGCTTATTTTCCTTTTCTCTCTGTCACTGGAGGCAGGAATTGGCTTATAGCAATAGGAGGTGAGCAAAGGTTTTAGTGGAGAGCCATAATAACCAGCTGCTACAAATGGGCTGACATAAAGGTTAGTATGTTGACTGTTCAAGGCAGAGCAGATGAATTGCTTATGATAGATGCAGGAAGATGATGTGAATCCTGCTCCCTTTTCTCGTTTGCCCTAGGGAAAAGGCTACTCTGGGTTCCCTCTGACTTTGGGCCTTGCTAGTGAGACAGGCTTACCGCTCTGAGTTATTATTCACATTTTCCTTTAAGTCGACACATGTGGTTGCGTAAAAGATTTTGAATGTTTGAATCTGAATGTATTTAAGACTGAATATTGTGCTCCATTTTTGTGGAAAGGTGCTGAGTAGTACTGTCCTCTGTTTGACGGATCACACTATCCCTGCGTTTGAATTAAGTGGTGTGGGCTTCTAAACGGTTTTTAGTATCATTATAAGACATGGGGTGGACTGGGCTCAAGAGCAAATGGGTACTGTATGGCTGGCTGGCTGCAGAAAAGAGGTCAAAAAATTAGCAAAGACCAATTTCATGATGTAGCAATTTCTTGAAGAACCAGCAATGTCAGTCTTCTTTTTCCTTTTGTTTGAAGATTGAGAAAAGGAGAGAGGATTTTCCTCTTTCTGTATGTCCAGACAGATTTGTGTATGTGAGATAAGAAATTCTACATAACAGCTTTTACTTATGTCTAGGTAACAATGAAACTTCACCTTGCTTATATTAATGAGAATTGTGTATTGGATTTGGTAAAATCCCCATCTAACCCCAGCTGAGTACAAAGCTTCTCTAAAGACAGGCTTATTTTTTCACTAAGCCTAAGAAATATGTGAATATATTATTAATCTTAAAATATTCCTCTGTGTACAAGGAATAAAATGCTTAGCACGTAATTGAAGTTGGGTATATTACCAGGTTTTTGGTACCATCTAATTCATTTGCAATCAAATCCACTTTTATTGGTTCGTATCAATTTGCATAACACTAAGTAGAGGAAGAAAGTAATTGGTAACATTAGTACTTCTTCTAAGGAGTCATTAGAATTTACTTGACTTTCAGGATTATCATGGATTTAGATTTAGTTGCTTCTGAAGTTGGAAATAAAAGAACTTTTCATTTTCAAAGTACAGGAAGCAAAAAATATTCTCTGAACTCTATCATAACAGTGGAAAAAATTCCCGTGACTAAGAAATACAAATCGACACTTTGTGTAGAACCTGTATTGATTTTGACCAAATGAGGGAAAGCTTCTTAGATAAAAAATACAGTATTATATTTGCAGGGGAGAAGGGGAAGAGGAATGATTGACTAACAATAGGCAAATTTACCGTCTGTACTTGGTTGTAAGTAGGACATAATATCATTTTAAGTTATGGAGCAGCTAGAGAATATTTTACTGGAAGCCATTCTAAGCAGTGACTGGAATAGGCAGGGGATCCTTATCTGTCCCAAATATCAAAATGTGGTCATGGCCACTCAGTAAAATGTTTGGATGTATTGGAGTTTTCCAAAGTACAAACTTGCCTAGGAAAGCCAATGTTTTCTACTGGCTTGGGGAGTTTTTGGATGAGGACTTTACAAAGCCTCAAGCAGGACCTATTGTACTATTTGAAAGTGTAGGAGGGAAGGAAGTTTGATGTGCTGCATATTTTATTTAAAGAGTTAATGAACTGACATATGTTTATACTTACTACTGATAATCTTCCTTTGGAAAATCCATCTAACTCCTCAACTGTACAAAATTGGCTTCCTATATGACCTAAATTGGATTTGAAAATGATATTTGGATAAAAATAATAAAAAAAAATACATCCTACTGGTTATATATGATTGCTTTATTATGTTTGATAGGAATGAAAAGCCAAAGGATTTGACAGTCCCAGAGCCTGGCATGTAAAACGAAATTCCTGAATGTAAATTGGATAGATTAAACTAACCTTTAAAAAACTTTTGATGGAGAGAAGGATATATTTAAAATCCAATAAACTTCAGACCTCTTTAAAATGGCTTAAAATGAGGTCCCAAATGCTTGCTAAGAAGAAACTCCACTGGTTTTGATTTAATAAAAAAATCGTGGATTCTAATTTGAAAAAAATGCTGTCACTGTATTCACCTTGCAGAAATAAATATGAAACCATATGGAGAAGCATATTTCCACAAATGTATTCCAATTTAAGATGAATTAACTGTATGTTCTACTTTGTAATCAAACAACAACAAATTTCTTGTATTTCTCTACAACTATTAAAGAAAATAATTTCATTTTCTGTATGACTTCTCATAAGAAATGCACAAAAATAGTATGCTTTTGATAGAAGTTCTGAATGGATATCTTCATTTTTTTTTTTAAGATATAGGTGTCATAAGTAAGGATGAGGTATTTTTATGTTACTAAGTTGCATATGTGATTGGCTGTGCTGGTAAAAGAGCACAAAAGAGTCTTTGTTATACTCTCAGTAGAGCTATTTATACATTGTGACTTACTGTGTCCAAAGACTGCTTCTTGCTTCCGTTAAAAAGTAGTCCCTCCAAATAAAATACAAGCCATAAACCCTGACATTACTCAAGCCCTGTCTATTGAAACAACAAAAAACTCATACATGATTTTGCATTGCCTATATAGAGTTCTCTTGAGTTTACTTAAATACAGTTCCAGATGAAGTGTACTGTGAAAGCAATGCCTAAAGAAGCAGAGAGAGATTTTATTCAGTTTAAAAATAATGATGGTCCAAGAAATCAGGTGCATCTACGGGGTATAGCTGAAGCTGGGGAGGCGTGCAGCAGTTCTGGTCATTGTATAGACCATAAGCTCTGTTGTCAACAAATACATTTTTTGTGTGCTTGAAGACCCTGGCAGGAGACCGGATACATGCTTTGGTCTTTGTGAAGTTTTAATGGAATCAAACAATATAAAAAATAACTATGTCTCTGTGTATTCCCTCCTGGCTCTCCATGCCTATGGTCAACCACAGCTCTTTCCCCCATATCTGTATGTGCTCACTAGTGAGTTTCACTTTGATTTCATGGTATTTTTAAAGGAAATGGGCCAAATTTCCTACAGCTTCTAAGTAGATCTAGGAAAGGACCCCCAAAGCAAACTATCAAAAAAACTGAAAAGAAAGGAACAGTCAGATAAGATTTCTATTCTTCTCATTCTGAGAACACACTTGACTTTTTGTAGCCCTATAGTGTTGGGCAATAACCTTAGTACAGAAAGATATAAGAAAAATCTTGTCCCTTCATACAGGCTAGTACTCAGTATAGACATAAACAAGAATTCTTAAAGCCATGAGTATTAGAAAGCTTCTTTTAAAATTTTCAGTGTGGTGTAAAAATTTTTAATAAGACTCCAATGAGCTATTAACATGACTTTTTTTTTTTATTGGGAAGGAAGAAATTCCACTGTCCTCTCATTGTCCCAATCCTCTCAGCCATATTGTAAAGTTTAATATAAATAATGTATATCTCTATATATTACAAAACATAGAATTTGCTGCTTTAGCTGCCTTTTAGACTTTTTTTTCTGTCTCAATACACTCAATATGGCCTTTGATTTTTCTGTCTGTGATCATTCTATAGTGTGCCAGGGAGAACTCATTCACCATTTCCTTGCCAGGAATAATCTAAGCAGGCAACAGGTGTGAATGGGAATGAAGTGAAAATTGGAACTATTTAACTGCATCTAAACCAACACTTATGTACATAATGCAGGTCTCTGTCTCCAGAGAACACTCAAATCTCTCATTTTAAATGTGTTAATAGCATTTATAGACTAATTTTGGTTTAATTAGTACTATTTTTCTGTAAAACGAAACCAAAATGGAGTTAAGCAGAATCTCTGAAGAGCTTTGATTCCTTTACCCACCCTTCTCAACCAAGGAAAATAGACTCAATTTATGCTAAACTTTGTACCATTTGCATTGAAACACCACAGTGATATTTAATGAAGAAAAGGGAAAAAATGCTGTTGCTTATGTATGCCTTATGTGTTTTTAATGTAAGCTTCTAATGCTGTTCCCATGCTTAAATAGCAAAAGCATAATTAATTTTCATTGCAATATTGTATTCACAGATATTTTCACCAATTTCAGGAAGAGCATAACACACAGAGAGAGGCATATTTCAAGTGAGCAGTAGGGTTTTCACTGATTCTTGTGTGTCTAAACCAATTAAACTAAATAAACTGTAATTTTTCTGGTCAGACTGTTAGGAATAATTCAAGGAGCGCTCTGTATAGATCCATTAGTTTTGCCCTCACACTTCATAATTATTATGCAGCAAGTTAAGTTTTATTCACAGTTCTACACATAAATCCTGAAGCTCTTGGTTATTTTTTCCTTGTGTCAGAATGAGCTCCCAATAACGTGAATGGAAGTTCAACTTGAGTAAAGATAGAGTAACAAAAACTGGATCCGGATCTCAGGATTTGGACACTGGATCTATTAAGTCATCTTGTCCATACTCCTGCCAATGCAGAATTGTTCCCTTCAGCATAATCTCCAGTGCTTTATTCAGTCCAATTTTAAATGACTTGGGTGAAGTGGTTTCCATTACTTCACTTGGTTGAAGTATTACTTATTCCACAGACTAATATAATGCTTTTCAAGCTGCTTCATTCTCATGGATCACTTCCCAATCCCAACATTTCCCCCAGACGAACGTGTATGAGTAAGGGTAAGGAAAATGTGTGTAGAGTATAAAGGCCAAAAGGAAAAAGTGGCATGAAGTTCTTCCCCTCACTCCATTTTTTTATGTCTTTCTCCTTGCTTCATATTTCTGGTCTGCCTCTTCACTTTTGCCAGCGAGACTTGGACCAAAATCCCTGAGAAACAGACCCACTGTAAATTTTTCCCCATTTTCCTTCATGTGAATCATTCCAAAACTGTCCCACTTCCCTCCTCCCCCCCTTCTCTCTTATATCATATTATTTTTAGTTTCCTCTGCATTTTATTTATTTTTAGTAAGGCACTGAGTTATTATTCCTTATCTGTCACTTAACTCTTAAGGTATTATTCTGACTAGAGGGATTTTTTTCATAGGAGATCCATGGGGTTTTTTTGCAGGTGAATATGGGTGTGGACAATAAATATGACATTTTACAAATTATGAGGAACACTAAAACCAATTGTAATAGTAGACAAGATTGATTAAAAATACATTGATAAATGGAACAAAGGTTTGTGGGCCCTGTTTTGTAGTGTATCACATGTAAACGGTCAATACTTTAAATCATAGTGCATGCAAAATGAGGTTAAAACACTTGGTATTGTAACTGAAATTCTGTGCTAAGATCTTTGTTTCAGTTTTCAGCTATATATACAGTAGATGCTGCAAGAACGAAGACTGAAACTGGCACTTTATTGAGATGTAGAAATTCAACAGCAGGAAATAATCTTCTTTGAAAGAAACCCCTATATCTGTCCTCTTTTTTTCTTTTTTTTTTTTTTTTTTTTTTTTTTTTTTTTTTTTTTTTTTTTTTTTTAATATATAAATCCTTTAGTAGCTGATCACTTAAAACAGGTGCTGTAACTCATGATTGGACATTAAACATTTACAATGGATGGTGTCTGTGTTTAGAGACAACTTTACGTACCACTGCTTGTAAGGCACTTCCTTTCAGGAATCAAGTGGAAATAAGATCATGAAACACTCTGGCAGATTATACATTCAAATATTACAGCTGCTTGAATTATTTATTGGAATTCACTTACTCAGTTTAATATATGTAATTATTCAGAAATGAAACTTGATTCCTACAAATATGTTCTTTCAATAGATGTACTCAATAAAGCAATAAAAAAGGATGCCATATTGGTACAAACATGCCCAGGTTTCTGGGCTGTGACAGCTGTAGTGGGAACATCTGGAAGAAGTTGCCAGCCATTGAAAAGGGAAAGCACACTAGGTAGAGCAAATCTGGCCTTGCCAGTGAGATAGTCAGAGCAGGATCCTGAGGCCATGGTAAGAAATGGTGCCTTAGCTCTGAAAAGCCTTATTGCAGCTGTGTTTCACTAATTTAGATTCCCAGATGGAAATGAACTGCTACCAACTGCCATCCACGTGATTCAGCTTCATGCAGAATGATTTCTGTCAGGGGTATATACTCACCTTCACTGGTTTACAAACCATTCCCTTTACTGAGATATCCATATTTGCCTCTGAAACATCAGCATCTGTAATTTCAGCTGTGCGGAGATGAGGATTCACCCTCAGCACAGACCACACTGTACTGAGTGCAATCAGACATCTAATAATATGGCTAGAGGTGTTTTAAAGATCGATCCATAAGCTCTGGCAGTATGGCAGAGATAATTTTCTCATGGTGTGGTTGAATCCACAGGGCTGTGCCCCCCACCCTTTTCTCTGCTCAGATAAAGGTTTTATCTCCTCTGATACTTGTGCCATTGTAAGAAATTTTGAGGTGCTTGTCATGTAGAGAAAAAAACAGCTCTTTTCTGAGGAAAACACACACATGAACTTCGAAAGGCATCCTGCAGCATGGGGATTTTCTTCCATTGCCTTGTGAAGTGTTTGTGTACCTGGAATACCGTGCAGAGACAGAACTGTGATGAGATGCTGTGGTAGCTAGACACATTTTGTCTGCTGGGCACATGCTTTGCTCTTTTCTCATGCCACTCTTATTAACTATTGCCTTCCATTTGGCAGTGATTGTTCAGGAGCCATGAGGGACCTGCAGCACTTCCTCTGGGAGCAGCAGGGTAACTTCACCTGGCATACTAGGAGTAGTTGGGTGCATTTGACTTTCCTCCTCCAGAATAAGTAGGTGAGCACCCCTCTCACTTGTCCTAACTCTGCATAGATATAAACTATGTGAATATAAAAACCCTAGGATGTAGAACAACTAAAACATGTCTTCTTAATCCTTGTCTCACATGTATGAATATTCGTGATGAATCATGCATCATTAGCCCTGAATGTACTTGTACCAAGCAAGAAAAACCTTACTACCAAATATCTAAGGTTTATTTAATAGATTTTTTTTCTTGTAAATTGGATATTTTAAGAGAGTCCTTTACATTTAATCTCAATCCTGTCAGATTGGTAAATTAATTTTTCTTATTATCAGAAAATAAGTGTCTCTTATGCACTGGAGACAGAGCATCCATAAAAGCAACATTTTTCCAACACATAGTATAAATGCTCTGCTATTCTAAGGACAAAGAGCAATAAAACAAAAATGGGATATCACCCAAGAAAAGATTTGAGAGGCAAATAGAACCTGGAAAAGAAAGAACACAGGAAAACAAGACACAATACAGAAGGTATGTCATATAGGAAATATTACATCCTCCTTCTGGAGACAGCTATCGTCAAACCTGCTTTTATCAAAACAAAAGCTTCTTTGACCATAATTGGTCATAAAGGCATTGGATCCTTTTTGAGCTAGTCCTGTGTTAAGATGACATCTGGATTTTTTGTCATTTTTTCATCAAAACAGGTCTTAACATTGGTGTTTGTTCAGAATACTTTTATATTGCCTCCAAGCTGTTATTCACCAGGAATATGTGCATGGGAAGAAGGGTGGTGAACAAGGCTGTAGCCAGACCTGTTCCCATACTGGTGCACTGTCATCAGAATATAGATTAATTAAGCATGTTCTCAGAGAAAAACTCCTACTGAAATCTTTCCTAAAGTCACAAGTAATTAAAATGTTGAGAATTCAAGTCTGAGAACAGGCTCATTCACTACCAAACTACCCAGGGTATTGTGATGTGGTGAGCCCATTCAGATGCTACTTTCCCACTTACCTTCTCCAGAGTAAGAGTGAATTGAGCCAAGGTTTCAGGCGTTATTACCTAGGCTGATGTTAATTGCCATTATACTCAGCTTCAGGAACACAATCTGTGGGGCAGAGCCTAAGCTCCCCAAGATTTAGCTTGCTGACAGCTATTGACTGACAACTTAGAGCAGAAGCAGAGACAGTGACAGGTTCTCTTTGACAACTAAAAGGAAAAAACTCCAATATGTTTTTCATCTGATTAGGTGTATGGAGATTACTGCTTCATTTTGCAGTAAGTAAACATAGTACATATAAACATAGAGCTTTTTGAAGAATATACTTTAGAAGCCTTTCGGAAAAAAAGCAAACCAACAAACAAAAAAGATAGCAACAACTCCCCCAAATATTTTCATGCTAGAATTTGAAGTGCAGCAAGAACATTATGGAGAGTTCTGGCTGGAAGCCCACTATGAAGCCCTCTATTGAGTCATGTTCTGCAAAGGAGCTGAAGAATGTCTTTGCTTTGTAGATGGTAGAGTGCCTTCACAAAGACCTGGAGTAGTGTGCAACAGTCTTTGTCATAATGAACAAACACGAACTCCAGAGTACAGAAAAGATGGTAGAAAGTAGTAGCAGATGAGAGAGCACTTTTAAACTGCGTACAAATGTCTTGGACCTGAAGGGCCTTACAGTTCTCCTTCTCATTAAAGGAAAATTATTATTTACACTTTGGATTAAGAATACACAAATCATCCTCGCCTCAATGCATTCTTCAAAATCTGTAGATGTGGACTTTGAGACGGCTTTTAAAACATCCTATGCAAGATAATAAAGAATTTGAGTGACTGTCACAAGTTGTGCACGTGATCTAATGCATTTGTTTTACTTGCCTGAAGGAAACAATGTACTTTTAGTGAAGCATTTGCTTTCACCAAACCCACTTATGTGGCTGATGGCTTTCGTGCCTTTGGCTTGCAATGGAGGATGCTGTATGGTGGGCAGGAGGTTTGGAGAACAAACAGGAACCTTTGTTTCCTTTCATTTAAGGAAAAGAAAACAAGGCAGAAGGAACAATGCTGAGCAGCTACCTGAAAGCTATTTTGTCTGAGCTTCATTATGCCATGATCCCTGAATTGGTTTTGATTAAGTATATAATATACTGGAAGAAATCACCAAAGTATATTTATAATAAGCAGTTTAATTTAGAATTTACACTCTCTGATGAGTAGAGATAGCAGTGTAAATCCTACTAAGCAGATGCTGTGCTTTTTGAAACAGGACTTGAAGTCTCATAGTACCTAATAATAGAATTGACAGCAAATATGATAAGGCAAATGCATGGTTGTCAAACTCCACTTACCACCTTTTTCATCATATGTGGTGCAAAGAAATCATGACATTACAACATACTGGCAGTATGAGAATCTGTCTCATTTAACATTGTGCTACTGTTGTCAGTTGGGAGAGCACTTACTCAGTTTGATGATCTCCCCTGAATACCCAGGATCATTTAAAGTTGATGGAAATGTGAATGCTTTGTAGCATCTGCTTTTTACATTATAGTGTTCTGCAACCTTAAAAACAGATGTCTGAAATAGTTTATTGTGCTTTTCCTCAAATATTATACAGCACCGGTATGTGCAGAGCACAAAGGATTATCTCAACAGTATTGTGTAGGTCTTTGTCTTTAGTTTATGGTCTCTGTGATCTATTGTATGTAAACCTTTTTATGAGACTGGGAAGGGGTGGTGGCCTAAGTAAAATTAAAAAAAAAGAAAAAAAAAAAAAAGAAAAAAAAAAAAAAAAGAAAAAAAAAAAAAGCCTCTTCTACTCTCTAAATGGCCACACTGAAAACCCAAAATAGAAAGCCTTTGGAAAATTAAATACTTTCTTCAAGTAATTTTGACCCAGAGAAATATTTAATGCTAGACAAGATGTTGGGGTTTGTGCTGGCAATAATAGGACTAATCTTCTCAAGGGATGGGGGAAGTGTTCTCTCCAGTCTCTCACATTTTGAAATTCCAATGGGGAAAGCTTAGCTATTTTTGTAATGTTGTCTTCCAGTTCCTGCCTCACTTTCTTCTGTGAAACAAATAGAGTCAAGTACCAGCACGGCTATAATCCAAAGAGCACAAGATGCTTCCAGGAGAAATGAGTGATATATATAATATTTTGTTCAAGCATGTGTACCATTGCTGATTTTAATACATTCTTGTCTTTATGCCTAAAGAAGCATGCCAGCATGAAGTTCTTATACTGAATAAAGAAGCATGCTACTTCCCTAGAGGAAAATGATAATCCAATCTGTCTAATTTACAGCTTGGTTCAATGGCCAGATCACTACTTGAGATTTTCATAGTATTGTAATAACATGGAACCAATCAGTAGATCGGCCAGGATGTGAATGCTTACACTTAAACTCACTTAATGGCAGGATGTGATTGGAATTGGGTGTTAAGGAAAATATTCTCAAAGATACAAAAAGTATGTCTGAAAATCCCAGTAAAGGAGACACACTGGCTATATTGGAAAGGCATTGGAGAGCAGAAGTCCACAGACTCATTCCCTTGGTTTGCCCTTTCCCAGCATTTTATCTTTATTGGTAGCTAGGGAGTAATGCAGCTGCTTGGTCTTCTGCTCTCATCTGATGAACCTCATGTTGATACATCTTTATATTAAGAGATAGGAATGTGCGGAATTTTCATAGCTTGTCACTTTGCTAAAAGATGGAATGTATAAATTCAACATTTTACAGATTAGGAAAGGGTTTCCCTTAGGCTTCCTGTACTTTGGGAGTGCTGTAAACATTGAACTATAAATAAAATATAATGTTTCCTCTCACAATAAGAATTTTAAAGAAGATGGCCTTGGTGCTGTGCCTGAGGAGTTCAGTCTTGTGCCATATTATGTGTATTATGTGTTTTAGAAAGCAGTGCTGAGTTGAAGTGGCTTAGTGAGCTGCAAGTAAAAAAAATTCTGCATGGTTCAGCCATGTTAAGATTGTGGTCTTTTACATCAACAAAACTTCAGAAGTCTAAGAATCTTCCTTGAAGTTATTGGTACCTTAGCTCTTCTGAAATCCTACTCTATTATCATAGGCCACTTTCAAAAAAAGATAGGGAATTTCTTACATGGAAGTGAGATTGTTTCTTCCTTAGTGCCATCTAACCATTGAATTGCCTAAGTTCAGGTGCCCCTCACTGTAGACTTTAATTTTTCCCTGGCCAATATTTTTGTTGTCTATATTGCTGCATCTGCCTATCTCTGAGGAGGCGGTCACTTATCTTCCTCCAAAGCTTCATCAGAAGTGTCAAACATTACATTCTTCTTTGATCTTGATAGAGTTCAAGAAACATTTTGACAATGCTCTCAGACACAGGGCGTGACTCCTGGGGATGTTGTGTGCATAGGTAAGAGTTTGACTTGATGATCCTTACGGGTCCCTTCCAACTCAGCGTATTCTGTGATTCTGTGATCTCTTCCAAAAGGCTCAGCATGGCAGGCAAGCACATGTATGGACCTAGATCTTAGAGAGTAGCACCATGGGGCAGTATCTACATACTATATTCACCTCACTTGAAGGGATTTAATGCCACCCACCATATTATGGAATCATCTGGATGGAAACACTCACCTTTGTCTTGTCCTTGTTTTTCTCTTTTGAGCATGATGAAAGCAGTTGTAAGCACTGTTGTAAGACTCACTAGCATAAGACTGTCATTTGTCACAGTTTTCCTAGCTTCTTTTTCTACCTAAAAATATTGTGCAGAGCAATCCAGAAATCCCAGATGTGCGTTTTGGTTGTGCATATCAAATCTACCCCACATGCACAAATCATGTGTGCAGGACAAATACAGTAAGTTCAAAGCTTCTTGGAGGCATCTGTCATGCTGTGCATGCGACATACACATTTCTTGAATAGAAAAGACAAGGCAGTAGCCTTAGGACCATGTGATAAATGCGTGACCATATACAAATATGTTTGTCTAGATTAAGCAACATTATGTTCCAGGCTTGCGATCTCACATGCCCAGACATGAGTGCCACTAAATCTCCAGAGAGAGATAAAGAGGTCCTGTCAGTTTGTTTCTTCGCCAGTGAATGAGCTCTACACATGTGGTCTTTTTCTGTCCCTTTCTGAAAAGTACTTGTTCTAGCCCGAGATGGCCACCTGCATTTTCAGGTATTTTTGATAAATAAACTCTGAAAAGCTAGTCTCAATACCTTGACAAACTCTGATGAAACCCCAGACTATGTAAAAACCTAAGGCAGAGGGATTTGACTTGCAGTTCTTCCAATAATGAGAGCTGCAGTTCATTCTAGAAGACCACACCAACATTACTTAAGTGCTTTAATGGGGAATTAGGTTTCAAATTTTAGTCATCAGAAGTTTAATGTTGTGGTCATGGTTTGTGTGCATATTGCAGAACTCATGGGTAAAACATTGAATAGAAACTTTTTTTATCCCCTAGTTGTCTTGGAAATCATGTTTCATTAGAGCAGTGCAAAATGTTCACAATGAAACACCAGACCACACAAAAGTCACCTGGTGTGGAGTTTTGTTACAAACTAGTAACGCAAACCATATTTATCAAAAGATTTGCTTAGCATTGTGCAACTCCTGAGTGACCTGAACTCAATTTTAAGCATATATGGTGTGTGGCTTTGGATCAGAATCATGCAAAATTCATAGCTTTGCATGGTTTTGATGTGAGGTGTGAATAAACACCAGGTGAAGCACAGCAATTCCAATTGAGTTTCAATTTGATCAGGATTCAGTCCTTGCCCGGTGTTAATCGATGTAGCTCCATTCAAGTCAGTGATTTGCCCCATTGTTGAGCTACACCAATTTGCTGAGGATCTGATTGAAATTTTTAGTTTGTTCGAACCAGAAAGTCAAGGTCTAACTCGGTGGATGTGAAAGTATTTGGATCAAAATGAAAGAAAATGTTTGGACAAATACTTGTGAAATAAAACTAGTTCTATATTTTGCAGCTGTAAGGTCACAGCCCTGAAATATAGATTCCTAATGATGTAACCATAAGTTTGAATTCTTCCTTGCTTTTTTTTTTTTTTTTTTTTTTTTTTTTTTTTTTTTTTTTTGCTAACCAGAAAAATGACTTTTGCTATATCTACTTTGTTTAAAGGGAAAAAGCAGTATTTATACCCAAGTCCTATAATAATCTCAAATAAAAAAAGTTTTAGAGATAGCTAAGAAAATTTATGACCTTGATTGCAAAAGAATGCCTAAGAAATCTATATATTGTATTTTGACCTTTATGTTTAATATATAACTGTAAAGGCAGCAAAGACATTCAAGTGCTACAGGACTACAGGACTACAAAGATGATCCTAAAGATAAACTTTTCTAGGCCATTCCTGGAGAAAACTGAAAAGTGATATCTTTAACTTGCCTTTCAATTCTGCTTCCTTTTTTTTTTTTAAATTTCCTTTCCAACAACTCCATCAATTCAGACAGCTTTCCACTGACTTGCCCTTCTCCCTGAATATACTAAATAAGGAGAAAATAGAGCTCTAGTAATGCAACTGGGTGTATCTCTGAAACATCGTTAGTGTTTTCTGTAGAAACAGAAGTGTGATGTCATGCATTTATTAATAATGGTCAGTGTGGCTTCACTGTCTAAATCCATACTCCTAAGTCAAGGCAATATTCCTGGGTGGTGGGAATTGATCAGCTATACTGTTAAATTGCTACGCCTGCCCCAGCATGGTTTGGTTTTAGGCCTGGGCTACTTAGCACTGCCAGACAAATTCTGGGCACAGTAACAATTTCCAATTGGATGTGCCATCCCTGTGCATGCAGGATGAGAGAATTAAACAATATGGTCACAGTCCAGGACATGCCAGTTATTCATAGCTATCAGGATTGTTCTGGCATGCTTAAATTACTAGATTTGTTATATTTATCTAACAACTTCTAGTCACCACGTGACATAAGCAGCAAACATCAGTTCAGATGTCATGTATGTTTGTTAGTAAGACAAAATTTAGGAATCTGCCAAAAAAACCCCAAGCAACCAAACACACTTCTTGAGTCTCTTTTCAAGAGACTAGAGCTCCTTGCTGGTCACACAGTCTGATTCAGGATACTAAATATGGGTGTTTTTGTAGTACACTATAAAAGAAAAATGAAGGTGGATTTCTAGTATGTAAATAATCCTCTTGGCAAATGTCTTAAAACTAAGAAAAGATGGTGAGTAAATGTATTTTTCTCAGTGGAACAAGTGAAAACTCTGTTAGAATTGACTGGTAAAACATGCTATCATTGCTTTCTCACTTTGTCAATGTTTTTTTTTTTTTCCTTTTCCCTTTCTTTAAAAGTGTTTAAGATGTTGTTAGCTGAATCTTTAACAATTTCCAATGTTGTTGCTTTTGCTTGATAATAAGAAATAAGAGATAGAACATATATAAGTATAAAAGCTTTTATGGGAAATGTGGAAATAGATACCAAAAACTTCCCAAAAATTTTGAAATCTGAACCATGTCTGGGGTTTACAAATGGCTTTTAGAGAACTTTTTTTTTTTTTTTTTTTAGTAGTAGTAGTAAACAACTGACAACATTTACCACAACAGTACTCTTTTATGGCAAAAGGGGTGGGGGCAGCACTTCACTAGAATGACTTTCCATGAGTGTGTTCCATTTGGTCACTTCTCATTGGAAAAATAATAGCCAAGTCTTTCCAGAGAATGCTTCCATTAGAAAATTTAAAAGATCCTGTCACACTCACAGTCTGTACAGTGAGAAATATCCTTTAAACTGAGTGCAGAGTTGGGATGATGATGAGGTAGGAGAGCAGCTTGGTGTGGGATCATTTCCATGTGTAGAACTGCTTCTATTTTGCCCCTATCTGAGAACACATTAGGAAAAAGTAGCAAGCTCCCTTTCCTCCCTATTTAGTAATCTTATTCATCCCTGGCAACACTGATGCTGCGTGTCATGATTGTTAAACTCTAGTAGGTTAGATAAAGAGCATTTTAAGTTTGACAAAGAAATCTGTTGTATGTCTGGGAAGTCTCAAACTCATCTCTTTTCCCAGAGTCAGGGAATGAGGGAGAGCTGTATCCTCTGGAGAGGAGTGGAACTAAAGAGTGAGCTTAAAAGAGTGAGAAGAGTGTTGAGAGGAATTGCCCAAGACATTCCATTAGAACAGAAACCACTGGAGAAGAGGGATGGTCCACTGGGTGACGAAAGGTCCAGACTGAGAGCTGGGAAATCTACAGCAGCTTGAGGTAGTTCTTGAAAGGTTGGCTGCTTTCCTGTCTGCCTGAGGTTTAAGCCCCAGACCTGTCAAATTCTGCATACAGCTCTGTGCTGTTTTGTGAGTTGGGACTTGGAGTTTTGACTCAATGCCAAGGGCCTGTATGCTCTGCACCTACTGAAATATTTGGGGTATTGTCAGGCATTGTAAAATTTTTCTTGGGGTGCATTCATGCAGAGGTTTTCTTGCATTCCATACAAAAGTATAATTTTAAGAGGTGTTGTGAAAAAGATCACTGGCTGAAAATTTAATTTCCTGCCCAAATGGATGACACCTGCAAGGTAAAATAAATGCATTTAAAGAAATCGGCTATCTAAATCAGTCTCTTTCAAAAAGAGTTTACCTCTGTCAATAAGGCAGAATCTTGTGAATTTACACACTTCATAATTTGCACATAATGTTGGCAGGTTTTCCCCACTTTTTTGGCAGTGATTTAGTGTCTGTAGCAAGCACTCATATTACTCAGATTGTATTACACAGTATACTGCAACATATCTACAGGAGAACCTTATTAATCTGTATTAATATGAACCTACCCACTGTAGTTAACTGTTTTTGTTGGGTTTTTTCTTTGTTTGTTAGGTTGGGGGTTTTTTTTCTTTTTTTTTCTTTTTTTTTTTTTTTTTTTTTTTTTTCTTTTTTTCTTTTTTTCTTTTTTTCTTTTTCTTTTTCTTTTAATGGCAGAGCATGAAGAATATTTCAATCCAGCATCCTGAATTAGTAGTGACATGGTGTGCTGGTGGAAGTTTGGAAGGTGGAGAAGATACTAGATATGAAAAGTCTTCCTTTTAGATCCAGATGAGATAATTTTCCTCCATGGTATTGGATTAGGAGTCAGAAGACCAGTGTTCTGCTTCTGATTCAGGAATTGATTTTGCTGTTCCACCAAGTTACATGTTTGTTGTCTTTCATAGTTCTGTAACAATCTGTGAAATGGTGGTAAGACTTTGATGCTTTTGCTATGCTTTGCTTTAAGGTCTTGTGGACATTTTGTATGAGGTGGCATTATTTGCTTTTAAAATACATCCTTGGGTTGCTTACACAGGAGTTTGGTTGGAATCAATGAAAACGAGAGTGGTTTAAAATATCTTTGCATAGGGTGTAAGAAGAATGAGATTTTGGTT
Organism: Zosterops lateralis; assembly: GCF_965231275.1. Classification (NCBI taxonomy): domain Eukaryota; kingdom Metazoa; phylum Chordata; class Aves; order Passeriformes; family Zosteropidae; genus Zosterops; species Zosterops lateralis. The sequence goes on along the minus strand of NC_139762.1, from coordinate 30,432,292 downwards.
CGTCTATCTGAAAAACCAGAATTTGAGACCAAAAGCAAGTTAAGTTATTCAACTGTTGTTAAAAGCTGCTGACTTTAGCTAAAACAAATTGGTTCAGTTATGAAAAATTTGTGTTCATCTAGACAATGATTAAGAATAGGAAAGAACAGAACCTGCCCATGTATTATACTCCCTAATTTTAATGAGGACGTGATATTTGTTCCATCTAAAAAGGTGCTTCTGGCTAATGACATGATTAAAAATTTGGCTTGACATTATCTGAGCTTGTGCAGCAAACGTGACCTTGCATTTTGTAGGATTTTAAATAGGATTATTATGAAGGAGAGAGCAACTAATTAGAAGATGGCAGGTTTCCAGTTTCCAGTTGATGACCTGCTGTTGCTGCTGCTTGTTTCTGTCCCCAGAGTGAGCACAGCAATATGATCCTCCGCTTCGGGATGTACAGAATGTTCTGTGGTGTTCAAGTCAGGTGCTCCATGGAAACTTAGCAGGGTCTTGCATCCTCAGTGCTTTTCATGCGCTTGAGCTGGGGAAATCTGCCAGAAAGCCAAACCAAACATTTTTATGGGTTTCCTCAGGCCCTACCTCCACATCTTGTTGAAAAATTAAAGCACACAATCATGGGTGGGTCTGTTGAAGCAAGCAGGCACTATTATTCCTGGTTTTCAAGGTTGTTTGTCAGGCTATGGATTCAGTCAATTAAGGAAGAGCACGTTTGAATTCTTTTCCGAAATTTGTTATGGAAAACCCTAGTTCAGAAACACTTTTCAAATAACTCTCAGTGACTGCAACAAGAAATCAAGAAGGTAGAGATTTTGCTGAAAGCATAAGTATCCCAGAAATTAAGCAGTATAGTTTAGTTGATGAAATGGAGTTTCAGATGAAAAAGTCCAGTAGTACTCTCATTTCCCACTCCCCATTTCACTCCCACTGTTTGAATTCATTAAATACATAGAACAAAGTCCTGTCAGAATTTTTTTGTCATTATGGCTAGATAGAAATTTTAATCCTACAAATAAAGTGTCAGCTGTGGCAGCTTGGAATTCAGTGCACCTTAACCACCTAAATATTTGCCCAAATTTTTAGATTCAGTTTTCAGTCCACACTTTGCTCTGTGAAGGCTATATGTTTATCATCACTGGGCCAGCTAGTTGCAGCCTGTGCACACATCCTCAAACAAGCTTTAAATCATACTTCTTGACTGCCATGTAGACATGTCTTTAACCTCTGCATAGCAATGCCAAACAGTAAGCTATTTTTTCTGATGCAATTTCATTGCATTCTTTCTGAATCCTCGTCTTTGATCTAGAAAGAACATCCTAGCTGGATAGGAAGTTAGTTCAGGCTGTATATTTAGTTCATGTTATAAGAATTAGTCTTAAACCTTTCAAGACGTGTATACCGAAGACCAATTAAAGGGATTTTATTTCCATGCGCCTTTAAAGGGTTAAACAGTAGATGCCAATTGTGCCAAAATGCTTTTCTAGTACAAACTATCCAGAAGCCAAAAAATACAGGCCATCTTCATCCAGAGACATTGCCAAGTGCAAGTATTCAGAATAAAGCTCTGGCATGATTGGGTTGCATGCACTTTTTAATCTGAGGACACATTTGCAGAATTTCCTGGCTAAAAGCCCTGAGCTACATAGTTTTGCGTGGCACGAATGTCTGAAATGGCTGCGATTTGAAATCCTATTACGTTTTGGGGTGAGTGAGGCAGAGGGCTGGATTTTATTTCTTTTGTACCGAAGCCCCTCTTGAACCTAAATACTATGCAGTTCTGAAATGTTTATGATGATACTTAATCTTTGCACTCTTGTTGTCTTATACTGTGTTTTCCAAAGACTTACCTATTTTGACTTGTTTTGAGTCATGGATATCCCTAAAAAATCACAACTGCAATTCGCTTGTATGCTATTAAATTAAGAAGGGTCTCATAATTATATATAAATACATATAAAACCATAAAAATTTGCATAGGAGGCAGTGAGAGAGGAGAATAAAGTGATGTGGTTTTATTTCTGCATGAGTAGGAGGAGAGATGGTCCAACCTTGGTTTCCAAGGCAGTCTCCCTAAAATACGCTTTATACTATGGCCTGAGCTCTGCCCATGTGAATACTTTAGAACCTTCAATTTGCAGCTACCTAGAGGCTCCTGGAACTATTAAAGTCTCATTTTGTTCCTTCAAAGTGGAAAAAGGAGCCTGGCCCAAATTAAGCAAGGAGTGCTGCTCCCAAGACATACCAAGCTTTATGGGACTTCAAGCATAGTATTTCAAACTCTTAATTCAGAAGTATAGGGGAAAGCAATCGCCACTATATTATGCCTCTTTTTCTAAACAATTCAGTATGTTTTCTTTTTGCATAAATGTGATGCAGCTGGTTCTAGTACCATATTTACAGTAAATATCCTTTTCGGTAAACGAAGGGCTTATTGAGGCAGTGCAGTAATAATGTGTTAAAGGATTTAATCCGCTTTTTGAACAGTTACTAAGCATATTTTTTTTTTTGAATGAATGATCTGAGCATGTTGGAAAAAAAACTTAGATCAGAAGATCAGAAATAAGCCAATGTTTACGTTTTTGATTCACTGCATATGAAGGAATTGTGGGTTTTGAAGGAATCCTGACTTTGCTTGAATTTAGTGAAGTAAGATCTAAGAGCTCTTCTGTGATGAATTTCTTCAGGAGTTCAAATGAAAATATGGAACTTTCCGCCAGAACCTATTGCTTAAATTTAATGAATTAATTAGATACAGAAAAATGTTAAAATGTATGGAAGGAGAAAGAGTTTCTTCCCCGCTTTAACAATGTTAGGAAAGTGGACTTGTGTTATGGTTTGTGTCATTGATGCAATCTGTTTTAAACATCATTGTATCCTGGTTGTTTTTTTCTGCATCTTTTTGTATTAAACAGTATTCTTCAGTAGAGATGATGGCTGTTACGGTCTGTTTTCTTCAAAGAGATTTCTTGTGTATATCCCACCATGCAGAATCAAGTAAACTTGGAAGAAAATGCCTCTAGAGCATTTTTCTGTAAGTCTGCTTAACTAAAGCCAAATTCATTTATATGACTTTTGATTACCTGTATGTATTTGTCAGTGTAAGCAGAAAACTAATATTAGCTTACAAGGAGTCTTTAGAATATTTAAGTAGATCAATAGTGTATAAAACAAAAAGTTAAGCTCTCAATTAAAGACTTTTTCAGTATGATTATTGAAATCTCATTGTGGTCTTCAACATCCTCATGAGGGGAATAGGAGGGGCAGGCACTGATCTCTTCTTTCTTGTGACCAGTGACAGGACTCGAGGAAATGGCACATGGAGTGATTCTTGGGGTCTCCTGTGCAGAGCTAGGAGTTGGACTCAGTGATCCAGATGGGTCCCTTCTGACTCAATATATTCTGTGATTACTGAGTTCACATTAATTTCTGACATGACAAACACTATTTCAAACAGCCTGAAGGCAATTTTGCCCCTCAGATTTGAACTGTCAGGTAACTGAATTTTAGCTAGGTTAGATGGTGAAGTGGCATCCTTTTCTGTGTAAGTCTGCATACATATCCCATTGAAAATGGTCAGCCTATATATTCTTTTACACCTGCCTCTAATTTACAGATGACTTCTCTGTCATAATGAAAAAGCTGGTTGTGTGATGTAGCTCTTCAGCTCTTCTCTCAGAGAACTTGATGGCCCTCTAGAACCAAGAGTTGTTGTGCATTTATCCTTCCAGATTCCTGTCCTTCATCAGACAGAAACAAAGGAATGCAAAAAAAGTCTTGAGTTGCCTGCTCAAGTTTTTTAATAAACTCTTCTGTATTTTCCTAGTTTGTAAAATTCTATGAATTTTGCCTCTTTACTCTGGAGCAGTTCATCCTTCAGAAGTTACTGCTGTAATGGCTAGACACCATGTTTCAGTATTCAGCCTCAATTAATTTCTGACCAGTGCTTTCTGTCTTATTATTGTGCCAGTCCTGTCTCTTGGCTTATATAACTATTCTGATTTCCTGATGTTTCCTTGACAATCCCAAATGAATTTTCTAAATTAATGCTCCAGTGATAGGTTATTAAGTCCTCTGGCAATCCTAGTACATAATTTCATACCTGTGCTAGTGATAAGTTCATTTTCCTTGAAGAAAAACTTTATGTAGTATTGGAGATGAGGCCTCCCAAACCTTGCACAATTGGACACTAAGAATTTGCTACTTTCCCTCTAGTGTAACTTTAAAAAACACTTGTCTTGTAACTCCTAGAGTTGTCTGGTGATTCCAGAGCCACTTCCCTGAATCTTTTCCAAATGAAAGTTTTAGTTCTTAGCCTTCCATGCAAGTTTTTACATTTTCACTACTGTGTGTCATCTCATTTCAATTCACAAATACTCAGTTCTTTCAGTGGGTTTTCTTGTCCTCTTGTATGTTTATGTACCCTCTTTGGATTGTCATCAGTGCACTCCCACATTCTAGACCCAGAGCGTAAATCAAAATAGTAAACAAAATCAAACCCTTGTGAAGTTGTTCATAATACCAGTTCTCTCCTGGCCCTTTGTTTCAATTTTGCACACTACTTACTCCATTTTTATGTGATCTCCATTTTTATGATTTCGCTTCATGCTAATATGTGCTTTACTTAGACATTACACTGTTTACTAGACCCAATGGCAGAATCAGGATCAGCATCTTTCTCCCTGGTACATATCTAGGAAAATCACTGAAAAAAACACTAACATACTTCTTATCCATACTACTTATGCCTAGCTTAAGTAGTGCATCAGTTTTCCTATCACTTGTAGCAGCAGAGGTGAGGTCAGCATTCATGGCTGGTGTAGCTGTGGTTTTGCAATGGAGATTTCATTGGTTTGCCCATAAATAATCTGGGGTTTGTGTTTTTAAAATGTCTGGTTTATTTAGCAGTGAGAAAACATTCAAAACATGTTTTCTAATTAAAAATTATGCTGAGGCTCTCAACAATATACAGATGTTCCATATTTTGATCATGTGTCATCCCAGATTTTGATGGATAGCATAACAGTTGACTAAACTGCAAGACTGAGACTGTCTTGTCCTATACTGTCAGAGTAGCCAAGTCCAGGATAAATTGGGGTTTCCTTAATTGGAATACAATTTTTTTATTGCCGTTGGTTGGTTGTTGAAAGTTCTTTAAAGGCAGGAGTGCATCACTGAATAACAGCTTGATAGAAAACCTCCTGAATTTGGGGTATTGGCTCTGTCACACCCATAATGAGTCTGCTTTGTTTTATGGTTGTGTTTGTCAGAGTGTACAAACAGCTAGTTGGCTACAGCTTTAGGTCTCTTACCCAGAACCACACATGGAAAAGCACCAAAATTAGGTCCAGCATCTGAAAACAAAACAAAACAAAAAAATCATCATTCTTCACCTCTGGAATCCAGCACAGTGTCTATTAGTCTGTTTATTATCTCAGGCATCCCAAGCAATGCAAACAGCACTATTCTTGGCCTTATCTAAAAATAGTCATAATATCAGGGAGACCTTCATAGTGGAATCCTGTCTGCAAGGAAGATGCACCTCATGTGGGCCAATGTCCTTAATCCTTCAATCTCATAAACCAACCAGCAGCTCCTCTCCCTGGCACAAACAGCATTTCCCACCAGGGCAATGAGTCTTTCAGAGTCTGAGTTTTCCTCCTTACAGTTCAACATTAGCATTTGGATTGAAGCAGCTGGATCTGAGCTGCTTCCAGGGCCCATTAAACTTCATCATCCTGAAGTTCACTGGCATCACTGTTATTTAAAAAAAACGAAACACACATTCCACATGTGCTAAGTATAACTTTCATCACACAAGTATTTCCATATTCAAAAAATGTGAATTTATATTTGATTTGTGCTTTATGAAAGAAACTACTATATGAAGTTTCCATTTTGGCTGAGTAAGTGCTGTTTAATTTGTAACTTCTCAGAGGATTAATTACAGAAAGAGAAACAATAATGACAAATGGAAGGATTTGTTTACTAGATTGATTTAAAAATAAACAGGATAATAGGGCTGCCTATTAATCTGAACTGGTACTAAAGGACACAAACCCCTTTTTCTGGGTGGATAGGTGGGTCTGGTTAAAGCTAGAATGTCAAAGAAACTGTAGGTAAGATCAATAAATAAAGTCTAAGAATTAAATAATTAATTTATGTTTTGGATTATCTGTCTTGTATATACACATTTTGGAGCTCTTCAAAGATATTCTGCCCTTTGCACAATACTTTGGTATTTAAAAACAAGATATAGCCATGTTTCTATACAGAACTTGTGGTTTTGAATGAAAATAGGATTTATGTTGGAAGTTACTAGCCAAATCCTTAAAGGATTTTTTGGAGTGACATTTCCATGGAAGGAGTTGCAAAAAGTTTAGGTAAAACTTATTTATATTGTTAATAATAATTAAACACAATAATGTTTTTATTAACTTCTTTACATTCTACACTATCACCCACCCCAACCTTCTCACCCCCAACCTGGCAAACTGATTTCAGTCCTGGTCACCTTCCTGTTAACCTTTTCCCTGAAAACTGATTATCAATTCTGACTCTTTGTTTTTGGTTTCTTAGCCTGGTCTAATTCATGGCAGTATTTTGCATCTCACCCCAATCCAGTTGCTGTAAGGTTTCTTACGCAGTAGAGCAAATGCAACTTGTGAATTGTGAACTGGAATTGTGAAAGATTACTAAAGGGAACTTAACAAGTACCTTTTTTTTTTTTTTTTTTTTTAGAAAGGAATTAATATGAAAACATATTTGCAGTGTAAATTTAGAAAATAATGATACAATGAAAATATTAGAATTTCTGTACTGTTCTGGAAATGTATCTATAACAGCTCTGAAGTAGCACATGAAACCCTGAAGGTGAAACAGAAAATGAGACTGACTAACTCTGGGAGCCCAGCCAACCACTGATTGCAGGGAGTTTAGATCTAAGGGGGAATTAGGTGCTGAGTGGACATACTAAACACAGTGATTAGAAAAGGAAAGAATTAATAAATACAGAACATTCATAAAATGAACTTTAGGTGATGGATAGTGCAAAAAGGAAAGTTCTTGGGCCGTCAGAATTCTTAGTCATTTACACAATCCAGTAAGATGGTGTAAAAGATCCAGAAAAGATATCACATGGAAAAAGGCAACATGACTTCTAAAGCATCATAGATATTTTTGATATTCACAATATCCCTATTTATAAAAGAATAGGATGAAAGACACATACTGAATGCAGTTTGACATTTGACCAAAGATATGGCACATAAAGGTTTTGCACATCAACTGATATTCTTGGATACAAAAATGGAATTTTGAATTGGATTTCCTGTGGCACAGGAACTTGGAAGAACATGAAAGTAAAAGTTGTGGAACAGCAGTTAATCTAGAGATAGAAAGTGACATCAGTGAACCTGAAGTGGCATACATAAAAGAAAAGGAAAGGTAGGAGGGAGCCATTTTGTGTTCTTACTCCCAACAGGTACAACTACACTGCCAAGATGAAGGAGAATGAGACAAAGCAGAGACTGGCTGAAGCTGTCAGCACAAGTATTGACAATGAGCCAAATTGTGAAGGTGACTCATTATGAAGACGTAAACAATCCTGGTCTGTGACTCAGTGGTGAGGAAGCTTGGCTAAGACATCTGTAGCCCATATAAAGAAAACAGGATGATGAGATTTCTCTAGGGTATGGTAAGATAAACTATGGGACAATAATACTGCACGTGCCTATGATAGCCTGAAGAAAGTTGGGACATACTTACCCTTTATAGCTCATGAAGGAATGTACATATCGCCAACAAAGGAAGCTTTGATTGGCATTTGCCTGAGGAATCTGAGAGGAGTGCTGGAAATGGATATAGTGTGAATCTTCTGAGAGTCTGTGGAGGAAGGAAGAGGGTGGGTGATGAATATCATCATGTAGGGAATGAACTCTGCAATGCAGAGAATATTACACAGTTCGATCTGTTAATTTCTTATGGCTTGAAAACCACCATCTGTGTAGAAGGTCCATCCCCTTTCCAACTTTAAAAATTGCAGTGTGTGCCTGGGTCAGTCTCAACAAAGCAAAAAGAACGCACATTTTGTAGGAGTTATGCTCCATAGATGATGGGGATGATTTTCAGTGAAAGGTGAATATTATGCATCTGTATACCACTAAAAGAAGCACACTGAACAAGACAAAAAAACTATCACCGATAAAAAAAATTGCATGGTGTCTAAAGCAAAAAACTTTACAGAATCATTAGAATAACTAGAAAGCAAACATATTGCACATTGTTTCAGTCTGCATGAGAAGACAAAGCTGTAGGTAAATATTTTTGAAAAATCACTAACAACCTTTATTAATTATATGGAAGTGAAACTCTTCTATTTGTGGTGTGCTAATGAAAAACTAGGGATCAGTGACCATGGGGAACGCTATAGATTGGCTCTTGTCATTATTTGTAGACCCAGGCTTGAAGCAAGACTCCATTTTTATAGAAGTTGTGGAAATACACAACAGATCAAAGATCCTTAAAGCATTCTGTAACTTACAGATGAACACAACTAAGAGTTTAGCATCTCTGTGAAGACTAACAAGCATACAACATCGCAGGTGTTCTGCAGTAGATGCCACAATGAGATACTACTTTTTGAGTAGTTTGAGAATTATCAAGCAGTATTCTTTGATTCTGAAGGCTTTTACGTGTTTTCTTTCCCTAGACATCTGTTAGAGAAATATTACTTCACCTTCCACTACTCCAATTTTTTAAAATGGTTCTCTCACTGTTGCCATTCTATCACAAAACTAATTGAACTCATGTCACAGACATTGCTTCTGCAGGAGTGGATTTAGCTGTTGTGTCTGAGTTTTGTGGCCACTGTTGAGGGAAGTGTGTGCATGGCTCATTCCCACACCTGTTTCCTCTCTGTGTTTCATTGCCAGGGAGGTTCACCGAGGTCTGTGGAGGAGCCTGGGTCAAACGATTCTTCTGTAAAATGTTTCTCTTTATGTCTATCTTCCTCTTTATACACATGAGAGAAAGAGAAAGAAAATATTGTTAGGAAGTCTTTAATAGGAAGGAAAATAGAATTATAAGAAGTATTTCTCTGTGGAGAGGAGAGGAGAGCTAGTGTTCAGTTATCCCCTTGTCATAACTTTTTTTTTTCATTAAAATTGGAATATATTACAGTTTCTAGGGTACTATTAGGTAAAAAGCTAAAGTTGCAAATGATGCCAAGAATTCCTCTCAAGAGATCAGGAAATGTTACCTTCTTGGCTACTGCAATGAAACTTGAAACTTTTGTTTTGGAGTTGCATTTTACAGACTCCAATCCTGTTTGGTATTTGGTAAATGTATCAATTTGTCAACTAAGCACTGGCCTTCTGCAGCCTTTTCTCCCAATGAATTCCCATTAAAACTAATGCAGGGAGGGTAAATTCCTGCCCATCATGAATAAGTGTACCAGAGTTTGGTCCTAAATGAACTAGTAGCTCTGTACTTGCAATCCTTCCCAGCTGCTGACAAAGACCTGACTGAGCTGGCTAAGCCAGCAAAGAAGCAAAGAACTTAAATTCTCAAGAGCTTGAATCATGGAACATAACTTTAAAGAAAAACATTGACTAGAGGTTTTGAAGGAACTGGGGAGATTTTGACCACTGTTGCTTAACGAATATGCCATTGCCGTTACTCCTTCTGCTTTTATAGAACATATGGATTTCTAAATTATTTTAAACAACACCTAGATAAAAAATTACTTTTGGAATTGCAATGCATGCTGCAGAATACTGATAAAATTTTCTCTATCTTGACTCAGATATGGATTTAAGAGTTGGGGTTCTTTTTTTATCAGTTAAACATTTGTAACAAAATTAATTTGACTAATTTGGCACAGTCTTATATTTTCAGCATCTGAGAATAAAATTAATTGGGTAATTTGAGCACAGCCCTAAGTCCTGGGAGAGCATCCTGCACTGTCTATTCAGTAAAAAGCATTGTCTGGAATGTTATTGCTCTAAGCTGCATGGGACAAAAAAAGCAAAACATCTGGCAGGATTGGGATACCTTAGGAAGACTTTCTACTTGCATTTATCCAGCTGGCAATCAATGCTGTACCACCTGTAAGACAGAAAAAAACAATGAATGCCCTCATTCATTTTTCCCAAAATAAGATTCCAACAGTCTGAGAAGATACATTCAAAACAAACTAGAATCATTAGAATTTTCTCTCAAATAAGGTGATAACTGAAAAGAGATGCGAAAAAAGGTGTCTCACTAAAAATAAGAAGAAACAATCTTAATTCTAGATGTACCCTTTGTGGTTTTAACTGATCCCAAACATTGTTTCGGTTGCTGTCTTAATCATGGGAAGCAAACAGTTGTTGATCTGCTGAACAAATTCACACTCTTCAATCTTATAATTAAGAACAATTAGTTTTTTGAGATTCAGGCCCAGGATCTCCAAAGCATCTCAGTGCCTTTGTTTTACTGCTAGATAGGCTTCCCAGGTATGTTAATAACAAATGAGAGAAAATGTCCAAATCACTTAATCCCTCCTGAAAACTCCACATCCAATGCACATCAGCCTGTCTCTACAGCAAGAGATGTTCTATTCCCATATACAATAGCATGATGGCAAGCACACCGGATATGGGGTTGTCATGAGTCACCATGACAGCTTCTCAGGGGGCCCAGACCGTGAATAACCCACAATAAGCTAAATTAGTGAGGGAAGACCCTTTGACCCAGTCCGTTGCTATGTTCCAAACAATCTAGTATGTTTCTATGCTTCATACACATATTCCTTGTTAATACACTGGGCCAACTACATATTTCACAGTTAGCATCACAGAGGAAGTGCACTTACTAATCAGATGTTACTCTCTCTGTCTCTCTTGGGTAGTTGGAAAGAAAGAAAAGCAAATTTTATATTGTTAACCCCTCAAAAATTTTAATGCCTGCTTTTAGCAGGGCTTTAGTGACAATATACTAAAAACTATGAAATCATAAACAAATTATAATAAATGAGCCATCCTGGGATTTCAGCTATGGACCTTTTATCTACAGTGTGTTGAAAGGCAGGGCCTTGTATGTGAATTGCCTTTAACTTGTAATTTGGCTTTAGTATCAGTTCTGTAATACCTCCAATGTTTCTGTCACTAGCTATGTTCTCATTTGGATTAACTGAAGGAATCCATCCAGTTTTCAGGATTGTATCAGAGATCTGTCAGTTTAAAGACTTTTGCATATCTTACAGCCCTTATGACCAGGAAAATTTATATTTTGAGAACAAATCTTTCCCAGATCATGCAATCTCTATAAGTGTTCAGCTGATGATCCATTTTAAATGGTTTTAATCAATTATCAGCATTTGCAAGGCTGTATTTTAAAACACTAAGTATTTGTTTCTCTCTTTCCTGGCCCTGGATGCTTGGTTTCTTAACCTCAGTTTTGTTGCAACCTATTTTTGAATCCCTTTGCATATTTCAATGATATATTACTTATGAGATACTATGAACATACAGAGTTTTAAAAATATCCCCTCTGACTTGTGCGTCATAAGGGACTTTTTTTGTTTTACTTTTTGAGGAAAGTTTGGGTTGTGTGTTCTATTAACAGCAATTGCCTGAATTGCTATGCTTCTGCCACATATTGGACTTCACATCTCTAAGCTGACACCTGTTATTTTTTGCAATAGCCACTTCTCACGTTCTTTGAAGTTGTGACAGGTGTTGCAAAACATAGAGGGTTTTTATATCATGTTGGCTTAGTTCTTATTAAAACCAGAAAATATCTTTTTTCAATTACTTTTTGTGCTTGAAAAGGCCTCCTCTTCCCATGGTACAAAGGAAATGGATATTTGTTTCAGGGTTCATATGTTAAAATTAAGAAGAAGCCAGGTCTAATACAAACAGGGAAGTAATGATCCCTACCTTTCTTGTGGTTTATTCCATAAATAAGTTTTTATCACACTGAAACATGAGAGGAGAGACATTGTGTCTTGGTTTGGAACATTAGTGGACAACAGTCTTTGGGTTAGTAAATATTTTCCATTTCTTTTGCCCTTTACAGTTCTGTCACATCTGTCACAGCTCTTGAAAGTTCTCCTTGATTAGTGCTGAGCCAATGAGATTCAGCTCAGAAACCTTTCAATGTTCTTTTCCCTTAGCTTATCTCATTTTCTTTCAAAATCAGATTGGAAAACAAAGGGGAATGGAGTTGTTTTGACTATATTCCTTCCTCCTCATGATTAATAAAGACTGAATTTCTCTCCTTTTTTGAAATAATTGTTTTATTTGCTATGCATTTAATAGAAAGAACAGAGCACTAGTTTATGAAGAGGAGTGTTATCTGTGGTGTGGAAGAGTTAATAAGGAAAAGTTTCTTACAGATCTGAAGCACAAGTAACCTAGAGGTTCACGTCCTTGGCTATAAATTCATAAGCAGATCCTTGGGGACTGAAAGACATATGACTTTTTTCTTTGCGATTTCCTCAGAGTTCTATCCTTAAATCCAGCCTTCTCAGAAGCATGGCCTAATGCTCCCTGGGTGCACTCCCTGGTGCATTTCCCTTGCTTGTAAGTTTTTGAAAAATCATGCCAGATCATGTTGCTATAACATTTTAACCTTGCTCCACTTGGGAATCAATAGCTTACTCCAAACACCAGTTGACAGATATTGGTCTTCCTGTTAACTTTCTAATATTATGAATTACTCAGATTTCTGTGATAGCTTTTAGAATAATTTCAGAATAATTTGTAGAACAATTGCATCCCTGCAACTGCAATTTATGTGAGCAGTGATGTTTCTGTTTAGCACAGGACTTAAGCATATGCTTTAATTTAAGCTTTTGTTTTATTCAACACATTCAGAAAATGCTTAAATGCATGTTTAGGAACTTTACTGAACATTGAGTACTATTGGAAATGCTAAATTCCCAGTATATATTAAAAAATGCAGGATGGCATATTTTGGTAGTACAAAAACTGTCAGTAAAGCTGTTAGGTATTCTCTGCTTCATTTACTTCTTCCACTTCATTTTATGGCACATATTACAACTGAGGAAGGATATCAGAATTTTAAAAAAATACTGGTCCCTTGACCTATTTTCTTTTACAAATCCAGTCCATATTTTTAAAAATCGTAGCATAATGCTCAGTGAATAGTTTTGATCTTTCCTCCCCAGTGATCAGGGACAGGACTCTAGAGAGTAGCATGAAACTGTGTCAGGGAAGGTTTACACTAGATATGAGGAAAATGTTTTTCACCCAGAGGGTATTGGGCACAGGAACAGGCTCCCCACAAGCTGGTCACAGCACCAAGTCTGGCAGAGTTCAAGAAGGGTTTAGGCAATGCTCTTTTGGCACATGGTGTGACTCCTGGGGTATCCTGTGCAGGGCCAGGAGTTGGACTTCGATGACCCTTGTGGATTATCTATGATTTTTAAGGCCATTTGAATTGCTATACCTGCTTGTACATTTGCATTTTTAATGGTTGAAGGAATTAAGTAAGGTGTCATTACTTTCTTCAATTTTATTTCTAAGTGTTCTGTATACTAACAGCTTTAACTAAAAGCTCACTTCAGAAACTATTTGGTAGATTCTTAGCTAGCATGTTTGAACGCTGACAGTGCCCAAGCCAGTAACTGTACCTCTCAGAGAACGTGCTTGTGTAGCTCCAGGGTTGGAGCTGGGTTGCAGCCGGCTGGGACTAGAGGCACAGAGGAATTGAGGGAACTGCTTGCACCTGTCTGCACAGGCATATCTGTAGTTTCTCTAAGAATAATTCACCTCACAGGGCTGGAAAAAAGCCCACACATTTTTCAAATCCCACTGGAGCCTTACTTTGAGGACTTAAGTGATAAAGAGGTCTTCTGAGACCCATATATTCAGTGATAAATTTTACTCATTTATGAATGCATAGACTATGCCTGCATGTTTTTCTGAGGTGCTATCCATAGGTACTGCATTTCTCTGATAGCTAAAGCTATTAAACTATTAACCAACTGAAAAAACGTATATTCCATTTTAACAGATGTTGTACCTTTCATCAATAATGCGTACTGTGTTTTCAATCCACTGAAACTTAAGGTGTTTCCTAGAACAGGTGATATAGAGCAATCATAGATGAAGCTTATATAAACATATACAATAAAAAACTCAACATTTTGAGATTAAGCATCTTAAATTCTGTGAGAGTGTCTGATGCATTTCCTGAAAGAAAACTCCGAATATGAGTTAGCAGCTTCAGGAACAAAAATTAAGAAAACCATCTTCCTTCACAATCATGTTGGCTGTGAGAACTTTTAAAAAACAAGGTTATTAAGGCAAAGTTGTATGTAGCAATTTGGGGTTATTTGAGGGTTTTTGAGCTTCTATTGTAAAATGGTGTAACACTGATGTTTCTTTAGCAGTTTTGTTTCTGCTTTGGGAAACTACAAAACATCTACATTTAGCATGTACATTTACATCTACAGCCTCAGCTGAGGAAAACAATGTTTAATGATTTAAAGATAAAAACACATTCTTGTATTTTTCTTGGGAGTGTACGTACCTAAGTTGGTATTGTTAAAAGCAGACAAATATTTTTTAAAGTTGATTTTTGTGTGTTTGGATCCCAAAGTTTCTTTAGAAAGGTTAGTACTTGTGAAGGAAAAGCTGTGTTTAAAGTTGCCCTTGAACTTAATGCTGTGAGGTGTTGAGCATTTGTAATACCTATTAAAATAAGGATTTTCAGGGTTAGGCTGCCATTCATTATGTCAGCTTTCACATTGCACTAAGGTTTTAATCAGATATCATTTCTTATGGAATTTCTCATGACTAAATTTCTCTTGCACTGCAACCTGTCATATAGCAGCCTGGTTGGGAAATTCAACCATGAGCTGGAGTAATTTCACTTGTGCCTGGAGTCACTTTCATGTGACAGAAATCCAGACAGAAAACCTTCTCAGAAAAGTATTCCAATACAGGTGAGAACCAAAAAACACATCTTCTGTTCGGGTGTATAGTGATTTCCTCTGGCTTTTGCTGCCACAAGCAATGGTCCAGCCATTACAGGTATCTGTTCTTAACCACCACCTATCCACTTCTCATTACTGGCAGGAGAAACAATCTTTGCTTACTGTGGGGGTGCTGGAATAGTATCATAAGTTTCTTAGTTGTAGGTTTGATGTGATTTGGACTTTAACCCTAGCCAGGTAAAGTTTCTGTCTTGGAATGTGCTTATCAGAGGTTGATAAGAGTTGCCAAGACAACTCTAATCCTCTGCCCTGGGTTTCGATCGTCCTATTGTGTTTTCCCCCATCCCATTGTACTTCTCCCCCACATGTCCACCATCCCCCAGACCCCAGACCTTCAGGAGAGGTGTCTGACAGGGATTGGTGAGTCTCCCAGGGCCACATCCCAAATCCACCTGATTTGTTAATGTTGTGTATTGCATTTTGACCTTACCCACCTGGCTTTGTGTGATTGGTCTTGTAACCTGTATCCACCCCTGAGATTTTGGGGGAACAAAAACCCCCTGTAACCGAGGCCCGGGGTCACTCCCCAGAGGCTCAGGCCTGGAACCAGGGGCTGCCCCCTGAGTCACCCGAATAAAACCTTTTCTCCCTGAGCCTCCGGAGTGTCCCCTCTTTTAAACCACGGCCGAGACAGCTAGGGCAAAGGGGCTGCGGAGCCAAAAACCCACGCAAAGGTACTGTTGGACGTATCAGAGCTAGCAGGGTGGCTCAGCTGACGCTGAGCTGACCTGAGAGACAGATACGCGAAGCAACAGCTTACATGTAGCCTTTACATGAGGAAAACTGCTAAAATAATCAGGTGCCACTGAAAGCAGAAGCCCTCTTTTGGTGAGTCAAAAGAAGAAAGGCAGGAACTCTTTCAAAAGTCTTATCTGTTGTTTCCTTTAAAAGAAAGTAAATAAAGGCAGAAATCTCTATGCCCCATAACAGTAGCTAGAAATGAGCAGCTTCTGCTACATCCATCCCTTAAGCTGTGTGAAACAAAGCTAGACCTTGTATTTTGCAAAGTATTATAAGTATAAGTTACCCTTTCATTTAAAAACCAACAACTTTTCTAAGGTAATGCTTGTTAACAGGAGAAAAGGAGAGGGTCTGCAGGGATAAGGAAGTATTTTCATACTGTTTTCATTTTCTAATACAATGCCCTTGGAAAAAAAGGCAGAGGATGACATAATAAATTTGGAATTCCAGGGTCACAAACAGGAATTCAGACAACAAATGGGAGGGTTTAGGAATGTACATTGTAAAATAAATCTATCAAATTTAAAAAGAAAAAGTTAATATTGAAATGTGTCATTTCTAGGCAGATATTTGTATGGTAAATTCAGCTCTTTCCCTAAAGGATTATGTGATATATTTTCTGGTTTACTTTGTTATGTTCAATGTTGTGAATGCAAATATTAAGAGGTTTTATAATCGACTATTTTTTTTTTCTCAAAAAAAGACCACTGGTCTCTTAATCTTGATATTTATCACTCCACAAGAATGTTTAATTCAGTTTTCAAGTTCTATATGACACAATGCATCTGTGTAGGTAGCAGCCAGGGATATATATGTAGCAGTGATAAAACTTTATAGAAAACAACATAACAGGAAGCTTTTGAGATGGAATTTTGAAAGTCTTTTCTGGAAGGGATATTAGTAGCTTTTTTTTTTCTCTCCCTTTGTACCTGAGGTTTTGGCATTAGGATGACCTAAATAAGAGCTGGAACTGCTGCTTCTTTAATGAAATTTTTTAACCTTATTTTTTGTATTAGCTTGCCCAGACTAGAATCATAAAAATCTACCATACTGTATAAACTATGTACTGTTGTTAAAAAGTGGACTTTTGATTTTTAGGCTACTGTACCTATTTGTTCCTGTTTCTCTAATATTGTTTTCTCCAGATGTTGGAAGTTAAAACACCCTTGTTATTTTTTCCAGTGTCACTCTTTGTTACTTTCCATAGGCAATGTTCACTCAAAGCCAGGCAGTAGAGGAAATAACAGATGTGTTACCCTCAAATTATGGGCATAAAAATAACCTTAATGAAATAAGTATTAAGTGACAGCACTTTACAAAAATCCAGGTCTAATTTACTCTAACCTAGAAAGCAATAACTTAAGGGACCTCAGATATGCATCCATGGACTTTCAGATAGTTTGTAGCAGAGCAACAGTAGCTTGGATGATGACAATCCCAGCTTGCTGTCGATGGCGCATTCCAGGAGAGGCTGACAGGGTGTGTTTGTGCTAGACACTTCTCTGCCTGTAACCCTATTGTTTGCTTGTAATTAATATTCCATTATAGAACTTCTAATTCTGCCAGAGAAACCCTCCCTTCTTCTTAATAATAATAGTAGTAACGACATGACTAATAATAAAAAAGTCAGCCACATTCTGACTTTGACTGCAGACAGAATTGTCACCCTGGGTTTTCTCTCCTTTTACCAGGCCTTTGGTTCCTGCTGTTCACAGAAAGATGCAGATGGCTGCCTCAGCAGGAAGCCCTTCCCCCTTCCTTAATGGAACTCGTGGGAATGCGGGGATCCTGGAACCAAAGCCCTCCTTCCCTTCCAAACCTCCTCTCCAAACCCCTACTGAGTAAAAGGAAAAAAATCCCCACATCCCTGGAAACATTTTTGCCAGCCTGTTTTTCAGTAAAAACTTAAATTAACCACTTCACTCCTGATTATAATAAAGATTTGTTATTGAAACAGCTTCTCTTTAATGTACTGAATCATTTCCACCCGCTTATTGAAGTTGTCCATTTGGGTTGAATTATAGCGTCCCACTTCCATTATGTAATAATTTCAAATAAATGAAAACAGGTTTGAATTCTACAACAATTAGCAAAGTTTTAGCACATTCCCCCTCCCCCCACTCCTTCCCAGACACCCCTCCAAAAAGTGAGATTAAAAACCTCAAAATTTTGGCAAAGTCACATCCTAAGTTTTCTTCTCTTGTTAAAATCTTCTCCCAGATTTCCTCAAAGATATCATATGGATTAAGTTACAACTTTCCTTAATATTTATTTTCAAGTGAAAAATAAAAACAGCTTTAGCATTGTGACTTTATATTAGAAATGAAAGAGTTAAATCCCTGAACAAAGCACTTCATTTATAATTTTTGTTAGGAGTTCCACACTGAGCATTAGAGTGAGGTGTGTCTTATAAAGAGGGTGTTTATATTGGATTTGATATAGTTAAGAGATTCAGCTTACATATAATAGTCTCCTCTAAGAAGAAGCATAAACCAGAATGAGTTCAGTGGGATTTGCTGAAGTATAAAACATAGTATAAAAGTCTAATCTTATAGACTAGTGTCAAGCACCAAGGAATTCATCCACCACAGAAAGGGAATGAAAAAAATGGGGCCAAATCTGTAGCTTTTATATTTTGGAGGTCTTAAAGCCTCCAGCGTGGTTTACGCTTGCTCTTTTGTCCAAGGGTTACGTGAGTGACTCAAGGCAGTTGAAAGGGGTCCACAGTTCAAAGCATTTGAGGTATGTTTCTTATAAAAAAATTCATTAAAAATCACCCATCATAAATGTGATGCTTTCACTAATTCAAGTGATTGGCTCAGGCCTGAAGAAAATGTAGAATAATTACAATGCAGAATGAGAAATAGAAATTTCACACAAATTAATCTGCTATAAAGAAGGTTGCTAGTGTCTAATGCAGAACCTTAATAATTTTGAATTCAGTATTTGGAAGTTTATAGTAACTATGTTGTCTACATAAACAATTGCTGGAATATGAGAAGGGTTTTGGATTAGAATGGTGAGCAGCCCAACTTAAAAATGTCAGGCAAGCCTATTAATGAAGGCCATTAGGCTCCACTAATTGAGAAGATGCTAGGCAAATGTGGAAGAGTGGAGGAAGAACTGTTCAGCATCTGACTTAGGCAGTTTGGCTTCAGTTCCACCTTCAGTGTGATACTGAATGTTTTAGTTTCCTGATGCTCATAGGAAAAGCAAAACCTCTTAAACTGGGATGTTATAAATACTGCAGAAGTAAGGAAATAAAAAGCACACAGAAAAGAATTCTTAAATGGTAAGGACCATATGATGTACCCTGAAGGCCAGCAGGGATTAAAGCAATGGTTTCATTAGCTTTGCAGTAAGAAAAGTTCAGGGAGGACTGTAGAGTGGAAAAATAAATATACATCTGCACTTAAATACTAGTCCAAAAAGAGGAACATATGGTAACCTCTGGATGCCAGCTTATCTTAATGAAGGTTGCAAAGCCTGTTACATTTGATATAAAGTCTGAATGAAGACATATAAATATTACACAGCTTCCTAGAACTGATGGTATCACACTCCAGCGTTGTTACTTTTGAGTTCATTTGCTGCCAATAGGGCCATGATTCAAAATACCGTTGAAGGTTGAAAGTTTCCAAAACTGCATCTGTGTATGTAATTGTTAAGGAATCTTTAGAAGTACGTATTAGGAATGAGAGGACTTAACAGGAGGAATGGACAACTTTTGAAAGCACTTGAAACTGCATGTGTTAGCTTGGAAAAAACAAAACCAACATTCCTGCAAAGCTAGTGAGTTCTGTTTGGTGACATATATTCGGGCAGTGCCAGTAGGAAAACAGGAATGAATAGAAACATCATTAAAAATAGAAGCGCTGAAAGGGCAAACAGCAGATTATTTTTTTATTTGCCAGATATGAATGCTATTATCTACCCAGTCATAAGAAAGAAGTGGCAAGTGATGTCGTCATACTGTATTCTTGTCAAATGGTCAGCATTTGGGCTTTGTGGTTTTCAGAGACAGATTTATTGCCCAGGATGAGGGGAAAGTTCTAGAAAATCCACTCCATAAAAGATGTTTTTGTGCATGATCTCATTCATTATGTCTTTTACTATACAGCAGAATGAGAAGCGATCATAGTAGAGATACTTGAAAGGTGAAATGTGACCAAATGTTCCTTAAATATAATAGATAAAACATGAATTGCATTTCAGGAAAGAAAAGTAGTTACCCTGGAAATACTTTAAATGTTTGCATGTGTAATGGTTCTCCAAGACCCAGCACACTAATGATGGGCCATTGCGCTGAGCTGAAAAGGAAATCCATTCCCGTACACTGCCCCTATCCAAGTCCATTAAGAAATAATGGTTATAAGATGAAAGTCGTGTTAGGGTTTCAGTGAAAATGTTTGGCACACCAGGATGAAAAGTCAACAATCTGCTTTTAACGAGAGACACTGGAAAAACTTTGGTTAACATACCACTGAAAATATTAATTCTCCTTAATGGCAGGATGCAACACAGCTTTTTATAGTTTTTGATCCATGTCATAAATTTGGCCATAACAAAGGGATACTCCAGCTTTAGCTCACTGGCAGAAACGTTAGCTGTTTCCCAACACTAAAAGGTTAGTCCTTTGGATTCTGTCTAAAGTGCCAAAGGGCCAAATTCTTTGCATGGAAATAAAATGACATCGGCCAAAGAATGAGAGTAAAAAAGAATCACAGTCAGTGTGTAAACTGTAGCAGATTTAATTCAAGACTTTCTTTTTGCATCCACTGCCTTGTTAATAAGATTTAAATAGGAACATGTATTTTAAGATGAAATGTAGAGGGATATTGACAGTATAAATGTAGATGTTCCAGCTGTTTCACAACTATTTCAGGTCAATAATCTAGTGGAAATATCTAGGTCTGTGTGCTTTTTCTCTGTGTAATTGGATATTATCATGCAGTAAAAGGGGAAATTTCTTTTATCAGTTCTGTGCAATGAAATTTGGAATACTTTCTGAATCAGAATCCTCTGAAACAATGTTGCATTTGTTCAACTTATGAATATAGAGTTGCCAGTTCAGTAAAGCTGACGTAAAATCTTGATAATTTATTACTTCAATAGCAAAGGCACCTACTAGCTAATACTACCTTTGGTCCTGGTACAACATGATCTATTTCCTTTACAATAAATAGGAGTGAACAATAGAAATTACACACCACAGAAAAAGTTCTTGTTCAGCCACCTTACAAATACAGCATTGTTCAATAAAAAGTAAGTTTCAAATACAAAACCCTGAATGTTTGGCAAAGTGTGACTGATCTATGCATAGACTAAATTTCATATCAAATAGCTTTGTCTATAAAATGAGTAAATTTTTATGCTGAATATTTAGTTTAAAATCTCATAACACTTTACAGAAATATTCTATTCTGTGGTGTGGTTTTTAGATTGGGAAGCTCAGAAAATCAAAACAGTTGTTTAGAAGGTAAGTGGCTAGAATTAAACTGGGGATTCTGTGAATTCCAGCATAATGCTGTAGGAACTTCTCTTTCCTACTGTTAAGTGTCTGCTGAAATGCCCTTTTCTATATTCTTCCTAAATTGCCCTCTTAGTTTCTTGTCTTGTTTTTTTACCCATAGAATTTTATATCCTCCAATTATTTCCAATCAGTGAACTAAATTATCAACTTTGTTGGTGCCAATCTACCCTGCAATCTGCTGAAAAATAAAATACATGTTTCAGAAATGAAAACTAGAAAGTGACTTGGTATAGTCAATGGATTCTGTCCAGCACAGGTCTCCAGCAGGAGCATTGTTTGAGACTCCTGTGAATGTGGTTGTTGCTGGAAACCACAAGGATAATCCATGGAAAATCTTACACAATCCTAGAATTTGAATATCTGTGGGTAACTGTCTTGATATCAAAGGACATGAGTATTAATGCCATTGATTAAACCATTTTTAAATTCTTTTATTTTTCCACCCTGAAGGTTAGTAGCACCATCTAAGTCAGTTGTAGAGATGTCTTTCTCTGCTTCGGCCAGCCCTGACACCTCGACAGTGAAGGGCACGGCTCGGTAGCAGGATGAACCTCACCGATCCCTGTGAGTTCTTGTCTTGCCCGAAGGAGTGAAGCAACGACAGCAGGAAAAAAGAGGGAGGCTGTTCTGGGTTAACTGCTGGCTTTATTCATCAGAGTATCTGCCCCAGCAGACACCCCTCAGCAGACGCAGCGATGGGGGAAAAGCGAGGGAAAAAAAGCGGGAAACTCCCCAATGCAACACCTTTCATTGGGGGGAGGAACTCAGGGATGGGTTTAACTGGGGACAAATCAGGGGCCAAAGGGGCATGGCTCTCTAAGTAAATGACTTACATTGTAACAAATCAATAACTGGGGTGGGGAGACAGCTGAAGTCTTGTCCAATCATTTGAGGTCCTTACTGAAACTTTCCAGACTTTTGGGAGAGACTCCAAAGTGACAGACAAGGCCCAGGGGCTGGATAACTTATGACTGACATAGAACTGGGGTTGGGATGAAACCAATGAGGGTGGAACATGGGTGGCATGGGGCAAACCATTGCAACTTATAAAAATGAACTTAATACAAGGAACAAATACATACATAAAACTGATAAAACCAAAACCACACCACTACAGTCAGTCATTTGTGAAGAGACTGTCATCTCCATGCATTAAAACTCTGAGAATAAAGCAAGCTATCCTTTCGTGTTTGGTCCTGCAGTCTAGTCTTGATTCTACCACAGTTTTTTGGAAAAGGGTAACACTGGGATATTTTGTGGTTCTGTCCTTAGGATAAAAGCACTTCCTTATTTTTCGAAGTATTGGTTCTTAACAATGTACAGAAGTGTGATGAATAATATTTTGGGTCACTGATCTTATCTGTCACTGTGAAACTTTTCCATGTTTGAACTTAGGCACAAAATTATTTGAGTTTTTCTGCTCATGGTAATTTTTGCCCATTATTTTCCTTTGAAGTAGCACAACACTGAAATCTTGAGTGTGGAAAAAAGAAATTAAGAATTTCCTATTAAATAAAAGTAATGGGATAACTGTACTTAATTTCTATGTAATATTGAGTTTTGTATATTTTTCTTTTCAAATACTCCCATTTGAGTCTATAAAATTGATTTCGTAAAGATACAATTTTGGTTGGAGTAGTATGCTTTAAAATTTTCCCTGTGCTTTAAAAAAAAAAAGGGAGTGCAAAAAGAAGAGAGAGAAAGAGAGAGAAAAAAACTTGAAAGACTGAGATGAAAGTAGGATCATTAAACTATTCAATAGTCATAATGTTTATTAATGAAAATGTTAACTTTGAACAGAGTGGGGAATTTACATGTCTTATGACCTCCTTGCTGGCTTTCAGCTGACATTTTCTGGAGGCTATGCTGATGATGCTTGTAAGATTGAGGGAAGTGCTCTAAAGAGTGAGAATATTATGCAGTAATTAATAAAAGAAATTGAAAGGTGAGTAGGAGCCTAAGGAGATATGGCCTGTCATGTGCTGTTATTTATATGTATCTTTCCAGGTATCAGCACTTCCAATCTTCCTATGACTCCCTGTGATTTCTTTCAAAAAGTTATCAGTTATGAGTCCCTCTCAAACTTCAGCTGTGACCTTTTTTTTTGCTTTGTCTTTTTAGACTACTAGAGAAACAAAGAACATTAGATGAAAAAAAAGACAAAATAACTTCAGTGTTTCCACTGTGAAATCCGTCACGTTTTGCCAAGTAATTCACTTTATGTGGTACAGTATTTGACTTTGCACAGAAATTATGAGCTTGAATGATGCCTAGCAGTAGTCTGGAAAAAGTTTTCAATGAACAGGGAAGGACTTAAATCTAGTTTATTGTGTTACTTGTTACTTTCTCATATATGTTTTATTTTGACAAATCCCTTTAACAAAGATAGCTAAGGAAGCATAAGCACTGTTGTTCTCTCAGAGTACTGTAAGCTTCAATGGTCTATCTCTTTGGGCAGAAAAGAGAGGGACACTACTGAGACTTCAGGTACTCTTTGAAGAAAGAGGTCCTGGAAAACTGCAGTTGTTTAAGGGGTTTGAAAATTTCCTCAGAGGATGGGGTCTGTGGGGGGTTTCTGTTTGCAGATTCAAATCCCTGAGGCCAAAGCTACAGCTGAGATTTCAGAGTGGTAGATTAAAAAAAAATAATCTAAACAAATGTCTATTTATTTATTTAAATTAATTTTTATCTATTAAAATTTATATTTATCCAATAAATATCTATTTATTTATTTAAAAAAACTTTTTAGTTTAAACAGCAAAATGGGCCACTGGGGTCACTGATCAATGGGCATGCTTTGGACCTGCCTGGGCATTGCAAACTAGGACAGAGTTGGCCTAAGAACTTACAGACCATCACTGGCTTCACAATCAAACAATTTACACCTTACTGTTTCAACATCCTTTCAATAACTTTTGAATTATTGCCTCCTGTTCACAAACACAGACTGGCTGACTCAATTGAGCTTCACCATGTCCAGTTTCTCTGGTTTAAAGGAAGAAAAGTGAGGCCTGCAACCTGCATGACTGCAGAGCTGAGAGAAGAGGTGCTCAGAAGCTTTTTGGTTAATTGCACAGGAACTCTGGCAGAGCGTGTTTTAGAGCAATCAGGTTGCGTCACTCAAAAAGTGGAGGAAAGAAAGCTACTTTTCACAGCCAGGATCTGTTCTTTAGACTACTTACAGGAGGAGCTTAGTATCCTGTTTCTTTACTTGGCTTTCCATAAATATTTGGCAGGGATACGGATGTTTTCACTCATTGAATTTCTTTTCTTGGTCTGAATACAGTTGCATGGCAAAGTTTGCCTGATGACTTCTGCAATCAAGCAAGTCAGTCACTAATCACTGCCATCCTGCAACAGTTTCATAAAGACACTCGTTTTTACTCTGCCATAAAATGGCAGAATCACCTTGGATTCAGCCCATGCTAAAACATCCATGGAAGGATTGTTACCAGCCCTACTTGCACCTCACCCATTTATGTGGACATGCTCTGTCTAATCCAGAGAGAAAACTTCTGGGTTTAGCTCAATTATGTCATTGCTCAAAATGTATCTTGCATTGTGTGGGACATAGAAGATGTGTGTTAAGGGACAGGGAGTAGAGCAGGGTAAGGAATTCTTTGACCTTGCCCTGCCAGTGCTGTCATTGATCTCACCTGCTCCCTCACAGCAGTGCACGACATGTTTTGATTCTCAGGAGCGAAGTTGCATGAAAGAGGAGCTGCACAAACAGCAAATCATAGAAACATAGAAATGTTTGGGTTGGAAGAGACCTTGAAGATTGTCTTGTTCCAAACCCTGCTGTGGGCTGGAACATCTTCCACGGGTTGCTCAGTCCCATCCAGTCTCACCTTGAACACTTCCAGTGCTGGGGCATCCTAGCTCCTCTGGTCTACTCATTCCTGTGCCTCACAGTAAAGAACTACTTCCTTATAGCTAACTTAAACCTACTTTCTTTCAGTATGAAGTCATTATCCATTGCCCTGCCACAATATGTTCTTGTAACAAGTCCCTCTCCAGCTCTCTTGTAGGCCTTGTTAGGGGCAGTAAGGCTGCTGAATGCCCTGAAGTGATATAGAATTGATTGGATTGAAACAGCTGGATGGATTGGATTGAATAGCCACATGACACGTAAGGGTCCATGTTGGAATGTCAGGACGCAGGACCCTGTGTTGGGGCCCTGAAGTCATTGCCAGACTTTACTGTCCCTGATCAGCCTCCCTCAGAGCTCCTCCACCCTGCCCATCCCTGCTGTCTTAGACCCCAGCTATAGTCTGTCCCTGCTGAGTAGGAGAAGGTTGACAATTTGGACAAATTAGCAGGGTAAAAAAATAAAATAAAATATGCCATGTAAAGCAGAAATTAGGTAAATCTTCCTGGCTTTAATGTGGAGGATTGAAACCTCAGGTATGGTGGTACAGTATCTACAAAAGCTGTGCCCAAGGTGAGGGGATGTAGGAGATACAGGTCCATCAGTTCAGACATCTAAAAAGACTGCACTTTCATTTGACTTAATTTCCTCTCACTACCTCTTCATCTATATCATCATACTTATCTGTGGAATAATATGCCAAAGAAATTTTCCTTAAAGCTCAATGAGAACAAAAAAAATATTAGGAAGAGTTACTTTCAGCCTCAATACCATAGTCCCTGACTTTCTCTATGTTTAATCATCTTCACTAATTGCCATGTTCAAGAATTGAATTTTACTGTTAGTGTTGGAAAAATGAGTCCTGCAAAGTCCTTGCCAAAAAGGTTGAAAGGCTTCTTCTTATTTTCCAGAATTTCTCCCTGCTTGTGCCTGTAATCTGCGCTTGAGCTTACCTGATAAGCAGCTCTCCTTAAGCCTTGATGGAGAAGACTTGTTTTCCAGGCCCTGTATAATTTCTGTGACCCTCCTTTGAACTCCAGGATTTGATATCCTCCCCAAAGAACAGACACAAGTATGGCCAAGTACTTGTGCGTTGAGAATAACAGCAGTTGGATTACTCCCTTCTCTTTGCTTAATAGTCTCAGGTTTACACATCCAAAGAAAGTTGGGGGTTTTTTTGTCATTGCATAGCACTGAAATTCAGCTTTTCAGAATATCTTTTGTGGTAACAAAAATTCCTAATGATCTCATTAAGGCACAGACTTTATCCTTAGTATTTATCTGTTAGCAATCTGCAATTTTCCAGGTTTACAGTCCCATGTTCACCTGAGGATTGTTGGAGCTTATGTTACTTTGAACAGACAATCTCAGTAACTATATTTTAAAATCTCTTCAAAATGGATTGAAAAGAGAAGTTCCAGAATACCTGTCCCAAATCTTCTAAAGGTGCACTCTACTCATATGTTTCTCCGCCTTTTATTTCTTTATGAATTTCTTGCTTTCTTTTCTCCCACTCCAAGAAAAAAGGGCTAAATCCAGTAGATGAAAGAAAAACAGAAAAATTAAGATCTAGAAAAATAGTCAATATCAAACTCAATAGGGGTAATTTGGATGAGCTGCCAGATCAACCACTGTCATGCTTATGTACAAATGGAAAAAGTAGAAATGGGACTTGATTCCACCTTTGCCAAAACTCTGCGTTATGAGCCTGAGGAAACAGCTGATGTATGTTTTAGGTTCTCTGTGTGTGAGTAGCAGCTGATAAATTGTTTGCTAAATATCAGGAGAATCACTGACAGAACACACATCAAAATTTTTATACTATTGTGCTACAGCCTAACAGTATTTCTTTTTTTTTTTCAATATATCCTTCCAATCTTTTGCAAAAAGGAATATAACTGCAATCTGAACCTCAAGCAAGCCCTAAGCCCCACCAGCAGTTTTGTACTTCTTTGCACCAGGACTGTCTTACAGCACCTGTTTGACTTTGCTTTGCTATTTTTTTATTTATTCACCTGTGTGTATAGCATGGTCGGTATGGTGGGACTGAAAAGCTCATTTTCAATTAATGTGCTGTAATAGATTAGCAAGAAATAATTCTATATATTCATGTAGAACTGAGTGGGTCTGAAGCTTCAGAACTCCGAATGTCCAGGGATCAATAAAAATTCTTAGGTAGACTGTAGATTCACTACATTGTTTCATGTTTAGCTTTGAGGTAATGCAAATGTCTGTAGTGACACGTTGGTGTTTTGAGAAAGAGGTCTGAATCACTACTTGACACTTCTGTAGAATTTTCTCCAAACTGTTATGCAAATCATTTCCCTTCACTTGAACACATTGCTGCTTTTAGACAAACTATGCTGTATATAATATACATTTTGCACAATATACTGCAGTTAGAGTTCCCATATCTTCCAATATGGGGCAGCAGTTGCCAAATCCTGGCACAAGAGAGTCACTTATTTCCATCTGTGAAAATATAGTTCTCTTTCTCTATGTAGGCAAAGAGAAGTTACTAAAATAAGCCCCTGGAAATTGAAGGAGATGGAGTTCGTTTTATTATTTTTTTTCTTCAGTTTAATTTGCTGGCAGACCAGAAGTAATGTGGTCCAGGAATGTTTCCATTTCTTACATTCTTTATTATGGTGAAACCTACACATTAATCTTTCATGTGATGTAGTTTCTGGTCAGAATTCTGAATCATCCTTTAATTGCTGGAGGTGTTTTTAACTTATCTGAATTGTTTTTCTAGCTAATTCAGCGCTCAAGACCACATTTGAATTTCTTCCCAATTGAAACTGATGCTTTGCTCACTAGATGCCACTACGATATTTTAAAAGACTTCTGGAATGTATAATTTCTCCTCTCTCTTTGTGGAACTTTGCTCCACCCTTGGATCATATTTATCCCACACTTGGAGGTATAACAGATATAGATGAGGGATTTTTACTGAAAATATTATTCTTCAGTATAGCATTTTAGCAAATTTGCTCATACTTACTGACAAAGAAAACCTAATAAAGCAAACAAAATTGATGATGATTTTGGCTGAATCTTTCATGGTTTTGACTAGATTCTCTCACTAAGCAAATAGACTGATAGCTTCAAATTTCTCCTGTTTCCTCCCATCCTCTGACAGTCTTTTCACATATCCCCTTATCTTTTATTTGCTTTGTTTTCTGTGCTCAGTTTTATGTCCCCACTTAGCTTCATTCTTAACTACTCAGTTCTTCCCAAACCTGAAATGCTGTGTGCTCCCACTGCTGCAATCTGGTCTCTCTCTTCTGCTTTGATTACAGTAAAGGTCCTGTCTTACGCTTAATATTCATACATTGCCTATCAGAATAAACTATAAATAATAATACTAATCCTGACAGAGTGCCTGCTTTTGAACAAAGCACTGTTTTGTCCTTTTTTTTTTTTTTCCTTTTTAAGTCTGCAAAACACATTGCCACATTTTCCACAGGCTCATCTTCCACACCTATCAAACTTCAGCTGTTATACAACCAGTGTCCATTTGGTCAGCCAACAGTAGAAATGTTTTCTCTGAGACCTACGCTAAACTCAGCATAATAGCAAACAGGTGGTCAAATTAGAAGAAAAACAAGTTTTTAAAAAGAAATCAGTGAGTGAAGCAAATAAATATCCAGGACCTTAAATGCTGATCAAAGAGTAACTGAAAACTAGCATATATGGATATGTGCTCAAGGAAAGAGCTATCAAAGCAGCCCATGTCTTGTGGGAAGGGACACTAATGATGTTGAGGGAAAACTCAGCAATAACTCAGATGAATATTATTTGGTAATTTCCTGCTTTCAGTTTATCTATGGAAATGAGGTGAACTTTGGTAAATGTATGTATGTAAATGTATTTAGCTGTTAAAATAAAATACAAGCTCCAGTGTGCTGTTGGAATTTGGAAACTCATACAGCATAATAGTGTTACTTCTTGTTGAGGGGCAGAAGAATAGCATGGCTTACATCTATCTTCTACCTGGTGGGAGTTGTTGCCAAAACAACAAGAGTATAATCATGAACTAGCTCACTTTTACAAAACCCTTTTACAATACATATTTCATCCGACTTAGTAAGCTTTAAACTTTCTCTTTTTTTTCTACAAGTGCTGAGTAGCAATAAAATTAGAAAGAAAGAAAAATTGCACAAAACGGTATTATTATAAATATCATTTATATATCCCAAATAAGTGCATTGCAGAAGCATAATAAATGTGCCTATAGCATATCCAAGATCAAGAAAGTGAAAAGAAAATGCTGACATTCATTAATTTCTAATGGCAATAAATAATAAATAATAAAAATATGTCCTTTTTACAGTAGAAATAATTATAATTTTGGCATACATGTAAGATTATTCAATAATTGTATACATTTTTACAAAATGAAAAATCATCCCAAGGGGAGGACCTGAAAAAAATCCTCATTTACTCTACTGTGGAACCATGTTAAGAAGTTGCCATAAAGCTGAACCTTCACAAGGCTTCAGTGATGTTTGTTTACACAAGAAACATCATGAAAAGTGCTTAAACCCAATGCTTTGGCTGCAGCAAACAGACCTACCCTATGTTCAGGCTGCAAAACTTATTATTTATAAAGAGCAGTGATAAATGCAGCTAGCTATTTATTTAAATGTTAACATTAGAAGTGTTTAACAAAAGGAGAGGAATCAGGAAGCTCAGTTAAAGTTGCAGATCTGTTCTGAAGTCTCAGCATTGTTCCTTTTATTTTTCTCAGCAGCATGGGTTCAGGATGGAGTTGTTAGGTTTAAGTTAGAATTTCCTGGCTTTTCTTTTGGTTTGTGTTAAACCTCAGTATTTTTAAACATACTTTCACAAGGGATTCCACTGGTCAATTCTTCTCTCTTTTTCCTTTTCCCCCAAGGTTTTTTTTATGCATATGTAATCGTTTTACAGATGGCATACAATGATTTGGAACAAACACTTTCCAAGCTATCCATTGCAAACCAAAATAACTAAATTAAAATATTATTTTCTGTATCACTGTTCCAGTGATCTTTCTGTATTCAAATCATATTCAAATCATATTAGATATTTTGAGGAAAAATAAAAGAAAAAAAAAAAAAAAAAAAAAAAAAAAAAAAAAAAAAAAAAAGTGATTTTTTTCATGCTCTCTGGGAGAGCCAGCTCCAGGCTCACTTCTGCAGATAAAAAACAGTATCTGGCTTCCTCTCTCTTCTGCTATCTGCCTGCTACTGCTCTAGCATTGTATTCCTCACCTTCAGTGGCAGCATACAGCTGCTGCTTCTCTTTCCTCTGAGATCCAGTATTGTGAAAGGTACTGACTGAAAATATACAAACTATATTATCACTGGAGTTTTGTTTCCTATTTTCATTTCAACAGAAAATTTATTTTTAATTGTAAGAAAGTGAATATGAGGAGTCAATACCAAAATGTTACTGTTGAGCTTGAGTCAAATTTATTTCTTTTCCTTTTTGTAAGAAGAGGATAACTGATTTGATTTTTTTTTCTTTATTAATTTGACTTGTTTGTTTGATTTTTGTTATCTATTTAGTTTTTATTTCTCTAGCTTGCCAGGATGAGCTATGATAATGAGCTAGAGTTCTCTCACTTTTCTTTTGCCAGCCCAGGCCATCCTCCTGTGATATGTTGGGGTCTGGTGGCTGAGCTGTCTTAGAGCAGCCTTGCAGTAGTTTATGAAATCAAAAGCTGAAGTATGGGAGGGTGAAATGAGTCAGTTACAAACTTCATATTTCTTGAATAATGTTACTGTTTTCAGTCTGTTTCAGAAATCATGTCAAATAATGGCATTTGGCTTATATACTCTCACTGCAAGAGAATACACTGTCATTACCCATGTATTTCACAGACCTCACTTTGAATTACGTGCATGAAGCATACAACAGGTGTTGCTTCCTTCATGCTGGTGAAATACTACCTTGGCACTCTCTGATGCTGTGAGGATGGTTGCCTTCCAAACATCACTGTCCAGGAGAGAGCATCTCTCTGTTTCCCATTCTGATTCCAGCATTTGTTCCATTTGTTCTTATCACCTTTTCAAACAGCTCTCCTAAACTGCAAAAATGAGAGAAACCAATTGTAGCTTTGTGGGAAATACTGAATATTTTGGACACAATTAAAAAAATAAGATTTCAAAGTGCCTCAATTCCTATGGTGTGGGATATTCAATGATTTTCACTACACATTCAGAGTTACTCTGGGAACATTATTTTCAGAGGTGAATTTGGGGATAAACTCCCTTCTTCTGTGGTAAAAGTATGTAGCCACCTCCTAGATGTGGTTTTGAAAAAGTTAATTTTCTTTTCATAGACAATAGTAAAAATTAAAATTGACCTATTTTTAGTGGCTTCTTGACTCATAAGTTATTCCATTATTCCTCATTTACTAGTGTATTAACCATGAACTCTAAAGCCATGTTTATTTATTGTGCCAATATTGTGTAACTTTTTCTCAAGAGAAATTTAATGGCATGTATTTTTTAGAATTAGAAGCGAGTTCACTATTTTTTTTCCAGCAGTAGTTTTCACTTGAGAAGTGTAAATATATTCTGTGGTTTCAGTTTCTCGATAAAATAGTATAAATATAAATATAAAGCATTCCTTTGTGGAGTCCATTTGTGGAATTTTCTTGCTTTCTATCATTTTGGCGTGTGTGTGCATCATGGGGATCTGTGCTTTGTGAATAGAAATAACCCATCAGATAGATGGATAAGATTATCCCCAATTCCTGTTAAAGGGAGCTAAGCGTGCAGATCCTTTGGATGTTCTCAGAAATTTCAGCCAAAGTGGGTATGTGGTCTAACTTTATTACTGTGGGAAAGCCACAGGCAACATTCTTAGTTGTGTAAACTGATCCAGTAAATTCAGCTTTACTGATTTATGTTAGCTGATGATCTGACCCAATGTTTAAAGGATATTAAACATATCAGACATACAATAAAAAATAACTGTTGATTGACTGTTTCTTACAGAATGCAAACACAGAGAATGGGCATTTAAGGTTTTTGCAGTCATTCAATATTTTAAATGATGGTTGAGCGCAACAGAGCTATTCTAATCTGTGCCGGCTCAGCATCTGACAGAGAG
Source organism: Zosterops lateralis (assembly GCF_965231275.1). Taxonomy (NCBI): domain Eukaryota; kingdom Metazoa; phylum Chordata; class Aves; order Passeriformes; family Zosteropidae; genus Zosterops; species Zosterops lateralis. The sequence continues at coordinate 30,400,036 of NC_139762.1, read as the reverse complement.
TTCTGAATGCTGCTAAGATCATTTGGCTTTTTCTGTTTACTGTACTATAACACAAGAGCAATGGGACAGTTGGCAAACTTAAGTGACAACAATATTACTGTAAATAAAAAACCTCCACATTTTCAGAGCACATAATTAATTATTGGAGAGAATCCTGCTCCCCAATATCTTAAGGCAAGTAGGTTAGGATTATAAAATTTCTTTGTTCAGGATAAAAATAAAAAGCAGTCCTGAATTCTTGTGTTTCACTTCCTGAGCTGACCGCAAGTTTCTGCGTGCTAGGTGCATGCTTTTTGTAAGCATAGTGTCACTTTGTTTTCATTATGGATGAGCACAATGGTGGTCAGAGGAAGAAGATTCTCTTTTTCTTTGAAACATTTGACACTTTTCCCTGTCAGAGGAAATGATCCTGGCTCAAAGGGCTCATCAGTCTGACTAGAATTAGCAATTTCCAAACTATTAAGTCAATGAAGGGATTTTCTGGATATCAATTCCTCAGCCTTTAAGGCAGTTTAAAAAGCACTCTGTTCTGGCATTTCTCCAAATTTTATATTGTGCCTGGAATTTCAGCCTCCAGCCTTTCACTCCAGTTCACTGGAGTTTACCCAGTGATCATTTGATGTTGATGTTTTGCTTTGACACGGTGCTAACATGATGTGCTGAGGATGGAGAAAATATCAAAGAGCACAAAAAACTCTTTTGCTGTTTAAAAATATTTGAAACCAAATCTAAACTTTGCTGATAGCTGAATCCTTTCTTTTTGTGATTTTTGGAACAGATAGGCTTTTTATCCAAACTATTTATCCTAATCAGCAGTTGGAGGAGAGGAATGTTAAATAAACTATTTTATTCTGATTCTTTCTCTGGATGTTTACCAGGCTGTTGACAAAGGCCAGAGAATGTTTAATGACTTGGTGGGGAGACTTGAAACAGAAGTGGGGATCACACTGGATGCTCCTTATTTGCTTTCTTTCACAGTGCAACAAAAGGGAAATGATGACAGACCACCTCTTGATACCCAGTTTGATTAAGAAAATTTATCATGTTCCTTGTCATGAGTTCAAGTCTCCCACATTGAATAATATAAACATTCTCAAACAGAGCCAGAAATAGGCAGATAAGACTCAGATGTCTCTACCAGAGAATTGTATTCGGTCTGGAAACGTGAACATGACCTCAAAATAACTCTCATGCAGAACTAGGGAGTATTTAAAGATACTTGAAAGCCTTCTCCCTCTGCAATCAACACAGGACTCCCAGTTTGGTGAAAGGAAAGGTGGTCTCTTCCATTTCTGAAGTCTGTACATTCCTTGAGCTGACAATAATCAGACACATAATCGGGAACTCATTATTTCCTGGAACTCTGAATTTATTTTCATTCTGTCAGTTCTCATATAGAAAATTATCCCCCAAATTAGAACAGCATTCTGGCAGTCACGTTAGAGAATCTTACAAAGGAGATAAAAGTGGCATAGAACAAAAAATATATTTCAAGACTGTGTCATCAGATTTATCTCGCAAAAGCAAGAAGATTATTTTTTTACTCAAAGAGCTGCATATAAACAAAAAATGTACACATTTGTTATTTAAAGTATTTGCTCTGTTTGTAATTTTGCACACTTTTGAGCCTGCGCTGCAGGACATAACCAGAAAAAGATTTCTTTAGTGGCTTACTCACAGAAATCATGCATTTTAGTAGCATATTCTGAATGCATTTATGATAAGCAATAAACGCCTTTAAGAAAAAATCTTGAAATTTATACACATATTTGTATTTATATAGAGTATTGAATTCCATGTTTGTATGAAGAGGAAATCTGACATTGGGGTAGTGTTGATTTCATGTCATCCGAACTTGGGTTGCTGTAGGAACACTGTAGAATGAGGATATCCACTGTCTCAAGTCATGACAATGCCCACAAGAGTGACATAAAGTAGAATTTTTCCAGTTAAAGCCAGAAGTTTTTAGACCTTTGGTATAGCAAAACTGTGTGTTGAATTTTGGATAACCAAGAAATAGAGAATGAATTAAATACAGCGAAAAAAGTGGAGAGGCAAATAATTTTTCCAGTCTTAGAATTAAAGCTTAGTGTCCCAGCCCTTCACCTCTGGAGACCTGATTCTCATTCCAGGGTAAGTAATAAATAATGTTCTTGTTTGGTCAAGTGGTTGTCTTCCGTTTGGCAACTTTTAGGATTCTTATTGTGTATTGTAGACTGGCCTTTCACAGTTTGATTGTATTATGTTTAGAGTAAATTCTCAAGAAGAATTTTCAGCACATTTTGGTAGCAGGATAATCTTTATAGGTGTGTGGTAAAAAAAAAAACCTTTATTTTTTTACAATACATGTGGTAGACATGTGGCAGAAAAGAAAAAATGACTGGGGATTTAAAACACCATCAGAGCAAATCAAAGGCATAAATTCAAATTAAGTAGATGGACTTAGGGAGTTAGTGAGAGTTGATATGAATTTTTAGATAAAAATGACATAATGATTTTGCTTATTAGATATCTTCTATTTTATACATAGGGTTTTTACAATAAAAGGTATATCTGATCCTCTAAAAACGTCGCACAATGCTTCTTTAGATTAAAAAAGCTCTGAGGGATGGGTCATAGCTGAAATCTTGGGCATATAATTTGCTCAGTAAAATGACTGATAGTGCATTCATACAAAAGTATGTAAGAGTATTTGAAATGGTATTTTTACGCATAATATTGAATTGTCTTGTTTGGAAACTTTTAAATCTGTAACTGTTCAGAACTTTGACCTAGGGGTGAGAGGTCAAACAATAAATATGGTTAAATGGCGGGCATTTCCGGTCTATGGATATTTCACCTTGAGATGATTTTCTTGTAGGAATACCTCTGTATGTGTATCTTTTCAGATGTAGCTCTTTTATCATATTTCTTAATTCAATATCTGAGCACCCTCAATAAAACTATGAGGGATAGCATGAGATTTTTTTTTCAGACCTCATTCCCATAGGGGAAAACTATGTTTAGATTTGTTTTAGTAGGGCTTCTTTTGGTTTGTTCTTTTGTGTTTATAGATACAGCTATGGTTTTACAAGTCCATCTAAAAGAAATGTTCTTTGACCTTGGAGCAAAAGGTGGTAGGATTTCTAAAGTTTATTACTTGGTGAGTGGGCCCATTTCACAGCTTTGAAAGGTCTGTGAGAAAATCATGTCTTTTGCCTAGATAAACACTTTTGTTACTTTAGCGTGCTGTGCTGTTCCAGACAACTTTTAAATACAGTCTTCACTCCAAGACTTGAAGCAGTTTTATAAATGCCCTGAGAAATGGACATTGGAACAGAAAGTCTGAGATTGATGTAAGGATTTGTGATAGTGAGTTTCCCCATGGTGACTTTGTATTCTGTTCCTGAAATTTACCTTAAGTTGATGCTCCAACCAAGGCAGAATTTTTATTGCGTATTTAGATTTAGACTGATCAGTATCATCTTTGAGACACTGTTTTGATGTTTGAGAAAATGAAGGAATTCTTGTCTTCCTTCTGAGCCTGTTCCAATCATCTATATTCCATTTTTTTAGTCTAGGCTATTTAGATTCTTGACATGTTTCCAAACATCAGTGATATAGGCCATAGTGAAAAATCTCATTCCTGAAGAAATAGGTTGTTTTCAGGTAGCAAGTATTTTGTGAGTCAGCAGTGACTTCAGCATTTTTTTCCTGGGTTGGACAGGAAATAAAGGTTTGGAGTCTGGATTCTTATTTATCATTTTACATTTATTGATAGCTCATGCTGTAATATAGGGAAAGGAGTGTGTTATCATCATCAGTTCAGCTGGAAGAATATTTGTCTCTCTTATTTGACATCATAAAAAGTCAAGGCCTATTTGGTATTATAGATTGTGTTGGTCCAACAAATAGGTTAAGGTCAAGCCAGTGTTTTTGTAAGAAATGGAAACATAGGGCCATAATGGAAAAAACTTCCTGGTTGTCAAAGCAAATTCACCTTGGATTGAAGACAGATTTGAGGTCTTTATCTATAAATACAGAAATATTGATGCTTCTGACAAAAAAAAAAAAAAAAAAAAAAAAAAAAAAAAAAAAAAAAAAAATTAGGAAGGTTGCATTTAAAAAAAAATCAGATAAACTTTGGAAAAACAGCATCAGTGAAAAGTGTTGAAGAGATTGTAATCTCACAGTAATTAGCCCAGAGCCTGTGGATAATCATGCAGTTATTATCCATGTTAGCCATGACCAAACTGATCAAAGGGGTTGGATAAAAACTATAGGTTGCATGAAAAATTTGGAAACACCATATGTGGATTGGGCATCTGTATTGCAAATAAATTGCAAGGGTAATAGAAAATCAAAAGGAAACTAAACCGTAGAAGACTTCTCTAGCTAAAGATTTATTCAATTATCCAATACACTGTACCTACAAAAGAAAACAAACATGTAAGCTTTTAGAGCAGGTAGCAGTGCTCTATAAGAGAAATTATGTGTCAAGGAATACATTTAAGGTTATTTTGTGCAGTAATTTCACTGGAGGTATGAATATTTCTGACATGATAGTGGTCTGATGACAATGCTAATAAGTGCATGATCCCATATTCTGTTCACATGCACTTTAAAGACATAAGGCAAACATTTAAATCAGAGATGGAAGTGTGTATGGGAACAATTTTCAGCTGTATAACTCCATGCAGATTCGGTAAGTGTTCCTTGTTATCCATCTGTGTCTAAAGCTACAAAATCAGATACACAATTGCAGCATCAACATAGCATGGCACAAGCAGTTACATTTGGGTTAAAAATTAGATTTGGAAGTTAAGACTGCCATTTTGATGTAAATTTAGGGAGGGATTAATGAATCTAAGTAACATAAAAATGGGGTAAAGCAAAGTGATTTTGATCTGTAACAGGGAGTATACATCAAACACTGAAAACTTGTGTGGTGTTAATAATCAGAAAACATTGGGGGCTGGAAGGCCTGCTGTGTAGTTACACCAAAGTTAATGGGATATTAATATGCATAACTGTCCTTTGCACCTTGGCATGTCTTTTGCACTACCGTTTGTTTATATGATGTTTTTATTCCTATTTTTTTCTAGTTGGGGACAGTAGGTTTAGAAGGGCATTACAGCAATATTGGCATAGACTATAAAACTTATCAGATGTTCACTGGTTATAAACACAATACACTCCCTCTCTCACTCTTTGATCTTATAACTAGCAAAAAAAAAAAAAAGGGAAATGACACTTAGAACCTTTTGTTTAAGGCCTTTAATTTAGCTTTGTAACACACTCAGATTGCATACTGCTGTGTCTACTTAGTAGATCAAGAAAATGTGGGACAGCGATATTAAGTGACTTATCCAAGTTGCATCAGAAACTCAGTGGCAGAACTGGAAAGAGATGCCAAATATCTTATTTCTCAAATCTTTGGTCCAAGACATCAGATTCAAGACTAAAAATCAGACAAAACTCAGGAGCTTGGCTTCTGGGAAATGGGTAATTTTGTTCAGAGATCCTTAGGCTAAAAAGTAAGTTTGTTTGTAATTGAGGTGCCAAGATAATAAATGAGATATAAATTATAATGCAAGTCATACTTTTGTATGATTATTTTTATTGGAAAGTGCAAAAACCAAATCAAACTTTACAGGGAAGCATGTTAGTTTCAATCAATTTTTTTCTCAAGAGAGGCTTTGCAGGTACAAGATGGAATTTCTAGTTACAGGAACCCAACACAAAAACACTAGATGTGATGATAGCTAAATGGTTGGGATACTTACCCTTGGTTTAGGAAAAAAAAAATCTCTGTAGCATTGATTCAGAATGGTGATTTGGGTCTGGTTCTTTTTCATTATCTGGGGACACTGATTCTGGTGACAGTGTCTTGCTGTCTTCTCTCAAAACTGTAAGAGATGTCTGAGATGTCTGTTTCATTCAAACACCACATGCAAAAATCTTTAGGTTTTTTTGTTGTTGTTGTTGTTGTGGTGTTGTGTTTTTTTTTTTTTTTTTTTTTTTGTGTGTGTGTGTTTTTTTTTTTTTTTTTTTTTTTGTTTTGTTTTGTTTTGTTTTGTTTTTGTTTTTGTTTTTTTTGCTATGAAACTGTCCTTTCTCACACAGCTTCTAATATAGATGCTTGAGTAGTCTGGTAGTAACATGTTAAAAGTTCAAAGCCAGCAGTGATCTAAATCATCATTCTACAGCCTATACAAAATATCTGAACCATCAAGACCAGGTGTTTACAACACAAAAACCATTACAGTAAATGCAACACGTTTCCATTAGTTTTTGACAGTTTTACTAAAGCAGCCAAAGCCAGAATGGAGTTTGAGCCAGAATATTCTCCTTGATTGTTGAGATTGCCTTTTCTCTTCAGGGCAGAGGTATGTTGCAACAGAAGGCAGAGGCTAAGCTCAGTTGTGATGTGGAGAGAGGAAGGAGGAGTGGAGCTCTGCAAACCATATGACTGTGTGTGACCCAGGGTTCACGGTGTGCTAAGTGATGCTCACTGGAGGGGAAAAGGAAAGAGACAACACTATATCCCTCCTGAGTTCCCACCACAGTCTAACCCGAGGAAGAAGACAGCTTTGTGTGTTTAACAAAGAACTTCTAGCCTTCACTACTGTTGTTTATGTTAATTTTTTTAAAAAAAATTAAATTATTTTTTAAAAAAGAAATTAATTGTGCTGCATGCACAAATCCAACTTTGTAGTTAACATATTGGGATGCTTGGACTGGGGCCAACTCTGTATTTTACTTTCTGATTTTTTGAGCATTATGTCATGGTGAAACCAGAGAAAGTGTGTAATAGATCCATCCCCTTGTTATCTGTGATCTTACTAGTTCCACAGCTTGCAAATCCTCCAAATTAGGTTCACATATCAGCACTTCAGTAGTCTTCAGCAGCATCAGCTTGACACAACATAACAAGCTTTCTGATACTGAAATAAAACCCTTCAGCAGCAGTGGTATAAACTGCATTTTGCTTTCTTTAATGGCTGAGTAACATCTGTTGAAGTATTAAAGGAGTTTATTTCAATTCCTCCCTCTATTTTTGTGTATGTTTGTGTATGTGTATTAAAGTGTCAGTGAATTAAATTTGTCAGTGAATCCTCTCTTTTGCTGCAGAAAGTCTGGGCCAGCTGAAGTCTCATATCAAGTGCACAAGTCCTACAGACCTGTACATAGAAGACCATAGCAAATATCCCTATTCAAAATTATCATTATGCTTTTATTGATAACATCAGCCCTGTGTCTCCCCATGCATGAGAACCGCAAGCAGTATGTTTAATGGCATGATTGTAGACAGCACTTTGGGGAGCACAGTGAGCACAGGATGAACAATCCTCTTCCCGCAGCCCTTTGCCTCATTTACCGGACACCTTCTAAGTCGTGCAGTGAGCCAGGCGAGGCGAGGGACTGAGGGACAATGGGCTCATTCAGAGCAGAACACTGATTCATTTCTGCATCACCTTTCACTCTGAGCAGCGGATGAATCAGGGCGGGGGGGGGGGGGGGCGGGGAGAGGAGGGGAGGTAAGAGGTGGGGGAGTCTGGAAAAAATAGTGTACATTTTGTGTAATTAAAGATTGTATAAAAACCTACAAGCACAAGAGAACTCTAGTACAGTTGAAAAAACAGTCTTGATTTGAGGATTTCTCAATGGTTGCATGTGAAATGTCAAAAATACCAGAATAGGTATTTTCTAGTAGGTTTCTGGGGTTTTTTTGTAAAGTATATATATATATATGCATTTGGAAGTGGCTGTTCTTTACATTCATACAGAGTTGACAGTAATTTTAATGTGTGAGATGATTAAACTTGAACAGCATTTTCTGTGTCAGTAAATGTGGCTTTCTCAAAAGAGAAATTTTAATAAGAAAGGATCTTCTTTTTTTTTCTCTTCCACTTTTCTGAAGATTTCACAGGAGATGGAAGCATTTCAGGTCTGCCAGTGTTTAATTTCTGTTTCAGCATAAGATTAGAAATGACATATAAAATTTGTTGCTTTGGATCTTTCATGCTTTTCTTCCTTATATAAAAGATGCTGTGCATATGGGCTATGTTTTCCATACTGCATGGCAGTTAGTCCCTGGAGGTGCATGCTAGCAGAGAGAATAGATCCTTTTATTTCAGTTTGGATTTGACAGATCAGATAAAATACGTTGATTCAAGGATGTTAAAATAATTCAGTTAAAAAGTTAAAAAAAGGAAAAGGAGACTTTTTAAACTTTTGTCTCAGTTAATTATAAAAATAAGTATCAGAATATCAGAATTTCCCCTAGAGTGGAAAGTTTTATCATCTATGCCACTTACAGATTAGGCAAAGCAGATGACTATATTGCAAATCCCGATTAAGACATAACTTTTTTTTTTTTTTTTTTTTTTTTTTTTTTTTTTTTTTTATGATTTATATTCTATTTCAGGCTCTGTGTGTGGTCTGGACAGGGCCTCAGTAGAGCAGAGACTTCAAGACTTGTGCCAAGCTGTGCAATGTTATGGTGGTCTGATGATATGGGTTGCTGCTATTTTCTATTTTAATAACAACTGTTTTCTTTTAACATTATAAAGCTGGCAGTTGTTAGTGCTTTTAATTGAACTATCCATGAAGTGTGAATGATAGGTGGAGCTATCACAAAGGATGATCCAGAAAAAATTAGTAACATTAATAACAGGGCTGGGGTTTATTTCGCCTGCCGAAAATCCCTTCTCTGTGACCAGCCAATAGACTCAGCATTTGTGAGTATGTGTCTCCTTCACCACCACAGGCCTTAATACTTTGTATAGTCTGTTTCCCTTTAAATGCTGCTTTAGGCTTGAGTTCACATGTCTTTCCTTAGCTCAAACTATTTTTGTAGCACAGCCAACAGCCTGACAGCACTTTTAAAAAAGAATGAATGGGGTTAAAGTACCCAAGTAGTGATACGTTGTTTTGATGACTGTTCCCCGTAGTTTTGACTGCTGAGCAGTCAGCTATTGGTAATCCACAGAGGAAAAACAATTGAGATTCAGATTGTAGGCTTCTTGTGAATTGTTGTAGACTAACAGTGAAATACTCCTGTAGAAGGGTCCCCACTCATAATGTCACTGTTACAAAGATTACTCCAGTCTGTGTTATTCCAGGCTTACCCACCCTAGATGAATTATTTTACAGAGGTTGCACTTGTTTCAAATGTACATAGATCTAGCCTGCACTGTGGTGTGCCTACTGGCACAGCAGCTGCAGCTCCCTGAGTCAACATGTGTGGGAAGAGACTTAGGAACCTTCTCCAGGACAGGCCAGTGACCTCTCATTATCCAGCCATCTGGACCCCAGATTATTCCAGATGTGACATGTGCAGTAAAGGCTGTCACACAAATACGTGTTATGAATTCAGCTCATTTTATTTTGAGTTATAGAGTTTTGAATTCACTCTGTTCCTTCATCTACAATAAACAAACACATGTGTATGTGTACACACACACATTACTGCCTTTATATGCTGTACCTACCTCTCCATCCACTCACACCCCAAAAAGCTTCACTGAACTTTTTCCTATGGAAGTCCATTGTTCACCTTTCTACATCCTTCACCTCTGTGAGATTATTATTTCCCCTCTTATCTCATCCTGGTCCTTCTGGCTTGCTTTACTTGCTTCAGTGACATTTACAATGTTTCAGGAAGATGATTTCCCTCTTCATTATGAGTGCCATGACTATGTGTGGGGGGGGAGAAACCTGGCAGTTCAAGAATGGGAAGCAATTATACATCATGCTCCCTGTATCCTTTAAATTTTATATTATTGATTGCTGTGGAATGAGAAGCCAAGTCTTTGAACAAAGAAATATATAATAAGCTGGGACAAGTGTGGTGAGGCAAATGTTCATGTGGAACAAATATTTCTGTAAACCAATTCAAGAGCACAGGAGAATTTTTAAGGGACTCATTTGCAGGACATAAATGCTGACCTTATGTAGTCTCTATGTATAGAAACCTTCCTGAAAGCAGTATTACAGATATTATAGACTAGAGTAAAGGAATTCATTTATATAGAGAGTTGACTCCTGAAGTCTTATTTTACCTTAATCTCTGAAGCACTGGGATAAGGGAGAGTTTGGGGTGAGTCACAGTATGACTTTGAACACTCAGCTGAAGCACCCAGCCTGGAAGACAAACCTTTCCAAATTCCTTACAAGTACTCAATGGAGGATACAGAAACATCTTGGGACCTTTTCTGAAAAATTGCCTGGTAACTGCCTGTACTACTCACTGTAGAAATGTTGGGGAGGTAGCGAGGATCATAAGTCAGTAGACTAAGGTATGTGGTGTGAAATGCTCCAGTGATCCCACAATGTCTTCCATCAGTTCCTTTTCTTCTTTACTGACAAATGAAATTATATGAAGATGGAACTTGGAAATAACCAACATATATGGCACTCAATGTACTTTAGATGAGCCCCCTCTAGTACAATGCCTGCTGAACAGTTGTCTGAAATGGTGAAGGAATAGATACCTTAACCCATACATTACTCGAGGAAGGAGCTGGTACAGTGCCCTTTATGTGTCTGGATCACCACATGAAAACAATCTACTATGCTAAGGAGGACTAAACTTATTTAATTATATTAATTATTTATTATTTACAAGTTCATACATCTTCAGACTCTTTATATCCTAAAATAATAACTGGAGTTGCTACTGGATCTCCAGATCCTGGCTGCTTGCTTTTTTCTCTAAAATAAACTCTTTTGGGTTCTTGCAACAATTTTTTTTCCATGTAGGCTTTTACTTGCTTCCAGCTCCTATTCTTTCCTAACCTGGTTTTCATACTTCCATTTGACTGTAGCACAGTGTTTTGTCAGTTAACCACATTTCCTCAGCATTTTGTTGGCCCTCTTTCCAGTTAAGTTGAATATAAATAAGTACAGATTGCCATTCCAGCAACTTCTCTTTATAGTCAGTGCTTCTGGTGTCAGGCTATAGTAAGGTCAGATGCTCTTTGAACTGGTATTGTCTCTTCACTTGATAGGTAACCTGGCCTGTTTTCTCACACTAGTAAAAATAATAAGGTTGGTTTGCAGAAATTCCTTTAAAACATTACTTGAGCATCCTGTCTGGTAGTAGAGATGAACTTCTTTCTCTATGTTTTGATTGTCATCCAAATCCCTTTCGTCTCAGCCCTCTTGTGCATTGTTCTGGGAGTTTTCTTCCTGTGGACAGCTAAGCAGATTCATGTGGATCATCTCCAGATCAGTCCCTAGGTTTTGTTGCTTTACAGCTCCTAGTTAAGAAAGATTATAAAAAACAGAGTCATTGTTGTCTCTGTTCCCTCTTGTTCAATTTGGAGAATGTTCTGGCACACAGTAAGCTTCAGTGAATCCCAGCGATCTGGCACTGGGTCTGGACTTTGCTTACTTCCTAACTTGGGCTTATAGGCCAGGAAAATGTTGTAATGTAGTTTCTTCTCTCCAGTTAGTCCTTGGAGATTCCCCGTCTTCAGATTCAACTGTAGACCTTCATATATTATTTTCTCTGCTGTTTTTTAGCTCAGCAGATTTCTTATAACTTCCTGCCTAACTGGTCCATCTCCTCCTCTTCACTCCTTATATGAGCATGAGGTCACAGTGAGGTTGTTTACTCGTAAGTCTGCTTCCAAAAACCTCTGTCCTTTCAGTTTATAACCTTTTAAACCCTTGCAGGACTTTAAACATTTTCAGCTCAGTTGATTCTTTTCTTCCGAGTTTTCAGTTTATGTGATTAATCTTTATTTTTCAGTGTGTGTACTTGAGTGCTACAGGATTTTTATACAAACACTAAAGACAAGAAATAAATATATTGTACAAAAGGCAACTGGATAGGAATGAGAAACAGTAACTTCAGTTTTAGCCTAACAAAGAATGGAAACAAAAAGGGAAGATATAATCAGGATAGGCTGATTACAGGAATAGGAAGGCTCCTAAACCCAGAAACTAAGCACCACCTTCAACACCAGCTGTTTCACAGCTGATATTGATTGATTGATTGATTGATTGATCGATTGATTCCCAAAGGACAGTCCTGTAAGATTGTCACAGTGAAGTTTGACATTTATGCTCTTTTCCCACATCTTTACACTTCCCTCTCCTGTGTTCAAGGAGATCTGGATACCTAGCATGAAGTAGAGAGAGTGACAGCAATTTAGAAAATTCTGGACATTCTGAACATCAATGGGAAAATGTTCCCTGATTTTAAAAAAACCTAAATGCTTTACCAGTGATTGGAAAAATGAAAGATAACACAAAGAGAGATTGAGTGTGACTATTTACCTCTGGACGTATGAAAAGTAAGCACGTGGATGGCTGACCCCTCCCTCTGGTACTGGGAGAGAGGAGCCAGAATACTGCACCCTAGTCTATCAAATTAGGTTCCCAGATCAAAGGTAGCTAACAGCTGCTGGAAAGGGAAATAGGATAAGGAAACATGTAGACCTTTGGAATGATATGAATCAGTGCAATAAAAAAGCTTTCTTGAGAGAAATCCTGAAGCAGCTGATCTTGAAAAACCTGGTAAGTGTACAGTTTGTGTTAATTTAAAACCTAATCAACTTTCAAGGTAATACAGATAGGCATTAGGGAGCTTGTCTTCTGTGAATTCTAGGTGAGTTCAGCAAATTTTCGGAACTTAGGAGTTAATTAAGCATCCTGTCCAGGACAGGGTAAGCTGATTTTGCTACTCACACAGCAGGCTCACTGCAAGTAATTTAAGCAGATTTAAATGAAGAATGCATCTCCTCTCTGAAACAGAGGACGTATCTGAGAGCCAAAATACAGAATTTGATGAGTCATATGTAAAAAGAGGTTTGGAACCATTTGCTAATTTTTTTTTTCCCTATTTGAAGGAAATTGGATTTGAAAAAAAATTTTCTCCCATTTGTCCAGAATTAGGTGGAGAACTTAATTTTGAGCAAGAAAAAGCCACCACAAAAACTCATTATCTCTACCCATTAACCATTGTAAAAGTTTGGAGAATGGATTTATAGACTGATAATTATGTTGTTTTCTAAGCCAAAATATGTTTAAATGAAAATATTTATCAGTTTCTTTCTTACTGAAAGTGAATTTAATTTTTAAGACTTCTAAAAAGTTGTAAGAAATATTTTGAGCTTTATAGTTCCACCCTTCAACTGACGAATCCATCCTAGAAAACCATAATGTTTCCAACTAAGCATCAACAATTGCCAGTTCTCATAGAACCAAACCACCTGTTTTAGTAATGCCTTTTTAGCACTGCCATGATTTCATAAAACAGGTCTTCACTGGAACTGTTCTTCCTTTCTTTTCAGATATATACTGATATAGAGAAAGTTATTTCATTTAGTTGAAGTCTTTTCATGAACAGTGCAGCAGGATCTGTGCTGTAACCTCTCCCAGACAAAATCTACTCTGCAGACTGCTAAAAAATATAACTATATGTTTGAATTCTGTGTGCATAGCACTCTTTCTCCACTGTATTAGATCAAGTCACAGTATTTAATCTCCTTGCACACTTTGGATTGTGCAAAACGAATGGAAATTGGTTTATACATTCTCAGCACTGGACTTCATAGACCACACTGAATTCTGGAAGTCCAAGCCAGAGCTTCAGTGTCTAGTTGTGATTCTCCAAAACAGCCACCATTGAGCAACACCCTCCCATGTGACAGAAGGTAAAGAAAAAAAAAAATTGAGGGATCTCAGCAATCATTCTTAAGAGAAATGTGACATGTGGTGCTGCAAATACAATTTTAATAATGAGAGGGTTTTGCCAATAGAGACCATAGACTCATAGAAAATGCTAAGTTGGAAGGCATCCATCCAGGTTCAAGTCCAACATCTGGTGCTGTGCACACCATGTGCCTGGGAGTCTGGTACAGACTCTTTTTGAACTCAGACAGGGTTAACACTGTGACCACTTCCCTGAGGAACCTGTTCCTGCTCTTGAAGGAATTGACAGGTCCTCCATGTTCAGTGCTGTCAGCAAACTTAGTATTCCTTCAAGTCCTGTGTCCTGGTTGTTAATGAAGATGTTGAAGAGAACTGGGGATGATGCCTTCTGTTGAGACAACCTCTCATCTCAAAGGAATTTTTAGAGAGGGAGTGCTGTGAGGAATTAATTCATCTTTTTTTTTTTTTTTTTTTTTTTTTTTTTTTTTTTTTTTTTTTTTTTGACAGTGGACAGAAGATGGGATTTCTGGCACTAGAATGAGAAATCTTTTGGGGAATTAGATAGTCGTGAGAAAAAGACAATGATTTCTCATTGGATGACTTTCTAAACTTCTAGGACTTGATGTACCTACTAACAGGAAAGTAGTAAGAAATATAGATGGGTCAAGCAGTAGTGATTTTTTACTTTTATTCTCATATATAGTCAGTCTACATATCATTTGCTTTTTTACTAATTTATGAGAACTCAGACTACTCTGTGTTTCCATGAAGTATAACAAGCAGAAAATGAACATCAATAGATTGCATTAATTTGCACTATAACTCTATGAACTGCTTTTTGTTCCTTGATTTTTAAGTGATATTATTGAAGACAGAACTACTCTGAAACTGCTTTTTTAGGGACAGATTAACTGAAACTCATTTACTACAGTCCCTGCATTTACATTTATTGATCCTTTAGATATGAACAAGGAAAACCTTACAACAAAATTGTTATAAAAGAGATGACTTTAGGCATACTGACCACACACACAATCAGTTAAAGCAGATGAGGTTCATCTCTTACAGGGCCTTGAACATAAATCTTCACAAGATCCTTCTCTTAGGAATTCTTACATGATAAAATAAAATCCCAAATGTTTCACTTAACTATTGTCAAACTGTGGCCTAGATTGTAAATAAAAAATATAAAACAGGACCTTCTGTTCCCATGTTTCCTACTTTAATCAACATGAATTTGAGGATAGTAAGGGCTTTGCAGCATCAGATATATTATATGGCATTCATTCTTCTCCCACAGGACTCTGAATAAATACTAATTAAAATTAAGCTAAAATGTTCAGCTTTTAAAAATATATATATATTTAATCTACTTTTCTTCTGGGTAACAAATGTGAATACAGACTTGTTTCCTGCCTAACTTACTTTCCCATGCTTCTGTGTTTTCTTCTTTTTTGTCCTTTTTTGTATGAAGGAAAGAAATAGTTTTGAAGAAAGCTGAACTCTCAAAATCCAGTGGGTATTGTTCTGTTAGAGATTGCTAAGCATAGTATGCTAACAATGGGCCAAATCCTGTATTAATTTTTTTGGGATAACTTTTGGGTTTGGGATTTGTGCTTATTGAAGGAGAGAGCCTTGCCATATAGCAGAATACCCAGAATACTTTTCTGAGCTCATTCATCTATCCTACAGTATAAGATGCCACTGTCCTTTCACCTGATTAGGTAACATAGTAAAACCAGATATCTTACAAAATTTAAAAAATACTAATTCTCTAAGTTCTTCTCTTAGTACCCAAGTATCTGGCCAGTGTCTGATACTGTTATCTGGAATACAAGGAAGGAATTCTGCTAATTGTGCTCAATTTTGGCTCACCCTAAATTCTTTAAACTGACTGCTAAAATGTCTCATGTACTTACTTCAGACTTTATGCTCTTTGTTGTGGGAAATGTTAATTGAAATTAAACTTTCCAGTGCAGTGAACTGATGGTCAAACATTGAAATATGAGTGGAGGATAAAGTTTGTGTCTAATAAGAATATTTATATGACAGTAATGCCCACTGCTTGTTAGCTCATGGGCTTGGGTCCTTAGTGAAGGGAGAATTTTGAACCAGATGAAAGACAAGAATGATGAGATATCATGATTTGGACATCAGGAATAATCTTGGACATAAAGAACTTTTTTGTGGGAAGGATTTTGAACATTGGAAATGTCTTCACAGGGAGATGGTGGAATCACCATCTTTGGAGGTGTTCAGAAATTGACTGGATGTGGCATCTAGTTGATAAAATGGTGATCAGTCAAAGGTTGGACTTGATGGTCTTGGAGGTCTTTTCCAATTCTGTGATTCTGTGATAATGTAGTGCATGGTACAGGTTTTAAAAACGGTCTCAAATTTCTGACTAACTGGCATTGTAAACACACCTTTGCGTAAGGCTTCAGTGTCCTCTGCACGGCTGTGGGGATGGGGGGTAGTGTGGAGTGCAGAAAGCACTGAAGTTTCTCACAGAACACTTTTGTGCATCTCAGCATAACTCGTCCTTGAAGCCCAGGCCAGAGTTCTCACTTTGCAATTTCTTGGAAAGTACAGCATGGAGTCAGATAGGGGTTATGGAATTTATAACCCTAAATGTTGTTATTAGTAACAATTTCCAGTTGCTGACAAAGGCAAAGCACCACACAGTTGCTCCATAAACAAATATTTATGTATAGTACATGGAAAGTGTAAACAGCTTTTGCAGTGTTTCTTAAATAATTTCTCAATGCGATCAAGAAGTTAACCTACAAGTGTTTCTTCCTGAACAGGCTATTACAATCTGTTATTATCAGATGCACTCACAGAATTAAAGTTTGTCTTGTAACATTGACTTATAATGTAAGGAATCAGTACTGCATTTGGATTTCAGAGCTTTAACAAATGTGTATCAGGACATTCTTTCCTGTGCAATCTCCACTTCAGAAATTATTTCAGTCTGTGTGGCCTGGAATACAGAGGTGCAACTTAGATTCTTTTTAAAGCTGACAAAAGATTTTCAGTGTTTCTTGTGACTTTCAAAAATGCTTTTCTTGTCAGCAAACAGAGATTTGGCAGAGCCTTATAACTAGACATATTCAGCCCTTTTTAATGACTTGCTTGCATCAGCTTGTGTGGGAGGCAAAAAAATTATGCCAAACCTGAGCACTCAAATGTTATGAATTTGGCTTCAGAAATTCAGAAATCTTCTTAAAATTATTGAACTTAAAAGGAATATAGTGAAGAGAAGGACCTTTCTGCCTGCTCTATGATGGTTGAGTATTTTACTTCATGATTTTACGTTTTTCTCTGTGGTCAATTCAAACCCAAATCTATTTTAAACAGAAATTACACTTAAATTCACGTGTCTTTGCAAGTTTCCAGAAGCTGGGCCTTTAGAAATATCATCACATAACAATAGACTTCCAGTAAAATTTTAGTAACTGCTGATATTGAAAGTGTGTACTCTGTGACAACAGCATTACAGGTTTTGTGATGAGACCTGACAGTAACATTATTCTTTCTCTGTCATTTAGCTCATCCTCTAGCCAAGACCCTTGAGCTTCCAGTAACACTTGTGTGTGCAACCAGAACTGGGCAGAAAGCAGCAATCTCACTCCACAGGGCATTTTGATATTTCTAAATTTAGTTTCTTTCACACAAAATGAAATTTAGACATTCCCTTTGAAATAAAGCTGTCTTCAGACGGCTTTGCTTGAAGTCCATACTCAGAGGAAAAACCTTGGAAAATTTCACTGGCCTCATGGCATCCTTCAAGCCCTCAAAAAATTTTTGAGTACAGGAGTCAAAAAAACTGTAGTCCACTGGAGTTTCCAAAGAGTATGGTGTTCTATTCAAATGGAATATTTTATTTTAGCAATATATCAGGGTTTTTTTGGTTTCTTTTGGGAGGCAACACATAAGAGAAAAATTTTTGTGGTCCAGGTTGGAAAAAAAAAGAGGTAAAGAGGTAGGCCCCACTCAGCTTTTTTTTCATGTTGTACGGATGGAGAACTATTCTTTTAAGAATTTGGATCTCTTATGTCCTGGGCTTTTGTAGCAACCACCATCTGAGAGACAGTTGAATTCCTCCAGCATAAATCTGCCACACACATACAAATTGGAACAGCTTTGTTTTCATTCCAGTATGGAAGACTTTCATGTTTCATTAAAAAAAACCAAAAATTAAAAAATTAAGTTTTCTGGAGTCAGTAGTAGCCTGAAAGTCTTGGGAAGCTCCAGCTCATAGGAAAGGCTGCCTGCCTTGGACTCTGTGGGACAGGAAGTGGGGTAGTGAGGATCCTCCAGCTACTTCTTCTGGCTCTTGATTCACCCAGGGGAACTTCTGCTGGACTAATGCAAATACTGTTGAACAGGAGCCTGCTCTACCAGTATCTGATGCAATATTGACAGATGGTAATTTTATCTCTGTAAGTATACTGGTATAGATGTCTCTCAATTTCTCTCTCTGCATATGTACTTATAGCTATTTATACATTTTAAATTTAAGAATTTAATTTTGAAAAATTCCAGTAGAAATAAAAATTGCTTCTGAACTTTGTGACTAACTTTATTGCTGACCAGTTTCCGACCTAATTCAGCTCTGAGCCTTCAAGAGTGTAAAAAGTGTTAAACAGCCTGCCTGCATGGGTAATTTGTCCAGGAAAGACCCCAAAATGTGTTTGTCTAATTACCCTACACCCTTCCAGCTGAAGTCTTTACTTATTCTGTCTGCATGTAGGCTGTCACAGGGTTCAAACAAAACATATTTCTCTTCTCCTTTTTAGAAATAACAAAATGTTGACATTTGACACATCAGTTGTACAAGTAACAAGGAAGCTGAATGAGTGTGTTTTTGAAAAGTACCAGTTTTTCTTTTCCCTCTCTTTGGGAACCTCCCTGAAAATTGACTTAGTTCCAATTTCTTCAACAATTGGCCAGTAATTCCCAAATTTCCCTTTCCATCTCTCCCCACTGAACAATATTCTACTTCCCTTGACATGCCTGCTAACTTTTCTGGGAATCTTTATACAGACCACAATAAGCTCAATATTTTCAAGATGAAAACCCAGAGCAGCTTTTCTTTTGCCAGCCTCTAACCATCAGCTCTTTTCTTTTTTCTTTTCCCGTTTAATGCCAATGGCAATGTCAGCCTTTCTCTTCCTCCATCTGCAGCTGAGCTGTTATATACATGACACACATCCAGACCCTTGTGTATTATTTCCCTGTGCTCAGGCTTCAGCCTGCATCCCTTTCCCTTCATCCTCCACTGCCAGGATTATAGTTCATACCGTGCTTATCTCATGTCCTAACTACACTTTTCCAGTTTACTCCTCCCTGCTATGCCTTGAAACCGTTACATAGAGCTCCTGAAAAATCCTTCCTCTGCTTTTTTCTGACCACTCAGCAGGAGAAATCAGATGAAATTCAAAATATTTTATATTTCTTCTACAGGTGTCTTCTCCTTTGTCATGTCTCAAAGCCTCTTCTGAGGAGTTGTACAGAAGTTCCCTGTTATTTCTTTCCCATTTTAAAGTATCCTACTTCACAAAATCTCCAATTATACTGCTGTAAAGGATCAGTGATTTTTCTGTTTATATTTAGAGCTGGCCCTGTATAGCCACTACTGCTAACTTACTCCAGAGAGACATTTTTATAATATTTTGTCACAGTCAATGATGTGTATAGGAACATCTGTATATAAAGAACTCAAGTGTTTGGCTCTTAATTACAAGACTGCAACCACCATTCATCCATGCAAAGATTCTCTGTAGCAAAGTCTTTTATCAATAGGAAAGACTCTTTCTCCCTTCTTTCTTTATGAATCATAGAATCATCATAGAATACTTTAGGTTGGAAGGGATGTTCAAGATCCTCTAGTTCTACTCCCCTGCCATGGGGAAGAACATCTTCCACTAGACCAGACTGCTCAAAGTTTCATCCAATCTGGCCTTGAACTCTTAGAGAAATGGGGCATTTGTAGCTTCTCTGGGCAACATGTACCAGTGTCCCACTGTCACCACAGTAAAGAACTTTTTCTTAATATCTTAACTTCCTCTCTTTCAGTTTGAAGGCATTACCCCGTACGCTGTCAGTGGAGTCTCTTGTAAAAAGTCCATCTCCAGCTCTTCTGTTGGCCTCCTTTAAGTACTGGAATGCTGCTCTAAATCTCCCCAGAGGCATCTCTTCACAAGGCTGGGCAGCATCAGCCCTCTCAGCCTGTCTTTATAAGAGTGAATTAACTATATCAAACACACTTTAAAATCTGGAATTACATTGTCCCTTAGCTATTACACCATCCAATGAAATGACATATGAGGCGCTGTAATTTCATCTCCCCAAAGCATTAATGGTTTATGCCTGCTCAACTGTTATGCTTCACAGCCTTAATTTCTAGGTAGAACTTCTGAAACATGCTTTCTGAGATTAGCAGTGCCCTCTTGCCTGATTTGAAACAAAAATAATTGGAAAGGCACATGTACCAGCTTCCAGTTTATAAGAGTTCATTATTTGAAATCCCCTGAGCTCCTCCAATTAGAAAACAACTTTTTGACTTAATATCCTTCAATTGTTAAAAACTTGCGTCACTGAGAGATCACAGTGAAACGTAAAGGTCCCAGCACATTGGCACTTGATTGTGAGGGGATGTGATTGTTCCACATTTAGACTGGAAAGGGTTAGGAACTCTACTTCCCAATGTGCTTAATGAATGAAAGGAAAATTGGACCCTTGAGCCAGAGGCAATGACCTAACTGAGTGAAAAATGTTTGCAGGTTAACAGGGGCAACTGTTCCTTGCTATAATTCCCACTGGAGGTGAATGACAAAAAAGGCCAATAAACCTCAGACTCTGGATTATTTATTAACCTGTTTTCTTCCTAGAAGAAAAGACCTTACTGTAGATCTTGAGAGACAGAACTGAAAAAGTGTCCTTTCACAAGGAGTAAATTAATGGTCATGTGTACTTCTTAAAAAGATTAAGGTGTAATATTCAGTATCATTGTATTCTCTGCAATCGTTCAGATTTTTAGAAAAGCAATTTCACTGGGACTGATGCTAAAGGAGAGCAAAAATAAAATTGTGATTAAATGACACTAATGTAAGCCATACTAGAACAAAATATAACTGGGAATGACATATAAGCATTGTTGACACTGAATCACAGAAACATATTTTATGTCTTGTCTTTACAAGCACTGCTGCCTAACATGCTGACACAGCATATCCATAGCTTTCCTACAAGTACTCAGAAACTAGGGTGTGGTGGGATAGCCAAGTGTCCTGATGGAGAGCGGAGTCTTTCTAGCTGGAAGTCACGCAATTCACTTCTCACCCTGGAGAGCAGGCTTGGTTTCCAATCTAAACCGTTTGTAATGAAGTAATGGAAAGATTACTGTTGTCTACACTGAGATCAGGTCTGGAGCCTAACACGGAGGCGATGGAAAAAAATTGCAGGGTAAGTGCAGAACAATGCAGGAAAAGACTAGTAATAACCAGTAGAGCAGCTGTCAAACTACCTTTGCAAAAAATTCTGTGATGCCTTTTCAGGAAACAGTGTAGACTAGTCAGGAGAGAATTGAAGGGTATGATCCAAAGTTGAGCTGTTTCAGTGGGCTTTGTATTGTATTAGTCCCTAACAGAATATACAAATAACATATTGCTTCCTGTATTTGAAGTGCCAAAAATGAGACAGTTGCAAGCATTCTGCAAACCATATGTCTGAATCAGTCTGGGACTGAAGCAAAAGGAAGGAATATGAATTTACATAATGCAACTCTCTCTGCAACATATATATAATAACCATAATGCACAGATGTATTTTCAGTAACGGGAACTGCATTTGACTCTCTTGTTAAAACAACTCTGCATTTTTCAAAATGCTCTTTCCTCATCCTGTTGTGTACCTGCACGTGAAAAGGTGAACACCATGTTTATGTATTGCTTTCTTCTCTGAATGATAGAACAGCCTTCCTGCTCAGACCTCCTCCTGATTAAGTTTGTACAGTCTTTGGCTGTGGGCTTATATTGACTTCAAAATGGTTAAACAATTTATATTTGATTATCAATTCTTAGGCAAAGAAAATATCTCAGAGAAGAACTTTGCTTTTTATCTCATTAACTTTTAAAGAGTGCAGATTGAGCACCACCTCAGGTCCTTTTTCACTGGACAGCTTTCCAGCCACTCTGCCCCCAACCTGTAGCACTGCCTGGGGTCATGGTGACCCAAGTGCTGTACCTGGCCCTTGGTTTTGTTGAACCTCATACAGTTGACCTCAGCCCATTGATCAAACCAATCCAAATCCCTCTGCAGAACCTTCCCTCAAACAGATCAAAATTCCTACCCAGTGGATGTTACCTTCAAACTGACTGAGTGGGCATTCAATCCCCTCATCCAGACCATTTATAAGGATATTAAACAGTGCTGACCCCACACAGGTCCTGGGGAACACTACTAGTGATCAGCTGCCAGCTGGATGTAACTCTGTTCACCACCACGATCTGGGACCAGCCATCCTACCAGTTTTCTACCCAGCAAATTGTTCCCATGTCAAACAGGAGCAGCCAGTTTCTCCAAGAGAATGCTGTGGGAGATGGTGACAAGGGCTTTATTAAAATTCAGACAGACACATCCACAGATCCACCTCATCCACTAGGTGGGTCATGTTGTCACGGAAGGAGATTAGGTTCATAAGGTAGGACCTGTCTTTCCTAAACCCATGTCTGGGCAGCTGCCCTCAAGAAGATGCCAGGAGCAGATGGCAGTGCTTCTCATGCAGATTCCCAGTTCTTACGTTGCCATCAATATTAACATCACTTGAATTAGTAGGTTCTCACAGCCTGAAGTCTGGTTCAGTTGTAGGGAAGTCTTCTCACCATGAAATTGCAAATACTTCAGAACCTGTCCTTCCTCTATTCTCTCTTTATGGGATCTAGTGCTCCTAAACTGGGTGCCTGAAATATTAATCCTATGTCTTCGTCTAGACAGGCCAGAGGTATTTCTGATTTTAAGAGGAAATTAAATGAAAATGTGCCCATTGTGGCTGGATATTGGCTACAAAGTTTTATATCTTGTCTCTTTATTGCATTTTCTAGGGAACTGTGAAAGTCTGCAGAGTGGATCTTTTTATTAAAAAAGAAAAAAAAAAGAAAAAGAAGGGAAGAAGAAATCAAAATAATTAAAATGAGAAAATAACAAAGAAGGGAAAAAATAAAACTGGTAAGCAATATCTAGGTTAGTAGAAAAATGTTTCTTTGAGTAAGTAGCCAAACTACCGACTATAAAAGAGTAGAAACAAAAACTTGGTAATACGAAAAATTTGTGAGTGAGTAGGAGGTCAGGACTACAGCGACTTGTAATTCAGCTCTGCTTGCATTAAACCTGGATATAACCTTCTGGACTAGGTTTTCCACAACCTTTCTCTACTTTGGGTTATTGGTTAATAAATTATTAATCATGAAATATATCAGTTTCTTTCTCAGTTATATGTGATATTGATGACTCAGATGTACTGTTCAGAGATTTGAAGAGCTTGCTTCTCTCAGTTATCTCTTATAGTTCTTTATAAATACATACTTCTGTTTTTAATTTATGTTCTTCTATATGTATTGTTTGAGGGTTCAAAAAATATAGTTTTCTTGTTTAGAGTCCTTCAGCATTATTTTCTTCTCCATTAAATTCTAAATGGGATGAAATTAAATTTAGTAAAAAGGTAAGGTTTCTGACACAAAAATATTGCTTAATCTGGCACAAACTCTGCTTTGTTCTTTATCTTATTTTTGGTAGGCAACTTGACTGTTGCTTTTGGATGTCCTGGAGGAGAAAAAAAAATGGGCACATACTAGAGCTTCACAACATAATCCATGTGTAGTAAATAAAGCTTTTGCATTATTTCCAACAAAAAAATAAACGCTTTCTTTAATAGGTACTTTTCCCAGTCACATAGAATGTAGACTGAATAGGCCACAAAAGTTCAGTGACACCAAACTCCATAAAGATGTTATAATGACCCTAAAATCTTACTTATGCACCAGTTGCTTCATACAGTATTTGTAAGCTTCATACAATTGACTTTTTTTGCAATCCTTATACAACTGCAAGTGCGTATTGTAACATAAAAATGTTACTATACATGCTTGCACTCACATCATCACTGGCTATGATCTTGTCTCATAAATTAAGTAAGGTTGGGTCTTGTCAGTTCTTGGATACAAGGCCTCCAAGGAAAATCCAGATGGTGCAGGCATTGATAGCAATTCAGTGGGAAGACCACCTACTGTGTTAGTATTCATTTTTCTTCTGGATTGAGAGCATTGTGTTTGGAAGGATGTTGCTGGTTTTTTTTTTTTTTTTTTTTTTTTTTTGTTTTTTTTTTTTTTTTTTTTTTTTTTTTTTTTTTTTTTCCTGAGGTTAAAAAGAACCTGATCAAAAAAAAATTAAGTTTTTCAAATCATCATAATAATCCTATAGCATGTTGCATAAGAGTACAAAAGTAGTTCAAATACTGCCAGCTGAAATCAGAAAAATATTAGAGTTAATTGAAAATATCTTTCTCCCTTTTCCCAGTCTCTTTTCATTCAGCATCTATCCACCCCCTCTGTGAAATATTCACTGATAACTAAAAGCGATTTTTATCTTCATCAGCATTTCCTGTAAGCTTTTGTAAAACATTCAAAACTCAAAAAAGCATGACTGCTAAAGAAACTGGGAATTTCCTCAGCTGGAATTTTGTAATTTGGTCTTTATCTTATTATTTCCTTCTGTGCCATAGAACAAATAAAATGTTAAAATGTAATCTGTTTTGCATTATTTCATCTACAGATATCGTCATGTCCCATGTGCCCATTAATTACCCTGTCTGGACTAGGATCCCTGGTTACACCATAGATTTTTGGTGGAGCAGGAAGGGGAGCAGGTAATAAACTGTGCTGCCTGAAAACCTTGGGCCAGGGGCAGTGGGCAAGTGGAGCACTCTTTGTCATGTATTGTGTCAGTAGTGTGTGTACTCTCCTTACTGCCTCCCAAAGTGCTGAGTTACCATTGCAATGCATCACAAAATATCTCATTTAAGAGAGATTTTTGTCATGTTCCCCCTAATATGCTTTATAAAAATAAAATTATTCACCAAACATAGACATTTATCATGAAAGCAAGTCTCAAACCCAAAACTGGATGAGAAGCAGATATAGCAGAAATAAATTGTAATAAATTCAGAAGGCTATAAAAGATATAGCCTTTTTCACAGCTAAAATAGGAATAATATTGTTGTGATCTTTGAATGCAGGTTGAGAAGATTACAATTGTTTTCTAATGTTTAGCACTTAATGTTTAGTCTTAGAGTTTTAACATGGAAAGAAATTTTTCAAAGGCTAGAAGCTTTCATAGCATTAGAACAAAAATCTTTGGAAGTGACTATTGGGTAAGATATTCATAGCTATACACTTCATATTCATACCTATAAGCTATAAAATCTTTTTTCTCAAAGGATGTGAAAGGCACATTCATCTTTTACTCTTGGAGCCCAGTTGCTGTCAGTGTGCTGTGTCAGAGAGGGTATAGTGGAGTAAAACTTCATATACTGTCACAAATTCTCAGTCCATAGTGTGTTCATTGAACTGGATGTTTATTCTCCATAAACATAAAATAGTTCTCAAGTCAAATAACATTTTAAGGGAAAGTCACAAGGAAATTACATGTTCTGAAGACATCAGCAAGAAATCACAACCAAGTAGGAATAACTGTGGCCTCTGATAATGTGAAAGTCAATATGTATCCTAAGGTTTCACACTGACTGGAGTAGATGAAAGAGGAGGAAACAGAGGATAATTAATGAATTTTGCTCATAGTTTCTAAAAGAGATAGAGCTTATGAAAATATATTTTGACCTTTTGCAGATGTTATGAAAACTTTGCTGCTTGGAACTTGACTTACAGGATGGTATAATGCTGAAGTTCAAAGAATTAATGTTGGTCTAAACTAACTTGGGCTCCTGCAAAGTAAAATAAAAAACCTAATTTATTTTGCTAAGGTTTCAATTTTAGTAACTGTCATGACAGGGATGATAAGAATATTCTTAGTGTAAACACCACTAACAACACTAAACTTGAATAATGGAACTCTCTGATTTCACTATATTCCCTCCGAAAATATAACAGTTGTAAATACAGATCCAGCCCTGACCCAAGGTCTTCTTTGATGGAGACAAGAGAGTGGGGTGTTTTTAGGGATAATATTGTATTTCTGCTCACCAGCAAGAACAGCTGCCGTTAGCCACTGCGCTCAGGAGTAAGATCCTGTCTGTCTTTCACTGTAACTTGGTAGGATGCCAGAGGTACTTTAGGGAGACAACTCAGGTGAAGGAACAGAGCAGCAAGATGAAGGAATTAAGGGAAAGAAAGCCTCCTATTAGGGAAGGAAAAGAGGCTCTGATGCTGCTGCAAGATTTTGGTTCACCATCACCAGGATTCAATATTTTGATATTTCTTCTTATCTTGTTTATTTTTTTAAATTAAACACTATATTTAAAACTACATTTTTAGAATTTTAAATCAAGACAAGAAGACCTTTCAGAGACTTTCAGAGACCTTTCTTTTTTGGAGGGATGTTTTTTTCCAGATTTGTGGGGCATGTTCAAAGTTTCCTAACTACAGAATTTATTATGGAACACAAAGAGATAACCTGAATTCATTTGGCATTTCTAATCATAAAAGGTTTTTCTTACATGTCCATCTACTCTTTTAGCAGGATAAAATTTCAGCATATAAGGTGGGCTCATTAAGGGGTAAATCAGGATTTTGTAGTGATGGGAGTCATTCTTTGTTGCAGAGGCTGGGAGTGCTGAATGAGTCTGGGACTGCAGAAGATAGAAAGACCATCTTACACAGCAACCCCATGGTATCATGATGATCTGGCCTCTCTTCCTCCCTCTGCTTCCTGGGAGGTGGTTCCAGGTGACTATTAAAACTCACTTCCTGAAGGTATTCAGAAACTCTGTGCCATTGCTTTCTGGGTGCCTGTGGAGGACCAAGATGCAGAACATCTTGACACACAATTGCAGCTAAACTGAATGGGGAACTATGATGTTAAAAGCTATAGAATACTTGCTGTGATAGATTCTAAAAAAATCATTCCTATGTGTGTGAAATTGGTCTGTCAGCTCTAGCTATGTCTGCGTTTCTGTTCATTCAGAGTAAGAATGTGGATGGGAATGCCCCCTAAATGCCTACAGGTATTATTTTACTTTGTAGCTGATGGAAGCACTATAAAAAATAATGTTGTTGTGAAATCTGAGACAATCAACATTATTTCTTTCTGTGTACATGTGACATGCCTTCACATCTTGAACTGAGCAGATAAAATGGAATCAGTAGATGCTCACCAAGAATATCCCCAGGAAAAGACTTTTGCAAGTCAGTAATTTTTATTTTTATATGTATATAACAGGACCGAATTAGCATTGTCCAGGCAGCAGTATTAGAAGTTGTGTATTTTGACTATTTTGATATGAAACCTCATTGTGCTTTCACTGTAAGTATTTAAGTGCTTGTAAGTAATATGCTGACTAGGATGTTTCAATAAAAAATAATTATGTTGGTACGAAGCTTTATTTATATTTCTTAGAAGCTGAATCTAATGGAAATAAATGTTGTTTCTTCTATGTTGCATCTTTTCCCATTTTCAATGCTGAGTTTTCTTTTATACTTCAGCTTTATTGTCAGAATATGAGGGCATTTAAAGACTGTCAAAGGCAGTGTCCAAATAAGGAGTTTCCATTCCATAATACTAGTAAATTAGGAGTAATCATTTTATAATCACACCTGCAGTCTGCTAAACTGAAATATCCAAATCAAAACAAAGCTCTTTTAGAACTTTGAATTTTGATTCTAGCTTTGCTAAGGCTTACTCCCACTGGGAAGTTTTACAAAACAAGGCTGTCATTGCAGAGTCAGCAGTCATCATCAGAGCCATCAGAAGAGGGGCTGACTAATCCAAAAAGCACATTGACATAATAGGAGCTAGGATGGATTAAACACTCTGAGGGAGGGTATAAGTAAACAGACTTTACATAGTGCTCGGTTTGGTGACATCTTCTTAGTGAGATGCCCTCTCTGTTCTTACTAGAGACAGGTCCATATGATGGCAAGACTATTCCAAGTTGATTGAAAACTGAATATTATCAAGTTCTGAGTGTTTAACATGAAACATTGTTAAGATCCTCTAATATTCAGAGAGTGATCAACATCTCTCTTTGGAAAGCTGTTTTCTTTGAGCTAGGCCTATAAAATACTGGTCACCTCAGAACATATTGATCAGTCTCCTTCCCCACTAGCAAAAAACTCACCTGGGCAAAACTAATATTGCTTCTACAGCTTACCATGAATATCAGAGCCTGGCAGGATTTCACTACCTTCAGTTTCCTCTACCAGCAATTCATAACAGTGATTTAATAAGTTCTGTCCTCCTTTGGAATATGGCCACAGTTTAAATTGCTCAGAGGTGAATCAGATCAGGCTAAGTGCTACCTCCAAGCTAATCCCCTTTTCTCAAACCAGTGCTCCCTTCTGGCCTCTGTGGTTTCCTCTGCAAAAAGCACTCTTCCATATTGCATTGGTTAACTGCTTCTGAATTTGTATGTAATATGATGTGAGGTAGCAGATTCTCTGGCCCACAGGTTATGCAATTTACAACCTTAAAAGGAAAATTATTGATAAATTTCTGGTGCTGCAAAAATAAGTGGAATTTTTACAAAGTAAGATCTGGACATGATCTTTGCTTGAGTTTATTATTCTGCCTGTTGCTCCCCCAAGTTTCCCATGCCTCTAGACAGACTTAGTTTAATATCCATCACTGTTATCTGTCACACTGACGTGCCGCACAGGAAAATTCTTCTGCTTTTTTTTTTTTTTTTTTTGGTGGAGAAATAAAAAGTTATTGGCATAGGTAGTTTGGAAGCCAGAACAGCTTTCTTACCCAGTGAGATATTATTGTGTTTCAGAAGCATCTGAAGGGAGTCAAACCTAGTCCACACATATGTTCAATTTTACATGGTGTGCTGAGGCCAAAATTTGGGGCCAGCTGCTCCCAAGTCTCTGGCATGTGCTTTTCTTTAACCACATAGAGCATTGCCTGTCTGTATCTGCTTGCATAGTTGTGGCTGCAGCTTCAGAGCCATATATATGTTTCTTAGCCTCTCAGTGTCTTTAAAAAAAAAAAGAAGAAAATACGTCATTTGGAGTTAAGTCTAAAGAAGTGGTTTGCTGTCTTTTGGCTTATTAAACTGCAGTAGTACCAGAAAATATAATGTGACAACTACTGCCTGACTTTTTGCATCTATACAGAATAGATTTTAATGTTGTTTTAAAACTTAGACTGTATAGGAAATGAAGCCTCAAAATTCATGTATTCTGGCTGCATGTAAACTGGTACTTTTTTTGTCACACATGAGGACAGAGATTAAAAACAACTTTATAAAGTATTTATGAGGTTTTGATTTACCACAATCATTTTCTCTGGCTTTTAGAGTCTCTGAATAGTATCTTAATGCTAGATCATATTTTCTGACAGCAAAACACCAGATACACTGTAATGATTTGGCATTCAGCCTTTTGGAATGAAGGCCAAAACTGGTTAAATAAATCTTTTTCTATAGCAAGGAGCTATGATTGTATTGTAAACTCTGCATAAATCTGTGATATTACAGAAAGCAACTGTTTTGCAATAAGTTGAATTGAAAAAAAAAAATCTACGGAAAAAATTTCCCATACTGGAAAGATGTCAACATGGTATTTTGCTACCCAAGTCTTCTATACTGTTGCAACTGAACTTTTAATAATGTAACAGAAAGTGTTTTTCTTGATTATTGTTCTCAAGACTGTGTGAGAATCCCAGACCAGAGTAGTATTTCATAAAAATATTAACTTTATTAATAACACATAAAACACACTGGGATTCCTAGGAGTCAGTTCCACACATGGCTTAGAAAAGGCAGGTGTTTGTGAAGTAGCATAAACTCATGCTATGCAAGATTTCTATCAGGAGGGGCAAAGCTCTGAGTTACTTTGCATTCAGCTGGAGCCAGTGGTGTAAATATATTCACTGATGTGCATTTACTGCTAGTGGTGTATGACTGCAGGTCTTAGAAGTGATGCAAGACATCAGGGTTGCTGAGCTACACATGCTGCAAGGGTGTAGACAGACATCATCCTCACCCAGAAGAGCTTATAGTTTAAAATACAGATGTCTCAGACCTGATGGAAAGGGAAGCAGACATATTTAAGAGAAGCAATTTACACCAGCCACAGACTGCCAGTGGCAGCAGCAAAAGGAGGAGTGATCCCGAGGCTGAGCCCACGGTGCAAGCCGTGGGTTCCAGTCCACAGGAGGGTATGTTTGTTTGTTTTCCCTTCAGGCCTTGGCGGGTGGAATGGCGGTGTGGCAGCCCAGGGCCACACGCTGCTGTGGAAGCAGAGCCACTCACTGCTGTGGCAGCCCAGAGCCACTCGCTGCTGTGGAAGCAGAGCCACACGCTGCTGTGGAAGCCCAGGGCCGCAGGCCGCTGTGGAAGCAGAGCCACTCACTGCTGTGGCAGCCCAGAGCCACTCGCTGCTGTGGAAGCCCAGGGCCACACGCTGCTGTGGAAGCAGAGCCACACGCTGCTGTGGCAGCCCAGAGCCACTCGCTGCTGTGGAAGCAGAGCCACTCGCTGCTGTGGAAGCAGAGCCGCTCGCTGCTGTGGAAGCCCAGGGCCACTCGCTGCTGTGGCCCTGCAGGCCGCGGGGCCCGGCAGCCCGGTGCGGGTGTGGGGCGGGAGGGGCGGGAGGGCCCCGGGGCTCCTCAGGTCAGGACCCGCCAGCCGAGGGGCCGCTGCCCCCTGTGACCCCCTGCGCTCTCTCTTCTTGAGAAACTACCTCGGTTTGGCTTTAAAAAGGGCTAGGACCAGCTGAACAAATGTATGGCTGTTTGGTGTAACATTTCCGTGTAGTTCAGGTTAATAGTTCACTTACAGTGAGTGCAAAGATTAAATCTGTGTTTTCCAGATCTTAGACACTCTACCTCAAAAGAAATAACAATAATGATAACCATACAATAATAACCATAAAGATAATAACGACAATAATAATAATAGTAGTAATAATAGTAATAAGAACTTGTTTAACTTTTAAATTTTTTAAAAAACAATGTCCAGGAAAGCACTGTCAGCAGAAGTGGTGAGTGACGGACAAGCCAGCGCGCAGAATGTACTGATGTGCAGGTCACGGCTCATAAAGCCCTGCAAGGGCAGGTTTTAGCTCCTTGGGCTTCACCATGAGCCTTCTTATCACCTTATGAAGCTCCAACTAAGAGACATGAAGCGGCCCCGTGCCCGGGCTCCCCGCGCCGCCGCTGCCAAGGGGCTCCAGCCCGGCGGGAGGCGGCAGAGCTCGTCCCTGTCCCGGTCCCTGTCCCGGTCCCTGTCCCGGCCCTCCGGACCGGCAGCATCCCGGGAGCAGGCGGCAGCCGGGAATCCTGCAGGGGGTGCTGGTTAGGGAGGGCTGCAGTGAGTACGTGCCTATAGGAGAGGAGCATTGGAATATATCCAGAGCCCAAATCCTTGAGTCTTAGCAGCTGAAAGATGTCAAATGCTCTCCTTAGGCTGAAAAGCGTTTGGCACGCTCCCGGAGTGTGTCAGGACGAGACTGGCACCGTAGTGCTCCAGGGACCACGAGGAAAACCTTAGGATTACAGCTGTAACTTGGCCACTTCCTCACTTACTGCCTTCAGTTTCAAACCTCTCAACCCATCTGAAACGGAGCAATGTCTCAGCATGATGCACTTAGCACATCTGATTGCTTAATTATTATCTGCCTTTCCACACTGCCAGGAGCACAGCTTTACCTGCTCATGTGGCACCCACATGTGCTGTCCTGAACATCAGTGTGTGAGCGGCTTGGGATCACTGCCACTCTGGTATCTTCTTCTTTTGCCTCTGTTAAAGCCTTTCATCCCAACTGCAACTTCTGCACACTCCCCTAGGTATGGAAATGTAAATGCATTCACAAAATAACTGGGCAACTAGCAGAACCTTTGTTAACTGCTTTGAAAGTGAAAAACACCTTCTAAATAGAACAGTTAAAAAGAATCTCTGTGCAATAGCTAAACATTTGCCAAGTAGATTAAATACAGTTTTTAAATTTTAGAGGTTTTTTTATAAGCTTCCCATAATTTAAAGCCACATGGACTTTAATTAAGTGCTGTCATAATGGCTAGTAAATTAATGTCAATAAACACAACATAACTGTCTCAGAAAATACATTTTTATTCTGAAAAAAAATCCAATCCAAGTGTTTTCACTTTCATTATGCAAGGACTACATCCCCTGTCCTCATACTATGGAGTTTTTAAAAAAGTTATTAGGTGTTTATCTGCATTTCCAAGGTAAAAAATATTGAGCTGAAAGAGGCCTCAAGACAGAGTTGGAGAGAGGAACATGTAGGCAGAAAAAGTTTTGAGAAAAGCTGCAAGTGTAGTTACGTCGAGCAAAAGAGTGCAGATGAGAAGAAAAAGCAAGTGGGAAGGTTCCAGCAATCAGGTACTTGCTGTGTGTACTAGTTACATCAATTTGCTCCTGGTCCTGTTCTGTAGCAAAGAACATAAGCAATGTTCTTGGGATGCAGCCTCTCTGATTGAAGCTATGGCTCTGGGTTCATGCTTTAATTCAGTCATTCAAAGTGAGGGGGCCAGAGGCAGATCAGCTTTTTTCCAGGCAGCTGTTAACAGGGTTTGCAAATGTCTGTTTAAGATGCTACCTGAGCAGAGTGATTTAATAAACTGAGAGCTCTCTTGGCACTTTCCATCCTTTCCCATATTCTGCCACTGCTTTCCTGCTGAATCATGTTTTTAGCCTAATGTCTGTTTCTTATTCTATTAAATGGACACAGTAAGCATTGCAGAGGCAATCAGTTATGTATTTTTCTTTCTAGACAGAAAAGGTGGTATATAATAACTGGAAATTATTATCTAGGATGTTTTAGAAGACCACAGGTTTTCTGTGGTCCCATTGTCTCCTCTCATCCTTGCAATACTATAAGTATGGTGTTAGTTTATTTTTTTTGTAATTTCTGCTTGGTTGTTGCAATCAATCCAGAATAAATGTGTATCTGTGTCCTTTTGGGCCAATTTAGAATGTTTTTTTCTTAATATTCTCTCAAAGAACTTGAAGATATATATGAAGCAAAGTTGCTGTCATAGCAGAGGAATCTGGCAGTCACACAGCAATTGGTCATAGAGCACCAAAATTACAGGTAGGGAGTAGAAAAGAAATCTTAGGAGTCACTGTTTGAGAGATGTTTAGATATGCAGAAGAAGGTGTTTAGAAAGCATTCCAAAACTTAAGGGTGCAGCTTTACGCAGATACTTACTTTAGAAAAATACATTTTAAAATTAGTAGACTGTTCTCTATTTTCCTATCAATGGTGTATTTAATATTTTCAAGTGATTGCATGTCAAGAACATCACAAGTGTCCGCCCACTGTCTAATTGTGCTGACTAGCAATTTGTAATCTGATAATAAGCAGTGAATTGGTTAACAACGTTGGTACTTAAGTGTGCATGTTTTGCTTCAAGGCTGACACCCTGGCAAGATGAATGGGGGAAGTTAACTTGCTTGATGCTATTGTTTTAGCTGGTGAGGATGAGGACTCAACAAGATGAAAGTATGTTGGTTTACATTGTCAAGGCTATCTTCACAACCAGAAGCTAGAAACTTCCTTTATTATGAGAAAACAAACACATAAATTCTGGGAAATAGAATAAAACACTCCATTAATCTGCATGAAAGCCTTAAATCATTCCGATTCATAGATTTGCTACCTGTGGAAATTCTTTTCTTCTGCATTTGGAATAAGAGTTTGTTGGGATCAGACAGCATCATTGACTGCATCCACTGATGGTCTAAGAAATGACTAACAAAAATAGATACAGTAGACTGTTTTTTAGAAATACAGCTTTCTGGAAATGGTGAAGAAACAGAAAGAAAGTCTAATAGAATGCTACCCTCTTCCATTGAAATCTGTTCAGAAAAATAAATTGTGTTCTATTTTTGGCTTCCTTTGCCTTGTTGAAGAGTATATGATAACTCATTTGATCTAGCTCTGCACCAGCTTCTCAACTGTGAAAAAAGAATGACTGAGTTGTGAATATTTTCTAAAATGTCGAGGAAATACAGATTAAAAATTATTATGTAATCCCTAAGCACCAGATTAGGTGACCTTTATTCATATTTAAACAATGAGAACTATTTACAGAGTAGCCTACTGTTCACTGTGAGTAAGGGTGAGAGAATCCAGGCTGGTTTTGTCTTGGCCCAGAGAATACTTCTGAACTGCTGTTTTCATTTGATTTTACAGTTCTATTTTCATATGATTGAAGGGACCTGAAAATGAATGAAATTGCAGGTTAGTGAATGATACTGTATCTTTGTAGACATCCACACTGTAACAATCTTTGACTATATCTTCAATTACCAATATCTCAGTTGTAATATCACTGCTGGGATTTTCAGAAAAATAGCATGTAATGTCAACTCTGTAGTTAAACTGTAACCAACAGACCCTGGGGAGCTATCAAGTTATCAGTCTTTAGTACGGAAAGCATAATGCTGGTTTTAAGTATAGCTACTCCAAATGGGTCAAGTTACAGCTGGGTTGTGTTTTAGTGAACTAAAATTAATAAGGTGTTTTTAGCCAAGCAGAAAAATATGTAAGTGTAGATATTTGTAATCAAGTTCTTGATTCTATAGGTTTTTATTTAACCTGTGAAAATTAGGTGTACATGCACATACATACACAAAACCCACCTGTGAACTGAAGTTCTCAGTAGTTTGTTGCCCAGAACCTCAAGCTGGAACAGAAACTCTAGCACTTCAGCATTCAAAATCTGGATGAGCTGCTAAAGTCTAAGATGTTTAGCATTGAACTTCTGTACTTTAGAAGTAGATTATACATATTCTGATCTGAATTGAAATAAGTGATAATTGGTAAGAAATCAGACAAAATCTTTCATTTCAAAACTGAAATGTTTGTAAATCAGTTGTATCCATAAATGTTCTCTCTTTGTAAAGGAAAGAAATATTTAGAGATCATGAGTAAGACCTAAATGCGAGCAAGTCACTTCTGAAGCCGCAGTGGAGGAAACATCTTTGCTGGCCTGAGCAAAACAATTAATCATTGTCCTTTGTGTTCTTTAATTAAATGTGTCAAGACCAAATTGCTTTTCAGATCAGCTACAAAGCTGAGAAATTGAAGGCTTGTAGCAGCCTTCAAGTTTCACATTTGCAGTAACTATTTTTCTGTGATTCTGTAAAGATCTCTATTTTCCCTCCAGTTCCACTGGTAAATCTCCAAGAGACAGTATCAGTACAGGCCCAAGTGATTAGTCATTTTTGTCAAAGCATGTAAATTATAACTGGGCCAGTAATTCTAAGGGAATCTAATCCCAGTTCACTATTGCTTTTGAAAGAACTGAATTCTGTTCTTCAGCCTATTTAGCAAGGTTGTCACCTGCTACCTGTATGAACTCTTTGACACATGCTTCAGTTAAAGATTCAGACAACACACACTAAGCTTGCTTTTTGTTCCATTCACTGAAAAGTCAAAAAATCTAAAGATGCCTAAATGAATTACCATACTACTAATACAACCTTTAAAAACCCATAGAAAGTACTAATAATTTTTTTTTCTAATTTGGGATTTTTCATACAGAAGAAAAGGAAATAAAAAAATACTTAGTACTATTGGCTTTATGTATGTTTATGTGATATTTAATTTCAAAATTAAGAAGTTCAGAACTTCTGAAGTGGAATAGAGATACAATTGCCTTTTCCAAATTTTACTTTCCAAAATGTGAGTAGCATAGGAACACTAGATAGTTTTGGGATGGTTCTGCACTTAGTCTTATGATGGATCCATTAAGTGGTTTTATTTTTTAATCAGAGATACTTATATGCTTTTCTTGGCATACTTTCCTGGACGTCGTATAGTTTTGTGCATATGTACATATTATCTGTCTATATTTGAAAACTGTTATTTCAGTGTTCCTGATGGGAAATTGAGGCACAGAGAGACTAAGGGACTTTTCCCAGATCGTAGAGGACATGAGTTAGAGCAGGCTAAAAGATCTAGAATTTATGGTTAACTTCTAAAGCACTCCATAGCTTTTCTTTGGACAAAACAGTGCCAGCAATTAATTAAACTGCTAAATGTTTATTTGAAAATCAGGCAAACATTATTAATTTAATTTGGTGAGTAAAAGAAACCCCAGAAACCCAGCGTATTTCTGGAATTAACTTCATTTTGATGTGTATTTTGTGGAAAGGAAGAGCAAGTTTGTTATTTTTTTCCCATCAGAAACATCTGTACACTTTGCCAATATCTGCCTTGGCAGTAGTTTACTAGTAATGTATATATTTTGCCTTTTAGAAAACTGTTTTCCCAAGGCTGAGAAAAACTGTGCACAAAATTATGTGTCATTTAAACATGAAAATATGAAATATAATTCAGATTTGATAAATTCAGTGTGAAAAGACATACTACTTAGCAATTTTTAACAGACATCTTTAACCTAAAAATATTCTATCGGTTGAAAGGAAAATGAAGGCAGAAATGAAAATTCACACAACTAAAAACAAGAGTAATAGCAGTGGATTTAAAACTGACTCTGGGGAAATATGGACAATTGATACAGGAAGATGAAAATACCTTTGAAAAACTCTGTAGAGGGTGGAGGGAAATAAGAAACAATACATGAAGTATATAAAGAAAAAGTGAGATCTTAGTAATTGCTTATATCCTGTTCTCAGCAAGGATAGTAAAAACATAGATCACAATGTGCAAAAGGCAGATTTGCTCATTCATATTTCTTTTGTAAAAAAAGGCAGGAAGATCTATTTCTACCTCAAAGATAATGAGAAGTATTTTATATCTCCTCAGTAGCTAGAAATAATGCTGAACATTTTTTTTTTTGTTCAAATGGACAGGATCAGAAAATAGGTTTGATGCAAGTTTAGGTAGTTTATTTGAGTGTACTAATATTTTTTAAATTACAGAATGCTGGGGAAATTGCAGAAAACTTAATGTCAATATTTTAAATTGATCTGTTGAAAATCATACAAAAGGCTGACTAAAATGGAGGTAGTAAAGAAATAAGTACAGATGAGGTATAGTCTTGGAGGGGAAAATATTTCTAGTGTGGTCCTGTGAAGAACTGTTCTTTTACTAATGCTATGCAGCATCTTTAGCAAAGTCTGGAAAATGTGAAATTATTGATAGAAAAACTTTCAAGTGACAAAAAATTAATGAGAATGGAAGAATAATGAGCTCATCTGGAGTGTTCATTGCAATAAATTCATTAAAACACAATATTTTTGTGTAGTCAAAACAGGCCAAATGAAAAAGAATTGACATAGCAATTATTATTGGGAAACTGAGTTCTCTAGAATGGACTTAAATACTAATTTGAAGGTAAGCTACAAGAATAAAGCTATGATTAAAATATAACATGCAATCCTTTTATGTCTAACCAATGGCATATGGATGGAGATGATGATACTCCATCTGTGTATGTCTGTATATTAGTGAGAACATTCCTGCAATACTGTGTTCAGTTCCAGGATTTATGCTTCACAAACTAGAAGGGGCTCAGAAGAAAACTGCAAGAAAAGTATCAGGTCTGGGAAATGTGCTTCATCCTGAGACACTGAAGAAGCCTAGTTTACTATAGGCAAGAAGGAGACTTCATCATAATACGTAAGGCCGTTCATGGAAATTACGTTCTTGGCCATTTTGTTACAAATGAAGTCTAACAAGGTATTTTAAAATACAATTTTTAATTTTTTAGTTTTTGTTATAACTTGATCATAATCCAATTAATGTTACAGATGGAACTACGAGGAATTTAATTTTGACAATTCTGAGCTGAAAACAGAACACAAGTATCAAGTGATAGTAGTTAATGTTTGGAACAAATTCTTACATAGCAATGTGCTGAATTTTCCATCTGTTGCAGTTCTTTAATTGAGTCGTAACATATCTCCCAGAAAGACAGCCAGCATAGAACAGATAGTACAGCTGATGCAGGAATTGCTGTGTCTTGGTCTCTGGTTTGTATAACAGGTTAAGTTAGAAGACCAAAAGGTAGCTCATGGGTATCAAATCATCCAGGAAAAAGTAACTGGGGTATACATGGGGGTGAAAAAGGAAACGCTCGTGTACTATAAATACCAGTATCACAATAAAACCAAAATGGAATGGGAAAATTATATTAAATAATGCAAGAAAGTACCACTGGTTTTAATGCTTTGCTAACAACTAAAGGACTGTTTTTCTGATACTTAGCCTGCCCTTAACTTCCTTACTTTCTACAATTCAGGTAATTTTTGCTAAGTACAGTACTGTCTAATTTGCCTGGCACTTTGTACTGATCAATGTGTTTGAATTAGGTTTAAAGTTTTAAAATCAAACACAGTGAACACTGCAAAAATTATGAAATTTTATATATGGGTGTATGCATCAAGGAGGCACAGAGAGTTTTTCTTCAGCTGTTCTCAAAAGAACTGGAGTGCAGATGAGTCAGACAGAAGAAAACTTATTCAAATGTATCACATATGTGTTTATGGTCTTCTGTCCTTCTTAAAACAGGTTCTCCACATGCACTTCAGTCTACTCCACTGCTAAATGGGTATATTAACAGCTACAACAGAGCAAGGAAAGACTACAGGTATTAAGACCTTGAGATTTTTTTTTCTTATTTTGGTTGATGGGTGAGTTTTAGGTTTAGGTTTTGGATTTTTTGTTAGTTTTGTTTTGTTGGCTTGGTTTTTCCCAAACAGAAAGCATTTAGGTCTGTGATGAGAAAGTTCCTTATAGCAGCAATGGCACATGTATTAATTTAAGAAGCATAAATCCTCTAGTGTCATCTAGCAACTTTGGGAAGGCCCATAGATTAAAACATACATTATATTTTGTGCTCCATACATATGGGCCAAAATGCAACTCTGTTGGCTCAAATCTGTATATAATGTTATCTGATGCATTGTCTTCATTTCTACTGAAACAGGCAGCTTCTCTCCAGTGACCAAAACCATATATGGCTTTATGCTCTGCTTCGTTTTGAGAAAACGCCCCTGTTTATATTTCAAGCCCACTTATTAAAACACATATGTGCTTCTTGGACTGATTACAAAAATGTCTGCTTGACAATCTTCTTTATAGACACTTTACAACTTCAACAATAACAAATCGAAGGCTTTTTTAAGTAGGCAATTATTTCACAATACTTTACCTGAGAGGTTTTGCTATTTATATTGCTTGGTCTTTTCTCTGTTTCCTCTTATGATTCTTCTGCCAGTGTTTGGTATTTGTTAAACTTCCTCTTCTAGTTAGAATGTGTTTTGAGCTTGGAAACTTTCCAGGTGGAAAAAAAGGCTTTCTGTGAGCTTTGATAAATTATTTTATTAATACTGAAAATTTACTAATTTCGGTTCTAAATAAAGGGACTATGTGATTTTGTTTATTTGTTTACTTGCTCTGTTTTTAAATCCTTATAAATTATTCTGCACATGTTTTGTTCATTTTTATACAGTTTTAGCCTCATACAGGAAGTCTTTATGGATTTCATCTATATCATTAGAAAATACTGGGGGTGAGAACATCTGGAAATAAATTGTATGACCCACTTTAGCATACTTTGCACTGTGAAAGCTTGTATATTATTTCAATGGCCCCTGGAGCTGCTGTTCTGGACAGTTTTTTTCAGCCTGCACCTCAAAATGACTCACCTCTTCTATCCCTTGCTTCCCCAAAATAAATTCAAAGCATTGAAGATGTGAGGGAGGATTGCAAGCATATTAATGTATAGACTATATTTAGTTTAAAATTACTTTTTGCAGTATAGCCTGTATTCTTCCATTCCAAAGCTCCCAGTGCAACCATGAAGAAATTTCTTCCTTGTCTCACCAGGAGAGTCATGATGGCAAGTATCTTGCTTGTTCCTGCTCTGTGGGGCTTTAAAGGCACCTGTATTGAATCATTCATTGGTGCAGCAGTTTGCCCACAGCTTAGTGAATGAAGCAGTGAGCTAATGAATGAACATTCCTACTTAAAACAGACATATATATCTTCCAAGTTGTATTCCTTCATCTCAGTGGCACACCTCAGCCCATTGGTTCAGTCCAAAGTAAATCCATAACATGTCATAGCTGGACAGACCTCTGATGAGATTCTTTTCAACAAGTTAGCATACTGTTAAGCCATTATTTTCAAGGTCTCTAACACAGAAGTCCCTTGTTGAACAACTTTGCTTTATTTGGCCAACTGTCTGAAGGCACGTTTGAGTGGTATTTTAAATTCCCAATTCATGAATAATATTCCAACACAAATGTAAATCTTTGTAAGCATTGAACTACTGCTGTGCATTCTAATAACATATGGAAGATAATATTGTGCCCATTCTTAATCACTTAATTAAAATCATTTCTGCAACAACTTTATATAGCAGTACATAGTTGTTTGGGGTGTTTTTTTTATAAATTTGTGTTTTTAGAATAAGTCATGGGAAGATATTTTTACTGAGCTGTCAATAATGGTAAGTCTTAAAGCAATAACCTCAGTAACAAGACTTTATATTCATTCCCAGTTGGACAGTCTTGAAGGGGACAGTGAGGCAGTGGTGTGAGCTGCTGGCAGGACATGTCTGGAGATCTCCTGGCTCTGCTCTGGAGAGGAA
Source organism: Zosterops lateralis (assembly GCF_965231275.1). Classification (NCBI taxonomy): domain Eukaryota; kingdom Metazoa; phylum Chordata; class Aves; order Passeriformes; family Zosteropidae; genus Zosterops; species Zosterops lateralis. The sequence goes on along the minus strand of NC_139762.1, from coordinate 30,359,620 downwards.
ACCAAGGAGAGTGTTGGCTGGCTCACTGAGCCTCCTGGCTGAATCTAGCCTGTCATATTTTTAAAACACCCAAGCAACTGTGGGTGTCTTTTAGAGGAAGTAATTGCTGTTAGCATTCTTTTCCTATTGCTTTCTGACCATCTCAATACTTTCTTAAGGTGTTGCCTTAACAGGAATGTGAACTGTATGTAGGCCTGAAGAAAATTAACAGTGACTCAGAAAATGAAATTTATCTGGAAAAAACCACATTCCTCAGGAATACAGTATCATGGAGACTTGATTATTTCTTCTTGTGGAAGGGGCCAAGGTGTTTTATGATACCATACAGTTCTGGCTGAGATTGGCCTGCAGCCCAATCAACTAGTCATTCCTTTCTGGTATATTTCTGTATTGGACTTGTGCTGAAATGCCCACAGGAGATTTGGGTAACTCTCTACAAATGCTTTTGCAGGTAGTGAGTGTTAATATAATTTAAAAAATCTGTTGTTTTCCCACCCCTCTCCTTCTCTTCACCTCTCTTTGTGAAAAAGGTAAATCATTCAGGAGTTGCTTTCAGCATATACCAGTTTGCTGAATTTACAGGAAGGGCTGCAGTTCCTCTGTGCACATGATGCTTTCTAATACATCACAGACTTTTAACAAAAAGCTATTAAAAACATATATGAAACAAACAAACAAAAAATACTTTTCTTTCAAAATATCCACACAGGAAAATGCTATGTAGCTAAGCATGCTAGTACAACCCTACCAGAAACTTGTGGACCAGATTATGCTCACTGAATTGTGGATATTCTTTTAAAAAATGAGGGCATAAAGACTCCTTCTTTCTTCTACCAGCACAAGCTGAAAACCTAGACATATTTAGCCATCAGCTGCCTAAGGAAATGTCACTTACCAATGTTTAGGATGATAGATTGCATCCTTTAGATGTGCCATTCTCTCTCTTTCCTCTCTAAGGAGATCCATTCTCAATTTTTTACCCTTAAAACCTAAAAGAATCATAACAAAAGCTTCTCACTTCATTCATCACTTCCACTTCCTCCATTTTGGGAGCGTTTACATAGCACAAAATGTGGTGCTTGTGGCACGCCGCTATTTCCCCGCATTTGAGCTTAGAATCAGCTATGCTGGTCAGAAAAGCAGAACTGCTTTTTTAAAAAATAAAAAAATTAAAATAAAGTCCTGTCTCAACTGCTCTTAGAAATACCTATAATCTCACATCAAAAGGTCTGAAATATTCAAGATTATTCACAAACACATAAATGAATTTTGGGAATCATGTAATGCCCAAGATTGACAGGATAACGGTGAAAACAGCCCAAACCCATCTTGACCAGCTCTGAGATACGGAAATAAAGCCTGAGATTTTCTCAGTATCCTGTGCTGCTGGGGGCAGTCCCTACTTTGTGGGGAGCACCAGCCTTGGGGTATTCCTTGCTGTGGGCAAGGAATACCCCAGTATTTGGAAGTTCAGCCTTTCAAGGTCTTCAGTCTTACAGCACTGCTCTCTCCTCTGCAACGGCAGCTAGACTCAGTGTGGACTAGACTCGGTACATATACATTCCTTTTTTATAGTTTATGAGTATCATTGAGAATAAGAAATATGCCTTTGAACTATCTGAATTGGGTCAGAGTAGCTCTGGAGGTGCAGCATTATGGAAATGGGCTCACATTCCTTCTAGATTTAAAGCAGCCATACAAGTGATTCAGATAAGAGAAATTCTGAGTTAGAAGGGACCCATAAGGATCATCAAGTCCAACTCTTCAGTGAATTTACAACCTTGGATTTATAACCATGCTCTAAAAATTTAGCTAATTCCTACTTTACCATATAATTGTTCATCTGTGATGTGCCTGGCCTAATTAATTAACTCTGCCTGAGAGATATTCAGTACCATTTCTGCCCTGAGAGAAACAGTACTGGATCCTAGCAGAGATTCTGCAGGTCAATAACACACCACTGCAAATGGACAGTAAGAAACAGAAGTTCAAGAAGAAGGGAAGAAAAAAACCCCAAATGAACACATTTTGTATTTCAAAAAAAACTGCTCAGACTCCAACAGTGTGGCTCAGGGTCTCTTTCATTCACAATATTGTCTCATGTTTTAATAGTTATAGACTGGTTATAGACATGAGTTCAGCCAGTGACCTTGGCAAACTTCTAGCATCCATCAGGTTCTGCTGTTCCATTTGTGTGAAGAGCTGCCACTCTCAGGTAATTTGGAAGCTGGTACCTACTCCCTTTATTTGGTTCTCACTAGTTCCTAAACTGGAGGAGAAAATGTCATTCCTTATTTACCCTTATCATGTCATTCATCATTCCATAGGTATTTATTATATTGCTTTGTTCTTTGACCTCCTTTTAGTTTTAGCATTAGCCATTTAACTGTCCTGTCTCTTCAACTAATGAAGATCTGAAGACGGTGTTTCTTATCACCAGCTGTTTAGGGTTTTTAAGAGGTTTAGTGAAAGGTCTTGTAAAGAAACAAGGTATTTCTTTTCCCTTATATTTAAGGAATCTCCTCTGTCATTTCAGTTTATTTATCCACTAACTTTGCTGCTTATTTTAGCTTTTACTCATTTTCTGCAGAACCAATGTATTGGCCTGCATAGATCCACAGGTCTCTTATTTCTAGGTATTTGGTATCAGTTTGTCTGCCTTGTTGTCCATCAGTACAAAAGAATTTTTAAGAGGAGGCCTTGAACTGGGCTAATAGAGGTTTATGTCCTATTTACATGAAGAAAAGGGAATCGAACACGCATCTTACCTGGCATGAATGGCAGCCCTGATTCTGTATGAGTGTACGTCCATCTTCAGTTTTGTGAATCATACCCCTTGTTTCTTTAGCATTCCTTTACATATCCATGAAAACATGCTATTTTGCTTTAATGCTGTGTACATTGCTTTGCATTTTTAAAAAAGTATTTTGATTAAAATAGAATAAATCGTGTTTTTCAGGTGTGGGGGAATTTTCTGCTTTGTCTTGAAAAAATAAAATCTCTATTTGCACAGAGTAGATACTTTTCAGGAAACAGCTTATGATATTTTATTTTGCTCTGAATATGTATTTGACTTTTTTTCCTGTAAACTCAATATAATGTCTCAGTTCATACATCTGTGAGATCAAAAATGCACTGTTCCAAAGCACTGGGTAGGAAATATATAAAAAAATGCAGGTGTCTGAGCAACAGTTTGACAAGCGGAGAGACGAAAGGAACAGAGGGAAAGGAACAGTGTCAGAGAAGTGTGAAGACAAAGGGTCTGGAGGCAAGGTTCGTGCTCAGTGTCATAGGGGAAATAGAAACTCCGCCGGTGTCAGCTTTCTCTCCATAATGCATCTCTGTCTCAATTCATGCTAAATAGATTGGCATGTACTGCTGACAGCCTATTATTTTACAAGCCATGTGTTTTTTAAATATATATATAGATAATAGTACACTTTAGTCCCTTGGCTAGATTATCAATAGGGCATAGTGGCAATCCACATATTTATAGATTTGGGTTATTGTAGTGTAACAGTGAGAAAAGTGTTTTGTTTTCTGGGGGCTCTGGTGATTCCTCTAATGGAGCAGAGAGAACTGGTGTGTTGCTTGTTCTCTCCTTCAGCTACCAAGAGCTGTTTGGAGACTGAGTCACAGGAGCTTAGAAAATGGCTCAGTCTTATGCAAAGCAAGTGTCTGCAATAAAGCAGATGAGCTGTGCTTGGAAGTACCTGCTTCTTCCAACTCTAAGTTTTCATTTTGTCTTTAGGCTACAAATGGTTTAAGTTACACAGGTGAATCTCAGTTCAGGATGCTGAATCTTTTTACCACTAATGCTGTTGTATTACTTAGGCAGCACAACAATATCCAGTTCTGCTTCTGGAAACAGAAAATTTTCAGGGTAAAATTAATAAAATTTTGTTTATAGTTTCTCTAGCTTCTGTAATATTATTTTAATTAGTTTTAAGACAGAGAAAGTTGTCAAGCTTTGTATCTAGCCCCTATAGCCATGGTTATCAAGAGAGGACAACAGCAAAATTGAGCCATCCAATTCGTCATGTGTAATGTCTCCCTTTCAAACACCATTGTACACCACTCCCCCAGCACATCAAGAATGGCACATCAGGAATATCCACATACGAGGGCAAGTGTAGGTAGCAGGTGTCATCTGAGACTTGGTTGCTCTGGGTCATATATTTCACTATATGAAGGAGATACTACTAATAGCTTGCGCATGTGTGCGTTTTCTGCCATAAAGGGCAGTTTGCCAATCTCTAGGCCTTGTTTAAGACATTATCTTTCTGTCCCACAATGTTTTTTCCCCACTTTAAATTCTTTGTACTGCTCCAGAAGTGCCTCCCCACCTACAGCCAGACAGGCAGGCAGTGAGGCAGGTGGCAGCTGCAGATGTCACCTGTTGAGCAGCGATTACTGTTTCAGCCCTTTGGACAGAGTGATGCAGGAACAGAGTTCTCTCAGGGCTGAGGTTCAGCCCAGCTGAGGTGACAGGACCTTGCTCTACCAGTCTGCATGTCTCTGATTTTTAAATAGATTTCTATCAAACAAATGTAAATCTTGATGTGTGGAGCCTGGATAGAGTTTTGGTGAATTGTGTTGCTTAAACTAATTAATGAGGGCTGTACTGAAATAAATAGGGTTTTAGCAATACTCAAAATGTGCTTTAAAAACTGTTTTCTGTTTGTTCGGTTTAAAATCAGTTTAATTAAATAAATTCACATTTACACCTGATAAAAGCAAGCAATAACTTCAATGTTTTATAAAAATAAAGTAAATTCATATCTTAAGGTTATGACAATATTAAAAATATTATTTATGATTAAAGTTTACCAATGTGTCTATATCCAGATGTTAAGAAATGCTGAAAACTTTGTATGCCAAGGCCTTAAGTTTACCTTCATTCCATGTCTGCTCTTTTTGACCATACTTTTTTTCCAATATGCAGTATAATTCCACATTTTAGCCAAAGACTCCAGTCTCATGCTATATAGGCTGTCAGTTGATTCTTTGTCTTCTTGCTCTTCTGCAGCATGTCAACACTATTTCTTGCTCTCCAGCTTTCTTTTGGAGAGCAGTTTAATTGCATTTGAATGCCTGGTCCCTGGACTGCTCTGTGGAGCCAGGTAGCTGAAGATCAGGCAGGCAGTCTTTGGAGTCCAAGACTGCAGCTGGAAGCTGCTAGGACAGACTAAATGGATAGGAGCTGTTAAAAAATAGAGCAGAGGCTGATACACGTGAGCTGTAAATTATTGTCTTCCAATTCTTCTTCCTGTAGAATGAAATAAGTGCAACCCTTGCTTTTTGGAAAATCTCATGAGACCCTAGATCTACAGGGATTTTTTTTTTTTAATGAAAAATAAAATACAGTTTCTTTTGGCACCTGAGTGCTCCTCCATGCAAGGCAGTATGTGGGGCTTCTTTGCAATTTTTCTTTTGCTCCTACTGAAATCAACAGGAAATCACAGTTGATTTGGGTGGAAAGAGAATCTACACAAAGTTCAACTGGCTTTTCAGCTGAAAGCTCACAAGGATTTTATCACTGGTCAAAGCCTTCTTCCTGTTTTATGTAGAATTTTCTATTAACCATAAAAGCTGTATTTTTCCCCACTATCTTATGTTCACAGAAATACTAGAACTGCCATACCTAATCAAACCAATGGTCCATCTAAGCTAGTATCCTTGGCTCCAGATGCCCCAGAGGAAGGTGCAGGAAAATTCATATCATTTCCCAGGGGAAGTATCTTCCTAACCTTTGGCAGTTTTTGACTAGCTATTACCCTGACCGTGAGTGCTTATAATCATTATACACTTTTATCCTTTCTAAGGGTTATCTATCATGTATGTTCTATTGTTTGAATTATTCCCTACAGGTTTAGGGATAAAGGTCACAATAGGACAGAGATCACGATTCACAGTAGATCAAAAGCCACAGTGTGTCAAATGTTGTAATATAATTCATACTCATGTATACAGCACATACATAAAGTGATAGTTCATGCTAAGGCATTGCCTCACATTGCTCTTACAGCTATAGCTCCCCTAAGAGTGTTATAATATGCTATTGACTTTCTTGTGGATTCATCGTGCTGTGAATTATTTCTGGCCAGTGGAATGCATGGAGTTACCTTTTGGGTATTACTTAAGCAGGCGTCTTGTGATTGTGCCAGAGATCTTTTTTGCAGGAGTCAAGGTGTGTATTGTTTCCCTAGATTTTTATTATTTTTTAAAGGAAAAAAAAAATAGGAAGGGGAAGAAACAAGATTTACACTTTGGCTTAAAGATATACTGGGTATATGAAAATAGCTCTTTTTTTCACTCCCATAAAAGAACTGATCCCATGGTCTCAGCAGGAATATGTACATGAAGCCATATTCAGTAAACCTTAGGTGTCACAATTTTTCTGTTCTCTTTTAAACTGAAGAATAGCTGCCACCTATAGTTTTGTCCCCATAATTCAAACTTTTTAATTTCCTACATCTAGTTATTCCCTTTCCCCCCCTCATTCTTTGTTCTGTTCCTCTTGGAATAAAAAAGAGATATTAAATAAAACAAAAAACACTGTAAATGATCATCTTCCTAAGGACGCTTTACTCCTTCTAACAGTTTGACTTTTCACCTTTTGGGTGCTTAGTGGAAAAGCCATTACTTGCTTGCTGAGGAAAAACCATTTAATGAATCACAAAATCATTCAATTATTCTTAAAAACACTTCACATCACACATCTTTTTCCAAGTAAAGTGTGCATTTTTCACATTTAAATGGTGCATAACAGCCCTGTAGAATGTGTCCCTAGAGTTAGAGACATTTTAACAGAAAGGCTCCAGGAGTATACAGAGCAGTTTGATATATATAAGCATTAAAAAACTTGCATTAAGGATGCAGAATTTCCTCTTCTCTCTTCACTGTCTTTCAACAACATTTATGCAAAGTTGCCTTTCTGCTGTTGTGAATTGTCTAGCTTTGTGCAGAGCCGAGAACCACATGCTTCGCTTACTTCGGCTTGCTGCAGTACCACACGATAAAAATGAAGTAATAGTAAAGCTAATATGGGGCAGCAAAGAATTTAGAATGTTTGGGGGGTTTGTAAATAAAATGACATTCTCTCTAGGAAGGGTAGTAAGATATTTTTTCAGAAAAGTATATTATTTACAATCGTTGAGTCTGATGCTGGTCTCTCACCACTTTTTCTCTGCTTTTATAAGAGAAGTGCTTTCTGCAGACTGCAGTAGCAGCCATTTCCTACACAACGTTTTCTTTTTAGTTTTTTTTTTCCCTTTGAGGGTTTTTGGTTTTTTTAATGGACTTACATTGTAAAACTTTCTTCTCTGTGTTTTATGAAAACGTATGTTCTTTGCCCAACAGAATCAGGTGGCTGACTAGGTTTGCAAAACCAGCTTGAAGGTTGCATTTCTGCCAGGGCAAATGGGAGTCAGCCTGTTTATTTGAATGCTGGTATATGAGTCGTACCAGCTAAGGAGCTGGCCTTGAATTCGTAAACTTTCCTGCACTTTTATATCCCTGTATTTTAAACAAGTAATTTTTTCCATAGCAATAATTTTTTCCTTTTCTTTTTTTCTTTTTAAATTTAATAGGAAAGAGTAATATTTATACAACAGCTTTAGGCTAACTTAGATATCTAACTTAGGCAGAGCTTTAAGAACTAAACCTAGGTGTTTGTACTGCCCTGCGTAGCTGGCAGGGAGACAGAGGTGCCAGGGGGCTGTAGGCGAGAGGGGAGCTGCTACAATTCAAAGGACCTAAATCAGATGCCTGAAGTAGACAGTGTGAATAGCCCTCTAGATGACTGGAATTATTAGACCACATTAGAGAGAGAGGAAAAAAGTGAGCCTGGCATATGGTGAGCGTCCTACATATGGTATGTTGTTTATGTGTGTTTTTTCCGCTAGCATTTCTCTTTCCTTTGTTGCTCCACCTCCTCCTGCAGTCTCTCCTAACAACAAAGCTAATTCAGAAACTTCTGTGGTCGAAGGAAAGTTTTTGGACCTGTGCTGCTCTCAAAAGAACAAATACCAGGCAAAATGAGTTAGTTCTCTTTCCCATATCCTGCCTTGCTTAAGCAGTGCACTGTGTGTAATCTTCTATTTCTGTTTATTTCTTTGGAGCCGATAAGGTGTGCCCATGTATTAAAATCACTTGTCATAAAATTTACCATAATTCATCTCCCAAGACTGTGTCCTTCACTCAAATATCAAATTTTTTGGCAATAACTAGAAAGGATATGATAGACACACACTCTTCATACTATATTGATTCCTTTGGTCCAGTCAAATGCTGGTCTTATCCAATGTAGCTTCAGGGGGAAGCTCCCTTGTGCTGCAAAAAGCAGGCTCCACCTGGTTCCGATTAAGTTTCCACTGGTTGGATCTGCCCAGTGATGGCGTAAGAAAATACGAAGCAGAGAAGCCTGCAATTGAAGCTGTAGATTCATGGCCTATAAAACTAAAAGGCTATTATGGTCATCTACTCAGTCTGCCCCCCTGGGAACGGGGCACCAGAACTTTTCTGAATTACTCTTTTTTGTGTGCGCGTGTGTGATTTTAACAGAAAAAAAATCATACATCTTCATTTAAGCCTTCCAGCATGTGTCTCCAACTACATCTTCTTACCACTGGCTCTGTTACACCTTTGTCATCAGACTGAAAACTCTAGTGTTATCAAATCTCTGTTTCTTACAGAGTTATTTATAAGCTGTGATCAAGTAGCCTTTTAAACATCTCTCTGATAAGCTAAATAGATTGAGCTCCTTGCGTCTTTCACTACAAGGAATGTTTTCCACTCCTTTCATCATTCTTGTTGCTTTCCTCTGAACCTTTTCCAATTTTTCAACAACCTCCCTTGAATTGTGGACCCAGTGTTTCCAGAACAGGTTGCATCTGTGCCAAGGACAGAGGTAACAACCATATTGTACATTTCTCTGGTGATATGCTCGTCGATTGTTTCAGATTTGTGTCTACCCTCTTGTACTCACAGCTCTTGGCACTGACTATCTGCTCTCCAGGCTTTTTCAGGCTGCCTTCAGTCTGTGGGCAGGGTCTTTACCTTGTAGCAGTGGCAGTCTTTGTTACTAAATATAAGAGAATCTTATATTTCTCTGGATCAAAATTTACCATTCATTTAAATGTGGCCAGTTTCTTGAGCAACCTGAGTTCACAGTGACTGGTCTCACTCTTTATTTACTAATCTTCCAATAATTTCAAGTACAAAATTTATAAATATATATTTTTTTTACAACTGGTAAAATCGTCACCACAGGAAAAAAAAAAAAAAAAGATAGGAACATGCATCTGTGGATCATCGTTAAAATAACCACCCCTGATTATTTTTCCCCACTTGCTACATGCTTAGGATTTGATTCTATTTAGTAAGTATAGTGTTGATTTTAATATTTTTATCAAAATAATATGAATAAAAATGAAAATAATTTCCAGTATTTCTCAACATATTTAATAGTACTACAATTACCTTTATCCTACCAAGTTTATACTCTTACTAAATGATATCGAATTAGCTTTGGCAAGATGATTTACCAGAAAATCATGTTCTTGCTGCTTTGATTAAAATAAACAATATATTCCTCGAAACCTTATTTTGCTTTACATAAATGTGTGGTAGAAATGCTTAGAGACATTTAGGTCATCACATTTATTCTTTTTAACTATTCACAAAAATTTTTGCGTGGTTCTCTTGAACCTCCCTAGTTCTCCAAGACATATTAAAAATCCTCACTAACCATGCAGACTTCTCTGCCAAATGTATTAAAATACCTCCACAAAAATTATTCAGGTCTACTGATTTTAAAAATGTCTAGTTTTATTAGCTGCTATTTAATGTTCTCCTGCGCAACTACTGAAACAGAGCTTCATCATACTCATCTGATATGAATACATCATTTGAACTTTTCCCCAAAATACAAAAGAAAAGTATTTGAGAATATTTTTTTTGTTATTGTTATTGTTCTTACAAAAAGTCCTAGTAATTTCCACTTAGTAATGGAGCAAAGCATTTTTTAGGGTTTGTTTTTTTTTTCAGAATAAAATTTCAAACTGTCTTCATATTGTTCTTATCTCTGTTTTCTCTCTGTAATATTTGACTTAAAAATCCCTTATAATTCCCAGCTTCTAATTTATGTCAATTGCTACATTTCCTCTGCGCCTCCCTTTTGTTTTTGAGGGGTTTTTTGAGTAGCTACATTCAAATACAATGTCATTTTATTACTTTCAACAAAAGAGTAGAAGGTTTTTCCTTCATTGTGACTCTTTATGACATATCCTTTACGATGGGTTTAGCAGACTGAAGTTGTCAGTCAAGTATTTCCTTTAATACTTTCTTCAAATAACTGTTTCATACTCACTGTCAAATTTGTAAAAGCCGATTGTCTTACCTCAACAATTATAAGTATTAGATTTTAAGTAATTTTCTCATAACAATTATGTTGTTTTAGCTATGTGCACATAAGTAATTAATTTTTATTCTCTGTTCCTTCTGTTACTGGACTGAAGTAGAGAATTCCTCTGGATGCAGTTAGAGAAATTGTCATTTTTTATTTGTTTAATGTAGCTAGTATTTTGTTATGCACACTCTGAGGATTCCAGTTTTTGTTAATACTATTCCATACTTCATAAGCATTTTTCCTTTCTTAATGTGTTTCTTGACTGGTATGAAAGAAACCTAGATTTTAAAATTTTTATTTAATTTTGACAGCAACGAGAATCTTTAAAATGAGGCACATAAAATGAGATATAAAATGTCAGCCTGATTCAACTACAATTTGGATAATTTCTTCAAAATAAAGTGTGGTTTTAAAAATTTTGACACAGTTACTGAGAGGTGTGAAAGATTTAACGCACAGAAGCCATTTGGGTTTTCTTGTTAGGAGTAAAGTGTTAACTTGGAGTCACAGTGTTCTCTCATAGCCTCGGTTTATTTACAACAACATATGCAGATTGCTCACTTCAATGCTTTAAGCAGAAATACAAAACATACTGAAAATGCAGCTACAATTATAACAAATTATAAAATTCTGGAAATCAGGTCTGAGGTTCCAGGCTCTTTGAAGTCAGTAGTGCTCAAACTGTTAGACTTCCAGTATTTTTCTTCATAAAATGCTGTTCCATATTATAATGATTTAACTTACCACTAGCCTCATGCTAAAGTTTGTTAACTGGACTATAACACCCAATTACCTTACCCTGATTTAATCCCATTCTTAAAGAGGGTGAAACCTATTAAAAATGGTATTAAATAAAAATGCTTTCAGAGAATACATCTTCTAATTCTTTCTACGTGGTTCTGCAGAAAATTTTTTTTAAAAAAATACTGCATTTCTATTTGTGTCGCAAGCACACTATTCTTAACGACAGACCTGAAGTGAATGTCTACAGTAGACATTTCTAATTTTAAGTACAGCTGCCTTATAAATACCTGATTTAATTTCTTTGGCCCTTTATCTTGCCTCTTTAAATGGAAATCTCTCCTGTTCAGTGCACAGCACCTGACACAAAAGGGCAAAGATCTCTACAGAAATCCTATTAAAACATTACTGATAATTCAACCAGTCACCATCTAAACTTATTTGGTGGGGTTTTACATACTTTATCAGCAAGAAAACAATATATTACCTGTTCTCAGCAATTTTTTTGCCAGTTCCTTATGAATGTGCAATACTGACTTTTTCAGTCACAATATGTCAGTTCAGAAAGGAAACACCAAATATATTTGGAGAATAAAATCAGTATTAAATGGATTAACAATAGATTTGGCTTCAATGCAATAAATCCAGAGAGTCTCTGTAAACACAGGAACTAGCTACATTTTCTACACAGATTTATTTCCTACTATTTAATGTACATAAAACACATGAATTTAATTTGTTATTGGTATTCTTTACCATGGGGAGAGTGAAGAAAAAATCCATACAACCATGCATGAGTGTAATGTTAAATATGAGAAAACAACGTATTGTACCAATCAGACCAGAACTCACACCGAAAGGGTTATTAGGGTACGTTCACGCTGATTTGGGGGAGGCCAGGGCTGACTGGGCCTGGGGGCTAGTACACCTTGCCGCCAGTACAGAATAGTCCTTGAGAGAAACTGGAATTTCTCTGCTCATGCTCTTTCTGATCAGACTTGTCTTTTTCTGGCAGCTTTTGCCAGCAATAAGATTCACTGAAAACATAAAAGAGAAAATGATTGCTGGAGTTCTGCTGAACAAGCTCAGCGTTATCTTTCTTCCAGCTCCGTTTGCCCATATGCACAATGAAAGGAAGCTGGCAGAGGTCCTGGTCCAGGAAAAGAATTAGGGGCTTTATCATCAGACAATAAGCTGAGCAAATTGTAGACCACAAACTGCTTCTTTTCAGAGTACCCCTGAAGGACTCATTGCTGAACTCAGTGCCTCAGAGCTAAAATGAGGAAGTACAGGGCGGTTGTAAAGATGAGTAGCCGGACAATGAGGGAAGATCGTGCAATGTCTACCATTGAGCACTGGGCAAAGAACACATGAAAAAGTCTAAAATTCTAGAGCCTTGAAGTCCTGGTAACTTTAATTAGTTTCTAAAGCTCCAAAACCCCATCATTCTTTTTATTCCAAAATTTTTGTTCGTTCACAAAACAATACCCTAATGCAGTTTGCATGGATTATCAAAGATATATCATGAAGCTGTTGACCAAGAAGAGGGCTGTTTGTTTAATAGTGGTTCCATTCAATTGGAATAAATGAAAGAGGATTTTAAAACCAGAGAGCTAAAAACCAAAGAGACTTGCATGCCTAGTGAAATAAAACCTTTCTGCCCTTTGCTATCATACCATCCTTCCTCAGATTCTGATTCAATGTGTACGGGGAGAGATTTTAATGCTATATCCTGTAACATTAAAAATCACAAAGCAGGACTTCGACAGGGTGACTGAATTCCTTTGAGCTTTTGAGATGATTTTGGAAACTTGGAAGGAGTCCAGATTTTTGCTACGTCTTTGTTTTCAATACAAAATAACCTGGAAATAATACCTGTAACATGAATTATATTAATGTATACCTGTAAAAAGTACATAAACTGGTGGAAATACATCTGCTTAGTCTTCTCAAATAATGATATGAACTTTGTCTTAACATGGTCACCTCACACAAATTCTTTCAAATATTTGAGTGTTACTTAAAGGTATTTTCTTCCTGTTATAAATTGATGTGCACACAGAAAGAGATCTGAAAAATATTGAGCAGAAATCTATTCCACCACAAATCTTCATGGATAAACTGTTCCCCTAGTAATCCCTCAATCTATAAACAACTCAATAAGACATCTAGGGAAAATTGTTTGAAATTCTTATAGACTCAGTTCCTCTGAAGATGCTGCAAAGCTGGTCTACTAACACTAGTTAACTAGCTCCATAAAGAACCTGGGAGTCATAAGCACTGCTCAATTTGCTGAAATGAGAGGCTTTCTTCTTTTCCCTGCCTCTAGCTTGAGGATCAAATTTTCCATACAAATTGGCATGGTGTGGTAGATTTTCCTTTTGCTATTCCATATCCTTGATATTCACTGTGTGGGGAACTGCCACTAATGCCAAAGGGATGCTTGGCTCGTCGTGCTCTCCCGATAGCTACTTCAGAAATGCTGTTGGATTAAATAGCGAGGGACAGGAGTGTTTCAGTCGTGATCCATCAGGCGGATCTGAGAGGAGCCGTTTGCCCTCAGAGAGGATAGACTTTCGAGACATATGGTGCTATAATGGGGGGGTGGGGATTTTTCAATTCCAATCCACCCATTCCGGATGAGAGAGACTGAGCTAATACCCTGGTGTATGGTGCACTGCATCTAGCTACGGAAGTAGCGTTAGGGTGGAATTTATGGACTCTCTAAATTGTTTGCCAGGAAATGTTTACTAGCTATGCACAATAAACGACTGTGAAAGCGTATTCCTGTGTTTAACACGATATGGTTTTTTCCTTATATTTGGGTCATACTATTATGATACCAATAAAGGAAACTAAAAAAAAAAAAAAAAATTATTAAAAAAAAAGGCAGAAAAGAAAACAAACGACCAATGTATGTTCATATTTATGGGACTTCATTTGGGAAAGTCTGATTGACTACAAATTGTACAGTATAAACTTATTGCCAGGACCTCTGGATACATACCATGCCTTCCATATTAGAAATTAAATATATGCCTTATTTTTAGGTCCAAATATTCTCATCATCAAGTAAAGGTATGTTTTAAAAAAGCTTCATTACCTCAGCTGCAGGGGGTCATAAGTAATGAAATTAGTATATATGCGTTAGAGAAGTCTATCTACCAACTAACTAAAGTGGATACATAGCTCCATAATTCGTAAATTAAACAGTTTTGGACCACAGGAATCTTGGAATTTTGCTCTGGGATGTGACTCTGTCTTCCATGTAGCTAACTGTTGTACTAGGACTACTGTACAGTTTTATAGGGTGTGCTAGATTAGATACATTCCCAAATATTTTTTTCTGCTAGGAAGTAAAGTCAGAACTTTCTCTGGTAATCTGTGCAAAGAGTTTTTTCTGCTCCTTCCTTTGATTTAATGTGAGGCTTCTATTTCAATATAATGCATCTAAGAACTCTCCCTGTTATTAAAAGACAGTGGGCACTAACCTAATTTGTTTTAATTGTACAGTAGGAGTTTGAGCCTGGAGGTAAGCTTGTACTTTTGCACAGCTGAACGCCCTCTTTCAGCATACACATATGTGTATTTAAATATCCAGCATGCTGCTCATGATGGGATTTTCAAATTTAGTACCTTTGTAACAACACGGTTTTGCAGTTTCTACTTGTATTTTCTGCAAACAAGAGTAACTACAATAGACAGACATACCTTCCCCCTTGCTTGCTATGAATATAACAGAAATTAGCTGATAAAAATAAGAAGGAAAAAACATTTAAAATTAGACATCTCAACTTCTGTAACAGTTTTTAGTGCATTAAAAAAATTTAGTGCAATAAAAAATTTAAAATGCGTTAGTAAAATATTTTCTCCTCCAGCCTTGTTTCAAAACACAATTTTCAATAGTGTTGGTTGTTTGATATTTTTTTTAATTTTTTTTTTTGTAAACACAAGGAATAGTATCTAAGTTTCCCTGCACTTTTAAAAATTGCTATTACAGTCTAACAATGAAGTTGATCCTGTGAGGTCGTTGGGGAAAAGAAAAGAGTCAGCACTTCCTCAAAGTCAAGTACGAAGACAGTTCTTGTTGTAAAACAGTTAAAGGACGAATTGTTTCTTTAAAATGTTTTCAGAGTCTCTACCAAGCTGATCACAATAGTAAGAGTATATGAGGAATATATTATCTCTAATACTACTAAGGGTAAAATGCACTAATAATAAAGAGGCACTTCAAGTCATCTTAGTAACAGCAAAACTTGTTTCTACAAATAGGAATGTGTAGATTTGGATGCACTAAGAACACATGATTCATACAATGGGATATTAGTTTTGATTCAAATTTCAGTGTTTCAAAGAAAAGAGGTTTATGTAAGAGGCTTTTTCTTTCATATAATAAATATCTATCTCAGCTTAAACCTATTGCCCACAATTAGTGAGACAAAAAAAAGCAAAATTCTTCAAAAGCAGTTTACCTGGACTGTGTATGTTTTATTAGTTTTAATCGAAGTCGCACTGGGTATGGAGAAGGAAAAGGCACGATTTTTAGCGTAGCACAGCCAAGAAGCTGACATGTCTCGTGCCTTTCTCTTCCATTAGAGACATGCTATGCCTCCAGATGCTGCAGTCTGGATTTAGGGGCATATACCGCTCTTGCACAAGTAAGAGTTGCATATGTTATGAGTTAATTTCATTTTGTTGTGTTCTTTTGCACATGGCTTTTTTTGAAACGGTTAAATGGAAAATATTTTTAGTTTACCATCTTGTATTGAAATATACTTGGATTATTAAATAAAATCTAAATCCCTAAGTGATACGTTCTACAGCTCAAATGTACAAATGCTTAAAGTTCATGGACAAATTACCTATGAGGGAATTACACAAATCCAGACTGTCCCCACGTGCTGTACATTGCATGTGTCTCAGTCAGCTGAAAAGTATGCCAAATAATACACCTCTTTTTACAGCTGACCTTCACTAAGCCCACAGTGCTAGACATTTTTCATTTGGAAAAAAAAAAGCATACTAATAAATGAACTTCACACTTTTATTAGAGGCATCTAATTTAAATGAAATATATGAAATTGCATTGAAGAAGAGACGAAGGCGGCTACTTAAAGAGATTCAGAGCACCAGAGTCCAATATGTAAACTTAGTTGATGTGAAAGTGCCTCAGATAGTCCCTTATTGGAATTGGACCAACCTGAGATCTATCACATTGTATCAGAGGACACACAAGCAGGATGCTTAATGAAGCATGACAAGTACAAATATCTTGGAAAGGTTTATTTCAACAAGTAGTATCATATATTCACAGCTCATCAGTAGAGCTGCATTCCGTTTTGGGGAAATAAAATAAAAATTAGTTTATGCAAAGACAGCTTTGGAAGGTGTCATTCTCAAGTTATGTCACCTGCATGCTTCTTCATGCCATTAAAGAACTTACCGATGCTTTTTCAGTGTCACTGATGCCTTACAATAGCTTCCTGAATCTTCTGGAAATTAACTTCCTTTATCTTCACGTTAAACACATCTTGGCATATATTTTTTAGATAAGTCCAGCTTGTTTTTTAATATTTTAATTTTTTTTTCTCATTCTCTCACAAGACAGAATATCTGCATCTAAAAGCACCCTCAGTTTAGTCTAAAATAATAATTCCAAACAAATGTTATTTTCTATTTAATTTTTCCTATCAAGTATCTTTTGTTAGCATTATCTGATACTAGATTTTGGGGTGCATGATGTTACTATGCATTACCAATTTTTAGGTCTTTGTTTTCTATGTCTATTATTAATTAATGTTGCAATCCTGAAAATGTTTCTAGTCAAGCAAATCACCATGAAGACAAATAGGACTCTTTAAAAACACAGGATTACTCCCATGTGAAACTGGCAAAATGAATAGACCCTGAGCTCTGCAGGGCAGTGAATATATTTCCGTTCTGAATAATACTAGTGAGGGGTTTCTGCTCCAAGTCTAGAGCTCATCACACTATAACTCATAGCAAACACACCTGCAAAGTAAATAACATAATCCTAGCAGCTATTAAAACCTAGAGGTTTCATATTTATTTATTCTTGCTGCATAGATATATGCCTATGTGTCTTTTTCTCCCTCTAGAGCAAAGAAAATTAGGAACTACTACAAACACACGCTATAGTAGTATTATACTCATTAATGTGTAAAAGAGATGACAAAAATTAGTGACTTATCACTCTCCCAGTGATGGAGGCAGAATTAAGAAATATGCCCCCTGCTGCTGGTCCTGCAAGGGCTTGGAAATATCAGCCAGGAGACAATGAATATTTCACATAGTGGGTTGTTTTTGTCTCTATTT
This sequence comes from Zosterops lateralis, assembly GCF_965231275.1. NCBI lineage: Eukaryota > Metazoa > Chordata > Aves > Passeriformes > Zosteropidae > Zosterops > Zosterops lateralis. The sequence continues at coordinate 30,342,132 of NC_139762.1, read as the reverse complement.
TGGTCTTTTTACTATAAGCATACTGTGTATTTACCCGGTTAATGGATGTAAGTCATAGCCTAAATCTACTGATGCACAAAGTTTTCAATCATCTGTATTTTTAGTCTGGGTGACTCAGACTCAAAGTATAATCAGCACAATATTAATTTTGCAGCACAGTTAGAAGGAATCATTGTTAAAAATACAGACTGATAAAAATGCCCTTCACCTTTATTCCTTGCACAACAGTATCTGCATTTTCAATGGGGACTCCAGTGAAACGTCTTTTAAATACATGTACAGATCAAAATCCAAAATGTGAATTGTATCAAACAATAAAATGATTAAAGTGTAAAATACAAGCCTTTTTCCCTCTCTGTGATTAGTAATTATATGAGGAAAATGGACTGAGTGTAGCGTGTAATTGTCAAGATCTGGAGACAACAAAATGGAAAACATATTTTTTAGGCATTATTGACTTGCCTGCACATGCATTTTGAGTACATTTCTAAATACGAATGAAAGATACGTATTCTTAAAGCCCTACAAAGCTAGTCATAGCTGTTTTCTAGTTCAAGTATTTTCATGTGGAGATAATACTAGAAAGAATTAAGAAAAAGTTAAATTGCAATGCAACATGCAGATTGGGAGACAAATAGTATTGTAAAAGAGGGTTCAATTTGCAAATAAATTATCTATTTTAAAAAAACACACCCCAAAGTTTTGAATATGACTTCTGGGACTTTTGAGTATCTAACATGAAATGCAAGTTTCCCATAGCATGTGAAATGCATAGCTTCCCAAATTCTAAAAGCATTCCTGAACCATCATAGTTCAGGTATGAAGTCTCAAGTGCATTCAGAATTTTAATATTTCATCTGTTTATTTAAATTAAATAGGAAGCATAAGATATTTTACCAGTTGCAGTGGGCTGGCAATTCAAACAACTTCTAATGATGTAATGCAAACTTGTAAATCATTTTCAGTGAGGGCCTCATGGCTCAGCACAACTTTTCTGTAATATACTAAATTTCTGGCATAACTTTAAAATTTGTAATGCTTGGAGATCATGAAAATTAGAACAGAAGCCATATGTATGTGGGAGAAGTAGCTGAAAATATGAATTCAGGCTTAAAAGTTTTTACAGATCGAGTAGTTGTATTTAAAGCAAAAATTGTGTCTGATAAGTGTTAAACCATGGCACATGTAAGTGCTATAGAGAGTGAAATAGAAGTACACCACAGAAATGCAATGTTAAAATTATGTGGTACGCACTGTGGTAGTGCAATTTCTCAGAAAAAAAATGTTTTTATGACAAAATACTGTAAAATACTGGTATACCATATGTTTGGAATGGTAAATGTGATTATTGTCAATTTTAACTAGTCAGGGATTTAGTATTTTTGACTAGTCAGTGAACAATTATTCATTTTCTGTGCTAGGATTTTCAGTTAAGGCATTCAAGCATCTCTGAAATGATGCATAATCCCCAGGCTTTATTACTGCCTGTATCTGTGGGTTTATATTGCAGCACAGGTACCAAGAGAAATGAATTATATTGCTTCAATGGGAGTTAAACTGGCAAAAATTAGGAAAAAAAGAAAAGGCTGAAAATAAAAATACATCTGTTGTGAATCTGGATTGACTCTAAGGTTAAATGATGCCTGCATTGACCAAATTGCCATGGAAAAATACGAACTGATCATAATTACAGTAGAATAAAACTTTGTCCTCTTGCTTTGGTAGGCTCTTGAGTACAATAAAAACTTTGGCTAGAAGAAGCTGAATTCATATTTGTAAACTTTCCCTTTGACAGTAAGGAAAATATTCTTAAATGGTGTAAATTGCCATCTTTTTGCTGACTTCAGCAAAGTTATGACAATTTATATCACTCAAATGGTGGTCCCAAGTATGACCTATCTATCTGATTTTACTGTAATACGCATATTGCAAATATGCAAACCACACACTAGAAAGAACTGACAAGAATCCTACTTACATTCTGATAAATATTCAGGAAGGCGGTTCTTTCAGTCTCCAACATAAAAAATCAGAACACAAAAGTCCTGAAGAGGAGGAATTGTACACTGGTTCATTCAGGTCAATTTTACATTATCTCCTTCCCCGTAAATGGTAAGGTAAAAAACCAAAAGCGACCCACCAGCAAAACCAATAAACACAAAGTGAATGCAAATAGTAGCCCATACATGAAAATATAAAGGATGTTCCAAACTGTGTTGGCTCCAGATGTTTTTATGAGTTAAACAGTTTACTGTTTTCACATATTTAAAACATTCAATTTTTTTCACTTGATGTTTATAAGCTTTGGGCAAACTTGCTGGCATTGATTTAAGTTATGCTTTTGTACCACATGTAGGTTAAACACACATTCTGAAAAGGTACAATGCAAACAAGAATTCAATCATTAATATTGAGAAGTAGCAACTGCTTACAATTTTTCCAGTAATTATTCTGTTATTACGGCAAAGATTTGCACTGAAGCTCTAACTAAAAAGTTTTTTTACAAAGGGTGCTATCATATAGCCATAGGTATTTGGTAACTGCATAGAAACTTCCTGAATCATTTCAGAAAGTGTTTGAAGCTGTTTATTTGCCTTAACATTAGTTGCCTATATTTGCATTCTCCTTATATAGTTTAAAGTGAAAGCATAAAGCTCTGTAGTGAATTGCATTTCCAGTTCACGTGTGCTTAAAACCGATTTTTAAAGAAGCAGTAAGAACACTTGACGCAGGACTTGTGAACTTATTTGGGAATTCAGAAGCCCAGGGAAGCACATTCCTGAATAGTCAGATTTGGAAATGAAGCTATTGAGAAACACGGAGCTGTGCCATTATGGCTTTACTATTGCATTCTTCTTCACCTTTAGGAACCTCTCCTACCTCTCCCTAAAAAGTTCTATTTGGCTTGTCTCTTATTTCTCTTGGAAACCTTATCTTTCTCCTTCTCCCTTGCACCCTCTCCCTTTCTTCATTGTGCTTCACTTTTTTTTTTTTTTTTTTTTTTTTTTTTTTTTTTTTTTTTTGGTTTGTTTGTTTTTTGGTCATGTGCGAGAAATCCTGCATGGCCATCCTCTAGAATTAAAAAAAGGCATTTTTGCACCGCCTTGGCTTCGGGTCTTCCCCGACCCCTTCCCAGCAGTGGCGGTGTGAGGGCTCCAGCGGCGGCGGCCCTGGAGAGGAGGGGTGCTGGCATTGCTGCCCCTCCGGCCCCCGGCTGCCACTCGCCCCCGTGCCCGGGCCGGGCGGGCGGGCGGACAGCAGCAGGTTGGAGAGCGACGGAGGGAGCGGTGCGGAGGGAGCGGGGCTCAGGGCAGCGGCGCTCAGGGCAGCGGCGCTCAGGGCAGCGGGGCTGAGGGGAGCAGTGCGGAGGGAGCGGGTTCAGGGGCCGCCCCGCCGCTCCCCCGCTCCCACCTGGGGCCGCCCGCCCCCGCAGCCCTCGGGCCGCCGCCGCCGGGGCCGCGACGCTCCGCGCCTGTCGCTGTGTCGTTCAGGGCAGCGCCTGTTCGTGAGGGACGGCAGCACCCCTGGGCTGGCAGCCCGGCGGGTTCCCAAATTCAACAGGGGTTCAGCCATCGAGATTTCTTTGTATTCCTCCCTTCTAATATTAGAACACATATTGAAACGATAAACACAATGAAAAGCACAAAATATTTCATCAGTGTTGTAACTGTATATTTCCTTTATTCTGAAGAAATATCAAGTTTTGAACGGTGCACAGAGGCAGCAACTTCTGCTTTGGACGCCGCTCTCTCTGTAAAGACCACGTTGTTACAGTTAAATCTAAAGACAGTTATTAAAAAGAGTTAGATGTCAGAAAAGGGGGGAAATCTTACCGTCGAAAAGACTGCTGCAGGTTCCAGCTCAGTCTGAAACTGCAGCGAAAAGTGGAGCAGCTGCTGAACAAAAGTTTTAGATTTTTTTTAAAGAAAGTCTGCAAAACTAATTTCCCACAAAATAGGACTCAATTTCCGTTTAAGAAACTAGCTCTTGCAAAAGTCATACAATTGCTGATTTTTTCCACTAGCAATTGAAATTCATTTTATCTTTAGCACATGGACGTAAGAATTTAGACTTGAGAGAATTTTTTTTTTTTTTTTTTTTTTTTTTTTTTTTTTTTTTTTTTTTTTTTAAATTTTGGTATGGGGGGAGGAGGAGCAAGGTACACCGAGCAGGAAGAGCTGAAGAATCAAACCTTCAGTGCGCAGTGGGCACTTCTTTGGTCATTGATCACTAAATGCGTTATCCTGGTTTAACCCAGTTAAGAGCCGCCTTCGTGGCTACTGTAATTCCACTACACGCGTGTTGAAAAATAATTTTAAAAAGAAAAAAAAGAAAGAAAAAAAATAAAAAAAAAGACAGGCCCAGACTGTCCAGGTTGTCCCCCCAATCCACTAAAGACATTTGTAACGAAGCAAACACAAGAAATACACATTATGCGACTTGTTGTTTAGAAGGGGCCGAGGGCAAGAGGGGAAGCCTCTCTCTGCAGCCAGAGCCGCTGGCACGGTGGGCGCCGGTGGGTTCCCTGCAGAACCGGCCGCCGATGCTGGGGCACAGCGGAGGCTCTTGGGGGCGAGTGCGGGGCCGGTGGAGGCGGGGGCAGCGATGGGTGACCCGCAGCGGGACCCTGGGCACGGGGGATCTCGGCCCGCGCAGCCCCGCCCGCCGCCCTTGCCCTCGCACCTGGGCGCGCAGGTGAGGCGCTGCGGGGAGCGCTGCAGCCCCCGGGGAACGGGCCGGCGGTGCCTCCCCCCAGAGTCGCCCCCCGCCCCAGAGTCACCCCCGCGTGTGGCCTCACGTCTTTACTGCGCTCCCCGCCCGCTGCCCCGGAGGGGCGGCCGGACCCCGGGCGGCCCTTGGGCCCGACGGGGAGGGATGGCCGTGCGGGGGCCGGGGGGCACCGCCGCCGATCCACGCGGGGCGGGGGGTCCGGGGCACCGCGGGGGAGGCGCGGCCCGCCCCGGGGCAGGACGAGCGGGCTGCGCCCCCGCGGAGCCGCCCCCCCCGGCGGGCCCGGGGCGCGGGGAGCAGCGCTGCCGCCCGCTGACGGAGCCGCTCGGCGCGGGACGGCGCTGGCGTTTTGGAGGGAGTTCGCATGTGGTCAGTGCCGTGCTGCAGAGCCAGCCCCCAGCTCACATTACACACTACTGTATTTATAACCTCTCGAAGCCGTTTCCCCCTTCAAGCAGTTCTCTGGGACCACCTTCTATTGGCTTCAACCTCTCCCACTTCTTGACATCTGAGCGGCTCTGAGAACGGCTCATCTAGGTCCGAGTGTTTATGCAGCGGAGACTGGCCACTAGGGCTAAAGACCTGGATTATTTGAGCTCAGCTGCCTGCCGCAGAGTCTGTCGGTGCCGTTTTGGAAAAAAAAATCCCAGCCCCGATCTGTTTACAGTGAAAGTTGACAAAGGGTGGTGAAGTTGGATCTTTCCTAAACTCTCCTGCTGGAACCTGAGACTTGCATGCAATGGATCACACACTCTTTGGCTGCCTGCGCAGCCCCCATGCCACTGCGCAGAGCTTGCACCCTTTCTCCCAGTCTTCTCTTGCCCTGCATGGAAGATCTGACCACATGTCCTACCCTGATCTGTCTTCTTCTTCTTCCTCTTGCATAATAGCGGGATACCCCAATGAGGAGGGCATGTTTGCCAGCCAACATCATAGGGGGCACCATCACCATCACCATCACCACCATCACCATCACCAGCAACAGCAGCACCAGGCTTTGCAGACGAACTGGCACATTCCTCAGATGTCGTCTCCTCCCGCCGCGGCCAGGCACAGCCTCTGCCTTCAGCCCGACTCAGGAGGACCCCCGGAGCTGGGCAGCAGCCCCCCTGTCCTGTGCTCGAACTCTTCCAGCCTGGGCACTAACACCCCCACGGGGGCAGCGTGTGCGCCAGGGGACTATGGCAGGCAGGCTCTGTCCCCGGTGGAAGCAGAGAAGAGGTCCGGCAAAAGGAAAAGCGACAGCTCAGGTAAAGGCTCGCGCGTTCCCCAGCGGGGCGGGATCCCCGGGCGGCGGGTGTCGGGCAAGGGGCGCGCTCGGGCCCTGCGGACCTGCCGCAGCTCGGCTGGGCTCCTTTAGTCGCCACTTTGGCCCGGCCCGGCCCGGCTCGGCTGGGCTGGCCCGGCTCGGCCGGCCCGGTCCCGGCTGCCGCCGCGCTCTCCCCGCGGGCTGACAGCGGCTGTCGAGCTGCTCCTTCCCTCCAACGCGCTCTCGGGATCTCCATCACTAACGCAAGCTTTATTGAGGCTACGGGAGGAGAAATATAAAGAAAAAATTCAGCACGTGATAGAGTATGAAATCAAGGTGGTGGCGGGGGAGAGTTTCCTACAGGCAAGGAGAAGAACGTTTGTAGTTTTGATGCGGTTTTCAGCATCTGGTCCCGCGGCCCCCTCCCCCCTGCCCGATACGACACCTCTGCTTCAAAATTCAGAATCCAGCGCGCTCCTTCCCCTCCGCCCCTTCGCCGTGGAGCTGACTGCGGCTCCGAGGCGATTGCACAACGCTTGGAAGCTCTGCCTGGGAAGCGGGGATTCGGGAGAGGAGCTGATGCCTTGCTGCCCTGTAGGATCTGTGTGAGCCTGCATCAAATCCTCAGCGTGAAGGGGCAAAATTTGGACTCTGAAGCAAACGGGTGAATGGGAGTTTCAAAAAGCTGCTTTACTTCAGTTTACTGGTGGTGGGGACAGAGGAAAGGAAGGAGAGGTCTGACTTTTAAAATCACAGTAATTCTTACTTAAAAGCGAGCATAAAAACATGTAGACCTGCAGTCATTCCAGAGCGATGATTTGGCATCAATGAATGTGCAAAAAAACCTTGACATTATCTCTTGCTTTTTAAAATAGCAAAGCCTGTCAAAGCCCTGCTCTGACAAAAGCCACTCGGCGAAGGCAACACAACTGATGGGACTTCCGTTAGGGCACACTTGAACCAGGGGGGTCACCAAAAATACAGTGAGATAGGCAGGAGGCACTTGAAAGAGAGAGGGCTCAACAGATTGAAAACTCAAGAGCTGGCGTTGCAAATTATTTGTTGTCACGGAAGAGAAAGTGAAAGGCTTTTCCAGATATGTGTGAAGTTCACAACTGAAACCATAACCTCTTCCACTCAAAATGTAGTAAGCTTAGTAGAGTGTAAGCAACGCGAAAGATTTTAAAACATAATCCTTAAGAATACCATCACTTCCTTCATTGTCCATTACATTAGCAAACGTTTACAGTTACAGTAATTCAGAATGTATTTATCTGAATTTTGTCTTACATAGCTGGTGTATACGCTAAAAACTTTTCTTGAGTTTAAAAGCTGTATTTAGTTCAAACACTGCTGGTAAAAATCTTTCTTTTTGTCTTCTCTACTTTCAATGAGAAAATTAATTCTCTGATCTTGTGAGGTATATGAACAGTGACTGTTACAACAGAGAAAATAACTGGATGCCTGCTGATGCAAGGATTTATTGTATTTGTCGGTCTATTTAAAGCTAAAGGAAAAAAGGAAATCAGTCCCTTTCACTGTCCGGGAATTATGTGAATCACTTTCTGTTTATTTCATTCTGCAATGCAAACCAAAAAAAACACCAGTGGGGAATGTCCTAAACCTTACCCTGGAGTGACTAGAGTCTTCCACTGGATTAGTGGACGAGAGTTCGAGCCTTTAGCAATGGTTACGTTTATCTTGCAATGTACTTCGATCCTCACTTTCTAAGACTTTCTGAAGATCAAGGCAGGTAACTATTTCCTCCTCCCTTCCGCTAAGAGAAAAATATAACCGTTCACACAATTGTGAATCTCTCAAACTGAAAATAGATGTCTTTTGACAATAACTGGATAGCTGCTGTATGTTTGGTTTTTCTTCAGGAAAAGCTTGCGTTTTGGACTGAATATTTAACCCCACCCCTTTATTAATCCTTAACTCTGGTGCTAGTTATTTAATGCCAGTCTCATATATGGCAGCAAGAATTATTTTAATTTGCTGTGTTTCTATATTTGTCATCCATAATTGCCCTCATTTGATTAAAAATAATCTCCTTTATTTCTCATTAATCTTTTTTTTAAACAAATGACTGTGCTTGAAAGAATTTCTTCCATGCCTTCATCATACTTGGAACTACTTCAATAGGCATTTGTAAAAAATCCTAATAGTAAATAACTTAAGAGGTGAAGAGAGAGAGGCTGCTTTAAGTTTCAGTGCCAGCATTCTGAGACAATTATTAATGCTCTTGCTTATTTACACATATATTTCCTCTTCTTAAGCGTATCACTTAAAGCCACAGAATGCTCAGCATTTTCTTGAGCCCTGAATCTGTTCCGCATTTCAGAACTGAATTAACCTTAGGCCACCCCTTTCTTGCACTACTTAGCTTTTGTTTCTGTATGTTTAAGATCATAAAGCTGAGTTTGTAGATAGTTTAAGGAATGTAAAACATGATGATTCTTTGTATCATTTATCTTCCAAAGAAGTAACTGTTTCTTAGCCGTATAGCTACTCTGAAAATTTACCAGAAGGGACACCCCATTTTATTGATTTGTTACAATGACGGGAGTGCAGCATTTTAAAATTATAAACAATAATCCAGAGGGCAAGCAGAATTTAATATGATGGACTGTGTTTTCCCCTGGAATTCACATATTGCAAGGGAATGGGAGGATATAGAAATATTCTCCTCTAATCTGTTGCAGTTTCATTTGGGTTTGAGAAAACGAGGTGAAATGTGCTCTCATGATAGTTATATAAACTGACTTACAGTTTTCTTTAGCCTTAACCTTGGTTTTAAGCAGTTTGGCAAGTTCCCTTTGAAGATAATGAAAAGGCTGCTAGAGAACAGGGTGAAATTTTCAGCTGTTCTCGTTGTAAAGGACAGGGAAATACTGCTTATGTAGTCATCAAACCCTGCTTGCTAGAGCTGTCAGTGTCTCCAGGTTTTGTAGTTGCTCTCTCATTATCTGCAGAACATTCCTTTGAACCTGTGTAGGCCCAGAAGTGGGTTGGTAAAGTTGCCTCTGAATTGAGGAGTGATGCGTACAAATCTTTATATGTTAACATTTTGCAGTGAATAATGGCATCTGAATCCTCACCTTTGTAACTCAGCTCTTCATATGTCAAGGCTGTATGAGTAGAGGGACGATGCTAAATTTTAGGCTCGGTTACAAATAAAATAGCTTATTTAAAAGTGCCCTAATTGTCAGAATTATCTGTGTACTAATGAGGTGCGGATGAAAACCATGCTGAGTGTATAGAAAACATATTCTTGGAGTGCTCTGTTGCTTTGTGGTATGAGTTGTTCTCTATAGAATATTTTGGATTTTTCTAATGCCTCCCCTTCTCATTACTTGCCTCTGAGTTTCAGGGACATTTTATTTCTTATTGTTTATTATAGAGTTGGTTTTGATTCTCAATGATGCAGAATACATCAGATGCAAAGTTACTTCTGTGATTTCCTAAGTTATGTTACTTAGGTCTGAGTTTTCTAAAGACAGGAAAAAAGCATATTGGTGCCTATATAAGAAGTGCTATCTAGATTTATTGAGAAATATGAAAAAAGAGTGAATCTGGTACCCTTAAAGGGTCTAAAATGCTATGGTGAAAAAAAATGTGTACTGTGCTGAAAAGACCAGGGGGAGGCTGAGTACAGCTTCTAAGCAATGCAGCTATTTAAACATTAAATTGCAAGAGATAAATATATAAGGAAATTGCATTCCTGTTAAAGTCTAATGTAGTTAAACACTTCTCCTCAGGCATGAAATGCCTTTAAAAAAAAAAAAAAAAAAGAAACCAAATTTTGCCATGGGAAAATACTTTCTGTGTGGCACAGGTTTCCAAGAAAAGGCTAGCAGGTAATAAAAATTATCAATATTTTTGACTGTATTTGCAATAGTAGGATTTAGAAATGCTTCTGTAAAAAGCATTTCAGGAATCCACTGTTTCAGCAGTTCGGCCAAGTGTTTCAATACGTGTTCTGATGGGTTTTGTTCATTAACAAATCACATGAAAAAAGCCCACCTTTTTTCCCCCCTGAGTTTTAATATTTTATAACCCACCTATGCTCAACATGCAAGTAGTAAAAAATTATATCTCCAGGGAATTTATTTTAAACACATGTAAATATCATAAATCATGTGTACTTGTTTGAAATGGTCTCTAAAAAGCAGGTCATTTTGATAAATGACTATAAATAGTGTGAAATCAGGAGTTTTGAGGACTTCTGATTGGTTTCTGAAACATGTCAGTAAGAAAAATGAGCTGCACGCTTCTAGTCAAAAAGCACTGTGTAACTGACTCATCAATATGTCTGTGCTTTTCAGAGTGGCTGTAAACGGAAACAAGAAAAAATACATAATAAAGCATAGTTTTTCTGGAAAGAGTTAATTTGTTTGGTATCTCATAGAAAAGCATCAGTTACCCATAAGAAAAACAACAGCAACAAAAACTCTGTAGATTTTAGAAATGAAACAATTTCAAAATCCGATGAATAATACACACACTTTTAGGAGAAAACTTTCAAGATTAATTGCTTATCAAATGATGGGCTTACTAGTGAGCTACTTGCTAAATTGATTTAATAGATGAAAACTTGTAAGAAATTCACTTTTACTCTCAGGAAATATAATAAGTAACTTTTCTAAGACTAAAATTTTGAATGCCTTTTTTGCTGATATGTTTTCAATTCTTTGCCCCAAGCCAAAGAAGAACTTTGTGTTGACAAACAAACAAAAAAGAACTTTGTATGGCTTATAGTTATACATTTCTGTCTGTTCGTATAAATGATTCAGTAGGATTTTCACTTCTCCCTCTTCCCCTCTTCGTCAACTCACCCTTTAGGAACTTTGGAGGGCCGATCCAGACCTTCACGGGATCACGAATGTTTTTGTGAGAAGGTCCATTGACTCCAGTGAAACTGCTGAAGTGCTCAAGGTTTTTTTAGCAATCAGAGCTTGATTCTTTTACATAGGCATTAAAGATTCAAACATCCTGGTAATTCCTGGATAAAATTTCTCTAAAAATGTCACAAAAAATCATAATTGTAGACACCTTTTAGGATTTTTAAACTTCTGTTACAATGCAGTGGAAAAAAAAGCTTTATGATTCTCGCAGATATTTATTGAAAAAATATTCGGATTGCCTGATTGTTTGAAGATTGCCAATTGAGCATTTTATATGCACATTGAATTTTAGCTACTTTGGTTTTAACATCCTAGGATAAAATTTGCCCTAACATATCTAGTGTGACTTCTGTAGTATTTTGTAATATAAGTAGTCAGATTATGAGTTGGGGTTTTTTTTTGGGGTTTTTTTGCCATCTTTTGACATGCCTAATGTTTAATAAATGTTTTTTAACTGAGCCTATTAATCTGCATATCGTCTGCTGTGTGGAAATACTCATTCTTCAGTGATGCAATGACTTGATGTGCTCTATGTTCATTATTAAAGAGTAAGATTGAGCTCTATGTCTTGAAATTCAAGGACAGGTAACATTCTCTTTGCTTCTGTCTGCTGATGCCCTAGTATTGCTCGCTGTTACTTGGCAGTATGAGTAGTTGCTGTAGCATGTTTCTCTCAGTAGCAAAATGCACTCTACCAAGCAGTTTTGCAAGTCTCTGGAAAAGGAAGCAAAATAAATCTGGTTTCATCTTCTAGACTGAGCAAAGTTTAAACCCATCAGTAAAACGTAGTTACGGTGGGGTAGGATTCAATCCTTATTTTCGCTATGCTACCCTGTGTCCTTGTTCTAATATACATAAGAATGCAACTTGAAAGGATGCAAAAGGAAAGTCATATTTTTTAAATATAAATACTTGCATATGTCGCTAATAAGGTTTCTAACTGAAATGGTGTGGTGTTAGAGAATTTTGATAAACAGTGCTTGAGGCTACTTCATTACATCAGTGCACAGCTGGGCACTGAACCCAGTCCTATGATGTGTCTCGAGCCTGTGCCTTGTCCTTTTATGACTGTTTGCCCAACTTATATAATGGCCATACCAGTGCTTTCCTTCCATTTGGGAAGTACTGTAAACTTTTATGAAACTAAAAGCTTTGTGTGCGTGTGTGTGCGCGTACATGCTTTTTATTTTTAGTAGGCTTTAAAGACTTACAGATCTGCATTACAGTTTCTCTAGAACTGCTAGTCGCAGAGTATGAGCAAGATGGTGCACAGCAAAAAAAGACCCTGCAGAAAAAGCCTTCCTCCTGCTACTTGGCAGGGCAATTGCATCCCTTTTACTAGCATGAGCTGTGTGACTGCATTCATAGCCAGAAGTCATTTGACTTCTGGGGTGAGTGTCTGGGGTCTTCCATGAGCATGTAGATGCTTTTCTATTGTGTTTAATGAAAACCTGAATTCAAAATAGCCTGATGGAATTGTGCTGGATACACGCAGTCCAGTCTTATATCTTAAGTATTTGAATCAGTAAAAAGAAAGTTATTGAAATAAATGGTTTCTAAACCGACATGCTAGGAGAAATTTCACCAGGAGGGTACCGATGACAAAACTTCTACTGATTTTTGTTAGGGCCAGATTTTAAGTGAGGAGTTCTTGTTCTTCGCATAAATGTAGCTTAGCTTGCAAGAAGGAGATAGACCAGTTAGCCATGGTAGTGCTTAAGTTTTTTTGTTATATGCTGTCTTGAATTGTTACACGCTGTCTCGAATTCTTCCAGTGGCAGATACGGGAAAAGAATGCTTGTTTAAAAAACCAGTGCTACCATTGGTCTTGGCTTTCTAGTATGTGTTGTCCTTGTTATTTAACAATACATATTACAAAATCTGTGTCCTTTTAAAATATCCAAAATATCAATTTAAAATAATATTTTATAGACAGTAGTATAAATCACAATGATGTTATTCATTTTACTCTGCAAATTTTATACGTGTATCTTTAACTTTACTAGTGCAGAGTTACGTAACTGTATCCTAACATTCAATGAATGATGCAAAGTGAAAAAAACCCCTTATTTAAAATAACGGGATATAGTAGTAGACAGTGCCCTGTAATGCATGAAAATTTTCTTCTGAAGTTTTTTATTAAGCACTATAAATAGGTTGTCAAAATTCTACTTGTTAACATCAGTGATATTAAAGATTCAGTGTTCACTGTAGATTAGAAAGGATATATTTTTTTTGATCTACAGAAGATACCATGGCACCTCCTATTCAGAATGTGGGTTGATTTTCTATGTGGAATTGGAAATTTTTACAAACAGTTTTGGGGATAGGTCACTTTACTGGAATTTATACATATTAATAAACAGACATATGATTATATGCCAAAAGAGAAATCTGGAATAATATTTGGAAATTTGCTACTGAATATTTTATTGTTTAATGATGGATGTAGTCACTGAATGCTGTGCATTCCGAAGGCCTTGGAGCTTCTTACTCAATGCAATGGAAAAAAGCAGTCTGAACTTAGTATTGAAAATTACCTGTGCTGAACAAACCTGTTAAAAAAATCCATTAGAAGTTAATGGCCACATGAAAGAAACTCATATTGTACTTGATTCTACGTTTTCTTTTGTTTTTCTTTAATAAATGAAACAAAATAATTGATGAAATTAAAGAAGCAAGTCTCAAAGCAATGAGTTAAACTTTTAATTTATGATAGAAGAGAATAGTTCTACTAAACCAATTATATCCAGTGGATTATGGATTATGAAACTCTAAGTGGAAGGCAAGTGATGTTTCTTTTTCTCTTTCTTTCTTTCTTTCTTTCTTTCTTTCTTTCTTTCTTTCTTTCTTTCTTTCTTTCTTTCTTTCTTTCTTTCTTTCTTTCTTTCTCTCTCTCTCTCTCTCTCTCTCCCCCCCCTCCCCCTTTCTCTCTCTTTGTGTTTCTTTCTTTCTCTCTGTCTCTTTCTCTTTCTTTCTTTGTCTCTTTCTCTCTTCCTTTATCTCTTCCCTTCTTCCTTTCTTTCTTCCTCTCTTTCTCTCTTTCTCTCTTTCTTTTTTCTCTTTTTCTCTTACTCACTCTTGCTCTTTCTCTTTCATTCTTCCTGTCCTGTCCTGTCCTGTCCTGTCCTGTCCTGTCCTGTCCTGTCCTGTCCTGTCCTGTCCTCTCCTCTCCTCTCCTCTCCTCTCCTCTCCTCTCCTCTCCTCTCCTCTCCTCTCCTCTCCTCTCCTCTCCTCTCCTCTCCTCTCCTCCTTTCTCTCGTTTTCCTCTCCTTTGCTGCTTCTTGGACTAAAGAAAAGTTAGTTGATTGAACATTATTTTATAGCCAATAGGATATGAAAAACTAAAACTGAAACAGATTACTGCAAGCTTTTAAAAGTCCTTCGCTCTGCATTCTCTCAGATCTCTAATAGCTATTTCTTATTTTTAGCAAGTAAGTCTGGACAAATGCTGCCTTACATAAACTGTGTTAGATGCACTTCAGTATCCTCTGCCACTATTGTGATTTTTAATTCTTAGATTGTAATCTTATGATGATTGTAGTATGCATTTAATTTTGTATGTTGGGTGAATGAAATCTCAGGAAGCTGAAGTCAAAACTAGCTATTGAGTGGAGCCAGGACTTCACAGATGAAGTAGTCATAGTACTTTGATATGAACACCACTGAAGTTAAGTGTATGTTTACACATTTTGGTGAATTGAGGGCATTAGTCACTTAAATTTACCAAGCGGAAAAAAACTGTTTCTCACTTTGGTCCTTCCAAAAATAGATACTAAAAAAATCTGTTGGACATATGTGGACTGACAATATAGCTCTGAAGAGAGTTGAATGAACTGTGGGCTTTTCTACCTGCCAAACAAAAAATGGCGTATTTTAGATGTATCCTGAGTGTGCCTTGGAGGCTTCTTTGGAAGGGGGTGTTTTGACAGGGTGAGTGAGGCTCCTCAGGCACATTGTTCTCAACAGCTTTTCAAGCCTTTCATTTTCTCTCATCTGGTGGAGAATACCAGAATGCTGTAGGCTTCATGGAATATGTAGATAAGTGAAAACTACTTACTAAAATGTGCTTATTACTGTAAAAAGAACAGTAGGAACAGTGACTAGATGTCTCCTAAATTTGTGAAGATATCAGTTTGGTTTAGTGAAGGAAAAAGAATTTATAAAACAATTTATAATTTGATAAACTAAAAGACAATGTATTTTGTGAGGCTTTGGTACGCTGAATTGCTAAAAATGGTGTGAATGGAAGCCTGGGCAGCTACGGAGATGTTGACCACTCAAAGATTTCTTGTAAAACTGTGCTTAGAATGCCAAATAGTATTTTCTGCCAGAAGAAAGCAGCAGTATAATAGGGGCTTAAGCACATTCGCACCTTTCAAAGTTTTTTTTTCAGAACTAGGCATTAAAACCTAGTAAAAGTCTGCAATTCATACCCACCTTGCATAGGGCTTAGGAAGAGCTCAGAACATTACCAGTTCTTTGCAGTTTGGTTTGATTGACTCAGAACTGACATATTAATACTAAGCTCTTTTTTCTTTTCCTGTTTCTATATTCTTGTTTTGAGAGTACCACAATGACCTCAAGCTGCAGCTGTGTCTTAAGTCTTTGCGTTCCTGAGGACTTTAGAACAATACACACTAATGGTCTCACTCCTGGCTCCCTCTCCCTCCCTCTCTCTCTCCCTATTTATTTTTTTACACAAGTCTATTTCTGAAGGAGTGTGTGACTATATATCCTTTCAATTTCCATTCATCCATGCAAAATAAGCACTCTCTTAATTTCAAAACAAATAATATGACCCTTTACCTTAATCAGATTTCCATTAGATGTAACCTACAATAATTTAAGAACTGCAGTGATCTGCTAAATAAGGTAAGATAACGTTAGTTCTATTAGGCAATACAAGATGAAACAGTTACGATTCAGACAAAAATAGAAGCCTTCATTAGCAGTTGTTCATGGGGCATCTTGAATCTGCAGAGGTATCTCTTTTTTTCGTATTATTAGCACTTTCATTTACATGATTTTTTAATAGCTTATTGGGTCAATAAAGAGAGTGACAATTTTGTCTGTATTATTTGTTTTTATGAAATAATATATTGATATTAAAAGTGCTAAATATAGCATCTTAAATTCTAAATTTAAAAAAATGATGTAAACAAGCACAGGAGAAAAAGCTGGAGACCAGAGTGCAAACAATTTTGCTTGCTCCATATTATGAAGAAATATTCTGCCAAACTTTCTTGTAGTTTGGTTAAGTTTCGCATTTTAATTTTTGCTCCACTCATTTTGACTCCTCTGCTTTTACACTTCAATACATTGCTACAATTTTATGAGGCAAACTTCTTTATTACTTTAATATGAAGAAATCTAATAGTATTCAAACCTATAAATACATCTTTATTTCACTGGTTCTAAACTGAAATGTCGTCAAAGACAGAAGAACAGTTGAGTTTGCAGTCTGCTGGCATGAGAAATATCAGAGATTTAATTTTTTTTTGTTTGCAGAAGTATTGAGAATGCTTTGCCGGACATGACATCCAAAGAAACACTTCTTTTGGATAGAGGTTGTGTGTTTCAAGTACAGCGGCTAAAAATGTCCTGCCATTTTAAAGTATGTTTGGTGAAATATAACTTAGAGAATTACCCAGTCCTTCAAAGTTCTTGAGAAAGCCATTTCCTTTCCTCCTGCAGTAGTCACAGCTTCGCCAGTCTGTTGCTCTAATTCTGTCACAGCTTAGGTTACAGTGTATAATTCTGGAATTAATAGCATGATGTTGACAAAGTTTAAGCACAAGCATGTCAGTTACTACCCTGTTGTTGATTCCTTCACCTTCATGCTGTGTGGCTTAGAAATGTTAGTGGTTCTACCACATATGGGTAGATATCACAAAAATAGTATTTATGGACGCTCTGGCTTATCTTGTGTATTTCAAGCATGTTTCCACAGCTAATTGATTATCTTAATTCACACACAAACTGAAAGATGCATCCATGTTAACTGGGAAACATTTGGTTGGGTTTCTCGTGTAGATAACTGGAAAGCTTGGTGTTACCCATACAGTGGAGCCTGGCTACATCTTATTGCTGGCCTCTTAATTAAAAGGACTTTGTTAACCTAACGGCAGAGTCTTATTACAAAAAGCAGGCCTGAAATCTACAATGAGATGGAAATACAAGAAATATTGCTTCTATTTGAGGTATTAATACAAATTCTTTTCCCGGACCGCCTGGGGGGAGGGGCCATTTGGGTTTGCCCTCCCGAGGAACCCATTCGGAGGTTTCCTCCCAAATTTGCCCTAAACCAGGACACAACATCAAGCCTTTCTAGTTCAAAATATATTTGAAGGGGAGTACATATTCCCTAAATACCTCTGGAAGAGTATTTCTGTGAGTTTTGGAGCTGAAACAAGTGAATATGTGTATCCTGTTGCATTACAAGCACAAGAAAGAAGGTCTCACTAGTCAGCCTTTGCACCTTCCCTGCCATGTCATTTAATGGCTCATATATCTCTGCTCTCCATAAAGCTAAACTTTATGTGGTAAAGGCCAGTGTCTTCATAAAAGCAGACAGCATTTCCTTTCCTTCCAGGGCAAGAATGCACAGATGTAGGGGAAAAAAATGCTCAGAAAAGAGACCTAGGGTGAGCACAAAACATCTTTTACAGGTATAAAACAACTTTGTCCTTAGTTTCCTCAGCGCAAGGCCATGGGTTACTGCTTTTTCTGACCAGGTTGAGATCTATAATTTAGAAGAACTTATTTTGCTGTGAGACTTTGCAGGTTGCTTTTCGGTCTTCTCTCTCTCCAACATGTTTTCAGACTGTTTCGCAAACGAGTTTTTCATCACTTAGCAGAAATTGAATCCTTTTTTTCTGCCCTGGCCCTCTCTTGGCTCTTACTTGGAGCCTGCCAAAACCAAAGCTGGTGAAATGATAGTACCTTTCAATCACACCCTTTCGAAATTTCCTTCCTAGAATCATTCTTCTGGTTTCACCTTATATTCTTGGAGTTAAACTCATTTCACTGCAAGGTGTTGCCCAGTGCCTCAGCCAATGTTTTGGATCCTGTTTCTTATCTACCTCAACATTTTCTCCATGCTGTCTTAAGCATGTTCTTCCTTTTTCCATTCACACTTTTCTCTGCCTTCAGCATGGCTCACATACATGCAAGAAACATCTAAACCCAATATTCTGTCATTACCCGTTGTCACCAAGCTATCATCTCTTCTACTGTGAACCTTTTTTTGGTAACTGTAACCTTTTTTAGGTCCATCACGGCTCTTCTGTAGACTTATGGTCTGCAAGAAAAGTGTGCAAGACAGAAGTGAACAGAAAAAAAAAATTAAAAAGGAAGAAGAAAAAAAAGGTCCTTCATATGCCCCCTTTCCCTCGAGTTTTTAACTCCAGAAGGGTGTGTACTGCAAAGCACATTCTGTAAACAGCTATAGCAAAAATCAAGCATGACCCATAGGTGAGAATACTGATATTTAGTATCTAATAACAGTGATGTACCCAGTGTTGAACAGAGCTGTGTGTAAAAGCAAAGTACTTGAGACTAAACCAAATGTGTGAAAAAAAATTTAACTTTTATAAAATGCACTCTTTTAACTCCAAGAGTTTAGGTAATTACTTGTGGCAGAAGGAATGTGGTTCAAAGACACTAAAGTCTCATTTTGAAGGGGTCTGTAAACTCTTTAAATAGCATTGGAAAATTGTTCTTTTACTCCAGTTTTCTGTAAGAAAAATTTTGAAAACAGTAAAATACTTTTATGTGATTCCATTTCACTGATATAATAGACATGAACATATATTTTGGTTATGTGTGAGTATGCATATATATAGCAAATCTAAAATAACAGTAGATAGGGACCTGGATAGTCCATGTGATTCAACTGGAGCAGCACTTGGTTATACTCATTTATTTTATTTTTAAACATGTTTTAAAACCAGTTTGGAAAGGAGGAGGAAGCTTCAGGAAGGGAGAGAAAAGCAAAGTTCTCATGATACTTTTTGAATGCTTGGGCTTGGCAAATTTTCAGTTATTTTCAAGGTCTAGAGTTTTTCAGCATAATATCACCAAATAGAATACATGGTAAAATTGCAGAATATCGAATCTAAACTCTGGAAACGTAAATTCACATGAGGATCAGCTCACAAGGTTGGCTGCTTTACGGCTAGTCTCCAGTGGGCTTCTTTCCATATCAAAAACTCACCATACAGTTTGGCACAACCTTCAGGCTCAGTGAAGAGGGTTTTATTCCAGGACCGAAATAGACAAAAGCATTAGATGCCAGAATTGAGGTGCATTTGCAGAGTAGAACAGAGACAGTTTTACAGCTTTTGTCTCAACTCTTTTCTCCTCTTGCTAGGAGTAAATCTCTCTGGGTTTTGGGTAAGAGCTCTATCAACTTTATAAAAGAGGAAGGGAGGAGATGCTAACAAAAACCTATAAGTGTGCTGTGTCAGTAACTCACATTTCTGGAGCACACATAAGAATCTAACTATTTGAGAAGACTTTTTTTTTTTTTTTTTTTTTTTTTTTTTTTTTAAGTAGACAGATGATCTCCTGATCAAAATTTAGAAAAAAAAAATAGGAAAGTTATAGACTTCTGACAGTGATGGAGTCCTTCTCCCTTCCCCCCTCTCTCATCAGCAAGCTGATGTTTCCACCAACTTCAAAAACAGAAGACTTCTCTGTAATCCTAAATGTGCATAAGGAACAGATTAAAGTCCTGATTTGTGAAAAAAATTGAGCATATGCTTAAGAGCCATTGACTTCAATGAGAGTTAAATACGTCCTCACACACACTACTTGAACTAGAGACTAATAAAGATATTAAAAAGGATCAAGAGGCTGCTCCTCTTCAGGAAATGTGGCAAAAATGCCATAGCTGAAAAGTATTTTGATCATAATCATAATGACTCTCATCACCGCTCACCTTACCTCACTTCCAATCTACACAGAAAAGAAAAAACTCTTCTCTCCATTTCTTCCCCTCTCTTTCCCCCTTTTCTCCATGCTGCTCTATGCCAGGCTAAGCTTACTCTGGTTCCAAAGAAGAATTACAGACTCTGCAGTGTCCATTAGAGACGACATTATTTCCAGTGTAATGAATGTGGGTGATGGTCAGATAATGCAGTGGACGGTGGTTGAACAACCCCCCAGAGAGAATTGATTATAAGATAATTAATTACATTTCTGTATAGCTGATTTGTCTAGAGGAATCCTATGTACAGGGAAAAAGGTACCCCCTGCCAAACAGCAATCCATATTAATATTCTTTTATTAGACGAATGACAGATGGAGTGAAATAGTGATGACTAAAAAGCTTGAGTGTGGGTTGACTCTTTTCAATTCAGTATGACAAAATGGGTTATATATATGGTTTTTGAGTGTGGTACTCATTTATTAAATGCTCATTTGGATTTTAAAAAATAGCTTGCCTTCATTAGCCATCTCGGGAATCAGGCTCCATGGTGTAATAAATCTCAGTTGCAGGAATTTTGGCCTGCTACTCATCTTAAAAAACTCTGAATTTTCTTTTTCTGAGCCTTGTCTCATACTCTACTACAGTCCTCAGTAACTTATCCCTTCTCTGTGTTATCCAGATTTAAAAGGCAGTTCTCATACATCCTTATAGACAGGAGTAGCCAGTTTGGGGAGGAGTATTTGTTCTCCAAGTAACTAATTCCAATTTTTAAATTTATTTTTCTTAATAAAAAACTCTATCTGCAGCTGAAGCTCAGAGTTAACTTTGGCATAATGGTCATTTACCATAGTGTCATTTAGAGGATGTAATTTTTGTAAGAATTATAGACCAGTAGAAACTTTAAACATGTGTGTAGTTTGGAAAAGAAAAACTGATGGGAAAGGCTCTTATTCGGTAAAGGAAAAGCTGAAATGGACTGCATGTTTTTTTTTTCTCACTCCTTATATTTTATTAAATTAGCTCATGTAAATTAGCGAAGACGCTTTCTGCTAACTCTGTTTATATCCTTCTTGAAGAAAAGTTCTTCTTGCTTCAAGTCAGAAGAAAATCCAGATTTCTGTTCATACTTTTTTGTGTTCGCTACTTGCTCTGTCCTTTGCTGCTGTATGTGCTGTAAAAATAAAGTGAGATACTCAGGTGTTATTTCCTTTTGTCCAGTCATGAACTTGCTTGAAAGTGTTGAATATTTCAGTATTTTCTATAACGACCCTGCAAAATTTCTGGCTTTTTATCAGAAATTTTCTTCAAATGCTTGAATTCATTCTTTTCTGCAGCCCAGGTTTCCCACAGGGGGAAGAAGACTGGAAATGGACCATTACTCCCCCAGGGTTAGTATCAGGTAATGCTGTGCATTTCCTGTGTGATCTGTTTGAGTTGCAGAGGTGTGGTACCACCATAATTCCTGTCTGTCTCAATACTTCCCCTCTAACATTTAAATACATTGCTTTAAGATTATTTAGTACAGATTTTAAACATCCTAGGATGTATTAGGGTTCAGACACAATGATGTATCCTGGACTCTTGCAGAGCATTCCATCTCCTGTATTAGGATCCATGCCACTGTAGGTTGGATGTGGTTGTCTTGAGCAGCAGGAATTCTGTACATTTAAAACTTCCCTTAGCAGGGTATGCTGATGCACACATTGACTTATATTGTATTTCCACACCATGATGTGATTTCCTTTTTGCTTTCTTGTATAATTTACTTGGGGTTTTTTTTGACCGTTTCTGCTGCTGTGTTTTTGCTTTATGCTGATTTTCAGTCTGTTGCATCTTCAAATCAGTAAATTAATCTTTGACCTCTTTTGGATAGCCTAGTAAGATGGATTCATATTTTTTAAAACGTATTAAACAACAACAAAAAAATTGTTCCAAGAGATACTGTTTTGAAAGATACGTTTTACAATGACTCTTTACAAAATTTATCCTGACTACAAATAAAAATGAAATACAAATAGTCCCTAACTGGGTATTTTGTAGAGTTAGTGTTTTATTCATCTAACTATACTAAAGAATTTAAAAGCTGGAAAAGCTGGCATTAAACGTAAACAGCAATGGAAAGTTGGTAGCCTAAACATTTGTTTTGATTCAAATGGAGGGAAAGAATTTGGACCAGATGCTTGAAAGAGCTCAGAACCCAGAAGCCCCCATTGTTCTTCATTTAGGTGCCTAAATGGTAACAGTTGGGTGTGCAACTTTCTTGAAAGCTGATCCCTTTGTGTTGAGGCAGCTTCTAGGTTTTAGCCTACCTCTTTTTGGCTATAGAACTTAACTGTAAATATCTTATTCCAGAATTCTCCCTCATCTATATCCTTCAAGCATTTGTTTATTGTTAAGAGGTCTATTGTTAATATTGCAAGGCTGCAACCCCTTCAGAGTATCCTGAATTTTAAAAATACATGTTTCCCACGTTGCTTTCATCCTGGAGACATTCATTCTCTGCATCTAATGCTTTGGTAACACATTTGCAAGGAGTTCAGGCAGCGTGGACTCTTAAAATGCTGTATATTCTTATGCTTTTGTTTGCTTTAGGCTGACTCTCTTGTAAAATACAAAATATTTTAGAGGAAGCAGGGCTGTTCATTCTTCCATGGAGTAAGCTTCCAGTCCTAGAAAACTTCTCAACTGAGCCTAGTGTGTAAATGGTTGCATGTCAGTGTGCATATATTTTAGGGATGATAATATACAGATGATCATGAAATACATAATAGCAGGATTGGGTTAAATCAAGATCAAACAAAGCATCTACTGTGCCTTCTTATAGTTAAGAAAATTATAGGAAAGATCAGCTCTTATTTTCACCTAAGTTCTGTATGCACACACACACAACACACACACACACAAACACTCTCACATGCACAAGTACAATAACATTTGCATTTTTTCTGTGCTGCAGGGTGTTTAAGATGTTGCATATGATTCAAGAGCACTTTTGGGCTTCATTCTTGGGTTATAATTTTTAAAAAATTAGATATAATTACTAAAAGGGTGAGGTTATTAGTAGGCTTAAAAGATTAAAACTAAATTTTAATGAAAAAGCCCTCATGACACCCTACAACCCAAAAGTAGAGAAGATGGGTTTGCTTTGAACTAAGACAGTGTCAAGAAATCAAGGAGAAAAATTTTGTTGCCAAAACCTTAGCATTATGATTTCGCCAGGCAAACTTCCCCTGCAAAGAAGCAAGTACATTACTTTGGTCAGATCTCCTTGACTGTGCTCCCTACAGGAATTCCTGTGTAGACCTCGTTTCATTTCCTTCAATGTTCTTGACACAGTGCTGTAGTTACTCCATACTTCAGACCTTCAGTCTATAGAGAGGACAGAACCAGCTTACAGTTCCTTATGTATAAACAAAGATAAAACATTCAGGATGTCAAACTAGATTGGGGAATAGGAGGACTCAAAATGCAATGACAATGCCAGTTACTAAAAGCTGGGTAAAATTTACCTATCAAGGTATTTTTGAGCAGGTATGTATCTCCAAAGAATAAATAGCGCTCTTTATTTTACAATCTTAAATAGAGGCATTTTTAACATTTTGATGATTTTTTGCGCCAATTATTGGCAGATGTGCTTTAACCAACCATATGTCTTGAGGTGATGTACAGATATATTTCTCTGCCTCAACAAATATTCCAGCTTCTTTCCAAATGGTATGTTTGTTTGGCTGATGCACGACCTCAGCCAGCTATTTTTCTGAAATTGAATCCAGATCAAGTGGAATGGCCTGCTGGTTGTATCTCAGTGTTTGCTTTGACCAATGTTCTTTACCCTAACAGAGAATGAGCAGTTGTGTGGTTATCTGAGATTTTCAAAACAGGCTCCTGTATGTTATTCATAGATCTGTTTTACCTTCTTTGACATATGCAATTATCACAACCAGTCATCATTGGAAGACTATAACAACATAAGTCTGGTAGTACCTTTCTCTACAATATTTTCATTTAATTTTTTCCACATTGAAACTATGCAATCCTCAGAATAATTCTTCCTGCATTGCAAACCCACCAGCTGCTGAAACTCCATTTTCCTCTTGTACTGTGATCAACTATATTGTACAATTTATATCGAGTCCCAATAACTTTCATATCAGGTTTCATATTTAATTGCTCCAGTGTAAATTTCTCACCCACTAGGAGCTGTTATGAATTGCCATATTGTAAATTGTCTCTCCAGAAATAAGAAATTCTCTTCTATTGTGAGATTTAATTGGAAGAGATCGGAGACCCATTTTTTTCTTGCCTGTCACTGTCTGACTCATTGCTAGGAGATATTCAACACTCTGGTTCCTTTTGCTGCCTTTTCAAGCCTAAATGTAGGCCATCAATATACCTGGATATGTTTCAGTACAGTGGTTATTACATTTCTGTACAGAGCTCTCGGAAATTGTGTGAAGGGTGTTATATAAATGTACAGATTAGGGAGGAGTGGATTAAATAGGACTGGACCCCTGGAATGCACATCACCCTTTACTATGAGCTCTCACAGTGTGGTTAGAGCCAGCCTGTGCTTCATGATTTTTTTTTTGTGATGTCCATTTAACCAATAAATCTGTCATCACTGACTGGTCTCCATTTCCTCTGAAATAAACAAATCACTATAAGGTTCTTTGAAGCAGCAGACTGCCAGGAAACACAAAAGTCACTTTTGCTTCATCCATGGAGATAAAGTAGTTAGAAAGTGGAAATGAGCTGCAACTGAAGGAGCCTCAGTGTTCTCACACCTGCTAGAAAGTACAGTAGATTTCCACAGAGCAGGAATTCAAACAAACCTCAGAGCACTGTATTCAGTGAAAGTAAACTTGCCTAGCCAAGAAATGCATTGCAGGCCCTTGGAAACTACTTAAAGCAAGCCAGTTTCACAAGGACAGAGGAAATTTGAAAGAGTCCAGGAAACTCTTCTAGGTCTGTGATATCCATTGCAGTAGCTGTTGTTTTCCTGGTCTGTATTTCTGACTTCCACACTCCTCAGGCTCCATTTTTCAACTAGATGGTCCTCTGCTTGCTGCACTTTGTGTTTCATTCCACAGGTCACCCCTCTGGGCCTTGACTGCCTTTAGCATCAAGTGTTCTCATGTGTAAGTTTGCTTCAGCTTTTTCTTTACTCTTGAGCTGGAATTAATTCATTGCAGTCTCTGTTCCCAACAGTCTGTGGCTTAAGTGCTATCATCTACCTCTTTTCAATGTGAAAAATTAGTCTCAGAAAGCTAGTAAAGTCTTTAATTCAATCTATTTGTTCGCTGATGGTCAATTTCTGCCGAAAAAAGGCTGAGGAAGTTAAGTTCTGGTTGTTGTGAAGGGAAAAAAATATTGATTTTTGCTTCTGTAACTCATTCTTAGGTTAACTTAACTAGCACAGTTTACTTCTTTATAAAATTGAAGTAAAAAGCCATTGTTAAATGTTTGCAGTTACTTTCAGCAAAGTGGCTTTAAGCTTTCTTCCCAATAAAAAACCTGACCCTTTACTTGTACAAATGTCTGTGACTATAAAAACTACAAGAAGCTTCTAATTGAAGGTGAAATCATGGAAGGAAAAATCACTAATTGAAGAAAGCCAACATTTTTAGAAAAATCTAAGATACTATGAATCTTTGTTAGAAGTGGACCCCTGGCATAGCAGCAGCTGAGAATTTTTAAATGGGACAGTTTTACAATGTAGTTTATAAATAGCATTGAAAAACCTTTCACATTTCTTTATCCATTCCATTTTTATGCTTGTTTCTAAATAATTTAAACCTTGTTAAGACTTTTAACATCGGTATCTCCAATGATTTCTTTTCTTTGTTGGAATACTGTTCTTGTTGGAAAGCGTGTTACTATATGCTCAGTAAAAGTTCTGTCTTGGATTTGGATTCACAGCCAGTAATTTATTATTATTTTTTTCTGTTAGTTCCATAAATAAAATACTAAATTTGTTCTTATATGAACAGTTAAATTTGTTCTTATATGAAAAAATCCTTTTAAACTACTAATTTTCAGACTCGTGCTGACATTCCGCTCTATTTTTTTTTATTGCTAGCAAACTTAATACTTCACATTTTGAACTCATGGTACAGTAGGAACTCTTCTTGTATTTACTGCAAGTGTAACTGCAGGCTTCAGTTGAATACTGTTCAAACCCCTGTACTCAGATTGCTGAATACTTCTGATGCTCTTAGTATATAGTGATTTTTGTAAGTTAATATGGACTTTTAAAAAAAGTTACAAAATGATGGCTTAAGGAGACATTTTGGTATCTGTCCCTTTCCTGCCATGGACCAATTATTTCCATGCTCCCAGCACAGTGCTAAAGTATCTCTGTCTTCCTTAGTGGCAATACACTGAAGTGTTGAAAGGAATTGAAAGAAAAATGTGTAGAAACAGTCAGATGTGTGGCACCACACCTTGTCCTGACCCACTATCTTACTCCATCACAAAACCTCATGTGATAGTGGGATGGGGCTTCCCTTCCTCTTGTCTTTCTTTTTGTTTTTATTAATAATTGATTGCATTAATGACGGGGAGATATAAACCAGACCCAGAGTAAAATGGTGTAAACCTATACCAAAAGGAGTATGGCACTTGCTATAGTGGCAGATACTAAATCTGATTTTGGAAAAAAAATTAGGGGTCCAGTTGACCATATATATTTTCTAGCTCATATTTAGTCCTATGTGGGTCTTTCTGTCAGTAATAAAACAAAAGCAAGAAAAAGAAAGGCATGTATATGTCTGCCATTTTTATGACAGTTCAATTTTTACAAAATATACTACTTATTTTAAAAAATGGAATCGTTTTCCAAATTCCAGTTGCCAAAATATTCTGAAAAGAATCCATGTACAAACTGAAAATATGATTTAGAGATGATTTTTCCAAAGTGATTTTGGTAGCTTTAAGTCCTGGAAAGGCCCTTTTGTTGAAACTACACAGCTGTTCAGATCTTGCTGTATCCAGACAAAATGTGTAATAAACATGAACAAAAAATGAAATGGTAGGAATAATCAAAGAAAACAGGAGAGATTATAGAATCTGAACTTGCAAAAAATACTATACTTTAGTGTTTGTTTGTTTGCCAGAGGATTCATTACCAATAAAGACTGATGGTTGTTCATACAAGGAAACATCTGCACATCTGTATCTTTATATCAGTCAGGTAGCATATATCCTTCTGCATGATTGGGAATCCTGGTTTTCGCACTTTAGCTGAACTATAAAAGAGGGGAAAACCCCTATAAGACTAAATAAACTCAGGTATAGCTAAAGGAGGTGTGAATAAAATTGCATAAGGATTCTTTGGTTATGTTCTTAGATGATTTATTTGTGTTACTGCTAAAGAAAATTTGAGAGCCACTAAACACTTAGATCTACATTAAAGGTGCTTCAAGGAATATTAGTTATACAACAACTGTAAAGAATGTTTCTGCATTTTACTGAGCAAATAAGGGAATATTTTTCCTATTGATTAATTTAATGTCTCTGAAGTTGTAATGAATGCAGTGAAGAAGATTTTTTCCAGATCAAAAATAGTTGGATAAAGTAGTGCTAAAACTGGTTCTTTAGCCATTTTAAGTAATTCTGAGCTCAAAACTTTGAAACTTCTGTTTTTATTTTGATAGCTAGTTTTTTAACAGTTAAATGTTTGTGAATTTACTGTTTACTTAGCCCTCCAAAAAAAAAAAAAAAAAAGAAAAAACAAACCTGTAAAAAACTACTGTGCCGCTGTGCCGACAGCATAAATCCAGTCAGAAAGACACATTCATTTAAGAGTTGGACTCAATGATCCTTGTAGGTCCCTTCCATCTCAGATTATTCTGTGATTCTGTGATTCTTTTCTAAGAATTTTTCCAGTCACAGAACATAAGTTTGGAATGATTGGACAAGCTCCCTGTAAACATCAAAAATGTTCAGGTGTTCAGAACAAAAACTACAGTTGGTTTTCAAGGTTGGTTCACTGTTTATATTTATGCTGGTTGAGTAATTTTAGATGAGATGAACTGAAATAATAAACAGTTTTTAAGATGCTTTATGAGAATTGAAAGATGTCACGCTCATGAATTCTATATACTAATATGGCAGAAAAAAATTAGCTTCTTCCTATATGTAATACATAGACTTTTGTTTGTATTGTATATATGTGCATAACTTATTAAATCAGGGTTAAGAGAGCTTTTGGTCTGCCTCTATAAACTATGAATTCTGAAGCCTCACTTGCATGGGAATGGAGATTCAGTGTTGGTGGGAAAAAAGACCTGGCTCTGCATTTATGAGATTCTCACACTCCTAAGTTTTAGAATTGTTTCAGTAGAGCACAGTTGTCTTGGAAAAGTCTTATCATGGAGACATAAAAGCTGCCAGGTTGCTTATTCTGTTTCTGCTGGGGTCTTTAAACAGCTGGAGAAAGACCTTGAAGCAGACTCCCTACTTCAAAGGGGAGCTGGTGTGCAGAGCAGGAAAGGAAAGTGGTCATGTGAATCTTCACGCTAAGCAGACTACTTGAGTGTTTATGTAGCAACTCAAAATTTTTTTGAGGATGCGTGACTTAATACCTGCATATGCATTAGATCAGTTAGCAAATTCTGCGCATTGGTGCCTGCTTTGTTTCGCGTAGGACAGGGCATAATCTTCATCATCTGGAGAGAGAGTTAAGCACGGTGAGCATCAATCCAAGCAAATACACAGAGGCTAGACAGTGACAAAGGCATCTGCCTGCACGTCTTAACATCAGGAGGAGGGGGAGTGAGGCGGAAGGCATTCCGAGAGAAGGATGCACTTCAGACAAGTACTTGAGTCCTGTCTAGAATTAGCTATGGTTTGTCCAAATGATGACTTGCACCAGATAGAACGTTGCCATTTCCTACATTTTTCTTAATATCAATTTAGAGTAAACAAGGAGTTCCAGTTTTTGGCACTTCAACATTATTGCCTTACTGCTTCTTAACTACTATTTTAGAATTATTTAATGCATTGAGAAAGGAATGGTACAGATAGTCCAGGACATTTTACTCATAATGATTCACAAGGTTCTTTATCCAAGAGAAAGGTCTGTAATAACCAGTAAAAATGGATTAGGTACATTTTATGATCAATAGCAGAAGAAGATGGTAGCAGTAGAGAAATTACTAAAATTAAACAACATTTTGTTTCATCAAAAGTAATTCTCCTTAGAAAAATGGGTACAAAAGGCAATGTGCTTTTCTGAGCACTTTCTGCTACTTTCTTTTCCCACACACTGGGAGTTGTGGAATGACTTATTGTTCATATCCTGTATGTGTGCTCTGTGCAATTGTGACTTGTAAACAGGTTTTCAAAACTGGATTTGAGCTAATGAATTTCATACACTACATGTGTTCTTTTGCCAAGTTTAAAAATTATTTTGATTCCCTTAAACATCTCCTGTGGGCAAAGGGAATTTCAAAATTTGTGTCTTCTCAATATACTTAGGAAGATGAAAATCTAAAAATTGACCAGTGATCTTACTCCTTGGGAATTTGACATATGAATTGCCTAAAAAAAAGTCTGATTTTCTTAGTTATGTTATTGACAAACGATTATCTTGCATTTGCAATGACACCTGTATAATTTGAGAAATTGCTGTCACCCTGGAACCATTTTTGGGTAATTGTTATTTCTTCTTCTTAAATATATTTCTGGTATTTTAAGTCAGATTTCAGTCTATAATGATCTCTTGATCTGTTTAAATTTTTAGAGTTTGTGAAAGGAATAGATCATACCCACATTGCATATTAGCAATTTGTCATGTAGAAGATACTCTGATTATACCTACAAAAACTGGTGCTTTCAGCTGTTAAATTACTCTGCAGCTCAGCAGATCTGGGTATCTACTGATATAGCTCTCACAAAAGGTTTGCACACCTTCTCAGAGATGTCTACAAAGGTTTGTTAAGGACTATATATTGTATTCATGTTGCTTTTGCCCTTTTTTATTCTTAGTTTAGACCCTAGCATGTTTCCTTTCCTTAAGCTTTTTCTGAACTTAACTCTGAGGATATTGCATATCTTGACTTTTTCCTATGATTCTTTAATTTCCCTCAACTTTTGAGAAAAAAATGCATGCTTTTTCTTGGTCATAAGCATACTGTAAGAAATTTCAGAATCAGACCACTTAAGAAAACCATTTTGACTTGGAGAAACTGACTGTACTGCTGTTGCCTCTGTAGTTGTGCCTTGATGAGATGGGATATGAACATCATCTTCCACTCTGTCGGTACATCTTTGACTACATCATGCTCAACCTGAATCTTTTTTGCCTTTCTTTTCCCCTGAACTGTTATTTAAAATATGAATTTTGTCCAATACTATTTAGATGTAAAACAGTCTCTAATTATAAAAAAAATGGTCAGTTCTTGCCACATCTTACTTGAATAAGGATCAAAGTCTTTGCAAGATGGGAACTGTTGTTGATGAATTGTGAAACTAAGTTGAAGGAGGTTGTAAGATTTTTCTTGTCTTTCCTTAAAACCTGCTCCGATATAATGCCCAGGAGGATAACAGCAAGGATGTAGTGATGGAACATTTTTTACTTGTTTGTTACCACCATGAAGAAGTGGGGTGCAGCACATGATACATGTATTGTCAGCTCTTGGGAGCATGGGCTTTCCTCTGATAGAATGCAGTGTCTAGTACAATGAGGAAACCCATTAAGCACCACTGCTGCACTAATGCAAAAGAATAATATATTAGGAACTTCCTTTGTTTCGTTCTTTTCGGGTATACATGTCTTTATTCAAAAGAAGAGCCTCTGGGCTCTTTCTACAGTTTTTAAAGCAAAAAATTGTTTCTCCTAGGGAACTAGCATTTCTAGATTCAGTCTTTGATTGAATTGCTGTCTTTTCCAAGTCATACCATAAAAATACATTTATTAATTCACTTTCCTTTAAGTCTTAGTAGGGTCATACATGAGTTTCCTGATAATGCCCCTTCTCTGAGAATTAGTGATGAATATTTTCAAGTAGTAACAAATCGTCTGAAATGAGCTCCTATTACCTGTCAGTGCAAATTAAAGTAAGTTAAATCAAACCTAATCAGATTCAGTTCTTAACAGATTAAAAGGCCCTTTTGACATATTAAGATGCTCAAAAGAAAGTGTGGGTCTATTTGGTAGTTTGTGAGGGGCAGGTTCTATGTACAAAGAGGACCCCATCCACAAGAATAATCCTATTTTGGCCTGCATGCTAAGTTAAGGGTGAATAAATCTTCTGTTGAAGGATATTTAATTTGAACTTTTTACCTGGTTGATGCAATTATTTACATTATTGATGCAATCCAAGAAGGAATGGCTGGTGGGTTTTGGATGTTCTCAGCCTTGTCAATATAGATGTCTTCTCATTTTGTCCATGAAACTGAAGACTAGCTTGCATGGCAGTTACTCAAGACAACTTCTGTTATGTCTTCTATGTTACTGGGCTGACATAATAAAAATGTGGGAAGAAAGTGAGTTTATACTGAGATTTTTAATAAGTACTAGATCAGTTTTAAAGAGGTGAACCAGGAATGGAAGCCATAATTGAAAAACGGGTTCATTTGTGAATATCACCAAATAAGTAAGCAGTCCAAACCCCAAAGCAGAGTAACTAAATAATGTAGCCAATGAGGTCTTTCAGGGTAACAATAGACCCAAGGCTCCCTTGGAAATAAAGGGAAAAAACAGCAAACAA
Source organism: Zosterops lateralis (assembly GCF_965231275.1). Lineage (NCBI taxonomy): Eukaryota > Metazoa > Chordata > Aves > Passeriformes > Zosteropidae > Zosterops > Zosterops lateralis. The sequence continues at coordinate 30,310,596 of NC_139762.1, read as the reverse complement.
ACAAAACCCAAACCAAACACTAAACCAACCAAACAATAAAACAACCAACCAACCAAAAAAACAAAGAAACACAACCAAAACCAAGCCAAAATCAAAACAAGGCACAAAAAAAAAAAAAAAAAGGAGAGAGAGAAGAGAGAGAAAGAGAGAAAAGTCAGACTACAATTCTAGAAGCAATGTAGCAATGTACATGGTTTTTCTGACATGGTTTTTCTGGTGGGTTAGTTGATACAAAATGATACATAATACAAAAATAATTGGGGTTTTTTTGTTTGTTTATATTTCAAGGCATGAGAAGACACAGATTTCCTGCTTTCAAAAAGAAAGTGAAAATATATGAGAGTAGGAAGGCACCAAATTTTGTTTAGAAAAAGCTTAATGTTCAGCTAAATGCACAGATGCATAAACTAAACACTTTTTATGCTTATACCACTGTTTATACAGTAATGAGGATTTTCCATCAGTTTTTATCAGTTAAACAGTAGCTGTCTTTTTGCTGTTTAATGGAAACAAGGCAGTTTTGCATAAAACCATCAGATGTATCAGCATGTTATGGTCTTTGATTTTTCACATGAATTCAGCATAGCTATAACCATAACAACATTTTAACTTCCTTTCTTTTTGAGTTTTGACTTGGATTTGTGAACTGAACTGGATCCTATTTTGCTTAAGGAGAAAGCTGGGGTTTTGGATGATAGAGAAAGTCAATATCCAGTTTTTCTTTCTGTTTTGAAAGATGGAGAATTCTTGTTTATGACTAGGAACATCTGCCAAATGCTCTAACACCAGGAATAATTAACTATTTACTCAAACCGATGTTTGTATCTGTGAAAGTAGATATTGCTGCATGTTTTCAGTGCCCTAGAGGCCCATAAATCCCCTGGAAAACATCACAACAATGTGAAACAACCCAGTGCAGTTGTTCAACAAGAAACATTTTTTTAGGGCTGTGCTGTACCAGGGCATGCTCAGTCCAGCCTCTACGATAACTCCAAGCCTTAGTGACATTTGTTCTACTGACTGGAGTCACTAGGGAATGCAGAAAGGAAGGGAGATGCAAGTCACGAGAATTGAACACTTTAAATAGCTGGACAGTAAGCAGATGAACCCTAAACGTGCTGTGCTGCTAAGGAGCTCTAAGCAGAACAGTGGGTAAGAGGGGGAATGAAGTTGTTCAACATTTTACAGCTGCCTCTTTTCACTCTGTCATGAACAGACAGTTGAGATCAGATGGTTCAGGTTTTGTTTTGAAACAGAAACTATCAGCCAGTATATTGCAGGGCTGGTTATGAGAAGCAAAGAGTCCTTTGTTTGTAGGTGTCCCCTTCCCCTCCAGAACCTGAGCAGCAAAAGCAAGAGACCCATATTCAGGGTGGTTATCCATGTGTAAAAAAATATTGGAAATGGTCTTTCAAAGATGTGCAATTTTAAAATAAGATACTCTTGATAAAAATAGGGTAATATCTAATAATTTTATTCAGTTGGGTAGAATTTCAGTGATTGAGTAGTTTAAAAGTAGATGAAATAAAGCTTAATATTAAAAGGAGTAACACGCCTTGTGTGCAACTGCTATAACTTAGGTTTTTTTGAAAGCTTTAGACCTTTATTCCACTTCTGTAGATTCCTCTTGAGTTTAAAAGCTGCTACATATTCTTTTTCAAAGCTGCCAGACCAGAGTTCAGGAGGTATTTTTTGAGCTTTAGAAGCAGATTTATCTACCTCCCCTCCTCACCACATTGGGCAAATGCAGCATGCATTACTGTTGCATGAAGTCCAGCCCTGGAATTGCTGGTTACCAGTGTACACACTGGGATTTCATTGTTGCTTCAAGCCTCTGCTTTTTAGAGTGTACCCCTACATCCTTCAAACAATTATGCTAATAATTTTATTGACATTTTTTCCCCTGTTTCTGGGACCTGATAATCTCAAGTACTGTGTCAACTCTTACTGCAGATATTCTACCCTATATTGTATGGATGGGAAGAAGAGCAAGGAAATGTAAGACCAGTTTTAATTTCCTAGAAAGATGTAGTTCAGCACTTACCAAAGTCAAAAGGCAGGAGAATGTGTTACCTTCAGCTGCCAATCATTACTGGAGGTATCACATTAGAGATTACATTAGAGAATGTGGGTACTGATTTGAAGAGTTTTAATTGTACAATTAAATAACCTCTTAATTTGTTTTTGGTGTTACAACTTCTAGGATGAAGAAAAGAAGTTATATCTATCCAACTTTTATCTGCAATATTTTTGAACATTTTTTTAAATTTTCTTATTCTCATAGAGGTAGGTATTTTAAATGAGCTTTTTTTTAAAAAAACTAAAACAAATACTGTCTAGGATTGTAAAAAATATATAGGAGTTACTAGGCTTTGACATGCACTGTCAGAATATTTCATTAGCACAGTACTTTCTTTACCAGGAAGGTCTTTATTCTCCAGCTTGTAGGCAGCAAGCTGTGGGAGGTGAGTGATGGAAGAATCAGGCCCTATTATTTAACATTTGTTTGCCAAATGGTCTCTCTGCTTGGAGAAAACAAAAGTTTTAACTTTTGTATGGGTTTAGTGATCACAGAAAGACTTTGCATTACTGACAAGGAGATAGAAAAAAAGCTGGAGAAAAAATTACCTTTTAATTTGACTAAAACCACTGTAGATGTGGGGTTTAATTATTGGATGCATTTGGGTTGTGGGGTGTTTTTTTTTTTTTTTTTTTTTTTGGTTAGCTTATTTCTTCTCAGTGGGCTCACTTGAGACCAGAACTTCATGTACACACTGACATGTTTGCACAATCAGTCCCTTGTTACTGTATTTTCTAAATAAAAAATTTAAGACTTCTTTTTGCTCACAGGAAAGTCGAAGGGTTTTTTTTTAATTGTACTCTGCCAAAGCCTTCATCTGTGAATGACAGGCTTTAACTACATATGTTGATTGTTAGCAATCAAGAAAAATTAGTCATCACAAAGCCCTCCCAGACTTTAAAATATATAGTAAAATATATCTCAAAGAAAATTTAAACCTGCATTATTAGCTAGACTTCATTTCTTTTACAGATTTATTTCCTTCACCCAGTATAATATTTAGAGAAGTATTTTGGGTTTTCAGATTAGTTATGTGAGCATTTTTCTATCCTTAACAATTGTACTGTAGGTTGAAAATGAAATTGTGTTAGTGTCAAACATGACAAATCCTTTGGGTGTTTTTAATGGATTCTACCATTTACAATAATTACTCATAAAACAAAAAAGAAAAAAAAAGGAAAATGTGGCACGATGCTAAATAGGGGAATTATTACGGTAAGTCAGCTGATATTCAGAACCAGCTGATATTCAGAACTTCTGAAGAATTAGGAGGGTTTCTATCTCATATTAACAGACAGTAATAGTTTTAAGTGAAAAATGAAACTTTCATGGTTAAAAAGTCAATGGTATAAATAGTTAAAACATCTGAAAAAATTTATTTTACAACCTTTTTTATTTTGGTTTTCCCTGAAAGACAGGTAATTCAATTTAATTTTATGTGGGAAAGTACTTTTCACTGTTTTTCCAGTTTTATAGTTAGTGTTATACTTCAGCACAGTGTTGTAAAGTAAACTGTGAATGAAATAATAGAAGACACCCAGAAAAGCAACCCTGTTGGGTATGAGACTCTGTGTGTGTGTGTGTGCGTGTATGTGTTTCTGTTCGGAAAAAAGTCTGCATATTTGCTCAGGCAGGTTATGAGCACAGCTGGGCCTGTTTGCTTCATTTTAGTGCTTTCTGAGGAATAATAAGATTTACAAAACATGTCACTAAAACATATGCAGGCAAATATATTTGCACAGAAATCTATATTTCTTAAAGACCCAGACAGATATTACATTTGTGCCTCATGCTGAAAGCTGTAATGCCACACTAGCTGAGCCATGTCCAATAGGGACAGCCACTAAGGCAGGGAATGACCACATGGAATTGCTTGTGGGGGTTGTGACACTCATCAAGACTGTGAAATGGAAGGTGATTTGTGATCCTGAAGCTCTGCAAGGTGCTACATACACTTCAGAGGCCAGTTATGGGTGTTTAAAAAGGACAGGTTTTAGAAAGAGTAAAAACATTTCAAGCCGACTGAATTAAAAAAAAAAAAAAGAAAATAGGAAAGGGCACACTTACATAGGATTAAACAGGAGTATTGGATGTTAGATTTGCTCCAGACACTGCTTTTTTTCTGTCATATGTTCAACATATATAAAATTTTCACTACATCACTAAGGGGTCCCAAATAAATCTGTTTCGTGATGAATGGGGAAAAAAAATTAGGTAGTGTAACACATGTGGAAGAATTACATTAAAAAATACCACTGTGAAATGGCTTCCTGTTTCCTGTAGCAGCAAAATAATTCTTAGAAAGAGTTAAAGTGGAATTGTTGGTACCCATTTATGTTTTCCTTTGTGTAACTGTATCCTGAAGCTTTGAAAAGATGAGTGAGTTGGGCAATATGGAGCCCTCAAGAAACTGTATTAAACTGCTGTAAAGTGTTTCAACTTTTATTGTTAAGTATGGAAAACCAAAATCATTGATTCTTCGGCTTATGTGAAAAGTATTTATTTTTTTGTTCAGACAGGAGGTTATGCAATTGCAATAAATATTTTTTAAAAAACAAACGTAGAAGTCAGCATAATTTTGACCGTAAGTTCTGCATGTATATTTTGAAAAAATATATATGAAGGAGCCTAAGAAAATACTCTTCTTTATTCAACTCAAGATTTCTCATGATCCTACACAAAGTAAACTGGTACTTATAATAGGAGCAAAATCAGCTCTGATACCCTTGTGGTTGAGAAGAGATTCCACTGGAATTCTTGAGCTCCAGTTTGCATACTATGATTTGGGGAAGAACTTGGCCTGTCCTAAGAAACTGGCCCAGATGACACACTCTTTTCTAGGCCACTTGCTCTACGGAAGGTACAATGTTGTACAATGTTGCAAGACCTACAAGAATTACTATAGATCCTGGCTTTTACATTTTTCTAATGTAAGATCTGTGTGTGAGGGAGGAGTGGAGGCAATGGCACTGCCGATCTCTAACACACCACCTATGGGAGAAAGAAATCTATGTCTAACACTTGGTGAAGTCTGTAATCAATTTACACCTTCTGCAAACTAAGGATAATGTGAGTAATGTGTAAAAATTGAAGCCTATTTGCTTATAGGTAAAACACAATTGTTTATTAGAAGTATATTTGGAACTTCATAATGCAGATTTATTACAGTGGTAGCAGAAAATTAAATAATTGACATCTTTTCATGCAGTAACTAATTAAACACATTAAAAAAGTTTTACTCACTGATTCAAAGAATAGTATCCACAAGGTCTGCACTTTGCAAGCAATGGAATTATTATCAAGTGCTGACTGCCATTTGGGAAGCAAACATTGTTAGTTTTGCATTGGAATGTACTGCTGCTTAAATATAAAGGACCTTTAGTGCCAGTGTGAAAATACATAAAACTAATGGCCATTTATATAAAGAAGTTAATATATAAAGGTTTGTAAAATGCATCACCTAACATACGTACCCATCCTGCTGTGATTTGGATTCTAATACACTAACAGTGACAGTCTGGCTTTACAGAGAAAAAAATAATGTGTTTATTCTCATGATGTTTAAATTCTAGGTAGCACATGCAGGAAGTGTACTGGTATTTTGGTATATTACTGGTGACTTTCTTAGAAGCACGTCACTGCAACATTTTTTTTTTGATTCCTTACCCACTTCTCAATTTTTTTTACTGGCAATATCTTAAGCTAGATGTGTAGCATTTAGGTCATATAAAGTGAGCAACCACAACTATATTTTGCCTAAAGAGGTAAATCTACAAAGACTCGAGATAAAGCATTTTCTTAAAAAACTTACTGGCCAAAGGGTTAAATGATCCATAGTGCATTTTTTATCACTTAAGTATTTTAGATTTCCGTGTTTTTTTTTTTTTTTTTTTTTTTTTTTTTTTTTTTTTTTTTTTTTTTTTTTTTTTCCCCTTAGATATGAGTTATATATGGTTTTTTGTTAAACCTGAGTCCCAGGATACTTCTTAGTATTTTTGGTGGGACAAGGGTCTCTGCTTTGCAAAGCTAAAGTGAAAAACTAAAGCCTATAATTTTAGGGAGATAAGACTTGTAGAGAGGGGATTATCTAAGTAGGTTCTGTGTGTCTTACACTCTTTTCTCAAGAAACCACTTCCCTACAATTTCTAGTGCTTTAGATCTTTCAAATACCACCTTTGCAGAGAAGATATATTTTCTCAAGTATTTTTATATAAGAATGTAGTGGCAAAAGGAGTATTTTAATGCCTCCTTGGAGTTCTGATGCAGCTCCTTTCCAGAGAAAAAACTTTCGTCAGAATGATGAGAATGGTGATGACTGAGGTATGCACAGTGTTTAGGATGGGTTTGGTTGATCTTCACTTTTATTCTCTTCCTCTTCGTTGGAAAGTGTCTTTGTGGGAAAAGTCTAGGAGGTGAGAACTCAAAAAAAAGAGGAATCATGTAAACTTGTCTCTCAACTAGTGAAGTTTTCATCACTTGTCAATCTTTGTTCTAAGACGCTTCTGTATGGAAAATCTTTGGTTTAATTTTATAGGTTAGCTTTTACTCTGGAAGATTCACTCCTAATCACTGGGGAGATGGTCCTGGCAGGTCTCAACATCATTTAATGAAGCTCCTCTATATGAAAGCAAGTTATAAAACTTGTTTGGTAAAAAGGCAAAAATCCAGCATGTGTTATTTGATGCTGCATGTAAGAGATGTATCTGCAGAACGTATCTAAAAATGGGAATTGTCAATCCCAGTGGATAAAATGTCATATCAAAATGCAGCCTGTAAAGTTATTTTCAAAGAAATCCTGTATCTCCTTTCCTATTATAAGCTTTGATTATACACACTCTTTGGACAGAGAGTAGTGTCTTCCACATGAAGATCTACTCACTAGGGTAATTACTCATATGAGAGAATACATGTGTTGTCTTCCATATCTGCATGGTTTAAAGAAGCACTGACCTGTACATAGTTAGAAGGTGGAAGAATATCTTTTTAAGCAGAGGTGTCTTCAAGAACGTGCAGCACTAGCTGCTACAGGTAGTGAATCAATGCTTTCAATACTGCAGTATAATTCCTAGGCTTTTATTTCCAGCAGGCAACGATAACAAGATGGTGGCAGCAACAGCTACTAGGTAATGGTTTAGGACAGTATATAGGGTGTTTCAGAATACCCATAGGTTTTGCTGTGCCAGCTCACTGGTTTTTTGGGGTGTGGATATGAGGCTGGTTTAAATTGTTGTCACAGACTGTTAAAAAGCATTAACTCAATAAGCACACAAAAGTTTGCTTTCATTAGACTGAAAAGAAGGATTCATGCAGTTTTGACATTGCACTTGGGCTATTGAGCAGTTCTGCCCACTTGCACATGCAGAGTCATGAATTATGGAAATGATGATGTTGTTTGTTCCAAAATTTAGTGAATTGCAGGTCCAGAAATACTTTTAATGACATTCTCAAAAGAGGCACTCAGACTGAAGGTGTTCAGTGATTTGGAAGTATACTTTTTCACTAGGAAATTATTTAAATGACTGTGAAGAGAAGGAAAATTATGAAACAAAAATAGATTAATAAAGTCTGCAATATTTGACGCAAATAAAAGGAGGTGCATCAAAGTAAACATAAATATGTAGACTTATTTTTTTTATTTTGTACAAAGATTATACATAAAAGTAGTAAGTAAGGATTTAAGTTACAATCCTGCAAAGGGAAGAGAAGTGTTTTGGATACAGGGTAAGTTTTCATACTAATTCTGAGCAACTTTGAATTAAAAATTTAGAAAAAAAAGTAATACAAAAACTTCATAATACGCTGTATTAAATGTCAAAAATGTCTGAAAGCGACTATTTCTGGGTAAATCTTGCTCTTGTGTAGTTTCTGGCAAAAAAAAATAGGAACCATATGGAGACCTTTGCACCATCTCCTTGCTACTTTTTCCCTTAGTTCATATTGCTCATATCTCAAAAGAAAAAAGAAAAGCAAGCATTTTGAATTGAATCACATATCATTATTGTGTTCTATTGATTTCTAGAAGCTTTTCTTGCATATTAGTTATTTAAAGAAATGTCAAAGTTTTACGTTTGAAAGAAATATTCTTTCACGCAACATTAAACTACTCAGAAGCAGCAAGATTTTTGCTTTTATTGCTTTGCACAGATTGCTTCATTTTCAAGTAGATACCTGTGTAGTAATTGTTTTCTGCAAACACTTGATCATCATTTATAGGAAGATATGCAATTAAGGACATTTAATTTATCCAAAATCATTATAAATTAATAGTGAAATAGATTTAGAAATATTTTGGTGATCCTAGGGGCTTTTCAAGGGTAAGCATTGGAAACTGTTAGTGAAAGTTGAAAACCTGAATACTGAACAATAAAGGTGAAAATCTTACCTCCTTTTTGTCACAAATCATCAGTGGTTATTGCCACTACTCACTCCTAGTATGGATGTCAGGATCTGAAAACCTTCTACCAATAGAACACAAGCAATCTGATTGATTTTTGAAAATTTTTGTCTGGGTATTTACATTACTGGTATTAACTGTATGTTAATTTCTGTCTAAAAAAATGAAGGTATCTCAGCTGTTGAACTCATCCAAGAAAAAATTAGATGCTTCTTATACATTTTACCTTTGATTCTGACCCTACCTGGTTACTAGCAAATCTATGTACTATATATATCCCCACCAGTCTCTTTCCATGTGGGATAATACAAATGTTGGGATTAAGAACAAACCTTTCCTTAAAGTAAAGCAGAAGTAAATTTTGAGGGTAGGGAATAGTGTGATTAGGATTTTTTTTTTTTAATAAATCTTGAGCTGTTATTAAACTTGGCAAAAGTCTAAGTCTTCAAAGATTTGTGGAACAGCCATTTATAACTCTGAATGTCTTTCCAAATGGAACCTTTTTACATCAGTTACCAACAAGCATTTTTGTCTAACAGGAGATATAAAAGATGCTGCCTGGAGTTTTTGAAAAGTGATAAAAACATTTCTAAGAAAAAGCATGACCTGCATCCCTCAAAGCAGTGTTTAACTGCCTACATTACTTGACATGCAAAGAACAAAGGTTTCCAAAAGAGAGACTGATAAGGTACAAATACCTGCATGTAGGCTACATCTTCTGAAAGTGTGCCAGAATTTGTCTGGCAGAAGGTGGAAGACAGACAATATAGATTACTGTATTTTTCATCAAGTGGTTTGTACCATCTGTATGTATTTTATGTGTGCCTTTTGAGAGGCAAGTAGTCTAACTGAGTTCCCTCTAGGCTTTGTTCTCTGCCTCTACACCTACCACTTGGCATAAGATGTAGCCAGTAGAAGAAAACTAAGGTTCTTGGGACCTTTTTCTTGCCTTAGTTGCAACAGCTGCAAAACAGATGTAGGCTGATGTGAATTCTGCCAAGAATCTCTTCCAAGTCTCCCACCCATTTTCCACCAAAGAGAAGCTAGTCAGGTGATATGAACAGAGTCCTGAGGGTCAGAAAGAGATGGGAGTTCCCAGTCCTGGCTTTACAGAGATTGTTAAAAAAAACAATAACCAATTAGGAAACCTAGATTCTTACTCCTTGGAAATTAAAGCAACCCCAAATTTTAAAAGTAAAATTCCTAGCAGTACGACATGAATAGGACATAAAAGGCAACCTACACATGAACCACAGCAACACTGCAGTGAGCAGGTCAGATGATAGCAAGAGACTCATGATCACCTAACTAGTATCCATTTAAGTCTCTTTTTAGATATTTTTTCAATATCTCAAATGCATTAAGCAAAATACCACTGTCTTGCTGGCCATATTTTTGTTGAAACAGATTTCCTGGGATTCCAGTTGCTCTGTTGCATTAACATCAGTGTTGAGAGGGAGTGAGATTTCTGTGCCTGTCCCAGGTTTCTGTATACCTCTCCAATTTCTGCTTTCAGCAGTGTTTGAATATACCACATGTTTTTTAGTGTATTTCAGCTATTACAAATACAATCAATGATATTCTAAAAAAAAAAAAACCAAACAAAAAAAAAAAAAAAAAAAAAAAAAAAAAAAAAAAAAAAAAAAAAACAACCAACCCTGCAACTTTTCCACTGTCTGCTGGTGGAATCTTACTGTTGAAAAAACTGTGGCTGTCAAGCATTTAGAATCCAGCACTGAATGAAAGGTAGTATCCAGCAATGGAAGGAATGTCTAACTAATAGTCCAAGAATATTTATATTTGCACAGGATCTGTGTGGGCTAACATTGATATCAGTTCTGAATCCTCTCTGTTGGCAAATATGATGGACATATTCTACTCATGTAGCTGTATTTCCCTTTTCTTATCCCAGTATTCCTCCCCTTCCCCCAGTATCCTAAGAACTATTGGCTCTGAATGTTATGAAAAACCATTTGCTGCTGTACAGGAAAACTGTTTCCCATGGAACCATCTGCTTGCAAAAATTGTTCATCTTAAAAGTCTCAGTCACTTACAGAGATCAGTATCTTCCTGAGAGATGTTTGGATGAGTACTCTTGAAGTTTATCCCTTCAAATAGTCACAATAGTAGTAGCTACCAAGGTTTTATAGCCTTGACCCCTCTTTCTGTTGTGTATCCAGACTTATGTCTTCATTTCTAGTATTTAATTTTCAATATGGTATCAGTGTCCTATGTAGGTAAATTGATTTAAGGGCTCAACCTCTAGTCTGGAAAGCAGTGAGACATGGATCTTTCTTACAGCAAGCATTGACATGGGAAGACTTCTTGGCTCACAGCCTCATGCAGGCACAGGATGACCAGGACAGTTACAAGAGGACTTTAGAAACTACTTGCAAGAAATTCTTTTCTGCGTCATGGTGCAAATAATGACCATGAACACTGATCTGTTTTCAAACCTGTATGAAACACATCTGGCAGTATAAGAATGGTAAGCCAAAATGGCAAAAATAGTGATTTAGTTATCTCTCTTGAGTGATTCAATGGAATGCAGATATAGGAGATACTTAAATTAAGGTGATCTACTAGTTTTTGGATGTTATAATGTGATGGCAGACAAGGAAATTTAAAGGAAAAAGATCAATGCACATATTCCTGAAACAGAAAAACCTTGGAGAGATGTTACAGTGACTCTAGTTTGCCTAGTAGTATAAAGGAAGAAATGTGAATTTCTAGGTGTAAGGTGGTTTTGAAATATCATGTTTTCTGTGTTGAGTTTGGAAAAGGTCCTTGGCCCCACATTATTGTAAATGGGCCTGCCATCTAATGTGGTCCTACCCTAGGAAATCCCTACTCTACTTGTGGCTGAACAACTCCCAGATCCACTCAACAACCTTGGTGGATGCCCTCCATCACTAGTGTGAGTGTAGCCAACACTACACTTCACATTTGAAGCAAAGTTCTGTGTGTCATGTCAGCAAAAGTAGAGGTTTGGTGATATGCAGCCATTAGCTTTAAAACATTTTAAATTAATGACTATAGCAATAAGTCAAGCATTAACGGTTCTCATAAAAAAAAAAAATCCCAAAGTTTCCTTCCAAGTAACAGAGTGACTGACAAAAAGTGAAAACATTCTTATACCTTTATAAAATGTAGATTTGAAACCAGACTCACTGGCCAGTTGGACAGGCTCAGACATGCTGATGATTCATCTGACACAGAGTCCCAGGGAGTGATTTTTTGTGAGCCAGTTCATTTGGATGTTGATGCATGTTTCTATTTTAAATCAGCAGCTGAAGTGTGAATTAATCTGTGACATTTTTAAGATGGTTTGTGAGGCCAGAATTTGACTAATGATACTCATAGTGATCATACAATACTGCTAATTTTGGATTTATAGGTGTTGTATCATACCCAAACTTACAAATGTCTAGTCTTTTTTTTTTCCTTCTTCTTCTTCTTTTTCCTTTCCACTTTCTCTCTCTCTCTCTCTCTTTTTTTTTTCTTCTTATAGTTTGAACATTCATTTATTTAAACTTACTTCACTGACAGCAGTAGAATGACTGTCACTGAGCAACTGAGTTCAGGAGTTTGGGTCAGGACCAAATATACCTGTTTCTGATAGTAAAAGGAATTATGGGGGTGATAATGAAACTTTCAGCAAAGCTCCTCTGATTGTGACGAAGTGTTTCTTAGGTTATGAGCTTCAGTGGTAGCAAATTTCCTATACTGATACCAGTTGTGCCAAAACGTTCCTACCTGCACCATAGCATGAGTAGAAGATCCCATGGGACATGCTCACCAACTTCTTTTTGACATGTGTTCAATTTCCTATGCTTTGTCTGTTAGCTTTCCCTGAAAGTGTAACTGGACTAAACCTTAAAGTGTGTGCTGTAAAACAGCTTTGGATTAAGGTATTAGTGAAATGATAGGAGAGAAAGATTCTTGAGGTATTACTCATTGTACAGTAATCAAATGATACATATCCTGTACTGGTTGGATGCACTGAGAGTTGCCAACAGTGGGAAGGAATTGAAGCTTTGCAGAAATTCTTCAGAGAATTGTTGGAAAATGAAACACAGCAAGGTTTTAAGCTAAAGTTTGATGTTTGTGAATGGAAGCAGCAGCTCAAGTCTGCCAGAATTACTTTTGCTTTCCTGATTTACAGTGAATGATCCATAGGAATGAAAGCAAGGGTGTGGGATCATCTTCCCCAACACAAGGGTGTGTTTCAGAGAGAAGAAAGTTTGAAGAATGTAACTTTAGCTTATGGGCTAACTTCAACCTTTGGACTTTGGACTTGTTTTCTATTTAGCTGTACACTTGTAATTACATCCATTTTTACTTTTTTTTTTTTCAGATTCCCAAGAAGGAAACTACAAGACAGAGGTCAACAGTAAACCCAGGAAGGAAAGGACGGCTTTCACCAAGGAGCAAATCAGAGAGCTAGAAGCAGAATTTGCTCATCATAACTATTTGACCAGGCTGAGACGATATGAGATAGCAGTAAACCTTGACCTCACTGAAAGACAGGTACTGATGAAAAATAATAGACTTTAAATGCCTGCCCAATACACACCAGTGATTAGTAGTTCATCCCAGTAAAGCTTCTGTTTATAATACAAATATTTGTGTTGATATATCAAATTGAATGTTTTAAGCAAAATTATATACATTTATTATCTCTCTGCTATGAAAGTAATTTATACTTTTATATGTACCACTTACAGATCAATTTCATCTATTAGGCAAAGATGGAAGATAAAAGCATGACTAATAGATCTGTTAGATGGGTGCATGTCTTTTCTAATCTCTCTACACTGGTGTCATTGACGAGGGGGTAGGTCCCAAACACGGTGTGCACAAGTAGTTGGTTTGCCTGCTTGCAACAAATACGAGCATCTTGATTGTCTATTAAGTATATGCAGTGGCCATTAATGCAGAGTTTCTGAACATCCTGTTTCCAGATGGCAGCAAAAATGGGAACGCCAGCAAAACTGGGATACAGGCATTTTAAACCCCTTTATCTTACCCTGCTCTGTGAAAGCAGAGATGATGGAATTTCTCATCACTGTTATTGGTTTCCTGCTCACCAAACCCTGGTCTAGGAAACACTTCTGCATGTGCTTAAGTTTCATCATGCATGTTGTCACATTGATTTCTAATGGAAATATCCATGTTACACATGTATTAAAATATTTCAGGATCTCATCTCTATACACTAAATAGGTAGTGAAATCACATTTCAAATACTAATTGCATCAATGTACACATTTTGAAATGTGTTATAGTAAAGTTTAGAATACTGGCCTCAAGTACACAAAATTTGATGAAATATTTCCTGCAGTTTTAATATTAAAATGGAAAGTTTTTAACCCACTGATAGTCATTTTTTCAGGAATCGGTATGAGATTGAGGGATTGCTTTAGATACAATCAGGAAGATGATGACATAGTCAAAACTAGGTAACAAAATAGCATGATTTGTGAAGTCTGCATATAAGATTTAGAATTTCCTTGAGTTTCATTAACACCTGCTATAGGTACATATATCAAATCCAGCAAAAATCCAGCCTTTTCTAAAAAAAATGAACATTTACTCACAAAAGCAAATGCAACAGCTTTTTGCCTTGAAAGTTTCTAGAGAATGGCTGTGCCTTTGAGCTTTTCAAGAAAAACAGAGCAATTTCTTGTTTGATTTGGCCACATTACCAGGTTTCACTGGGGTAATTTTCAGTTACTTAAGTAAGGTAGTTACATTTGTGAAGCACATAATTTTGTATCAAACAACAGATAAAATTTTGCTTTTTTCATTTGCACTGCCTATTCCATTTAGATTCACACCTGATTTTGACAGCTAAGGGGAGAAGGAATAAGTTCTTGTCTTGGTGACGAAGATACAGTCAGCATGAAACTGAACAATGATAAATAAATTTTAAAAGATATCTGCTGGACAATTTGACATTAATTTGACCGCTGAATAGATCCCTATATTTAATAATGGTGAATTTGGCCTAGAATTAGGTGTTCTCTCCCTATATTCTTTTAATCAAAGATCATGTTGAGTAGTACAAATAAATGACGAGAGAGTTCACTATCCCGAAAAAAATAGTTAATCTAAAAGCATTTAGCATACTGAAAAGGGACAGATAAATATTAAATATTGATTCTGGAGGAGAAAAGACAGCCCAGCTACATAAGCAAAGAGAATTTATTTAAGTCATGGCAGTACTTGCTGTTTTCCAGCTGTCACAAAGCATCAGTTTTAAGCATTCTGCTGATTATTGTGATAATTTTTATAGAATTGTCATTAGTCTATTTAATTATGTAATCTAATCCTTCTCTGCTTCCCCAGATTATCACAGAGTGACAACTGAGATCCCAGAGATAACTCCCTTCCTTCCTGCCTTCTTGTATTCCTGTCTTCCTTCCTCCCTTCCTGTTTAACACCACCTTAGAAAAGGAAAGCATTAAGACTTTTAGTTTGATAGAATCCAGTTCTGTATCTTCCCATAGTAAAATGGTCTGAGAAAAGGAGAAGAAACAAAAAAACTACATAAAACATGTATTGTTAATCAAAAAAAGAAAACTGAGGGGAAATTCTGGATGTATTCTTCACTTTCTGAATCATACTAAGCCAAATAATGCTGTAAAGTAAAAATGTCTCTTTTAACCCAAATATATTGCTTTGATAGAAAAATGGTGTAAATACCATGGATCTGGGCATGGGTTTCCATGGTTTATGGCAGACTTCAGAAGATGAATGCCATAAATCAAAAGACTTGGCTCTTCTTGCATACTTGTTTTACACCAGTATTCCTCCAGTGACTTAAAAATGTACTTCAGGGTGAGCGTGGTGTGACATTAACATTTCTTTTCTCTCCTGTTAAGAGAGGGAACTCTCCTTCTTTCTGTCTTTCTATCATTACCAAAATTAATTATTACTCTTGAGTGGGATAACAGCACTTATTTTCATTCTTACTAGTGTTATTACTTTTTTTTTTTAAACTAGCTGTCCCTACAGGGGAGATCATATTTGATACCTACCTTAAACAGGTGCAAAAAAATCTAAAATACATTGATGGAATTATCTGCCATGCCCCGCCCCCTCCCCCAACCTTTCCTGTGAGGTGGCATTTTTAGAAAATTGCTGCTTGCAGAACCGTTTTTCTTTAGTATTTTTCCTCAAAGCTGCATTGCAGGAATTGCAATAGTTGATAGTTCCTTTGTTTGAAATAAGTGAACACACAAGTGATAGCCTTGGTCTCATCACATGCTGTAGACCTCTTAGTGTTGGGAGATTTCATGATGTCTCCTGAATTTGCATACAGAGAATTGAAACTTGCTTGAGATAGTACAATGGCAAAAAAAGAAGTGGTGGCTTTTGGGTGAACTAATATATCTGCTTGGAAAATAGGTTTGAGACCAGACCTAACCCCTGATGGAATTATTTGTTTACCATTATTTATTTTTTTTAAAATGACAAGTGTATTATTCAGAGACAGAAGAACAACAAAATAATCTGGGGAGAGTATTGTTGGATCATCCTAAAGCTAGAACTTTCAGTTATTTCCCAAGATGTGAGATAAATCATGGAGCCTATTATCTTAAAAAAAAATCTCTATCTTCCTCTTGACTATAGTGATAATTTCTACCATACACCACAGATTAAAAGAGGCACTGACCAGCTAACACTTCATAATTACCTTTCTGGCATTTAAGCAAGCTGTAGAAAAAAACACATGTCTAACCATATTTAAAAAGCTATATAAGGGTATTAAAGCTTTCTGCAGTCATCAAAGTAAGGCTTCATTTGAATTTTGAAATAATTTACAAGATCAGTTCAAACATAAATGACTCATGGAAGGCCATTTCACAAAAAATAATAATGAAAAAAATCCCTAACAACATATGGCTCAAGAGAAGGAAGTAATCCTCTCACTCCCTAAAAACGAAACCTGAGTTACAGGACAGGAGGATGAAATGAAATAAGTGCCTCAATTGCCTAGATATTAAGAGTGCACTTTGAGAGCATTATAAGCACATCTGGTGGTAGGATGGCTCTATTATGGCATTGTAAGTATTCCAGAAATATAGGTACATGTAATTCTTGCTCCCTCTCCTATGGAGTGCACTCACAATCCCAGATCAGGCAGCACTTAATAATTTTCAGCTGGCAGCCCTCTATTATAATTTGAAGAGCTAGTTAGACTAAAAACTATCTGAGCTCCCTAGATATTTGTAACCTTGACAAGCGCATTCTTGGCTTTTTTGTACCTCCAGATAAACTTGGAGAAGGTTCCATGCAGACTTTTTAATATCTCACTGCGGGATGAGGGGAGGAAGCAGCTGCAGTGGGGTATCAGAGGAGTGGCAAAATGGACATTTTTATGGAGTTGATCCTGCCAAATATAGAAAGAGTAGGAGATCTTTCCATCTCGCAAGATCTTTTTGCATGGAGGTAATCAAAAGAGTAATGTTGCAGTTCTTCAGGCTAGCTAAGGTTACAGGAATAAACAGTCCAAATACGTAATGCTTCAGTTTGCCAACATAAACGGAAAATCCCACCTAGTCAGATTAAATTCTGCTGATGGAACAAGACGTTTAGTTCTTCTCAACTTTAATTTCCAATATCTGCCTAGAAGCTACCAATCTTTATAAAAAGCCTAAAGCCACTGATTTTGCATAGGCTAAGGACAAAATTTTGTCCAAGTGAAGAATGCTTTTGTATCAAGTGTTTGACTTCCATGCATATGGTACCTTCATGGAATGAGTCACAAAGAAGGAAGCTTTGTGATGCCTTTTTCTGCCAGAAATGGAAACACTATTATTTAAATTATACTTTGGTATAGTACCATAACCCACACTGTAGCACTCCATTGTTAAGACCACGCAGATGCTACATGAAGTTTACCATTAGAAAAATTTTGCTCCAGACCTAGTTATCTCAAAACTTCATCACAAGTTATTTGATTAAAATCCATCTCAGCATTACAAAGGTCTGGGGAGGCTAATCACTGCATTTTTCAGACCTCACTGGTAAGGTAAGGGTGGTTTCACTTGGTCACCCAGGCGAGAAAACAAGGAGTTCAATATTCCGCCAGCATGTGTTTGTTCTGCACAGACTCTGGGAGTATAAATGTGTCTTCATGCATTACATGGCATAACTAGTTTTCTACTTTAGGAAGCTAGTTTTCTGAGGTTAGATGGTGAATAGTTTCAAACAAAAATCAAACAAAATCAAACAGTATTGATAGGACAGACTTGACTATATCTGTCTGTCATGTTGTCACATCTCTGAAAAGCAGCTGCTCATTCCTCACTTCCATTTGTTAAGCACACTCTATCCACACTATAATAATGAGTTTGTGTGGTTTGAAATCCTTTAGATTTTTTGTTTATTTAAAGTAACACTCTTAATAAAATAAAACAAAACTTTGATACTTGCCTTGAGCAATATAAATACCTGCAGTAAGACTTACTGTGCTACCTCTGTTCGTTCTCAGGAAAGAATGCAGCTAGAAAACTTATAAATGATGCATAATAAGTTAAAAATTGTGCATAATTTAGATGTGTATAATAATTATTTTTAAAAAATCACAAGGCAAAAATTCAATCAGCATATTTAATTTGCAGTATTGATTGAATTCAAACAAGCAATTCATATGCAAAGATCCAAGAACTTCAAGCTGTTAGCTGTGAATCGACCCTACTCCTGCAGAGAAACCCCATGAGGTACTGGATGGGGAGAAACCTCTGCCTGTGCCAAGAAGCATATGTGATACAGACAGGAATATTAGCAGCTCATACAGCTGCTTTTACAAAGTGTGTGAGGCACTGCCATTACCTGCCCCTTCTATTTCTTAGACTCAAGTTGAGAAAGCTGTGGCTTCTGTCACCTGTTTAGCAAGAGTGCTAAATTTGTCATTTGTAGTCACTTTAAAAAATAGAAGAAATCAGTGGAGAACCAATGATTTTGGAGAGTTAAAAATGAACATGTAGAATAAAGGAGATATTTTTTATGCAGGCCATTGAGAAATGTTGATCTGTGCAAAATGGATGCAAAGTGATACACATTACAATTTTTTTTAACCATAAGTAAAATGCTCTATATGTGAGTAATTCATGGAGAAATGAAGACACAAAAAAGAGGAAAGTTTAGCTAAAAATCATCTTTCCTACAAATTAGTTTTCCACCATTTGTTTATTTTATAGATTTGTAATCACACAGTCATAGAATCATGGAATTGTTTGGTTTAGAGTACCTTAAAGATCACCTAGTTCCAACTGCCCTACCATGGGCAAGGAACATTTCACTAGACCAAGTTGCTCAGATCCTCATCCATTCCAGTCTTGGACACTTGCAGTGTTGGAGAGTTCACAACCTCTCTAGGCAACCTCACTCTCACAGTAGAGAATTTCTTCTTAATATCTAATCTCAGCCTACCCTCCTTCATCTTAAAACCATACCTCATTGTCCTATCACTATATGCCCTTATCAAAAGTCCCTCTCCATCCTTGTAAGCCCCCTTTAGGTACTATACGTGTATAAAGAAATGGGTGAAAGTAGGCTCTAGAAAGATGTATTACAGGAGAATAAGGTAGAGGGAGTTTTAATAGTAACCCCACAGATTGCCTTTCTTTGTCTTTAACCAAAAAAAAAGGAAAGACTAATTTTACAAAAAAATACGTCCTTAGATCATGTAAAACAAGTTAATATGAGGAAGGTACCTGAAATACTGTATGTCTTTCTGCTTAAGATATGTTAACTGTGAAATCTGCTTTAGAGAGGTTTTGATTCAGAAGGTTTAGCTGTTTGACCATGAAATCAATTTTGAAGACCATTGGTGGAAAAGGCAACTGTTCTTTGGATGGAGTAGAGGGAGGTAAACTGAGTGCACCCAAAGATCTCTGAAACTGGAATGAAGTACTGCAATCACTGCTGTCCTCTGAAATATAATGTCTATTCCATCCCTGTTCAAACGTGGGTGGTAGAAAGGAGAATGTATCACCTAAGCAGTACCAAAATCTCAACTGACTTTTATGTAATGATAAACCAGAACTCACTCCTACACCTTCCTGGGTGCCAAAAGCTCCAGCTGTCCTTTGTGCACCTGCCAAAAACTCCCCTTTTTCTCAACAGCTGCTGCAAAGTACTTGTACACATTCAGTGCAAAGTTCTGTAATATAAGACGAAGCAGTTCATTTTAAATAAGTGAGCAGGTGACTTAAATAATTTTAATCACAAGGATCTGGTACCACTCATTAATTTTGAAAGAAAAGTCAATTTTCTTCAAGTGATGGATTTTGGAAATATTTTATAACAACTAAGAAGAGATTTAATACTAAGATTCATTTAAACTAGTTTTAATATCTAAAAAATATGTGAGGTTTTTATGATAATTTCTTTGGAATAGAAAATGGAATTCATTCAAGTCATATTCTATGAACACTTCCATTTTTTCGTAGGTTGTAGATTTTTATTTACTTCTACAAGTTTCTGAATTAACTATCATGAAAATACTATCTCCATATATGCAAAAAAGGTAAGCTTCAGCTGTGCAACACCAGGGATTTGCATAAAGTTCAGGAGTTAGACTATCCTTAAAACTTGGCAGCATAAATGTACTATCTAAAAATAACAAGAATGTTTTCAAGGCCAAAGAAAGTTTAGAAGTAAACCTCTTTTTTTTTTCTAATTTCAAAAACTCAGGGTTATTTTTTTTATTTGTTTGTCTGCATTAAAGGAAAGTAAGTTGAAAGATTTAATAATAGTAAGAGCAAAATAAAATGGACAGTGGCTGACCGAGACAGAATGCTTTAAAGGCTTGATGCTTTGTTCTTCATGCCATATCATTTAGGTATATTAAAACCTGGAATTTAGGATACTGACTGCAAAGACTGTTGCTTAGAAATATGGATCCCTTAAAGCAAAAGAACAGTTACAACTGGCACAGCATTCTTTGTTTCTAATTTTTTAAGGCTCTCTAGATATCAGGCCTCAAATTTTAATCTTTGTTTGGGACTCATGCCACTAAAACCTGGAACAGAAAACCTGATTTTAGGAAAGAATTTTTCATTTTCAGAAAACAGCTTTTACAAAGAGAAAGTATTTTTTCTTAAAAGAATAAAGGGAGCAGATAATGCAACTAAGGTAGTTTGAATTCAGTCATTAATTTATCAGTCAACTGTTCTTAAAATTAACATGACTGAAAGGTTCTGCTGAAGGAGGAGCATTAAACCAGAAGTTTGGGAAATATTTACATTTTTAATCAAAAGGATTTGTTGATGTCCACATCAGGAAATTATATTAAAGATACACATGGAACACAGCACATCATTTGGCCCTTAAGACTACTAAGGACCTCTGTATCATAAGTATGTAACATATATTTTGGTAATGTAGATACTAATAATGTCAACCTCCTTGTTTTGACTCCCCTCCTATGATTCCTACAGAGCAGACCTTAAAATAAATTGGTCACAGCAAAAACATTTATCTTGTCCATCAGGAGATACACGACGAGAAATAATTTACTCGTATCTTAAGTAATGGTCCAATCATCAGATGTGGAGATGCAGATGCTAAACAACTTGTTGACTAAGGGAAAAGAAACAGGGCTTTCGTGCCAGTAAGCAGATGTGCTCAATAGACTGGCTCATTTAGAAACAGCTGTTAATGCTACCATCATCTTTAATATAGCTCATTTCCTGCCACTTCCTTTGTTTTCTGCACATACATCTGCTTGTTCTATACAGTCAAGTTGTGCTAGTCTAAGGATAGAGAAGAGGGAGTGCATTTGAATAAACAGTAGGCAATCAGGACCTGATTCTGAGAGGTGGTGAACACACTGAGACCCTGTTGGAGCTAATTTAGCCTTGAAAAATAACATTAAAAGCTTTGTAAAATCTTATTAAGTTTGTCGTGATAGATCTCTAAGATTCTTTAAAGGATATAACTTTTTGCAAAAATCATAAATGTGACCACTAGTTCTTTCATTGGAGGAAATTTCAAAAATTTTTCAAGTTCACTTCAGTAAGGATATTTTTTCTTCTTTATTTTTATTTTAATTTTTCTTTATTTTTCATTCATTCAGTCACTCTCTGTCACTCTTGATCTTTCCTATTCTATTCTATTCTATTCTATTCTATTCTATTCTACTTCTTTTATTTTCTATCTTACTTCTTTGACCTCTCTTCTTTAATCTTCTCAGGATGTTTTGCTTTGATCCATGTTTATGCAAGACCTGAGATATTTAAATGAGCTGTGTGTTTAAAAAGAATGTTTTTCCATGGACCAAGATAAACTAGTGCTCTGAATTACTTCACACAAAGTTTGCTTCACTTCCTTTCCATTACTAAAATATCAATGGATCACATATCAGTAACAATTATACCCTCTATAACTGACTCTTCAGCTCCAAAGCAAGCTCAGAATTCCAATATCTAAATTTGATCTCTAGAGGAAATAACAAGTGAAGTACCTGTCTCATATTATTAGCACATGAGCATTAAAGTCTTCATTTAGAATCTATTGAGCTGCATGAAAAAAACCTCACATTGACATTAGTCTATTTTGGATTGTCTCAAAAGTGGACTTCATTAATGGAAGGCATAAAGAAATATATATTTTAAAATCTTTTGTATATATATAATATAATGTTATAAGAGCCCTGCAGTACATTAACACAGCAAATGGCATCAAAATAAACTCATAGTATTTTTTCAATGATAAACTTCACTATAAATGATTTCTAGCTTTTGAGAATAATCTTTGACATACCAAAAAGGCAATCACTTATTTTACATTCTATAAGTAAATCAGATGCAGTTTATTTAAATTAATAAACTAAAAAAAAATTAATTAAAAAAGCCCTTTTTTTCTTTTTTTAACATTGTTATAATTTTCTCTTTATGCAAATGCTATATGTCTGTCAGAAGTATATTTCCTCCTACGAGATTGTCAGGTTTACTCTCTCCCTTCTTCACTCAAGAGAGTGCAGGCAAAGGTAGCTGGAGTCGTTTCAGCCCAACTTCCCCCAAGTGCCATGTGACAGTGAGTTACATGCAGACATAGCATTGCATGCTGGATCCTTGGAGGAATGTGCAAATGTATCTTGTGTTTATTCTTGAAAAGGGAAGTCATCATCCCTTAACTGATTTAGACCAACTAATATGCAGATTCTGACCTCTACTAATCCCTGGTGGAGGCACTTTGTGGCATGACCTTATAAGCTGATCTGAAGATTGGTGATCTGAGTGAAGAAGTACTCACCCCAGCCTGAATTCAGCTACTCATTACCTGGAAGCTGGGATCAATCTTTTGGGTTTAATGCTCAAGGAGACAGACTGCTCTCAACTCTGCTACGTGAAGTGGCCTGAATCATAACAAGCAGAACCAAAATGTAGTGTCATAAAAAGATGAAAACCAGAATAATTTATTAAATTACAGTAGAAAACAGTCAAAAAATGTCAGCTCAACAGATGTGAGAATTAGTTTTGTCTGTGAGAGAGCAGAAATTAGTACCTGCAACAGAAGCCAGGCAGTAATCATCCTGCTCACTCCCGTCCTATCCAGGACAGTGTCTGCTGAGTGGTCATAGGAGTATTAGTTTCAGTTTCTCAAGTATCCACAAACGAACTGACTGCATCCAGAAGGCCTGGATGCCTCCTGTCCCAGTAAGTTAAAGTAGGTTGCGTCCAGGCTGTGCACTGAAACTTTTACTTCAAATGTATCATCATTTTTCTTGAAACCATATTTTCTATACATTATTACTCTGTTCTAAGCTTTGAGTGCTGTGAATTATTCTGTGAATGTTCAGGGGCATAAAAATATCCAGAGAATTGCCTAGACCTTTTAACAATTACTCCAATCCTGTACTTTCTTCTTACCAAAGAAAATTCTCTTGGCACTTATTTCATAAGAAGTGTGATAATATCCTGTGATAATGGGTCCAATCCAAGTGTATTATTTTTTGATGTTTAGATTATGATTGCAATTGCATCTACTGTACTATCTGGCACAAGCAGAGCAGTGCCGTTTGCAAGGGAAAGTTCACTGTTCAAAAAAAAAAAAAAAAAAAAAAAAAAAAAAAAAAAAAAAACCACACCCAAAAAAACCCCTAAAAATGAAACAAAATAACATCACTTCTACCAGAAAGCTGCCAATGTTGTACCCTCTTGAAGACATTGTTTCTACAGACACTTCTGATACCAGTCCTGAGTATGGTAATTTCCAACATCACAGCAGCCAGTAATAAATACCTTCTCTCTTACACTTATTTCACTTCACAAGCAAGATTTTTTTGGCTCTGATGAGTTGACTAGAGGAAAAGATATCCTGTCCTTTAAGGCTCTTAACTAACCTGGAATCGTTTTGCTCTGTTCCCAAGTGATTTGCCTTAACAGCTCACTTTGGCTTTAACAGGAATATAGGGTATTAAAAAATAACCTCTCTTCCTTCCTATATACATTTACAATGATAGTGACGCTATCTATCAGTTCAATTATAGTAAAATTTTAATGTAAAATTCAAAGCAATAGTAAAAGTTAAAAACTGTGAGGTTTCCTGGATGTGTAAGACAGATTCAGCAAAACAGCATTTTTGTGGCTCTATTACTCATGTTGTACAATATATCCTGCTGTGCCTGTTGCTTGCTGATTCTTTTAAAACTCTGAAACACATTCGGCTAAACACAGCAGAGGATATATCAGCATTGCAAGCTTCCTTGCTTTTTTTCCAAGTTAAATGTTGCAGGCATTGTTTATTTTTCTGTGGAGCCTTCATCTGAAGAGCTGCACACATACACACAAGATTTTTCAGCAACATTAACTCTAAATGAATCACACTGAACAATATTCTATTCATACTGTTCTCAGTGACAGTACTTCAAGCTGATCTGAAATCAGCCTTTAATCTGGTCTAATATATTTGACGGCTGCTATGCACATCTTTTTTTTTTTTTTTTCTTTACTTTTCTTTTGGCTATTGAAAAACATTGTGGTTTGCAGTGCAAATAATTTAGGTTTACTTTTCCCTCATATATTTCCATACAGAGATGGGGAGGAGGGGAAATGAGTTTCAGCTGGAGTAAAATCTTGGGGTTTAATGCGACTTAAACACAGATACATTTTTAGCCTTCCATGTTATGAATTTCTTTTTCATTCTTATCTGAAATTATTTGGTAATTTTGACTCAAATTTATAAATTCCTTGTCTTCTGACCTTGGAGGTATTTATTTGTCTAAAAAAATTGATTAGGGTCTGTGGTTAAATGTAGCAGAATAAAGGATCAGTTGACTAGAATAATTTGAATACATTTGTGAAATAGGGAAGTCTTAAGCTCTTACAGTAAGAAACGGTCTTTCAGATACTTCAGCAAGTTAAAAAAAAAAAAAAAAGCACCTTTAAAGTGCTGCACCTGAAAATCATCACCAGCTTACAGAAACAAAGCAGAAAGCAACGCCAGCTTTCAGGCAAGTTGCTTTGCAGAGTAACTACCCTCTGATGAAGAGTTCTCTGTTACTCAGTATGTATGTTCTTTTGCACAGTCCCTTGATGGGAAACACTTTGCCTTTGTTTGTCTCCCTGACAAATGGCATTAATATATTTTTCAAGAGTATATGATCTTTTTAATGTTTTCTAAAGGGCTCGGAGATGTTCCTACAGAACTGTCTGTAGCAGATATCCCAGCTGTCTTCTTAGAGTAACTCCTTTTCCTCCCTTGCAGTCATTATACCCAGTGTTCACATCCTATCCAAAACTGAATTGCCTGATCTTCAGGGAAAGCTTGCTAAGCTCTTTACCATCCAGACAGGCACATTAGAAAAATACAATCCCCAAGTGCTGTGCTACAGGTAGAAAGTTCATTTTTTACCTTCAGTGACCCCATCTTTATTTTCCTGTTTTGTCTTTCTCCTGTGAAGGTAAAAGTTTGGTTCCAGAACAGACGGATGAAGTGGAAGCGTGTAAAAGGGGGCCAGCAAGGGGCAGCAGCCCGGGAGAAGGAACTGGTGAACGTGAAAAAGGGCACACTGCTCCCCTCCGAGCTGTCCGGCATCGGCGCTGCCGGGCTCCAGCACACGGGGGACTCTCTAGCCAACGATGACAGCCACGACAGCGACCACAGCTCTGAGCACGCACACTTATGATACACACAGAGTGTCCCAGCTCCGTTCTCAGGAAAGATGCTTTGCTGGCAAGCCTTACACAGGCATCGTTTACTTATGCAAGTGACTCTGGCAGTGATCTTTAAATGGAAAATTCAGGCTTATTGTGTCTGCTTTTCTTGATTCTTAGATGGTTTACAGTAAGTGCCATGTCTTAAAGGTGCCTCAAGAGTGGAGAAGTGGAAGACAAACTTACTTTGAACATTCCAGATTTGTTTGTCGTTCTTATGACAGCGGGCAGGTATTTTTGCTTAAGCTTGCACTGAAAATTACATTGCTCCCAAAAGACGTTATATTCTGAAAACCACAGTGCCACAAAATCACTATCTAGTGGATAAGAAATGTATTTTAACTCTGTATATATTTACTTTACAGCATTTTCCTGTCTTCACTAATTTTTAGCAATGCATTCATATTAGCTGATGGCAATAGTCACTCATGACAATAAATGGCTTTTTGTCTCTATATCTTTGTTTTGTTCCTCCAAAGACATACAATACATGCAGATACTTTTGTTCAAGTAGAGAACAATACAATAGTGTCTGCTAGGACACATCCTTGTATGACAGACAAAACAAACCTTATGTTGCATTTACTATCAACTGCTGCTAATAGGGTATTATTAAATTTACCTAGCTCTTCAATTCTTCCTATCTTATAACTGCAAAAAGTGATTTTTACGATCATAAGGATAGTCCAGTAACCTGCCAAAAATGTCATGTTCCACTCATGCTCAGTGGAAACTTTCCAAAGGATTATTCATTTCTACTTTGTCATAATTGAGTACATTGATAAGTGCTGACACTCTGCAGAAATGTTGTTGCTTCATGTTCAGTTTGAAAAAACAGCAGATAAACTGAAAGTTAGTATCAACTGCTTATGTTGATAGGAATCAAAATATGAAGGTAACTCTATATTGTGTCCCATGTGTAAAATCAAGACACATTTTCTATTATAAGCTTTTGTGTACATACAGGCAAATACCAAACCCCAAAATTTAATGCAAACTATTGATTGTACTTTGTAAAGAAATATGTTTAATAAATAATCCTTTTTAAATAACTCTGGTCTCTCTATAATGATTTCATAGGACTCTAAAAGTGAGTTTTGCCTTAGCAGCTCTGTCTCTTTTTGTGTCTTTTGGAACTTCTGGGAAGAACACAAAGCTGTTTTCAAATTTGGGCTTTTAATCTTGGATAAAACTTCTACCTTGATCCATTTGGGAAACTCTCTCCTTTAGCAGCAAAAATTTAACTAGCAGCTGATGATGTCTTCAGCCAAAACCAACAAAAGTCTGTTCAACCATTTTTTCCATATTTAGAGCAAATGTAAAGGGTTATTTTGTTGAAGCTCATTTAATTGGATAAAAGGGAATAAATATAAGGAAGGGATGCATGCTTATATTAATCATGCCTTTGTTCAATAAAGTTGTTTAGTAGAAAAACCTCAAAGCATCTCCCCAAAAACTCAGAGATTAATTGGAGTGGGTAGTGCAATAAAAAGAGATGAGTGAAAAAAAGAGGGAGCAAGAAATGTGCATATCCTAGCAAATACTTGTGAGCATCCACTGAAACTCTGCTATGTAGAGCAGTAGAGCATCATGAAAGTTAAATGCAATCAAGAAATCTGTGTCTATTTTCCAAATCCTTTCCACTGTAACTTTGATCTTTCTAGCACATTAACTGTTGTCGTGACCATTTTAGTTTAAAATATCCCAGCAATGGGTAATTAATTTCTTAAAAGACTTCAGAGCATTTTATTGATTGCAGCAGTTAAGGGGCTTTGCATTTTTTTCTCAGTTCTTTTTCAAATGCCTTTGTCATACAAAAGGGCTGAGAAGAGGAATGGGATAAGAGAAGTAAGCTAACTATTGTGAACACTTGATATTTTTGATTTTATGTCTGGATGGGAAAGGATTTTTGGATTTTGCAGGAATTATCGGAACGGATAAAACTTACAATGATTCACACTAAAGCTTTTTACTCTTGACAATTTTTCTCCCCTCTTAAATTAAATATGACTACATTTCAAAATGAAAAATTACAATGGAAAGCTGAAAATAAATATCTTTAATTTTCAAATAACTTTTTTAACCTCAGAGATTTAGTCGAATATAATGTGACTTGTTTTGCTAGTAAAGGAGAGAGAGAAGATGTCTTCCAAGTACTCTGTTGGCCAAAAATGCCTTTCAAAGTTTGCAGAATTGTTTATTGCTGTCATTCACAAAAAATTTACAACTGCATCTGAAAACAGATCAACCAAGTTTGAGCTGACACTTTACTAAGCAAATGGAAGCACTTTATTTACATTACCTGAAATGCACTAATGTGTTCCTAGCCCAAGGCATTTTTTGAGGTGTTACTCTGTTAGTGGCACAGGGATTGGACTGGGTTACTTGCCATGGGGAAGCAGCCAGCTTTTCCTATTGAGAAAGATAGTATTTTTCCATTTTCCTAGTTTTAACTGAATCTACTGGGATTTAAAGCAGTTGAAGAGAGAGAAAGGTGCAAATAGATTTACAGTGCTAGGAGATTTTTTTTTTGAGTAAGCGAATGAACCTTGAAACAAAGGACCAAATGATGTAGCTTTATACTACGGAACAAAATGACGACTAAAAAAATTGAAATATTCCTATGCTTTAAAAGTAGCTCAGACTTTCAACGTGACTCTAAGGTGCTAACTGATTTCTCAGATTACTTAAAGACCTCTGGTGGCTTTAAACAACTGTTTGTTGGTACACTATTGGTTCGCACCCTGTGGGGCAGAAATCCTACACTGGCAGCAATTGAACCTCTGAAGTCTAGGCACAGTGATCCTCCTACTGTGGTCTTGAAGGAATTACCTTGCATGCTTCAGCCCCACAGAAATACAGACATGCTTCTTCCAGATTTCAGCTAGCTCAAATTCAGAACAGCAACAAATGCCCCATGCTTTAGCACCTTTTTGGTGGTTAGTGGGTCTGTTCAGGACTTATCAATGCAGATGGTGTCTCATCTTCTTACGAATACTCCAGTCACCCAAAAACCCTCTTATGGAAGCTCCTGCAATCAACCATGTGCAGTAAGATGCTATGACTTTGTATCAAAGTTGTAGCAGAATTTTGTTGCTGAAAACAGATATGGATAAAGGCTTTTGAACTATAACTTAAAGGGTTTGTTTTAGCTTTGATTATTTTTCTTTATCTGTCTGCGGACTGTTAAGTCTTCTACCAGTCTAGCCATGTGGTATAGCTAAGACTTTACCATTTAACACATGGACAAAATCAAGCCCTAAGATTGTGACTTGCCCAAAGTTGTGCAAGCACTTGGTTTTAGAGTGAAATGTAAATGTGATGAAACCTAGTCAGGTTGGTTTATCTTTCTTAATTCCTTTTATTAAACAGAGGATGATCACTTTTCATGACTTGTTGCCAATGAATCCAGCTTCTGATGAATACTGAGGGTTTTGAGTTACCATAATTTTGATATTGTATTTCTCCCTAGTCAACCCCTCTTTGATATTCTGTTGGTGTGCCTCTCAGCCAGATACAAAAATATACTCAGGAAATACAAATAGAAAATACAATTGACTGTAAAAAGACAGTGATATTTAACAGTTTAATTTTCAACATGATGGATGATAAGAAATCTTTTTTCTCAGGTACAAAGCTATATATTAATTGCAGGGTTTCTTTCTCTTTCTTTATGACTGTTGGTTTTTTATTCCGTGATTTTGTTTACTTTAGCTTCATTATTTTACATTTATTTTGACAACAACAGTTTGAGAGATATTGTTAAACTAATACCATTACAAGTTGGCTGAATTTATTTAACCACACACTGAAAATAGTATCTTTTCTTGACTTTTCATTGGATCCAAAAGTAGTCAGAAAAAAGGGAGCACAAGAAGAGAGGCTATACCTGTATCTTTCCACCACAGGCCAAGTTAGTTTACATTTCCTGCTTTCTTAAGTGAAGGTTCTGACTGCTGCAATAATATTATTTGTACAAATAAAGAAAGA
This sequence comes from Zosterops lateralis, assembly GCF_965231275.1. Lineage (NCBI taxonomy): Eukaryota > Metazoa > Chordata > Aves > Passeriformes > Zosteropidae > Zosterops > Zosterops lateralis. The sequence continues at coordinate 30,280,958 of NC_139762.1, read as the reverse complement.
AACACCATTAGGACATGGACTCTTAGTAGCTATGAGGAGACATATAAGTTAGGGACAAAATGTCAGCTTGAGCCTTCATTTAGAATTTCCTGGCTTCAGTCAGTTGGTGTCTCTTGGGTGAGCTTGTATTTCAGAGAGTACATGCAGTATTTAAGATCAACTACAAGATTCAAGAAATTTTAGAGAATAACATTTAACTAATTACAAACTGTAATTTAATATCATTATGTAATGTGTGTGGATTGAAAAGGAGAATTCAGTGTACAACCTGATGTCGATATTCATTTAAAAAAGGCAATATAGCAGATAACTGGCAGTAACTGGCATAGGGCTTCAGTAGTGATGGACACTATAACCTCAGATTAATAATGACTCACTAGAGCTCATTTGCTTTTATATATTTCTTTCCATTTTAATTTTAAGCCCATGGTCTTTTGGCATCATTTACAGCTGAAAGCTGTGGTGGAGGAATCAGTTTCAATGTAATTGAGGGCCCCTGGCTGTTAGTCAGGGTCTCCATATGGCATAATAAGAGGTTATCACATTCATCTGTAAAAACTGCAAATGTCTTAGCAGTTTCTTAGTCCTTTATTACCTCTGTCCAAGTCATGCATGCAGGACTATCACCTGAACAGTAGACTTGGTTGAGATCGCTAAACAGAGAAGCTCTCACAAAGCATTGTAAATGAAGAGTTCATTAAATAGTAGCGTAGTAAGAAATAACCCTAGTTCCTCTTCCCGCCCCCCCCCCCCCCCCCCCCCCCGGCAGTTTTCTTTAAGAAAACTCCAAAGATCTTAAAGGAAAGGGCATTCAAGAAATTTGTACTGGCCAAGTAAGCCTTGTGGGATTAGATTCAGGGCTCTAGTAAATGTCCTGCAATGGTTCTTTCTTTTTAAATATTATTTGGCCCTTGAATGCCTTCCATGACAATCTATTCCAACTCTTGTAACCCTCACACTTTCCCTTACCAGGATTCACAAAAAAAGAGCAAATATGTGGTGCTTCAAAGAAGAATTGAAAAATATGGTTAAAATAAGGTATAAAGATGTGATTCAGGATATTAAATAATAATTAAAATAGTACCAGTTCTTCTTCAGAGAGTTAATTATCAGGAATAAAGTGTGTTGCCACATTCCCGTTCTTTCCATAAATGCTTTTTTTAAATTCCTGTCTGTAATTTGTGAATTTAGAAATCTTGCATATCATGTTTATTAAAATTATATACTCGAATTCAAATACTTAATTCTGTTGTCTAACAAAATAAGATTACTATCTCACAGATTGACATCTCTCAAGAAAGAAAAAAATTGGACACAAGTACTTTTCTAGTGTTTGGAATATTTTTTGGCAAATTTTGAAGATTTAGCAGCTATTGAGAGAAATTTTGTAAAATGTTATTTACATTGGTGACCAACGAGTTCATGAGATTCACTCATCCTTTAAGCAAACATCACAACAATTGATTTCTGTAGGAACTTTATTGCTTCATAACCACATGATAATGTAATGAAATTTGTATTATAAAAGCATTTTCCAAAACAATATGAAGCATATAATGTGGCAGATATCTGTAGGAGTATTTTAATATTTAGAGACAGATTCTCATCTCTAGTGTGTCACAATGTCACTGTACATGTAATTCATGTGTGCTTATGGACTGCAGGTTTTAAAAATATGTCTATTCTGAATGCTTACTACATTATTTGCCAAGAAAGTCACATGCACAGCTGAGAAAATACCGAAATAGGCATTTGCCCAAATTAGAAATGTATCTTGAAAAGTGCACATAGAAAAATTTAATGAAATTACCACAGAAATGTATTTAAGGGGGTAAAACCTACCCGGGGAGAAAAAAAGCCCCAAAATTTGTAATTACAACACATTGTAAATAATTTTGTTTACATATTTCTATAATTCTTATGTAGATACCTACTGGAACTGTGGAAATAAAATACACAACTTTCTTTAATAAGTGATACTAAGTAAAACATACAGCTGTCACTTTTCTAATTTTAGCATATTTGTGTCAGACATTTGATTCTGATGACAATATTATGATAAAATCTCAGTATTCCTTTTACCTGGAATATTTATGCAAGAAGTAAAGGTTCTTCTAAGGCACCAAAGGACCTCATCTGAAGCCTATAGATGGCAATGAAAAGATTACGATTGATTTCACAAAGATTTGGACTTAGCCCAAAGTACACACAAAAGTTCATACAAATCAGTGAACAGTCCAGGATTAAGACATTAGCCAATAATTTCCAAAGTGACTGTTGACTTTGTGCCTCCATTATGACGCACAGTATCCTGATTTCAACAAAGTTTTGAGTACACAGTGAAAATTAGGACCACTTTATTGAAATGTGAATTGAGAACCCCATATTAGGGGTTATGAAAATTCTGTTCTTGGTTCTAACAGGAGTCATAATGCAGGATTTGCATAGCTGGCAAATCATCACATTATGTTATTAAATTGTAAGTTTCCTAAGCAATATGAAAGAATCTTGCTATGCTGCTTTCATTCTGCAATTTGTGGTATTAGATAAGAAAAATAAAGTGCATTATACAGAAAGGTAGGTTTGAACAGATGTTCCCAAATGGTATGGGGGGGTAAGGGTGGGAGGAAGGTAAAACTTTCCTTCCATTCAGATGTCTGTCTTGAATTTCTCACAGTTTTTGCAGACAGTTTGGCTCACTTCCAACATACATCGTTGCCTGTCTGGTATGAAAAATGCCATCTGTGGTATATGGAAGTTCTTTCTTTAAAAGTGGCCTGCTAATTATTCTTCAGGCAGGTGTTACTAAAGTGAAGTCAGGTGTCAAGCATAGCATAAACTTTAAATTGACTAAAATTGCTCTATTCTTCTATACGGTTCTTTCCCAAAAGAATAGAATGGAATATTAGAGAGAATTGGAATGTTGGTTGATACAGCATTGAGATGATTCATGCAGCAGCGTATATTGTGGTGACACTCAAAAACTGAAAGTTGAAGGATGTGGGTTGAATTAAGTGTATAAATTTTCCAAACCAAATGTCTTTGTGATTCTTACAAACTGACTTGCTGGTCCTTTACGCTTGCATTGCTATGTTGCAAAATGTTAAAAATCCTGATGTTCTCAGAAATTTCAAGCAGGGTAAAGGTGGTGGAAAGAATTTCCTTCTGTGCTCTGAAAGACTAGGAAAGCTGTTTGATGAAAAGAGTGTGGAAGATGGCTGTTTTGTGTGAATGACACCTGCAAATTCTCACCTACGTTCACTCTCCAAATCACTCATGCCTTAAAGCTTTTTGAAGATTAATAGGTTGGTTAATGGGCCAGAATCAACACATGAGGGCTGCAGGCAGCTATTCAGCTGATCCATGAGCCCCAGCTCCCAGGATAAGCACTGCTGCTGCCTCTCATTTGCAGCAGTTAGTGTGCTGCTCTGTTCCTTACATGACATCAGCCCTCCCAACTGAAGATGAAAACTCACCACACTGAGCCAGATGTTACAACACTTCTCTCTCCCTAACAGATGAGTGTTGTTAGGTGGTGAGGGATTACCAGTATAAATGCAAGACTTCCTATTTTCTATGCCATTTTCAGAAGATTCTTTGAATAAACAGTCCTTTTACTATTTGTAATCTTGGTGCTCAGAATGACTGACATTGTTAGTGGTTTAAAATATGAGGATGAGGAAAGCACAGGCACATTTACTCCTTTTGACAGTAAGGCTTTGCATTGTTTGCTTTATCAGTGATGAAAGTAATCCAACTTTCCCTCCTGCCTTAAGCAGACCCTTGACAAAATATTTACAATAGATTGATGTGATGCTGAGATAAAGAGCAGTCCTGTAAGTAACTGAGAATGTAGTGCTGTTACAATTTTGATCAATCCTGAGACATCTGGATGATTTTGAACTACTAGTCTTCTACTATGAAGAACAGTTTTACTTCCATCAGGACTTCCTCTCGTGTTTTCAATATCAGGCTTAGCCCCTAACAGCCTGAGCATATTGCGATAATGAGATGTACACAAAGCACTGGCATGCAGCATTACTGAGATGATTTCCTTTTTGGCTCAGCCAGATTCCTGTTAAAAGTTATACGGACTCTTAAGAGACTAACAAAAGAAGAATTAAAGATCCAGCAATGGCACGAAGATAAGCCTGATGAAGCTGGAGTTAGGCTCTCATGAAATTAAAAGCAGACTTTGTATGAATACATTTATGAAATATACCATTGCAATTTCATTACACAACAAAGCCACAAAGCCCTAAACCCCCTTTTTGGTCTAGGTTGAATACCTATCAAAATCCCAGTATTACTTTGTAGAGTGGGTTCTTCATTAGCATTCTTCATTGCAGAATAGAGGCTTGGATAAACACAATCCATTTAGAAAAAAAGAAAAACAAAGCTGAAATTTGCACTGAAATTGTTTCTGTGCTGTATTGCATTAATGGCTAAATCCCATCCCATACCTGCTCACAGTACAGATTAAATGAGGATGAAGCCATAAATTTGTGATCAAAACCATCCTACAACAGGATTTTAAATTACTTTGAGAATAGAGCATTTGACAGTGCAATACAAATATTTATTTTCATACTAGAAGGAGACTATAGTCTCCTAACACACTTGCAAATATGTGCAAACACCTTCCACTACTTCACAATAGCATAAAATCACAATGGTTTAAAAAAGGGCTTCTTCACTGAACACTCTAAGAAGTCAACCTTGCTGTGTCTGATAAAATTCTGAAGACAAAGGCAGATACAAGTTTCTTAGGAATTTTGCCAGCAAAAGATTATATTATCATCATGATATTTAAATTGGCATCTAAGGAATCATCTTGAAAAGTACATGCAGCTTTAAGCAAACCATAGGCACCTCTTATCTGTGCTTTTGCCTTCTGTGCAGCTCCTTCTGAGGAGAAACTCCACAGCTGTATAATAATTCAGAGAATGACAATGGAAGAAGTGAACATGAATGATAATTTATCTACCTGCAACTGCACTTTGTTAGAATGCTACTTGCATATTTCATTTTTTGTTCCAATTAGGAAATTGATAAAATTTTGTGCTGTCTCCACACTATTGCAGTGGCTTAGGCATCCTGCATAGGTGTGATTCAGAAAAGCAAAATCAGATTAAGTACTTACATGAGAAATGGACCAATTCAGAGAATTTCAGTTGCCCAAAATAACGAAGAAAAATATTGTAGAGATCATTGCCCTTATATTTTGAAAAAATAAAATTAAAACTCTCAGCTTCTGAAATGCCAGTTGGCATAAGGTCAAAGACATTATTAATATGATACTGTCAGTAAAATGAGATCCCTGTGAAAAATACACGGAAAAAAGGGAAAGATTCCTTTAAGAGGCCTTTACATTGGTAGTTTTATTTGCTCCTTACACTGGAGCAAAATCTGGGATTTGTTCAGTTAAAAGAGCTGAAAAATTACAAAAAGCTAAAAAGTGTTGTGAACTAGATTGGAGATGTAGATTTACATGTTTCAAATTTCTTAGCTTTGTGACAACACCTGGACTCAGATGGCACACTCATATTCAGTGGAACTTTCAAAATGCACCTGATGTTAATATTAACTTTCTCCTCTGAATTCTGAAGAGTTGATAGAGGTAAGCCTGTGTTTATTCTCAGTTTCCTGCTTCCCATTTCTTCCACTCACTGCATGCCAAATTCAAAGACATACCCATCCATGGCCCAAAGGAAAGGACTAAGGATGTTACAGAAGTGGCTAAAATATGTCAACAGCAGTTTTATTGACTGAGAACACGGTCTAAAATCTTCACACATTTACAACTAACCATAGCAAGTTGAGAGGTCAATGTACATTTTTTTAAACTGAAAATTTTATTTTAAATACAATTTAATTAAAACACTTTATTTGTGGGTGTTTGCTTATGTTTTATGTATGTTGAAGTTCTCTGTAACCCAGTTTTGTTACTCCCAAGATGGCTCCCCTGGCCTTGTTCCTTGGACTCCATTTTGTTGTTTACCCCAAAAGTTATGTAACCCTCTCCCTGCCTGCCCTGGAGACAGCCACTGATTGGCTGTCCCTTCCCGCCACCAGCCCTGTCCATCACCCCTACCCCCCCATGTCAATCTCCCTGAGGCCTGAGCCTGGGGATTGGCTGGGTTCCTTCCCGCTTTTTCCCTGGTTGCCCCTAAGTGGATCACCCCATCCCTGTGCCACTCCCTGGTTCCATCCCATTGGTCCGCTCATGCTCTCTCCACCCCCTGAGAATTCTGTACTTATGCCGGTGCTTTGGTTTGCTTGGGGCTCTCTTCGGAGGACCCGGGCCAGGAATAAACAGTTCCTTCCCCTACTCCGTGAGAGTCCTTCCCTTCATTTCGCCTTGGCTCCATTGCCGCAGAGTCTGTCGTGGGACGAGGTGGAGGACCCAAAATCGTGGCTGCTGTCACATGCGCTTTGGGCTAGCCACTGAGGGCAAGCGCACGGCGACATTTATTGATTGATTCAGTTCAACTATTCAGATTATGGTAGATTTCATGGTCTTTTAACTATGAACACATCCCCCAGGTACCTTGTGAGTCCCTTAAAAGCTTAAGAGATGATTCATGTCAAAATTCTGGAGCTGATTCATTGCAAACCTACTCTAAGTAGACAGAACTGACCTTAATAATTGCATATGGACTCTTGAAGATATTTTTTAAATTTTCTACTATTTTGTCTTCCAATACTTTGAAAAACTGTCACAAAAAACCCACAAAGCATTCCCCAAAACACTATGCATAATGAATCTTACTATTCTGATCAGGCTTTGGCTCAGATGTTAAAACAGTAAATGTTTCAGAACAGGTAAATAACACAGCAAAGAAAACCATACAAACATCTTGATCACAGCTGCTGTATAAGTTACTCTGCAACACAGGAAGGATTCCCCACAACTAAATATCAGGGAATACATTCCATACTTATGACATATGAATTTGAAGCCTATTTCATTCCCTGAACATAAAAAGATATTAGAAACATTCATGAATATATGGGAACCTAGAATGAAGGAGGAAAAAGTAGGCATTCCCTAGGTGGCTTTTGCACTGGATAGTCTTTTTTTTCCCCAAAATGATGTGCACCTATAAATGAAATTTCATATTGCTTTTCACTTACAGTCATCATATAAAAAAGAGGATAAATAAAAGCAAGAAAAAAAGCTTTTGCTATGGTAAAATGCGACATATATATATTACCTGTAATTTGATTGATCATACTGATTTCAATAATTAGCTTTTATAAATAATTTCTATGGTTATTGTGGCTTTTCTCATATTAAAATGCGCACCATGAAATGAACCTCAGGCTTGCAAAATGAAATTCACTCAAAGATTCAATACATTTATCTTTAACAGCCATTTCCAGCACTTATATATTACAGTAGTCTTTAATTAATTCATCATATGCTACCTTGTACTGAGACATCTAACTAGATTACTGGTCGAGATTGCAATTAGCCAAAAAACTTTGGGGTTTTAAAGAATTTTCTCTTCCTTGCTTTCCTTTAAGGTGGTTGTTTTTTTTTTTTTTTTTTTTTTCCCTTCCTTCTTTTTCTGATAACACTGGTTCCTTGCAGATTTTGGTGTATTTATTAATTAGTTTTTGCTCTTGTTTTAATTCTTTTTCAGTCCACATTTCAGCATTTAGTTCTTTCTATAAGCTTCCAGGACTTCTAGAGCTACAACTTCAGCAAGTTACTTTCTGAAGGGAATCCTGTTGATTAAATAAGGCCTCCAGCTTCTGTCTTTATCTAATGGCTGATTAAGAAAGATTATATTTAGGTCAGCAGGACTTAGTTAGCAGAGAACAGATATTTAGTTAGCAGATTGTTTGGGCTATTAAAGAGCCTGCTAAGCTGTGGAGAACATGTTGGGAATGTCTCCAGGTAGGATGCAATCGTACAATATTGCAAGGTTTAGTTCTCAACATGTGACATACAAATTACCTAGAGTATCAAAAGAATTGGAGCAGTGAAGCATGCCCTTATTCAGGTTTAGGATGCAGGGAGCACCTGGAAATTCTTCCTGGGGTGGTCTCGCAGTGGGAGATGGGCTTTGGCACTGGGTCAAAGGAGCAGTAGGAGGATGTGTGTGACAGTGTGGCTTCAAGGATGACAGGCAGGTGATGGGCCATGTTTTCCCAGTGCCTCTGGAGCAGCATGAAACAAGTAAGGGGAGCAAGATGAGTGTGGATAAGGATGGAGACCTTCTGGGTGGAGAAGGTTTATGTCAGCTTATGTCTCTGGGCAGGAGGAGAAAGGCATTTTCTTTGCCCTCAGGCCTGAATTTGTGGTAGTGATGCACTGACTTAAAGGTGAGGAAGGAGAACAGGCTCTGCTAAACAGGAGCATGGAGGCAGCTGGGCCAGCAGTGCATTCACTCTGGAGTGGAAGGGGACAGTGGCTGTAGATTTGCTGAGGGGGTGGGGAGCTGGCAGTGTCCTTCTCTATACAGGACTACTGGCATAGGAGGCTTGTTGCCTGCCAGAGACCTTGGTAAATTATTCCTTGCAAGTAAAGGGGATATCCACTTTTTCAAAAGTGTTCTACTGCCTTTGGTAGCTAAGCTTTGTAGTCTTTTTATTTCATTCAAACACATTAATTGTACTCAGTGTTTATAAATCACTGTAATTTATTTAAAGGAGTCATTCACAGAAAACAATCTCTTTCTCAAGGACTAGGGATTTGCAGGCTAGAAAGAAGTACAAGTTATATGGTTTTCCTAAGAAAGAAAAATTATTCCCTGTTCCTTATAATAAAGAAAAACAGCTGATTTAAGGCCAAATGATTCTTGAAGATCTCAAGCTTTAAAATATGACCCAATGACTTTTATAAAATACATCTGCTGCTGATACTAGACTGGATCTTTAAAAAATGTTCAGTGTTAACAGACAACAGTCCTTCTGTTGAAGTTCATGTATAACGGCATATTCTTTCTAATTCTCTGACTGTTCTTTACAAAAACAAACAAAAAAAAAGAGCATTTTTTTAGCCTTGCTTGAAGAGTTGTACTTTCTGTGCTTCCTCTCAGAAATTATTCAAATGATTCCTACTTGTGCACATGAAGTGATAGCATGCTCTATAATCTCATGTGTGCCTCTCATGTCATGAGATTTTTTATAAATTTGGATCTACCTACTGTTGATATTCATCTGTTCCTATTTCAAAAATACAAGACTGTTTTGGTGATAACAAACAGTAACAATCACTGACCAGATGACACAAAGACCTATTAAATAGGTTATAAAACATCTAATAAAATGATCTCGATGTATAAGATATATAGATATATACAACCTCCTGAAGTGAGGTTGTAAGCTACATAATTAACATCTAGTTTGCAGTACACAGCAGCCTGAACCCTGGTGTTCCTAAAAAATTAAACTAAAATAAGGTTTTCAGAAATTAAAGTGCAAGGAATTGCACAGCAGAGCATGCCAGATAAAATTTGGAAACATTCACAACAGGTGGGCAGGCTTTTCTTCTAAAGTTACTTGCTTGATAAGTCTGCCTTGAAGATGGAATTTATTTTTCCAGTAACTCCCATCCCATCCCCTCTCACACAAAAAAACAAAACACATTTTTCCTCAGTTAGAACAAAAGGTTAAATTATTTCAAGTGCATACAATGATGGAAAATATTACAAAACAAAAAACCCAGATAGTGTCAGCCTTATTCTTCAGCCTGCTTGAGTATCCTGATGACTGCTCCGTGTTCTATGGCTACCAGTTCTGTGTAGAAAAAATGGAAAGTTAGCAATAAGTTGCCAAGTGCATGGCATGGCATTGATTAACATGCAAGAACATCCCTGTCTTCAGGTCTCTGAAGTCATTAGCTCTTATTAAGACTTGTGTATTGAGATATATATGTATATATAGCTTATAATATATAAAAAAATAAACACTTGGCTTTTTTTTTTTTTAATTGTAGGGTTTTTTAATGTGATGAAGGGTTTATCAACGGCAAAGACAACACTTAAAGTATTTTATAATACAAGTTTTATAATAACATGGACACATTTAGTGCTCCTGTGATGACATCCACTGTCAAGCATGAATGTAGGTGTTGTATACTTGGAGTGGTGATACAAAAAATTCCGACATCTACTTGTGTACTCATTTAAAGTTTACCCCTTTAAAGTTCTTCTATTCAAAGAGACTATTACATAAACAGAGCATACTAAACCCAGCTAGGTTCTGGATATGATTTAGTTTACTGTGAATGACTGCCAAGGCACACTATATGGCCCATCCCAATTTCAACCTGCCCTAATTCCCTTTATGACTTTATTATTTAGTGCTGTTTTACTGCTTAGAGAGACCTAAACAGGAAAACCCTGGGCGTTCTCTGTTCAAGAAGTGGGTGGGATGAAGTTCTTTAGAGAAAACAAAATATGATCCACCTACAGATCATGTTAGGCCAGCTCCCCAATTTCCTCTAAGTAAAACAGAGGCCTTTGTTGCCTTAGTTACTGGAACTATCTATAATCAACAGCAGGATCCCAGTCTCCATACAGAACATCCTCCTGCATTTTTGATGGCGGCATAGGATGGGAAATATTAACTTTTCTGTCTGTTGATTTTATTGTAAAGAGTAAAAAAAGTAGATTATGTAAGTCTTTGCAAAAATAAAGTAATAAAAAAAATCAGCTCTCACAAAAAAACTCTGCAAGGTAACTGAATGGAGGGAGCATTTTGTGGGAGAGGGTTAGTACCTCCAATGAAGCAACATTCCTTTATTTTCCATTACTTTCTTACCAACAGGAAGAAGGAGCACTGAAAACTGCATAGTAAATTTCAAAGCTCAAGTAGACAGCAGCTACATTGGCAGAGCCAGACTACTGAAGCTTGGCCTCATAAATGGTCCAGATAAGATTTCAAACTGTTCCCCTCACTAGAAATGCAGGTATTGTAGTGCTGTCTCCTCTTTCTTCTTGGACACAGAAGCTGGAAAACACAATCCATTGTTTTCCTCTGTGAAGCATGATCAAGTCCAATTTCCATCCTTCCTGTTTGAAAGCAAGAGCTTCGGTACAGTCATATTGAAGTGACAATTTACAATGACATGAAGGTCCAAAGTAATCTTTAAGAAAGTAGAAAGTCCTAGAAACTTGATGGATTCTCTTCTTTCCCAGAATGGTGTGATATGATCTAGTGGTACTACATGGCAATACCATGGTTCCCATGGTACTTAAAATATATCTCACCTTCTGTGGCCATGGGCTCCCTTGCCCTGCTAAGCATTCTTACCCCAGAATGGCCCCCAGTTCACTGATAACAATTTTTGTGGGATTAAGTGTAGGCTGTTTTAACTCTGAAAGTTGATGATGGGGCAAGACAAACACCAGCACAAGACTAAGGAAGGGTTCTGGGTGAGATGGTATGGCTGAGGTGAGGGTGAGTTAAAAGAGCTTGAATGTGAGAGTAATGCCATAGAAATACTGAGCCTAATCTAAATGAACAAGCAAATGTTTCCTGTCATTGCCCGCCATGAAGATCTAGTCAGAATGCTATTGACTTGAGTGATTTTGAGTAAATTCAGAATTTTCATTTAGATTAACTCAGATTTTAGAAGTTAACAACTAGAGTTTTATAAGAATTACAGACTATCATAAATCACCAATGAAGTTGAGAACACTAGGATGCAATTTGAAAGCATTTAAATAAATTTAATAATTTTCTTACTTATAGTATTAGTATAAACTATATATTTTAGGAGAGTTCCAACTCTATTTCATCATCAATGGCTTTTTACAGTACTTCTGCTTTGTTCAGCTAAAAGTAGAATATTTTATTGGTATTTCCAGTACTTTCCTGACAGCCATTCTCTACAGTATTGTAACATTATTCAAATTGCAAAATATTGTTTAAGTCGACCTTCCATGCTGCTGCTTATATGGCAACTTATTTAATACAAACATCATAAATGTGTAATACTTCAGCTTTTTTCATGTCAATTTCTTTGCATGGCACTTTTCCTAAACAGAAACTTCAGCTGAAATTAACTGGCATAGTTGCTTCCAAAAACTAAAGGCTGATGCAAAGTAAAATGTTGGGGTTTTTTAAATGACTGTCAGAATTTAAATTGTGGTAAAATCTGTTATGGCAGGATTTGCAGCCCATTTCCTCTGCAAAGACTGTTAGTGATACTGCACATTTGAGATGAAAAGATTGTTGAAATGTGTGTTATTTTATTTTTGGCCTATCTATTTCATCAAAAATCTTATTATTTGTACTAACACCAAATATCAAGCATGATTGACAAACATTTGACACGCACCTGAGCTTCAGACTGAAGGTCTTGAATACACAAAGCCTGTCTTTACTTGCATTTCTAAAGTAATCTTCCCCAAGGATCTAGCATCTATCTCTTTTCACCGTTTCTATTTACCTAGTTTTCATTCCTTCATAATTAAAAGCATAACAGATGGCTTCCAGAGGCTGCCTTCAATGCACTGATGTTAATTGAAGCTATATAAAATGGCTGATAAGCCCTATTTAAAAAAGGAGTGATAAGTTCTTTTAAAAAAGTAAAAACTTGTAATGGGAGAAATGCTGGACTAACCCACACAGCTGAACAGGAGTCAGCCAGCACACCTTGCTTTGTTTCTCAAAACCCTTAACATTTTATTTTTATGGAAGTCCAAAGCTGACCCATTATTTCTATCTTTGTGTGTGGAAATGTGTCTAAAAATGAGAAAGGCTGACTTGAGCTCTGCAGATTTTTGAGGTTCTGAGATTTTTGAGGGAGAGCAGAGGGCCGGGATGGCGAGTGGGCCAGGCACTGCTGACACGTACAAGAAAAGAGAGCCAAGCCCAAGCAAACCTGCAGGCCAGCCGGGCGCAGGGGGCAGGCCCGGGAGGCTTTCCCCAGGGCAGCCCCGGGGTGCGGGGGGCGGTGCGGGGCGGGCGGGGCCGGCCCGGGAGGGAGCCGGGTCTGGCGGCACGGCCGGGCCATGGGCGCTGAGGCGGGCGGGCCGCGGGACCCCGCGCCGGGACAGCAGCTCCGCGCCCTCTTCTACGCGCTGCCGCCCGCGGAGAGCTCCTTCCGCACCCTGGAGGAGGTGCCCGACTACGTAGAGAAGGTGAGAGTCCCCTCCTTCCCCACCCTGGCCGCATCCCTCCCCTTCGCCCACCTGCGCCTGTTTTCAAAAGCCACGGGCGCCTCGCACAACCCGTGTCTGCACCTAAATCAAGATAAAACCGTCTTTCTCTCATGGGCTTTCTGCCTGTAAGCTGCCAGTGTGTCTGTGCCCTCTATTTTCATGTATTTAAAATGATTTCTCCTGGTACCAAGAGCTGGGATGTTCAGAGAAGCGCCCCGGATGCCTGAGGGTTGGTGCCAGTGTTACATCCAGCAGCACGGGTAAGGTGAACAGGGACAGCAGACTGAACTGAGGAAACCAGAAAATACAAAACTGTGTTTGGCTGTTCTCAAAGCAAGCAAAAAGTCAGGTCTCTCTGTGCCCTTAAGTCAAGCTCAGTCAAAGACAGAAAAATAAAAGGTTTATAATTAAAATAAAAAATAAAGATTGTTTAAGAGAATTTAGAACAAATATTTGTGTTGGGACAGTGCTGTGTCCTAAGTATCCAAGGCAAGAGTACAGAGGTCAGGGGTGAGAACTCCCTTGTCAGCAGGCAGCAGCATATCCTTCCCTCCCCTCTCGCCCTGCCAGTTTATTCACTTCCAAGAAGATACCTTTGCTCCCTTCTGTCCTACAGATTACACGTACCTTGATTGTCAGCTCCTTCTGAGCCCAGGTCGGTGTCAGCTGTTCACAGAGATAGCACATAAACACTGGTTTGCCCTTGTCAAAGTAAATTCAGCCCAGCTTCAGTAAAGAGCTGCATTTTTACATGAGTCTTGATAGTTCTGACTGGCTCCTCTGCCAGGTATACCTGGGAGTGCTGTGCAGCAGCTGCTGGCAGACTGCAGTGGGGGTGTCACGGGCTGTGCAGAGCAGTGCAGCACTGTCAGCAGCTTTCTGGGAACTGTAGTATGCAGCAGTCCATCCTCACTGAGGGATGTTATCAGCAAAGGTTGCCCTTTTGCATAAGGTAAGCAGAAAGCTGCTGCAAGCCCAGCCTGTGTGTGCAGTGTCTGGTCAATGAACTGCTGTCCTCAGAGGTGTTTTGCAACTGATCTGTAGCGTCATGATCAAGGAAGATCCATGGTTTTGCCTAGTCAGCTGATCTCTCCCTCCAGCTCTCTATTGTCTCAGTTCCTTTTATTATTCTGACATATCCAATGGAATACCATTCACTTTCTTGTCTGCAGCATACCTTAACATCCTTGGGCTTTCTTCTCCCATGGGCAATATTCATGTCAGACACTAGCTAAACCTGAAATTTCTGTACTAGGCACACAATTGTAAGTCTGTGAAAGGATTCTTAATACTTTGAATTATAAAAGTGCCTGCAGGCTTCTGCTGTTGTAGAGCAGTGTCATGATAAGCTTGTAAAGGAATATTTATTCACAATAATTCACAAAGGAATTATTTATTCACAAAAAACCCGACACTAAACAAGGATTTCCCATTACAGTTATGATTTGCTTAAATTCCTATTTTAGGATAGCTGTGCTAGATTTCCCTCCTGGCAGTGCATTTGTTGCTGTCTGTAGAACAGATCTTTTGATGCTTGTCTAGATGGGCATGTAAAAGTATTTTCGTGGCATAACTGTTTTAACTCTTCAGCTTTGGTCTGAGCTTAGGCAGAGTTCATCCCTCCTCTTCTGGCCGTGTTTATGGGCAGATGGCAGCTATTTCCAGTCCCTCTCCAGCTGCTATTCTTGACTGTTTAGGGAACAATTACACAAGCAGTACATCCACTGGATTCATCAGCAGTAGATTTAATAGTGACTTGATGAGCCTTTCAAGAAGGTCTTGGAATGCTGACTCCTTTAGTTGGTACAGATACAGAAGTGGGTATCTGAGCTCAACACAGAACAAAAAGAATTTTAGTGTAGAGCCGGTATAAAATGAAGGCCTCAGCTCAAATAATTCACTCTAAAAGACAATAATGATGACGTGTGTGTGAAAATAACTACTGATTACATTAGCGTCTCCTAAATAGTGTGGGATTTATTTTTTTTTCCTGAGACACTGTACTGAAATTTGCATTTTGGATGTATGATCTCTTTGCTATTAGATGGATGAAAGTATTTCTAGAACATCAGATGACATGGCTACAAGCTGTGGGGATATGCACCTTCCAACATTAGACAGGTGGCAGAACTTCTGGATTCACACGAATATTCAAGGCTTAGAGATCTGCAAAATTGAGCTGGTTGGCTTGCAAAATACAGGCACTTTGCAGGAGTGGCACATTTGAGCTCGAGTCACCTGTGCTGTTACCTCTGGGTAGGAAATGACAGCAGTGGGTGGAGCAGCTCTGGTTCTGAGAGCAGAATAGTTAGCTTAGCTTGTGCAGTGTACTTTCTGTCTCTGGTTATATTGCTTCCATTTTCAGAAGCAATGGTCCCTGCACTGTTGCTCTGTATGTTGGCAGAGCTGTAGTAAAGGCCTCAAGTCCTGTTTAAAACATGAGCTCATCAGCTGCTACCAGTGACAAGTAGCAAAGCTCTGCAGCAGTGCCCAGGGAAAAGTCACCCTTTCAACAAATCTCCAAAATTCTGGGAAAAGGGGTGTGAATCTTGGATAATCATAATAGAATTTATTCTTATAAGACTTCTTGTCATGTAGAATTCAAATCCCTTGATTTTTTTTCGTTATTTCCAAGGGAAATATGTAAATTTTCTTTCTCTATCCTGATTTTTAAAATCTATACTGATGCTTACCCATTCCTTTTAAGAGCACTCTTTTTCCTGTGGGTGTAAGATTAGGCTCTGCGTGCTCTGTTGGTTGTTTTTTGGTTGTTTTTTTCTTTTTTTTTCTTTTTAAGTTCTCTCACAATCTACAGATGGGCAGGTAGAATGATTCTTTTTGTTTGCCAAAAACAATTTTCATGAACCATAAATTCACTTTGTACCTTGTCATGGTCTGAAGTTATCACTTTTGCTCAGTAAAGAGTTCCATGAGTCAGACTTCAGAAGAGAGAGTCCTTCTGCTGAGAACCCCAAATGAAAGCTTTAATAATCACTGTTTTCCTTTTCATTTTACTCTCTTGAGAGCCTAAAGAATAAGTTCACATTTAAACTCAATTCACATTTTAGGGTTTGCTTCTAAATAATGAGGCAAAGAACCTTCATATTTAGTTTTATTTGAAGGTTGGGATTCTTATGTTATAAAGATCTGAGATTTTAAGAAAACAAAAACTGTTTCAAGAATTGCAATAAAACTATGAATATATGCTGAATTTCAACTTCTAATATTATTTTTTGCAACAGTATAAAGTGGAAAGTGATTTTAAATGGTCCTTTGCATTCTGTAGAGTCGGTTACTTAAAATGTCTTACGCAGTATTCAGAGTAAGGCTTTCAAGTTATGGATCAGTTATTCAGGTAAACCACAAGCTAATGTAAGTCTCCATTGAGTATTTCTGCTGTTGGGTGAAGAGAAAAAAACTTGGAAACAAAGAGAGAGAGTAGAACATTTATGGACCAGTAGATACCAAAAGGATCTGTCTTATGTCTCTGACCTGTGATGCCAACAGTGGCTATTTCTTAACTTCATGCCATTTTGTTTATAGGGACAACCCTTGAAAACAGTTGTAGAGATGGCCATCCTCAATGGGTTCCTTAAATGTCTTCATTGTCCTTTTAATTTCAATTTAAAAAAGAAAACAAGGGGAAAATAAGTACTGGTTAGGCTAGTGAGACTATTTTCTCTCCTACTGTCTCCTTTTTTCCTGAATTATTGCACTTTTCTTCTATTGTATTACATCCCATCCTTAAAGTGTGGGCTGTTTGTGTCAGAGAATGCCTTTTCATTCTCCATGACAATAGCTGTCATAGTCACATAAATAATATATACTAGCCTTGATGTAGTTGATCTGCTTTGGACCAAGCTTAATGTAGGTGTGTGAGAGAGATGTGGTAATTTCTTAGATAGTAAGGGCTATGCCATAAATCTTTCCTTTTATAATCTCCTTGATGAGCAAGAGGTTAAGGATGTCTGAATGTTTCTTTATCCTCCTTGTTATGTATGACACTCCCCATTTGTGAGTCAAAAAGTGATGCCAAGTGCTTGGCTGTTTCACAGCTTCACAGTGGGAGGAAAATATTTAATGAAGTCAATAAGACAGAAGTTATGATAGTGTACATTAATATAAAGTCAAGTATTTCAACTGTTTCAGAGGTTGCTAGGTAAAATGAATCATCACATGGAATCCAGACATTGTATGTTTCCTAATAACAGTTTTTATTTCATGAATAAAGCCCTCACTTTCTCTATTCAGTTTGCCCATTCAGTTTGCTCTGCAGCTTCTGCTGTTCCATACCTTCAAACTGCTTGTCGTCTGTGCTAGCACTCTGCTTATTAATATTGTCATTAAGTGTTTTGTAGGTTTTCTTATTAAACCTCTCTGCTAGAGAGTACATGTGATCATCAACCCTTGTTTGCTAAGTTAGGAATCTGTTACTTGATTGTATCAGTTAGGACAAGTACATTAAAAGTCTTGTCTACTTAGAAATGAAGCAGCTATAGAGAGCAAAACAAAGAGTATTTATATTTTTCTAGAATGTTTAATTGATTTCAAACGGAAGGTTTTAGGGTTTCCTTATTCTTCTATTACTCTTTTATATTTTTTATTTTATTATTTCTTATTTAATCCAAATATTGAAAGATTTATCACACTGGTTTTCTTGGGTGCTGTTTAGGCTTTATGCAAAGGTCTTCCCTTGCTTTCTAGTGTTTTATATGATCAGTTGGTGTCTATCACAAACAGGCTTTTAGATGCCTAAAATCCTGTTACATAGTAAGCTAGGCACCTAAATTAAAGACTCATGTTGATATTAATCTCTGTTCATCTGTTATTGTAACCTAACCCTGTGCTGCTGAAGTTTATGAACTTTAACATTTTCTAGACGCTATAAATCTCTTGCTGTTTGCATGGTTTGAATCATCCAATTCTTCTTCGACTGAGCAATCTGGTCTATATCCATCTTAGTCTCTTTAGTGTCCCAGCCTAGTAGGAATTCCCAGATCGTATGTCACTTGGCAACAAAAATGAGCACCCTCCAAAGTGCAATGGCATTTGCAGAGACAACGTGCTTCTGTTAAAATGTTGTATGGGCAGGAGCAGCCTCTCTTCTGCAGCAGTGTGGTTTGGAGAGCTCCAGGCAGTGAAGCTGTTGGTGTTTGCAGGTCATTTGAAGGGAGCAGAAGCAGCAGAAAATTTACAGCTCAAGTATGGCAGTGTGGTGCTTCCCAGAGTGCTGCAGAACTGCTCCTGCCCTGCAAAACATTTTATGCCTTAATATAACCAAAAAGCAGTAGTCTAGATGTCTCAAAGGTCACCTAAAAGTTTTCCACAGAGCAAGGCAAGCTGTTGAAGGAACATTCGCATGCACAGAAATCTGATAACTCTTCCCATTTTCCTTGCCACAGGCCTTCTAGATTTTGGTGATGTTGACTAAAACACTGCCACTGCCTAACTCCTTCCATATATGAGGTACAAGGACTGTTAGAACTCCATTGTCAGTGAAAAAGAAAAAATGCTCTACCACTTACTGTTACTCAAGCCTTACAGCCACACCTTTCACTAATGGGTGCTGTGCTGTGCATTTTCAGCTTGTCAGTTGATCTGGGGTAGAAGATGGACAGTGAGAATTGAATCCTAGACTAAAGTAGTGTTGTGAATGAGAAATGCTTCAGTCTTGCTCATCATTATACTTTTCTGCAGAAAGGCAGAAAATTATTTTGCAGTCGGTACAATCCCGAAGAAAAAGGGGAACATTGTATCATTGTCACTTGGTTTGGGAAGAGATGCTGTAGGGCCCAAGCTGGAACGGGCTGCATAGTTACTGGGTTCACTGATGAATGCACATTAACAGAAGAGCTGCTGTTGTCTGCAGTGAAAAGCATGGCAATAGAAACGCCAAGTAGAAAGAAACTCACTTTACTATATCTTTCAGATAATATATGTTGGATGCCAAATTCAGTGGCTGAAAACACTCAAAAAACTTCATACAATATCAAATCCAAACCAGATTCTGTTCTACTTTGTGGTTGGAGGAGTCCACAAATATTGGTGCTCTCACTGGTTTACTTAAATATGAGAAATATAAGTTTGGAAAGACTTTTGCGTTTTGTTCTGATGATATTTTTGTGCAGAATATAAAGAAGAAAACATTGTGGGAGGACATTACTGCAATAGATTTATGCTGGTGTTGTGGAATAACTGGTAGCCTTGGTTGTTCTTATTTGTAAGGTCCATGTGGGGTTTTATTACAGAGGTAACTACTAAAGTGCCAGCCAATCTAAGAAATATCTCACTGCATAAAATGCTTTTAGGAAAAACGTATCTAATTTTATTTTGTTGTGACTTACCTTTTTTTTTTTTTTTTTTCCAACTATTTTTAGAGTATTCCATTTTTTATTACTTTCATTGGGCTGGAGTTTGCTGTCAGCTGGATTCGGAAGCGGAAGCTGCCAGGTCGGATCAATGATGGCATAAGTTCTCTTTCCTTAGGTATCCTGTCCCGACTACCAGAGTGAGTATTTGAATAAAATCTTCAGATTTTTTAGGTTTTAATCACTAAGAAGGAAGAAAATAGAATTATGTATTGAAGTTGTTGCTGCTAATCCAAAATGATTAAACAAGGTATCTGGACCTTTCTTTATGCAATTAAATTTTAGTGATGTGTATAAAATCTTTTTAATCTGTAAGGCTAAATATGATTCTTAAAATGTATTGTTCAGCTCCACATTACCAATTTATCATCAATTATATTAATCTGTATTGGACCTTGCTATTACCTTCTGCTGTTTCTGGGACTTCACCTGACTTTACTATATCTTATGTTGGACTAGATTTTAGAATCTAGGTTTTCTTTCATTAAAATACAGAAAGAAGATACTAAAATAAAACTAACAAACCAAGTTCATTATTTTTGTTAACCTTTTAAAAATAAAACTGTGTGCATATAACCAGTTCAATAGAATTGTGAATATGCAAGTGATCCAAAGTACTTTGAATGCAGTCATAATCTTATGTTTGACTTCAGTGAATTTTAATTCCTGAAAGAACTGTTGCAAACATGATCATCTAATTCACTCTCCAGTATAAAGGCCATAAGATTTACCTGAATTAGTTTGGTGAGCAGAGTTGTATTTTAAAGAAAAAGCCACTGTGGATTAACTGTGAATCTCAGTGAAAAAATCCAGCCAATTCTTTATATAAATTGCTCTAAGTGTTTTCCAGAAGCTTTAGTTACTTGCAAGTAATATGTTTTAGACATGCCTTTGCGTGATATGAGCTTCCAGATGATAGATTTTATTGCATCTTTTCTTGACAAGTGGGATTACATTTCTATTCCCCATATATGGATTTGCAGATGACCATCAAATTGTATATAATCTCTTCATTGTAAGAAGGAAAGTTTTTATTATATGAGTTTGACTATATGGTGTATTTGCAAGTCTTTCAATTATTCCCTCAGTTCTTTTTCAGAATCCTCTGCAGTTTTTCAGCCTTCTTAGTGTTGATGTCTCAAGTGCACTCCACATTGCAGAAATTACTACATCAGTGCCAAATAATGAAGTCATTTGTTCTCTATTTCTACTTGTTGTTCCTCGCTTTATATATCCCAGATCCTTTGAGCTGTCTTTCATCCCTGAATACTTTTTTGGATTCTGTGGCTTACATTCCTCATACATAGGCAATATGTTCTTATATTCGGCCACATAGAAATAAATGGATTGTACATTTGGTCCTCCTGAAGTAGCCTGAATCCATAAAAACTTGTCTTTGTTACCTAGAGATCCCTGGTTTATGTCACTGCAAATTTTACTAGAAATATTTTCTTTCAATCTAGATTCTTGATCAAATACATTAAACGAACATAGCAACAACAACAAAGAGTTATCCTTTCTGGCAAGTAGTACTCATTTTGTGAAATGTGTAAATCACCCTCTTTGTGATCTATTGATTATTTGCTATTTGGTTGATTTTTAAAGCTTTTAAAGCTTTCTAATCAATACAATCTTTCACAAGGTCCATTAGGTACGAAGACAATTTCTGATAGATTATGTTAATTATCAGTAGTAAATATTCCTGATGAAACTTGAAAACACGCTCCAAAACTCTTCAAATATCTGAAAATGAGAGGCATGAGCTTGTAATTTGAGAAATACTCAACCACAAAGTTATGTCTTCAAACAAAGTTATGTCTAAGTTATTTGAGAATTTTGCGAAGTTTTTTTTACAGCTAGTGTTCTACCTATATTCAAACCATTTTAAAGACTTGTGAGCATGATCTTGGAGGAGCAACATTCAACTTTTCAATATGTTTCATTAATTAATCAAATATTTATCAGCAGATGAGATTTGTGTGCAGCAACACACAACCTTGATAATGGGTTACTGTAGTCTGCACAAAGCTAATATTAAAATAGATCAAATGTCGCTTCTTCAAATTAACCCAATCTTTTAAATTTGGCAGGCTTACCATGCTGAATATTTACCTTCATTCATCTGAAATATTCAGAACTGATTAAGTTAAACAAAGGGCCTAAGATACATGTGAAATAAGTTTGAATGGTTTTTCAAGTCCTTTTGGCTTTATTTTAAGAATACTGAAACACTTAAGATACACTCATTCCTGGAAGAAATGCTTGCTAAGAAAACTAATGTTGTGTGTGTGGAATACAGTTTTGCAAGGTGCTGAGTACTTTTATTATTTTGGCCCTGAGTCCTTTGCTGCAGAATTTGGCTTGCAGGCTGTGCAGTTTTCTTTTGCAAGATTGTTTCAATTGAGTGAACCCAAAAATCCTTAAGGACTCAAAAGTTTGCAGAGTCAGGCAAATCTCCAAGATCAGTACACCTATTTATTGTTACCCCAGCACAAGAAGTCTCTTCCAGGTTGCTTGCACAGCTCTCATGACTGAAAATACCAGACCCTCCTCAGCAGTTCCAAAGAAGAGTCCTGTAACACTTTTAGCATTTTGGCTGAATGCGAAAAAAGCAGGCAAAATGTAGACTTCCTAAATTATTTAATCTCATGTTAATATTGCAATTCTAATGGTGACTGCTTAGTGTAAAACCTCTTTTATAAGTGAGAGGAGTTGTGAATAAAAGACTGACTAAAAAGGCTCTTACTGAAAAAACCAGAACACTTTACCCTTCTGCCTTGTGCTTCCATGGTGTGAAAGAACTGGGTCAGACAAAAAAAAAAAAAAAAAGGGGGAAAAATAGCACAGGCAAAAATCTGTTGCTAAGATTTTCACTTCAGTCTTTCCCTTTCAGGAAGAAAAAAGGTAGGGAAAGTTGACAGAAACTGCTAAAACAATATTTCAGCAGAACCCACAGCATCAGGGGAAATAGTAGTGCAAATCATTAACAGCTGAAGGTTAGATTAACACACCATTGATTGTATCCTCTCCCAGGGACTAATTTTCATTTTCTCAACTAGCAGCAATGGTTTGCCACTTCCTTAAAAAAATCTGTGGTTGGGTCTAAAATGGTGGCTTCAGTCTATTAGTCAGAATGAAGCTTCAAATGTGTCATTGCAAAGAGGTCTTTACATTTAATGAAAAAATTAGGAGTCACTAACCATATTCAGCCTCTAAGTATTTTTTCCATTTCACAGTCTGTATAACAGAATTATTGTGTGTCTTGAGGGCAAACAGTATTTATTTAGTGTTTCATACTTCAGCTTTCTGTTGAGAAAGTGCAAATCATAAATTGTTGATACTTGTATGCCAAATGTTAAAAATGTAAATGCAAGAGGAATTGTCTAATCACACATGGCAATGTTTTTGTTTTCAGGCTTATTAGACTCAACAGCATGCAATAAGTTGAATGGTTTGTGCATACATATTATCTCTTGTAAAGCAGCCCATACATTTCTTAAATATAATTTTCTCTGCATTAATGCATAGTATGCATTTCTATGCATGTGTAAATACTAAATGTTGTATGGAATGAAAATTAATTTGGGAGAAAGGGAGAAACTTCTATTACTAAGTTTACTCCCAGCATCTTAAATATTGGTTAAAAAATTCTGAGAACTTTTATTCTAAATAAATAAATAAATAACTTTTTTAGCTAATCACTGCCAAGAGACTTTAAATGCTGCTTTAAAAATATTCTCCCAAGAGAAAGTTTATTTTGGGTATGAATATCCATTTTACAAGTATGTGCATTATTTCATATTGACCCATTTCTTATTTTAAAACAGCAGAACATAAATCAAATCAAAAAGTGTTTGGGGGATAACTGAGGTAGGTATGTTTTCAAACTACTTGGGAAAGTATTTGTTCTTTATGGCCATGCTCAATTGCCAATTTTTAGTATTCTGCTCCGCAACACAGTCATACAGTGTATGAGTGTATATGTATAGTGTCTGACACAGTTTGGTCAGTCAAGTCTGCAATGAACTTCTCCATTTTTAAAGAGAATATTACAGTCTGTATACATTATTTACCTTGATTTTTTGAATCAGAGGAAGTTGGAGTTCTCTGAATTGTTGAACATGAGAATGGAATGAGTAAATGCTTTTTGTTTAGTTTGTGCTATTAAGTATCTTAAGATACCTACACATCAGCAATAAAGGAGTACAAATCCTGTTTCTGCTGTAGACCAGTGTATTCAGTTTTGTACATCATCTGGATTTTAAATACTCTTTTTCAGAAGCTGGATTGAGGAGGTAGTTTCATGTACATTTTAGACCAGCAATGCTCCCAAATGAAGCACCTTTGATTGACTGATACTTCTGTTTGCTTGTTCCTCCCTTTGTATCTTCACCCCTCTTTGGCCAGCATCAGTGTTTGCGTTACCCTATGGTGAACAGGCTTGGGAAGCAGATCCACACCTCCCCATTACATTAATCTGCACCAATTCTTACTATGTCTGTGTACAGTCTTGTGCTAGAACAAGAAATGGGTTTAGAAAGGAGCAGGCAGGGTTACAGGACAAGAACACTTAATGCTTTTGTAGCATTACTGAGTTATCTGCTCTATAACACATAAAATTGCATTCTGAAACCAAAGGTTTTCATTTTTTAAGAGTAACAAAATGCAGAGCTGATTAGAGTACACTCGCTTCAAGTTGGTGCAAGTTACTCACAACCTTGTAGAGCTAGGAGTGTCTTGACAGAATAGAAAAAAATTGCCTGTATGGATTTAACCATGCTGTATGTGCTGGTTTCCTGAAGTATCAGGTACATCATATGTACTATAGAAAATTATAATCTCTAAATTACTGATTGCATTTCTTAGAAGAAAATCTGATACATGATACATACAGTTTCTCGTAAAATATATTTTCACTTCAAGACTTATTAGGTACATTTTTTCTCCACATCTGTTTGACTAAGACTTTGGACAGATGTTTGTTTAGAGCATGGTCAGATGTGTTGCTTCTGGTCCAGCTGCCCCCTTAGATCTGCCAACATAACTGCACATTTAATTGCTCCCTAACCTGGTCCTGACAAAGTGATCTTGCTAAAAGCAGAAACAAAAGCCCCCCAAGAACTATAAAAGAGGTGTTTAAGCTCAGCTGCATTCATTTTGACAGAGCCAGGTCAGGGAGCAGCTATGCATGCAATTATGGTGGCAGGTCTGAGGGCTGGTAACCACCACACTTAGGGCAGTGATGAGCAGATGGGGCCAAACTGGAAAGGTAATCACTTAACCTGGTTAAATGGGAAGTGGAGCTGCTGTGTCATGCCATGCCCTTAAACCACCTGAGCTTCTGGCTACTGCACTTGTGTCTTTCTGGTACTCACTTACGTAGCCCTCTCTTATGTTGGTTCAGGTGCTCATCTGATCCCAAGTGGAGTTATTTTAGTTCACTCTGTGAGCAAAAAAGTATTTGCTTTAGGCAGAGAGACAAGCAAATTGTCTGGGAGTGGAAAAGGCACAGCCAAGAGCTGTCAGGCTTTAAGTTCAGTCTCTACAGAACCTGCAGTCATGATCATACCTGCAGCAGCTAGTTTTGGCAGTTTAAGACATTGTCAATAGATGTGTCCAAAAAATAGAATTTTTAATAAGCAACAGGCCTGAAGAGACAGAATCTACTCACCTAACTATTCCTCCCACTCTTCAAGTAGCACTAGGTAGTAAACATATTTCACAAGAGCACCCTCCTGGCTTCACTCTCCAATCTTCACACTGTTGATTGTTCCCACATTTTGCCAAAGGTCACAGCCCTCACAGCTCTGTCAAAGAAACGGGCTTTGAATTAATTCACTAATCTTCTGTAGGTAAAGCAGGCAGAGTAAGTAAGTAATTGTAAATAAACAATTTCAGTAAGGGAGTAGTGCAGTGCAGCAAGATTTGATAGGATTTTCAGCAGGCAAGCCTGACTCTGGAAGGGGAATTTTCAAAATAAATTCAATTAAACTCATGACAGTAACTGTCTTAACTGAGTGGTTTGTGTTTAATGTAATTAATTTTTTTTTTTTGTTGTTGTTGTTGTTGTTGTTGTTTTTTGGTTTGTGTGTGGGGTTTTTTTTGTTGGGTTTTTTTTTTTGTTTTTGTTTTGTTTTTTTGTTGTTTTGTTTTGTTTTTTGTTTGGTTTGGTTTTCTTTTTTTTGGGTGGGAGGGGATTTTTTTGTTTTGTTTTGGGTTTGGTTGGTTTTTTTTGGTCTGATTTGCATTGATGAACCAATTGGGACTAAGTTAGTAAATTAGTTACTCCTGTTTGGATTATGTTCTTACTGTATCACTTGAACAAAATTTTGTAATTTTGGTGTTAATCTTGCCATGTCCTCCAGTAAGTCCAAATCCAGCTGTGCCCAGTAAGAATGCTAGTGCTTCCTGCTTGCTCTCTCATGCTCATCACTACCTCCCTAATCTCCTTTTACCATCTGAACCCTTCCCAGGCATATCAGCAGCCTTATCTTCAGAGGTTTCAACTGTAGAATTTTGGTACTCTGGTTCCATTAGTTTGAAGCAGGCTGGAGAGCACATGTGGGCATAGCTGCTGGCAGAACACAGGAATAACATTGAGACAGTGCTGCTTATTAATGATGACTAAGGAAAGATCTGAGCTAGAATTTGAATCTCTGGAGTTTCTTATGAAATGACATACAGGCTACCTTGCATTACAAGGAAGGATTTGGGAGAGCTTGGATATTCTCAAACTAATTGACTGAAACAACTGGTAGTCCCTGTCTACCATAATGTTCTGCAGATTGCTGTATTTCACACAAACCTGTTA
The DNA here is from genome assembly GCF_965231275.1 of Zosterops lateralis. NCBI lineage: Eukaryota > Metazoa > Chordata > Aves > Passeriformes > Zosteropidae > Zosterops > Zosterops lateralis. The sequence goes on along the minus strand of NC_139762.1, from coordinate 30,254,655 downwards.
GGGATCTAATTACTCTTTCAGGTTGTAACATCTTACAGAGAATGCATATTTTTCTACATCCTTAGTATTGTATCATGGTCTTTTTCTGTACAGTGGCACCAGTAAGTGGCTTGGTGATTGCCCATTCTAATGTCAGAGCCCAGCTTTACACCTGCCTTATTTTTAGAAGCAAAGAGAAACTCTCAGGGTACATTTTCAAATATACTTGTGCTCTTCTGTGAAAGTACATACTGTAAACTGAATATACCCTTATTTTAAGTTCAGTCTCTGTAGCTCACAAAATATACTGATTTCTCAAATCCATTAAATGCTGTGCAGATTTTTATTCCATGTTTTTGTATTTTCTTTAAGCTATATTGTGTAATTTTTCATACATTTTGGAAAAAACTCTTAAGAAATACCTTCTGTATAGAGTACCCTTCTGACTGAAGGACATCTCTGCTAAACAATGAATTAATCTTAAATCAGAACTCCACTAGATGGAGCACAGGGGTAGCATTTTTAGAGCTGCCAATCTAGTTTCTCGGGTCAACACTTAAGAAACTAGGAAAACTGGGAAAAATGTTTCTTAATGATTCTGTAAACCAGTGTTACAGATCTGAAAAGAATAGACTTTCACCACTGTATATCATGGACAAAAACAAACTATCTTTTAAAACATTCAGAAGTGTGACCAAAGGAGTTCAACATAAATTCTCGTAAATATTTTTCCTTATTTCATCGTTTGAGGTACTATGATGTTTCACTGAAGCTGTTTCACTGTATTTTTATAGACCATAGGAACTCTTGCTAGTTCCTTTGGTTTTTTCTAATCTGTCTAGAACAATCTGAGTTGAATAGAATACCCTTTTCTCATTACTTGTTTATATGTGACCTTTGAAAATATTATAGGCTTGTTCCCAACCTAACTTAAACTATAATGCAAATTCGCTCTTATCAGTGGAACAACCAAGTAGGACAGATCAAAATCAGATCCTCCATTGGTAAAAGGTCCTAGTCAAGCATTTGTGTTAAACTCATGTTGTGATATTTGTACAAATATTGAAAAATCAGGAGCATTGCAGGAGATGACACCGTAGAATATTCTAGTCTGGTGTATCTGGAAGATACTGGAATAGAATTTACTGTCCCCAGTTCTGGGCAGGTATAAATAGGTAAAAAAAATTACAAGTTCCATTCTTATAAAAGAAGAGGAAAAAGCTACCATTCCAGAAGCTCAGTAGTGCTGAAGGTTTTAAACTAGGCTTTTCAGTCTTTTAAAGATACCATATAATTAAAAGTATCTGAAGACCTTGCATAAACTTAGGGCACTATGAGTTACTTCTGTGGATCACTGAAGGCAGTGGATCATCTCATGAAAATATCTCTGCTGTATTTTTAACTGATACAGTTAAATTTTACTTATTTATGAGCAAAGATCTACAAGTGAGTAGAATTATGTAGCAAGACTAGAACTAAATAATAAAGTATAACACTGTTGCTATTTTTCTTCCAACACCTGTTGTTTCACATTTTATTCCACCCACTACTGTAAATTAATATTAGTGTCATAAATTAGAGGATAACAAGTGAAGTGCAACAGCCGTAGGTTTGGTAAATAAAAGGGCAGCTCTGTCAGGCAAAATATTGTGCAATACTGTGTACAATACAGTTAGTAGGAATACCTGAATCACCTCCCTTTTACTTCATTTTGAATTTGATATTTTCTTTTGTCCTTGAGGAAAACTGGAGGTTTGTATTGTTTAGGCTAAAATACTGGAGAAGAAAACCATACTGAAGAAGAGGAGAGGCTTTGATTCAGCTTTTGTGTCTGGTGGGAACATTTTCTCAAAATGTAGGTGCTATTTCCTGTAATCAAGGGTTTTCCAGAGCCTGATAATAATTTCCCAGCTGTATCATTTTGGTGAATTATTTTTTAGCCTTGGGTTATTTCATGACTAGTTTTGCATATTAAGAATTGGAGAGGAGATTGTATTCATCTTGATGATAGAAAACAGGGAATAGAACTCCCACAGCTCCCTCTCCCTTTCCCTCCACCTTGTGGAAAGTTTGGCTTTGTGCTAAAGCGTGAAAAAAGCCTTGACTGCAGTGTGTCAGGCATATTTCAGCTCGATTTGTGTCAACCCTAATAAGTCAGCTGACAAGGTAATAAATTGGGTGTCTGCTCAAGACCTGGCACCTGTACAGGAAATAAAAGGGGATTTCAGTTGCAGCAGATTTGCTTTGTTTTACAAATGGATCTTTTCTCAAGGCTCCTCTACCTCCTTCCCCCTTTTTCTTTTGACTGAAATCATGTTATCAAAATGTTTATTTCAATTGTGGCTGGAGCCAGTTTTTCCTCTGGAAAAGAAAGCTCTATGTAGCCTTGGAAATGGAAATCCTTATGAATTCCATTCTAAAATAAAACCTTATAGAGCATTTAATTATTCATGTATCCTGCTGTTACATAGATGGTCTGAATAATTTCAAATTATTGAGAAACCACCTTTGTTCAGCATTTTGAAACTTTACATTTATATAGTTTCAGTCACGCTAGGAAAACAGAATTTATTTAACCCAGGGAAACTGTATCAGTAATATCTCGCTATTTTTAATGATAATATAACCTTGTGACCAGGGTGTCTTAACATGCTTCCCTCTGTGCCTGACCTCCAAGGATGCAAGTCTGTTACAGCCCTTGAGAGCAGAGCTTTTGTAGGTCCAGCTGTAGGGTTGTGTTTTTAGCTCAGGGGCACCAGGTCAGTTCCCAGTGTGATGTGAGGTGGTGACTGCAATAGTGGTGAGAGCTGAGGCAGTTTCCTTGGACTATTCACTTTTGGTACACAGATCTTCCTTCATGCTTGAAAAAGAGACAACAGCTCCTGTCTCTGACCCTTTTCATTTTTGGTGACTGTCCTGGGCACCATGGAAGAAGTTTCCTAAAGATATGATTTTGGACTCTATGGCTGGAGGAAGCAAAACAAGACATTGTATTCTTTGAAATGGGCAGCTGCCTTTTCTTCCAATTGAATTTCTTCCACCTTTTCTCTCCTTCATTATCCCATAGGGGTCTACAATAAGTAGATCTTCATTTCCACATGGAGAGTCCCAGAATTTCCTTCTTGGACTTTTTTAATTAGAGGAAGTGATAATCTGACCCAGTGGAAGGTGAAGGGGGAAATGGTTTATTAAAAACAAATATTACTGTCATTAATTAAAGTATGCACGATCTTTAGAAACAAGGAGACAAGAACTCTTAAGGTCATAACAGTTGCTTAAGTGCACTTTGCACATAATAAGAAAATTTTCTGCAGCAATGTTCAAAATCCAAGAAGATAAACCTATGTGATGCATATAATAAAGTTTACTATACAGTCTGTCTCTTTTAGGATTTATTACTCTTAATGCAGAGGATTGGACTAGATGACCTATCCATTTCTGTCACATTTATGGTTACAACATTTAAACGAGGAGAAAGTTTTCTTAAGTTCTCTTTGTATTTTCAAGAAGTGAAAAAGGAACTTGAGGGAAAAAGAAAGGGGGAATACAAACCTTTAAAATTCCAAGTGAACTTCAGGAATTGTACTTGAATGCAAGCTCTGGTCTTTCCTATCACACTGTAAATTTTAAAAAAATACTTAGTTAAGCAACTCTTCTTTCTCCGGCACTGCATAGTAACATGATGGATTACTCTAAATTAATTACAGTAATCAGCTAATGTTATGTGCTGTAGAGGTTTGATTCAAGCATGAAGGAAAGAATGTACAGCAAATTGCATATATAAAAAATGTGTGGCAGGGTTAGCTCAAGGTTTACACCTTGGCCTCAGCCTGTGGAAAAAAAAAAAAAGGACTCGAGGGTGAAATACTGAAAGCTGATCAAAAATGGAGGAAATGTTCCAGGTCACATATCTTTGGATGTAGGCAAAGGCATTATATGTTAATAAAAGCAGAAGAATAAAGTAAGAAAACAGTACCTAATAATAACTGATACTCTGTGTTGCAAGAGGTGTTTTAAATTTCCTGGTCATTGAAAAGATGTTAAGAAATGCCCATTTCTTTGTGTTTGAATAATATCAGCTCCCTTCTGACCTGTTGTGAAATGAATTGAGAATTTATACTGAACTCTACAGATTCCTCATGAGGTGAATTGCAAAAATCTGCTTGGATACATATAATCTTCTTTAAAAATATTTATAGAACACAGCTCTTATGAAAATTAAACATGTTCCAGGTGTGTATGGTCCACCTTCTGGCATAGCCAAGTTGATTTTGAAGTGGTAGATACACCTGTCCTTGCTAGTCAAGAGAAATTCTTCATGGTCAAGCTGCTAAAATGAAATGAAATTTCATGGGGTTTGTTGTGTCTTTTATTTGAGAGAAAAACTTGTGTGATTATAGGAAAGCTGGGAATGAGTAGTAGGTAAGATGTGCACCTGGCTGTGGAAAAAATATTAGTTCTTTTCTTCCTAAGCAATTGCTACTTGTACTGCTTCAGCTCTCAGGATAAAATGGTGGATGTGATACTATTATACTTGCAGGCTCTTACTGGGAGGTTGGGATTTTCAGATTAGTTTTTTTTTTCTTCATTAATAGTGGAACTACCACCACAGAAACTCAAAGTGTTTTCTTCTAGCTTTATTCAAAACACTTACGGGAAGAGGTGCTAATTCCAGGAGTATAAAAGCTCTGAATAGATGTTTTTGCAAAAAGATGGAATTCAGCTATAGCACGGGAGATGGCTTGCAAGCTGAAACAACTATGTCTGCTGAGCTTCCCTTCTGTTTCAGTGCAGCTGCCCAAAAGGACAGGGCATGGCCAGACTGTTTTTAGGGATGTTTTCCAGATGTGTGAAAAAAAGTCTTTAAAGGGGAAGGCGTCTTTTTTAGTTTTGCAAATTCTAGTATTTTTCTGGCCATGCTGTCAACTATATCAAAAATAATATACCTGAAAAAAAAATAGGTTAAAAAGAGAGGGTATTGAAAGAAATACCCCTGAGAAGTGGTACTGAGGCAAGAATGAGCAGATGTGGACTGAGATGCACAGAGAACCTTTCAGCTGATTTCAGTGTAAGGTGAAGGTCTAGATAAGACTAAAGTGAAAGAGAGATGTTGGTCTGTCCTTTGGCTGAGGTTTTGCGTGACTGTAACTTGTATGTGCAGTTTGTTACCACTTCTATTTAAGTAGTGTCTACAGGTGTGCTAGCTACAGTGTTATTTGGAAGCTTCCCTGAATTTTTATCCCTGAAGAGTCTTTCTTCAACTATGAATATGTTTTATAGGTTTTTAAAGTCTTGCAGGACGTTGTACCATGGTGTTGCTGATAATTCTTTGACCTCCCCCCAAGAAAATAGCTGCAGTATAACATCTGAGAACTACATTTTCATGTGTGTGTGATTATCTTATTTCTTATTTTAGGTCCTAAATGGAGGTGAATTTCACCCACTGATACATAAAAAAGAACATTTGTGACTTTTCTACAATTAGTATCTTTCCCCTACTTCTCTTTTTTTCTGTTTGCTGCTTTTCAGAGGCTGAGGAAATGTTTCACTACATTTTCAGCAACACAGCGAAGGAGAGTAGCAGGAGAGGGTGTGAATAATCTGCTACAAATCCTGATGTGGACTAGTTCCTTCTACAAAATTGCCAGTTGAGATATACATCCATCTGCACCTGTGGCACCATTTCGCAGCTAGTTAAGCCAATTGTCACCTGGGCCATCACGGTGCCTTCAGCCTCTCACCATTTGTACCTGGTTTTAATGCTTCCTTATTTGTACAAAAACTCACCCAGCAAAATCAAAGTAGTTTGTTTGGAGGTAGCTCAGGGCCCTAATTGGTGAAATGAGGTGGTTGGGTGTTGAGAGAAGGATGTGGTCATGGCAACCCAAATTTGTATTAATCTGAGCAGCTGTGGAGAGTCACTACTAGGTTTGGCCTGCCTGTTCCCGGGCTGTTTTCTTTCTCCTTCTCCTGGTCTCAGTACTGAGCCTGTATTAGGCCAGGAATAGCTACTCTGTCCCCGTAGTCCAGGAGCTCTCAGCAGCAGTAAGAGCTGCTGTGTGGTGGCTTTCCTTGCCTTTGCAAATTCATGATTTTTTTCTTTCCCTTTCTTGGAATCCTGCCATTTCTCCCTACCAATTGCCCTTCCCTTCTTTTCAAAGGCACTGATCTTCGTCTCCTGCTGCATTTATCTCCTTTTAAAGTGAAGTGATATGCTGAGCAGATCAAACATTTCACTGCTCCCAGAAGTCCTGTTCCCTTCCATGTTCTTTCTTGTAACGGAAGCAGTCAGGGTATTTTAATGTAATATATTAGTGTTTCAGTATAATTGCTGCTACACTTCAATCACTTCTGACTTAGTAGTTAGCAAGTATGGGTTTCTTCCAGTTTTGGGAAAATGGGAACACCATAATGCCTGCAGAGCACTGGAGTGCTTCAGCCTTTGAGCGTACCTAATGCCACAACATGGGTGGTGAGTGGATGGGAGTTAGTTTTAGAAAACTTGTAGACACTAGGCAAAAGTTCCACTGAAGTTAATAGTAGTATTACTTGACAGAGGTTGAAGAACTTGGAGACTGGTTTTATATGTTGTATAAAGACTTCCAGCTGGTAAACTGTAAATATATGAAAGGTTCTGAAATTAAAACTGACAGAATAACTGATAAAAAATTTCTGGATCTCTATTTCAGCGTTTTATTCAGAAGTATTGAGTTAATTAGTTACATATACGTATGGAATAACTGCAGACTCTTTGAACTGCCCTGGGACTCTCCATGGACGTGGTATTTGACACTTCTGGGAGTGGACTTTGCATACTACTGCTTTCATCGCATGAGCCATGGTAAGACTTAACAAGTTTTCATGTTTGAACATACAAAATACATTAGTTATCTATTAATACAGTGAGGTATTTGTTTTTGTTTTTATACTTAATCTACTCTAAGCATATATAGCTGCTCTTCTTCCCAAGGGTTAACAAAGACAAACTTTAAGCATGGAAAACTGTAAATACATTATACTCTATATAGTAAAAACATGATTTTGTGAAAGGAGGGAGTATCGTTTTGAGAGCAGTTCAACAGAGAAAGTGAATTATCCTGAGAAAAAGTAAGGGAATAAATACTAAGTACATAAAATTTTGAGTTCAATATCCCTATATACCTGTATAAAAATACAGCAAAATACAGATAATTATTTCAAAGGAATCTAGTGGATATACAAACTAGAGAGCAGTAAAAAGCAAGGTGGCCAAAATAATAGAGCCTGTGTAAATCATGTCAGCCATTTCTGTACATATATTTCTGTCTCATTACATATTTCAGTTCTCTAGTGAAAACAAATACCAGCTTTAACCTTTTATACTCTATCAGAAAATGCAGTAACACTTTCTATTAATCCTAGTTCTGGGTCTGTAGTGGTGAAATAAAAATCTTCTTGTTCCTTAAGAGGTTTTGGACTGGGCTTCTCAAAGCCGAGTGCCCACAGCTGGCAGAAGCTGTGGGATGTAGTAATGATGCTTTATGTAATGTGCTTTCAGACAGGGAAAATGCTCTGCTGCCAGTAGATCAGTGGAATATATGGAAGTAGGTAAGAAAGGAGCCTGAGCTGCTACGAGGAGTGGGAGAAAGGAAGGGTCCCTCCCAGGTGGGGATGGCAGGCGGGTGTGAGAACAATGCAGGGTGGGTGTCAAGGGATAACAATGGGGGGGGACGGGGCGGGAGGCGAGGAAGCAGGGGGAGCTGGAACAATGTGTCGAGGGGGACATCACGGCCGGGAGCTGGGAGCCCTGCGTGGGTGTACGGAGACTGGGAATACGCTTCACAAACAATGACATTAACAGTGCTGGCAGGGATACAGCCTCAGGCTGAGAACTGCACCAGAGCAAGAGGCTATTCCTGTGTTTTAAAGTAAAAATAATTGCCTTCAAGCGTTAGAAAATCACTAGCTTGGCTATGCTTTCGCTGGAGTCAGTGGTAAAATTCCCACTGGCAGAGAAGGGAACAGGGCCGTCTCTGCACTCTAAAGCAATGGATATATTTCTGTTCCTGCAGCAGTTTGCATTTACTCTTCTCTGGTTTTGGAATACTTTGGAATTAACCTCAATATGTGTTTTAGAACTAAAATACAAACCAATTCTATATGTAATGGAGTTGAAGAAACTGTAAGAAAATGCTGCTCTTCTCTTAAGAAGGTCAGTGCTGAGCTATTCAATAAATGTTAATCTACTCTTCTTCAGGTTACAGAAATATTGTTTGTTGTTAGATCTGTGCTACTTAGCAGGGAACTGATGAAACATTGTAGAAAATCACTCTAATTGGAGATTTTAGTTTAGCCGACTCACTTCTCTGGTCAAACAATGATGAAATCTGTAGCACTGTAACACAGCTGTGGAAGTCAGCTGGATTGGAAGTTGCTGAGGAAATTCAAGGAGATGGTTTTAAAAAGTCATGAAAAATATCTTTGCAAATAGAGAAGAAAGGGCACTGGAAATGTTGCTGGTACAAGCAGAGAAAACGCACCTTTGCACTAGAAGGTAACAGGGCCTGGTGATTCAGGCTTGGATCCTGCAGCAAAGTTAAAAATTAAGAGCACATGTATATCCCAGGAAGTTCAAGCTGTGCGGGCTAGCCCTAATTGTTTCAAACTGAAAAACTGAAATTCAGATACACTTTTCAGTTGTTTCTTAGAACTTGATGTAATTTTGATACTAAGAATTATCATCATCATCATGTAGCTTTTCCCGGCTGCAAGCAATAATTTGGTAACTCAATCCCCCTGGCATTTTACTACCTTATTTTATGTCATTCATGAATAACTAGATTTTTTCATTCTCATATTTTATAAATTTTCTTGAATCACTACAGATTTTAAAGTTCCTTCCATAGGAGAAACCCTACTTTGCAATATAAAATTTTTGCCCAGCACTTGAGTAGATTTTTTTCCTCCTCACTATATGCATGTAATAGCTATTATCCTAAACTGAAGTTATACAGCAACAAAAGGAAGTATTTTTAGGTGTGATCTCATTTTGCAAAGGAGAGAGTTATTCTAAGTATGTACTTGTATTTTCCATTGTTTGCAGTAGCCACTGAAAGGTTAGAAAATAAAATGCTTCACCACTTATTCCAGCATTCTTCTGGGTCTGATCCAAAAGCCATGGCAGTCAAAGGATCTACTTAGACATTGCTCTTCCTTGTAGCATTTTAATGAATTTATAAGTCAATGTAACTTTTCTGTTTGTTTCAGTAAAAAACCCCGCTATGGCTGTATTATTAAAGTATGCTGTAAAATCACAGGTTTTATTTTGGATTTTTTTTTTTTTAGGGAAAGATATGTGTGGGTTTGAAGGATTTTTACCAGGTATTTTAATCTAGCGTGTATGGATTACTCCTCAAGTTTCCTCTCCAGGTGCAGAGACCTTGTAGAGTTAGTCCTGCTAGTAAGGGGGATTTGGTGGTCCCAAAGCAGCGCTGAACCCCAGCACACCCTCCCCGCACCCTGGCCTCACAGATACTCCTGTTGCAGACAAATAACAATGGCAGTAAGGAATTTGGAGGCTCTGTAAACTGATTTCTTCAGCAGCCACAGCTTTTAATCACGGGGGGAAATCTAGACAGTTCCAGATCCATGGGAGAACACGGGTGCAGGTGCAGAGCCCAGGTCTTGGCTGCGTGTGTCCACCTGTGCCCAGCTCTGGTGTTGGGGGGCTGTGCTGGGCCCAGGGCACCCCTGGCCTGAGCAGGTCCCTTGGCAACAGCTGCAGTGCTCGGGTGGGGAATACTGGGGAGCTGTAAGGCTCCAGTGCTCTGTAAGGGAGTAGTTTTTAATCTACACTTCCCTGGGGATCACATCCTGCAGAATGGAATGTGTTTCTGTCAGCTGGGGAAATCTCTTCTCCTCTGTCAGGCCCGGGAAGAAGCTGTCTCTTCTTAACAGCAGCTTCTAACACCTCTTCTTTTGTTCTCCTTTACTGCTGGGGAATTTCCATTGCTTCAGCGTCCCTCCCCTCAGACAACCTGGGAGAAGCGAGTTTCCTTCAGCAGGGCCAACCTCCGCAGCAGCTGCATTGTTTTGCCTGGGCCCCGGTGGCCGGTGTCAGCCGCTCGCCCCATTGTCCGCTGGTGGCTTCCAGCCGCCCTGCGGGATACGTGACATGGTCCCTGTCAGCCAAAGGCCGAGCCAATATGGTTTGAGTTACATCTGAGGTCATAACATTGACCTCAGCTGATGAGTGTATCCTCAGCAGATTCCCCAGCTGCTACATAAAATTTTGAGTTAACGGTGTGTCTCTCAATTCTGAATTTATTTATAGTGGATGAGAAATGAGCCTTCTACACCAGGTATGTTGTAGAGCAATAGACTCCAAGCTTCTCAGATTCTCCTACCCCACAAGACTGACCTTTTGGCCAAGGCCAGCTTCTGAAGGGTCAGAGAACAAAGAAAGAAACCCTGAAAACTAACATCAGCATTGTCCTTCAAAAGACCATACCTCAGACTGTGGCAAAAGGTCTCAGCTGAGGATGTTGATAATTTTTTCTTTTTAAGACTTCAAATAATTGAAAGTTTTGTGAACTTTTCAACTCCTGTTTTAAAGAACTTCTTTTAAAAGGGTGTTTCTCTTAGCCATGACTTACATTGCTTCTACCTCTTCTCCCACTGAGCATCTTTTGTTGCAGTTCCTTCAGCAGAAGAACTGACTTCAGAAGTTTCTGACTACTCTTTCCTGCACCATGCTGCAGTTCACAACCCACTCAGTCCGGAAAAAAATATCATACGTGGAGACTGTGCATAAGGTCACTGAAATAAATAAACTATGTTAAAAAACAAGGTTGTGTTGCATTTCTTTCTTAACAATTCAACTCAGTAGTCATAGGGGTCTATTTAGCCATCGAGAGGACATAAGCCAGATGTTCTAGCTGATAATCTATGGGATTACATGGAGACTTGAGAGAGGGCAGACAATTTTCTGAGTCAGTAGTGCAGGTAATTCAGGCAGGTAACTCATTGTTTTGTAAGGAACCAGAGTGGATGAATTGGCACAGGTAGTGTCTCAAGATTGATGCCATTAAAGTAAACTGCAATGTGCAACAGTAAAGCCCGGTCCTGTTCTTTCTGATAATTATATATGTACTGTGTAGTAATAATAACCCTTATGTGTTACTGGACACCAGTGCAATACTGTGTTTGTTGTTGCATAAGGAGATGAGTTTGACCTTGTTAGAGGAAAAACACAGCTCAAAGACTCAAAGTCTCTTCACCATCTATATTTGCTGATAGTTTTTGGAGGGTGTATTGAAGTCCTATGATTATACTATCTTTATGTATCTGACCCATTCCTGCCTTTGAAGTGCCCCTTTCATCTGCATTTTATAATGTACTTGTCTGAACTCAGTGTATTAGCATGGACTTGTTAGGTAGACTTATATTAAAAATTGATACTATATTGAAGTAATTTTTTATTTAAAGGGTTTTGGATTTATGGGAGATTCAGTATAATAACGTGTTGTCTGACTTTTCTTACAAGGTTTGCTTTTCAGGAATCTGTATTCCCCTAGAAATACAGCAAATTGCAATGCTCCTTTACATGCCAAGAGGGGGAGAGGGTTGGGTGGTGCTGGTACTTTTAGGTTTAATCTTGCATCTGGGAAAATGTCATTGTTTACCTGACTAGAAATTCAGTACCATATTGATTACCCAAAATGAAACAAATTTAATTTCACCCCAGTGAAAGATAGAAAATGTTGGGAACTGTCAAGTGACTGGCTGAGGCTCTGCTCTTTTTCTTGTCGCAGCTTGTGTTGATTGCAAAGGGAATTGATACACAATCACTAAGAGAAAAATATTCTCTTCTTGTGTCCTTGTGAATTGTACAGATTTTTTTTTTTCTGTTCTGTTTTCTTATTTTTTATACAGGCTTGTGAGAGCAGGATATTAAAATGCTGTCCTTACTAGCCTCACAAAAATAGCAAAAGCAATAGCTAGTTGTCATATTTTCTATTCCATCTTCTGATTAATTATAGTCTAATACATGCAGACAATACAACATGAAAATAAGAACATAGTTCAGGTGATCGACTTATTTGTTGCCATTTGAGTTGACTGTAAATAAACGACATATTTTTTTATTTCTATATGCTTATTTTTGTAACTTGTCTTTTGCCATTCTCTTACGTTTTCACAAGAAGAGGTGCTCCTTTAGTATGTGTCTTTTAATTTTTTTTTTTTTGAGTGGACACTCAATTTGTAGAAGACCAAAGTCAATCTTAACAAATCAAGGTGTTGCCGTTCCTTTTCATATTAAAACGTACATTTTGTTGAGAAAGTTCACCTGAAAACTACATCAGCTGCAATGAGGCTTCCTGATACGGAATGTCTAGGGTCCCATAAAATTATAGGAGGCTGCTTGTATTGTTTTCAGGTTGTTATTGTTCATAACAAGTTCCTGTTGTTTGAAAAAATGATTTCTTGTATACTGGCAAGAATAATGTCCGTCCTCATATGAGGTGAGGTTGACTCTTTTAGTCTGTTAATTTTATTGTGGCATATGCAGATAGCTAAAGCCTCTTCCTATTTTACTTTACACACGGCGAGATAAAAATTGACTTTCTGAAAATTCTGTGTAACCTGAAGAGCTCAGAGGATGAAAATAAAAGTGAATCCACTGGAGAGTTTTTGCTTAATTTTAATTTCTGAACATCTTAAAGACATTTACGGGTGAATTGATTTTCTAAGTATTTTAAATGTCAGAGATAATTAAGAATAATGGTAGTAACAAATCTGCCAATAGGTTGAATGTCAGACAAAGTGATTGGCTGTGAATTTTTGGCTCTTTCTAGCAGCTGTAGGATGGGATCTGGAGTAGGAATACAATGTAGTGAAGGGTAGGACGTGGCTTGTTGCTATAGGTGAGGAGTTCAACTCTGTGATCTGAGTACAACACTACGCTTGCCGTGTTTCTTGTAGATTTTCTGTAAATATCTGGTAATTGGGGATTTTTCCACAGGGTGCTGGCAGAGACAGGCCTGACTGTTACAAATTAGACCTTGATATGAGTACAAAAGCAATCTTTTTTATTTTTTATATTTCTGATTCCAGAGACAATGTATCTTTTAAATATAATTAAAGACATGGTAATGAAAGCGTGAGCTGACAATATTATGATACCATTTTTATGCCAAAATTCTGGTGGTAGTTCCGTCTCCTCTCGGCATTATTCATCTTCTCTCAAGCTCCCCAGTACAAAATGAAAAAGAAACTATTCCTCCATTTTCCTTGTTTGTCATTTTATGGTTGGGAAAGTGGCCAGTGCAAGATTAATAATCTTTTTAAGTATTACATATTTTCCTACTTTGAGGATTTACATAATACATGGACGTTCTAGAGGCTCTCTATATAGATGTGCATTAGTTAGATGTATGCTTGTCCAGAGTGTAGAATTTAATCTTTTTTCCTACCTGCAGTGCCTGGGTTTTTCCTGGGTGCACAGATTAGGGAAAAACTTCTGGATCTGCTTGTAAAAAAGCAAGTTTGCAACATGCTTTTTCAGTAAAACATTAGAAAATGTGGTGAAATGGGAGAAGAAAGTTTGTTATAAATTAGCACGGGTTGGCTGTTCAGAAAATCATCTGTATTCACACATTCATATCCTTGGCTATTGCTGCCCTCTAGGCTGTGTTCAAATTTTAAACACAGGAAAAATAATCCGTTTCATCTGAGTGGAGATGTGAGTATGAAAGCGCCCAATTCACTGTGCAAGGAAACAGTTCGTTTGACATACTTTTTCAAGTGTGCTGCTGAAAACCAATGAAATGGTGCATAACACTTGTATTTTTTTAAGGCGCTGTAGAACATAAAGTAAGATGTGAATTATCCAGTTTTAAAGTGAATCTTTTTTGTAGTTAGTGAGTATAGAAGAGGAGAAGCTAGTTCTTCTGCAATTGAAGATCTTATTGAAATTTTACTTGAAAAAAGGTTTGAAATAATTCTCTTGTACACTGCTTGGCTTCCTAAATGTTATAGAACCACCTTCAAACAGGTGACTTCATAAGTTGAAGAGAGAGAACTGTATGTTTGGTAGTTTACCTACTCCTTCAAGGAAATCTTCTTCTGTCTATCTTCTTTTTTGGTTTTTTTTTTTTTTTTTTTTTTTTTTTTTTTGGTGGTCTTAAACTTTGAATATGTGTCTTATGCTATAAACTTGTATTTCATGTGTAGGTGAAAACTCACATGAGAATACATGTTTTTGTTTCCCTTGACTTAATTTGAAGTTATGATACTTACTTCAGCTAAAGGTTAATATCTATGTCCTGAAGAAGTTGCAAAAAATCACTTAATCTAGGCTCGTTTTAAACCAAAACCAACTGCAGTGATTTTAGAAATGCCACCTCAGTTTATGATACAGCAGCTCCGCACATTGTCTTGCTAGAGGACTACGTCACCTCCATGTTTTACCAATCTGTTGAAATTAGCAATAAAAGGTACCAAATATAACAACTGTTTTTAATCTGTTATGTGAAACTGTGATTTTAAGGAATTAGATTTCAAGTAAAAGCACACTCCATATAATTCATCCAAGAGCCAGCAGTGGTAACTATTTTTTATCACCGTTTTAAAGTAGAAGCAGAGGCCTAGAGGAATGAAATGCTTTGTTAAAACAGATAGCCCATTGAGATGCTTGTGTTTTCTCTGTTACAAAAAGAAGTGGTTTTCTCCTCCTGTGCGAGTAAAAACTGCCTGGTCGTTATTGCTCTATCAGTCTGTATGGTTTTAGCATGGAGAAAGAAAAGAACACAACGCTTTCTTTGCACTTCCACTCTGAAACAGCACTTCAGCTAATATGCACTGTGAAGATGCAACTTCAAACAGCTCCTTTGAAATCTCTTTTCAAACTGTGCAGAACTTAGCTTTGGAGCCTCTTGACAGTCTACCTCCAGGGAAAGGTAAGGTGGTTCCTGTGGCACGTGTGTGATTGTGTGGCTGGGGCATGTGAAGTGGGGACACAGACCCATCTCTCCTCCAGGGGAGATGTGCCACTCTGAAGGGCTTGGAATCACATTTCTCTTCCCCAGCAGGACATGGCTAAAACATCCCATTTCTAAAGTACTAGGTACCTAGGACAATAAGAAATTTAGAATGCCTTTTTTAACACAGAATAAAAGTGCATTCCATCTCAAGCCCCAAAAGGCAATCTGTTGCTTTCAGGATATTACTCAGGTTTCCAGAAGCCCAATGCCTGTAATAGTTTTCCTTGCTTGCTGGAAATCTAGTGAGGCCATTACCATTTAAAATACTTTATTTTACATTTTAAGACTGGCAATTAGCATTTAAAGTGTGTCTGGAGCAGACCAAACATTATTGTATCTGGGCAATGCTCTTTTTGCATGTATGTTCCCTTCTATGCATCTTTATTGCCTTAATAAATTATTTAAACTGCCAAAACTGCTTTTTGAGTGTACGAAGGGCAATCTTTTCTGCATCACACTCTATCTTGATAGCATACTGGTGGAAGATGTAACTTAATAAAAAAATTACTAACCACATTTTCCCCTTTTTTTTCCCTTTCCCCCCACTTTTCCCTTTTCTCGTAGCTAAAATTATCACTGAATCCTTTTCTGGTTTAACTTTTTCTTATAACCTACAGTATTTCTCAATTAATTTTTCTCAAGGATCAGTAAATGTCACACCTGAATAAATTCATCCACACCATTTTAAATGAAGAGATGCTAAATAGAATGTAAACATCCTATTGCAAGCAGATACCTACAATGTTCACATGTATAAAGCGGTATGAAAGACGGGTATCCTAAAGAGGAGTCACTCAACTGTTTTATGGTCTTTATAGTAGGATTTTGTAAAGTACTTGCATTTAAGCACTAGATGATGGCCTCAGGGATGCTCATTTTGAGGGCTACGTGGGAACAGGAAATTTCTTTCTGCTGCTGGAAAACAAAAATAGTGACTAATCAAATCATATTGGTATGTATGCATGAGGAAGTGCAAGATTTTGTGGGGTCCGGGAGGAGAATTCTTGATTCTGTCTAGTTACTACTTTTCCAGAAACCCTTAAAAACTTTCATTCTGAAAAAACTGTGGCCATTCTCAGCCTTTCTGATGAAGATGTTACGCACGCTGACAGTAAAATGGGGCTATTGCTTCAGATAGTGCAGTGCAACCTGGACGTGTGATCTTGTAAAACACAGGAGAGATTTTCCCATGATACTTTTAACTTCTATAAAATTAGAAGAATTCCTTTCAATTTAATGAGCAAATATCATAAATATCACTATCATTCTAAGCATACCTTGCCATTTTATTTTTGTGAGTTCAGGAGGGGCAAATCTATTCCTAAGTATGGAAAGGGAATTGCAGACTCTCAGCCTGTAATAAAACTATGGCATGTGACATGCTTGCACAAGGAATCATTTCAGATATCAGTGATGTCATGTTCATGGCTTCTATCACCTGGAAACTGGCCTGTTAAATTGAGGCAAAAAGGTAGGATTTTATTGATTTTACAGCACAGTGGTGTAAGGAAAATATATATTTTATATGTGCATCATATATTTTACATGTTTTTATGATTTATTTTATTTTATTTTAAATTTTAGTTTCTATTAACACATACAGATGCTGAGATCCTAAAATTTTGTAGTTATAAAAGTAAAATCTTGTATTTTTTTTTAAATTTAGTAACGTATACTGTGTTAGAGAACTAAAAGTAAAAGAAGTTTTTTACCCCAAACTGTCTATTAATTTAATGTACTTCTTATTGGAGATTAAGATATTAAAAATCTCCAATTTAAAAAAGGAATTCTTCCTGACTTATTTGTTGGCTAAAATGGATGTGAAGCAGGAATGAGCAACCCTATCAAAGTCAACACTCAAGTCTTTCCTACTACTTTCAGCTTTGCTCTTCTGATGTCACTTATTCACTCATGATAACATGACTTTTTTTTATTTGAAGTGTTGTTTTGCTGCTTAAACATGTATATTTTTTTTGTTGATTTAAAGTTGAAAAATATGTCTAAAAATATGATGTTGAAATACAGAATTAAGTATGTAAGCTTATCATATCATTAACAGATTCCCTTGGACCATATGGTTAAAAGGAATCTGAGTCATAAACATTTTGTGGCATTTGTCCTATGGGACAAATGACAATATGCAAAGTTCTCACAGTACACATCTAAAATAAATTCATACTAAATGATAGAATTTAAAGAATTTTAAGAAGACATAATATTATTTTTTGTTCTTTTGTCTTTAAATATGGGTGTGATTATTATGTTTGCTGCTCTTGTAAAAGCACTTCAACTTCACCAAGCAGTGCTAAGTTGAAAAGCATAAAGCTGGTTCAGAGGAATTGGGAAGGAGTGCATGCAACGTCAGCTAAACAAAAAACTTCAGAATAACTCATTACATAGTTTGAATTTTTAATTTCTTGTCTGAAATTTTTTTTAAAGCAATTTCAGACTGGATATCAGGACAGAGATATGGAAGCCTTAAATACAGCAGTGTCTTTAAATTACTGAACAGTAAGAATAAACCAACTTTGAATCAGAAATTATTCTCATTTTCCTTGTTCAGTATCTATTTTTGGTGATAATAATTGAGTCTCTTAGGGTGCTTTTTTTCATAGTCAAACTACAAATGTTTTCTAATGGAGATGAGTTTCATTGTTTCCTTCTGTAAAACGGGAAGGATAGCCCAAGCAAATAATAAGACTTTCCCAGCACAGTGGCAGGGCAAGGGACAAACTCAGGGATGAGTTCTTCGGGGTGGTACCTTCAGTCCAAAGGCAGTGCTTCCATTACAATAATTCTACAAGTGAAGAGGTTTTTTTTAGTAAATCATATATTTCCTGGTTTTTTGTCTGTTTAAGCTTAATTAGCATAAATTTTGCTATATAGTTTATTCACAAGTCAGTCTGTATTCTTACTTGTGATTTGAGTATATACTGTATGTACGTAATATATATATGTATATATATAAAGCCTGTTTAAAGGTGTAGGATGTTTTGCTTGCATTGCAGATATGACTGTATTTTTACTTCAATTGCATATGTATGCTCCCTGTGACTACAGAAGTACATAGTCACAGAATAAAAACCACAGTCAGAGGAATCCAGACTGCTTATTTTTGTACTTACTGATATCCCAGGGAAAAAGGTAAAAAGCAGTTTATAAAACCTGGACAAAAGAAGGATGTAACTTTTTTTTATACTCCCTTGGGCTGAATCTCAGCTGAAACAACTGACAGTTTTTGGACTTGCTGAAGGAAATGATGAGTGAAGATAAATATCCAGATGTTTGCTGGCCAGATGTGTAAGGTTACATTTTGGAAAGCATGAATTCTCTACCTGTGTCTCCTGAGGAGGAAGTTGTAAATAATAAACATGCTATATTTTTATTTCTACAGTTTGGGGGGAAAAAGAGGATTCAAAGTAAAACTTTGCTTTGCCTTCCATGTAGTGTCGTAAGAAGTGGTGTAGGTTGAACATGCAGATTTGCACAGCATGCAAGTGGGATTTTTTTTAATGGCCATTCTGGCTGCATGGCTAACTTAGCACCCTTTGTGCATTGTTTTTAGTCCAGGGGAGATGCAGCTTATGGAACTGTCTTGATTTTCCAGCAGTAGGATAGAGGTGTGTCAAGTTGCTGAACCTATTTTTTATTCCCAAGTTTCAAACTTATTATTTATGACAATAAAAAATTCAAAGCTTGACCTTTTCCCCTCTTTCCCCTGCCTACACTCTCTCCCTTCCCACCTAAGATACAGATCTCCTTTTCAAATAAATAGTTGGAAGTGGCTGCCTGCTCATACAGCAGCACAGCTCATCTCAGCCTGTGCTTGCTCTCAAATTTGGGAAGAGGAAAGAAACGTCTTGTTAAAGTCAAGTAAATAACTTAGCTGCTAGGCAGTAGGAAAAATATTGGATTTGATTTTGTATTATTCCCATATGGGTGAGATATATTTAAAATTGAAAAGGAAACCACCTTCCTTAAAACTTAAAGTGACAGATTTTCAGAAATTGGCAGCCAATTTTCGCCTATAATTGTACTTAATGTGGAAGGGATTTTCCTCTGCTGATGAGGGATAAGAGGGTCTTGCCACCATACTAGCAGTGAGGCAGAGGAGGCCCCTTCCAGCATGTAAAATTTGCTGGCCAGATATTTCTCCACTTCCTTGGGCTAAAGATCTCCTGGGGGCTGGAACTGCTTCAGTGCATGAGAGATGATCAGCTCATTCATGTGAACTCCCCATACTGTAGGAGCTCCAAAACAGGCATGTCAATAGTGAAACTGTAAAAGCCCAAAGCAAACAAACAAACAAAAACAAACAAACAATCCCAAACAAAAACTCCCACCAAAACAAACAAACAAACTCTCCCCCCCCCAAAAAAACCCCACCAACCTTTAAACAGGGTTATTCTTCTCCTGGGCAGGCAGTATTGCAACATGTTGCATCATGTTCTAGCACTGGAAATTCCCTTAGGTGGCATTGCCTACAATTTTAAATGCAAGCACTGGAAAGGGTTTTTACTTATGTGCTTATGTAGACTTATTTTTGTGTTCCCATTCTGCCAGTGTATAAACATTAGAAAATATTACAGCCATGTATTTACAGGACCTCAGCCTTTTTCTCCTTAGAAAACACAAAGGGCTTTCATAAATACTTGTTTCGAAGACATAGGATTTACAACACCAAAATTTCTACAATGACTTAATAATTTCCTCTCAGTCATATATGAGAATAGATAGGCTCTGAGGCATGACCTGGAGATTGGCAATTGCAAGGATGTAGAAATAACTTGTCTCATTTTCTGTGTAATGTTCAAAACATTGCTGGAAAGTGTTACATGCCCAGGACGTTAAAAAATGCAGAGAGGGTGGAAGTATCACCAGATGCAATTCTTGCCCAGTCTTTGCATACAAAGAGGGAAGGGGAGCTGTTCAGAAGAGAGAACGAGGAAGAGAGATAGAGAGTGACCATGAAGAAAAAGTGACTATAGAAGTGGCTTAATTCTGTTCTTGGGAGTTCAGCCCTGCTCCGAAGATAGCTGCTGTTCCCCATGAAGAGAGACCAAATCTCTAGCCTCGGGGAAAAAACCCCGCAGCTAAAGGTTGAAGTGACACTTGGAAGCTACCCCAGCCCATCACGGCAGCTATGGCAACACAGCTCCCGGGGGAGGCAGGGACTCTGGACTCTGCCACCACTTGCAGCTGTGGTTTCCTTTTGCAGGTGGGGAAATAGGAGAGCAGACTGACAATCTGTCCAGATTTGCTACTCAAACTAATAGCTTCTCAAGTGTGTCATGGTGTTTTGTCTTCATGAGTTTCCAGGTCTTGCGATATCATCCCCTCCCTCAAAAGCATTTTATGTGATGTTGGCTTTGAAGTAATTCTGAGAATATTTTTCCTTGGCTTTTATTTTCATGCCTATAGGATACACTTTCTTTGGATTTTTTTTCTGCTTCTTGGAATGAAATTTTTGTAGTAGTTGTAAGTTGTTTATTTTACAACTCACAAAACTTAGAAAAATGTTGTTTTTGTAAGTTGTAACAATGATGGAAGCGCTAAGAAATTTTGGATATCATAACAATTAGAAGGAGAAGCCTGGGACAGGCAAAGTGGGGTAATTTCAGATAGGAAAATACTGTATGTGCAGGTGGAATATGAAAGCATTACTGAGCGGAACAGTAGGATATGACAGAAAATGAGACATTGAGGCAGTACAGAGGAATATATGTAAAGCCAGGATGAGTTTAGGAGGAGTGAGGAAATTTGTGATGGACTGATTTATGGCTATTGCATGGCAAAGTTCAGGGATAAAGCCCTGTGCTATAGAAGCTGTTAGAAGGCTTGCTGTTAATTGCAAAATTAGAGTTTGCACCAAAAATGAATGAAAGTCCTCTTTTTATGTTAGACACTAAGAAATCCTGTAATAACTAAGATATACTTTTGCCATAAAGTTTCGCAGCCCTGTTTGGTCTGCTGAAAATACTCTAGTTGCTTCCCAAATAGTTACACTTCTAAAGTTTAGGATTGCCAAGAATATATAATGATTTTCCAACACTCAGAACTGGAAATAGTAGTTTTTAGTGGATGAGTTGGGTAAAATTGCTCTCTACACTGTTACAAAGGAAAAGGGAATGGCAAGTAATAAAAGATTATACTTTTATGTATACTATGTATACTATTCTTGTATACTTTTTACCTCTTTGGAGAGATCTAAGATTTTTTTTTTATTTGCTTATGTTCAATAGAAGGCTGAATTAATATTTTTTAGTAATGTATAGATTTATATTAGTCAAGTAACACAAGCATCCCTTGAGAGGTGGGCTACTGACCATTAATGTAATTGCTGAAAAGTTTCACACTTTTTTTTTTTTAGTTGGGAATAATATCTAGTATGTAGTGGGGTTTTGTGTGAGGTGATAGCACAACATTTTACATATTAATAAAAATAATTCACAGAGCTTACTTCATCTTCCACTCTAGTAGGATATGGTTACTATACAAATAATTTTAGGACAGGAAATAAGAATAATACTGTAATTAACTGAAATTGCAGGGGAACTTAGGTAGTCAGAATGTAATTATGCAATACAGAACTCAGTCAGGAAACAGGATTAACTTTCCTGTTCTTTTGAAAAATGCCAGATGATGGCTAATATTTATAAATGGTTTTTACACATCAACTGAGTGATGATGCGTGTGACAGAGGAGCTGCCTTTAAGATTACCCTAAGCAGTTGGTTCCTCTCTGACTCAGTGATAAAGATGCTTCCTCCACAAGCAGCTGTTAAATTTCCTTCTTGCAGCACAGAATTCCTTAACAGTGTCACATCCAAATGTCAGCCCAATCTCTATTACTTTGTCAGAATTAATTTGATTGCAGTATGTCCAAAGTAAAGTCAAATTGAAAATGACTTAGTAAAACTGTTTTATTTTAGGAAAAAAAAAACCCCAAAAGTGCATGTTGTGTCTATGTTATGCCAGACACTGACATAGGAAAGTTCAGTGTGGCAGGTACTGGTTTAATAGTGAAATGCATAGTTATTTCCAACTTTCAAAAGGTTACTAGACCCCTGCTGACTTTGGTAGAAATTGTTTATATAACCTGTATCATTGCTGAAAGTGTTTGCCATGTGGTTCAGGAGTAGCCCAACAGAGGTAAAGTCAGAAATAAACTTTGCCAGAAGAAATAGAAAGCAGGATTAGCTACTGAGTAATGACAACTAAAATACAAGTGCAGAGAATCATACCTCGTTCAGGAAGAAATTCACTGTATGTGTGATTTTTTCCAAAGAGAGCTTTGGAATGCTAATTGAAACCAAAATGTTGTGGGCCCTAAGTTTGACTCAGGTAAATGCTGTATTGGCAGTGGCTTTGAATGCTAAATATTAGCATGGTCAAATGAGCGTGAGTGTAGTCCAGAGTGTAACCATTCATTCCCATACTTGAAACACAGCAACTTTGGTTGTAGGCCTGATGTTATTCTCAAGGCAATTCACCTTTGTTTATTTTGTTTGCTTATTTATACAATTTTATTCGCAATGCTTCTAAGGACTTGAAATTTAAATCATAGACTACTATGTTAAACTTAGGAAAAGTTTACAAGAATAAGCTATTTTGAGACTAGTGTTTATTTTAAAGTTGTTTTATTTTCCTTCTAAATTACTGTTCTATCACAACTGAGAGTAACTCCATGAATTCTTTACAATCCATGAGGGTGATGCAGTACATTTACAACACAATGCCCATTAAATGTTATTTTGTTAAAGAGGACAAGATGTAATGCTGATTACAGTCTACTATAAAATACTTATAATACTGCAATCTGATACTTGATATATACATATATATTCATATAAACCAGAATATTATTTGCAAATTAAAATTGTTAATTCTACACCTAATTTTACCATATTGACTAAGTTAGTCTACAGGGTAAAATCTTAGTAAATCCTCTGCCCTCTTAATGATCCTGAGGGATTTGTTCTGCTTTTGGCATGTATATTGGGATGGAAATAAAATTTCAGCAAGCAGTATTATTTACATTACAAGCATAAGGGCCAGTCTTTCTGATCAGTCAGTATCCTGAACTCAGGGTCTGAGTTATGACAATTCT
Source organism: Zosterops lateralis (assembly GCF_965231275.1). Lineage (NCBI taxonomy): Eukaryota > Metazoa > Chordata > Aves > Passeriformes > Zosteropidae > Zosterops > Zosterops lateralis. The sequence goes on along the minus strand of NC_139762.1, from coordinate 30,231,544 downwards.
GTACCTTGCTTTAAGGAAAGGTTAAAGTAACCGAAAGGTTACTTCTGCCTTTTTGGGTTCCCATAGTGGTGAGCAGATCAGCAGGGAGATACAAAATGTTAATCCTTCATACTCACTAAAGTATGTCTGACATCATGAGCTTAATTCTTCAGAATTTCTTGGGGAAATACTTGCCAAGACTGTAAAGAAAATGTTTTTATATGGAGCCTTACTTTGTTCTGACATTTATGCAAGGACACAATTCTCCATGAACCTTTTAGTCTTCCTCTTCCTTCAGAGCATAATGAAAGGAGCCTATTCATCCCAATCTCTTGGCATTTTTGTGGAAAAATAATAGTTCAACTGCACAGGCCCACTCCTCATCTGAAATATGAGTAAACCCTGGAGCTGAAGCAATCTGTGCCCACTGCATATTTCTACCAGGTCATTGGACCATTGCCATTGTTAATAACGTTGAACCCAAACCCACAAATGAAAGGAATAGATAAAAATACTTAAAAAGTATCAATGCTTATAGTATAAATATACAAAAGATCACATTAGAAAATGTATGTTGTATAATTGTTTATTATTACATTAGGTTTTGAAGTATGTACATTTACAGAAATGGCCCTCACTCATTTTCGTAGGGAATATTCCTTTGGGAGCAATGGCAGGATGTTTTCTGTTAACCTCATTTATTTTATTTTAACTAGAAAAGGAAAATCTTTCTTAGCCAATTTTTTTTTTCCTCCCTGTAACTAGGTAATAAACTTGTATCTAAAAAAACACTTGCTAGAAAGTGCTGTTATCTGTTTAAAATTTACGGAAACACTGCATTTTAATGGTACAATAACTAATGCTCAATTATAGAGGAATTCCTCCGGAAGAACAAGTCATGACTGCAAGTGCCAAATAAATCTAGTGGTGTGACACGGATAGTAAAATTTCATAACAATAGTAATGTGAGGGCTATGTTTTCAAAGCAGATTGTGCTGATAGTACTACAGCTGACCTAGCCATGTTTGATTTTGTGTGTATGTGAGGTATAATATTACTAAATCATTGAGGATTGAACAGGGTGACTTACTGTATATTAAGCAAAGGTTAATGAAATTATATCTGGATTAAGAACTTAAAAGAAAAAATATGTCATGGCTATAGGATTGTATAAAAAATAAGGAAAGTCTCATGTTTTTTTCAAAAGCCTGTCTTTCCTCAGATTGGTACCCCTACCTGCAGTGTTGTAACCCAAATGCATGACCATCAAAATAAAGCAAAACACTTCTGAAATGCCCTATAAAAAGAAATAATATTTAAAAATTGAAGGTGAGAGATCAATGGGGAGAACTCCTTTCAAAGTAGGAATATTATCAAATATAATTAATTTAAAAACTCAGTTGCTACAGGAAGTCTCCAGGCGTGATATGTAGGAGAAGAGTTACAATTTCACTGCTACTGTAAGTTGCAAGACTACTACTGTGATTAGAATTGGAGTTAGCAGTGAAATGGGGAAATTTTTTGGATTCAAAATACCCTCCATGTTCTTGTATTTTTTTCCCCTAAAGATTCTCACAACTTAAAAAGTGAAATCTGTTGTTTTCAGATAAGGTGTCTATGTTTAAATGCATATATTTTTACTAGATATTAAAGAGAAATAAATATCAGGTTATGCTTTTAGATAATATAAAAAGGATTTATGTTTCTGAGGAGTTTTGAATACAAACCTGCAACAAAATTTAATGCTCTTATTTTATTACATGTTAATATATTTGCTTTAAAGTTCTGAGAAAAGATTTTTTTCCGGAGCATCTGGTAGAAATGCAAAGCTGTCTTTTAAAGGAGGTCTGTTCCTCATTTACATTATGGAAATATGATGGATTAAAGAACCAAAGTTTTCTTAAAATTTCAGATTTCCAATTAGATGAGACAGTCCTAGCAATAGAAAACATTTTTTAAAATAAAATAAGATTAATTGTTTTTAGGAGTATTAGGTTTTGGATGAGAGGTTTTTCATTGTTTTCATTTAAAAAGTGAATATTTCATTTTCTAGTTGACTGAAGTGATAAGTTCTGTAGGAGCATGATTTGCAAAGGTATAAATTCCATATAGGGTGCACAAAATAAGATTACTTTTTTATCTTTAAGAAGCTGAAGAAATGAAGGACTGGGCAATTCACTTTACACTTCCTTATCGAATATAGGTAACATAAGAAGCGTAGATAAAAATATTATCTCAGAAGTAACTCATCATTTAGTTGCTGGAAGTATAGTTCCTTAGAACAGCACAGGGAGTAATTACTGCAGTGAATGGTTGTTTTTCAGTGTCTTGGATGTGATGATGGCACTGACATTTTAAAAGAACACGTGTAGAATTCAAAATTGGTTTACCAGAATGTATTTAATATTCAATAATAGTATTAATTTTTAAATAGTAAGTGATCATTCTAGAGCAAGTACCAAATCCTACATTTTAAGATTTAAGATATCAAAATGAATTATCAAGCTATATAAGTCTATGGAAATAGCATCATTTTGAGAGGGGGTGCTACACATATATACCATAAACTATACATATATGCTATACATAGCACATCTGTTTTAGCTGAGTATGTATGTGTGAGTGTGTTGGCAAAGATTGCAATTAATATCTGAGAGCATTAATGCCACAGTGGAGTAAATCTCTGCTAGTAATATGGGTCAAGTGAAAAACCCTTCCATTGTTCAGAGTTCCAAGCACTTTGGAAATTTGAAAATTAGGAGACCTGAGGAAATAGTACCAACATAGCTGACCTTGTGCTGGAGGAAAGGATGGCAAAGAAAGGCTGAATTTCTCAGGAAGGTGTTTCTAGTTTGCCTAACACCTTTGGACAAGGGACTGTGAACTGTTCCAAAGTAAGGACTGAGGAGGGTTGTGGCTGTTGCGTGGGGGATTAGGGTGTCATTTGAGTTGAAGCCTCGCTTACATGTGTGAAAGGTCAACGGAAATGTTACTGGGGATGTGCTGAGATTCTAGCACTTCCCTCTGGCTTGGGAGGGAGGGCCTTTCCCTTACTGCCCTGTGACTTGGAATGTACTTTACGTCCAACCATAGTGGAGGAAGTATGGAAAAGTCATCTTTGCAGGAAAAAATGTTTTTGAACCTGTGCACATTTAATAGATGGCTATTTTTATATGCTGGTGACATTATAAATATATGGAATAATTTCTATTATAAAATGTTTACTTGAGACAAATTAAAACCTTTAGACACTCTGAAGGGTGAGGCCACTAGGGTAACAAAATGTATTGTTTCTTAAAAATACGTCTTTACAGTTGAATCATACAACTTTTGAATGGCAAACAACTTCTGATAGTCAATGTCCTGAAACTTTGAGAGCATCCCTGTAATTTTCTGTGTATATATTAGCTTCAACTGTTACAAAATGTTACAAATATTGAGTTACACACATGAAAATATAGCCATAGAAAATCCCTAACGATTTTTGTAGGTAATATCCATGCTATAGTTTTTTAATGCCCCTTTCAATATATTTTTGTGTTTAATTTTGATTTTTTTTTCCAGTTATGTTGGTGATATCCTCAGTATGAAGATCTCTTAAACCATAACTTTCCATTTGCCAACCCAAAATGAATTGTCAGTCACATGTTCAGATCCTATCTTGGAAGTCATGGACTGGTGAATCACTTGGCTCTACTTTTTGGTGGCATAACTTGTAAGTTGAGATAAATCAGTACACTGAGAAAAGCCAGAATATGATGAAATTTTCTAATTCACTGGATTGACCCCAAGTTATGATCCTGAGTCAGTGTGAGGATTAAAATAATATATATAGATCCATATTTGACCTGGGCATCAATATCTGCTGTTTTTTAAAAAAGTTTGCATTTAAAGGAGAATGGTATGACTTTCTCGTGTTCTCAGGGAAGAACCTAAAGAGCACTTCTTTCCATGAGGGTCTAAAGAATGTTGTCTCTTACAGAATGACTGTGTTCTGTTGTGATTGCTCTTGTGGAACTAACTGCTGCTCATGGAGGCATCCTTCACCTAGCTGGTTTGTTTCTGAAAACAATAGAAAAACACCTTATTGCAAGCTGTAAGCCTCTGATAAAATAGGATTAGTTTGTGTTAAATTTTGCTGTCTTGGTTTGCAGTATGCAAAAGAGCTAATTGTGAATTAGCTTGGGTAATTCTACACAACCTATGGTCCCCTAGGAAAGTCTTCACACTTAGTGACTTACATTGATTGCATTAAGCAGGAAAATATTCCCTCTCTGAAAGCATCCTGTGCTGGCTGCTGTTTCACTGCCTGTGGAAAAGTTTGGCTATGGATTAGGAGAACACACCTTAAAGCAACCTCCAAAATTTATTTTGCACAGAATAATGAGTAAATTTTTGGGAATAGTTTTAATTAATGACTGCAGATACATAATTGCTAATAATCTCTTTGTAAGCTGATTCAGAAAATTGTAGTTTTCTAAAAGCATTTTTGTAGTGTGAAATGGATTGAAAGAAAGAAAAATACAGTTTTATGCAGCATGAAGGTTCTTTTACAACTGCCAGGTTGTAACTCATCATTTATCATCATGATAGCAACGTGTGCATATATTTCTGAATGACTTTTCCAACTGCTCAGTGTTCAGGATGAGTTTATTATGAAATATTAAAGTACCATTCATGTCCACTGAGCAAAATAACAGCTTTTGTGTGGGGTCAATATTAATTTGACTTCTTTCCTTACTGTTAAAATTGTCCATCATGTGAAGGATTTGCTTCACTGATCTACTCTCCCACTAGCCAAAAAAAAAAAAAAAAGCAGCACATTCCTATTTAAGACAGGTTAACCCCCATTTCTGTACAGAGTAAATGGACATGGCAGGGACAGAATCTTCATTCCTTCTGTCTTATTAAACTTTGGAAGCAGTAGTCTTTAGCTAAATAAAGGCCCTGTCCTCCAGCTGGATTTGTGAAAGGAAATGCTCCCACACAGAGCTCATTTGAAGCTAATGCTTCTTTTATGTGAACATGTTATACTTAGATCTTATGGCACTTGATACAGTGAGTACAATCTACTAGTCATCAGTATTTTATAAAAGTGAGCAGTTTAGTCTGTGATGTCTCAATACTCTCTCATTTTACGGACTTCTATTTATCATTTAAATAATTTTCACTGTATAGTGCTCAGAGTTTCTTTATGTTGTTGCTTTCTATATTCACTTTGAAATTTAATTTAAATTCCTTGTGCCTATTGCAGTAAATCACCAATAAATGTTTCTTGCACATTGTTCAGTTTATAGTAGAGAATATTCCTTTCTTATTGGTAATTGCACAGCAGATTATTATGTGGTGAAAAAAAAATCCATTCTTTTTCTAAGGCAGAAATCCAAGTTCCTGTCTGTTTTGCGGATGTTAAAAATCCCTTGACACTCAAAGAAGAAGAGTGGGAGTATTAACTCTCAGGAACCCTTGGCTAAAGGAGAGAAGAGAGTCTTTCTGCTCCCAGCACAGGGGACTAAACTTGTTAGGAATGCTTACTGTGAAAGAAACACTTTATGTAATCTTAATAAATGAAATTAATTTAAGAGCATTTTCTTACGGAGGAGGGGAAGATTGGGAAAAAGTTCAACTTTTTATTTTATTAAATATACAGAGAAGGACAGATTATCTGAGGGTTTGTCCAAGCTTCTAAGCATGAACCTCTTTTGGAGAAAATGACTGTAAAAATAATTTTTCCCTACCTATTTTTAATATTTGATAGCTGCAGTGGAAAAAATAATGCCATTTTTCTTTCAAATGATATATGCAATGAATAGCCAAACCACTTGCACTGTAAAGTGCATAAGAGCCTTGGAAGTAGTTTTTAACATGGCAGCAAAATGCTCTCATAATTATTAGAAATGACAGGAGTTTTTCGGTCAGGGTGACTGCTCTACATAATGAAATATTAGGGACTGGCACATAAGAGCAGATGGTCTTGCACTGCAATTGAGTAGAATCAGAGCCTCTAAAATCCTTTTATTAGTCCACCTTGCAAACTTTTTACGGATTTTGCAGATTTGCAAACTTTTCCTAATATGTGAAAGTATAACACCGCCAGCTACAGGAGTCGAGATTCATAAACCTGAAGTGGGTTTTGGAGGTGTGGGTTATCTCAGCTGACACAGGCTGGCAGGCAGGAGGAAATGGGGCTACCGTGCCTCAGGGAATCGCTGCCCGTCCTCACTAGAGCCCAGGGCTTTGTATGCGCCGGTTGTTAAGACAAACAGGGAAAGCGAGTGCCAAGAGAGACCGCCCTGCCGAGCTGTGGATAGATGTTATTATTTTTAAGAAGAAGCCCTCTGGTGATATAACAGGGCTGACCCTGTTAGCGGAGGCTTCATAAATCTTTCTCAAGTGAAAGTTCCTGGCTGCGCAGGTTGGAGGGCAGACAAAAGAATCAAAAGAGTCAGGATGTGAAGTCTCTGTACTGTACATGTGAGCGCTGCCTATGGGACTCTGCAATAATACAACAATAGCCAAGATTGCAAGGCACAGCTTCAGTTCACTGCCTGCTTTCAACTGCTTCTAATAACAGTTTTAATTTTAGATTCCTCATGGCCTTCTGCATAAAATCTTAAATCTGTAATGATTCTTTAGCAAGGAGAAAAAGAGTGAAATATCATTGAAATACCAGTTTAGAAAATTCTCTCCTTTCTCTCTTAGTACTATAGTAATAATTAAATGTGGTGATTAGAATAGAAAATGCAAAAAGATAGAGTGGCTACAATATAAATATATTTGATACGCTTTGACTTTCCACACATTTGCCGTGCTGTGATGAAAAGATCTTTATATAATGTATTACCTGTCAACCTACAGAAAACCTTTTTAATCTTGTTATCATCTGTTAATCATTTGAGTTAGGTGCTTTGCAGTACAGGACCTTCTCAAAGCTGACTGAAGAAGCCTCCTTGGAGCATACTGATGACATGCCAATCTCCCAGTCTTGAATGAAATTGAGAAACTTTCTTTGTGGTTTATACTTGCACCTGTTCAAACAATACATGTGTCTATGGAATATACATATCCTCTCTTACTCAATCAGTACTGAAGCCATAGACCTTGGTGTTTGCCAGCTGTGTATTGGTGACCCTGAAAATGGAATAGACACTTCTAGGTCCAAAAATCACAAAACTTCAGCTGTTTGAGCTAACTGAGCTTACAGTACAATTCAGGTGGGTTTGCATTGCAGCAGGTATTCGAGATGACATATCCTTGATTCTAGGCTGTACCTGAAGCTTTTCTTTTGTCCCTCTGTGCCGTTGTACATAAACAGAAATTTGTTGTGTTACCCTGAAATTCATATTTCCTGTGCAAGAGGAAAGGGAGGACAGAGGAGTGAAGGTATAATAATTAGACAAGTATGCAAGGCCAGCTTGAAAGCTATTTAAATTGAAGAGGGAGACTCTTACATTTTTGTACTTGGAGCTGGGACAGGACCAAAATGTGTGTTGGTAGAGTTTATGTGCTGTAGTATTTCTAGGGCAAGTTCTCCTTTCTTTATTTGCTATTTTAACTTTTCATCATTCCCCCAAATGGAAACTTTACATGAGGTGAAACATAATGAAAGCAAATGAGGAAGTCTTGATTGGCTTTGCAATTTGCTTAAAATGTTGGCAAGAGCTCTGATTAAGAGTTTAAATTCACACAGGCTTAATCAAAAAGAAATTAAAATCCCGTAAAGAGGCTTCGCAGGATTCCCTTACAGAAACCAGAATTGTCAGCAAGAGCTAATTTTCTGTGTTTATGTCAAGACCAGGAGGAAGGAGTGAAAAATAGAGCATAATAGGCAGTTGAAATGTAATTAATACATGTCCATAAGGTACTCATGGAAAACAGAAAAGCTATGGCATGTTGTAGATTTGTGAGCTTAAGGCAGTGCTATCCAATGGAAAACCCAACCTGATCTGATTGACAGAAAGATGTATCACCCTGGCAGGTGAGCTTGGAAGGAATGAGGACAGCCCTAGCAACTGGTGGTGGGTGGGCTTAATGTTCCTCCACTGTAAAGCTCTCCAGACTTTATCTCCTTATGTTACAATCTATGCTCTTTTGTTCATTAGTTCAGAAAATTCATACTGTACATGTTGAAAAATTTTTAGCAACATATTAGACCTAACCAAAATCAGACTATATTTTGCTCCTTAGGACTGAGTTGCCATTGTTAGGAATGGAAGTTCTACATTGCTGTGTACTGTGACTATATACCAGACAACAAATTGAAAAGTAGTCAAATAAGTTCAGATTGGATGGAAAAAAGTGGGAAAAATAGGAAAAATTTGGCAGGAAGATTCTCTGCATTAGAGAGAAGCTAGTCACATTCTTTTATGCTGTCTTTTACAGCCTAGCCAGGATTCTCTCTACAGGAGAAATGTGATTTTTAAAGTGAAAGAGTGTATTTCAGGAAAATAACTTCATTGTTTCACAAATAAAGATGGAATTTTTTAAGCTACTCATTGTTGGTATTTTATTATTCAGGCCTGAACCTCCTATGTTATAGCAAAATTCACAGAGTTCTGCAATAATATAGCCCTATAAGTCTCAGTGTAGATTCCCTTTCATTCCTGTGCTTTCTGTATCAAATGAAAAAAATTCCATTTTTTAGTGTTTGAACTTAATTATGGAAAATTTAGATGGGGAATAACCCCAGTAATTTCACTAGGATAATGTTAATACTGGGATAGCTAATAATTTACCTTTTAAGAGTTTAATCTTTTACTGTATTTGAAGCAAATTTGTATTTTTGGCAGGTATTTCAAAATTGTAATTAAATGTGAAATATACCAAATGTTATGATCTTAATGAACTCTGCGCAGACAACAGCTTATAGTAATTAGGAGAAAATCAAGGTCCAACACATTGGCATGTGTGTTGCTGCCATACTGGGAGATCTTTATTTTGTCCAGCTACAGAGCTCTTCTATTCTGGGGAGAGTAATCAATAAATTGTGTGCTAGTAACAACTGTTCCAGGTATCACATCATATTTATGTATTTCAGTTCCCAACAAGGGTAGAAGGTCCTCATGTTCTCATGTTTTATTATACTGAACTGTACCTGTTCAGTTCCCAAAGCTGGGTTAGGAGAAGTTGTGTTCCAGTTCACAGTAATTGCAATGACCCAAAAAAACCAAACCAAACCAAACCAAACCAAAACCAAAACCAAAAACCCAAAAAACCCCCCCAAAAAACAAAAAACCACCACCACCACCAACAACAAAAACCCAAAAACAAACAAACAAAAAAACACCAAACCCAAAACAAAACAAAAAACACAAAAAACCCCACAACAACAACAAAAAACAAACAAACAAACAAAAACCACCAAAAAAACCCCCCACAAAAACCAAAGCCAACCAACAAACAAAAACCAACCAACCAACCAAACAAATTCCATTTACCCAGTGTTCTTACTTCCCTGGTGTCTGTGACTCTTCTATGGAATTGCAAATTGTGCAAAATAAACTACAATCTTTTTAAGAAATATTCAGGATTAAACCATTCAAATGGTTGTCACCATCCCTTAAAAAAGTCAAAGGTGCTTTTGACAGTAACAGTCTAGATGCTTTGACATTGGGGTCTGAAATATATAGACTTATTTAGGAGGATGCCATTTTTATATACAGTTGCTCCTAGTTTATATTGTAGGCTGTAGATACCACATATGTGTGGTGTGAGATTCTGCAAAATACGTTGACTCTTTAAATCCTGAGAAAATGGGCATGGCCTATTAGCAGCTTTCAGGTATATGTTCATTTAGTAAGTGTTCAGAAAATACCAGGTATGTCAAGTCTTGCTTTGCAGTGTGTTTCTTGGAGTTGTCACTGTTTGTGACTAAAGTGGTGAGGTTAGAAGGAGGAACAAAAGCAGATGTAGAATAAAATGGCTTTTGATATGCTTTCTATCCAACTTTTAGGTAGCCAGTCTTAAGAGTTGAATGAAGAAAGAGACCATCTTGAGTTAATCAATGTAATTGCTAGAGATTTAAATACTGTTGCACACAAGTAATTTTTTATTAAAACTGATTTGTGAGAGTCTGCATTTAATATAAAAAGCAGGCTTTTCTGCTGGCATGGGAGTGAGAACAGCAGCGTGATCTATGATGACAGCACGTGACATGTCCAGTGTTCTAGGATCTAGTGGTTGTTTTGCTTGGCCAGTGTCACACAGCAAATTCCATAGGATTTTGTACCCCATTGACTATGCTGGTGACAAGATCTGAAGTCACTCAGCAGACAGAAAATCAACAGCTATTCAGCATATTGCTTGCATGTGCTTGACTCTACTGTTTTCTGTAAGGTTTATTAGCTGCTTTTGTTATTTTTTGTAGTAAGCATTGCATTTTCTGATCCAGAACAAGTTTAGACAGCTATAAAAGGTGATTTTGTGCTGCTTTGTTTGGTTTTAACTATGTTTAAAAGTAGAAGCACATGACTCTTTATTGACCTGCATTGATTTTAATGAGTTTTCAACAGCTCATCTTGGGTATTTTTTTTAAATTGTAATTCCAGTGTGAAATCTCCTCCCTAAAGCATCTCAGTGAGTTGTTCATATTACACTGTAAAAGAAGAGATTTCCTTTTTCTTCTTTACTTGCAAATGTTGGCCTACTCTTTGTTTCTCAGTATTTGAAAAAATTGCCCAAATACCCGTGTTTGTTTAAAATAATTTCCAGTTGTGTGTACTGGATCTTCTATGTCTGTGCCTGTGAGAAAGAGACAGAGAACTGAGTTGAATTCTCAGCCATTAGTGACAAAAATTCCATTTCGATCTGTACAGTGATTCATATGTAATGGTTTTGTATGGCACTTATGACTAGAATATCTCATTACTTCACAAATTATATTAAATATTTCCTCCCAAGGGACATTTTCTTTTCACAGTAACTTTTGCAAATGTCACTGAAAAAATAAATCTATGTATATTTAAATGCATCTTTCATTTCAGTATTTTTGAAAGACAACACACTTCTAACAGACAAAACCAATTTCATTATATATCCTGTCTTTATTATCAAACAGTGTGCTCCTAGGGATCTGATAAGCATTTTGAAATATCATTTAATGGATGATGTTTTTTCTGTTACACTGATTCTTACTTTAATTTAGGTGTAAAGAGCTGCTGTCAAGAGAAGGCACATATATACTGGTTAGATTGAAGTGGCTTTTTTAGTAAGCAGTAATTTAGGGGTGCCAGTTAAAATGAGGGATTTAAGTCTGCAATGACAAAGAATGTCAAGAGGTTTCTTACTGTGAAAGGCCCAGGCACTGTTTTTGTGTTGCATGTTTTGGTACCACATGTGTATCAGTAGTGAAAGGAAGGTGCTTTTTCTCTTAACATCTTTACAGTCCATGGTGGGAATCAGCAAATGAGCGGTGGGAGTTATTCTGCTCCTCCCACTCATCTCTTTCCCAACAACAAAAAACTCATGTCCATGTGAAGCCTTGCATTGTCTGGCAGGTTGAGGGAGGTGATTCTCTTCCCTCTGGTGAGACCCCACCTGGAGTCTGGGGCCCAGTACAAGAAAAACATGGACCTGTTGGAGTGAGTCCAGAGGAGGGACACAAAGTTCATCTGAGGGCTGTTGTACCTCTCCTACAAGGAAAAGCTACAAGAATTGGGGTTGTCCAGCCTGGAGAAGAGAAGGCTCTGCAATGACTTGTTGCAGCCTTTCAGTACCTAAAAGGAGCCTACAAGAAATCTGGAGAGGACCTGTTTCCAAGGACATGTAGTGATAGGACAGTGTGGGGAATGGCTTCAAACTGAGAGTTTAGATTAGATATTAGTAAGAAATTCTTTACTGTGAGGGTTGTGAGGGATTGGAACAGGTTGTCCAGAGAAGCTCTGGATGCCCTAGCCCTGGAAGTGTCCAAGGCCAGGTTGAATGGGGCTGTGAGTAACCTGGTCTAGTGGAAGGAGTCCAGGGGGGTTGGAACTTAGATGATTTTTAAGGTCCTTTCTGAGGCAAACCATTTTATGATTATATGATTTTTTTTTTTTAATCCCCTTTTCCACTGACTCTGCATATTGTAGGAACACCTGTATTACTATTTCTCATGTTTTGGTTTCTTTGTAAGGAACACTTGGCTATGAATAAGCCCATACCGATATTCAAAGGAAGAAGTATAGGTGCCTAGGTTGATTTTTAACAGTCTGAAACTTTGTACAGATGATAAATGAACTGAGAATGGTCACTCAAAGAAGACTATAAACAGGTATGTCTGCAAGAAATTAAAAACAAATAATTCAAAGCATGCCAGTGGGCTGAGTACCTTTAATGTGAATATGCATATACACATCTCTGAAACTGTTTTTTTGTGATTTTTAAACAATCTGTCTTCCTTTGTAGAAGATCTTTGGCTGCAGTTCTGTGATGAGTTTCAAGAGATGGCTCAATTATTTTTTGGTTGGTCTTTTAGTGTGCAAAATGGTTGAAATTATTAGATCTTCTACAATGACAGTTAAAATCTTGAGTTGCATTTTGGAGGCAGTCTGGATTCACATTCTTATCTAGGACTGGATAAGATTTACAATCCAGAGATCTCTGCACCTACTCAACTCCTGCTGTTTGCACTGTGACCAGCAACTCTTGCCATCACACCAGGGAACAGCAGGTCAGTCATCTGTATCCAGCAGGATGGTTTAAGTCCTTTAATTTGAGGGATCCTGCTTTCCCATCTAAGGTAGAGATCTTGGGGTTGCGGGGAAATGATGAAACATACAATAGGGTTTCAAAACTGCTTGTTTGGTGTTTACTTTCAGTTGTCTCAAGTTCAGAACACTGCCTGCTTTCTGGGCACCCACACCTTTCCCTATGGATGTGCTGAGAGATAAAAAACGCTCTCTGAACTCCATGCCTGACTTTTAGGTGTTCCTGTGCTCACTGCTTTTAGGACTGTATTTTTATAACTGGGTCCAAATTCTATCCATGCTGGGAAAAGCAGGGGTTAAAAGGAAAACTAAACAGATGATTGAGCCAAGGATGACAGTCCACTTCTCTTGTTTTATGATCCCAGCCAGAAACTAACCCAGTGAGCTGAATTACCCTGCTGAGAGTTGTCGCGAGTGCCAGAGTGAGAAGTGCGTGTGTGGGGGTGTATAGGAGGACAGAAGGGAAGAGCAGCTGAAGAGGGACATGTGATCATCACTTTGGTGAGAGCAAATGACCAGATGGGCTTTTCCGTGTGGTCTGACTTTTCCCTGGAGCTCTGCTCCCCATCCCACAGAAAAATTTCCTTTCTATGCCTCCAGATGCAAACTAAAGCAAGACTTCCCACTTGGGGAGAATCCAGCACAGCAAGGATGGCACAAGGGGAATCCCTATGGAGCTGGAATTGCATTGTCCCTCTGTAGATCCTCATATTTCCATTATTTTTGATGCATGCACACTATTTATTGAGCACTGCCAGGGAAATCACCAGGTACGCAGAGAGAGCTCCTAGCTTTCCATTGCTGCAACAGGCAAGTACCAACCCCAGGTACCACCAGCAGAATGAAGCGTTGCCACCTCCTTCTCGGGCTTTGGAAGAGGCAAACTGGGGAGAAAATCTGTCTCAGGCTTTTGAGAGGGACAAGTTTGTATCTGAACCAAAGCTGCTGATTAAAGAGAAGCAGCTGCCAATAGGGCTGGTAGGAACAGGGAATGAAAGTAGGGACTGTACGGAGCTGTGGGAGATGTGAGAGTTTTCCAGCTACCCAAATGTCTTTCTGTTTTTCTACTGTTTCCCATTTCTTCTGAGATACAGTTTCAGTGGTTGCTAAGCATTTTCCAGAATTTCATCTGGATTTTAAAAATCTTATTTGGCCTTTGAGAGAGAAAGTAAGGGGTGAGTTGGGTGTTTTGTTTGTTTTTCCCTGCTGTTTGGTTTCTGTCAAAAAAATGTTTCAGTGACTGTTCTGTTACTCCATTAAAAATGTGCCACTCACTGGTGCTTTAATTCTGTGGTATTCTAACAGAGGGGAAGAGAGAGGAATTTAGAATAAAAGATCCACTGATAAGCAACAACTCTGACAGTATATTTCCATTTTCTGTTACACTTAGTATGCTGCTGCAGAATCAGCAGCTTTAGTGATGTTTGACTTTCTACAGTCATTAAAACTTTGGGACAAGCTGATTTCTAATACATCAGCTGCATAAAATGAGTTAAAGCTGGTTTTCTATGCTGGCCTAAAGTCACTTTTAGCTTAAAACCACTCTGTACTAGACTAGTTCAACACTTTTTAGGAGTCTATGTGAATCTGAAATAAAGTAAGAGGACATGATACCATGGGAAGACAACTTGAGCTACAACTTGAGATAACAAGAGAAGGATGTGGGGTGTGACTACAGGGGTGTTTTCTGTGGAAAGCTGCCAGAAGCCAGTCAGTGACAGTGGTAGTGTCTCTGGGATAACAGATTTTAAAAAGGGAAAAAACAGGTGTGGGAGAAGCTGTTGTAAGATTTAGGTTTTACTTCACATCATCCTACTCTCATTTTGGTTAGTAATAAAATGAAACTAATTTGCCTAAGATGAGTCTGCTTCGCCCATGACACTAACCAGTGAGTGATCTCTCCCTGTCCTTGTCTCAACCCACAAGCCTTTTGTTTTATTTTCCATTTCCAGCTAAGGATGGGAGTGACAGTGGCTTTGCGAGGCACCTGGGATTCAGCCAGGGTCAACACAACCCACAAACAAATAACTTCAATTCTGTAGGAGGCAGAATGTTGACTTATTCTGAAATTTTTGAGAGTGTAAGGAATGGCCTCTGGCCTGCTCCAGAAAACATTAGCAGATGCTGGTACCCTCACTCACTGTTACCATTTCATTTTCTAAAACTATTTCCTTCTTTACCTCTCAATGGAGCAGAAGTACTTTGTTTTCTGGATGTTTTTATTTAAAATGCTTGATGCAAGGTTAAACTTAGTGGAATGCAGAAAATAAATAAGGCTCAGAAGATGTGTAAGTAGCCATAATTATCTCACATTTAAAATGTATTTGTGAAGTATTAAAGAACTCTCAAATAATCATTTGAGTTGAAAAAACTCAATCATTTAAGCACAATAAGCATTTAACTTTAGATTTCTAGACAATGCTGTTACTATGTTCATTTCCGCAACATAAGAGGAAAGCCTAGTCATAAACTTATAAAATGTACTTCTAGTGGTCCAACAGGATAGAAAAAAATATATCTGTTTTTTGTTAGCAGTGTTTCTACTAGCTGTTTGAAAAAATTCGTAATATAAAGACACTCAGAAGGGAAATAAATATTTTATTTTATTTCTTTGTTTCTAATTTAAAGTTGAAAAGGAAAGTGAAGCTTTTTCTGTCTGTAATAAATTCAGATTTCCTAGAAAGACACACGGATTCTTTTGCACTTATCTTTCAATTTTGTACTCAATAACTCTTCTAAACCACAATACATCATAAAATATTATTTACATGAAACATAATAAAAACCTTTCCTTTACAACCAGGTATTTGTTATTTCTGAGAAGTCCAAAAGCAGAGACATTAAGAAGATAGGATCTCTGGTATAGCCATTTGTAAGAATGGAAAGGTCTTCTGTTTCAAGCCTCTGCTTGTTTTTATATCTCCTCTGATACAGTCTAAAAATAATGAACATTGTTTGATGCTGACTGGTGGACTTTGGAGGCAGACAGAATGTTGTGATGCCTTAGAAGGCATAATGAGGGTCAGTCTAGAGAAAAACTTGCAAAAAGCTGTTTGAGCCATTCAGATTTGAGAAGAAAGCTGACACTGTTTCCTTATATCAGTATGTCCTGGGTTGCAGTGTAGGATGTACACAAAGTATTTATTCTATCACCATCTTCATGAACTGTTGAAACCAGGTGGGCTAGTGTTTTCCCAAGCCCCCTGCCTTTTCTGCTAATGGCCCATTAACGCCTTTGGGGTGTTTTCTGCTAATGACTTCTGGGGTGTCTCTTGCTAATGGCCCATGAGTCACAGGTAACTCCCTCCAGGGGTTATCTCTGTTAATGGGCCATCAAGGACCCATTTCACACTTCTCATGCTATTGTGAGGTGCTCTGCCCAGGGGGAGGAGCCAAGCATTCTCACCTGGATATAAGCTGGGATTTGGGACAGTGCAGTGGGCACTTACCCACTGGATTCCCAGAGGACCAGAGCTCCCAGACCTCTCTACAGGATCACTGCTTCAGGAAGAGCACCTCACCTGGACTGCTTCCACCATCCTGCTCAGGTTGTATTCTGACTCTGTCAGTGATCCTTTGTGTTATTGTATTTATTTTATTTTACTTGTACCTTTTTACCTTTCTTCTTATTAAATTATATCTCTGACTTGGAGCCTCTCATTCATTTTGCTTTCAAAACCGCAACACAGTCAGCAGAGCTGGCCTGTGCCATCTCAGATGCTACAGGTGCCCATTCAGATGATCCACAAAGGAAGTGTCCTCTCTTCAAAGCAACATGGAGTTTCAGTTTGTCCTGTTTGTACTTCCAGCAAAATGACCAAGTAGTTTAATTGTTAGTCCAGACTGCTTTTGATCTTCCACAACTGAGATCCTGGATATTTTTTCTAGTCCTCTAAACACCTTTAGTGTTTTGGCAGAGGAAGTTTGTACTGCACAATCTGCTGAGCAAGGAAGCTAAAAAGTACAGCTCCCTTCATTTTCCTGGGGGCTATGGGGTTGCATGTGTCCTCCAGCAGGGCTGGAGAACTTGGCCAAAAACTCCACCACTGTGGAAAGATTCTGTCAGAAGAGTCTATAAGGACAACGTAGGTCTCCTGGGAATGGCAGCATTGGGCTCAGAGTGCTTTTCCCACTGTCTAGGGTAGTGATTTGGAAAAGCCCGTCTTCCAAAGCATCTTCCCACTGAACTGGGGTATGAACTGTTTATCTGTTTCCTGATTAGGGGAAAGGCTGCAGCAGGAAATAAAAAAAAAAAAAAAGAGATTCAGACTTTGTTCCATATGCAGAGGATTATCTGTGACTTTGGGGAGGACTGTGCCTGCCCAGCCCTTGTTTCCAGGGTGTTTCCAGCCACACCAAGTACTTTCTAGAGAAGCCCCAGGAGCACAGTATTTTGCAGGAAAAGGATGTATTTATTTGCCAATTTGTGGATTTTGAGACTGATCACATTGGAAAATCTTGGTCTTAACCTTGAGTTGCATGGATGTAATTTGTGTATGTATCCACACTGTCTCTCTATATATTTATACACACACATTCATGTTACCTGTGTACATTTAACATGTACAGTTCTTGTGATCTGCAAGCATCTGATTCAGGATAAGAAAGACAGCACCAGGACAATATCACTATTTTTTCCTACACAAAACTTAAAATTTTGATAATACTGCTTGATTGATTCCAGCTATTGCCAATTTTGCAAATAAAAAGTAATTTTTTCCAGTTTTTAGGCAAGCCCATAGAATGCTGAGAAAGGAAATTGTATCTGGCAAGTTAAAGTAGCCTGGATTGCTATTCTTTACTTCCCAACAACATACACCCACACAAACTTTGAACTCCATTGCATCCTAAATTCCTACTGGCTGCATTTCCAAAGATTCAGATTATTTCTAATAAAAGAAGTCATCAGCCAGCATTTCCCTCTGAATTTTGAAATAGATGGTGTGACCTGCAGTGACCAGTTTCCAAAATTAATGGATGAATCATAAGAAGACACACTTTATTCTTGTTTATAATTTGAAAATGTTGGCCCTTGTGTTTAGGAACGTCTTTTTTTTTAACTTTCTTTTCATTATTCACAATTTCATTATTATAAATGTGGGAAAAGTTCCTACTGGGAAAAGAATGCTTCAGACACACAGATCCCAAAGCCAACCCCCGCACTGCAATTTTCCTATTGCCTCACATCTGGAATGTGTAACTAGCAAACTCACCCATAAAAAGAATTATGGTTGAGCAAGTTAAAAAGTTAGTATTTGATGAAGAGAGGCGTTAAGTTGACCCTGATAAGGGCTTTTTTTTTTTTTTTTTTTTTTTCTCTTTACGTGAAGCCACATCTTTTTTCTTAAAGGAGAGGAAAAAGAAAATATATGCTAAGTTTAAGCCTAACCCAGGAAGTTAAACTCTGTTAAAGAGAGCTCAAGCTCACACAGCTGGCTTGTAATCAGAACTGACTGTACTCCACATTGTCTTGCACATATATCCAGTTTTCCTTCATTTAAAAAATAATCTGTATGTTGCATCTGGGATGTGATTATTTTTTCAGTTTATAGTTCATAGCTCATATGTAGTGAACACTGTAGTGAAGAGGTATTAGACTGAAGATCTTGATTTTTATCTTCCATTAAACATAATTATAAATTTCTGTCCTTATACTTGGAGGGAGTAAAATAAGACCAAAATAAAAACAGTATAACTCACCTAAAATTGTTATATGTTTCAAAGTATGCTAAAATCAGCAGCATAAAAAGTAACAAGTTTAATCTGTCATGACATAACTAAAATCAGTAAATATATTTAATAGATAATTTTTTCCTTTCATAATTTCTAGTTGGACAGTAGAGAGTTATTATACTTACGGAAACATTTGCAAACCTGGTATATCTGAAATGCTGTGTATAGATTTTGTGTGAATTCACAAAACATAGTTCATTACGAGTGTCTAGATGTGAGCTGATGTTCACATCAGGGTGTATCAAAAGGTGTATCTAGAGTTGAACATTCACTTTTTGTATTCTCTTACTTATTTTAATAGATAACTTTCTTAGTTTATAAACACCTAATACAGGATGACCTGAGCCTGATTCAACAATCTTACATCTTACAGTCTTTGGGGAACCAAAAAAACCCCCCCAAACCCCTAATTGATCGAATTTCCATTTTCCATGGTCATTAGGGATGGAAAAATTACACAAAAATACCATGAGTTAATAACTACCAAGATTCACATTTTCAAGACTGATACTGCCAAGTAGGTAAACTCCATCCTGGAGGAGGAGAGAAATGGAAGAACTGCAGGCTGACAGATGAAGTAAAATTCCTGCTGAAGAACTGTAGAACAGTAGGAAATTTTCACTGTGAACCCTTAAGAAAAAATTCTCAGGAAGTGGTGAGTCAATAAACCCACAAAGATTTACTGCATTTTGAAATAACAGGAACAGAGGAGGCTTTAATTGAAAGATTTGCTTTTATAAATATAACAATGTTGATATTAGAAAGAAATATAATCAAGAAAAAGAAGACATGGATCAATATCAAGCCACCTTGAACACTGAGGAATATGGAGGCAAAGCTTTGTGACCTTACTAATTCTTAAGATGAATAAATTTTTACAGATAAGTAAATTTTTACAGGTGAGGTCTCCACAGCTACAAGATAATCTTTCTGTTAACTACTGATGAATTTACATTAGTTATTTTGTTAAAAAATGGAAAAAGTCCTGACTACTGCAGCTTGATGCCTAACATGTTCAGCACGTCTTTCAGATGTGTGCAATGAAAGCATGGAATAACCCTCAAGCAGGAGTATGCTATCCTGAGGGCTTAAATCCTCCTTCTCCCAAAGTGATCAGACCAATATGGAGACTGGTTGGACCATTTTGCCTGTGTGTTCACATTGCCAATCTGTAGGAGAATACTGTAAAATATGGGTACACATATGACTGATGTATCAAATGCAAACTGAAATTTGTTCATTGTCTAAAGTTCAAACCATTGGTAGTTCAGTATAAAGATGTTCACAGCAAATGACTCCATTTGGGGAGGACACAGTATCTTTTTCAAAATAAGGTGAATTGCCTAGTAGCCTCCTAAAGAAATGCAATGTATTATATTAACCTGTCTGCCACTTCGTTTCAATAGCTCAATTTCCAGATTTTTTTCATTTCATACCATGTCACTGATTGTTGCACTTGATGTGGTTTTCGTGGTAGGTTTTTTTTCCAGTTAAACTGCACAGAAGCAACTAAACAATTTACAAGGACAATATTGGCTATACAATAAATTTGGCCAAAATAAATGCCATTGCACCTCTGGGTGTCAAAAATTATCAGATGCGAACAGGAATCTGTGAATGGTACAAATTTCAAGTAATTTGGGTTCCAGGTACTGAGTTTGACACTAAATGTATCTGTGGTAGCCGTGAACAAGATGGTAAAATAAAGGCATTTCCCTTTTCATCAGCTTTCCTCTTTACTACTTTCAGTCAGGTTGTTATCTTTTAGAAATCTGAAACTGGTTTGTGCTGACAAAGAGTTTGAAAGCCATTAATATTATGGGCTATGCTTACCTTCCCACTGTACTGCCAAAAAGGGGTCAAACTTCTGAATCCTACAGAGACTTGGCTTTCTTAGGTCAGTATGAGCATGTGGTGTGGGGGCTGAACCATCAGCTTCACCACTTCGTTATGCTTTTGCAGTATGCTCCAATAAACAGGAAGTAAAAAACCCAAAGGAATGTAAATCCCAAAATATTTGGTACTGTCTATGTATTTGACAGCCCTTTCCTGGCTGGTAGAAATCAGCTGGAAAATTAGGGACTGGTCTCCAAAAATGGATTAAAATGTCTAAAAACTACTGTGTGATCCTGGATAAAAAAATCAAAGCTTGAAAAATCTGATCTATTTATTTTTAATTATGTTTTTTTAAATTAATTTTGGTGAGATTTTTAGTCTTTTATTATCTGTTATGGTGCAAGTTTGCAAGTTTCTACTGATAAGGCAATGCCAACTAATTTTAATAATTTAAAGATGTGTAAAATTTTGAAAGGAAAATTTTGCCTCACTTAGGAATAATCCCTTTGAAGAAGTTTTTGGAAAAAGCCCTCTGCATAGAAAATAAATGGCTTATCTTTTCTGCAGCAGCAACAGCTTTGCTGTATTTTAAAATTACAAAAACACCCATAAACCACAGCCCAACACCTGCTAGTGGATTTTATTTGGAAATATAGCCATATGTTCACCATCCTTTGCTATTATTAAAAAAAATATTATTGGAGCAACAACCATGCTTCCTCACTTTCGGTTGATCTTGATTTTGGGTTAAGGATACACAATAGCATTTCAGTCTTATGGGAGTAATTTCTGTGATGAAGACACTGGAAATGTTTAACGTACATTTTTACAGCAAATTTTGCTTCTACAAGCCTTTAGTAAATACTGAACTTAATTAAGCCAGTGGAACTTTGATGCCATTACTTGTTTAATTTTTTTGATTATTAAAAAGTTATTTAAAAATAAATATACCTATGCTTTATTTTCTGATGTGAGAGTAGTATGAAACTCAAAAGTAAGAGTTTGCTTTTTTTTTAAAATGCAAATCTGTTATTGACTCATAACAATTGTTTCTGTGGTTAACAAAGAATCAGATTTCTTGGATGTAAACAAAATTTGAAATGGGGAGTTATATACTTATTATTTCCTTTGTCTATGAATTTAGTCAATGCCAGTGCATTGTGGAAAATTGCATTCAGAATTTTAACTTTAAACAATAAGAATATTTTGATGCTGATTTTAGAACAATATGTTTCCTTCCAATTTTTCATGTAATAAAAAAAATAAATTCTAGTCCTAGCAACAAAAGAATTTGACAGTGACTAATTTAAGACCTTTAAATCTTAGAGTTTTTCCACATATGTATTCCAATCTAAAGAATTTTTACACAAATCCCCCAATGTTTTAATTGGAGGTTGGGGTGTTTTTTTTCAAATTTAAATATCAGAATTAATTGTGAAAGTGAAACTGGTGCAATCAGACAGTTTTTTGAAAACTGTGAGAGTTGGCTGTCAGTCACTAGGAGAAAAATTGCACCTGTGTAAAGATTAATTTGTTATGGTCTCGGAAAGAAATCTGAGGGGAAGGCAGAAAACAAAGTCCCATTTGTTTTTTCCATGCATCAGTAAATACATCTGTAGAATCTGTACATCAGTTTGATCTCTAAAATCTAAACTGGGTCCAGTAGAGTGCTGTAAAGTGGCACTTTCAAAGCAACAGTAAAAGCAGCTGTTGAATCTCCTGTGTAAGCATAGCAAAGTGATGTCTTTAATCATGTTAAGGCTGTTTGAAGAACAGACCAGAATGCTACTTAACAGAAAGTTGTATTCAGGTTAAAGTAGATTCAATCATATAAGGATAAATATTGAAACTCTTCTTGCTCTGTGTGAGGAACAACTGCAAAGTGAATCAGATCTCCATTAGAATGCTCTGTGTGCTGTAGTCTTTGTCATTAGCCAAATTAAAAGATCCTCCTGAACCCACTATGATGCTTTGATCATAGATCCTATGATCTTTGGTGCTGCCTTGGCTTAAATACACATATACCTTTCAGTCTTAAAGGTCTTTTACAACCTAAATGTTTCTGTGATTCTATGTCATCAATATTGATCTAGTGTGGAGTGAGGTGATTACATTCAGTTTCTGGAATAGAGGAACTGTCTCTTGTTCTTGCCTCACTTTTCTAAGCATTTCAAGCCCCACTCACAGCTCTCTGCCACACCATTGTTCTCCTCCATTCACACCCTCCCACTGGCATTTTCTCCCCTTTTAAGTCCAGCTGCCAACTCACCCTGACTGCTTTATTTCTCAGGTGTGCATCACCCCTTTCCTTGAGTTGATCCAATTTATTTATTTATCCACTATCCTGTCAAGGAAAGAGATGTTTTAAATTTTTCCTAGGGGTAAGATCCAGAGACATGGAAAATCTTGATCTACAGGTAATATTACAGCTACCTTTATGAACTTTTCTGAATCACCTCATCTAGCTAACCTTCAAGAGTTTTGTAGGAAATAAAGGAAAGATTTTTTTTTTACTTTAATTTTTATATATATTGTATTAAATTATCTTTCACATGAAATTAACAGCAGGATTTCAATTAAAAATAACTAGGGCAAAATTACATCTATGATGAAATTTCATTTTTATTGAAGAAACAATAATACTTCTTGAAAGTGATGGATCACCATTTAATCTGTCTGTTTGTACATATAATATTAAAAATTTGGTGTCCTTATATATGCTTTAGTATTTATAGTAAATGTGGATAATCCTGCAGAATACTGTTCATTGGAATGATTCATGTTAGCAAGATAATATATACTTTTTTACTTGATTCTGCTGTCCATGGACAAACATGGTTGATCAGCTTATCACCAGTATAGATTAATATTTGTATGTGGCTAATCAGTTTATAAGTGCTGTCTACTATTAATAATTTCTTTGTTCTTAAGTTACATCCCCTGATGTCTTTCTTTCATGGCTCCTTCAGCAATAGTGAGGTCAGATATAGCAAATATATAGCTGATGCTTATTTATAAAGAATTTGCCTTTCTCTTCTGCTTGCCCCTTGAAACTTCTCTCTTATGACCTCAACATTTCATTCAGTCAAGTCCTATAAAACTCTCTTTGTGGGAAGTACTTTTGATGAGAGAATATAGTATCATTTTCCCTGTTTTTTGGCCATTGTCTTCACAATTGCTGTGGTAGATTTGGTTGCACAGATGTTGCATTTTGAACTGAAAATTCTTCATGGTGGTTATGTAAGGCTGCCTTAATCACAACAGGCTTCTTCAGCTGTCCCTTGGCTATGACCTATGACATCTTCACTCCCTTACTTCTAAACCCATTTCCTAATAGAACCCAGCAGATCTTGTCTATGATAAATTGTTTTCCTGGGTTGCAGCTGGAGATTTTATCATATGTACAGTGTATTCTGGGGTTTATGCATTAATCCAAAATAGTGGCCACAGGCAAATCCCTGCATACACCCTTCATGTTTCAGAGTTCAGTTGTGATGAAAACTGGCCTAGTAGAATTGGCTATGAGTAGGATTTGTCTTCACACCTCTGACTGTACTGCAGGGGGATGTCATTAGGTAATATATGTATGGGATACAGAGTATGGGATGATTATGAATGCAATATCATAAGTGTATGTTGCTCAGATTTCTTGATCTTAATGTTTGTATCATTTTACCCTCAAATAAGATATTGTGTTAAGAGCTCAAAATTGCAATCTGCTTGTGTGTTGTACGTAGCCAACTGTCTCTTCTGTATTTAAAGTGAGTGATCTTCTGGGCTGAAGAAGCATCAAATCCATCTTGACGTACAAAGTGATAGAATGAATACTTGCAGCACAGAGGAGATTTCTTGTTCTTTGTCAATGGCTATATTAGTCAGAAGAAGATGGTCATGAATACAATGCTTTTTGACCATGGTTTGACTGTAATAAGCATCACTTGGGGTTAATTCCAAACCAGAGTTTCCCATGAGGATGTTGTTGAGGTAGGGCAAAGCCACATCTAGGAAGATCAGCAGCAATGTATAAGCTGGAGCTCGTGAGTTGCTACCACAGGCCATGAAGCTGTAATTTGGCCAGTCCAAAGACATGACTGACACCCAGAAATCAAAACATTAGACATCATACTGAAAGGATTAACCTATACAGATTTAGGATAAAGACTTTAGAGGAAATAAAAGAAAATTAAGAAAAAAAAGAAAAAAAAAAAAAAGAAAATTCAAGACAGAGCAGATATATTTCTCAATAATACTCTTACTAATCTTTTCAAGTACAAACAAAAATTAGACAGTTGGTTAATTTTTCTTGTCAAGACTTTCTCCAACATTTTGACTTATTACAAAAAGTTCTAAAGAAAACCACATTTTAGCACTCTGCCATCAGCAAAATTTTTCTATGCAGAAATAAAAAATGAATGTAGTATGTTTCTGAAAGTGAGAAGGAACAATCTTCTGGGTATTTGTAGTTGGTGATAATGTTGATTTATCTGAGAATGTACTGCAAATGTTTGTCATTTGTGGTTCCCTCTTCAAGATGCAAAAAAACCCTGCACCTGTGGATTTAGTGGTGGATGAGGTCATAAACTGCATACTTCTTGGGTCATGAGGTTGGCAATTTATACATAAGCTCCTAATATCCATAGGACACCGATGGTGTGAATTTTTCTAGCAAGTTTTCTATGTTTCACAGGTTTTATTATCTCTTGTTGCTCAAGTCTACAACTGCAGCTCAAGAGAAGAGAACCTGTATACAGTATGTACACACTGCTGAAGCCTCAGCACCTTGCAGAATTAAGCTCTGCCTCAAAAGCTGTTTGTCTGCTCTAGTTTGATAGAAAAAATTGTGGTAAGAGTATTTAAACTGTCTCCAAACTACTGAAGTAATATAAGGCAAAATACAGAAATATTAAATATAATAGTAAATCAGATTACTTTCTGATTTTGTAATTTTTAATAAAAATAATTACAGAAAAAACCCTTTTTATTATTAAGCTGGAATAAAATGAAAGTTTCTAAGTAACTTTAATGAAAAGAGACTGCTCAAAAATATTTAAACTTCTAAAAAATGACAATGTCCATAACAAAATCAGTCACAGATTCTTTTTTTTAAATGTATCTTTGTCCCTGTTTAGGGTCCTGAACATGTGAGGTCTGATTTCATGTTTTTACTTGATTTCTCTACTGGAAGCAAAGAGAGTTGAATTCAATGTGAACAGGAGGTTGTAACCATGCTATTTATTTAGTGGTTTTGAGAATTCTTGAGAAATGTGCTTTGTATGTTTCCAATTTTGTTCATGTTCATCCCTCGATCTAAGAGTCAATTAGAATATTAATACACTTGAAAATATGATAGAAGAGTCATAGGAGAGACTGTGGTGGTTGGCATAGAGTATCCATCTCTTTTTTTTGCTGCAATAGTAAGTTCTTTCAGCTCAATTTTTTGCATTAGTGCTGATTTTATTGTTCTGAATGAATAAGGCTAGCATAAAGTACTGGAAGTATATAGCATAAGGACTGAGTTGTTTCAGTTGATCAGATACTTATACAAAGGCTGTCAATACTGTACGTTGTACAAAACAAAGACAGAAATTTTAAATCTCTGTGATTCTGATTGAACAAAACACTTGAATACAAAAATAATCACATTTCTATGTGAGGAAGGTAATGATGCCCTTAAGATACAACTCTTTGTCTGACTTTCCTTGAAATGAGTGAGTGCTGGAATATGGTGGAGGCTTCCAGTCTCTGAAGTTCTGCCTTACCACAACAGCGCATACATGTATAAACTAGAGCAAGAAAATTCTTTGGCTTCAGATACCCAAAAACTTTGAAATGTGTCAAAAAAGATGTATTGCCTGTCTATTTTGTCATTCTAGGGAGAGCTGTAACTCTGAGAAACTTATAGTCACAACCTGATTTGAATAATACCACTCAAGGGGTTTTTTCCTGTGCAACTGGGAAAGTCTTCTTTCCACTGATTTTAACTGTGCTCACTTCACCTGTCATTCCACTGACAGGTCAGCCTAGTATTATCTAGAAGAAAATGTGTTGTCACTATAAATAGTAAACAAACCAGCCAAACCTCCATACTATGTGTAAATGAAAATGTTTGCATGTCTTCAGAACTAGGATCAAGAGAATTTGTGAAGTATGTTAAAGCTTTTCCTGAAATATGATCTACACTGGGAGCCACAGTATATTTTGAATTTCCAATTCTTCCTTCAGCATTCCTCCGAAATAATTACAAGGAAATGAAGCAGCAATCAATAACTATGAATATCAGTAGCTGTTTGATGTACCATGTTCTATGCATGCTTTAATAAAAGCATATGAAGATTAGGAATGGATAATTTATACATTTTTGTGGTTTCTTTTAAGAAACCTGATTGATGTGAACTGAAATTTAGCAGTTCTTCTTGTGGCCTCAATGTGCCTGCACCTGGAGTGCTTGTAGAGCTTAGACTTTATTTGACAAACATGATATTTAAAATGTAAATAGACATAAATTCAGAATTATTTCTAAAGTTTTATAGAAGGTATGATAGGCACAGTTTGCTTTGTCTCAATATTATTAAGTGTGATACCAAATTACAGTGCAGAGTACTGTTTTGGAAAATAGGTACAGATAGGTTTTGAGTGGACTGCTCTGCAGTCTGGTCATGATAGTGTAAGTCTTTTCACTCAGTTAACTTTTTCACTAGATTATTAGGATGTTTACAGCATCAGAGTATACCCCACAGCTGGTAAAGTTTTCCTTCTAGCAGTAATCTAGATCTGCTGTCACAGAAAAGCCACACTCATATTAGTCCAAAGTTCAAAATAAGCTGTAGCCCACATGTAAAAATTGCTTATATAGTTTTGAAATAAATTAATGCAAATTGGGATCTTAGAGATGTTACTTTTTTCCTTGCACCTGTGAAATACCATTCTGATTTTAAATTTATTGCCTCTGAACTGTGTCACATGTTAGATGAAGGAGAGATTTAGACATGGTTGGTGCTGTAGTAAATTGATGTGTCATGCAATCCGTGTGACTACAGGTTAGTCATGCCCATTAATTTTCCTTCAAAATTTCATCTTTTAATGCAGGAAATATGGTTTGACTTTAGATTTTGTTTGTATCTACTAGCACTTAATCCTCTAGATTAATTTTTTTGGGATTTGCTTCAGTTTTTCTTTCCTTTTTTTATGGTTTGCTACGTAATTGGTGTTGTTAAAGGCAAAACTTCTTTTACACCTACCAGTTTCTCCTCTGCATTGGCAGCATTGTAAATTATTAAATAGAATTACAGACAGTGTCATGATAAGCTTTAATGTGACAATGAAGTGAGAGCATTGATCTTATGTAATTTGAGTCAGAAAAATCTGAACAGGTAAACTGTTTGTAACTTCTTACAGCTGAATAGGAACATAAGTAATATTAGTAACAGAAAAAAGGCCATCTGGTCCAGCTTGCCTGAGTTTGTTTGCCTGGTTGATCATAATCTCAACCACCTGCTTTTCCACTGAGCTCTATTTCACCAGCCCTATCTAATTCCAGAAACAAATGTATCTGTCTCTTGTACACCTTTATAAATCTTTCCTTATAGCTTTGAATATTCAGACCTTATGTGGTCTTATGGCACAGAAGATCCACAAAGTCTCAGATCAGAGCTGGTAGGTTCTGTATGCTCAATAAATGCAAAGAAAGAAGTGCTCCTGATCTAAGTGTTTGTAATCTAATTTCAGAGGAAATATGTGGATGATTAGAAGGCTATTGTAATAGAATTAGATGAGCATCTATGTGATGATTGCCCTAGCCAGTTGCAAAATGCGGATTTTTTTTTTGCTTTTAGATTTGGAAACAGACGCCTGTACTATTTATAATCTGTACTGACATTCTGCCAAAACATTTATTATTATTACATTCAAATTTTATCAAGACAATACTGTATTTCTTGTAATGTTGGTGGGGGAACAAGAAGAGTATTAAGTACTCTTAAACTACAGTTCTTTTTTGGCTAGTAGCAGAGGAAGTAAACAACAGGCCTGTGAAGTAAAATTTTCTTTCTATAAACTGAAGAACAAAGACATTTACTATTCTGACCATGTCTTTCAATTCCTGCTTGCTTTATCAGACATGCTTCTTCTCTATGGCAGTGGTTAAATAATCGGGAATGTTATAGAAGTGAGATTAAAATTATTTAAACAATCACTTAAAGTTTTGATCTGTTTCTGAAAGATCATGTCTATCTTTTTAGCCCTCAAGTTCTTTATAAGCATATGTAAATTTAAAGTTCTGATATATTTCAGCAACTATCTCTAAGTTAGGTTTGTGTTTCTACAATGTCCCTCCCTCACCCTTTTTTTTTTTTTTTTTTTTTTACTTCCTCTTTTCCCCTGATTTTCTCTGCCTGGAAGTGAAATAAAGAAGGTTTCTGTGCTATAGCCACTGTCTCAGATGTTGTGATATTGGAACCTACCAGTTATACTGATTTGATTATCTAGGTCCTGATTCCCTAGTGTAAGCTCCTAGAAATTCCTCTGGAGTTTCGGCTAAAGAATATTCTTATCCTGGACTGGCACAACTGTGCTCTGCCTCCCTCTGGCCACTGTTTTGCTGCCACTGAGTGTCTCTTGGCTGGGAAGTTGGGAAAAAAATTACCCGTTGCTAGGATCTTCTATCAAAGACTAATTTAGTGGTGAGATGAATACAGGGTAGTCCTTTAACTTATGAGGTTTGAAAGCTCCCATGCTGGGTATAGAGATAATGGGTACTGGAGTGCACATAAAATATCCCATGAAATTATACATAAATGCATACTGTTCAATATGTCTTAACACACTGTAAAACTTTGTAGTTACAAGTATGTTTTCCATAAAAAAATCAACACTTTTCAGATAAAGAGAAAGATTCTCTGTTTCCCTCTCCTCCCCTGCTAATAGTAGGTGGAGATTGGCTGTGGAGTAATAGGACTTTTTTGGTAGACTATAGTTGAGTTTGGCTCAATCTGCCTAAAAAAGCAACAGCAAGCTTGTTTTGGGACAGTTCTTTTGTCTAGCAATGGATTTTAACCAGAGATCTCAAAGCAGCAAAAAACCTTGTATTTTTATAATGAAAATGCAATACACTACAATTGCCAGATAATAATCACACTATATAGAGTAGAGAAGCCTATTTTTCTTAGGCAGATCTGTTTCCTATATACGAATTTAGTGGTTGAGGTAAGCCTGCAGTCTGGTATCCTGCACTTCATAGCTTTAATGCTGACTTTTGTGTGATTGGAAAGTACAAAGTACAACAGTTGCATCCTGCATTGAGCTTTCAGTCTTAGCTTGTTCTGTAGCTTAGAGAAAACAGATAAAGGATAAAAAATGAATTAATTTACAGTGGGATGTGTAAAAATGTCACAAATAATCAGCTCAAAATATTTTTTTTTCCATACTTGCTATTTTCTGTCTCTGAAATCCTTTCCTTTCTGTTAGCTCTGGTACTAATTATCCAGCCACCAGCTATCAGCCTTTAAAGTAAAAAATGCAACATCATTCAGGAGACATGTGGCTGCCAAACCCAGTGAGCATGTAGGAGGAGTGCCTTTACAGGTCAAGTGCTATAGCTGCTCTTTGACAAATCAGTCTGAATTAGCATCATAGGAGTCTGTTGGTATTCCTGCTCCCCCGCACCTCCGGCTTCATCTATTAGCTGCTGGTGTTGCCAGACATTGTTTTGCACTCCCAGACCTGAAATCTGTTTCAGTGCTTGCTGGTAGTGCAGGAGCACCTCCAGCTCTCCAAACTTAGTATCAGAACTTAAGGCACATGTTGAAATGAACTCCATACCTGAAACTCTACTGCATGTGGTTTCACCTGTCTTCAACTAGCAATCATTTATCAGTATTTTGGGGAAAGAGGAAATGTAATATATAGTTACTCCTCTGACTGATATTTAGATACTGATACTCATATTCCTCCTCTGATATTTGGAGTTCAAGAGTTAGCACTAGTAGCAAGAGGCACCCATGTAAAAGGCTTTCTTTAAGTCTGTTCATGCCTTTTGGATAAATGCAAGCATACTGCCAGTATCCCTGTGGATGGCTCCAGTGTTAAGACCTATTTGTGTAGTCCTAATTTAGGCTGTCTGTTCTCTGCTGAAAAAACAGGACAGGGAGTGATGGGAGACAAAACCTTGAAGATAACATTCTGGTGTTAGAGGCATCCTCTAGATAATCCCAGCTGATACACTTAGGGGTGTATTCTACCAGGTAGATCCTAACTCAGTGGAGTATGGAGGCAAACTTGCACATTTCTTACTCACATTTAAATTGAGGCTCCTGCTTTGACAATTGACTGTGTTCTGTTCTCTTTATCTAATCTGTCCAAATCTTCCATGTCCTTCTTATTAGAATGATAAATGAAAAAGGCTATTAAAGTTTTAGCATGCTTAATAGTGTCCAGAGCATCCATAACAGATGCAGCCATGGGTAATTACTTGATGGACACATAAATATATCAGAACAGTAGTTACATGCTCTTAGGAATGGGAGCATAAAGTAAGTACTCACAACACTGGTCCAAATGTAGTTTGTGGAAATGCAGGTCCCTTTTAGCACACATCACATATGCTATGAATGAACTGAATGGCTACCAAATTCAATTGAAATACCACTGTTTAATAAGCACAAGGTTTTCCCAATATTTCTGTAAATTTCTATAGATTTTTTTTTTTGTAAATCTAGTCTGCATTTCCACACACCTGTCATCCAGGAACCTGGCTTAATAAGTCATTTAAAACACTTTGGAAGACAAAAAAAGCCAATTCCTCTTTTTTACCAGAATAACTTGACTTATCAGTGTTAATTCTTACTATATCTAGTTTGAAAAAAAGTCTAACTGAATAAATGAATGCAAGAATTCAGCCTAAATGGTAAAATATACATGAAGGGGTCATGGATATTTCCTTTGAAAAAGTATGTTTATGTTTATGCTTTTAGGTTGAAAGACTTGAAATCATTCCAGTTAATATTTTTCCTTTTTTTTTTTTTTTTTTTTTTTTTCACCCCTTTGTGTGTATTTCCCTACCATTTTTTGAATTTATTGTTCTGAGGGGCAAAAAAGTAAGATTACTATGTCTTAGTTACTTCAGTTATTGTTTTCTTCCTAATATCCTCCAGCTTAAACATATGCACATTCAGAATTTTGAACATTGTGGGAAAAGGTTCACTGGTATCCATTCTTGCCATTAAAGTGCTTCCCTTCTGAATATTGCCTGCCAAAGTATGTGGTATCCTGCAGAGCAAGAGGATGAGGACATAGATTGCAATGAAGCTGAACAGTTTGCACTTCCGAACAGTGACACCAGACATCAATCTTTTGTAAAGACAGCCCAGAATACAGGAGAAGGAGAGCTCTCACCCCCACTCCCCCACGCCAAAAAAAAACAAAAGGAGAATTATCTTCTCTTTTTTTCCCCATTTCATTTCAGCAATTTCCTTCTAAGATCCTCCAAGATGAATATGTTCTCAAATTGCATAAGCTGACATTTCAGTGGCTGAGACTCATTTGGGGAAAGAAAAAAAAGTAAATGGAAAGAATTGAAGTAAAAATTGTTTTTTAAGCTTTTTGAAGTAACTTTTTTTCCTTTTAAGATTTTATTTAATTTAGTCTCAGTTCTCATTTTATCATCAGACTAATGCATGCTTTTTATCATCAGTGCTAATTTTGTCACAGTTGCTGCATTTCACATGTTTATACCACAGTTTGACCTCAGTATTCAGTAACACCAAGTTATAATATACAGGTTGGCAAGTGCTCAGAACTAAAGACTGCCAGTGCTGTAATTGGCCATACTGGGAGAAGCCTGAGTCAAGTCTGCAGTTTGTATAAAGTGGCACAGACGTATAGAAGTAATTTTGAATCAGCTGCTGGGGATCTTCGTTACACAGAGATTTGTTAGAGATTTATTCTAATATATAAATGTAACTTCACCAACATGATGATTTAGAGTTGTGAAATTAATGAGCCATATTCTCCTCTTTGTAGTAAAAAAGGTGCAGAAAGAGCAAAGTACTGCAAAAATTTCTACATCAATGAATTTCAGAAGTTAAAATATGGTGTGCAACTCAGGAGGCTGTGAGGTGTAAGGTGGATAAACCTTGCTATAACCAGAAGGAGCTCTCACTAAAGAAGGGGTATTTGAAAAAACCTGAGGCCAATATTTGTGGGAAATGCTTGTCAGGGCTTGGGACTGGGTTCACAAAGAGGATTTTATGCTATGGTCTAGTTATCCTTGAAACTGCCATGGCACCATTTTATATATATATTTTTAAAACAAATCAGAGCTGTTTTACCACTTTTGCACATAAAAAGTCTGTTATGAAATCATTAACAACTGGCAAACAGAATACTTGAATCAAGCCTTATACACATGTGAAAGAGACAAGTGAAAGTGCAAGGCTGCTACCATCATGGTTCCTGATGGTCCAGAGAGTCCTATCTTTGTTACAGAGATTGTCCAGAGCTCAGGGGAACAAAGTTTTGACCAGCTGCAGAGCTGCTCCAGGCAACTAGAGCACTTGAAAATTGGCTTTAGGAAGGTGTGAGAAACAGGCTGGTCCAGCAAGTTGTTGTAGCAGAATTTTTGTGAGAGACCTACTGTGGACTGAAAGACTTGGCAAATGTTCCACTATTTTCAGAGTTAACTTATATACACAGTACTAAAACTTCATCCCTTCTGTATTTTTCTTCATTTTTTTGAATTTTTCCTTTTGTCTTTGTGGAAGTGTCCAACAGCTGCATGCTAAAATTGTTTTGGATAATTAATCTTCTCAGTATCTTTTCGCACAAGGGAATGCATGTTCATTTTCTCTTAGAACTATGAGTGAAGTCAGAGATTGAGTCACTATTATTTATTTCTGAATCTTGCCTGATAACCTTTATTCCTTTGTGGCTTTCCATGGTGTATGTGGAAACAGACTCTTCAGTTCCTGGAAACTGAAAAGCTCACAGGCCATGGGTTAACACTGTCCTAATGTAATAACTGAGATTACTCTGGTTTACATAGATATAACAGTGCTGCATGAAGTTTGACTCATGCAGCTTAGTTTCCAAGAGAACTGCTCCTACTAGAAGAGTCTGAATCTTTGGCTATGCTGTGGCTTTTCCTAGCCTTTCCATTGATGTCCCATGCTTATGAGGATGCCAGGAAATAACATAAGGCACGTACGAGTTGAGAGGGCCATTATTTTTGACCTGTCCAGCCTCTGGTTTCCTAACCACATGATCTCTTAAATATTTTACAGATTCAGAAGTGTATCTGAGTATAATTCACAGTTCCCTGGATTATTGCTAGAAGGGGATAGGATCTGGCCTGTTGTTTATTCTGGGTAGCATGTGTAATACTTTGGCTTATCTTGATTCTTCCCACGTTTCCCTAGACCATTCTGCATCTTAAGTTTTGCAGATCTTATTGTGGATTTTTTTGTGTGGGAGCAGATTTGTGTTTTCAACTGGTATGGCAGCAGATCAAGCAGGAGGTTTTGGCTTGTGCACACATTCTGGAGGCAGGTTTTGTAGAAGGTTGCTCCAGTTTTTGGCTTACAAACCATGGGAGTGTATACCATGTATTACTTGATTACCAGTTAGCCCACTCACTAAATAGTTTGCTGACCACATAGAGTAACATAAGAAGAAGGCTGAAAAACAGATAATCCTGACTAAAGCTCTGAAAGAGCACATCTCACATCACAGAAGGATCAGATGCTGAACACAAAGTGAAACGTACTAATTAAACTGCTGGTTTGTGATTATATAGACACAGGGTGTCTCTTGGTAACATAATTTTCTTTTGACACTGGCTTTGTGACATGCTGTATGATTGCCTATCCTGGCGTTACCTGGCTAGCACAATATGTCTTTCATTGCAAAATGACCAAGGAGGATTAGATAATACTGAGGCTGAAAAGATGCTTCTGAGTTCTTCCTCTTCTCCTGACACACGAACATGATGAAAAATGGATAATAAAAAGTGGTGGAACTCCCACTTGCTAAAGGCTGAGAACTGAGCTGGGTCAGGTACATGCATAGATAGGTGCTCCTCAAGAAAAATGAGACAAAAAGTTAAGAAAATTGTTTAAATGTCTGTAGTAATCAAGTCTAATTCACCACTTGAACTCAGATCTCCTTATGGCCAGTCTTTTGATTTACAAATATGATTATCTTGAGGATACAAGCTGCTGAAACTCACTGTAGCCTAGGCCACAATTTAAGAAAAATTAGACTTATTAAAAAAAAAACCAACCCAACAAACAAAACAAAAAAGTGTACATTTCCCTGTATACATGCTTCTTAGTGTGTGGTATATAACAGAGCCTTCCAGATAAATTCCTTGGATCTAGTCCTGTTCTCATTAAACCCGCACAGCTCTGTGCTAACACTAACGTAACCGAGGAAAGAATTTTTCCTATAAGAATTACATTTCTAATAAGCAGAAAGCAGAGCCTTTTGGCAAATCCCGTATCCTGTAACTCTGCCTGAACAACACTAAAACAAAAAACATGAAGCAAAATTGGCTCTGAAGAGTCACAAAAGAGGAGCTACACCATAACAGACTGAACAGGAGAATTGCACAGTTCATATCTACTTCTTGTTGTGGAGATGATAGCTAATCTATTATATATCTGGTTTTATGCAAGGTGGATCCCAAATAGGTCCCAAAATACAGATTTTTAGCCAACTTTTATTAAAAAAATATGGTAATTTTCCTTTCCAGTAACAAAATTTAAATGGTACTATATCTCAGGTATTTCTCCTCCAATGCAAGTGTAGAATCAAACAGGGAATGAGATTCTGTGAAAAAGCTCTGCATGAGAAAGGGGGATTTATTTAAATTCTTTGAATGCATCAATAGTACACTAACTGGAGAGAGCTGTTGACTCCCTTGAAGGCAGAGGCCCTGCAGGGAGACCTCGTCAAATTAAAGGTACAGGAAGTTTAACAAAGACAAGTACTGGATTCTATACCTGGACCAGAACAACCCTGGATGTATGGACAGGCTGGGGATAGCAGAGCCAAGGAAAGGGACTTGGGGGTCCTGGTCAGTGTCAGGTTGAAAATGAGTCAGCAGTGCCTTGGCAGGCAGGAGGGCCACCCGTGTCCTGGGGCCATCAGGCACAGTGTTGACAGCCAGGCAAGGGTGGGGATTGTCCTGCTCTGCTCTGCACTGGGGCAGCCTCACCTCAAATGCTAGGGATAGTTTTGAGTACCACAATATTAAAAAAAACCCCAAACATTAAACTGTTAGGGAGTGTCTAAAGAAAAATGGTGAAGGACCTTAAGGGGAAACCATATTAAGAACAGCTGGGGCCACTTGGTCTGTTCAGGCTGGAGAAAAGGAGACCTCATTGCAATTACAACCTCCTCATGAGGGGAAGAGGAGAAGCAAACACTGATCTTTTTGGTGACCGGTCATGAAGCTGCACCAGGGAAGGTTTAGGTTGGATATTAGGCAAAGATTTTTCACCCCAGAAAGTGGCCAGTCACTGGAACAGACTCCCCAGGTAAGTGGTCACAGCACAAGCCTGACAAAGTTCAAGAAGCGTTTCAGCAATGCTTTCAGACACATGGAGTGATTCTTGGTGCTGTCCTGTGCCAGGTCAGGAGTTGGACTTGATAATCCTTGTGGAGTCCCTTTCAACTCAGCATATTCTATGGTTTTATGATTCTATGAACAGATCAGTTAGAAGAAGGTAGAAAGGTAGTGAGTAATCAAACAGTTGGAGGTTTTTTTTGAATTAGAAAAGTTAATAGTTTAGCAAATAAATTATTTAAATGCTATGTATTTTCCTCTCTTTTGTCTTTGTAGGTAGGGTTGAAATGCATAGAAAAGGAGTGAATGACATTTCTATCTTCCAGGCCATTTTTCTTTCCTCAGTCATCCTGGGGTTTCTAGTAATTCTGACTAAAGAGAAGTACACCCAGGAGATGATGGGTTTGGTTGCTTGTAGGTGAATGCAGCACAGAGTACCTGCCTCTGAAGCCCTCTGGGTCACACCTGCTTTGGGAACCAACAGATTGCACACTGGGGTCAGTTGGGACCGTGCCATCTTCTAAAAGATGGCTAGTGTGGCAAAATGAAGGCTCTGTTTAAATTTAAGTAGGTGCTAAAGGGAAACTTTCACCTGTTCTCCTAGTAACAGTCAGTGTTGACTGTGAGAGAATGGAAACTTTACATGACTCATCATCTGTATTTTTTTCCATATTACTTATGATCTAGGTCTTATAAAGCTTGTATGCATATTTTATTTAAAGTACATCTCTAATCTTTTTAATTAATTTACTCAAGATTCATCAAATCTTTACCATTTCACTGATTGAGAGGATTTCATAAAATGGCTGTTTTCATTGAAATCACTCCTTAAAATGACTGGGGGGGGGGGAGGGGGGGGGGGCGGTTCATATGTTTTCTCCTGTTGTTAATCAAAATGTGTTGGGCTATGGGAATCACTTAAAATTACCAAAATAAACAGCAAAAATCTCATTTTGACACTTCCTCGAGAGGAATCTTACGTGCACAGTGAATGTTTCCTACTAATAAAAAGAAATACTTCAGAAATAGTGAAATATGGCCCAGGCATTGGATCTGTCTTAAGGATTCACAGAAAGGAACTTGATTAGTAATGAAAAATTATTTTTAAATAAAAAATTAAGTCTAAGTAAAATCATTGGTTGCCTTACCAATATGATTTTGAAAGTGTGTGAAACATTACATTTTATGAATTAATTAGGAGGAGGAAAGAAGGAAGAAGTACAAAAGAAGAATAACATTAATAATCTTTCCTTATTTTGGAAAATTCAGAAAAGAAGAGAAGTGGGATTGCTGAAAAAAGCTTGGCTTCGGCTTCTCATTAGCCAGTGCTTCATTGCTGTTCTCCAGGACAGTTCTTTCAGCTTCTCATTTTCTTCTTATAACAGAACTTATACATTGAACTAACACTAAAATGAAAAATCTTCATTTTATTTTGGAATAAATTGTAGAATACAAATTCTCAGCTGCCTGGCGCCCACTGATTTTAGTAAATCCAGGTCTGATTCTGAGATGACATCACAGAGACTTAAAGAGCTAGAATGAAAACTGAGGGCCCAATCATAACCTTTCATTCAGCAGTTTCTGTGTAGTGCCAATTTCCCTTTGTCACCTAGTTACATGGCCTCATTTATTCTCTGTTGGGATTACATGCTGATTCTTTAAATTGGGTGATGGATGAAAATATTGATTCAGTAGATGGTGATAATAATAATAGTAATAATAATATCAGTAATACATTCAACAGAGATTAACTCTAGTACCAAGATGTAGTTGCCCTGTTGTTCCCCAGAAGAGAATAGCTCATCAGGTCTCCATCCATTAGCATGAAGTTGGGGAAAGCCACAACAGGAAAGGAGGCCCTTGCTGTGCTGGGTTTTAACTTGTATAACTTTCTTCACAACTACATGAAAAGGAAATGCTACCTTTATCTTCATTTAGAGGTAGTTCTTCATAATATCAGCAGATGTAGAGGTTTTCTGAGACCCAGCTGAGTCTCAGGAACTTAAAGCTGGTCCTGCTGTGAGCAGGAAGTTGGAATAGAGACCTTCGGTGGTTCTCTCTCTCCTGAATTACCCTATGATGGTTCTCTCTCTCCTGAATTACCCTATGATTCCATGAAGTTTACTCTCTTCAATCAAATATAAGGGATATAAGTGTATTGAAGCTATTTTTAAAATTGTATTTAACAATCATGTTTGAATTATGAAACGTCAAAAATTCCATTAGAGCATTGTCTCAGTGGCTTCTCCAATTCCATCGCCTACTTTTTTCCTGTGGCTTCACAGTAGGATTTGATAATTTTATAAAATGCAGTAATATTTCCTGTTTTCTGCATTTTTTTTTTAAATCTGTGTTGGAATTGGCTCAACCTTGCTTTCTTTATTGGTCATTATGTAATAATATGAGAAAGTCCGTGTGAGAGAGTCTTTTATAACTTTATCCTCATTCAAATAATTTTTCTCATTTTCTTTCAAGTTATCATCATTAGAAATGAAAAAGTAAAACCACAAGTCTTCTGTAGACACACAGTTTTATTTCTCTTGCAGGCAGTTGGTGAGCAGTCAGCTTTATTCCATGAAGAATGCTTGGTCTGTTTCTTAGATTTGAGAGATGTCTTTTTGGAATTACGGTTGTAATCTTTTTAATTTACTAATGCTTACAGATGAGTTTTGGGGTGATCTATTTCACCCATTCATGTTATTCTTCTGCTTCAAATAAAAAAGTTCTTGATTATCAGTTTCTTCAGATCAATTTTCAATGCAATTTTTTTTTCCAATTGAGTCTGCCTGTTTCTCAAAGGAATTTAACATAGTCTGTGCCATTGATGTCATCAACCATAGGATTAAGGAGCAGGATTTAATTTACTTACCTATAACAGAAGTCAGAAATCGCTATAGCATTTAAATTACTTGTGGAAGAGATGTTTGTTTATCTCCCCAATATTCCTGTGATGTATTTTTGAATGAGTGATCATTTAAGCTGGCTCACACATCTGAATAACTAACATTTTACCAATATTTGGTTACCTTATTCCATATACTTGTTAGTGTAAGAGGCAGTTTAACAGAAAAATTAATCCTAATAAAATGCGTTTTTAGTAATTTATTTTGAAAACCATTTGACCTTAACTACAATGAAAGTAGACTGTAAAAATCATCATAGATTCCCTCCCTTGAACTTTTCATAATGCTGAAAAATGACTGAGGGAAAGAAGAAAGATCCAGTTACTGTACCCTGTTTTCACAGCTGTACTTCATTGAGTGGAGGCTTGTGTTACACACAGTTTGTGATAGGAAGTAAATGCTTTTAAAACAACTAAGGAGACAGGTCTTTAACCTCCACCTTTTCAGATGCTTTTTTCACTCATTTAGCTTCTGTCGAGGTCTTGAGAAACATTTCAAACACAAATTATTATTGAATACTGAAGTTCACCTGAATAATTCATTTCCTAATGTGTTTATTAGGTAGAGATGCATTGAGATGAGGTTGTTTGTTTGGTTTTTTTGGATTTTTTGAGACATCGCTAATTACTGATATAGTGAACACTTGTTCCTTCAGAAACAAATGCATTTAAAGAAAAAAGAATTCTTAGATTCAGTGTTAAGTGTTTTTTGGTGGTTGAAATTACAGATTTATTTCAGCTAGTTTAAGTATTTTAAGGCCTTGGAAGTAATTAAAAAATGATTTTGTGATGTTAATTACCAAACTGTCAAAAGTAAATTAGATTTAAAAGTCCCAGTTGCTATTGTACAAGACTGTTACCTCCTGCTACAAGACTATCTAGTCCACCAAATGGTAAAGGTACCTTCAGATTCATTAAGATGGGAGTGTTTTTTGCCTTACTTTACATTGGAAATACATGTTAATCACAAGACCTAAACTGTTTGATGTGAATTTGGGTGCAAATAATTACAGGACTTTAGACGGCCATTATAAAACCGTTTTCTGAATGTGATTCTAATATCTGCCAAAGGCACATCTTTAATGGCTCCGGTGAAATAAGGTCAGTGGCAGTGGGAGTGTGCAGCTGGCAGACAGCCAGTCAACTTTTAATTTCTGTAATCAGCTGAGGCTTTGTGTATACTTCATTCCTTGAAATACATGAGACCTAAATTAAGGGGTTTGATAAATAGGCATTATTTGGGCTGCATTGACCATGTGCTTTTTCTTTTTTTTTCCTGTAATTAAGGTAATTCTTATAGCTATATATCTGATGGCCATGAATATTTCTGTTTAACATCCCACTTCACACTGGCCAGATACAGTGCAGACAGGCTACCCAGGTCTGCACTTGAGTGAGAAAATGCCTTGAAATATAATCAGGATTTTGAAGTATTCTTCATTTCAGTGCATTAGAGGTGTCATGCTTTCAGAGGATGTGACTGACACTGGTTTTGCCCTTATTCCAGCAATTTTTAATTTTTTTTTTAAACTGTAACAACAAAGCCACTGCTCTCCTTTGGCTTGGTCAATGCTTCCCAGCAAGCATCAGTTTATTTTTCCATTTGTCACTAGTGTGGGGGGGCAGTGGCTGTGTTTTGTGGTCTGTGGGATAAGTGGGTTGAAGATTCACACATTCCAGAAAAATGTAAGCGTAAAACCTGACACCAGATAAGTTGTTTGTCTAAATTTGATGCATAAGATTTTTGGAACATTTTGTGTCCTCTTCTAGTCTTTAAATAAATCAAATGCAAGCGTGAGAGCATCCTCAGTTTTTGTCCCTCTGAATTGTGTACAGAGCTCCTACTGACTCATGTTACCAGAACTCAGATGAGGCTTTCTGGCTGTTTCATTCTTGTCTCACACATCCTTCTGCTCTTCCAGCAATGATTTCAGTTTGTGCTACAGCCTCGCCTTACTTCAGCATGAAATTTACACTGCCTTGTGTGCACTGACAGACATGTAACCTTGCCTACACAACTCAGCTTTGAGCATTGGGTTTTATTATTTTATGTTAATGTAAAATAGCAAAGTGTAAATTGGAGGATTGGTTGCTTCTAGGTTAAGAAAAAAAGGCCTTGGGAAACAAATGTTGCTTCTCTAGCACAAACCTCATTAGAAATTTTGTGTTTTGCAGAGGTTAATATACTGTGGGCTGCACACCAGGTACACCATAGTTCAGAAGACTACAACTTATTCACGGCCTTGAGACAATCTGTACTACAGAAATACACCTCCTGGGTAAGTTGTACAAGATTTGATAAACATGTTAATATTAACAATGTTTAGCAAAAGTGAAAACATTGTGTTTATTTCCCTTCAAAGAAAAACATTTTTTAAAGGTGTTTGACATTGAAGGCGCAGAAGATGAAACTGAAGAATCTGATAATTCTGTTTTTAAAATATATTCACTACTGTTGTACAGCAAACATGAAAATAGCTACAGATGTTAAAGAAGGTTAACTATAACCTTACATTTATATTTTCATAACTTTTTTAGTAGAATGGAGAGTTTTCATTCAACTATTCATACACGAGTATGGCAAAAGAGCACTGTATAACTCAACTATTTCAGAATATGTCTATCTAGCTAAAAGGAGCAGGGAGAGAAATCAGCATTAAAATTGGTTTTGGATATGCAAATGGATTTATTTGTCTCTGCTCATTCATGTCATATCAGTACCCTTGTATGTAAGAGCAGTATGTTACCTAGTGTTATTTCAGATAAAATTAATTTTAAATGGTGAGCTATGTACATATTCAGTATTTATATAAAGATTTAAAAAAGCGTATTTCCAAATGCATTCATAAATGTAACATAATATTTAAGGTTTAGTTCTGTACCCAGGGTAACTGCTGATTTCCTAAGCTGGGCCCTCATGTTATCTTTTAACTGTTTTTTTTCAGATTGTAGTTTGTCTGGTTGTGTGTTACTCAAAATGAATAACTTCAACTTCAGCTTCAAAATTTATTTTCAGAATTAGAGTTCAAAGGGGATATTAAATATATTTACATGTATAAATACATACATATAATTATATAATTATATATGTGCTCCAATGAGGTATAATATGGGTCCTGAAGGAAACCCACAAGCTTTTGGCAATCTCTCTATCCAGCCTGTGAGCAAATGGCTTAAAGTCAAGAGAGTGTGCTCACCCATGCAAATCCAGTATAACTCCATTAACTTCAGTAAAGTGGATTTATGCTTACGTAACTGGTCATGGACTTAGTCTCTAGTATTTAACTGGTTTTAGTGCATGACATTAAATTAGTTAAAGTGCTATGTTTCAGAGAAATTTTCTTCTGAGAATCATGAAGCAGTACTGTTTTTTAGAACATTTTCATGATGTCTTCTATATAAATTCTTGTTGTTTATTTATTAAGAAAATAATCATCTGATGTTAGCAAGATTACCTAGATTTTAAATTACTGTAATGAAGAATAGTGGAAGGGATGTTTGTCTGTGACAACTCTGCTCCCTCTGTAAATACTGCTATATTAAAGATTTAACCTTTGCCCATTTACCCATTGGGACCATATGTGCAAATGTTTAACAAAAACAGTAATTCAAAAAAGACAAGAAGCCTGTGTTTACATATGGGTGTGCATATGAGAATTTTGTCTGCTGGCATGATTTTGAGGATGATACCTCAGAGAGCATAAAATACTTGGAAGACCAAGGTATCTGGCCACCTTGGATTCCAAAGAGCATCCTCAGGACCACACTGGTACCACTTGGTAAATAATATCTGTGTATTTAAAATTCATGTGCTTTGTGCAAAGGGAAATGAATCCAGGAATACATGGTACTTCTGTGTGCCAGGTTTATTTCACCAAATATTTGATATTAGCCAAAACATATGGTTAATGTAAATACTGCTTTGCCTCCTTCCTGAACTTTTCAGACATACGCCAGTTTTCTTTCTGCAGCGCCTTACTGTGCATGATCACAATTCTTGCTAATTCTTACAGAACTGCTATTTTTTTGGACTGACAGTCTTGTCCAGAACCATGGATGGATCTGCCTTGAAGCTGAAACTCAGTGAAATCCTTAGTTACTCTCTGAGAGTGATTCGATATTGTTGAATGTGTACTATACTGTTCAATGAGTTTGACATCCAGTTTTGTGGAGACTGTGAGAAACTTACAGTGGATGGTGTGAGATTATGTGACTGTTCTGCTGCCAGCTCTGTTGTGTTTTAAGTTAAACATTGTAAGAGAAATAAATCAGCATGTTAATCTATGATTGAAAAGATATGAAATGAAAGAGAATAGAAAAACATGTTTGACAATCAGTGGTGTGAGATGTACTCCTCATTTTGGAACCAAATGTTTAGTGCTTCATGTTGTTTACATACACAGTGTTTCTGTTTCTTCACTGGAGAGGCCATAGAGAAGCAAATCTACTGTGAAGACTGAGAGATACTGTTGAGGCCCATTTAGTGGGGAAAAAAAAAGTCAAAAAAAGTATATTATTTTTTAAGAAGGAAACAGCAAGCTAAAGCAAGATAATAATATAAAAATGAATATATCAGTGATGAAACAAAGTGCAGTTGTGAGAGCTTTGCACATACACTT
Organism: Zosterops lateralis; assembly: GCF_965231275.1. Classification (NCBI taxonomy): domain Eukaryota; kingdom Metazoa; phylum Chordata; class Aves; order Passeriformes; family Zosteropidae; genus Zosterops; species Zosterops lateralis. The sequence goes on along the minus strand of NC_139762.1, from coordinate 30,188,230 downwards.
TGAAAAGCTATGATTTAATGCTTTGAGTACCATTCTCAACTTTCCTCTAAGGGCAAGATTTAATTGCAAACATTAAATCCTTAATAATTTGATAGCTCTAGACTGTACATTTAGATAAAGTGTTGAACCATGCCTTGGTATAGAAGCAGTGGAAACATCTACATACAAGTCTGGAAAGGGAATGAGTAGCACAGTTTTCAGCACAGTCAGTAACTTCTTGTCTACTGAAGAGTCTGCCACGCCTGGCAGCTGTAAAAAATGGGTTGGCTTTTTCAATTTTTATTTTTATTTTATCTTTGCCGTTAACTCCTGCAGAGTCCTCACAGAAGTTCCTGCCCACACGAAATTGCTGTCCTGCAGCCCCCCCATGCCCCACAGACCCTCTGCAGCCACACGGGCAGGTGGTCCCAGAGACCCAGCACAGAAACTCAGCACTCCTGCTAAACCTCAGGAGTTTCAATCACTCCCTTTCTGTAGTGGAAGTGGTTGTAAGCTTTTACCTACAAATGGGAGCAAGAAAGGTAGTGGTGCCCCCATGGAAGAGTGGGCAATGGAGCTTCCAAAGGGGCAATGCCTTTGGCATGAGGGCAAACAGCTGCAGTGCAGCAACCCCAGGTGCAAATGTCTCTGCACCCCTTCTGGATGCTTTTCCCATCAGCTACTGTAGCATGTTCCCAATCTCTGCTGCTGAATCCACAAGCGAGAAAAGATCTGTCAGTGTGATAAAAGTTTTCCTGCAGTTTTGACCAGAAATACCATTCCAGAGCCAGGAAAGTTTTCCTCTACAAATTTGTTAAAGCTGGTACACTGCCATGAAATCTTTTGATTTGGTGAATTGTCATTTCCAGTAAAGAACTATTTTTTTTTTTTTCCCTGAGATTGCTCTTCTTGTTTCAGTAGAACCACAAATAGGAAAAATCAAGCCTTGGTGTGGTAGTTTTCATTTCTCCCTATGAGTTCCACTTCTGTAAATGATCTTTAAAATCCTTCCTGTGCAAAATAAAGCTTACATTGCAAGAAAACGTGAGGCAGTTAGTAAAGCATTCTCTTTGACAGTTTCAAATTCACCTATAGATTTATATAAAATTTCCTTCATCCTACCACTTAGCGGGGAAATCCTAGTACTCTTGTGAAAAGTGAGTTAGGAAATAAATATGAAGATGATCCTTCTTTCCTCTTTGAGTCATCTGTAAATACCACCAAATTGCTTCTGATACTTTTAAAGGAAAAGCATATAATTTTTTAACCCTGCTTTCAATCCTATAACCACTTCCATGAATAATCTGAAAACCATCTGGTTTGGTTTTTGGGGTTTTTTTAATCAATTTCCTCTCCATTCCTTTTTTAAAAAATTCCTGCTGTTATCATGCCATTAGACAGAAACTTAGTCCCCCTCTACTACCTTTTAATTCCTTTACTTTTTGGAAAGCAGCTTCCAAGACAGAAACAGAAACACCCCATAGGTAATTTGTGGGGCAGCTGTGATCCATGAAGCCTTTAAATGTAGATTTTGAAATCCCAGCTGTCCCAGCCCTACCAGGTGATACTGCAATGGCTTCAGGGTTTTGTCCTAGTGTTTCAGACATTGTCTGGTGTTGAAGCCAGCAGGCTAAGCTGATATTGCAAGGTCCTAATCCACCATTGGTTTGTCACACTGAGATGTGTCTGTGGTGACTTTGTTGAGAGCATCAGTCACATCACTGGGGTGGAAGTGCAGTTGCCTCAGTGTGACTTCTAATCTATTGGGCAGCCATTTTGACTAAAACTGAGAGAGTAATGGTTTTGCATGCTATGTGCATACCTACACTAAAGGAATTCCTCGTCCAGGATGCTTGTCATGGCTATTGATGGCTTCTTGGATATTGAAAGATTGGGTTTTTGTGAAAAGCACAATAGTAATTTGGAAATGGATTTTTTTCTAATTTTCCTGTGCTTCACTGGGAGCTCTTGTCAGCCAAACAGATATTCCTTGAGTGCTAAAGAGATTTAAAGTTTTGAAGATACCTCTGCTACTGTTTGGTTTAGGAAAAATGTCTGTATTTTAAAGAAGTATTAATTTTTTGGTGCAGGTGATATACCACAATGTCAGGTAAAAGGGAAAAGAGAAAGATAAGCCTTTTTCCGAAGAAAGCAGACTGACTTTTAACATACAAAGTTCTTAGAAGTTTTATTCTATTGCTCAGCCAGTAAAGCAATTAATTGTGAAATCCCTAGGACTTCCTCTGTATCTAAGATACCAGGATTTCCCAAGTAAGCAATTTTCTGATATTTTTTTCATGTTAGCGTGTTTTTAGAACTCAGCAATATATTGGGATTTTATGGGAGATGCCATGAGAAAGTTAAGGTGAGAAGTATAATTAACTTGGAAAGCCAAGTAGCTTACCCTAATGGTGCTTATGTAGGGAGTTTGGATGGAAAAGCTGTAGTGTCATAAATTCAAACCTTGCTTAATTTGTGATAATTCTTTCCTATATGGGAACCCTTAATGTCAAGGCTGTGTTGCTGTCTGCTCCATATAGTACACATCATAAGCATCTAATACCAAAATTTATGAATTCTTATGTTGAATTTTCTACTTGCTCAGTTTGGCTTGTGGAGAATCACTTTTGGATCAATTTATGCCTCATTTGCTATAGCACATTGAGTAGTAACGTAATAATCACTATCTATTTATGCTATGTAATGTCTGCATTATGAATGTATTAGAAGCAGCAAGTATATTGTGCAGTGCTTTGAGCTCCTGAGAGTACTTTATTATATCATTATGAGTTTAAAATTATATATCTAATGTATGTTTTCTTTCTCCTTTTTCAGATGTTTAACTTACCCATGGCTCTTTTCATTCCCCCTTCGGTGTTTGCTGTTCATTTACAGTTTAATCTACTTTACCAGTTTTGGATACATACAGAGGTAAACCAGGTTTTTAAGCCATACCTAAACAGTTAGCCTGGAGCAGTGTCTTGGAAATCCACTAGCAGCTGATTTATTGTGTAAGAAAAATCTTTGTCTGACTTCTTTAAGGAGAAACATCTGTTCATTTTTATTCCTTTTTCTGAATATATATTGCTAAGTTTATAAGAAGCAATGAGGCCAGTTGGTCCCAATTAGATTTAGAAAAAAAAAAGTAACTGTAAGGAATCAAAACTTTTTGCTATTTTAATATTGTATTTTCCTATCTTGCAGCTTATTAAACATTTTTGGCAGATACTGAAACTGATTTCATTTCTAAGATAAATATTTTAGGGAAAAGCACCCAAATGCTGGTGCTTCTTAAAGATTATTTAGAGTTGCAAATAAATTCAGATATTGTTTCTTTCTTAATGCAAGTAATTCTCAGATGAAAAATGCTCTATCTGTATCTGATGGCTATTTGTTTATGACTACACCACTTCCTTTCTGCTTCGTGAATGCATAGACCATATCTAGTTTACATACATATATGGTTAATAACACACTGTAATTAGTAAGATGTTTCCCACACTTCTCAGGTAGTTCAGTGGCCTTTACCTTCTTCCTTGTGTTACAATAGAGGTATTTAAAGGTACTTTATGTTATAAGTCAATAGCATATTTCTCAGTAGCCCCAGGGAGGCTGTGAGCTAATTATTTCTATGACACTTCCTCCTATGTTTGTTCTGCCCAGACAGATGCTTTTTCCTCTCTAATTTCAAGATGCAATATATAGGACAGTTCTTTGGGAAAGGAATTTTATTTTCTTGATCTGCTAATCTAGGTGATTATGTTGCTTAAATTGCAGATTTTTCTTTCATCTTTTCTGTGCATTTCATTAAAAATAGAATTTTAAAAATATATAAATAAAAGAAGATCGTTATAGTGGACCAATAGCAAGTTTTGATTGTTAACATTTTGTTTCTGTTGGACACGTTTCTAAAATCATTAACAAATGTCTGATGATCTAAAACACCACGTAAATAGGGAAGGCTTAGTTAAAATGTCACACCTATCACTAGAAGTGGCATAAACTGAAGCAATACACATTTAATCTTTTTAAAGTATTTAAAAAAAATTCAAGCACTCTTTTAAACTATATGAAAGGAACACTAGGACTCATATGTAGCAAGTTTCTTTAACCATGCTTTAGGTTCTCCAGATCAGTTCTAGTGTGCTTTGCCACTTAAAAAATTATGCATCATCTGTGTCTTCTCTGGTGTTTGAAGCCATCTTTTCCTTGGCTGAGAGGTTTCTAGAATTCTGCTGTGCAGCAGTAACTCAGTGAATCTCAGTACTGGTGCTACAGTGCGTATCTAAAGTTTCTGAAGTGAATTTCAGAGGCTTATGAATTGCCTACATCCCTCTAAAGTGCTAAATCCATCATAGGGCTTAAAAGGAATTTCCATAGCATATGTGCAATGTGCCAAGTTTATACACTAGTCTAAACAAGAATGAATTTCAGTCTCAATGAAAAGATAAGCACTCCTTACTATTAAATTATTGTGCAGTAGAAAAACAATGGACCTTTTGTATTAATCCAGTTGATCCACTCATAGAACTTTGCTTACAAGAGAAGTTATTCTTAATGTTGATATTGTTGATTTTATAGCACAGCTGAAATTGGTTGAAATATGTTGAAGTCATGCTCTAAGGTCAAAAATTATGTCAAAATAGAAATAGGGTTACACCATGTATTAGCGGATTTCCTGCTCTCATGGGCAAGGCATTGACAGAAAAAAAGTAAGGAAAGGAAGGGAAATAGTATCAGCCATTCAGGTTTATGTTACCTTGTATTTTTAGTGAAATTAATATGATGCTTCACCATTATATTGGGTTTTCTTTGCAATAACTATTGTAATTTAACTGTTTAAAGCAATTGCTGCTTTTTTTTTTCCCTAATGATCCTTTTCTGAGTTTTGATGATCCTAATTGTCTTACACAGATTATATTGATATGAAAATCCTTTCTTCAAGTCTCTGTTTTTTGTCAGTTTACTAACATACAAAGTTTGTTCAGGGCTGTAGCCTGGGGTTCTACAGCAAACAGCATCCTGTCTCAGTAATGCTGCTGGCCCTTGCTCTGAGAGCAGATATTTATCATCCCTCAGCAGCTCTGGTGTCCTCTGGGAGCCCATGGAGGCTGCTATTACATGTCATTAGGAGTCTAGGAGAGATACACTTCATTATTTCCATTCTACCAGATTAATATTATAGTAATGTAATAGTTTGCTTCTAAAATGAAGGAGCAGTTGATATTTCCCCCCCTAGATTTCTATTGCTTTTCATTAGTATCAATTTCCTGAGATACAGTTTGGCCCCATATTGATTGGTCAAAGATGTTTGGAAATTGTCACTTTGTGACTTTTGATTGCACATCTTTCTCTTTAAGAAAAAATAAAATATAGAAAGATGTGGGGGAAAAAATCTCTTTAATAGATGGTGTGTTTTTTTTGTTTTTTAAATATAGGACTGAAAAGGAAAGCACATGCAGAATTTATTGTTTTATAGAAGAAAAAAGGTCTAATTAAGTAATAGGAAAGAATTTAAGTACATGAAAGTTTCTGAAGGAAGATGTTTTGTTTTGACAGTAATTTAAATTGAATTCATTAATTACAAAAGAATTATCATGCTGTGTTGAAAATTTCTATGCCATGTTTCAGCCTACAGCAAAAGTTTATATCCAAATACAATCCCTGATATTTTCCTATACTTAATTTTTACATGTGTCCAGTGTTGTTTTAAACAATATTAGGAGATGTTTCCTGTGTTATAACTTTGACCTGTCTCATATTTGTTACGTCAGTTTTTGTCCAGCTTTACTACCAGCAGATCAGACATGGTCTATTTTATTTTAACTCAAGTGACTCGTATATTCTTGTGAGTACAGTATCATAAAGATCAAAAGTACACATTCGTTCTACCTCATTTAAACTTCTGTATTTCCTACATGCTTGGTATGCATTAGTTCTTTTCATTTTATATAGAATAGTACAGCATTTTAAGCACTATAAATCTTATATAAAAATTATGCTATTATTTTGGTGCTGGATTCTTTTACTATTGTTTATTATTATTGTTATTAGAATAGACTATTGATACAGGAAAGGCATGCCTGAAATTAATAAAATCATGTATGCTAGAGTAAAAATACAACTTTGTGACTTAGGTGATGCATTTGTGTTCAACGTTTTGGTTTTTTTTTCACTCCATCCTGGATCAGTGGACCAAGACCAGAGATGAGATTGGAGATTGAAAGCCCAGGTCTTGCATTTTGATCACAACAACCCCATGGAGGGCTGGGAGAAGAGTGGCTGGAAAGCAGCCAAGCAGAGAAGAACCTGGGAGTGCTGGTTGACAGTAGCTGAACATGAGCTGTCAGTGTACCCAGGTGGCCAAGAAGCCAATGGTATCCTGGCCTGGATCAGCAATGGTCTGGCTGGCAGGACCAGGGCAGTGACTGTCCCCCTGTACTCAGCACTGGTGAGGCCACACCTTGAAGCCTATGTCCAGTTCTGGGCCCCTCACCACAAGATATTGGGGTGCTGGAGTGTGTCACACTCCAAGAGAAGGACAGTGGGGCTGGTGAAGGGTCTGGAGCACAAGTCTCATGAGAGTGATTGAGGGAGGTGGGAGTCTTTAACCTGGAAGAGGCTCAGGGGAGGCTTTATCACTCTCTACAGCTGCCTGAAAGGAAGCTGCAGCCACTTGGGGGCTGTTTTCTTCTCCAGGGCAACCAGTGGCATAACCAGAGGAAATGGCCTCAAGCTGTCCTAGTGGAGGTTCAGATTGAACATCATGAAAAATTTATTAATTGGAAGTGTGGTTAAGCTTTGGAATGGGCTTCCCAGGGAAGCAAGGGAGTCACAATCTCTGGAAGTGTTCAAGCAATGACTGGACATGACATTTAGTGCTATTGTTTAGTGATATGGTGGTGTTTAATCAAAGATAGGAATTGATGGCCTTGTAGGTCTTTTCCAACCTTAATGATTCTATGAATATTGCACCATGTACATGACAATCTGAAATTATATCAGATTTTTTTCCAAGGATTTAAAATAAATCTCTAAGTAGCACCAAAGCATTGAAATAAACGCCTAATAGTTTATTTAAATGTAAAATGAAAAAAAAGATCAACCCAAGAAAACCTCTGAGGAAAACATTTGACAGTGATGGGTTAACTATTGGACTTGATAATCTTAAAGTTCTTTTTCAATCTAAGTGATTCTGTGGTTCTGTGATCCCAATAAATCAAGACAAAAGTAATTTATTGTTCTATCCAGTACTGTTCAGGTCAATTGAATGACTCAGATCTGCTACTAAATAGTCTGGGAGAAATGCTTCCATGACCAGACAGACCATTCTCGTCTAGATCATAAGGGAAGTAAAAAAAAATACTTCAGTCAAAGGGCACTAAAAAACTAATTTTTCAAAAGCCACAAAATGTTTCAGAACTGTTACTGACAGACAGAAATACTGCATTTCAGTTTATTTTCGCAGGTGATTCAGAAGGTCTATGGCTTATATTAAACTATATCCTTCCATTATGCCTTTATTACAACCAATAAGTTAGGTGTGTTTATAAGCTGATAGACACCTGTGAAAAAACAGAAATTAGTTTCTGTTGGTTTAGCTGTAATTTTTATGAGATGTCAAACTGTATTTAGAAAGTATCAACTGATCCAATCCCTGATGGTAGTAATTGCAGCAGCAGATTATTCCTTGCCTATTTGATCTTTGACATGTATTGGTTTCTGTTTAGTTTTCTAATATAAGGGAAGAATATGATCTGCCCTTTACCATACTCACAGAAGTCAGTTTTTTTAAGGCATCTCTTTTCACCTTGTGTAAGTCTTTCTACCTCATCCAGCTCTGGGAGCAGAAAAAGGTGACCCTCAGCTATTAACCAGGAGTAACATGGGTGAAAATAGGGGATGAATGGGAATAATTTTAGTGACACCTCATGCAGACTGGAAAGAGAGGCATAAAATTGCTACAGATACAGGGGAAAACTACAGTTGTTTTTATCAGAAACTACTCATTAGTAAAACTGAAACTTGTTGAGGAAGTGTATGGTATTTGTCAAAAGGACTTTTTTCACTTGCACACACACAGTGTGTACTGGTCTAAGGTTTTTGTCTAAGTCTTTTGTTGCCTTTGGCTTCTGCTCAGTTTTCTTTAATGAAAAGCTTTGAAAGAGAGAAATTGGGAATTCTTCATGCTTTCATGCCCTGCACAGCCCATCTGGGTTCCCTGAGTTCAAGTGAGCTCTTGTGTCCCAGTCTTTAAATTCTTGCATCAATCAGATCGTACCTAGGAAGCAGGCCAGATTCGGAAAAAAACCTGTTTCCTTTTGACTTTCTTTTCCAATAAGGAAATCAAACCACCAGATTGAGGAACCAGGTAAAATTAAGGAAAATACATAAAAGTATACATAAGTTCCTCCAAGTAGGAGTACACCTGAGATTACCATCATATCAATAGCAAAAGCTATTCTTGAAACTCTAGAGGACATATTTGTGTTTTTAAGCAGAAGCTGTTTGAGATAAAAATCTATTAGATGGTGAAAGAATCATAATTAGGACACTATGAAAAATAAGTGACAGCATGAAATAATAGATAAAATATTCAGTTATTAACTTCCAGGTCCTAACAATTGAGATTGGTCTATTTCTTTGCAAATTTAATTTCTCAATTTTCCTGGACCTATGTTCTCTGCCTTGTGTGCTATAGTCTCACTTAAATAAGCAAAAAGGGATTTCAGGATTTAAAAAAATGTTACAAAGTCTATTTCATCTATTTCAGGTATTTGCAGTAGTTTTTTAATCAGTTTCTCAAAACTGAAAAGTAAATTTGATCAAGAAACAAGACTTTTGAATTTAAAAAGCATTTTAACAAAATTTATTTGATTATTACAAAACTTATTTGACTCTTACATGTTTTACTGTTTGTATTGGAAAGAAGATAATTTTATTCTTGTGGTTGATTTGTGGAGTTGAAGGAGGGTTTTGGTAAAGAGCAAAAGTATTGAATAGCTTGCAGATAAAAATGGAGATGCTTTGTTGAGAGGTAAAATATCTCTGGGCCCGGTTTACAAAGTCATATATTTATTCTTAGTTTACTGGACTGTGAATATTTCGTATTAGGTCAGTAAGATACGAGTCAAATTTAACACATGAAAGGGTTTGCAATATCATGACATACAGGTGATATTGCATGGATCACAGTGGAAACAGTATGAACTGATCTGATTTTCTGGCCAGGATAAGAAACGTTTGGCTTTTGTTTTGCTGCTGGTATTTTAGTTTGTGTTTGTTGGGGAAGGGAGGGTTGATTGTTTTCTTAATCTAAAAAGTATCATCAGTAAAAGGTAAAATCAGTAATAATCCAACATATTAAGTAGAATTGCTAAACTGCAGTATGTTTTGAATTTGATTCTAGAAGGTCACTTTGAATTCAAATACCATATGCCAAGAAAACCTTTATTTTTCTTAATTCTAGTACATTGCTTCATTTAATGAAATAATGAAGTTATTTCCTTTAATTTGGCCACGTTAGCCATAAATAGAGACAGCTCTGTCTGATGTTCCCTTTCAGATTAGAAACACACACATCTGTCCCTGTCAGGTTACAAGGAATCAGAACTTTACTATTCAGAAGACTTTTGTAAAAGTCATCAAAGGAATGAAGGTAATTAGAGGTGATTACAGCCATTCTCTTAGTCTGATGTTCGAGATTGTGTCAGTGAACATTCAATGACATGATGATTTAACTGGAATTCCTAGAAACAGGCAGCATCATCTGACAGCCTATTGCATACTTTCTCACTGTAACAAAGATCCAAGAAATTATTTTAAAAACAATAAGGCAAGAATTATTTGCTGATTTGCATAAAAAACCCAAACTAAAGTTTACAAAAAAAGTTCTTGCCCTGTTCCTGATAGCTGCTGATTTTATCACTCATAAAATCATTATTTGTCTGCTTCAAACTCTCAAATCGCATGCTTACTCTGGAGAGAAAGAGAACGAATTCAAAAAAACACCAGGAAGATAAACATACTTTCTTTAATGCAGACAGTGACTTTGTAGGTCCAGATAGGCTATATATGCAATACAGACATTAAAACTTAAGCATGATTCCAAGAAACAAAGAGATCTCACTGCTTCAATCCAGCCTGTCTGCCAAAAGGGCTTATTAGATTTTCTGACCAACCTGTAGGATCAAAGTCTTGTCATCACTGCACTTGCCAGAACTCAGAAAAGAGCAAAGCTGACAATGCTATCATTAAACACAAATACTTGCAATAACTGTAAAATATGTTCCAGTTTTCCATGTTTCACTTGCCCCATGAGGGGAAAAAAGTATTGTCTTTCTAGATATATAAGGCATATAACTCTGCTTTTTGTTTTAAAGAAAAAGAATAACAAAAGAGAGAGAAAATAAAACATTCATAAGAGAGCACACTGTTCTTGTCCTGTTAAGTGTAGGCTGCACTTGAACACAGCATACTGTAGAAAAACATAGTGGGATGAAGTTTGGAGTTCCTTCCTTGGCACCCAAAAGCTCAGTGATGATTCAGGATGCCAGTGCTGCACTTTAGTAGTGTCAGGACGAACCTCCTATTTTAACTGTGTGTGAACTCCTATTTTAACTATGCTGTGCACCCAATTGCTCTGAATTCAACATGCAGCACAGGAGCCGTGATCTCAAGAGTGGCTGCTCCACGATGATAGGGTTATGTTGGTGGTTTGCATTTGATGGGCAGCAATCCAGACAGAAGAATCCTCCCCTACCCCTGTTGAAGCTGGGTCACTAGTGAGGCCAGAAATAAAAAATTTTTGGGACAAGAACGTAATCAGTGACTTAAATTTGGATCCTAATAGTTAAGTCCTTGAGTATGAGTGTTGGCTTCTGTTCTTTGCACCAAAGATTTCTTGCAAGTGACAGCTGTGAAATGTTTACTTCAGCAACAGTGGGCCTGACTATTGCTAATTTGCCTGCAGAAACCCTAAAACTAAAGACCGTACTTCAAAAAATTTTGTTTAGATCACTTCTGTCTATTATGTCCCGGAGAATTATCAAAATAAAGTGAAGTGATATGCTTAAAGCTGTAACACATTCAGTACATTCTGCATCCTGGAAGAAGAATCCAAACAATTCATTTACCAAATAAATGTAATGTAATAATGGAGGAATACCACATTAATAATGTTAGAGATCCTGTTCTTTGTAAAAAAGAAACCCTCTTTTTCCATCTTATTACACATAATGCTTTTGAGTTTTTCTCATAGCTTGTATTCATTGAGAATCTACTTAAATTAGTTATAGCTTCAAAGCCAACAGAAAATTTGAAAGACCCTTCTTTGTTAAAATCACAAAGTATAGGCTGCTGACTATTTTTTGATCTGTTTAAAAAGGAAGATTAAGAGCCTCACTTGGTTATATTTTAGTTTATTTCAGGACTGGCATACTGATTTATGACTTTTGGAGTTTTTTCCTGCAATTGCCAGAATGTATTTGTCAGGCTGCTGAAAAATACTGAAATAGTGTAGCAATTTTTCTCCTGGAGTTTGTTTAAAATGCTTAACTTGATATATGACTGAAAGTGTGACTTGCTCCGTGCTCTGCTATTTGTAATGCTGCAATTAAGCCAATCAGTTACTTTTCATTTTCTGTGGAAAAATTGATTGAAATTTCCTATATGTGCTCACCTTTCCCACAAGGCTTAATTGGACCTATAAAGAAAACAAATAGGTTGCATCCACTTGTTGAAACAGTTAACTTAAATATTCATGTAAGATGCCAATTTGATTCAAACCTTACCTCCTGGTTGAGGTGTAAAACAAGGAAAAGTGACAACAGCCTGCCTTCAAGATAATTTATTATAGACACATTTTGTAAGTCTGTATGTTTATATATAAATATGCCCTGAACCAGACTGTCCATTAAAACTAGGCTTTCACCTCCCGTTCCTACAATCCAGATTTATCAGAAATTCACCCTCTGTGAAACTATTTATGATCCCAACAGGCCTGATTCCTCTCACTTGTTTTATTTCTAAACTATAAATATTGTTTTTTCACTCCTCAGTGTGGAAATTCAGCTATATCCATTTTACATGCTTACTGGAGTAGAAAACTGCCTAATCAGATAGGAAAACAGTTGGCGGTGTATAAATCCGAGTTTGCCAAGGATTTCAAAGTGTGAAACTGGCAGACGAGCACATATCCTAGGAGTTCTGCCTTTCCTCAGCTTCCCTGTAGAGATTTTACATGGCAAATCTGATCACTAGAGCCATCTGTATAAATACATGGGTGTGTTGTCCTGAATTAACACAGCAGCTCTACTGGGGAATGTAATTAAGGTCATATTTTAAAATTTCCCCACCAGACTGTCTGAAATATAGATTTATATACCAGGAATAAGAATCTTACCTTGATTTTGATGAGGAAATGACTTGTAATATGTGTTTTACTACCAACTAGTCTAACAGAAAGCCCAGAGTTCAGAGTGCTCCTTAGTGATGCTCCAGGGATGAATTTACCCTCTCCTGTCCTGCACATCAATAACACTATGATACTGAAAGTAATGCTGTGCTACAAACAGCTTTCCTTATGCTCAAAAGAAAAAAAAAAATCAACCCAGAACATTTTTTATATGCGAATGGTTTTAGTGTAAGGTTGCCTGTTTTACTCAGTTGACATTCCTTCCCAACATTGACGTTGAAACAGAGCTAAGTAAAGATTCATGTGGTAGTGGTGACAGGAGGAGTTGTTACACAAGATGTAAAGTTTCCCTTGGATTTCATGTCACGATTTTTTCTCATTACTTAAACAAGAACTACATTGAAATGGTGCAGGTACCAGGCAATAAAGACTTCCCTTGGTGCTGACAAACTCTGAGACCGCAAACGGAGGTGCTTACATGCCACAAGAGATATTGCATAATGTTCTTTCCCTTTGGGCTAGGGATTGCTGTCACAAAGGAAACATCTTTATATAAGAATGGCTATTGTATAAAAAAACCCATTTAGTTCTCATTATATTTGAAGATTTCAATTCCAGTAATGTATGAAAAGTATTTCTAAGTATGCCTTATTTATTACACTGCTTTTGGAGTTGCTTCAATTATTGTCAGTAATTCTGCTTTATTCTTTAGTAATACCCAAGTATAACAGAGGAAATACATTGGCTTTTTAAGGAAAAGAAAGAAAGAAGAAAACATGTTTTGTAGACAAAACTTTTATAACCTATATAAATGTGATGCCTGCATATTTGATTTGGAGGTACTTTATTGAGTCCATTTGTAAGGATTTTGACAAGTGAAAAATTATTTTGTGGCAATGGGATGTTAAAAAATAAAGGAAACAGGAAAAGAGTTTTGTTGGAATGTTGCAGTTCATCTATGGGTCACTGGCATGGGAGTTTAGGTGCACATGATGTGTTGAGAAAGGAAAAATTGGAGACAGGAGTTGATTTAGAACAGTAGGTGTCTGTATCAGGTAACAAACACAAATGTAAACCCCCAGTCATATTGGTCAAAATACAGATAAGGTTATTGTTGGACAACAGTTGGGGTATTTCAACTTCTAGGGGATCTGTAGGTATTTTTCTGTATTCCACAAATGACTTTAAGATAATCACATGCAGAATAGAATTATTTTTTGTTCACAAGCAGACTTTTTTTTTTTTTTTGTGAGTAATATGAAATAAAGTTTGAAGTACTGATGGTAGGGTTACTGAACATTGCCATTTTGACTATTCTTTTTGTACTTTTTCAATACTTTCCAATAAAAAAGTCAGATACAAAAACTAGAGTAGCAGGTTTTTTAAAATTAAAATATCAATTACAAAAATTACAAGCATCAAAAACTAAGCTGATCTTCTTATCGCATTTATTTGGTGTTGTTTAAAAAGTTTAATTTTTTTTTCCTGATCTGTGAACATCGTGAAAGCTCTTACTCTAAGAAACCAATTTGAGTACAATGACATTTGTAAGCTGAAAATGTTTTCCTGTCTGAATGCCTGAAACTTAGTGGTCTATGTCCTTTGGTGACTGGTTACAACTGCAGTGTAAGCTAGGTTACTGCTACAAAGAATGCTTATGAGCTACTTTGAAATTGCCATTCTCTAAGGAAAATGTCTGGACATAATAAAGACACAGAAATAAGGATAGACTGACAGATGAAAGGTAGATGGGTAGGTAGAATGCTTACCACCGCCTTTTTTCTCTCTGGAGATTCTTTTGAAGCAGGGCTGTTGCTACACCACAATAAATTTTGTTATGAGTCAGTTCTTATGAAATTAATTTCTTTCAGTATGACTACAGTAAGTCCCTGTCAGCTTGACATGACCATGTCAGAATCTTGTCTGGCAAAAATTGTCTTACTATCCTATCCAATTTACTTTGGTGAAAAATCTGCTTGTAGGAGTTTTGCCCTGGGTAATATGGCAGAATATAGAAAAATTCAACAAATTTAAACAAAAGAGCTGTGTTGTTTGTCATGTACGTGCTGCAAGAGCCTTTAAAATTCAGCTTTTCAGTGGTGATATATTTCTGTTTCTTGGAAAGACATATGGTTATATTTATAGCATTTATACATTTATAAATTTTTGGCACCAAATTTTTTCCTCTGACAACAGTTTTTAATGTTTTTTTTTAGGAATGAGCTAAATATCTACATGTAAACTTACTGATGGCACAGGAAGTTTCTAGAAATAGCACCCTGTACTATTTTGACTATCTGGTGGAAAAATATTTTTGATGTGTTTTAGACAAAGAATTGATTTATGAATTGCTAATGTCAACATACTAGATTTTTGCTTCATCAGGTACAGAGTTTTGCACCCCCTCTGAGCTTTAAAGTCATGTGGTTATAATTGTCTCAGATGATATTTTTGCCAGAGTGGGGCTAAAATGTCTTTGCAGTGGAGGTGACCCTGAGTGAATGATGAATCAAAGTAGGCTTGGGTATCAATCACCAATTATGCCATAGAGAAGATATTTCAGTAGATTTTTATATGTCATCACTCAAAGACTGTTTTTAAGGATGAGAGCGGATTCATTACCCAAAGAAAGTACTTTCACTATTATTAGTTAGAAAAGATTATATAAAATTTTATATATAAATTTATATAAAGTTTTACCCTGATGTCCTTAGAGAGTCTCAAGACAAAAAGTTCTGCTTTAGTATAAGGATGTGCTATGTAGACTTTCAAAAGGATGAATTTTAGTTTTAAAATTTTAATTCGATCAGCTGGGTATTGAGATCTGAAGGCATTCATTCTGAGGACATTTTGTTATGATCCACCTGCAGGGTAAAGGTGAAGACTGCTAATCCTAACTGATTCCCTGCTCTCCTAGTACTCACTTGGTTTATTTTTACAAAAATTGTTAAAATGCTGAGCTAAAAATACATTAAAACCAACTGAATCAAAGTTAGTTGTGGTCTATTAGATAAGTCAATGCTCTCAGGTGCTGGGCTGCAGTTCAATTCAAAGCATTTGTCTCAGAATAAATTAATGTAATGGTCACATCTCACATATCTTAAACAGTGGGATGTTCTGCTTGAGAAAGGCAGGAAATGGAGCTAGCATGAATGATGAATTGTTTCTTACCTTGAGGTGGTCTTTTTAAGACTTTAACTTATTTTGAGAGAGAGCTGATCCTGCTTATGTTCTTCTTGGCTTCATAGCTAAATGAAACAAAACAAACTTGTCTCAGGATTCTGTTTTTCTTGTCAAGTGTGAGCAGGATTTTGGGAAAGATGGTCCAAATATTAGTTCTCTGTACATGAAGAATTTTCGTATTTCTATACTCCTTCAATTACAGGAATTCTCTACTTAACCAATTCTTTTTGCTGTTATTGAAGAGAAAAAATGGGGAAAACGATATTTTTTTTCCTTTTATTATATTTGCCTGATTCATAGCAATTTAAATACATCTCAGGAATATCGTAAGTCTGCTTTTTGAATCTTAATCTACTTGCACTTGCAGAACAGTAATTGAAGAGACATGGAAGTGCCATATTTCAGGACTTTGTTCTGTAAACCTTAAAGGAATGAAAATCCTTTTTAGATGAATGGACCTGCTCTCATGAGTAATAACTGCACCCGTAAATGTTTGTTTGTTTGTTTGTTTTGCCATTATTATCTCTATTATTGTATTACAGATCACCTCTTTTGGCAGCATGAGTGTTAAATTTACTAATTAATTTCTCTAAAAGGAAATTAATTATGGTTTCTTGGATTTGTTTCGTAAGGTCTAAGCATTTTTATTTAGCTGCTTTAATGCCCCCTGCTCCCTTTTAATAGCAGGACATTATGGCAATAATCAGACATGGTGCATGGATTCCATGTCAGAATATACTGTGAATAGATGTCCGTTTTGGTCATCCAGTGATTGCATCAATTTGTGACAGATGGATTTATGTTTGGGATTAAAGAACGGTTGCTGTGCTCAGGTGTCCACACACTTTCGTTGAGCTAACCAAAGCACCAAATTTGAAGTCAGTGCTGGCTTTCTTCTGATTCCTTAGTAGCTGAGAGTATCTAATTTAGCAGAAACCCTGCTGATGCAAACTTAATTTATCAGCATTTTCTGACAAAGCTTGAAACACCAGAGTGGGCTTTTGGCAATGGATAATTTCTATCATTTTTGGTTTGGTACTAAAATTATCAAGGCTACCTTTCTGTACTGTTGAGTCATTGCCTTAGATTGTAGCTCCATGATGAATTTATGCTGATCTACTGTCTTTTCATGCCTCCCACTCACAACAGTGTATTTGTGACCATATGCTGGACCAAAATCAGGGACTGATCCAGTTAAACTAACTTAAAAAACAATACAAAAGCAGTTTTGATCTACATCAGTTCCCCAGTCAGGTTTGTTGTGTTAGTGCATTTGTGCCGGGATAAGAGAAGGTTACTGATAGAAGAAACAAGCAGTCAAATGTACTGAAAGGGGAAGGAGTACTTGTTTCTGTGTCAATGCCAGATATTTGCTGACATAAAGTGTTTGCATGACTGGGATGATAGAGTTGCACAGAATCCCAAGCAGTGTCACTGGATATGGATAAGAAAAATGAGTGAAACAATTTGTATGGAATCACAGAATAATCAAGGTTCTTAGTGGCCTTCAAGACCAGTGAGTCCAACCGTGAACCCAGCACCACCAGAATCACCCCTAAGCCATATCTCCTAAGTGCCACATCCAGATGCCTCTGGAACTTTTCCAGAGATGGTGACTCTACCACCTCCTTGGGCAACATATTCCAATGCCTAAACACTCTTTCAGTGATTTTTTTTTTTTTTTCTCATGTCCAATATGAACCGCCTCTGGCACAACTTAAAGCCATTTCCTCTTGTCCTTTCATTTGGGACATGGCAGAAGAAACTGATCTAAACTTCACTACAACCAGGGGAGGTCAAGAGCAGTGAAGTCCTTCCAAGCCTCCTTTGCTCCAGGCTAAACAATCCCAGTTCCCTCAGTCGCTCCTCACATTACATGTTTTCTAGACCCTTCACCAGCTCCATTGCCCTTCTCTGGACATGCTCCTGCCCCTCAATGTCCTTTCTTGAAGCGAGAGGCCCAAAACTGAACACAGTACTCAAGGTGTAGCCACACCAGTGCTTAGTCCACTGGGACAGTCACTTCCCTGTGATTCCATCTTACCAGTTCATGATTGCCAGTTCTCTCAAATATTCTCATGGAATAATGATAAAAACAATAAGGAAATTTTCATTCTAGATCAGAAGAAATTAGCTTCTGGACCAAAAATAAATTTAATTTATTACTTTTATTTTAATATTTTTAATGAATTTTTTTTCTAACTGCTATGCAGTGAAATTATTCAGAAAAAGAAAAAATTGCACTTCTGTCTTTTCATGTAGTTCTCCAGAAGATAAACATGCTCTCTTTAGCTTTTTCTCCTTTTCATTTCCCTACTTCTTCTTGGTCTTATACAATATTTTCACGTTCATTGAAACATTACATTTTTTAAGGTTATCACCAAACTTGGGCCTCTGGAATGGATACTTAATACTCCCAGTCATCACAGAGTTCACCATGGTAAGATAAAAGTGGAACCTATTATTCCTTTTTTTTTTCTCAGGGTCACCATTTGTGTAGTAATAGTGATATAGTAAAACTGTACTGTAGAATCGGTTTTACAGAAAGGTTTTAGTTTTAACCTCAACTTAGAAGTGGTCCCTGTTCAGTTAGAAATTTTAGAGTTTTTAAAAAATATATTTAGAACTTATGTTTAATTTAAACATTTATTTGTTTAACTGTTGAGCAAAAAATTAAGTCTTGATAAAATGAAATAACTTGATGACTTTGAGCAAAAAAAAAATTCAATGTTTTTAAGTATGAAGAGTGATAGAAAAATATCTCATCCTGTGGGGGTTCGGTGCTGCTTTCAGGGAACTCGCGTCCTGTTTTCTGGCTAGCTCTGGCACCGAGCCTGCATTTAAGGGATACAGTTGGGTACCTTTCCCATCTTGTCTTTGCCTTGGGCAGAAGCGTGGCAGTGGGGAGGAATGAAGAGAGGACTCACGTGAGGTTCAACTGGGGTTTATTTCACCCAGAGAAGGAACCTACCAAAAGCTGATTTCCCCCTCTGTGTCTCACTTTAAGTACCGGGGTGGGGTCAGGGCAAGGAGACAGCCTGGAACCAATCCTGGGGTGGGGAGGAGTGACCCAGAACACAAAGGACACACAGTAGAACAATTCCATGCATAAAAAGGGGAGTGGAGAACCGGGACCCTGCCAAATCACCCGACAGCCTCACTAGAACTTTCCAGGCATCAGGGTGGGGCTGCAGAGTGATGGACAGGACTCATAATTTGGGAGAAACCAAAAAGGAGTTTAACATGGGGTACATGGGACAAACCATTATAAAACAAAGAACAGAGGCACGCAGAAAACTGGTAAAACCCAAAATGCACCATTACATCATCCTTCCCTGACTACTGAATCATCAACAAACACACTTTTGCACTCAAATTCAAGCATCATATATATGAAAAACATGGCAAGGTTTTAGGAGAATTTTACAATATTTTAGTGGAATTTAATTTCAACTGTTTGAATTATTGGTAAATCTATCTTCACAGAAATGCATGATGATTGATTTTTTTTGTCAGTATTCAGAGGCCTTCAAGACTGTACTGCATATGTAAATTGTATTAATAACTCCACTGCATACTGAAAAATGCCATGAACATATCTGAGAAACAGAACTGGATTTCATAGATGTCCTTAGCTCATTCAGTGTGCAATGATAGTAAGTTTAAAAAAACCTAGGGGAACGGAAGAACAATTTAAAACAGACTCAAATGTAGTTACATGTAATGAGAATATCACTAATGTTTACTATATCCTCACATATAATCACTGTACCCACAGTGGTGATGTTGTAAGTGTCTAGTCCTTAAAATTTGCACACCTACTGGTAATCCTCAGGGAGACAC
This sequence comes from Zosterops lateralis, assembly GCF_965231275.1. Lineage (NCBI taxonomy): Eukaryota > Metazoa > Chordata > Aves > Passeriformes > Zosteropidae > Zosterops > Zosterops lateralis. Next base: position 30,168,810 of record NC_139762.1, on the reverse strand, counting down.
TCTGCTCTTACTTGCTCACCTGTAAATCTGAGCTATTGCTCTCATCCTGACTGGAATTAAGCTGAATCATTATGGAGCTGATCAGGGGCTGTACAGTTGCTCCAGATCATCTCCATGTACTTAGGTATGTGTAACCAATGTTTCTTCCCTCATAACTTTTAGAGTACTGCTTATATACAAATATATTCCCTAGAGAACATAGAAGGATCAGTTTTCCTCACACTGAAATTAATAGTGCAGGATCAGACATATGACACAGAGGATAGAGACACCTGACAGACATTAATGAGATGACTACATATATATGTATTTAGCATGTATTTTCTTAGGTGTAAACTGCTGGGATAATTTTTGTTTGCTTTTTAGTTTGTCTTTTATAAATGTATTTTGGCCTGATTTTACTTTTCCAATCTCACAGAAATATTGGGCATGACACATTGTATTTGTATGTTTGAATCTGAATAGAAAGAGAGCAATAAGGCTATTAAGGGAGAAGTAAATATATATATAAGTATGAGGAGTGGTGGGTTAGCTATCTTTTAAAGTTATTCTTAGATTTTAAAGTGATGCAAATGATGATTTTCCATCATAATTCAGTTCCTAGAATTTTTCTTTATCCTATTACTTGTCTCATAATTGAATTTTTATTTTAGGTAGAAATCCTTACTGCATTGACAAAAATTATGGTGGCACACTCATTATCTGGGACAGGATATTTGGTAAGTAACAGAAGGTGTTCTCTGTCATGTTTAGTCAGTGTGGCAAAAATATGTATATTATTATGTATATATTTTGAATTTGATTGTCATTCTTTTGTTTTCTTCTTCCATCAGGAACATTTGAGGCAGAAGATGCAAAAGTTGTATATGGCTTAACACATCCAGTAAATTCATTTGATCCCATCATGCTCCAGGTGCTATAGTTTGTTTCACTGATTCTGATATCTTCAACAATTAGTCATATTCAAAAGAAACTCCTTTCTGAGGCACAGTTGAGGCCATCCTTGCATTTCTGACCAGTCATTTACGTTACCTACAATTTCTTCAGTATTTCATTATGAGACAGTCATTTCTACTCACTACATTGAGTACATGCAGAGTTTGTAGTAATCATGAAAATATATACAGTAAAATTAACAACTAATTAGAACAGTGATATATAAGGTGTTGGACTGAATGAGATGTGTTTTGCAGTGCAATACATAGTGAAGCATAGACGAAAGTATATAATAACAAAAATACCCCAACTTATTAGTGTGATTTATTGGTCCAGGTTTCAGTTAAGCTAGGCAAAATTTCTCTGCAAAAACATGAGAAGCAGTGGAGTCCATATTTGCTTTTCATGACTGTTCATCCAAGGAAGAATCTCAAATAATGAGAAATTTTACTGTCCGGGCTGGAAAAGTGGGAGGATGTGCAATTATATCCATTTCAATCAGATACTAAGTAATCTAGTTATTGAGAGTATGTCATTTGAAGGTCACAGTAACCAAATCATACAACATAAATATAGCCATACAAAGTACCACTAAATACTCAGGAGTTATTACAGGAGACACAGATGGAAAAACAGATTTTTCTTTGAGCAGAAGTCATTGTAATCCTCACCAAATTAACCAAGGGCTTCATATTGCTTTTGCCTACTTCAGCCAGGTTTTCTGAACTGTCTTCATCTATATCTAATTTATTCTCTTTACAGAGTTTGAAAAATCATTTATTTAAGAACTAAAAATTAATAAAATAAAATACTTTATTAGTCTTTATTTTGTAATAATGAAAAATTACTTACTCTTTTTTTTTTTTCCAGTTACGTCCCTTGGCTCATATTTGGAACACATTTTGGGCCACACCTGGATTCTGCAATAAGCTTTCTGTCATATTCAAAGGGCCAGGCTGGGGACCAGGCAAACCTAGACTTGGCCTTCCTGAGGAAATCCCAGTGGTAAATAGAACATGCACAGGCTTTCAGTTGTGTGTAATTTACTTGGACCTCTTAATGCTACTGGATCAATGTTAAAAACTCTACACATGCTATTTTAAATTAGCAAATTAGCAGTCATAAAGCATGGGGGGAGATGAATTGGGAAAAGAAACTGAAGGAAATGAATGTTTTAGCTGTGGGATTTTTTTTCTTTTTATTTGAAGGAAAAAGCGTGTTTTTAAAGTTATTTTTCCATTATTCATTTCCTGAAGAGATTTTCAAATTTTTTTTTATGGAGTACAGTAATTTCTCTTTGTTTTTCAGCTGTGGACATGCAGAAACACACAAAAATTAAACTCTGTCTCAAACTAGGTAGTACATAAGTTTGACAGTAGATTATCTTTCTTCAATTATCTGTCTCCCCTTTTGTGCTTGTAAGTGTAAAGAATATTAAGGAGCAACAGGCTGGAGCAGGTCACTCTTGAAGGCAAATAACTGTTTTGCTTTATACAGATCACTGGAAAAGAAGTTCCCTTCAATCCATATGTACCAGCTTATCTTAATTGCTATGCACTTGTACATTTTGCTGTTATAGTGGACTTGTACACCGAACTTCTTGCTTCTATGACTGTAAGTAATTCCTTCCTTTATGAAATAACATCTCCTGCTAATAGCAATGATGCACAACATGTTTCAATATTAAAGGATTGGGCAGTGGCTCTACAGCCAACTCATGTCTTATTTGAACTATAAAAATAATAACTAGATTCTATAAAAGGAATTAGCATAAATGGCTAAATATGTAATTCCATGCTATTAAATATACATTTGATATTGTTTAGTAAACAGTTTTTAATAACCGTATCGATTATTTACTTAATATAAATGATTTGCCTAGAAGACGTATGTGTCTGCTTCAGTTTTTAGAAACTCATGAGGGTTGAAACTATGGAGTTTCAAGATGTTAAGGTTGGTCATACCATTAGATGCCCAGGCTTTAGAAGGAAGATTGCAATGGTCTTGCAGTGCTTGCAGATGGGTGGATTGGTGTCAGTAGGAGTTCAGAGTTGCAGGAACACAAAGTCAGGGCAGATCTTTCTTCCAATCACCAAGATACAACAGCACTGATAGAAGCACAGCAAGTAGAGGCATGTATCTATCACCACAAGTTTGCCTGATGGAATCTCTGTGGTGAATGGTTCCTCTATGGATACCTGGCAGCCTGTGAAGGGGACTTCAAGGCCACGTCCACCTAAAAGAATCAAGACATTAACTGCTTCTAAGGTTTCACATCCTTCCAAGCTCTGTTTTTTCTTTCCCGTCTTTATAACTATCCCTTGTGTACTAAAGCTAAAATTTCATAGTTATGAAGCAGGATTTAATGTATATAATACCTCCATAAAAGAAGTCTAAGACCTCTCAAGAAAACACCACAAAACTCTATTTGTTTGATAAAATGTCCTTTGGTCTTCTTCTTAAACTGTTTCTAATCACACACAGCCCTCCCACCCCCCCTCCCAGTTAAACAGCAGTGTTCCTACTGTGTTTGTGTCACCCATGTTGCCATAGGCAGGCTGCAAACATACAAAGGGCCCCTCGGGTTCTTCAACCCTGTCCTGGCATGCTCACCTGGCAATCTCCAACCCTTAGCCTACAGTGGTCACTGTCCCCTGTCCCCTTCATTGGACACTGCAGTACATAGCATTCCTGGTATAATATAAAAGCTACCTCAGGGATACTCTTTGGATTAGTATGGAGTTAGTCTATGTACTGTGTTTACCTCTGCAAAGGGTCACACTGCAGTTGTGGGGAATTAGGAGATTACTAAATCATCTGAGGCTTAGTCTATTAAAAGGACAAGAAATTAAGCCAAAGGTATGAATAAATATCTCCAAAATATACAAGTCAAACACTACACACGATTGTCAATGTTCCTATATTGAGAAAAACCTCTGCAAGATTTTCCAGATATACTTCTGGATTCCTACATTTTCATAAGAATCAAACTCTGAGGTTTTTTTCATTTTTTTCATTCTGCTGTTGGGTTTGTTTTCTTTTTACTCTGTTGCTGTTGCTTTCAGCAGCCAGACTTGAGGAGTCTGATTTTTTTCTATTTTTTCTTCTTTTTTCTTTCGGCCTTTTTCTGGTCGTGGAAGGAAAAATGGATGATCCACATTATTTTATCTGCTGGTAACTGCAGCTGTTTAAGAATGAGTAATAAAGAAAGTTGAAAAATGCACCCAAGCCCCAGATAATCACTAAATTATTTCAGTCATGGAGGAAACATCCTGAAGATGCACCATTTATGAACTTCCTGAGGAGAAGCAACTAGAAAATTCTCTGCACAAAACTTCAGGGTAATAAGGTAGTAAGGACAAAAAGGAGAGCACAGGGGCCTGGGAGCACACCTCATCTCAGGACATAAACCTTCAGCGTGGGTGTAGAAAGTGCTGGTCCCAAGGCGGAGTTCCAGCATTGCTCTGCAGTACAGTGGGGAAGCTGTCATGAGAAGGAAGCTTGTGTATGAATAACTTTACTTGGCAAAAATCTTTCTTCAATATCAGCTTTCCACTACACTGAGTTATGAAATGTCTATGGATACAACTGGAACGTTCTGTCTGGCTATGAATTATGTCATAACTGTGGCATAGCTCCATAAATGGAGAAAACTAACTGTTTTCCTCATCTTTAGGTATAAGTTCCATTTCATAACAGCCATAAGACACAGCACACAGCTATTACATTTCTCAAGTGATTACAGTTGCTCAGTGTTTGGTCTCACGCCCTGTAGAAGTGTTAAATTTCTCTATCCATAAAGAGCAACCATATACCTTCTGTCTGAATGACCTACATTTAACTTATGAAAAGAGTAAAACAGGAAAGAACAAATATATATTTTCCACAGGAGAGAGCATACAGTGTTTGTTTTCTATATAGTGATCTGCACTACATCCAGCGAATAAAAATTGCTTTCTGAGCTCTGCACATCTAGATCTGATCCAAAGCTCCTTGAAGAAATGGGATTTGGATCAGTCCCAGAGAGAGTGCTAGGAGTGTAAAACTGCAGTACATTCAAAGCAAAAGTCTCATAGCTCCAGAACTTCAGGTATCATATAAATCAAAGTGAAGTGCACCTTAAATACATTTTGCAGTGTCTTTTTTTGTTGTTAAGAGATGCTGTAACATTTACTGTGCTTATAATTATATGAGTATGTGAACAGCTTCAATTAGATGAAAATTAGTAAGATAGTTCTCTTGAAAATTAAGAACACGATTAATGTATCCATTCAGTAGGGCATCACAAAGTACAGAATATTGCTAAGAATTAATTTTTTTTTCTATGAATTCTAAGTTTAAATAAATTCATACAATCAAAGAAACCTAATAATAGAAAACCCATAGCATCGTATTAGCATCCCTAATTTTGAATGTATCTGATCATCTGATGTATGAGAGCAGGGCAACTGTTAACTTATGAAATGTGCTGACATCATTCCTAGAAGCTCTTTTGAACCACTGCACAAATCAGAATGAGAAAATGCATCCATGTTATTCTTCCATAGGAATAAAAAACCTGGTTCTTTGCAATATAAAAGTCAATTTTGAATATTTCAGTGCTCATCTAAACACAAATTTGGAATAATATTTCCTTTCTTTAAATGATTTATTTTTTCATTACTAAAAAGCCATAAAAGAATAATGCTGTGTCATTCTGTTGATTAAAAAGCTGTGTAAACTTCTTACTGAATTCTATAGTTACCTTCCCCCCTCCACACACACCTTTTTTAAGGCTCAAAGATATTTTTAATGCTTTAAATGAAATGAAAATCCAACAGACTTTTTTTTTTTTTTTCTGTTTGATTGCAGCCAATAACCACATTGCAAAGTTGTGGCTGACTTGTAATTGGGGAACCTGCTGTGGTCCCACGTGCTTCTTTGTTTATACAAATACTCCAGTATATAAATACTCATATATTTTATATATACATCCATGCAGACTATGTTTAAGTGGAACAAAGATGCTAACACTAATGGTGTAAAAAGCACATTCTTTTTGCACTGCTGCTTGCAGTGCATATATTTAATATATGATGTTAGTTTAGTGATATAACCCACTGACTATTTTGTTGATTTTGGTACAGTAATGCCTAGAAAATGGATGCCTTAGCTGCCAGCATCCACTTCATAGGGTGATACATGTTTGAAAGCAAATAAAAGAATAAAGGCAGCATATTACTCTACCACTGAAACTGTAAGAGAAAGTTAGGGAAGCAAACTAACAGTGGTAAAAATTACATTGTATGGCTGATTTTCTAAAAGCTATTATTCCCAATGGCATCATGGTATATTTCACTGAAATTTCTTAGCAACCCTTGACTAGCAGTACAATTGAGGGAATTTTTTTGTTGTGTGTAAATGTGGTGCATGCACATTTTGGGATGTTTTAGGAAGTGGAAAGCTGCCACACTCAGGCATTACAGTCCCATGCTTTTGCATGAATCTGATGATAGTGCCAATTTGAATTTATCTGGAGGTTGTGCTTTAGAGTCCTCCAGTCCTTCACATTCTGGGCCACAGCGCATATTGACTATAAGGAATTTTACAAATAGCTAGTGTTCAAAATAATATAATCCAAATAGGAGTGTGTCTGAAAAGAAGTGGAAAATTTCCTGAAAAAACAAGTCTGTAAAATAAGATCACACCTGTCTCGGGTAGTTATTTTGCCAAAGAATCTCATATAGCATTTTAACTGTTTAAAGATAAAGGTTTGTTTACATTTGAGTTTGATTTTTTAACAAATCATAAGGTTGCTTCAATTCTTCTGATATATGAACAGATATTAAAATGTATTTCTATTCCCCTTTTTTTTTTTTTTTTTTTCTGGAACTCCATGTTTAAAACTGATCTGAAATTCACTAATTTCCTTCCAAGTTCTTAGTTTGTGCTGTATTCTTTTGTGGTAGATAAAGGTAGGGGATAATTTAAATTCTTTTTCCTATTCTAGTAATGTAAATAAAATATATCTTTAAGCTAATAAAAAAGTCCTTGATAGAAGTTATGGGAAAACCACCACTAAAATATGACCCGAAATTGTCTGCTTTTGGGAAGTGTTTCCACCATCCACTCAAATCCAGCTCTCAATGTAGTACCGAATTTAGTCTTTAGGCTTGCAGTCTAGCTAATGGCAATAAATGGAACTCCCGAAGTTCTTAGGTTATTCCCACATTTCCAGTGTTCTCTTTCCATGAGTTTCAGCAAAAGCTTAGGTTGATAACATGTTTCAAGGCACTTCGGTAAACTTAAAGGCAGGTAGAATGAATCAGCATTATTTTATCTGCTGGTATCAGTTTTCTGCAGCTGGAGTCACAAGGAAACCCAGATGCCTGGGTCAAACTGGCCAGCTTGGGAACACTGAAAAGGCAGAAAAGTTTGAAATTATGCAGCTCTTTAAAACTGGAAACTAGGGACACCCTTGCTCATTCATAGCACATGCTGTTGAATCCCTCCTGAAGTCAAGTATTAGCACTTGTATGAAAACATTGCTGTTTCATTCTTTTTCCATGAATTGTGATTTTAGCCATAAATTGTAATGTAGCAATTCCGTGACTTGATGGAAATCTGGATTTGATGTTTAGTTCTCTTTCCTGCCTAAGAAGATACAAAACGTTGCTTCTCAGGGTAGTGCTCTACCACTGTGGGAGCATTTTTAAGGCAGTCTGCAAGACCCTGGTACATCGCAGTGGAAACAAAGAAAAATCAGACACACCTGGCAAGAATGAGTAGATTTTGAAAAAGGTGTAATTTTTCAACTTAAAAGTGAGGACATTCTTTAAGGAGAAAAGTCTTGAATTTCAGTCTTTGTTCCCTGGAAAACTCCTTTCTCAGACAAGTAACAACCACTGAAAACCCTATCAAAGCATTTCTAAGAAATTTATGGGTGAGTTCCCTTATGCCTGTGCCAAATCTTATTTTTCTTTGCTCACTTCTTGAATTTTTGTATGACCCAGTTTGTACAGGAAGCTGAAGTGGAAGTTGAATTCAGTATAGCTAGCTGAGCAGTTGAAGTACTTCTCATGTAATTAAATTCAAATAGACTCCATGCCTGATTTTTACAAAAAAAGCTCTGTCCAAAAGTTCTGTTACTTCAAAAAAAATTCTCCTATTGCTAACGATGAAAAGTTTATCACAAGGAGGAATGGAACAGACTGGTAATGTTGAAATGCAGTAGTAAGTTTGACTCTAACCTGGTAAAAATCTGTGCAACAGAGTGGCTTGACAGGTGTCATTTGTGAGAATTGTACTCTGGCTTGTAAACTGGTGAGGCTGCTGTTTAGCTTGCTCATGGCTGGGATTGAGTTTTCTTTGTTCAATAACTGTTGAGGATATCTAAGTAGGTGTTTGTGATGCTTCAGTAAAACAACAGAAACCTGCCCAGACTGAGTGTGTGGTGTGATGTGTTTTGCAAACATGGGCACTCTAAGTTCACACAGCTGTAAAACTTGAGAATATCCTCCTGTGGCCTCTCATGCTCACAGATACTTACCTTAGATCTCTGAGAGGTTGGGGCCATGACCGAAGGAAGTTGGACATGTCACTGAATGGGATTTATTGAAATCAGGGCAGACATTTGTGGAGTTCTATTTTTACAATGCCTGAAAATAAAGCACAAGATGCTGTTCATAAACTCTTTTGCTGCTGAAGCAAGAAAGAATTTCTATAACTCAGTCAGATCCACTACTTCTGTTTTTGTTTGGTGTTTGTTTTTTTTTTGGTTGTTTGTATGTTTTTGGTTTTTGTTTTGTTTTATTAAAAAACCAAAAGCTTTTTAAAAGTAATATTTGAAACAAAATCAGGGAGGGAAAAAGAAAACTGATTAAATATTGGATTTTCAAAGGCAGTTGTGTAGAATACAAAATAAATATTTAATAAATTTTAAAAATTCAAACTTTGCAATCAAAATATTTTCTGTTATTCTGAATTTTGCTATTGTCATTTTGATGTAAATTTTAAGGACAGAAGTCCTCATGCTGCTATTCATCCAAGTACTCATGCACATGTTAATGTTTAAAAGTGTTTTAAGTCTGATTGAAGTTAATGATATGAACTAAAAAGTTTTGCTGACTTGGGAACCAAGTGTCAAGTTACCATGAAAGAAAAACCTTAATTTTGTTTCTTCTTAAATACGATCATGTAATGTGAGTTGTTATTCTCATGAGTACATTGGCTTTTGTATCCATTGAGATTCAAAGATGATGATTGCAAAGACCTGGTAACATAATATGACATTTAAAGGACAGGGCTGCTGGGATTTTTATCTAGAAGTAAGTTTCTTCCCTCTTGATTAGAGTCAAAAGGAAATCAAATTGCTTTGGGGAAAAAACACATAGGACAGAAGGTGATAACATTAAACATTAATTTGGAAATACAGGAAACAACTGTGAAGGTGGTCACTCCAGGTATGAGTGCTATCCGTAGCAGATTTTTTTTTTTCTAAAATTTGAAGTAGCAAAATTACTTTAAAAGGGGACACTAGCTTCAATCAGTGAGTAAGTTGAAGCTACTGTTCCATAAAAACTGTTTCTCTCCAAAAAATTACTCTGAATGAATTTTTTGTCTGCCTTTTAACAGATGCTATCACAGGGAACAGTTCTCCTGAGAATTGGCTTTATCATTCTGTCCCTGGTATCTTTTGGACTGCTTATGGAGAACAAGTAAGATACAAAATATGGGGGGGTTTTCTTAATTCTTTCATTATGGATTATTTATAACTATATGTAAGTCTCAGAAATTATATTGATAAAGAAATATCATTACCCAGACCCATACATGGGTGTCTGTTGACTAGGAAATAACACATGACTAGCTGGCACCTAAATCCAGGATTGTTCCCATAGCAAGTAGTGACTACATCTGTATTGTCCCTGCAGAAAAGTTTTGGGATGGGTTTGTCATGTCTTCCTCTGTGCTTGCATTTATTGGGTCTGTGTTTGGGACAATGGCAGGTGAGTGGGGCCTGCCAGCTGTGTGAGGCTGATCAGGGTCAGATTGTGCGAGCCCTTGGGGCCAGATACAGTGATGGTATATGAAGAGTACACAGTGTGGCTCAGAGTAGGCTCAAAATCATGTGAAAGATGGTGTAGACTTGAGACTGAACTTAATCAGTATGGCTTCAAATGAAATTGGATCTTGAATTCACCAGGCCAGTGAGATACATTACGAAGTAGTCCATATGGGTGCTGTGGACCTAAAGAAGAGTAAGCAGCATCCGCAGTTTCTTACAAAGAATTTATTTGCCCTGACAGACAAGAAATGTGGAATAGAAGTTTCCTTGGAGGCTGAGGTGCAAGTATGGCTTTGCACATGCTGTTCGTTATGTTTTCAGAAAGAGATGGCTTTCACTTTTAAGGACTGAACAGTTTGATTCAGGATAGGTAAAAATCTGTCAACATGCCAGACATGTGAATAATCTAGGGAGTTAATGAAGAGTAATTAGTAAAAATTTACGTAAGTGGACCACTGAGAAGATTCTGAACTCCTTATGTTGCAGTTATCAGAATTTTGTTGTGGTAATTTTTGAGATCAAAGGACAGTAACTAAATATACAGCTCCATTTGTGTTAGTTCAATTATATTTTACAAGTATGGGTATTCTCACCACCAGCAAATTTATGGTTGTAAGTAAGGCCATGTAAGCTATATACCATAAAAACTATAACTTTAAGAAAGATGACTTAACATTAAGTGCAGGACATCACAGACTAATTCTATTTTCTCTTTTTCACTGAACTTAGCAAAGAAGAAAAGATTGGAAGTTAATGCAAATTGATTCCCTTTTCTAGGTCCAAAGCAGGAATTTTGGAAATCATCCGCTGTTTAGTCTTCATAGGTGTTTACAAACTTGGCTACTTTAGAAGTCAGTTTTCCTTCTTGGGCTATGCATATGAGGTAAGACGTTTATTTTAAAATGTCTATGCTGGTTATTCTACATTTTTTTATCTTTTTACAAAAAAACTACAATAAATATCTATTTTATTTTTTATTATTATTATGCTATTTGAATAACATATTCTTTTTTTCTTATTTCATTATTTTTCACTTTTTATGATTATTTTGTAAGACAATTATTCAGGTTTGCTCCTGAGATGCCTGTTTTCCTTGAAAAAAATGGTCATGAAAGAGTGCATTTACCACTTGCAAAAAAAAATTACTTGTGGCCACATGCTTTGGAGTGAATAATTGTAATGCATTGCTGAATTGGAATTGCTTAGTTCTCTTTTTAAGGGAGAAATCTGAAAATTCTTGGAGGCTGGAAGAACCTAAATATAAAGTATTTTGCTCTGTATTAATCCTGTGCATCAGAAAAAGACTTTTAGCCCTTGACAAGGAGTGGATACAGGACTAAATAGACCTGTGCTCTGATTAGGTGTGGTTACTTCTGTGTTCTTAGCATTTGCTTTTATCCTGTTCATGTCTTCTGCTTTTTATTATTTTCCTTTTCAGTACAGTTGGTATTTCATCCTTTTTTAATATTATCACAATAAAATAACAATAGTCACTGTTAGTATTCCTGTCTGAACATCACCAAGCTACCTATACGTTGGTTACCAGAAAATAATGGTTATTCATAACCAACAAAATTATGAATGGGTGGCTGGATTAGCAGAACCCCATCAGAAAGTTACTCTTTGGCTTAAAATAAGAAAAAAAAGTCAAATAAAACAGTTGGAACTGAGGCTCAAACAAGGTCAAAATGGTTCCTTTGACTTCAAACATATACAAAATTTATAGCATCTTGCCCAGTTGGAAGTTTCTGGTAGTGGTTTTGCTTCTCCTGCTTTTCTAAGAGAAAAGAAAGTAGAAAAATGTAAAAAAAATCTACTGCTACTGTGGATCTGGGAGGTTTTTCTGCGTTTTGTTCTTGGTTTTTGTTTTGGGAGGGGGTGGTTGTTGTTGTTGTTTGTTTTTTGGAGGTTTTTTTTTTTTTTTTTTTTTTTTTTTTGGTTGGTTGGTTGGTTTGGCTTTTGGAGTTTTTTTGCCTCAGTTGGAAAACAATAGCTATTAGACAATATTTAAAGCTAGATAAATGCCACTAACTGACAATTTTTCAATTTCCCCCTTGCCTGCTTGTCACATTGTCAAAGCTTTGGTGTATTAATCCAATGGTTCTTGAATTCCTTTGATAGGAGCCTGCAAGAATTCAGCAGGTTTTTTAAGAGGTTTACTTAAATATAATTTGGAAAATGTTTGTAAAATTTCCTGAGTGGCCTAATACAGTAGAAGGACTTGAAGTAACAAATTCTAAAATTTTGGAACTATTTATCTTGCCCTTAAGACATAGCTTTCAGATTTGAATTATATAGATATTCTAAGTGAACTCTGGGAGAATTATGTCATAATATAAACCTCAGTACCTGCCTGCCCTGCTGAGTTCTTTATTCTTATATAAAAGTGTCTTTTACTAAAAAATGAGTGGAAAAAACACATTAGATTTTTATTCCTATTGTTTATAGGGAATTCTATAGCTTCCTTTTCTTTCATAAAGAAGAGAATAAAATGGAGTGGTTCTTGCTCTGTTCTTTACCTGTTTCTGTCATTAAAAGAAATACTTTATTGTCATCTTGAGTTCTTCTCTACTGTACTTTCCTATACTGCCTTTTTTTATTTTTATATCCTTCACATTACAGTTATTTGTTGTTCTTTTTTTAGTCCTTGGTTTGACACTGACTATGTAGTCCATTTTTAGCAAGAGACAGGACTACCTTGCTCACAATTTTTGTTTGAAAATACTGAAGAAAATAGGTGTCTTTCAAATAATTGGCTCTTGGGCAGACCAGAATAGACGATGTTTCTGAGTGGTGCCGATATTTTCTACATTTGACACTTTATCACAAATCAACAATTTCATGATATTAATAGCTTTTATGATCAGAGAATCATAGAATAATAGAATACTTTGAGTATGAAGTATAAAGATCCTCTAGTCCAATCCCCTGCAATTAGCAGAGACATCTTCAACTACATCAGGTTGCTCTGAGCCCTGATCAACCTGATCTTGAAAATTTTCAGGGATGAGGCAATCACCACCTCACTGGACAATTTGTTCCTGTGCTTCACCATCTTCACAATAAAAAACGTTTTCCTTTTTGTAGTCTGAAAATTTGTAATGAACTTCAAAGTGCTCTCCATTTTAAAGTAAATTACCCACTTTTAAAATAAATTATCCACTTTTGCTTCCAATGCATTATCCTGGTAGGCATGTTCTTGTGGGTCTAACAGAATTTATGTTAAAAAAAAAAAATCTGAGAGGTTGCTGGAGATTTGTTAATTGATGTTGAAAAGTCTTCAAACATTAACGTTTTACCTCAATACTGACATGATCATTTTGGAACAGCAGTACCAGAAAACATAACAAATGCATAAACAGATGGTTTCTCCAGAAGTTAGGTCTAAAATTCACCTTAAAAACGTTTCTGTTCATCATTCCAAGCTGTTTATCCTTCATAATATAATAACATGGGTAATCTGCTTGATTTTAGAGTTCCTTTGCACTGTTTCACTTTCACATTCTCTTACAAATTTTAAGAGGTGTAAATTAAAACATTTATGTAATAGTTTTGTTTTCCTCATCTAAATATCCCCTCTTTGACATACAACTAGATTTAGCTGACTGATCTTTTTAATCTACTATTTCTAGTAATCATAATCTGTAATATGCTCAGAAATGCTCTGTAATATGCTCTTTACATCTTCATCCTTTTATGTTACCAAATTAACAATTCTTTAGTGATCAGTGTTCAAGAATGAAAGCACAACATCATGTAAAAGAGTTTATATTGACTTTTTCTATAAATTATGCCTTCAAGGTCATAATTACTTAAGGATGAAGAAGTGTTTCAAGAATTTAACAAACAATTCTTTCTCAGAATTCTGAAGTCAATGGTGCACATTGCAGCAGATAAGTGCAAGACTGATATTACCAAAAGCATGTTCAATCATTACTGAAAAAGTATATTACTATGTTTGATATGGGAGGGGGGGGATTTTCTGCTACTATGTTTCATATGTTCCTATTTCTCAAGACTACTTTAGAACCAGTAGATAAGATTTCTAAAAAACGTATCCAATACTGTTTGAAGGGTATTCTAACTACCAAAAATAGGTGCTTTAAACTGAAAATTATTGTGTTTGGCTCATAAGAAGGTTTGACAATTTTCAGAATTACTGCATTGGAAGAATGTCTTCTGGGGGGAAACTAAATGGGAAATAAAGAAGAAATGAGAGAAAACTTGGGGGTCAGTGAGAGAAGGGAGGAGAGCAGAGGAAACAAGGAGCAAGCCTTTCCCACTTTGCCATTAGATTAGCTCAGGTGGGCATGAAAAAAGCAGCTGAAGACAACAATCTGAGCAGAAGGAGCAGTCCTGCCCTCTGTTTCCATCCTCTTCTCCTCCTTGCTGCCCTGCTAACTGCTGCTAACTGCTAGCTGGGCTGACTTAGCCAGACAAATTTTTTTTTCAGGTAAGTGATACAACTTTCTGTGGAGCAAGAAAGTTTCTTAATGCTAAAGCTCAGGGAATGAGGAAGCAAAATGATATTATATGTGTATAAAAAAGAAAGAAAGACTTCTGCTTTTGCTAAAGCTGCAATCTTAATATGTTGTTTTCTGCAGTTAAGTTAAAACAGCATTGGCTCCATCAATACTTTGAAGTTGTGTGTTATCAGATTTGGTTCCTTAAGAAAATTGTGTTATTTTTCTGATAATTTAAATATATTGTCCTCTCTGCTATTGTATTTGAATTCATTCTATGATATACTTGTGGGGATCTCTCCCAGTGTCCTTTTCTTCTCCAATAATTTGAAGTTATCATCACTACAAAAGTGACCCCAGGAGGTGGAACAGTATACATTCCTCAGCATGCATTTTCTGTTCCTTTTCCTGTGTATATTTCATATGGATGATGAGGTGAATGTGGAGGGGGGAGGGAGTGAACTTTTTTGTTGTTGTTTTTTGAGGTTTTATGTTTTATTTGTTTATTTAAGAAGAAAGTGGTGGTTTATGAGGAACTTTTGATATCTTAAGGAAGTCATTTCTTGGGTGGTAGTCAGTGAAAACCTCAGTGACAGGGAATATATTTCACTGGTTTGAAGAGCTGGTGTGTTTCTTTTGAGAATCTGCTGCCACATCCCATACTAGTTAGCTTTCTTTAGGCTGATTACTTCATGCCTGCGTAATGTGATGATTGTGTGTATTACTAAAGCCAAATCATTTTCTGTCAGACTGGGCCTGGAGCCTCCTAACCACCTGGAGGTAGCAGAAAACATTGCTTGTGTGTTCAGTTATGTGATGGTTCAGCAGGCACGATATGTAAAAATAAATCTGTGCTGATGGTCCACCTCTTTAAAGTGTTTCCATGCAACTACTCTGGTTTGGCATCAGCCAGCATATTCCATGAGCTGAATTTGGTCAAGCTGGCTGTTATTTGACAGTAGTACTAATGAGGAGTAAGTAGAAGTGAGAGCCATTGACATGTTGTTGGAACTCTTGTTTTAAATATTTTCACCAACTCTCATAGTAGCGGCAACTCAGACTCTTAAACTAAGAGGCTAGGAGTAAGGAAGAGGGAGGAAATAGATGTCTGTCTTGATGTGTTAATCTTTTAACTTTGTTGTAGCTAAGGCATTGTATCTGAGAGTAAATCTTTTCATCCTGATGTCTGCATTGCAACTTAATGAGCTGCCTGGGTATGCCACGCTGGCTGGCATGTGTTAATTTACAGGTAGGAAGGACAAAAATTCTAGGGCAACTTTCATGGTGGAAAAGAGAGAAAAAGGGAGGTTTTATACATATGTGATGTTTTAAATTAATAAGTTGTTTTCTTTTCTGTTTTATGTGGGCATGTGGTACGTTAGAAGTGTAACCAGCTTTGGAAGATATACAGAATCTTGTGCTGGAGGGTGTAATTCAGTTCTTAACTAATGAAGGTTAAAATGAGCTTTATTGTGGTCAAATTGCTTATTTACTCCTCCAGAGTATCTAAACTTGGTAAATGCAGCTGTTCCAAAAACTTTTGGAGACAGTATTCTATACCAAATGGACTACTTCTCTGATCTTTGATGCAATTCTGGTATTTCATATGGCATAGGATCTAATTGGTCTGGATAAAATATAAAATATCTCTTTATTAAAGAACTGATTTACACTGCATCCTATGTTCCACAGAAGTCCCTCTTAATGTGATATATTATCACACTACTTATTTCTCCTTTCATCATACAAAGAGTTGCTGTTACCTCACTTGTTTCTTAGTATAATTTACCAGTGTTGGAATACTGACTTATGAGTACAGACATAAAACAAACATTTACTCATAAGAACTTATTTCCACATCAATGATAGTTTTCTGCTCTTTCTTTCAAGCATTTTTTCTTGGTCCCTCGTTAAGATCATCTGTGCCACATTTCAAAGAGCCGCGTGTCCCATATTTGGTTTCCATTAAGGTGAAAGCTCCATGCCCTGTGCTATGATTTATGACCTCAGCATTTATGCAGTCTCTGTGCCCTAACTAGATTGGCTGGTGTATTTCAAATATATTTCAGAAATTAAACTGGAGATGGAAGGAAACTCTGCTGCCTATGATAAAAAGCCTTGTCAACACACATGGAATTAAACAAACACGCCTTGTAATAGTTTTTTTTCTATGTTAGCTTCATTCAGAAAAGTTTGCTATGCCATGCAGTGTATCCCAGGGACTGGACTTTTAATATTCTTGACAACTGCCCTAAGGGGAATAATGTCCCTTAGAAAAAGTCACAGTAAAATCTGGCAGTAGATTAAGTTAGTTTCCACTTAGGTGTGACAGCAGAGTCATTACTGATTTTAGACTTAGCCAGTTTGAGAGTTGGCTTCACCACCATCAACTAAGGACTGTGATGTATAGTTCCAGATGCTCTGGCCAATTGACCGTAAAATTGCTCTGCATTTCTGGCAGAGCAGTTGAGCTGGAGCTTTTAAAATCTCCACTCCCTGAGCTCAACACCCTTCCCCCTCAGCTTAAAAGCTGCTCATTATTCTTCTTCTGCCCGCTGATCTTAGCAAAAGAAAAACTTCTGGAATCAATTAGAAGTGTCTGCACTTGATGAGATTTGCACGTGAGTTCGGAATTGCGAGGCTTTGATAGTGTCAGCCAACAGCTGCAGTTTCAGGTGGTAAAATCGGGGAAGGAATTTTCCAGGGTTTATTTACAATCATAAAATAAAACAAAAATCAAGACAAGTTGGAAACCATCTAAAGTATTGTTAAAATGAAGGCTGAGTTGCATTATATATTTATTTTGTCTGAAAAAAAAGTAAACTGGTAGTTTATTATCAGGATCTTTTCAATTACCTTGCAATTACTAGGCTGTATAGAGCAGCTGTAATAAAATGCAAGCTATGGTCTGCTTGCTGTAGTCTTATCTATGAAAGAAGCATCTGATATTACTTTTGTCACTTTAATTGTTTGACAAGACAAGGAGGTAGCCATACTTAATAGAAATCAGAAGCATGTAGTCAAAGATAAAGCAAAGGTAGTACTCTGAAAACAGAAAATACGTGTTCACGTGTACTGACTGAAATTTTGTTTTCTTCTGTCAATACTGCGCTCATAAAGTTTATTTTCTAGCCCTTCTTATCCCATAGCAGTGATTGACATGTAGCTGTATGCAGTGTTTCCATTTTAAAGGTAACAGCCATGCCAATGAGATTATTAATGTTCGGTTGTATATCTGAGAGTTTCTGCAAAAATGAAGCTCCTCTATTTCACACATCTTGTTACTGATGTGATTTGGTTTGTTAGTCAAAGCATAATTTTTTCTATTAGCCAGTAATGCTACAAACCCTGTCAAACTGCATTCTTTTCTGCAATATAATAACACATGGATAATGATAGAGATGTCCATACTAGTGAATTGCTTCACCGATATTAGTCCCTAGTGACAACTGACATATTCCACATGGGTAGATGTTTGTCTGTGTAACTGTAGTTGCAGTACTAGAGGGTTTTGGGGTTCTTTTTGGGGAGGGAGTTGAGTTGGGGTTTTTTTTTGTTTTGGTTTGGTTTTTGTGTTGGGATTTTTTTTGTTAATGCACAGATACATAAATTTGTTTCATACCCAGTTTTTCCACAGATGTGGAAGACTCATGTTTCCTACTCTTGACAGAGCCGTTGCTTATTGATCACTTTACACTTTCATGAAATTTACATGCAAAGTTGATTTTAAGATGTCATGTAAAGTACATTGCAATGTCTAAGAGTCAAAGGCAGGCTAGGATGGGCAGTTTGTGTGTCCTGAATGAAAGGCATTGACTTACTTGTGGAGATTCCCCTTCCATGCAGTTGTGTGGAGAGAAGCAGAAGATGCAGTCTGAGGAATGCAGAAAATATCTCCCAGCCATGAAGAGCACCCCTGAGTAGGGAGGATTCTAGCATGGCTGTGCATGACCAGTATGTGTGTGTTCTCTGGCCTGTCTTTAGCCCATCAAGCTCACCCACATGTATGTGCTTATCAGCACAGCCTGATATGCAAAATTCCTCTTTAGGAATTATCCTAAAGAGAGAAGACTCATATCTGTGTTCCCAAGACAACAAATACAAATTACTTAGTTTGAATTTTATCTTCAAATAGGATAGGCTGAGTGATTGAATTAACTTTTAAGAGATAAAAGCTTTAATGCAACAAGCTGTTTCTTATGTGGAAAATATCTGGGTTTGGCACATACAAGGTCACCACAAAGAACCAACCTGGTATTTAAAATATTCTGGTACAATTTAAATAGAGAAACCCAAATATTAAAAATGCATGTAGTCCAGGGCTGCTCAATATTTTCATCCTGCAAGGGAAATGGTATATGACTCTTCTTCCCATAAATGTCCTTTCCCACTTCTGTAATAGTGAGCAGAACATGGCAGCTATGAAAATTTAAAATTTCTGTAACAGAATGTCTATGTAGGACGCACAGATTTGGACTATAATTTAGCCCATTGGAAATCTAACTGAATACATTTGTGCAGGAAAGCAGAAATTAATTCAAAATGTTCTATAATATGTTTTATTACTTTTTAAAAATCATAAATGCTATCTTCTGTTTAGTAATTTTTTTTCAGAAGCTTCTTGTGAAAAACAAAGAAAGAAAAGCACAGTACAAGTTGAGCCTCTGTTTTCCTACTAGCAGCACCTGAAATAACTACAGAGATTGAAAACTAGTTCATGACATCTGGGCAATTGCATGCTAAATTCTAACCAGCCAGTGCCTTTTGTCTAAAGTGGGCAATAGATCAGTAAGATAAAATCAAGCCATTGTCTATGCTGTGATTTATTTCCTTTATTACTGCCTTGTTATAGCATTCCCCTGTACAAGTTCTGTTTTCTATGATGTTTAGAGTCAGAGTATAAAAGAATATAGAGAAAGCAACAATGCTATATTTGATTTGATGTTTGGGTATTACACAGCACAAAGAGAATGTTTTAAAATTTCCTTCTCCTGCCAATGCCAAATAAAAATTGCCTGATGAAAGAAGATTAGCAAATGCTGTGTTTAGCAACTGGTTACCAAATGCAGAACACACAAAACACTTTCTATGTTTAGAAGTTAGAAATAGGTGTTATGAGAAAAAAGTAAATGTAAAGCTTTAGTTATCACTTGAAACCAAGGCAAAATAATACAGCAACCCCCTATAGAGTCTGGGAGTGATCACATCTGTCCTGACAGAATTTGTTTGGTTTATCTTCATGTGGAAACCATGAAATGTTTGAATAAGTTGTTTATTTTGCTGATTGGAAGCTAATACAGTTGAAGATGCCTGGTTTCAGTTTGAACATTTTAGATTTTGTTTTATGGAGAAAGGGATGCTGTATTTTGTCCTTAGCTGTAATCTGAATTCATTACTCAATTGAATATGACTATAACTCTCTAAATCTATTCATTTCTTCTCTTTTTTTGCTCCATGTAGCTTGCCTACAAAGAATGGTCAGATACGTGGAAACGGCTAAAAGTGGTAGTGAAGCAGGATGCTGAGAGGCAGAAGTCTGGGCATTAACTGCATTGTTTTATACCTACTTCATAGCTCTTTCCACTTCCTTTTGAGACCAACCTAGTTAGTTTGTAACATTGTAGGGAAGATACCTGTCCTTGCATATGCATAAAAGGGCCTGTCCCACTTCTGCTTGCTGTGTAAGCAGTGAATATAGTTGCCATCATCATGGCTGAATTCCTGATCATTTTTTTTTCCAGGCTTAGATGTGAAACCTATTTGTGAAACAGTTTCCTTATTTAGAAAAGTCAAGGGGGGGTGGGTATATATACATATTTTTTAAAGTTCTTAGTAATTTTCAGCTGAGAACATTCTAGCACAGGATGAGAGGTGTTCAGGAGTATAATTCTAACTTTTTTTGGGCTATCTTTGCTTCTAATGCAAGTGTTGCCCTACAGTGAATCCATTCCAAATGTAGCTTTCTGTACTATGTGCATGGATGGTAATTAGTTCCTGGGGTTATCTGAGGCTTACTAAACTGCATCCTCAGACCATAAAACATGTAAAAAGTAGGAATTCATCTGTCAGACTTGTGAATTGGACCTAAAAATGTGTTACTGAGATACCAACAGCTGAGAAGAGCTTCTTGCTAGAAGCAACTTGCTAGAATCTCCCTTGCTTTCTGGAGAGCAGTCTAAAATGTACAGTTCAATAAAAAAAAAAACCATGGCATATGCTTTAACAAGCACTAAAAAAATTGAGACTTTTCTAAATAAAAAGATATGGAACTCCTTACTCCTTATCTTCCCTTTTATTACTTCTGCTTTTTTTTTGGTCCTTTTTTCCCATGTGTGAGAAATGAAAAGATAGTAAAGGAAAATGGAGAGGATTAGGGAAAACTTTTCTAGTTTCTAACCAGCCAAATAAAATACAACCTATAAAATATTTCGGGGTCCATGAAAATTGGAAGTCACTTATTTTACAAAATGTTAAGCCAAACACAAACAGGTGAGAGGTTAGAGGTGGGTAGTTAGAATGTGTCATCCGACCTGGGTTGATACACTTTCATTTCACTTTGTTTTGTTGGGTTTTTTTCACCCCACTATTAAAAAATAACACTCAGATAGCAGAATAAATTATTGCCTGAAACAAAAGCATCTCACTCAAATTGCTTGGTTTAAAAGTCAAAAATCTTCAACTTGCTGTGAGTTCATTAATCTTGAAATAACACATTTCAAGAAAAGAAAATTCTTTGTTTTAGTTGTCCCATCTCTACTTCTAAGAGCAGAGAGAGATAAGTGAGCGTTTTGTCTAAGTGGCTATCTGAAGATCTTGCTGTTGAAAGTAAGAAGCTTTTCATTAACAGAGGGAAACTGGATATTTGAAAAAGCAAACACTGTCTAGTTTTAACACAGTTCTGGGTATTGGTAGAACATTAGTGCCTTGGATTCAGGTCAGCTCTTTCGCACTGTTTTTGTTCGGTCATTTTACATTACTCAAGGGTAGCTCACTTGACACAGATAAAGAATTCCAGAGTACTCCGATGAAGAATAGTGATAGAACCAATATTGTTATATAGCCTTAATTTTTATAGAAATTGGTGCAACCACAGTAGGATGTTTTCAGATCTCTTATTGGACAATTTATCACCTTCTAAATAATCACTAATTTCTGCCAAGTTCTTATAAAAAGTCTCAATCCACTAAATTAATCAAGTCTGCTCATTCCAGTGAACTCCTGACTAGTGGAGAGTTAAGAAGAAGGAAACAGGTTCTTTAGTGGATCCAGGTTTATTTTTTTGGCTTTGCAAGCTCTCTGACTTTCACAACTTATTAGCATCAAATAAAAATCAAAGCATCAGATTGCAAAAATAACAAAAAATAATGGCTGTGAAAGCAGCAAGCAGGAAAAATTGGTCCATTTTTCCTAGATAATGCAAATAAAATCTGCCCAACTACTTACTTTGAGTCCTCTACTGTTTTATTTTGATATTTTTCGTGACTAAATTGCATGATCTTCATGATTTTATTTTGCTTTGTGCAGTAATCCATAATAATAAACTCTACACAGAAGCATATTTGGGCATATATGCTAGTAATTTCAGAGAACCCATGATAGATTTGGCAGCGGAGATTCTGCTTTTCAGAACTGTACATTTGTGGACAAATTGTTTGCCTCTTGACTTAGACAGAGTCTTTGGAATGTAAATCATCTTTGGAAAACTGTTGTTAAAGGAGAACTGTGTTGTTAGCTTAATTGCTAAGAAACAAGCTAGGGTTGATACCCTTAAAAATTCTACTGAATGTCTACTTGTTTGAAGGAGAACTCAAAAAAACAGGTGTTGTGCCTTTAGCCCAAAGTGTGGTCCTTTGGGAGAAGGATGTGAGAATGTATGACTATCAAGTATATTATCAAATGGACAGATTTAAAGTATAGTGGAAAGAAAATGGCATGAGGGATGGCAGGCACACAGCCTTCGCAGTCCGTGAAGGGTACATGTGGTCCAAAGGGTAGCTGTAATGGTCTGAGAGAGAGGGTAAAGGTGGAAAGCAGGGAGCATCTGTACATTCTCCCAAACTCTGTTATTACTTCATTCATTAAGGATCTGAATTACTAGAAGTTGCTTATGTGAACCTACAATACTGTAGAACTCGTATTTTGCAAGGAGGGTGGGAAATGAGAGAAGAACCTTGGGTTTGCATGGCATTATCTGCAATTATTAATTATCTTTTACATCTTTCCAGCCCAGATGCCCTGATTTCTAAGGTCTTTAGACAAGTCCTTGCAAACAGATCATCTCTGTAGTTTGGTGACAAGGTCATGGAATCATAGTGAGATACACAGGCACATACTGACCTTATTTCCTCAGTGGTCATGAGTTGCTGAATCAGTGATTTAAGCCTGATTGTGGTGTTGGATTTTCTTTCCTGAATTACAGATGAGACATTGCTATTGTTAATATTCATTAGCATAAGTTTTCTTCTTTAAAATTTTTATGAAGTTGTCAAAATTGCAGGTTCAGCTAATGTTGTATAAATGCCAGGCAAGAATGCTATATGACTGTTCTCCAGCATCATTTCCCTATTACAGCTAATGCAGTCCATCTCACTGAAACCAAAAAGCTATTGCCAGTACACCTCTTAAATTATTCTCAAGCTGCCAGCTGTGCCATTTGCCTTTGATCCTTTCTTTCATGGTAATTGTCATACTGAAACGTAAAACTAAAATATATTCTGTACCAAGAGCCACCTTTTCATACTTCTGGAGGATATTTTTCCTCATGGGATTACTGCAGATTTTATACTAATAATAGTCTTCTCTATGTGCTATTGCTGCCATCATGTGCAATTATATAATTATGTATGTGTAACTATTCATGTACAGTAATCTTAATCGTTAAGTAATGCCAGCTCTCTGGAGCTCCAGCATTTTCTTACTGCTTAATTTAAAAATAACACTTAGTATTACTTGAAACACATGAAACACCTCATTGTTTTATTTTAATGGGAGCTAAAAATTGAAAAATTCTGGTTGAATATGCACTTTGAAGTATGCTGCTGACCAGAAGAATAGGTTGCCTTATTAATAGATGAAATTCGTAGTTTCGTGACTTGCTTTCATGATTTTATTTACTCTCCCTGATAAGATAATTGGAAAAAAAACTGTGGAGTTGTCAGTGTAAACAAATCTTTCCAGCAGGGAAAACAATTATGTTTACCTTACATGTGTTATTACATGCAAAAGAAATACCTCCAAGATGTTCTTCTGAACAATGTGGTTTAAAAATGCTTTCCAAATATGATTTTTTTATTACTTCTGATTCATGATATTTAGCAAGGAAAATACTTTTCAGTTGTTTATTTAGTGCTTTAGGAATCTCATTTAAAACATTTGTGTGGTTTTGATCTTTACTGTACTAAGGAGGTCCTGAAGCATCATGCTGTCCATTGACTCGACAGTAGTAAATCAGGATTTTAATGTACTAATGAGAGGCTGGTCTGCAAGTAACAAAGCACTTCATCACTACATTCTCTGCTTGCAATGTGCTACTTAAGAATAAATATTCCCCTTGTTAACTTTGAATATCCAGTTAGTAAAGGCATTCAGTCATTCTAACCACTGTGCAAGTTTCTGTCAAGTCCCACAAGAAAGCAATAGTCCTGTGTCTTGGTTTGAATAGACAGGTATCTGCCAAGGAAGATTGGAGTGTCCCTTGGAATGTAAGCCCCCCTCTCCCCCTTTTCAAATTACAATAAATTTGCAATTAAAAGGCTGTCAGGCAAAGATTTTGGGAATAGGTATAGCAGTTTTTTACTAGGGATATTAAAAATACAAATGTTGTAGTACAAAAAAATAAGCAAACAAACAAGGAATCCTAGGAAAAAAAAAAAAAAGAAAAACCAAAAAACTCTGACAGAGTCAGAAATACAACCTGACGCCCTGTTGGTCAGGGTGTTGGAAACAGTCCAAAGTCAGCCCTCCTGGAGTGGCAAATGTGGTCTTGTTGGAAACAGAAATGGTCTTGTGAAGCCAGGAGTCCTGAAGTGGGTCTGGTTTTCCTTTGGGAGTCTTTTGGGAACACCAGAGTGCTTGATGGCACTTGTGCTTCCTTTGTATCTAGGTAGAAATGGTTTGCCTTTTGCTCTCTGGTAGAGCATCTCACAATAGGATGATGAAATGTGTCATGCCATTGGTGAGCTTTAATGGTCCATTAACAGAAGATATTCCCATGGGGGTAGTGGAAGACTGAGCAGAGATAAGAAACAATACCCCACTCAGTTTTTAACAGCTGGCTTGTTATCAGAGAAGGCAGTTACTTTCTTCCTTCTGGAGTTACAACAGATAAGAAAAGACCTCTTCAACCGAGCTTTTGGCCATCTCTATGTTTTGGTCAAGTACTCTTTAAGTATCTAACACTTAGTCTCCTTGGTAACTTATGGGGAAAAAATTCTTTAAAGTAAAAAAGGAGCAAACCTGACCCCCAACATCCTGTTTCCAGGTATGTACAATGTAAACATGAGATTAAAGGCAGCAGATGAAAATAGACAAATTTTAGACAAGTAGATAAATATTACGACCAGAGAGCATTTGTCTAAAAATTGAGCATGTTCGTAATGAAAGATACCAGAAGTAGCTCAGGGAAGAGAGATGTGCTGAAAAGATCCTTCAAATGTTGAAAACAGCCTTACTTTTGAAATGGAAATATACATAAAAAGTAATCACTTATCCAAAGAGACAGTCTAAGACCCATTTATTTCAGTAGCATTGTGGGTGGAGATCAGTGAGGTGTAAAGGTGGTGACAGAGAGGGTTGCTACATCGGAGATATGAGAAAACAAGGGCCTGGAGGAGAAAATTAGATCCATGAATGAATAAGACTGATTATGTCTGGTATGTTAGAAAAGAATCTGTGGATGTGGATGTGGGGAGTCTCAAGACAGGCAGGATTTGAAGATGACATAAAAAATAGTGATGATATCTAGAATTATGGGAAAAGGAGAGAAGATTTATTTGAAAATAGAGGAGAGAAATAATTTTAAATAAATAGAAAATAGAGGAGATAAATAAATAATAAATAAAAGTATATTTAACTTAATCTAACATTCAAACACACAACAGTATTGGGAAAGAGTTCTATGGTGGGGTGAGGGGGATGAGACTCGAAGAAAAGAGTGGGATCTGCATAGAGATTATAGAATTTGCACTGGGATTAATAGTATCTAGAGAAGCACAGAACAAAGAAAAAGAGTGGTTTATGTTGTATAATTAAGATACACAAGAATGGTGTGTCTTAGCTATATAGAAGATGGCATAAAAAATTGATGTTACCAAGCCTTTTAAAATGGCTAAAATAAACTCTATAAAAGATCTACAAATAGATCTTTTTGAATAAAAGCAAAAGTTATAGACATATATTTAATTTAATAAACTGTTCAGATTCATAGCAGAAGAATAGATTTATCCTTTTATTCCTGGTGGTGAAACTTTTTTTAGTTTGTTTTTTTGAATACATGAAAGTTAAATTTTCTGGAAACTGGGACAAAACATGTTCCCTGGTATGTGGCACTAGAGTGCTCTCACACCAGAGACTTTACTATTGTCAGAGAGGATTCATCTGTGACATAGTGACTGTTCAGCCACCAATGTCTTCTGCAAGAGCAGAAATGGATTGTAGTGTTGAGAAATCAGTAAACAATGTTTATGACACATCAATAGCCAGAAGAATTAAAGATGAGAGTGCTAAATAGGATTTAAATATTTACCATTAACAGTCCTATCTGGTGCATGCAAAAACATATAGATTCTTCACTTTAATCTGTGCAAAATTTTAGTTCTCTTCATATGGAAAAGGGCCCTCTGAAATAAACCTTAGTATACAAAATCATTTCCAGAAAGAAGGAAGTAATTAATTCCATAGAAAATCTGAAGTAATATATAAGCAACAATAAAGAAGGATTTCAGGAGAGAACTTCAAATAATTGAAATTCTAGTGAGACATAAGGACACTGGAAGACTCTAGGAAGGGAAGAGGTAAAGAAAAATAGTGATGAAGTTACGTAAAAAGATATACAATGAAAGGAAGGAAAAGAGAAAGCAACATGGTTTATCAGGTAAATAAAAATTTAATGGAAAAAATATGATGATGATTATTATTATAATAAATGGTATTGCTGTCACTTGTTTCTAGGAATCAAAAGTTAATATCTATTCACTGAAGTGTTACACCATATAGTTCTAATAAGTGAAAAGCAGTTAAATAAAAGTCAAAATCAAATCTACACAAAGGCTTGAGAAGTCTCATAACAGAAAGTTTGGTGCCATTTTCAAAAAGTAAACAGCATCCTGAAGTGAGATAATCTGAGTTGTTGGGCTTTTTCTGAAAGAGAGAGAATGAAGATGTATAGTCAAGTATTTATGGTGAAAATAGTAAACACTCCCTTTGAAAATATTTTAATTTTTAAACAACTTTAACATTCTGGGACTATTCTGGATGATCTACTGCACCTGAGGGAATGGCTCTAAAGTTTCACTATGATTGCTACTATTTTTTTTTTTTTTTTTTTTGCTTTACTTTTTTAAAAAAATTATATATGCATGCATTTTCAGGAGTGGAAGACATTTCACGTTGATGTACATTTAAGTAGATTATAGAACCAACAAGAAATTATTACCTTCTTGAAAAGCAGTGCAATGGGGAAAGTCTTAGATAATAAGAACATCTACTGTGAAGTTTTGCATTTGATACTGCTATTTAAAATAGCTATAGTACATACTTTGTGTGTGAGTGAAAAACATGGAAATGTTTACATCTGAGTGATCTATTTTAAGTAAAAGACATATATTGTTTAGGTGCTAGTGAGAAGTGTGAATATTGTGATTGGCTACTGCACAGAAACTTTCAGACAGGTAGTATGTGGAAAGCAAATGAATTGCTACTGTGTAAGTTTAAAACTGTAGATGCAAAAGCTAAAATAATATTTAACTATACGTGGTATAATGAATCTTTATTGGCAACTGGCATTCACAGACTATTTGAAAGGCGGTATTGGCCAGACACAAGTTATTTGGCAGAGATCTTGCCTAGTATATATTTGCAGAGCCTGTCTGCATAAGGATGCTGGCAGCTTTATCCTGATTTCTATTCCAGGTGACAAATTTCTATCCAAGCATATGAGTGATCAAATATTTTCCACTGGAATCTGGGCACTGTAAAATTTCTGAAGCTGAGTAGAAAAATTGAAGGATTTGCTTAAACTATAATAGTCTCTGCATACCACAGTGACGGCAAAATATTTCCACTTGGGCAACATCAGGGTGAACAGTGCAGAATTGAATTGAACATTTTTTCTGTAATACTGATTGTATTTTGTTGCCACTTCTTAATGGCACCTTCTCCTAACCTAGAAGCTGTGATCACTGTACTCTTCGATTAATTTCTGCATGAAAATTAAGCGTTGGAAAGTACTAGTTCACCAACTATCTACCAAAGCAAAGAATGCTGTTCAAACCAGATGAAAGCTATACCATAATCCCATTAGCTTTTTTTTTTTTTTTTTTTTCTGATGCAAAGCCAATTAAAAAAGAATAGTTTCCATTAGTTTATTTGTCTTTCCTGGAGCAATTACAATTGCTAAACTTTCCTAAACTATATAAATGTGGAGTCTCCGCTTGTGACAGGTTGTTTAAATTTATAACTAAAGCTAGCATTTCCATCTCCAATAAAAACCAAACAGACATTTAATTATGGTGCGTGACATTTCTGACTAAAATAGAGCCAACAAATCCTGTCGGACAACTCTCATTGTTCATGGATTTTGAACAAATTGGGGATCTGTGAATTTATAGCCAGGTTTTTCTCTACTATTGTTTAAAATAGCACACATGGAAAACACGCCATGGGTGTGTTGTAATTCAGCTTTAATGATGTAACACTTGGTTTCAGTCAATCGTTGGAGGATTGCAGTAACACTGGTTTAGTGCTTCAGACATTGCATGTTCCGTAGCAATTATAGCCCAGCTTTCAATAATGGCTGTTGGCGGGGTATCCACATGTGAAGTCATAGCAATTTTGTGAAAGAGCTAATAAAAATACACCTGCCTTGTAGTGGAAAACGAGCCTTTAATATATTTGCTTTGAAGTTGACTGAAGCCCACAGCATTAACTAAAAGATACCAGTATTATGATGCAGTAATCCACTCCCCCAGGGGAAGTCAGGGGATTGAAATATGAAAGGCTACTATTTTCTAGTCACATATTTTTTAGTCACCATAACATCATAAAGAAAAAATGGAAATAACAAGGTGATAATAAAAACTGGAAGAGTTGGTAACTCCAAAATTAGAAATATGCAAAGCAATCCCAAACCATAATTCAGGGATGCTACATCTTAAGTGATGCATAATGATTCAGTTGTTAGTTCTAGTATGATTCCTTACTTAAATATATCCAAACATACTTTTAGTTGAAACAATATATGGAACATTAAAATAGCATTTATGGAAAAAAAAATTCAGACAAATTCTTGTTTTTGTGTTCTGGGTGATTTTAACTTTTGACAAGATTTTCACTCAGCCACTGACTGTTTACAGCCATTAATAATGCTCAATTTGTTTTCTTGACCAAAAGATCTAGGATGAATTCTTTTTTTCTTTTTGTTATGTTTTCTTTTTTTTTCTATCCTGATATACTTCATATGTTTTGAATTCTTCTCCATTTTAGGAAGCATTAGTGGTTACCTCCTTGTGGCATATACAGTCAAGCTATGTGTCTTTCTAGGGCAGTCCATAATGCAGTAGTTACATGCAGTTATAAACTTCTGCTTGGAAGAAGTGTAACAAAGTATATTTTCAATAAATGATGGGAAAAAAATGCAACCTCCTTAACTGCTTCTAAAATGAGAATTGTGACTTGGAGGATCCATACCTGCCTATTGCTAAATAAATGATTGCTTGGGCAAATGACAGAATCTTTCTTTGTGTTGGTTTAACTGAGTGGAAAATGCATCCAAGAATACCCACATTCTAATGCATTTATTAGTTATTATTACTCTGGTAGGAAAGACTCTCTAGAATTACAATATCAAAGGACCTTAAGCAACTGGAAGTTACACTGTCAAAGGAAACCCATTCCTTGGGTCCTTGGTTTGTTTTTTTTTTCTGCACAAAACTCTGTTGCCTATTGTCATGTAGATGGCTGTACTGGTCTTACTGGTGATCATGCCTAAAGAAACTTCAAGTCAGCCATGTATAATTAGACCTCAGCTTAGGCTTGCAGTTGTTCTGTGTGATATATTATGCAGCTATTTTGGAATCACTGTTGATAAAATTAAAATCCAAACTGCAAAAAACACCCTGTATGAGTATATAAACAAATGGGTCTCCTAATTGCAGTAAAAGTGACTAAGAAGTAAAAATGATTGGTTTATTCTTAGCACAACAAGATTAATCAGGAGATTAGCAGAGCTACTTCCATATTAATCACTAGATGTAATTTATGAAAAAAAATCTAGAACATTTTGTCAGGAATTTTTGAGCTGCAACCTGGAGCAGCTCAAGAACTCACAGGACACAAATCCTACAGTCAGACCTCCAGTTTCAGCTGTGTTAGAGGTTCCTCTTAAAATAACCAGAATTTGTATACCTTCAGGGCTGGATGTTGCCTCTCATCCTCATCCTCACACTCACCAACAGTGTAGAGTCCTCTAAGTGGAGAACAGAATGATAAAGGACGCTTAACCCCATGCTGGTCTGATCAAACACCATTCTCTGCTAACACAGGAAGAAACATTCATCAAAGGGATATCACTTGAGAATGATCCTACAAAAACATGCACACATGCTTGACTTCACGTTAATGGGACTATTTAGGTGCATGAAGTTAAGCATGTGTTTTAAATCTTTGCCGGATTGTAGTTTGTATTTCTCTTTCTACTAACCTGAGCCTTTATACTGGGTAGTTACCTTACTGGTCTGAAATGCCAAAAATTCTCTCAGCCTGTGAAGAAGATTTTATATGTCTGAATTCAGTTTTAGATCATCCTTAGTTGCCATAGGATTTTAATCTTGCTGTGTCTGTGGTTTCTATTGTTTGTTTAGGATTAGTAGTACATTTTTACAAATTTCAAATAACTTGTATAGACTTGCTACTTTTTCATAGCAAGTATATATATAATTGCATTTCAAATAAAAACCAGAAATAACTCTTCTTTTTTTATTAAAAATACTATTAATAATGATATAGGCTTCTAACTTTTCTACTAGTTTTTACTCTTAAATACGTCTTTAACTTTCTCTCAACATTGATATAAAAATAAGGGAACTATCTATTTTAATGATTTCTGTTTTATCATTTTGGGAGTGAGTGAACCTGTGCCGTGATTAGAAGATTTCCTATTAAGTGTTCAATTTAGTAAAAATTAATGCAGAGAAGTGCTGAACCGGAGTAAAATACTTAGGCTCTGGAACACAGTGAGCTTTTAAGTAAATACAATGTTGAATCCTGGAGCTAAATTTAAATACACTCTGCAGTCAGTGCTAGTCACAGAAGTTTTGTTTTGCTGGGTAAACCACATATATCAGGAAGCTGAGCTGTTACACTTCCTACAAACTTCATACTACTGTCACTGCATATTTTCCTGCTGTTCTTTTCTTTGTAAAATTCAAGTGTGTAATTTGCATCGCTACTCTGAAAGTAAATTGCTATTGAGTCTTGACACCTGCCAGCAGTGGTATTCATTTCAAGCTGTAAAACACTACTTTGAAATAAATATTGGGAAACTCATTAAATGTTGTCAACTACGTCATCTGTGTTAACATAAAATAAATATTTCTGGATTCTGTTTTCTACTAAAAAAACGAGCAAAACTTTTTGTGAATGCTTTTTTGTACTTAAAAATTATTTTCTAGAGTTAAGTCCCCTGAATTTTATCAATTCTGCACACACACAGTGAATTTTTTCCATGTGTTTCTTTGAGAAGCATGTACAGTTTCTGGTTTTATACTTAGGAAATTCAATATCCAATTAAGGGATTAAGTGGGCCAAGTCAGACAAGAACCCTGAAAATGAAGTTCCCCTATCCTTCATTATTTCCAAGCTGAGACAAAAACTAAATTTAAATGAACTTAAAGGCTGCACGGTGCCTAAACACCATAGAACCTAGGTTCTCACCCTGACTAGTTCTGGATAGAGTTATCCAGTTTTTTCAGATGAACAGAGTGTAATATCCAGGGAAATATTTTTTTTTAATATTAGGAATTTTATTAATAGGTATGCTCATTTCACCTTTATGCTTTACTATCAGGAAACCTCCCTGCCTCATGAGTATATTTATCATGTTTATGTATACTGTGTATAACCAACTTTGGTGGATCTGGACTGAGAAGTGTCATAATCAAATAATCTGTAGAGAAATAATGTACTAAGACAAAGATGATTGAAATCACACAAATTAAGGAGATATTTTCAGCTGGAAAGTGTATAAAATTTAGAAGTAATTTTTTGCTGTGTTGATAGGGTTATTTTTCAGAAGATGAAAAGGAGAATATGAGAAAGAAAAAAATTCTCGTGTCATTAGCTTGATGAGCCCTTCGTACTTGTGGTCCTACAAACCTAAGTCCCCAATTCAGGTCAAAAAAGATTCCAATTTTTTTAAAATTTTCCTCTAAGGGAAGAAAATGCTACATAATAATGCCTGACAAATAACTTGTGATCATTCCACATTTCTCTTGAACTTTCACCAACTCAAATCCTAGTGAGTTCAAACTTCTTGTTTTAATCTGCAGATCTTCCATACAAATTCCTACTCTTCTCAGTGCTCTTGACTGCAAAGAGTTGTCTCTCATCACCACCATTTCATTGGGAAGGTCAATCTTGAGCCCATGCCTGATGGTTTAAATGTCTGTCTTGTTGCTCCTCTCATTTGTGCATCTGATTTCTTAAGTTCTTATTTACTATTGTGTATCTGATTTCTTAAGTTCTTGTTTACTAATGTCTCCCTGAAATCCTCTCACAGGATCTACTTATTTGAGGGCTTCTGAAAGACAGGAGCCAGTGTGTTAGTGCTAGCCAAAACCCCCTTTAGATGGCTGCTAGCTCAAGGGAGCATGGTACAAGCATTCCTCACAATTGTCTCTCTTATCTGTGAGCTCGTTTGTCATTATGTGTTATAAACTCATAAGAAAAAAAGGCAGATTAAGGCCTGCTTGTAATGCTTCACTTACTGAAACTGTGATCTTGATTTCAGCTGCAGAAGCTGACTTTGTTGAAATAGTAAAATTACAAGGCTACCCTAAATTAATTGCTGAATTGCAGGTTAATAGGCACTGTTAGTGCTGCTAGTAGGTGATTTTCAGCCAAAGATACGTTATTAATGTGACCTCTCTGAGGGCCCTGTCCTGGGCCATGCAGCAGATGTGTTGTGGTGGCTGACAGAGAGAAACTCTGAAAGCAATTACAGAGTATAGTTTGTCCTGGAAGTTGCCGAGGAATCCTTCAAATAGTACTAGAGAGCATTGTTATAATGAAACCTGTGAATCTCTGTACAAGACTAGAAATGGAAAGTAGCAGCTCAGAGAGAAGCATATGGCTGAATTTATGTTGGGAGGACAGGAAAGAGTTGTAGACAACAGCCCAGGGGCACAAACCTTTGATGCTCAGAATCATGGCCTCAAGCAGAGGTGTTAAATCAGTATTTCCAGCCTAAAAAAATTTACATCGCCACTGAGACAAATTCAAGTCTCCTGATGGAGCCATCTGATGGAAGGTTTGAGCAGGGAGTTGGATTATGATCATATAAATTAGACCAGATTTTCTGAAGAGGAAATAATGCAGCCGTATACACTTACTGAGTTGGGTTTTTTAAGTGAAATGTCATGATGAAGTATATAGACACTCTGCAAGTTCCTTTGAGGTGTAATTTATAGCTACTGACACACTAAGGAAGGCAACCTTTATATTAAAGTTGTGTAGTTGATAGCCAATGACTAAGCATTAACTAAGCATTAACATGACTAAGCATTAAGTTAAATAAGAATTAATGCCAAATAAGAATTTTGCTACTTTTGATAAAGAAACTTGCTTGCAGTTTTATGTGTACAGCTAACTTCTAGCACAGAATGATAGCCACTGAACTTGATCCTCTTGAATAATTGCGTTATTTTGAATCTGCCTAATAAAACCACTGCCATTTATGTGTCCAAATCAGTTTAATCTAGGCGTAAGTCCATGGGGAAAAAAAAGAGCAAGCTCTATTTTTGCATTTTCACTCATAAATCAAATAGATTTTCAGTTATTTACTTTAATGTTTTACATGTAAAGTGTCATGAATCTCATTGTTGTAGCTTTTTTGTGTATTTTGCAGATTACACCTGGCAGTTTGACAGAAAGCTGTCAGAGTAAATGACCAGAATTAATTACCATTCGGTAGAGTAAAAGTTAGACAGGGATGTGGAACTCATAGGAGCTCCATAGAGTAATATACTACTTTATATTCCTCTATGTTATGGTTCATTAGGTGTATAAATAAATCTTTTCAATATACTTTGGCAGTATGGAAGTAAATTGTCATTTTAAATTAAAATCTCATTAGTGAGATAGTATACATCTCAATATCAGAAATGCACTTATTCCTGTATTGGTGCCATGTTATTAAATTAACTGTCAGTGTTCTCCGGTCACCTGAACTAGATAACAATCAAAAAAGATGTGAAATGGTTCTATTAATTTTGTATTTGAACTCTCTTATATCTCTTCCCACTGCTGCATACCCAGGGGGAAAGAATTCTTTTATTAAGACTGAAGCCTAAAATTCCACTGCCTCAGCTCTTGAGAGAATTGTAGAAAATTATGAACCCTGCCTACAAGCGAGGCAGGGGAAAAAGGGAAAAATAGCCAGTTTACAGGCCTTGGGGGATTAATAAGTCTTCCCATATTCCTTGGAATCCCATTGAACTAAACTTACAGTGAGGCCATGGAGACAAAGGTCTGGTGTCTCTCTCTCCTGATCAAAGTGGAAAACATATTTTTCCCCATTTATTTTATCTCTCAATTCCTATGCCACCATTTGTTTTATAGATTGGAAATTCAAAACTTCGGGTTAGTAAATTAATTTACCAAATAAAAATTAATTGTAAAGGTTTTTACACTGTTATGGTTAGGACATCCTACATATTGAAAGTAAAAATCCCTGTGTTGATGTGGGAGCATTTGTAAAATATTTCTGTAATCTGAAAGTACACTGTTTGTGTACATGTTGGAAAAATCAAAATAGACTGTCAATCTGAAAAAGCTAGAATAAGAGAATTAAAGGATTTGCACATTCTCATCTGAGAATTGTCATGATAGTACTTCTGCAGTGTGCTTGCTTTAAAAGAATTCATCCACTGAATGCAGCAGAAGGGTTGGCCAAACTTTTTTAAACCTAGCTGTAAGGACAGAAAAGAGGGGAAAGTCAGTGGAGAGTGTATATTCAGGGGGGAAAAAAACCCCACACCCTTTTGGATAAAAGGAGCTACTTCCAAAAATATTTTTAAGGCTAGCCACAATTAGGAGACAAAATATGAATAAGTGGGGAGCTGTGGAACAGACCAGCAAAGGAAACAAGAAAAGAGGAAAGTGTCAAAGAGTTCCAAAATACAGTATTTATAGTTCAACAGGAAATTAGCAATAAAGTCACAGTGCTTGTGAGTAGAGTTGAAAGGAGAAAATAGACAGCACTGCAGGGCAGGCTAAGGTAATCCTTTCACTTGCCACAGGCAGCAGAATGCAAAGGGTGGTAAGGAAGGTGTGTTTCCGAATGTAAACCTGTGATGAGTGTAGCTGTGTGCCTACCTTACTATGGCAACATCGCAGGGAAAATGGGTGAGTTAGGCTATTTTACCTCTAGAAATGGGACTTTCTTTGAAAGTGCCAGTCTCTATATTAGAATGGCTTAATACTGCACTTGGAATGTGTTGCAGCCTTATATTTGGCCCAATGAACTGGGAGCAGAATGCAAACATGAAAGATCATAGGAGTTACTTTCATAGAACTTACATGCCTTACTACCTCATACTGTCTTTGTCACTGGTGTCACTGGTGGTCACCATGGTGGTTTGCTTGCACTCTTATCTGCATGTGCTTGACTCGGCCAGATAGAACTGACTAAACAAGGGACAAAATGGGAGATTGAACTTGTGTGAAGACTTTTTTGGTAAGAAAAGCAGGGAAGGGAGCAGAGAATGTAACACTTCTTCTGTAGCAAAGAAATATGGGTCAACTTTCACTTGTGAATTTGCTCATTCTATCCGGCCTCTTTGTGTTCTTTACATACTAATACTGGTTTAACAATACTGGAAAGCTTAGTCTTTTATTCTAGTAAAATATCACTTTCAGAGAAGTCCTGTATTTATTTTATTGTAATTAGCTACCTTCTAGAAAGATGAGAAATTTCAAATGCATCAATGCCAAAAGACGTAATGGCGGATGTGGTTTCAGGTCAAAAAGGAAAAAAAAGTGACACAGACATCTCTGAGGGGATTGTTGAGTATGGTTTGTTGTAGTGGCATCTAATTTAAGGCATCAAAGTTTATTTTGGAGCTGGCCCCAAGTGACTTATATAAGTCTGTCTGTCATCTCTCATTAGTGTGCGCTAGTTGCAAAAGGATGTGGGAAAAAATAATGGATTATGTATTAAATGAAGCTTGGATCTAAAATAAAGGAAATGCTTCCAACTACCAGAGGGTACTTCCACAAAGAATTCAAACCCCCTCTTTCCCACTCCCAAAATATGTCTTTTAACCATTAGTTTATATCATTGTTGTAAACTTAATTTTTAAAAATATGATTTAGTGCATACAAGCTTAATGACACTTCTTTATAGATATCCCTTTCAGTCAATAACTGTTTCATGTTGTCATCACTATGAAGTTATTTGAATGCTTCAGCATAACATGTATGCCCTAACATTATCAGAAAACTCTGACACATTTTTGTATCCAAGCCTAAGAGCAAATTTCAATGCAGGTTTAGGAACAAAATCTTGTCAGATTTGCTTCATTATAAACTTTTCAAGGAAAATGCTAAATGTCTTTTGAAAACGTTTTTGACCTTACTGGTAACTATTTCTGTTTGAAATCTGTATTCTTAGCAATATATTCTACTTATTCAATATTCAGGAGTACTATTAAAAAGTAAGGAGACTACATGGTGCTAAATGTATTATTTCTACTCAGAATTATGGTAAAGAGCATCCATCAGGTCACTGACATCTTCCCTTTCAGTTGAAGTGTGGTAAACCATTTGTTAATGTGCCAAGAAAAATTTAAAAAATCAAAAGTAAAGACAAGAAGGTCATTCATGGCTATTTACTCCCCACTGAAATGAATATGAAGGAATGTTCTTTGTCATGAAATTCCACTTTCGTCCATTTTTTTTCAGAGAGATAAGTGGAGAAAACAAAAGGACTCAGACATTAATTTAGAAATGGGATTAATATCTATGTGTTCATGCATATATAAACAAAAATAAAATGCAAATATTTATTGAACACAAGAAGTAATACACATACACAAGCATTCTATATATTAATACAGTATGCAATATAATATACAATATATGGTAGGAAACACATTAAAAAATTCCTTGGTATTTGCCTTCATAATGATAAGCCAGATGATCATTCATCCTTTTTCTTGCCTCTAGACTTCTGAAATATTTTGACTTTGGTTTTGCTTATCAAAAATACAGTAACAGAGGTGGGGTCACAACTTGTTAGCACTTAGAGATGCATTGATGTTTTTTGATATATTGTTTGGCACTAAAGTGTTTTTTTTTCACCAATATTATGACTGAGAAAGCAAAATCTTTGTAAAATAGTCACTTAGCTTTAAATATTTGTTCAGAGTTTTGCAAAAGAAGCATCTTGATCCCTTTTTTTAAAAATGCAAAAAAAAAAAAAAAAAAAAAGAAAAGAAATTGCTCAAATTGAGCCTGAAATCACCAGCTGTTCTGTCCTATTTTTGTCCTCCAGGTAAACTAATATTGAATAATTTATGTGCAGATTTGGCTGTTCTATTTTGTCTCATGTTCAGAGTTTTAATTGTTCTGCTGCTGCCTAGTCCATAATTTGCTAGACATCACTCCTTTCTTAATGAATACCTACCAAGTGATTACTCCACCATCTAACACCATTTTTATTGTTATGGATATACTGTTCTTGTATTGAGCTCTTCAAGAGGTAATATTCTTATATCGCAAAATTTCATTGCATTTTTTATTTCACCATTTGGATCCATACTTCTAGATTGTAAATTCACCTGTTAGTCCTGCAGCACTGCTGTGTGCTGTAGCCATCAGCATCAGTATGTTCAGCAAATACAGGATAATTAATCAATTTAGCCAGGAATTAAGTTAACCTTTATATATTAGGCTGGCTTCTTAAAAGCACCCTAGTAGACAGAGTACTGAAATACTGAGAGTCTCTGAACAGACCCTTAGTTGCCTTTAGCCAATCTGGTGACAGGTGCATAGAAGTATAGACTGAACCATGGGCTTGAGTTTAGTGGTGGGACATAAAAACTAACAGAACTGAGAATGGTTTGGCCAGGAATGTAGCATACTTTTCTACTGGAGAATGCCCTTCAGACTTCAGAGATGCAAAATCTGAATAGTATTCCAAATTTAAAAAAAAAAAAAAAAAAAAAAAAAAAAAAGAAGCCCTGAAGTGATACTTGATGCATTGTAATTGATAGTATTTTAAAAATAATTGAAATTGATTACTCCCACCTACTCCCCAGTCAAATTCGCAAACTGTTCATTTTGAAAAGTCCCTTTACAAATGTATTGAGTTATAGAGAATCCACAGCTGAGGAACATGTGTTAGCTCAATGTAGCAATGAGAAATAAATAGTTATGCAGTTTGCGCATGTTTCCATTATCAGGTTTCACAATGGACCTCTGCTTCATTGATGCAGCTTATAGTGCACTGTTTTCATGGGAACATAAAGGAAAAAGTGCTAGACTGCTTACCACCAACTGAAGTTAATACAGCATGCAAAACAAAACAATAAAAAATGTAGTTGATGACAAAATTTTGTTTTCACCTTGAACTTCTCACGAGAATCATGTTGTAAAAACAAAAAGTTCACAAATGTTTAAGCAGGATTTTGTATAGAAATCATGACTGTGACAGTTTAAGATGTGATGTTAAATTTCATTTGAATTCTTCTGCATAATATCTGATAATTATTTTTATACCAGCAGACCACTAAGATAGTTCTGTTAGCTTAAATTTAGAGGACTGCAGTGCTCTTTTTATTTGAACTCTAAATATCAGCTTTCCCTGAAACTTGGCTGTTTTGATTGTATAGGCTTGTGGTCAAGAATGGCATAGTTAATTCCTAGTAGTATCTGCTGGTAGATACTATGTAGTATCTATGTATTTGTATTCTATGAAATACAAATGTAATTTGTATTCTATGAAAAGTATGGTTTGTATTCTATGAAAATAGAATACAAATTTGTATTCTATGAAAAGTGCTGATTTTCAATGAGTGATCAGGGATTACACTTAAAAAGAAAATGGAAATTACTCACTGATTCAGAAAAAAAAATAGCCTGATTTCTTTAGGAAATTGTCAAATTCTCTTAGTAATATAACCCAACTTGTAAGCATGGATCGATTTAGCTATTGCACATTAGCACAAAATGCATCACTGATTTTGGATAAGGACTATATGAGATTTCTACCTAAAAGACTTTTGAAAGAATAGTGAGAAATAGTAAATAACTGAGAGAAACATAAAAACTTGTTACTGTCTTTTCCTTTTGTATTCAAAACAGCCTACTTTTCAGACAGAAATGTGAATTTTCACATGCTAGCATTTTTACAGTAAATTTTATGGTAGGTACAGAGGTGAATATAGATATATAAAGTACTGCAGCTTTCAAATGCATATGTAACATATAAGAAGCTTTCATTATGGAGCAAGAAGCTGTGACCTTGTTATTGGAAGGGTCTTTTAGATTATGAAGTCTTTTCCTGAAGTCAACAATGACAGTCATGTAAAAGAAACTTTTATGAGTTTGCACATACTAAAGTGTAGTTATAGATACTGTAAGAGTGTTGTCAAGCTGCACATGGTTTAGGAAATAGTGATTTAGGAAATTAGTAATAATTCCATGACTGCGTTCCAAAATCTTTATGTGACTGATTGTCTTGAGATATTTTCCATAACCCCCAGAGAGCTCAGAGTAGGGGAAGGTGAGGCAAGACAAGAAATTCTGCTGGTTTCCAGGGCCCTGCTGCTCCAGTGCTAGACATTTTAGGCTGTTTGGTAGTTTTATCACAGGGAGACTTGGCAGTTTCAGGCTTGGCTCTCTTCCTTTGCTAAAATGCACTAGGGCCACCACTGTGCGCAGCAGATGAAAGGTAAGATAAGGGAAAAGCAAGGAACTTTAGGATTACCTACTAGTCTTGCACTGTTATCTGCATTAATGAAGAAATGGGGTGCTATTTTAGCCATCTACACTCTTAAGGTTTCAAGGACATCTGAACTTCATTGCAAACAGTAAGCAAAATAAGAAACATTATAAAAATAAGTGGGATATTTTTTCTCTTCATTAATTACTTGCCTTTTAGTAAGAGTCCCCACAGACCAAAAACCGTCAGCTAAATATTGCTGCTGTTTAAAATTCTTTTACCTGGCAATCAGGTGGTGTTGATTTTTTGGGTTGTTTTTTTTTTTTTTTTTTTTTTTTTTTTTTTGGGGGGGGGGGGGCGTTGGTGTTTTTTGTTAGGTTTTTGTTTGTTTGTTTGTTTGTTTTCTGAAAAGTACTACAAACTAAGAAAAATGTTCAGGTACATGAAACACAACAATTTTTAAGGATTGATGTCTTGGTGGAATGTTATAATGTGGCATAGTCAGTGCTACATCACTTTGGTGCCTAAGCTAATATGCTTGAGTTTTCTCAAGCTGCTCATGGCCTTCACCCTTGGGAGCAAGCTCTCTATTTAGTGACAACTTTTTTAAAAACTGCAACATGCATTTACTTCAGGAAAATAGTAATTTTAAAACCTTTGACATATTTCATAGTTATTCCAGCAGAAATTCAACTTTCAATAAAGCCTTTGATATTTGAAAAGGAGGTATTTGAAAAGGAGGTCACTGCTCAGTGAACAAGGTGCACTGTCCTTTTGTGAGAAGTGATATTACACCAATTAAAGTGTTTCCCAAGCATTTGTGTCTTCTTTAGCCTTATACAAATCACAGAAAGTCAACTCCCTCCTTGTTTTCCCTCCCATTTGAAATTCTCTCCAGACCCTGACTGTAGTAAACTGTGTCCTTCTCTCCTCCTCTGCCCGATTCTTTCCCTAACATACCAACAGTGCTATCAGATACTGAGGAGATGATGCAGTTTCACCCTTGATATAAATAATACTGAGACAAATATGATGGATGAGCCACAAGTTCATAGAAACAGGTTAAGTGACATGATGGGTTGTGCTCAGAAGGGCACAGAATACCACTCAAAACTTATAGAGGTAGTGACGATGAACACTGAACTGTACAGCTGAAATAATCTCACATAAAAAGCCTCTTATCCTTCTCCCTTCACCAGTCAGGGTCAGTAACACTTCCTAACTGCCCTTCTGGCAGATGGATTTCTAATCTATCACAGACACTTTGAACAGTGGTCATTCCCATGTAATACATTTCAGTATTTAATTGTTCTTGCAATTAAAAATATTACTAAGCCTGAATCCTGCTTGCTATCTCTTGTCCTGTCTAACATGGATATGTTTTTATTCAGGGGTTTTTTTCATACAATTATGTTAGGTTTTATGCATTATATGTGCATTATTTTATGCATCACTTTTATTTGTGAGAATTTATGTGTATATAAACAAATATATATATGTTTATTAATAGTTTATTTGACCTTTTGTTGCAGCATGTTTCAAGTATTTACTGTTCATTCTATCTTGTCTTTGGAATCAGGAAAAATTCAAAATTTGGGGCAACTTATTCTTTCTTTATAATGATGATTTTGTTGTTTTGCTGTGTTGGTGTGCTAATGTTCTTTTTAAGATTTACTTCTTTTATATTGGGTTTCTAAAGGTATTATGAACACTCCTTAATTCCTTTTCACCTTAGATAAATTTTCCTTAAAAACATCAAACCAGTTGTGTAAGTTCATTGAAAATTTCACTGCTGAAGTGAAATTCATTGGTTTCATTTCTTTCTGAGTCCTTCTTCCTATTCTAACCATTCCAATATCTAAAGGTAATATTTCATGCTCACCGGACCTCAGTTGTCAAATTATGTTTTGATATTCTTGTTGCATTGCTCCTGAAAGTAAGAACCAAGTACAGGGGGTCGTTCCTTCTTACTGCTTTTATACTTTCTGTCTCAAGAAATCATATTGTAGTTAAAAAGTCCAAAGGACAAGCTAGGTAGGGCTTAATTTTTTTTTTTCCTGAACAAAATGTCATCATGGTTACATTTTTGCATTATTACCACAATTCATATGATTGATTTTGCCAGTTGCTCGCAGAAAGCCTCATACTCAATAAAATAAATTATTAAGCAGCCGAGATGTTTGGATATGATCTTCAATAATATTAGCTTGGACTTGTCACATCTTGTCAAGTAAAATTGACTCAAAATGGAAATGCAGACTTTTATGAAGATTTGGTATCACAGTGAATATTTTTCTACTCTCCTTGAGAAGAGGTAGTAGATTTTCATATGTTCCAAACATTGACAGGGGTTTTTTTTTTATTATTATTGTTTTTAGCATTATCTGTAAGTTAAATATATAGAGTAGAATAAATCAATTATTCAAGGCAGCTCTATTAACATGTGATTTTGAACTTAATTATTAATGACATGCTATAAGCAGTAAGAACTATATCACATGAGAATTGGCATTATCGAGAAATCTGTAAAAATAATTACTAAAGCAGAAGTCTTTAAGATTCTGAAGCACTGCACTACCTGGAAGACAAGCAGCAGGCAGCAGAAATTCTATAAACCAGGAATTTTGCCAAACCTTCTCAGGCTGAAGTCCAGTTGAAATTTTTTTTAACCCAGCCAGATTTTCCATACTGAACCAAGGAAATTGCAGCCCAGCAGAGTCCTAGGAGCCTTTGCCTACACTTCATTGCAAGTGAATGTCTGTCTTTTTTCTTTTAATAGTGTCTGTATTAGATACTGACAAAAATGTATGTTAACAGACTGACAGAAAATAAGATGTGTAAATACTGGAAATAGTGCTTGCATAACACAATTTATGATGTGACGTGTATAATGTACAAATTGAGGTTCTGGTGCTGCAAAAGTTTACATACGTTATTAACATTATGTATGTGAGTAATTCCTGGAGGATTGCATTCTGCAAGTCTCACTCAAGTCACTATTATTTGAACATGTTTATGACTGCAAGTCTCAGCTTGCTTATCAGTAGGAATGAAAGCACAATCAATTTCAAAGATCTGTAACAACCACATTGCTGTTTGTTTATTACAATGTTCTTGTGGTCGTTTGTTTTCGTAATGCCACGAAGTTTTCCTTCATTTGACAGTCTCATCTCAGCACACTTACACATTTGAGTCCATGATTTAGACTTGCTTGTCACTGGTATGCTTTAACCATTACGCTGAAAATCCAGCAGGGTTCCTAACCCAAAATTTAATAATTCTTTCAGTTAGCAGACCTAAAGTTGTCTCATAAAGTCATCAAAATAAGGTAATTACAGTTCCTAGGTGTCTAGGTGACAAATTGGAAAGCATGTGGGAGCAGAAAGAGAAAAAAGAAAATGGAAAGTCTGTATGCAGCATCACCTTAGTAAGTAGATCACAATGACTGAAAGTGTTGAGATGATTAATGGGCAGAGACTAACCTGTTCTGCCGTGACTGCTGGGGCAGAGGTCATTCACACCCTAATGACTTGGAGAGTGCTATCCAACTGTAATGGAGGAAAACAAATGAATGAAAACCATTGCTAATGTGCTTGTAACTGTCCTGTAAGAAAAGAGAACCTAAATAACCACAGCTTTGATCACTTACTACAACTGTTCTGGCTTTTTTTTAAGCTTTTAATGTTTATTTATGTAACAATACAGACTAAAAAAGAAAGTCTTTAGATGAAAAGCAAATCTGATCCACCAAACATAAGCCAGGTTGTTCAGATACATAGCTGTTCCCTGTTGCAGATACTTCTCAAATAATTACCCTGAGAAAGAACAGAGATAGAATTTTACTATGACATCACTTAACTGGTAAGTGATGACTTACTTAAGTGTGGAAGATGATTTGCAGTTTTGACTATAAAAAGGGTACACTTTTTATAAAAAGGGAAGTGTTCATATGCCTCAGATAACCACCAATAAACATGATTTAAATGAAAATTTTCTAATGTCTGAGAGGAGGTGGGTGTATGAGTCTGTATATGTGTTCTTTTGAGGACTTGAGCTGTACCAGTCTATGAATAGCACAGAAAAATATTTTTGTCAGAATAGTGTAATTTGCTGTCCACATGTTCTTGGTAAAAAACTGATTTCAAATATCTAAATTACGGAGACTTCTTACCTAGAATTACATTCCAATGAGTGTTGTGAAAAAGGTAAAATAATTTAATTGCTACTCTTTCAAGTGGGGGCAGTCATAGAGCACAGCAGAGCATCAGGAAGCAGGAGGTCTGTAAGATTCCTGGGAGGAAATCCTTCAGAAGGTGGAACCTGATCTTGTGTCTACTAGCTGTAACTACTGAAACAAAACTCAAGAGAAATTTTAAAGCAACTATCATTCAAGGTGAGGGAGTATTGTAGTCTGATAACATCTTTGAGATTGCAAACATAAAGCCAGTAGTCCTGTTCTGGTTTGATGCTGATGTGCATGGCCAAAGGTTAGATCTCATTTCTGTCCTAGTGGTAACTCTGGGTATTAGATCAAGATTTTTCTGCATGAAGAAGTTACGGGCACTGATCTAAGCCTAGTTCAACTCATGGTATGTTTTTTATACAGTTTGAAATATCTTTACAGCATGATATCAAGGCAGTGTACCTTTTGCAAATACAGCTTATTCATGGATAAGACAGCAGTCTCTTGCTCTCTCTGACTTTTTTTTTTCTCTGAATTGTAAGAGTGGATTGGTTGGTTTGGTTTTTGGTTTTTATTTCTCAGTTATTCTATTACATTATAGTAACTTGTTAATGAATAAATTATTGGACACACTGACACAATTTGTCTAACCCTTTTCAACTTGTGAACATTTGAGTGGTGAGTCACGGGCACTTCTTTAGTAGAAAGGAGTAACTGAGTCAATACACTCATTGCCTATCTACAACCACTCATTGCCTAAACAAGTATATGGGTTTAACTACTTTCACCAAA
This sequence comes from Zosterops lateralis, assembly GCF_965231275.1. Taxonomy (NCBI): domain Eukaryota; kingdom Metazoa; phylum Chordata; class Aves; order Passeriformes; family Zosteropidae; genus Zosterops; species Zosterops lateralis. The sequence goes on along the minus strand of NC_139762.1, from coordinate 30,124,012 downwards.
AAAGGCAGTTTGCTAATTTTCTCTTTTCTGGACGTCTTCTGTTGGTGTTCCTCTGTTGCTGGCAGGTCAGGAGCACTGCCCAGCAGCACAGGTTGTACTGTTCCCTTTCACCAACTCTGACAGGTCAATGTGAACAATGTCTTTCCAGCAGCTCTGCCATGTCTCATTCAGGGAAAAAACTGTTAGTTTGTGGAACTATATTTCTAGCTTAATTCCTTGGAAATACTTAAAACACATATTTTCAAGGCATTGGGAAATAGGGTCTGATGAAGTTGTTAACCTCATTACCAACAGCTTCATAATGTTTAGGATAACTCCACAGATTGGAAGGAATAAGGACTCAAAAGTGTCTGTGGCTGTGAAGAGCAAGAGGGGCAGATAGATGCTCTGCTTGAGCTTCCAGTTATGCTGCTGGCTTGGTTGCAGGCTGCAGGAAACCTGTGTTTGTGTGCCCAGTCTCACTCCTAGCACTTAGCTATGGATGTTTTGGTGAGGCTTGAGTGCATTTTAACAGGCTCTTTGTCCATGTTACAGGCTAGTCCATCCTGTGTGAAAAGCAGCTTCAGAGTCACTCTTGATTGTCACTGTGAGCCCTGGCAGGAATTGCATCTGTGCTGTCTGTGGGCAGCTCTGAGGCTCCTTGTCAGACCCACCCACCCTGCAGGCAGTGAGCCTTTCAGGAGGCTGTAAGTGAGGATGTAAAACATGCCCTGTGCCTTGGGATATGCACCAGAGGCATTTTAGGCTTCAAGAAATGCAACCACTGAAATAACAGTTTTATTAACATATTAGGTTTTACTGAATGAATATAATTTAGCTGATGTATTGGGTAAGAGCTGTTACCTCTACCAACAGGCATTGTGCATAATCTTCTTTCTGAGAAATATTTCCCTTAATTTTGTGAATTGGAAATCACTGGAGACTGGGAGGGTGTTCTGGAAAGATATCACTGCATGCTTGCCCAGTACTAGCATTTTTTCTTAGGCATTTTCTTTTGGCCACTGTTGTGGATACTGAGATAAACAACCTTTTTGATTTTACTAAGTATTTCCTTCATAATAGTCTTAAGAAATAAACAGAACAAAAAGAAACCTGGATAGTTTCTTTTCAGTTAAATTCATTCCAAAAATGCAAGTATTTTTATATCATTTTATATACATTGCATGTTCAGTGTGGTCTTTCATTCAGTCTACACAAATTCATCAGCCAGTGCTACTACATAAGGATAATGCCCCAAAGAAAATCCCTTTGAAGTGCTTTTTCTTCCAAGCTCTCTATTATACTTGTCAAAGAGTCTCAGATTTATTCTGAACTTGTCTCCCTTCTGGAAAGAAATTCCAAATTCCTTCATTCCTGGTGTCTAAAAGATGCTTGAATGAAATAATAAAAAGAGTCATCCACTTAAAACTTTATTAGACAGCCACACATTACTGTTTTGAGATTTTGGCTTTATTGCCAATTAATTATTATGACCATCTGCTTTGGGTTATCCATGGCAACTTATCTAAGCTGTAGATGCACATCCTAGATAAATACAGAGGTGCTGAGATTGATGACTGCAACCTGTATTATTATCCCAGTCTTGGCATTTGACAAACATTATTATATTTTTTCTACAGAGTTTTTATCCAAGACCAGGCTACCAGTTTTTGCTCAGAAAAGACCATAAACTAGTGAACCCAGTGAGACATGGATTGCACAGTGAATCCCACACATGATCCTCTGAGATCTCCCTGCCGATGTCCCCAGTCAGTGGAGCTGAGGGCCCCATGGCTCCCCCTAAGACTCCATAGTGCTACTAATTCCAGAAACACTTGTTACTTGGACTGTTACCGCATTGTTTCACAAAGAAATTACTCACATCTCAATTTGTGCTTATGTTGATAAACCTGTCTCTTCCCTAAATGCTGTTTTTGGTGAATCAGTCTCGAAGTACCATGCTCTCTGCAGAGAGCTGATCAAACAAAGAGAATTTTTCTTTTTTTTTTTTTTTTCTGGCTAAGGGCAGACCAGGTTTCTCCTGGACTGAGCTTGCCTCTATCTTCTACTGCTCTGCATTTGTCTGTTCCAGATGGTACTCCAGTTGGCCAGTATATATACCAGAAAGGTGACAGTGTTTGTGTTACTCTTCAGTTAGACAATTGGAATTCTCTCTCAGAAATGTGAAGAAACTGTAATATAAGGACGAGACATAAATACATAAAGAGAGGCATCAGGACAGAGTGAAGCAATAATATGTGCTTAGGCATATTATTCAAAGTTACTTATGGTATAGAATTGAAGCTGTAATAATAATTCCCCTTCAGAACGTTTTTTTAAAAAGTGTCATTATTGCAGAGTAGAACACAGGATGTACAAGATTTTCTGGGTCAGGACTAGGGGAGAGACCATAGAGACACCAAAAGACACTTGATCTACAGTCTTTTTTATCAAATACAGGAGATTTGTGGGTTCCAGACTTCAAATGGAGCCCATAAACATGAAAGAGTTTTTCCCTACACTTCAGCAGAGGAAGGGTTTTTCTCGTGGAATGCTTTTCTGATGTTTTGATATGGTAGGGAATTTCGGTGGTTGCTGTATGTGATTTCTGTGCATGTGTCATTTCCTCAAGCTTAATGGCTTTCTTTAATGGCATGCATAATTCCTTCACTTTTTTATAAGTGTCCTCATGTTAAGAAGATGTTTTCAGTTTGACCTATGTAAGAAACCATCCTACTGGAGTGCAAACTGAACTTTATGCTGAATGTCTGTTCTGGAACCTGAGGTTTTCTGTACACTTTTGTATAGATTTGAGTCTATAAAATTCCATATTTTAGATTCTTCAGTTTCCTGTTGAAAGTTACTAGTTTGAAAGTTTCTATTATAGTATACAAGTTACTATTTTTGATACTGATGGCAGTAGAAATTTTTGTGATACATATAATTGTGAATGAAAATCACATTTTATTCAGATCCTAGACCATATAGACAGCTCTTATCTACCATTGCTTATACATACAACATAAAATTACTATTAATGGGTTTAATAGTAGTCTGCCTTATGTGTATTTTGTTGATAAATATGCCTTGAAAGTGATGCATTTTGTTTAAATGGTGCAGGGCAACGTTATACACACAGACATTTCAATGGATTTATTATTTATTTATGCCTACATTAACTAATAAATGACACAACATCATCATTTAAGTAGTTTTCCAGAAAACCAGTTCTAAAGTAAAAAGAGATATTTATCATTATGAATGATGTCAAATGGAACATTCACTTTATTTTAATAAGTTAATACTGTCATGTGCAAACCTCCTCAGATACAGTGGATAATAAAATAGCTGTCACTTTTGCTTGTGGAATTAGATATGTGGTGATTATATAAAAATGAATATTCTGCTTCTAAATGTGAAAAGCTGACCTTTTAAAAACACTTTAACAACTTTTAGTGTTATCATAAATCTTACCAGTTCTTTAATGTTGCAGTTTTTTGGTTGCATATATTACACTAGTTCTGTGAGTCAACTTTTGTTACAGGGAAATTTGGGCCTGGGGCCAGGTAGAGCTTTGGAGAGCTTTTAAGTTCGAGAGCCTGTTTCACAGCTGGAAAGCTCCCCTAAGTGCAGTGATCCCAGAAGAATATGTTTCCCATTACCCAAATCTCTACCAAATCATGCCTTGTAGCTCTAAAATAATTAAGACTTTGGAAGCCCCAAGAGGTCTTTTTTGATCCATGAATGAAGCTACCCTAAGTTCAAATAACTAAAACCTGACTCCTTCTTAACCAATGAAACACAAAACCCCTCCATTTGTCAATGTAACATAAAGAGAATGCTCAAAAATGTCAGAGCCTTTACACTTTAATGGATTCAACCTCAGGACATGTCAAGAGTTTTGATTGCAGTTGTTGGAGATGAAGCTGAGGTGTCTGTGCAAGTCCCCAGGGCAGAAAAAATAATGTTCTATAAAATATGATGTAAAAAGACATGTTGCTTTATACTGAAGTTTGAATGATGATGAAATTCATTAAATCAGGAGAAGTCCTTCAAGTGTCTGGTGCTGCTACTAGTAATACACTCCTTAGCAGAGCAAGAACACTGATTAACTGTAAGAAGTGGGCCACTGCTATTACTAAAAGAATGAGATAGGAAGTATCTATTTGCTGGAAAAGAAGGCCTTATGAAGCCTTTTCTTTATTTTAGACAATTTAAATGATACAATGCTTTATTAGGACCTGCTTTGGGATTATGAAAAATTATATAGACTGTAGTCTGCTTCTGATGTCTGTGACTTCAAACAGGGAAAAATATTGCTGCACGCTAACTTCTCAAAATTTACTCCTGTATTTTTGTGCTTGCTTAGTGATTTGTGGATAGAAAAAGAAAGTGGGATATGTGGTGTGAGGAGAGAGCTGATGTCACTTGGACATCTGAGAGTTCAAATGGGCTCACAAATCAGCCATCCATTTAAATTTAATAATACTCATTTGTAATTGCTGATGAAATATTATATCCTCAATTATGAGTACCTACAAAATCTAAAGACTTAAAGCATATTCCTTGATTTTTTTTTTTTTCTGAAACCAGTCTCCTGACCAGAATTTCTGATGTCTAACAGGTGGCATTAAAATAATTCCATGTTTTAATATAGCATAAACCCATAGTAGTTAAAGAATTCATTTAATCAGCAAAGCTGTATGGGAATTCATCAAATACAATAGAAGTATTTACATATCTTCCCTTTAGTGTTTTCATATTTATGGTGGGACTACCTACTGGATAATGATACTGAAATAAATGTGGTTTAATAAACACTGTTAAGTTGGCCTCATTTTTTTTGGCCAGATAAAAGTATTCCTTTATTCCACTGTTAACTGTTTAGACCTTGTTTGGGAAGAAAAGATGCCAGCTGATGAGTATCTTCTGCAAATACAAGTATGTTCTTATAATGCACTGCCAATGTTTCATCAACTGACAGCAGCTCCAGACACACTGATTTATAGCTAGACTAATCTGGTAGCTGAAGGATTTACAATCTCAGGAGAGACATTTGAAGCACTCAAGATTGTCATTAAAAATTCTTCCTTACACTAAAATTACCCAGACTTCAGCTACTTTGCTCTCTCAGCTAGAACTAAACAGTTGCTGCATCTTGAAGGGAGGTTGGACCTGCAAGTATCATGACATTTTATACCTTCCTGAGCAGTACCTAAATCAGCAGACTTTCCCATCCCTTGGAAGTGTTCAAGGTGAGGTTGGATGCACTTTAGGCAATCTGATCTAGTGGAAGATATTCCTGTCCTCTGGCAGTGGAATTGGAACTAGATAATCTCTAAGGTCCCTTCCAAGCCAAACCATTCCAGATTCTATTATTTTATCCACTGACTGTCCTTTTTGTGCAGTTTCCTGTTGATGTTGCATAAAAAGAAATAAAAGCATGGAATAGAACTTATAAGTCTCATGTCAATGGTCTGTAGAATCATGCTTGCCTTTTTTTGTTGACATTTCTCTCAGTTCTTAAGTCTTTTATTATATTCTTGGGTATAATTTCAACAGAAATGGAACAGTGTTTTCCCTTTTTCAGTATAGATTTTTAGTATGGCAGTTGGAGCATCCAAAACAATGGATGTGGGTGTAAACTCCCTTGGACAAAGGAGAAAATTGATGTAATTATCCTGAACAACTTCTTGAATTACTTTATAATAAATTAATTTTGGAAGGGGGTGCAATGTTGTAAAAGGTTGGTGCAAATATCAGCATCTGCCTCTCTGCCTACATTTTTTTTAAAAGGGAAGCTTGTTCAAATCTTTGAGGCACCCATTATTTTGGGTGTCTCAATTTAGGATTGAAAACCTGACCCTGAAGATGGACTTGTACTATAAATAATCAGTTAGATCCAGTAATCTTCAATTGCACTATAAATTGGAGCGCCTATTCTCTGTGGAGAAAAGGTATTTTTCTGTGAGTGCTGATTGGGGTTCTCTGTTTGTTGTCCTAATCTTGCACATTTTAAAAGTGTTTATTTTTCATGTACATTTTTAAGGTATCTAAATGTCTGTGTAGAGTGAATGGAATCTGGATTACGATTTTGTAGCAAGTGCCTAAAGTTTAGGCATTGTACTGTGGGTCCTGCCCTTGAACTTGAGATCTACGGATGTAAAATTCTGTGTTATATTTCCTGTCTTTTGAGTCATCTATCTCCATCAAACATATTCTTACTGTTGCTAAAAATGTAGTGCACATTGGCTGTTGACAGGTTAGGCTCTCTTTGTCCAATTCCTTCACATATTACCAAGACTTGTACATCAGACCTGGCAGTGTTATTCTTTTGTGTTTATATTTCATTATTAAATTAGAGTGTTCCAAAAGAAATAGCTGCAGTAGAATTAAATTTATTTTTTGCATTTTCTAATTTTTTTTATTATTCACTTTTATAATTGAAGGCCAAATTTTCAGCTGGAGTGAATTCCTTTAATAAATTCCTTTCCTTCCAGAGTTTCCTTAATAAATTATCCTTGTTCTTGAGTGTGAAAAGAAGTGCATTGATTTGTGCTTTGAGATTGCATGGATTAACTTTGACTTCAGCTTTTCATCTATTGTGTTGATCATATGTAACACAAGACCTACAGAGACAATGTTTACAAGGACTGGATGTTAAGTGGACTGTTTCCTGAACTGTAGATAACAGACATTGTCAGTAAACAGCCAATTGCATTTTATTTTACTTTAGTGTTGCCACATGGGAAATCTGACAGTAAAAATCTCCCATGTGCTCATTTTTCAGTAACTGTGTGTTATATTTATACTGATATTAGAAATATTTACACATACAGCTATTGGAAAATAAGAGTGTTTGCTTTTTCTAAAGAAAAAGATGATGGGGGGGATGGTTTCTGGATGAGAACGATTAATCATGCTCTCCATGTGATGAGTTAAGTGTCCTAAATTTATAATTTGAATATTTATATTAATGATATAGAATGCTGATTAATAATATTCCCAAATTGATTAACATTTTGGTACTTTTTAAATCATATGGGACAATACTAGAATTATTTCCTGCTTTAAAGTTTATAATTAGAAGTTCTAATATATTTTAAGCACAATATTGGTCTGTGGAGACTCAAGGAAATGGCATATTCTTTGATTTGTTTCTAGAATTTGTTTCTAGGTTTTGAGTAGGTTTATTTAATTTTCTTCTTGCATTTCTTCCGCTTCCTCCTCCATTTAGCCTTTCATACCTACCTGAACAAACACACTTTCACTTCCACAATCAATAATTCATTCTGACTTTCAGCATCATTCATACTCCTTGCATTCCTTTTTAGCAATGCACACTTGCTCCTTCTTATAACAAAAAACATGCATTGTGGTTAGGCACAGGGGTCAGCACTAGTGTTGTGTCACAGGTCAAACAAGATCACTTACATTCTTTATCAGGATCATTTCTTCTCCCTGGGTGGGATATGAACTTTTCTTTTTCTCAGAGAGGAAACACCACAGATGTTCACCACTCCTTGTTCAGGATTTCTTCTGCATGGTTTGCCATCATTTTTCATGTAAACTTACAAAACAACAAGGCATGAATCACCCATAACTTATCCTACTTGTTATATTCATTATTCAAACAGCAAAGCAACTGTACACTGTATTTTAAGTTGCATTTTAAGACACCTCCAGTACTTACAGGAAATATTTATGAAATCTCAAAGTGGATATATCTGGATTTTCACAGAGGCATTAATATTTTTTGTTGCATATTATTTCATATTTATTAATGTAACTTAATTTAATATTATAAATGCTCTTTCTTTATTTCTTTCTTTTTCAAGTCTTGAGCAAGATCTTAACATTTAAATTGAATTATTCTGGTTAAAAATGTTTGCAGCTTTTTGTGATGATTTTTCTTTAGGTAAACAAAGCTATTTTGCCATTTTTTCAGCTGTAGAAATGCAGTGTTATCAGTATTTTTTATTATTCTTGTGTTTTATTGACCCTAAAAGAAAATAGGGTATTAATTATGCTTTCACCACCAAGTATTTATCTTTCGTGGAAAAATGAGGTAACACAGAAGAAATTCACTTGGTAATCTTCCCATTTCATGACTGAATTTTTTGCCAGTACGTGTCAGCAACATCCCACTTCTAGGTAGTTTTACGTCATAAGCATTTCCTAGAACATATGTCTTTTTTATTCTTTTTACTCCATGCTTGCAGGTGGTTTTTTTTTTTTTTTTTTTTTTTTTTTTTTTTTTTTTTTTCAAAAATATTGGAATAAGAAACTAAAAAAATCCCAACCTGCCAACCAAGACCACAAAAAATCTTTTCTGAGAAGTTTCATCCTTTCAGATGCTTTCTTCCACCTTTTAAAAAGTGTTTGGTTTTGTTGCATTTCAAAAACAATAGGTGTTCCTTGCTCTTGTGTACCCTTGCTTCAGAAAGCAATATTTCTTACTTGTTTTGAAGCATCAGTACAATTATTGGACCTTTCTGGTTCCTCTCTTAGTCCCATGGCTCCACCAAAAACTCTGGCTCCACCAAAAAGTTGCACAGCACAACGGAAGCTGATCTCTAGAGAGAAATGGTCAGTGCCAAGTGCCTTAGTCTACACTGAGCATGTTTTACTGGGGCTGTTCTTCATATTAAATGCCCAGCAGCAGTTGAAGAGCATCAGGAGAGCTGCCAGAGAAAGCATCTTCCAGTTGTATTTCACCCCAAAGGAATCCAATTCTAACACTTCAGAGCTACAATGTGAACCAAAGCTCAGAAAGTGGGGATGAATAAATCAGGAGTTTTAGTTTTGAATTATGATCTCAAATAAAACATTGTGGTAAACATCCTTGATCCTTTTAGTCAAAATTTGGGGTATATACTGAGAACAGAGTTCATTTCTTTTTCCCTTGTCAACATCCACCTCATATTCTCATATGTTCAGTCTCCAGGTTGGTTTGTCCTTTCTTGCCATCAGGCGATGAGGAAGTCAGTTTCTTATGCTCTTTTAAAGGCTATGTCAAGCAAGTTGAGGGGTTTGGTTTACATTTTGAGTGAGCCAGGATTCTATCCTTTAGCTGGATATTCCCAGAGAAAGCAAATGAAAAAGGAGAAATGTAAGGATCATGGTAGGCTGATGTTCCTTATGGAAAAAATCCCCAGAACAACAGTACAGCTGAGCCCACATCTAAAAATTACTGACTCATATAATAATTACGTAAAGTCAGTTTGCTGACTTAACAGCACCACCTTATGTTATTTTTGTTTGTCTTGCAGTAATACCTAGGTTTCTGTAAAGTTTTACCATTTCATCATGCTGGAAAGAGTCTGTTTTCCACAGTCCAGGTTCAGGACAGAATTTCATGAGTAGGTAAGACAGAGGGAAAAAATGTGGCCCCTCCAAAAAAATCTCAATTTTTAGAAACTGCACAGTAGTTACGTTACAATGCATTGCCAAGGTGCTGGAACAGGTTAGGCATTAGGGTAGTTGTATAGTACCAGGCAAACATAATTTGCATGGATACATTCCGAAAGTTACTCTTTTTGTTCAAACCAAGTAATTTTATGTGTTTCAGGGATGTTCTATAGCAGAACAGCCATCTTGGTGGAACTAGGGTTATCAACTTAGACATAGTTAATGTATTTAAACTGTTCTTACATAACCTGTCACTTCATAAGACCATGCAAATGTACCCTGTATGAATTAACTATGATGTTCACACCACTACTATATAGCATACTTACTTCACATATATGCTTCCTGAACAAATACCTGTGTATGACTTCCTTTATTGGTTAGCCTTTTTCTAACTTGACCCAAAAAATTACAGAGTCGAACTTGCCCAATAATGCCATTTTGCTGCAGCCCAGGAGCTGCACCTGAGTGCCACATCTAAGTGTAAGCCATCAATATTTCAACTCCAAATCTTCTAATTTTTTTTTAATCACAAGATTTAGGGTGTATATGAATATCATTTTTCTCTAGTTTTGAAGAGATAATGATTCATTTTTAATACTTCTTTTTATATAAATCAAAATTTTTTGTGGAGATTTGTTAAATGATTAATACTGGGGTAGATTGACAGATCATTTTGTGTGGTGAAAATCTATGAATTTGTTGATTTCTTTAAATAGATTAACTTAGTGCAACCATTGAGCACAAATTACGAAATACACATATCTATAGGAGCAGAAGACTTGTCATCACTCTGCTCAACACTTGCATCACATTATAATCCTGAAAAAGCTTACTGCCTTATTTCCATTAATTTTGGTAACTTATTTTGGCTGTTGTATAGTCCAATTCTTGCAGAGTTCCGATATTTAGTTTTAAAATTTATGTGCTTTAAAAAACTGTATAAGGCAAGAAATATTCTTTCACTTTTTATGCTGTAGCTCAGATTTACATTTTTAGAGCTTCCATCAGCTTTGGCAAAATGAAGATTAGCTTGATCCAACTTCTGAAGCTGGGAGCTAGGCCAAAACTCTGGTACTCAGAAATCTGCAAAAGCATATTGCTGCTCCATTTCTGGGCCTATTTTCAAGGATTTTATACACCCTTTTTATTTTCTTGTGTGTATCAGTCTCATATTTTCTTATTTTCTGGGGCTGGAATCAGGTCCTATTTTCACTTAGCATCTTTTGCACATCACTAAAGGCATGATGAAGCAGTTCTTTAAGCCTAGTTTTACTACTCTGTGTATTTGTCAACAAACAAGTGGTTAAGTTGGCATAACCATGGACATCTCCATCTCTTATTACTATTTCATCCTAATTAATAAAACATGCCTAAATTTTTCCAAAATGCTGATCTTACCAGAAGTAGCCTTTGTTCCACCCCATCAGGTTTTCTCAGCACCTGAGAATTTATTCTGAATGGAAAAACATTTCACAAAATATGCAGATATACAGTTGAGCATTAATAACCTAGTTATTATCAATCAAGGAAGGAATGGTCCAATTATTCCACAGATATTATTTACTGAATCAGTATGTGTGGATTGAGTTTGTCACAGTGTAACTAACACTGCTGAAAATATAAATGCATTGTGGAAATATATATATTGTTAAGGAAAGCTTATTATCTGCTTGTTTCGGTACTTGCTCTGCAGGCAATATTTATATTAATTTATGAAATTACACATTTCAAATCCAAAATTTGCTGAGTTCTTATTTACATATATTTTTGAGAATATCTTTTTCATGTTATATGTTATGAAGCATTTCAGAAATGGCTTTGAAGGCCATAGAGAGGCAGTCTGTTAATACAGATACCTTAACCACAGAAGAGTCTGTATTGTCATTTCAGGTAGAGCTATCCACAGAGATATAATGATACAGAGGAAGAAATAGACTGATTTTAAGTCTTTTAGCTGTGTGAGGTTTAGATTTTGTTTACAATTGAGTGTCACAAAAATTGTCACATGGTGAAATTTCATCCATAAGATAATATGTAACCTTTGCAAATTGGAGGTTATCAAGATATTTTAGGAGTCCTTTTGTCACACAGAAAAAAAAAAAAAAAAGGCAAAATAGGGGAAAATAAGAGAATGGAAAATTTGACAAATGGTCTTACGGCAGTAATTGAAAAATATATATTAAAAAAAGTTCATTTAAAAAACTGAATTAGAAATCATAAATTTATCCTACTCTTTCAAAATAAGTGGCATAAAAGGCAATGTTGCTAACTATAAAGTATCACATTGTTCATTAAGTAAAAAAAAAATCACAGAATTACTGGAAAAGTAGAACAGTATCACTTCGCCTTCTTATATAAGTTAATTTAATGTCAAATACTTTAGAAGTAAAATTTTTACCAGTAGAATGTTTGGAGAATTGAATATTTTTGAGGTTTAACATTCTGCTAAAAGGGTGTTTTTTGTTTGAGGTGGGGGAGGTTTTTTCCTTAGTGTCTAAATACGCTTTTCTACCTTTGGAAAAAACCACAGTCCCTTTCACTTTGTTGCTTTTCCCTCACATTGCTACCAATGCTCATTTTCAGGGGAAGAAAAAGGAAATTAAAGATGTGGAGTGTAGGAAATTTTTGTCACACTTTGCAACACAACAAGACATAAATTGAACTCAAATGACTTCAGCAATTTGTTGCAAATGTTTTCAACTAATCCTCCAAGGCTTTTCCCTTGACACCAGAAGAATTTTCCACCTTTTTAGGTTCATTCTGTTGTCAGTGGCCTACACATGCGTGTGCTTCAGCTTGACAGGTCACAGAAAGTATAGACCAGCCATTCACCTCCAGCTGCCCCTCCACTCAACTTCCTCTGAGCAATATTGGCTTCTGCAACTAAAAACTGCTTTTTACATATAATGAAATTCACAAGTGCATTGGAGGAAATGTGATTTTTTTTCTGCCCCCACAATTTCAATAGCAGTTTATTCCTTTAAAAGGCAAACTGAAGAAGGGAATAACTTTGAAATCAAACTGGAAATATAAAGACAGGAAATGAGTCTGTGACTGTATAACTGAGTTCATAAATGGGTCCTTTTTTGGTATGAAACTGGGCTTTTAAAGTAGAAAAATCACCTACTTAACAAAACCATTCGCTGTTTCAGCACTGCAGGAGCATGAAATAAATCCATGTTTCTTTCTAATATATCATTCAGTCTATCAAACTACTTCCAAATGACCCGAGTTCTAGCAGTGCAGCAGAAGGTTCCATACCTCTGCTGGGACAGTGAGTTTTTTAATATAATCTTCTGAATTTCCTTGTTCATTCAGGTTTACAAAGATGTCTATAAATCGTCCCTTAATCTGAAGGTGGGGCAAGCATACTCTTTCTCAAATTACGAGCCACAGACACTCTAACTTCCCTCAGAAACCTCTTTCATTTCTTCTGCAGGGAGAATTTCTGCATTTTAATGTGTTCAAACCTAGTCTGCTGTATAAGTCTCAAGAGCATCTGTACATGCTCATTCTGCATCAACAGTTATTCAGAATCAACAGGATTGTCCCTAGTCACTGAATTATGATACTGTCAAGTCAGACAGCATTGATAGAGCACCTAAATCACTTTATTAGCAGGACATTTAAAAAAACCCAAACCCTTGCCAACACTGTTTAGACCAGCATGCAACCATCACAGACTTCAAATTTCCCTCTAGCTTGACTCCAATTCCCAGATGAAAAATAGAAGTAATTGGCTAGTTTGTGTCCCCCCCTCCACCCACTCCCCCAAGTCCATAAGTAAAAGGCATGCACACACAAGGCTTGCACATTGTCAGTTTTGTAGGATTTAGATTTAAATTACTAAAAAGAGCATTTCCTTCTTGGTTTCCTAGTTTTTCTGCTTCTCAAGAACTTTTTTGTTTTCTTTTTCTGAACTTTAAGAGAAGATGTGCCAAAGGGGACAACTTTTCCTGTGGGAACAACTTTTCTTCCAATTCAGAGGTCTGAGGAGAAAGAAATATTATAAATTCTCTTTATGCTAAATGTAAAAAAAATCTTGGAAACTTTTGCAGATTTGGGTTATCTCAAATTGTGTTGTGCATCTGAAGGTGAAGGTGCTGCATAGCAAATGTACTTTGCTAGCAAACGGAGAATAAAGAACAAAATCATTGTGCACATTAGATGATTAGGGGTGCTTTGTGGATATACAAAGTGTTTAAAAGAGTAGATGGTGCTGAATGAGGTGGAGATGATATCGGTGTCCTGTTGAGTCCATGTGGCTGGGACTAGCAGCGATGATGGATGACTGGGTTCTCTGCACGTTCAAATATTCTGCATTCAGTGGAACCAGATATAACCAGGGAACTTTAGAAATCTTTTCCTTTTCTTTTTTTTTTTTTTTTTCCTCTCTCCTTAGAAGCACCCCTATGCTCTAAAAGTCTGCTTTATTGCTGTAGTCTAAATCCATCATTATATTAATTTAAGGTATGTGAACTGTAGTGATCACCCTGAAGGTGACTGACCAAACAGAAAGAACATCCTGTACGTCAGAAATTTGCATCTTGGTCTTATTTACCCTAATCAGTTCTGTGTTTGTTTGAGGTTTTTTTTTAAGATTTTTTTTGTTTTGGTTTGATTTTTTTTTGTTTTGTTTTTTGTTTGTTTGTTCGTTTGTTTTGTGTGTGTGCTTTTTTTAGTTTTTCAAGGAGATGTAAAACAGAATGATAATTACATTTTCACTCTCGTCAGAGTAACAAAATACACTGCTCTCTCAAATCATGATTATATATTAAAAAAGAAGCTATAGAAAAATATTGTGTGGGTGAGAGAGTGGAGGAGGGTGCTAATGGCAGGTGTTCTTTGTATTTTTTAAAACTGTAAAGGTGTTACTCTGCTGAGTCATTGTGCTATATATCTCAAAATGGCTGATTTAAAAAATGTATTTCATTTGACATTTATTGATGGTCAGAAAAATGTGTGAAGCTATCATATTGCTTCCTCCTTTTATTTTGAAAGGCAATTTTGTCTGTCTGTCATGTTAGAATGTGGGTTTTTTCCTTTCTTTTGATAGGTTATATAGGAATGGTATTTTCATTATACTTGTGGAAGGGAACTTTGAGAAACAATTTAATTGTCTTCATTGACAGATGAATTACATTTTTTTAAGGAAAAAAGAATGGACTGGATAACATCTTAAACTTATTTAAATATAATTCTTTTTATGCTGCTTTAGAGAAGAAAATGTCGTCTTGAGTAAAACAGAATAGACTGAAAACATCTTAAACTTATTTAAATATGATATTCTTTACTGTGTCTTATGGAAAGAGTTTCTCTTTTAAATTTTGAGCCAAATTCCACCATGTTGCAGTCATACAGTTTATATTATTTTTAATATTAGTATATTGAATGCAAACTATACCATTCTACAATACATTTTGCATTTAAAAATAAGATATGCTATCTACCTCATAATTACCCAAGGGCAATTAATAGCATTTCAAATTTAATAGTTACTCTTCATTCAGTTAGACTTGTTAAAACATACAGCTTTTGATTCATATGCAAAATAAAAGGTTTTTTTAAAACATTTCCTTTCCATTACAAGTTCATTTGTTATTTTCTTGAAATTTATTTTCAGTATGCATTTTGCTGAGTTTGTTTCCCAGACAATTTTCACTTAAGTGTATTTGAAATAAATCAGTGTACCTTGTATCTAGAGGAGCATGCTTATATGGTAAGTTTTGGATGGTGGAGTAATCTTTATTAGCAGTATTACTTTCTAAATGACTTTTTCACTTAAAGGAAGATCACTTAATGTGCTGTCTTTCCACAAGATACTTTTATCAGATGTCTAAGGATATTCAAATTCATTCATGTGCAAACTATCACTAGTAATAATTTCAAAGTTCAATAGGGATAGATACCTACTAGACTAGCTTTCATGTAACTAATCCAATTTCTTCATCATACCAAAATTCTCTCTTTTTCCCTTTGCCCTTCACTACGCTTGATGCTGCAGAAAAATTTCTCCCTAAATTGCTGAGGTAGCCAGTTGGGGAGATGGCCTAAGCCACCAGGATTTCAGCATCAAAGTATAGACCAGACAAGATCAGATACAGCTCTGCTGGTCAGGCTGCACACAGAGTCTCTGACATGTTACTTCTCACTTATTCTGTTGAGATATACTGATTTGGCATGATTCACAGCACAGTTACCCTAAACACTGCATCAAGGGTCATCATAAATGAATTGATTTACATCTCTCCTAATCTGGTCAGCATCAACTCTGCCCCTATCTTAGGTGTATCATTGAAGTGAGCCTAGCTACTACTGGTGTCAGTGGTTTAACCCATGAAACCTAGCAAAAGGGTAGCAGCTGCAATGCCCTTCTCAAATCTGTCTGGGACTTGAAAGGAAGATTCAAGTTCACCATGCTTTTCTGCTGTTTGATTTTGCTCATGCTTTTAAAATTAGGGCCCCCAGTGGTAAGGAGAGAGTCAAAGTACCTTTTAGGGATCCTTCCATTCTAGCACTTTTGGTTGATGCTCTCAATTTTGTACCAACATTTTCAACAGTCCATGAAGAAATTGAACTCAGTTGTGAGGGCTAAACTGGGTGATCAAGCCACAAAGCTGTACTTCTTCTCTCTCTGGTTCAATGGTCATACCAAACATACAGAAGGTGCAAGACTCTCTTCCAGTTTTTACTTTAAAATTAATAA
The DNA here is from genome assembly GCF_965231275.1 of Zosterops lateralis. Lineage (NCBI taxonomy): Eukaryota > Metazoa > Chordata > Aves > Passeriformes > Zosteropidae > Zosterops > Zosterops lateralis. The sequence continues at coordinate 30,107,913 of NC_139762.1, read as the reverse complement.
CATTTCCAGGCACTCAGATCCAAAGAAGAGATGAAAATATTGAGGGGTAGGAAAGAATTTCCTTCACTCCTACATCTTTGAGAGACAGGTCTAAGCCTCCTATTAAGTATCTTAGGTGGATTGCTCCTCCATTTGCCTGTATTTACGAACTGGGGTTTTGGTAATTTTGAAACTCTGTGTGTACTTCACGGAGCCCGCACATCTCAAAGTATCTGAAGGTGCATTTGTCTTCAGGTGTTTGCCTGCAAAGGTTAGACCTTGACTACCTGAAAAGTCAGAATAAGCTTTACAAGCCTTTTTGCTTGTTTGTTATGCCCAGACCTTACATTTTTTAAAAATTGTCTCAGATATCAGAGAAGTGTTTAGTCCAATGACTTTGTGTATTTTAAAGTTAATTTTCTATCACTGAAGCATTGTATTCTTGGCAGTACTATGCTTCTAACTTCTAACTTGATTAACAAAATTCCCCAAGGTAGCCTTAGTTCAAACCCAGATCTCTGACATAAGTCTTCTTCAAGAATGCTATTCCACACCTATTTGCCAACTGTTTCTTTCTGACCTTCCTGTTGAAGCCCTTATCCACCCTGAAGAAAGCTTGCAGGTCTCTGGACGTGCATTATCTCCCACGTTCCAGGCTTTGTTCCCTCCTGTAACCATCCTGGTCCCCACCCAGCAATGTTATGAACTCCTCGGCTTCAGGGCACATTCTCTTTCTATTTATCATTAACTTGAATTCTGGGTAAATAGTTTACTCTTATTATTCAATGTTATTCTGTGATAATTTTTTTTTTTTTTTTTTTTTTTTTTACATAAGAATCGTGATTATTACTAAGCCTGGTAAGGAAAAAAAAATCATTCAAATATTCTGGGTCTTGATTATGATAATATGTGCTGAAAGAGTCCTGGAAGAAAATACCTATGTAGAGAGAAAAGGAAAATTATAAAATTCAATATCCTATTCTATAATTAGGCTTTCATGATGTAATTAATGGAACAGATTACTGAACTTTAGCCTGATTTTTCAGAGGACTTTCAAACCTTCTGTGTTTCACCAGCAAAAACAAACATAAGTGAACATTTCCTTGAATCACAGGCTGATTGATAAACGACTCAAGGTCATCTTCAAAACCTCCACACTGTTAATGATGGTTTTCCCTTAGAGAGGGGAATATGACCAGCATGTCTTGAACTATAGTGCTATTTAAATGACTGCACGTATGAGGGCAGTGTATAGCAGAATGATATTGTGGCCCTGGATATTTCAGGAATTGCTTTTCAGGGCTGGGTGAGAAGTCCAAAGGTTAATAATGAGTTGTGGTTCTTTCTGAAATTCTTAAGTGGTGAAAAATACATATATTCAGTCTGAGAACTTTGTTAGGGACAAGAAAAATCACCCTAAGTACCTCTTTGTCCTAAAAAAAAAAAAAAAAAATCACAAAAATTTATTTTTATCTCAAGAAATAGAAATGAGGGGATATGACCTGGGAATATCCTGATAATCAGTTCAGGCAGGAATTGAATGTTTTAAATTAGGTAACTCTTCCTGCTGAAATCTCTTGCACCAGAGTGTCTGTCAAGCAGATGAAGAAAATTGCTGGAACTCATTTTACTAGAAGAATTTCTTTACATTTTTTCACTTTAATTGGTTACCTCAATACACAATAACACGATATTGAGAATATTGTTCAGAAGCTGCTGCTTCCTGTGTTACCTCATTGAGCTGTCTCATTAAGGAGAGGATAGGAGTTCAGACACGAGGCAACTTGGGATTTCACCCATTGGAACATACTATTTTTCACAAGGGAGAAATGGAATTTTCTCTAGTTTGCTGGTCCTTCTGGTTACTCTCCTACACTCTAAATCTGTCATCTGCTTACAGTTTTGTGAGTGCTTATGCACATCTAGCTGAATCTTAAGGAATTGCAGATGTATGTGTATTTTTGAGAAAGACATGCCTATCATTCCTCTTTGAGTTAAATGGTCTTTCAAAGTTTCTTCAAATACATATTTTTCTTCATGGAAAGGCTTTCTGCTGCATGAGAATATTTCTTCACCCAAGCTAGGTCATAGTCGTAGTATTGATAATTCTTAGCTAAATATTCTTAGAAATTTTAAGAAAAGTTGTGTATATGTGATATGTTGGATACCCCACTATGTGGAAAGAAAATACATCGCCTTGATGTACTTTTTGTTGCATACACACTCAGTTCCCTGAATGGATGCTGTTGTGGTCTACACACAATTCTACTAGCTCGACTTTCTACTGGAAGACATTCTTAGATAAATTCGTAATTCTGCTTTCATTGTTTATGTTTGTCTCGTTCTGCACTTTGTTTCATTTTCTGTGCTTCTGTCATGGCTGATTCTTAAGAATAACACCATCAAAAAGGTGGTGTCTGGGGGAGGACAAAATGAAATGAGGGAATGAAGCAGTCATGAGAAAGGAAAACTAAAACCTAGGTATATCGCCTGCTTAGAATTAACCCTATTTTAACATGTTATAGAGACTTATGTGAAATTTGATGATAGCATTATTTTTTCCTATTTGGAGTTGAATGAACACCCTAATCCTTTTATGGTTTTTGCTTTGGCAGCAAAAATGCCATACCAATATCTGTAGATATCAAACTGAATTCAGAACCTATTGAAACATTAGGTTTGTATTATTTTACTCAGATTCATAAAGTACAAGTGAGATGAAATTGAAAGAGGCTAACCATTAAGCACTTCATTGAGGCATTGAGTCATTGAGGCAGGTTTCAGGAAGTTGAGAATTTGGCAACAAATATATTTGTTTGTGGCTTAGTGTAGCTTCTCCAGTATTCAGCAGGTAGCTAGTATTTTGGATACATTGTCTTCATGTATTGTCTTTGTCCTCTACACTTTTTCAAAGTCTCTCAAATCCAATTATGAGTAAGAAAGAAAAAAACCAAAAACAAACAAACAAAACTAGGAAGGTGTACTATTTCTGTGATCTTGTTTTCTTCTCAACTAAAACCTCTTTGCCTTAGTTCAGCCACCTTTTTTCTATGGAATTGTATAGTATTTGCAGTTCTAAGCATCACCAGCAAAAAATGAGCATGTGTGCCTTATCCAAGGATATTCTCACATGCACTGGTAGCTGATTGCTTTTTTTCTTGATGTTTCCACTACTAGTGGTATGATCACTCTGCTCTCTATTTCCACCACTTTCAATCTGCAGATAAAGTGCACGGAAGTTTAGTCATTTAATGCACAGAAGGAAACATTCTCTGAGCAGAATTCCTCTGTGCATTATAGCATTCCACATAAATCACTTCTGGCGTAGATGATGCATATTCTGATCTTAGTGCTAAAATTTGGTAATGAACACTCAAATTAAGCTTTGTATTATTTTTAAATTTTTCTACTGTGTTGCACTTTATTAAGAGGAGGAATACATCCTAAATGAGTAAAAATTAATATCACTTAGAGGAAAAGTGATTTAAATTGCATTTTGTCTCTAGTAGTGAACGACCTGTTAGAGAAAACATGAAATACCTTTCTGCAAAACTGAAAAATTAAAGATTTCCATGAAATCTGCTATTTACAACAGTCTATATAACATGGAAAATTGTATTGCACTTCAGCTTAATTCTGAAAAGCATTCCTATCATTCCTGTTTGACTTAAATGATCTAATATGTATCAGAGAATCATAGAAATGTTTAGGTTGGAAAGGACTCTAGAGATCCTCTAATTCCAACCCTCCTGCCATGGGCGAGGATACCTTCCACTAGATTGGATTACTCAGAGCCCCATCCAACCTAATCTTGAACACTGCCAGGGATGGGGCATCCACTCCTTCTTGGTGAAACCCGTAACTGAAAACCTGTTCCAGTGCCTCACCACTCTTATAGTAAAGAATTTCTTCCTTATATCTAATCTCAACCTACTCTCTTTCAGTTTAAAGCCATTAGCCCTTGTCCAATCTGTATATGGCTTTGTAAAAGCTTGGTTGCCTCTTCAGCTTTCTTGTAGGCCCCCTTTTAGGTACTGGTAGTCTTCCCAGAGCCTTCTCTTCTCCAGACAGAGCAATCCCAAGCTCAGCTGTCAATGACTTTCGATAGTTTGTTGGGCTGCTGAGTAAAGCTGTTAAATTTGAGTTTATTTCCCAGCAAGTCAACACAACGCTGTTTAAATTGACAGAAAAATCATGACTCAATGGGAGAAAAAATTGCTTAAGTAAGTAGTAAACCCAGCATATTTCTAGCTAGCCTTGTGTCTGTCCTGTTATGTATTTTTTCAGTCATTCCAGAACATGCTATTGTGTTAGACAGATTTTATAGCAGAGCTAATCACAATTTTAGCTTTTCAGCAATTTCTAAGTGTCAGTAAAACAAAAGCACCAGAAGATCTTTGCACTAAAATATATACAGAATATCTGAAACAAAGGTGACCTTTGATTTTTTTCTTTCAGTAAATCCTTGTAACACACTGGGTGAGAATGTGTGCTGTATGTGATGTGAGCACATTGCAGAATTGGCAGCTGGAAGTAGGGCAGCTGTAAGTCTTTGATAGCACTGACTCTGGTCTGCCCTGGGACCCACACTGACAAGCCTGGCATGATTTAGAAAGTCTTGAAAGCCAGATTCATTCTGCCCTAGAGTAGCCTATCTCTGTCTCCATATGGGCAGGATAATGACCCATTGTATCTGTGATGCGAGATTATCTTGATGTACGTGGTGGTGGCCCAGAACTACCTGCATGATTCTTGGAAAAATAGTTTGGGAGTGTGTTTGTATGCGTCTGTCCCTAGGAGACTATGCTTTACCTTATTTTATACTCAAGATATAGAGTAGACAAGAATCTGATCCTTTTTTCAGCATTTTAAATTTTATGTTTGCACATAGCAAAGTATACATGTGCTAAAGAGAAAGGCACAGAGTCATTTTGATGGGTTCTTATGGTATTCATTTGATATTCTTATATTGTTTTGACTTAATTAATAGAGTTAAGATTTAATGTCAAATTATACTAGAGATGCATTTGCAAGCTACTGTCTTATTATTTAATGATGGTTAACTGATTAAATTCTGTCCCTAATCCACTTTCTGTCATTCACTAAAATTGTGAGGGAGGAAAAAATAGAATTTTGAAAAACTGAGTGGACAGAAAGTGCTATAGATCAGTTGCTGTTTTAGTACTAATGGGGAAGTGCGTCACACCAAAGCAGCTCATGGTGATTTTAAAGTCTGCTGGAAAAAATGATTGAAAGACATTCACACAAAACCACCAATTGCTATGGGCAACCAACTGTGCAAATCAGTGAATTGCTGCATAAATTCTGGCATTGTTAGTTCTTCTTGTTCAAAAGCATGACCACAAGAACTGAAGTAATGGAACAGCAAAGGCCTACTGGATTAGTATTTGGGGGCCTATGGTAAAGAAATGACTGGTTGATACTTGCGAACTTCATCTTTCCTTAGCAGAACCCCAGACAGCCAGCCTGTGTCACTCACCACATGAGTTCCAGGGCAGATTGTCCATTTCCTCTTTATTCCATTATATTTTTTCAACATGAAAAAATTTACTTGAAGCAGATCCTAATCTCTTATCAATAGAAGAAATAATTTGCTTTGATTTCAGCTTCTAGAAATAAGTATAATGTTATGATTTTCCTGTCAGCAAACACATTTTTAAAGGGGGAAATACTCTAAAACTGGGCAAGAGAGAAGATGAAATCAAGCGGAAATGCATTCCTCCCAGGAGATAGGCTAGTTTTTTCTTCTTTTCTTTTTTCCTAAGCAGTCATTAAAATCTGTTTCTGAAATCTTAACTTTATCAACTGCAGATAGGAGGGTGGAAATATGTGTGGAGAAATTCTTGTTTGAATTAGTTCCATTTTCCCATAACTCCAGTTGGGATGCATGATAAAATTATCAATGAAATGTCCTAATTTGATCCTTAACCAAAGGGATGTTGTCCTATGAATCATCTGTGTTTGTGGGAGGCAGCACTGAAGCTAACAGAGCAGGAATGGGACCCAGATGTTTTCTGAGAAGCTGGTTGCACTGCAGGCTGTGTGTATTACCTAACGTAGGCAACCATATGGAAGAAAAGGTTGGAAACATCCCATTACAAGTCATATATCATTGAGCTGACAGCAAGGATTTCAGCTTATTTTTATTTAAATCATGAAAGCAGCTGCTCAGCTGTCCAGCTGTATTAAATTTAACCCTTTTTCTGTCAAATGAATTTTGCTTTATGAAATGGCAGCCAAACGGTTTGGTGCTCTTGCAGAAATACCCAGGTTAGAGGGTGTTGTGATGACCCTTATCCTCTCCAGCATAACAGCAGTAATGATGGCAGAGTCTGCCACTGGGTGACAGTGTAGCCACTCCATACACCTGGACTTCATGAAATGCCAGCAAGCCTTTTCACCTGCAAAGGTTGCAAAGGAAAGGCATGTGGACTATATAAACGGAGTACCTTGAGATTTTTTTTTTCCCTTTTGTTGCACACCTTTAGAATGAGTAATTGCAATATTTTTTTCATACTTGTTTCCTTCCCTTTTCGATTTTTCTTTTCTATCATTAATGATTTTTCCTTCCTTTAGTTTTCTTCCTTTTGTTCTTTTTTGTTTATATATGGTGTTCATCAAACGCTGTCTCCTGTAGCCCCTCTTCTTAACTCTCTTTTCTTTTCCCTGGGTCTATTCTTTTTGTTTTCTAATCTGCCCCTATTATTTTCTTTTTATCACTAGTACATAAATTGGTCTGAGGGATTGTCCCTTCACTACTTCTTTATCCCATTATATACACTGCATATTCTTTACTGTGTTTTTTTAAAAAGAATTTCCTTTTTCCATAGATTTGGCATTTATTTAAAAGAAACACTTAATTTACAGAAAGATTTTCCCCATCAGTAGGAAGCAATCTTTGGCTTCCACATCAATCCTTCATGACATGTTTCAAGCAGCTTATTGATTTGTTATATTTTAGCATGCTTTTGCTAAAGAAAGAGAGTTTAACTGAAGCCTAACAGTTACAGTTAAGTAACAGCCATACAGTAAGTACAGACTTTAATTTCCTGTGTAGAAATCTGTAGAAGAAATAAATATAAGCAGTATCCAGCATAATACTAAACCAGATTAGTAGTTTTGGCATGCTAAAGCATGCTACAGTAAGCTCTTACTGTTTTGGAGACTATATGCTTTATTGTGTGCTGTGTCTACCCTGCCCACCTCCATGTCAGTCCTCTGTTTTTCTGTCAGAGCATGGAGGTTTTCTTATGTTTCATCCTACATGTTTTATATTCTAGTCATAGGCCTTTAAGTCTACTGAATATTTTATAAGGATTTCATTCACATCCATCAGTGTGAGGCTTTGGGATAATGAAATTATATGCTTACGTTAGGATTTCTATTTGATACAAATATTTACATCCAGATTAATTCTCTTTTCTTTAAACACAGTAGAAACACAAGGAGCTTAGCAGCAATTTCTTCTAACCAGTGCCTTCACTCAGTTACTGCAAAGAGATCTCCAATCCAGGCACTAAGATGCAACTCGGTAATAGCATCCATCCCTAGATAGCTTTAGAAAAGAGGTCAGATCAGGAACTGAGGACTTCCACTCTGAATAAGAGCTGCAGAAGGTGTTGTACCTGGCCACAGGAAGGTTCGTCATGCCCAGGTACTGTGCAAAGCAGCCAAAACACTGCCCTCTTGCAGAAGTAACTTCTGTAATAATGCTCTGTCGGTAATTCCATGCAATTTCTCTTGTTCCTGAAAGTTCAGTTTTATTTTTATTAAAATGACTTTTTTGTTTCTCTCTTTTTCTGTTTCCACTTGCCTTTCTATCTCCTTAGGCTATTCTTGTGAGACACAGCTGTACCTAGGATATTATTTTCATACCCACAACAGATGGTGTTTTCTGCTAAAACCTACTGTTCTGACTTTTCAAGATTTTCCTCCTTGTTTTATCTAGTTCACACTCATCCATTGTCTATAGGGTAAGGTTTGAATCTATTTCATTATGATTCCTTGCATTTGAAGTAATAATCCAGCCATTAGCTGTAGTTATCTTCTGGACTCATGCTGATCCCACATCTGTGGAAGCAGCCTTTCTTTCCTGGTGCAGCAGTGTCATCTCTGTGTGTCAGGTAGCATCTGCTCCTTTCATGAATACACCATGACTTGGATCTGTGGGAAGATTCTGATCTGCTCTGACTAACATCTTGACCAGCTAGGTTTGCAACCAAAATTGGCCTGGAATATTGTGTTTCTTCAGGGGACATATGGAAAAGGTTTAAATGCTTTTTCTGAAAAGGTTTTCTCTTGCAAATGTGTCATTTTGGGGAAAACGGTTTTTTTCTTGCTGTCACATATTATTCTTACTTTCTACAAAATTACTGTGTTTCCGTTATTTTAAAAATGGTTTTCTATCTTTGATTGTTACAAAGGACTTTTCTTTACAGTCATTCAAAGTAGCATATTCTTATTTTTCTTCCCAAATATGATGTCTTGTGGGTACCATTTGCTCTATATTTAATTAGTAGGGGGTTTTTTGGTTTGTCTTTTTTTAAAATGGTCCAAGTTTTGACTGGCTTTTTTTTTTTCCCAAATTATTTGCCACAATTTTAGGTAGTGCACCTGAACTGGAGAATTTAAATTTCTTCATTTTGCTTTTGGCTTTCAAGGAGCTGTAGTCTCATTTCCTCAGCTTCTCCTGTGTGGTTTCTAACTGAGCCAGTGCCAGACCTTCACGATTAAGACAACTAATTTAATCATTAGTATGTGTGCTAATATAAAAGGCAGTGTAGAGGGAAGGGGAAGTTAGGGAAGCCTGTCTCCTGTTTTCCTTAATTACCAAACACTTGCTTAGGCTTCTAGACATTTTCTGGGCTATCTCGGCACTTTCAGGTCTGCCTCTTGTGGGGGGCAGTGGGAAGCCACAGTGGGGTCTCCTCCTGCAGCACAAGAGGCTGCTTTAAGTCCTGGAGTCTTAACACCGAATCTCACCCGAGGAATTCAACCTGACTTTGCTGAGAGGCCCTCCAGGTGGCATTGCAGACAAGCTAACAGGTCACAGGGACAGCTTGGAAATACTGAACTGAGATCTAAAGTTTAGATTATCTAAGTGGTCATTTTATTTGTGTTTAACATAAATTATTAATTATTCAGACAAGACTGATAATTTCACTTAAATAACAACTAGGCAGAAAACAAAAGGGATAGATTTATTCTAGGTAATCCCATTAACATTGTTAGTTACTAAGATTGGAAGATTCAGATATAAATGTTAAAAACCATTAACAGACAACATTTAAAAACATAAAATTAGTCACTTTGATTTTTACTATTGATGCTTCATTCTCTGAAGTCATGCGTATTGGTAGCCACTTACTCTTTGAGGAATGAATAGAAAATATTACTTTTTATGATTTCATGTTACTTATACCAATTTTACAAAGCTAAAAATATGTTTATAGTTATAACAGACAGAGATAGAACTTCTAGGTGATTTAAAAATATTAACCATCAGGAAATAAAAGACAGATAATATGTTTAAAACTTGAGATTTTCAGATAATGAATTTCTTCAGTGTGTATATATATTGCAAATTATTTATTTATCAAAAAGGTCTAACTGGTGACGTTTCATGTCCAAATTCATAATCTTTAACTTGCAAGAAAGCCAAAATCGAAGTCTTAGTAAGAAAACAAAATATCAACCCTAAATTACATGAAAGCTTTGAATAAGATTTCTCTCTATACTTGTTACAGACATGTTGCAACAGCAAACAAAAATGAAGACAAGCTCCTGGTGCCAACCTACAGGAATTGATTACTTAAATTACCATTATTTTCGAGATTATGTTCAAAAGTTATTAACTTTTGCAACATGTCTCTATGTCCATTCCTTAGCATACCAACCTGGTAAGATTGCATTTTCAGAGAAAAGAACTTCAAAGGGGCTTAATCATCTCAATGAGACGTATTTGCCAGGTGCACTGATTTTATCAGAAAGAAAGCATCTTCAGAAGTTTTATGAATGTATATCTGATTTCTTAAAGAATATTTTTTCAACCTGATCCACTATCTGTTTGAACTGGGCTACTGAGTTCTTGTACGAAAGGAGCAAATACCTGAGTGGCCAGTTTGAATTGCCCACTCAGATGGTTAACATTGATAAACCTGCACACCACTTTTCTGATTTAGAGATACATTGGAGATTTTTTTTCTGCTAAATTACAAAATTTAGGATTTATAGCTGAAGTTTACTTCATACATTTCATTTTTCTTGATATCTTATACTTGTTTATGTCAATTCATTTGTATTTCATTTTTATTTGTAATTCCATGCCGCACTGTTATTCTTTCTATGCAGAAAACCTTCAAAGGAAATGTTATTGAAATATATGTTTTGGTTCCTTTTTTTTCAGCATTCATTAATATGAGTGCTGCTTCAGCTAAGCATTCCATGAACAAATATGCACAATAAATCTTTTGAGACAGATTACCAAGCCACACAATTATTTACAGAAACCACACAAATGCTCCAAGGGGTAATTAATTTATGCAAATTTTTAAAAAAAATAAAAAAAATTAACTATAATGCTGTGTAATTTAGAATATATTCCTTCTAGAAAATTCCAAGGCACACTCTGGGCTACATTGGTCACTTAGAAACTCTGATATGGAAAATATATTTCTGTTTAGCAGTATGTTATTAGATTACAGCAAAGATATAAATAGAAAAGTTGATGTATACACCCATAAATTTTAGGAACTGTAATCCTATTGTTTGTGACTTTGAGTGTCACCATGGCTTCCCTGGTCTTTCTCTTGTATATAGGGGCTGTAGATTTCGTGATTTTATTATAGACTAAAGCTTAGCACAGCATTTGAGGAAATATTTTAGCTTCTGTGGTGTTCTGTAGGCTTTTCTGGACAAAATATTTGTGTGTTTTCTTATCACTGTAGGAACCAAACTTGTTTCAAAAAGTTCTTCCAGTCATGTTTCTAATACACTTACCTCATAAAACTCCTGTACATTTATGTTTCTTATTGTACAATTGATATAGGCAATGGGTTTCTAGAGTGTGTGTATATATAAGGTTCGCATCACTGCAATAACTGAGAAGGATAACAATCCAAGTTCCAAACTGATTCATCATGTTCCATTCACATACAGGAGACTTGGAATACTCATCCTTTAATATTTGCAAATACTGCTACTTGCCCTATTTAGAGAAAATTACACCCTACCTGTAAACTCCTCATTTGCAATTCATTCTCTGTCCAGGGTTTTATTTTGGTTTTTGGTCTTTTGACACAACCTGAGATTTTAGTCACAGTTTTCTGCCAGTTTTCAATGGCATACCAATATAAAGTAAAGATATTGTTTTTTCCCTATTTAAAGACAAGATACCGCTTATAAAACAGTTTAATGATATGAGTATATAAATCCTTAATACTATTTTCATTGGCTAAAATTCTTTCTGACCTTTTTGCTCCATAATTCATTCTGGTGCGTTATCACTAGCCACATATTCACAGATTTGGTCCAACGTGAGCTGTCCAAGATGGGAGCTGGGTATTTGAGGGTAAGAGTCTCATATACGATATGTACATCCATGTAGTTCCTACAACAGGTGGAATGCCAGGCCAGGCAATAGTACACAAGTACCAGCAGAGACTGAGTTATAAGGTAAAGTGATTGAAGAGGGAAAAACTAAAACCAGCAGAAGGTTATTGTTTATTTTAAGGCTGTTGATGGTGCAATTTTAGGGGCAAGAGCAAGATGTCAAGTGCAACAATGAAAAGAAAAAAAAAATAAAGAAACTATGAAGGGAGTCATAACCATTAGTGTTTGAGGAGCATTTTCCTTAGGAGAGCAGCAAAAATGGAGTTATGAGAGTTCTACTGCTGTTCTGGGGAAGAGGCAAGTGGGCTTTATATGTTTATTTGTCATGTGTCCCAAGAGCCTATCTTTTTAACTTTGGTAAGCTTAGCAGGGGTTTTATACCAACATGCAGATGTATCTGACCTGTTAGCTTTTTGTTATCTCTTTAAGAAGATATTACTGGCTCAATATAAATAAATAAGCTTCCTTGTGCTATGAGACAAGAATTGATGGAGCCATCCTATGTTGGCCCTGGCGATGGCAGATTGCAGGTCATCTCTTTCCTCCATATGGGAACCTAACATTCCTTGATTTCAAAGCTACATTTGACAGAGCACTGGTAGTGTGGTTTGCCAGCTTGCTATTTCTTGAGAAATAGGAATTCAGTCTCAGTCCATAAAATCATAGAATCAGTTAGGTTGGAAAAAGTGTCCAGGGTCATTGAGGCCAACTGTTAATGCAGCACTGCTAATTCCAACACTAAACCCCATTTGTAAGCATCACGTCTGCATATCTTTTAAATACCTCCATGGATGGTGACTCCACCACTTTCCTGGGCAGGCTGTTCCAGTGCTTGACAACCCTTTTGGTGAAGACATTTTTCCTAATATCCAATCTAAACCTCCTCTGTCACAACTTGAGGCCAACTTCTCTTGTCTTACTGCTTTTTTTCTTGGGAGAAGAGACTGATCCCATGCCTTACTACCTCCTCCTTTCAGCTGAAGAGAGTGGTAAGATCCCCCCTGAGCCTCTTCTTTTTCTAGACCAAAACAACAGCAACTCCCTCAGCTGCTCCTCTTAGGACTTGGGCTCCTGACCCTTCACCAGTTCTCTTGCCCTTCTCTGGACTCACTCCAGCACCTCAGTGTCTTTCATGTAGAGTGGAGCCCAAAACTGGACACAGGATTCAAGGTGAGGCCTCACCAGTCCTGAGAGGGACAGTCAGTGCCCTGATCCTGCTGGCCACACTGTTGTTGATACATACCAGCATGCCATTGGCCTTTTTGGCTACCTGGGCACACTGACAGCTAATGTTCAGCCAGCTGTTGAGCAACACTCCCAGGTCCTTTTCCACTAGGCAGTTTTCCAGGCACTCTGCCTTCAGTGCTTCCTGGATTTGTTGTGACTCAGGTGCAGGATCTGGCACTTGGCTTTCTTGAAGATTCACCTCATACAGTTGGTCTCATCCCATCAATCAAGCATGTTCAGATCCTTCTGCAGAGACTTCCTGCCTTCAAACAGATCAAACATTGCCTTTGATCTTGGTATCATCTGCAAAGTGACAGTGGGTAGACTTGATCCCCTCACTCAGATAAAGAGAAAGATATGGAACGGGATTGACCCTAAGAATGAGCTCTGAGGAACACCACTTGTGACTGTCTGCCAGCTGGATATAACTCCATGCTCCACTTTTTTTTTTTTTTTTTTTTTTTTTTTTTTTTTTTTTTTTTTTTTTTTTGCCAGTGATTCAGACAGGTGATTTTACCAAAAAAAGAGTGTGTCTCTCTAAGCCACAAGCAGGCAGTTTTTCCCCAGAGAATTCAATATTTAGCCAAAGAATGTTCCCAGTCAACAAAGCTGTAAATTTCCATCTGATTATATCAGCATGGTTAGATACTGTTAAACCTGTATGTGGTTTGCCTTGTGGCCAGTATATAAAAAGTGTTGTATTAGACTTGATGGATTAGATGAGTTCAACTGGACTCAAGAGAGGAGAGGCTGTTCTTGGATGCTTCTCAGGCACTGCCTTCCCAAAAGTTGTCAGGTTTTTATACGGTAGATGTCTGGAATACAATAGGATGTCTTCATACAAGGTTAGATGTGCTTAACAAAGGTAAAATCGAGTTAATAGTATGATGCAGGCACATCAAAGTTTTGTAATAAGACATGATCTGCAGGAAAAGCAGAATCCATACAGAAATAGCCAATTAATTTTTATTAACAAATCTATTGCCTGAGATTTTTGTATAGAAGGGATGAAATTTATTGGATGGAATTATTTTTTGTAACATAAACTTAGCAAAGGTTTTTATGGAGATAAATAATTTTGAACAGTTTTGTTTTTTGGGGTTTTTTTAATGCTAAAACACCCAAGAAAGCAGAGTTAGAACTTTTAGATTGCTAAGTTCTTCCTCTCCTCATTTCAGTAATAGGCTTCAGTTGTATCAATCCCACATGAGTCTCAGCGCATTTTGACAGAATAATGACAGATATATGTCTTTACCATTATTTCTTAATTCCAGATATATGTGTCATACTACAAATTTTATTTCATTTTTAATGAACCACACATTCTGCACAATTCCCTGGTTAAGGATTTACACCATCAGAATGGAACTCTTGCTTGATTTGGTTTTTAAATTATGTTCCAATTCAGTGCTTCATAAAGAGAATATGGAGTTTTGGAGATAAAATCATTAATATAGGTCTAATAGGTTTTGCATGTGTCTTTTTACTCTAAAATTGGTCAGCTATATTAAAGATACCTAAATAAATGCTACTTCTTTCTATCTCACACTTTCCAGACAATTATGTTTCAGTACTGAGTATAAATTCACATAGGAATCAACAGACTTAGAATTCATAAAACTGACAAACCACTGAGCAAAATTACAAAACTAGGAAGAATAAATTTTTCACTTTTCGGTTATTACATGTTCTTGTTATGAATGTGTGTGGGAGAACAACTTAACAAGAAGCCCATTCAAGGCCTGTTTTGGAAACCAGATACTATCAGAAAGTGGCCTTTACTGCTGCTGTGGCCTTTTGGAAGATAGTAGGTCCAGCTCACCATGTATGGTTGAAGAGAACGTTTAGGAGTCACTCCTCATGCTCCAGTTGCTCAGTATTTTAGCATGGCTCATAGCCTGATTAGCGCAGTAAAGCAAATTGATCCAGTTCTTCATCTGTGCATTAGAATCAGCCCTGTGAGAAAGTCCCATAGAAAGCTGCTAGTTACCGATAGAACAAACATCTGCATCTAAATTAGATAATTGCGTGAGTTTACTTACTGAAAAACTCATGGTTGTGTATTCAAATATACAAGGTCTGTGTTAAGACTTGTTTCGTTCTTCCTCACTTTTGTCTCTGTCCTTAAATGCATTTACATAAAACTGTAGATTGCAATAAGCTTTTTTGAATCTATAGGTAGCTCGTTCATTTCTTCTTCTCCAGTTAGAGGCAGGTGGAGGTGTTTTTAAGTAACTTTTTTAACCAATTAGCTTCCTCTTTATTCAAAAATTAAGGAGCTGTTTTCTGATGGTGTCATTATGATATCAGCAGTAAATTCCTTAGATAGACTAATCTTGTGGTATCTGACAGTATTTTCTTTAGCAATCATAAGACTCAATGCCATATTCCAAGTTGTCTGTAATAGCCTCTCCTCAGATTCTATTATCTGTCATTACTGCAGATGTGCCTACGATTATTCTATAAGATTATCTTGTTTCTGAGATACTCTGCTCATTGGGGCATCATTTTTTATGATGCGGTATTTATTCTCATTGCTGAAAAAAAACAGTGAATTTCTGTCAGGTTTTCATGCTTAGTGCTGTATTTTTAATGTGTGTCCTCCTATAGACTTCTGTAAGATTATTTTGTAAGTAAAGATTGTAAAATTAGTTCTTAAATTACATATGTATATATATATTTCAGAACTGTGTTTACACTTCTGTAATCCTGTTTCCTTTCATTCTCTTACTCTAATGATTATAAGGATACCACACTCATTTTCTATATTTCTGTATGATTCAGTATTTAACTCTGCAGGCTTAAAAAATAGAGAAAAACAGTGTGTTTTTTTATAGTACTATTGAAAGAATGATATGGCTAACATGCAACTGAAAAAAACTTCTATTCTGAGAGAGCTTGAAGAATGTAAAAAAAGGGGATAAATTCAGTAAATATTAAAGGATTCATTATGAATGAGTTTAAGAGTAAAAAAACCTAAAAGCTAGGACAGCAAAATATTTCAAATAATTAAACTAAAACTAGAGATAAACATATTATTGCCTAGATTAATTAGTCATGAGAAAAAATTGATTCTTAATGAGCAATTAAAAATTGTTTCATTCTTACATTTAAATAGGTAGTTTGATTCTTATTGTCGCAAAGCGATGCTTTGTCTGGGGCAGACACCTGACATTTTTGAAGACCTCTGTCAATTAGTTTGGAGAAAAAAGAGAGGATTGTTCACATTTTAGCTGCTAGAGTATTAGTTTCTATTTTAAAAATAATGGGACAAAAAGCAGAAAGGTGAGGTACTGATGCATTTGAAAATGCAATACACGAGTTGCAAAGGAGTGAGACATGGTAGAATCAAACTCAGGTGTATGACAGGCAGCAAAATTCCCACAACACCTTTCCCTGTTTGAAGAGTTTTAGGCAAGGTATGGCTTAGATACAGTAGCTCTTTTTCTGAATTCATAGCTTTCTTGAAAGCTCAGGCCTGCTGACTTCTCATGACTTTGTCAAGTGAAACCACTTTCTTCCTCTTCTTCTTTACTAGAAGGATTCATATATGGTCCATCTTGCTGGTGGTTTCTTATCTCCAAGAGGGGAGCAGAGGCCTACATGGCTAAGCTATGAGATCATCACCTAGAGAAGATCTAACTTCTTATCCTTGTGCTTTAGCAATATTTTATCTTCCGTGTTGGACTTGGCTTCACCAGCTTTAAAGCTTCTAGGTTTGAAGGAGTGCTCAGATACTCAACAACAGTACCTTCGTGGAAGCTGTCAAGCCAAAGCTATTGCTCTGTACTGGCTAGGAGAGCAGCGTGTCTTTTAGAGCAAGAACACTGCAATTTATTTTGATCCCTGAGTTGATGTAGAAAAAGGTGTCTGGTGTCTAGGTAGCAATCAAGACATAAACCCCGAAGAATTGGGGGGATTGAATGTAAATTAAAGGTCTTGATGAGCAATGGATTGCTCTGAGGAAGAGTGGTCAGGAGCTGTTCAAGCAGCCTGATGTGTCTTGAAGTGAATATCATTCAGATGTCTTGTGGAGAGAATACCCTTTTGATTGTCTGTTGGGAAAATTAGCACTTTTATAGAGCTACTCTTTCCCAAAGCACTTTCCCAAAGATTTTCCAGACATAAATGTTCATCTGACTATTTCCCTTGTTGATAGACAGACGTTTTTCCATTTCATAGGAAAAAAGGCTCTAACAGGAGGGGCAGGCACTGGCTGCAGGTAGCAAACAGGTGCAATTATGAGCAAGACAGACAGAGCTGTCCTTAAAATAAGCAAATAAATTGGTGAGCTGTATGCTTAACTCAGAGTGCTTCTGCTGATTAATTAAGCAATGAATAACCATTAAATCCAGGGTCTTTGCAGTCTCATGTATGTGCTGTTCTGTTGTTTACTTATCAGCTATAGGTATCTGCTATTCAGTTTCCACTTACATTCATTTACTGTGTTTTAACTGGACTAATTATTCTCATTTAAGAAATACTTAAATAATACTTCAAAAGGTAGAACTGGAGAAAAGTGTTGAACAGTGGCAGTATAAAGGTTTCGAACCAGCTGTGTTGTTGCTGTAGGAAATGAAATTAAGGACACACACACAATCAGTCATCAGGGCAAAAAAGAGGGTAGTTTATTTTCTTAAATTTCTGTAGATTTTGGACAATGACCATGGATTGGGCAATAAGGTTAACACCTCTCCAACCACACTGGTCAGACTAGAAGTCCATCAATTGTCCCTCCTCAAGAGAGGAATGATAAACAAGAAGAACAGTTTACAATAACATTACCTACCTTTGTTTTTTTGAAAGTCTGTGAGAAACTCCACTACAAAAATGCAAGCATCAGAAGGCTGAAAAAAGATCAGGGCGACACTCTGTAACCTGTCCAGAACAGAAATTTAGTCTTCTGATCAATGAAAGGATCTTTGGACATCAATATGTGTAGGCAGAAAAATGGCAGGTATGAATAATTACTAAACAGTATCCTAAGCCTCATCATAATGTAATTTAACTTCAATGAAATTTCTGAGGTAGCTGATGTAAATACAATTCTAGGTCAAATAAATTTATAATGTAACTTTGCATAAGTGTTTGATTTCAGAGTTACACTGGGGATAACTGTGGCCCCACAATGCAAAATCAAATCCATATTGTGACAATCAGCCTACTGTCTGATGGAAGAAACAAACCTTTCTAGAAAATGCATAGGATATACATATTTTATATATCCTCTTGAATGTCTATGTATGTATATATTTATACTCATACAGATGTCCACTTCTATGAGTGATACCTTTTCAACAGTTAAAAATTCTCTGCTTTCATATCTAGGGTAGTTATCCTGATAACTAAGTTTTTGCTCAAAATGGGAAGATGTGCAGCACTAGTAGATGCTTTCACCTTTTCATAGTTTGAAATCCAGAAAAAAAAGTGGTTTTTAACACTTTCAGTGTTTAGGCATTCACTACCTGTGCTGCCAAGGTTTACTGAAAGCAGCTGGATGCCTGCCTCTGTCCTCCCCCTTTCTTGAAACTGCTGCCAGAACAGGTAGTCAGAAATGGAAAGTAGGGCATTTGTGCACTCGCTCGCTCTCTCTCTCTCTCAGGAAAACATCTGTGGCTTCCATAGGAAGCACTCATTTTTTCCCATCAGCAAAGACTCTGGATACTCTTGGGTCCAGTTTTGGCACAGCAAGCCAAGTAGGATGCAGTTTATGACTTAAAACTTATGAGAGAAATCATCCAGGCAGTCCCATCCCTGGCAGAACACTGAGAGAAATTCCCCAGGCTGCATAGCCACATGTGGGTCTCTGACCTCCTATTAGCTCACCATGGGAGAGGTTAACAATTGTTGAGACTTCAGTCCTCCCTTTGACATACAAATACAACAATACCAAATGGCCTTTCCAAGACAAGCATATTCAGGGCACAATATGTTTTTAATGCAGGGTTCAGTGTAGGGGAGGAGAAACCCCAAAACAAAAACTCAACCCAAAAACTTAAAATTAGAAAATATTATGTTGCTGTAAAACTGAAGCCTGGATTGGTATTTTTTTGCAACATTTTGCCATTGTTCATATTACTGTGATTTGTGACTTTTTAAAACCAATATAATCATGAGATAAAAACAAATTCTCACACCATTTTTAGCTCTTCATGTGGTCAGTGCCATGATTTATGAAACTAAGATTGCTCAATAGCTGGAACGACATAAGAAATGCATACGATTATCTGATTTTTAAGGCTGTCTGTTGTATTTATCCAAGTACATTGTTGTTGAGATTAAAAAACAAAAAAGGATTCATAATTATTGATATGAGGGTTGTCAGAAAAAAAACACAGAAGGCCAAATGTCTTTTTGAAATGTCTCTGTCTTCTCAGAAATTACCGTAGTAAATGAAAGTATCTTGGATTTTAGTAAAACAGAGATTGAAAAGTAACTCTTTTTTGGGGAAACTGAGTAACTGGGGTTTTTTTGCAGCTAAGATACTACAAAGACTAAATGTCTTGCTCTATACTGCATAATCTATGGCAAAGTATGCAGATTGAATAGCCCAGCATTCCAGGCTTTTACCATAACTACTTGATTACTCTTTCAGTCTTAAAGGCAAATGATTTTTATTATGCAGTCCCCTGGCTTTACCGTAGAGTATGCTGAGTGTAAAACAGGAGCGAATTAGCTCATGCTTCTGCCATCAGCCTTTGCACCTATTGTCTGAAGAGGCAATGCAAACTGATCTCTGAGTGTAAGAGTCCTATGACTTCTCTGATGGGAAGCAGGTCCAGCCACATTCAATGCCAGAAACTGGGGCAGGGGGGGAGAAAGAAGCATCATACTTTTCATACTTTTACTAAGGTGACAGCCACATCTGAGACTGAAATTGGTGAGGTCTTGCATAAGGTTGGTTATCGCAAAAAAAGAGTTGCTAAGTCATGGTTGCGCCTTGTGCTAAGCAGAAAAAGTTATTTAGAAGTGGAGAGTGCTTTTGTATTCATTGTGAATAAATAGAAATACCAGACTGCCACAGATACTGCGCTGGACAAAGATCAAGTACAGCTACATGATAGAGACATGCCTGTCTAACCATTTACAGACCAACTTCCATAAATAACAGATTCCAATGCTATACCATCCTTAAACCATCCATTATCTAATGAAAATTTTAGTTTGAAAAGGCTTGGGTTTTGTTTACATTACCCTAAGCACTAATTTATCATCTTCTCTTTTTGTATTAGTCTTTTACATGTCAAAAGACTGATCTTACTCCTCTCCTGAGTACTTTTGCTTGTTTATTTTCTCAAGAATACACAGCAGAATTGCTTCAAGCTTTCCTACATCCATTTTCCTAAGCTCTCTATAATTCTTGTAGTCTAGTTCATGACTATATCCAGCTTATCTATGTTTTCCTTAAAGACCTTGTCACCTTTCAGTAGGCCGGATCAATACATTAAAAGATTATTTTATATGATTTATATATAAAGCATAATATAACATGATAACATATATAATATAATATATGTTATATAATAGTTATATATAAATGCTTCTGTTAATATCTTCCACATTGATACTGACATCTTTTTGTATCAGCATTGTTAGTTTGAGACGTGTTTTGTTTGTGAACTATTTTAACTCCATTTTTTTCTGATGTACTCCTCCTTAATGATTATTCCCCACAGGATATTTGTGTATTTGGTTTCTCTCTAGTATCTTCTTTTATATAATTGAAAGATGATGAGTGGAAAGATGATTATTGGAATAAATGGGAGTTTCCCCAGGCAAGAATAGAAGCAACAAACCACACCACAGGAAGAGTCTTGAGAGTAGAGAAGAGAGACACCAACAGCCAGGACATCTACTTTTCCATGTAAAGGAGTGGAAAGAGGTCTGGATCGACCTCAGCATATTTTTCTTCTCCTTGAACTTAAAAACTTGAAACCAGTCACAGTTAACTGCCTTTGGCCTCAAAAGATTGCTGGCCAGCTGGATGGCTGTGTTCCATCTTTAACATGGATATGCATCTTCCTTCATCGCATGTTTTTTCCTTTATGGTATCAATGAATATTGACCCATTTCCTTCATTCAGAAATTAGTTGATTTGGTTTGATTTTTAATGCTGAGAACAGCCTTCTGTGTTCTCTATTTTTCAATTAAAGGATTAATTTCTCCTTACAACATGTTAGCTTTAAGAGCAATCTTCATCTAGAGCAACTTTTAGCCTTGATCTTCCCCTGTCTGTCTTGAATACTTTTCTGGTGTTTGTTCACTGTGGTGGTGCTTGAATTCAATTCCAGTTGGGTTTTCACTGCTCCAGTTTGGTTTTATAAGTTGTGTTTTATAATTGTTTTGGAAAATTGTAATTATTACTGTTGTTTAAGATGGCCTCTCCTTCCCTCAGACTTTCCCGCCAAACCTTGGTTGTCCCGGTTACCCCATCCCATAATAGTTGTTTACCAGTTTTCTGTTATATGTCAATCTTTAAGTTATATAACTTCCCCACCCCCTCATCATGCATTCCTCCTCCCCAAGTTACTTATTATTGGTTCAAAATTTGTTCATTCCCTTGTTACAAGTTGGCAAAAGGTTATGATTGGTCCCACTCAATCCCACCCCTGTAACCCACTCAATAAAGAGCCGTGTCATCCCAAGGTCAGCGTCTCTCCGGAGCACTGCCTTGGGGAACACGCACCCCCTTGGTTGCAAATCCTGAGAGTCCCGCCTCTCTATTCTGCACTCTATCCGCACCGTGGTCAGGTTTGCTCACTCCTCTGGCAAAGTGGCCCCCGGGTTGTGGTGGCGGCAGGGCTGGCCGGAGCTGCACCCTTGGTAGCCGACCACTGCAGTTCACTGTATTGGAAATCCCTTTTGCCTGTCACTCAATTGTTTTATCCCTCTCTGCACATTCTTAATCTGTTCATTCACGTTTGCCATTAGTCACAGCAGCCAGCTTTTCCCCATCACGTCTTCTCAACATCTGCAGCAAAGTTTTTCCCATCAGTGATCTAATGTCTGTGGGTTATACTTAAAGGCTGGGATTACTTTTTTAATATTTTTCCCCACATACAATGGAAAAATTTCCATTTTGGAGCTCATAGCTAGTCAGCCTTCTCTCAGGAGGATATTTAGTATACCGGTGAGTGGAGATCACTTTGCAACACCTTTGTCAGAGCTCTTCGGGCTGACAGAGCACTATTGGTTCTCTTCACCACCTGCCAGGGTGGATATGCACTACAGCTACACTCTATATGGATGAAGGCGTCCATATAGAAACAAAGACTATTTCACTCCTGCTAATGATGGAGAGATTGGACACTGAATTGCTTCAGTATAGTATTGTATTAAACTGAAATAAAAATGAAAGGATTGAAGAGATTGAAATATGTTTGCAGATGCCTCTTTGGAAAACATTACACAGCCAGGTACTATTATGTCCAAATTCTGAAATATTACGTTCAACAATTTTTCTTCCATGTTCAAACTTTTTT
Organism: Zosterops lateralis; assembly: GCF_965231275.1. Classification (NCBI taxonomy): domain Eukaryota; kingdom Metazoa; phylum Chordata; class Aves; order Passeriformes; family Zosteropidae; genus Zosterops; species Zosterops lateralis. The sequence continues at coordinate 30,085,594 of NC_139762.1, read as the reverse complement.
TTTCCCTGTAGCTGTCATTTTCCTGTATTTTCAAGCAGGGATGAAGGCATAAAGGAGAGCTCCCTTCTAAACGGCTCCTTTAAATTAATTTGCCCCATCTTCTAAGTAAAACTTTCTTCAAAGCAAGATTAAGCAGTATGGTACCTAAACATTTCTTATGACCATGACCACAGGAAAAACGTACCCTTACTATTACACATATGTACAGCCATTTTCACTTAGAATACTGAATTTAAAAACGTTGAGTTTTTTAAGCCTAAGAGAACAATATAAATTTGATAAAATACAAGATCTTTGCAGTAATCTATCAGTTAAAGTAAAATGAGCTTCATTTTTTTAATAAGGAAGATTAAACTGTTCTTTACATATAGATTAAATAATATCTTGTGAAGTGAAATGCTTCTTTGAAGATGTCTGTTTAACCCTCCAATTTGTGTTTGAGCTAGAAGTGGTGCATGGGGTCTATGCAATTATGCTATAGCTGCTGACAGGTGTAAAAGTAAATTAGATGGTTCATCTCAATGGATACAACTCCTGTTTAAGTTTTTAAGATAATAAACTCAACCCTTTAGCCAAACTGAGACATGACTATCTCAGATATTTCATTTCTGCAATGAACGATTCTTAGTAACTCTCTCAATCTCATTTGGCCTGTTAGCCTGCAACACATTAAACTGGTATGTTTACTGGTTGACTAAATTTTTCATTTTGTTTTACCGTCAGTTTTGTTAACTTTTCTGAAAGCCTTTTTTTTAATCATTGATTTATCATATCATAATTGACAAAATTTCCGTGGCTCTTGTTTCTCAAATTTGGGGTTAAATTGAGGATGAAAAAATTCATAGCATTTAAGATACAAAAAGTGACATTCAAAATTAGAGTCATCTGAAACTGTTGATCTTTGAACTTGTTTTTCAGAACTGTTTTGTCAGAAATAAAACTAAAGCAGTATGAAAGAAATTCTAAAATATTGTTGTGCTCTAGGATTGCAAGTCGTAAATTCTAAATTTTGTTCACAGGTTTTATGAAATTTTTAAGCTCAGATGGTGATATATTCTAAACATTGATTTCTCTTTTTTTGGAAATTAATTGCAAACTGTGAAATAGGCTTGGTTCAGAAGTTATTTTTGAATGTTTTTAAATTATAAAAAGGATTTTTCTCTTTAACATAGTTTTACTTTGAGGTTAACTTGAAATAGATAAACATTTTAGGATGATCTAGAAATTTATAAATTGAATTAGTAACACGGTGGAAAGTATTCTCAGATGTTTCAATAAAATAGTATAAGACAAATTTTATACTGAAGAGATACAGGGTTTATATACATGTTAATGAGTATGATGTTGATGCTGTCTCCAGCTTGCATTAGCTCATCACAAGGTGAAGATTTAATAATTATTAACATATTTAGGAATTCCTATTCATATGACTGACAGGAAAGCTTCCCACTTCAGTTACTATTTTTGTCTTTTGGGAAATGAGGTAAAATCATCCTAATCCTGGTGCTTAGGTTGTGAATTATTCTGTGACTCAAGAGAGAAGGTATTTCATAGGTAACAGTTCAATAGGACACATTTATCTACACAAGTGATTTGAGAGGCAGTGGACTGGCTTCTCCTGAGTGAAGGACATGATGCGAGATAACATGCTGCTTGCACATAAGTCATTTTAGGTCTAAATATAACTGCAATAGCGCTGCCTGTATAAAAATCCCCACATATTTAACTGAGGAATGTGACTTACTAGCTTGTGTGCAATGCCAGGAAAGACAGAGTCAAGCTGGTGCTGTGCTGAGATTTAGCAGCTTATGTGCTTGCTAGCTCAGGCATCTCTGCAGTGCACTTGATTTCATACTGGGGATGTGTCCAGCTGTGAAAGCAACTGAGAAATAGATATTCTTTCTCCAGATCTTTCTTTGTCTTTCCTGAGTACGTAATATAAGCCTTTTAAGGTATTTGGGCTTTTGCAGCCTATGTTTTCATGCATTATCTAGGTTTAGAGTCTCAGACCATATTTTAATAAAAGAAGGAATGTTTAAAACATTTAACAATACAAATGAGGCGAATATATCTCTTCCCTATTGTTTTCTCATTATTTGTTAATAGTAAAGTATAAAACCAATGAGATGTATTATAAAAGAAAAAACTATCAATATGTTTTGAGGGTGTTAAAGATACTTGGCTAAATCCTATATGTGCCAACAGAGTCTTAATCATAGAGTCATAGAGTAGTTAGGCTTGGAAGGGCCCTCCAGACATAGTCTGGTTCCACCTTCCCTGCAGTGAGTAGGGACATCAGATAAGCACCTTGTTCTGGGGTCAGGGGAATTCTGGATCTGTGAGACGTGCTACATCAGAAGTCTAAAGGTCTGTCATGAATCCGTATGGAGAATTTCCAAACATCTGCTACTTTTATAGAAATCTTGAACAAAAGCTGTGAAGCCACTGTTATTGTAGCTGTCCGTGTTCCCTTGTATCCACAGTTCCTTCACAAAAAAAAAAAAAAAAAAAAAAATTAAAAAAAAAAAAAAAATTACTTCCCACTTTCTTCTGCATATATTTCCAAGGATAAGGGAGTCATCACATAGAGAAGGAACCTTCCTGTTTCCTAGCTTCTCTTTCCATCTATTATTATTGCAATTTTTTTTAAAGTGCAATTTTCTTGGTCTGTGCACTGTACAAGATTAGTGATTTCTGGATTTGCTGCGAATGTTATGGCATTTCTCTACTAGCCTCAGACTGCTCGTCTCCAAACATTGTACTGAGAATGAAGATCCATGCATTTGGTATCCAAATCTTGACTTCCAGAAATAGTAAACCTCTTCCCCCACTTATGAGACATAAATTTTCTATCTCTTCAGTATATTTCAGCACCTCTATCAGCCATCTGTAGAGAAATGGGGGGGAAAAATGGTATTGGTGAAAAATGCATTTCTTGGGTACTTGTGAAATCTGGAGTAGTTTGTTCAATTATTTTGTTACTAATATTATAATTTTTCAGCTTTTGTATCAGTTTATAATCTCCATCTTTAGTTGGAAAGGACAGTGACATTACTCAGGCACAGCCTTCTCAGACAAAGTCTAAAAATTACAGTATCATTACTATTGTTAGTATGAAGTTATGTTTCATACCTGTGAAGAAGCCAGATTTGTATATAAAAAATGTAAAAAGAACTTTAATCTTGTTTGTTTTGTAGTATCAGTTAAAATACTTTAACATCACATTGACAATGCTCAGCATCATATTGAGAGGATCAATTGTTTATCATATTTGCCAGTACCAGGTCCACTTTATGATGTGAACAGCAAACTTAGTGAAGTGTATGGGTGTGCTGATCTTCCTGAGCCCTCTCCAGAGCTAAGAATACATTATCCAGCACAGAGGTGTTCAGAGAATTCAATATAATAAGCATGCCCATTCATTTGATGTTGTACCCCAGAAGCTGTGAATAACAGTTGCAGATTGTCTCTGCAGCAAAATTTGGAGTGAACATGTCTGGGCAGAATCTGAGAAATGTCAGAGAATCATTGAATGATTTAGGTTGGAAAGGATCTGAGGTGGTGTGGTTCGAGACTCTTCCCCTTCCTTAAAGCAGAACTATCTTTGGACATTCGTCTACATTTTTAGACCAGTGTCTAAAGCCTTCTATCCAGATGAAATCTGCAGGAGGAAAGAAAGACATCATGTCTAGGCATCTCAGATATACAAAGACATTACAAAAGAGAAAATGGCAGAAAACAACATTAGTGTTCAGCAACAAAGCTAATCATGCAGAAGTGGGTGCCTGAATTTAGCTAATGATTTTAAAGTACTTTACAGCCTAATAAACTTCGATTGCTCCAGAGGGAATTTCCTGTGAAGAGCAGATTCAGACCTGCAGTCAATCCATTAGTTAAGCCGTCTTTGTTCTTGTGAATAATGTTATTTGCATTTTTGCATTTCTGCAATTCAGGGAGAGAATATGGGCTGTATGGAAATAGACTGTATGAAAGGAGGGAATGTAAATATTTGTACTCTTCCAGCAGTCTAAAAGACAGCCTATAATTAATTTGTAGTTACTTGAACAGGTAAATGTAACAGGTGTTTATATTAAGGTGGAAAAAGTTTGCATTCAACTTGGCTAAACATATGGTTGTGAGAAATCATGCTTTTAGACTTGCATATATGACTACTGTCCACAGGAATTTTTCATTTTAAGACAGAAGTGAAACTATTGTTCTTATGTTATGTTTTTGGTGGGGGAAATTTGTTCAGCATAAAAAAAAGAAAAAGATATAATACTAAATTCTCTCTTTTTATTTCAAAACCAGCTGAATTATGAAAAGAATATGTGAATGTTTTTATCAAAGGACAAATATTAGTGGGTTTGGACACTAATATAAGAAGGAATGAGAATTTCTGTGAAAATAATTTAGAAAGTGAAATAACCCAAAATCAAACAACCAAGAAAAAAACGTAATGCCTTAGCATGTGAGAGTGTTGAGTAGAAAATAAAAAATACCAGCACATATATTCAGGAAATATGTTTTCTCAAGAGCATTAGAAAAATACTGGTCAACTATAGTTCAGCTTGCCTGGTGGAATGTTCTTTTGCTGCTTCCTGCTGCCCACACTATTGTCTGCTCAGAGTTCTGTCACGTATCGTCTCAGCTTTCCATTCCTGACATCACCTGATTGCACCATTCATTCACGTGGGTCAAGCCTTGTAACTCCAAAATATGTAGCAGCAATCAAAGGAAATTGAACTCCAACCTACACAGCAAGTTTCTGCTTGGTAGCCCCATACAGCTGGCTCTGTTCAGGGCAAGTCAGCATTACAGCAGTACAGACGGCCAGAATTACTGTCATGCAAGCAAGGATGTGGCCTCTTAATATTTTATCCTGATGTTTGAGTTTTTCTTAGCCCCTCCACCTCCCAGAACCTTGCAGCATTATTTCCATCAAGTTCTCGCAGTCCTGACATTGATAGGCACTGAATCAATACTTTTATAAAATTGTGAAGCCAAACTAGTTTTGCAGATCCACAGTATGCAGTGTGTGATTTTCCATTGTGAATATAATAACTGCAATTTGAAATACTCCCCCACAAGGGTTGATTACATGCTTTAGGAAATTCACAGTAAAAAATTTAATTAAGAAAGAAGAAACTGCATCACTTCATTTTAAAAAGAGAAATTCACCCGAGATATTTTGTTCATTTTCAGACTATAATAGCAATAACCATCTTTAGCTGAGGACATTTCCTGGGGCTTAATGGCCCATGGCTGTGCTTCTTCAGGTGATCATCATCATCTCCCAACAGTCATTAATCCCCTACGAATGCCCTGCACCTCAGTCATTAAATGTGCTTAAATGTGCTTCTCAGAAAATGAAATAGTTCTATATTTAATACATCTTCCAGGAATAGGAGTGATCTTTCTGAGGTGAGGAATGAAAGAAGTTTATTAGTGTGTCAAAAAAGTGCTAATTATGACAAGTGGATAAGTCATATTTCTAGAGATGGCACGACAAAGAATTTTTCCACAGTAAGAGCATGTTGTATATAAGTCATCATTTTATGTGCATCACAATTTACACTCATCTCAGTTCATAACAGCCAGATCAGAAATAAGGATAGTTATTTGTAGTTAGATTTCTTCTGCAGAGCATGTCAGCATAGAAAAATCTCACAAAACAAACAGTGTATGACTGCAGTACTGCTTAAAAAGACTTTCCTTTCCATAGCTGTAAAAATAGTTATACAGCTTTACAAGGTGTTTGTGACAATGGAAGAAAATAAAAAGAGGTTAAACCTTTCATACCTGAAGTCTGAAACTCTTAAAAAAAAGATCTTTTGGTGAGCACTTTGAATCTTTCTTACAAATTGGACCACAAGTACAGCACCAACAGCATCATCAGAGGTTTTAAACACAGTAGACAGCCAACCCCTGCTCAAGTAGAATTAAAGCCTTCAATGAAAAAAAATGGAATTCATAAAAATTTAATGAGAATTGGGGGATTTTAATTTAATTTTATTCGAATTTCACTTACTCCCACATTGTTCTGTTTTCATCTTGTGCTACTAAACATGCATAGCATACACCTAACATATACATTGCATGAAGCCTGTACCTGTCCCAAAAAGATTCTGAGAGAGATCAGAGCAGACACAGCCTTCACTGAGTGAAAAATTAGTACCTTTTGGGTATTATTGTAATTTATTATTTATGCTGGACATTCTGATCCCATGTGCTTCAGTGAGTGACTGTGTAGATAAAGACAAAAGTAGACCTTTGGTCCATGCATTATTAAATGCTAAATGTTAAATTATGTTAATGTTAAAATTAGAGCTCTCCTAGTCAGCGCCCTTAGATTGCAGATTGACCTGAAAAAAGAATTATTACAACCTGACTCAAAAGTTTCTTGTCAAAATTTTCTGTTTCTTTTAACAAGGAAAAAATAACATTATTAAAATATCTTTCTGTATAAAGAAATTGTTTTGTTTTACTCACAGAAAAAAATTCACTTACTTCAGTAACCAATTACAACTCACTTAATTTTGTGGTTTTCCACGGTAGAGAAATTTTTCTATGTGAAAAACAAAGGTTTCTTTCAGAAAATTTTAGATATAAATATCACATACACACGTGTACATACACATTTTATCTTGTTCCATTGTGGGTTCTAAAAAGAACTATTACCTAATTTTGAGTTTACTCTGAAATCTTTCCTACTTATCTTAATGCAGTTTTCAGCAAATAAACTTGTGAAAAAAATTTATTAGATCTTGCAATAAATTCACCAAATTTAAAATAAAAATAAGAAAATAATTTTAAAAAATTGTAAAGAACTAAGGACAAAATAAACAGTATTGCATTTTAAGTTGTTTTCAATCTACCTTATATATCATCCTAAACAGCAGGTTGGGAAGTAAATACTTATGCACTGTATTGCAGTTAGAACACTTCTTTTGCTATAGATCCTGTTTAAGGTTATTCTTACCCTATCATGCAACTTACAGTGTCAGCATTCTTCAGATCATTTGTCAAAATTCAACAGGAATGTCTGTGATAAAGAGTAGTAGAAAAAAGAAAGCATATTTTTCTAAAGTGAATTTATCAGTATGTCTAGAATTCTTGAGGTTTCTTTTCTCAAGATCTCTGTTTTCACCCATTCATTATGTTTACAGATCAGAAGAACTAAAATAAAAAAAAACAACAAACCAAAACCAAACCAACCTCATATAACGTTTCTCATTCTCATTGTAAATTCTGTGTTGTAGGTCTTGTTTTCCCTCTGCGCTGCATTCTGGGGAATCCAAATTATGAAGCGGATCACTTCATTCAAAGATAAAGACCACTGAAAGAGCAGATCTAACATCACCTTAAATACGGAAACAGCACTTTAGAATAACCTTCTAAGTTCCTTGGAATTAATCAACCATGAATCATGCTGAATTGCAATCAGTTCACTTATGATACAAGAGATTTGTGATTTTTGTATGAAGGTTTGAAAGATTCCTAAGGGGGTATATCCATTTTTATTTGATTTTTTAAAAGAAATATTTAATTTCTTCCCAATTTAAATCAAATATTCATTCACAGCATAAATCTTTACATTCATAGGATTATGAATTCTTAGCAACCATGTAAAACTAATTTCATTTTTGCAGTGATTTTGTTAGTAATAATGTGTGAAAAGTATTTTGCACAAGAGGAATAATTAAAATCATATCTGATGTAACCTGGTATAAAGTGATTGACTGTCTTCCTATTGAGGCTAAACATAAACATATGTGAATGTCATTTTTTTTGTAATGATTGAATTACACCAGGATCTCCATGTCATGCCCAATTCAGTGTTCATAACATACGGCTACATGAGGATGAGTAGTTGAGGCAAGAAAATGATTAAAAACAGCATGATAAAATAACTCGGCCTAGTATGAGTTGAAACATCTTCAATAAAATTGGCTGATGTATGTATTGTATAATGCAGACATGCAGTTTGGGCTGAGTTATTTACAGAATACACCTGTGTTGCCAACTTTAGGTAGTGATCAATCCAGGATTTACACATGGGTATCCCACTGACATTCATGTGACAAAATATTTGCAGGGCCGAGCCCTTAATTTCTGGTAATTTCCTGCTGGGTGATGTCAGGAGAGATGCACGTCGCGTCTTTCAGAAGCTGTTGGAAAGATGGTGTGTACTAAGATAGGAAAATTAAATACAAATGGTAGAGGGAGTCTCCAAACAGCAGGACTGGCAAAAATACTGGATCTAGGTTGTTTTTCTTTCCTCACACTCATCCAACTTTTTTTTTTGGCTCCAAGCCTTTTAGAAGTGCTTATAGTCAAGTAGCTAAAAAATGGAGTCTGTCTTAGATGCTTCAAACTAGTAACAATATCTGGATTTAAAAATGAGTTTAAGTTTGTGTTCTTTTGCCCACTTCATTTTCCTTAAGATGTTAATGGCAGTCTGAAAGACATCTCGGATTTAGACAACCTACTTTTAATTAACCCATATTTTCAGTCTCTAGCTGTAACAGATGCCACTGTCTATGGAATAGGATGTTTCCAGTAAATTTTCAGAAACACAGTAATGCTATTTATATGAAAGTGTTGCAATGTCTAGTGATAGTATCATCTTAATTGTAAAATAAAATCATCTAAATGCTTGGATTGCAAGGAACCTTAATGATAGGTTATTTAACATATCATTTAAAAAATAACAGAATGTGACTCCAGAAGTACAAACTTCTTATGTGGCCCTGTAAGTTACTGCACCTGTATTCTCCAAATTTGTAATGGTGACATGGTCAGTTTAATATGACATAATGAAGAATCATATTGAAAGTCAGTTTCCATATCAAAATACATCCTTTAAAGAGACAGGAATAGGACAAAAATGTAACATTTCCTGCATTTGAAAACTGGCAGTTTTGGAGGGACAACAATGAAGAATTAAGTAAAATTAAATTAATTTTAAACCTGTCCTAATGAATGTCGTGTATTTACAAGAGGAAATGAATGTGATTTCAAGGGCAAGTATAAAGTATGTCTGATGAGAACAACCTAGTCTTTAAAGCAGAAGCTGAACAAATTTCCACTTTTCTAAGGGTTTTTAGATTCCAATTTCCTGCTTCCAGGGACTTGCCTGGAACCTATTGTGTATAGGTTGTTTGAAAGCAGAGTGCAGGAGAGGAACAACATTCTTCCATTGCATGCTGATCAGTAGGGTCTGAGAGCAGCTCCTTTGGCTGAAGGCTTGAACAGACCCATGGTGGGTGTCCAAGACTCATGTGCTTTACAACAACATCATCTGGGTATGTATAAACCATCCTTTGGCTGCAAACTGAAAGCTGGGATTTGCCGTTCTTGAAGAAGAGAGTTTCAGGAGCAAGCTCTTAGGAACACCTTTGCGCCATTCTTTCAGTAGCTATGTAGTAGGTAACTATAGCCCTTTCAACTTGCTTGTCATGAATTTTTTAAAATCTAAATTACTTCATATTTTTGGCACTTAACATCACTACTGGATTTATTTATGCTGTCTTTATATCCACTGCAAGAGTGAAATAATCATCCCAAAGCTGTCTGGGTGGGAGTAATCAGGAGACTTTGGAGAGTAGTTGACCACTGAATTGAATTATGTGCAGTTAATATATATCATGCAGTTAACTCAATTAATTTAATGCAAATTGCAAACAATGCTCATTACTAGCATGATATTTGATAAGCCAGCCTTCTCTCCTCAGTTTTTTAATATTCCATTACTTATTTTTTTAGAATTTGACTGTGTTGTGTGGTTTGAACAGTCATATGGGATCAAGTGAAATACGGTGAATTATATGAGGACAGTAGTGAACAAAATATTGATGCAGAACTAATAGATACTATGCAAGTGACTATCTTTCTTTTGGTAAGCCACTCTTTTAAGTCTCTAGAAAGAAAAATGTTCTAGAGACTAACAGCCTAGCATCACATGCCCAAGTGTGAGATTTCATAAATAACATTTGTAATTTGTGCTATTGTGTAAGACTTCCTTTTGGTCTTGTTTGTTATTAAACTCTCCAGTGATACACCTTAGGAGAAAAATGTGGATAAACAGAACTTTTTTTCATCAAGACTGTTAAAAAGCAATTCCTCTACTCCTACCAGCTGTTGCAATGTCACATCCCCACACATGGCCTTTCCTGGACTATGTACACAGCAATATCAAGTTACTGAAAACCCAGAAGTAAGCAGCTGAATCCCCTGTCACTTGAGACCTGACCCTGCACCATTCAAGTCACCGAAAAACTTCCTGACCTCAGGATCAGGGCAGAGCATTCCCTGTACGAAAACAAAAAGGATGCAATATTTACTGCAACTCAAGCTTTGGTGAGGTGCATTGATTAAAAGTAAGAGTTGCACAATTGCTTATTCCTGAGAGTGGCTAACATCATATGCTTTCTGGTATAATAAAATCAGAGCACTTTGTTGGATAAATGCTGAAAAAGCTGTAATCTATATTTTCCAGATGTAAAGGACTCAGGGCACTTTCTCTTGTCTTTGTTGTCTTCAGTTTTCTCTCAGATTTGCAGGATTAAGGACATCATTACCTAAACCATTACCTAAAGGAGGTAGTTGATAAGATATTTTAAAGCCTTTTACAGCCAAATGTCTGTGAGCTTTCAGGAATTTATGCAGTGTGATAAGAAACTACTAAACTGGCATGGCACTAAAGAGTAAGAATTCTTTGGATTTTTTTTTTATTATTTGCTCTATAATTTGTGACAAAAAAAGCCAAGTCTTAGCAATGTAGTTCATCAAGAACAATAGTAACTCTCGGAGAATACTTAAAGCATTGCCTGTTATGTAAACTATGTTGCCTATAGTTGAAGTTTTTCTTAAAACTCTGGCTCCTGAAATTATGTGAATAAAGAAATATTTTTGCCTGCTGAAAACAAGACCTATAGAAAGTTCAAAATCTAAAAGGCAAACAAGATTTTAATTGGTAATATTTCAAACCATTTTCCCTTTTAAAACACCCTGGTGATTACATGAGGCTTGACTCATGGTTTGTAAGCACTTGGGATTGCTAATGCTGAATGGGAAAAAACTATTCTTGGTCTACCCTTTATCCATAAAACCTCTGTTTCTGGCACAGGCATACACAGTACCTATGAGGCAGAGTTTGCTGGATTTCCTGGTTCCCTGCTGGTGTGTGACCAGCAATTCAGTTTGGAATTCAAACAAAGCAGGCCAGAAGCTGGCTCTTTGAGGGGCCCTGACCCTCAGTAACTCTCAGCACACACAGACCTCACCACCATGTGCCCTGTTGCCTCCCAGCCCCAGCAGATAGGGTAAAGCAAACAAGAGATGTATTGTGGACTTCTGGATTTTCTCCTTTTATAGATAATACAAGTATTAAGACACCACATTTGAAACTCAGGTACAAACCACAACATATAGCAAAAATAAGATGTCTCACATGCTGGAGAAGCACTTCCATATTAATATCAAGGCCAATGGAAAGCTTGGCTCCATTCTTTGTCTTTTTTGCCCCACCTATGGAAAACAGCAGAAAGATGTGGAAACATTGAGTAAGAATGAACTGCTGAGTGTCCTTGTGTTTATGGTTTGGCACAGAAAAGTGATACAAAATGAATTCTCTCCACCCCACCCCTTGCTATATTTTTACTGCTTCCTCCTTTATTCTTTCTCCCCAATTTTTTTTCTGTCTCTCTCTAGTGCTCATTCATCTTTGTAAAATATCCTCTCCTTTCTTGCCTTAGGTTTTTTATGTGTGGAGGTACATAGTGGTATATTCCATATCCACAAATATTTTACTTTATTATTTTATTTTACTTTATATTTTTTAATTTTTATATTTTATTTGATGAGAGCCAATGCTTACTTAAAGGTGCCTGCCTACTTTTGTTACTGTTCCTATCAGTCAAAAGGCTGATATCTTCTAATATTCCAAAACCACAATATATAGTGCTCATACATTGTTAATGTTATGTGTATTTCACTTGAATTTGTCTAGTTTCCTCTAATGATTCATTTTCTATTTACATTCCAGTAACATGGCACTATCCTTTTCCCAGTTTCTACTCCCTCTCCTGGTTCCTTGTTATTAATTCCTTGTAGTTACTTTTTTTTCCCCTTCAGCACCATGCTTTAGCTGTCACTCTCTCTTTGCTCCAGGATGTACCAGTACAGTTTCTGTGGGTCATTTTCTAACCTGCTGATTTTAATATGGCAAAGACAGACAGCCCAGTAATAGCAATGTTTGATTTAAAAGAGATTAAATTAATAAAGAAAATCATGGGACATTTTAAACACTATGGAATTTATGGTGTTTTCTCCTACTTGCATTTTTTCCACAAACCTTGAATGTAAGTACTTATTGGCACATAAATTACAATTATATATGTTTTCCAGAAAAGAAAAATACAGTAAGACAATTGAACTACAATTTTTAGATCAAAGAATAGCTTATTAACTTACTGAGTGTGATCATGTCTTTGCTGCTGTCTGTCTGCATTGAGGTCATGAGCCTATTATTTGAAGATAATGGCATTACTCTTTTGCCTCACATAGCAGCATTTGTGATTTCAGATCCAACAGCCCTTTACCTTCTCTCTGCTCATGACTCATGGCTGACTCACTACCTTTAATCATTCTGAAGGCAAAGATTTTATTTTTGCTCTTCTTTTAATCACAGTGCAAAAAAAAAACCACCTTTGAGGGAAGGTAAAATATTATATACTGCAGCAGTGTAGGTATGTACCAATGTACTTCATTTTTGTAAAACCTCGTATTCTCAGTTTTCTATCTATGACCATAAACTAGATTTCACAGTGATGTCTAACAGAGGAAAGCCTGATGATCAGGAATTGGTGAAAGAAATTAAAGGCAATTTAAGGCAAGTTTCTGGGATTCTGAGAACAAAGTCTGTCATTGAAGGTCAGATTACCTTTGGTTTTATTTTATATATTAATTATTTTATCTGAAATATAGCTGTAAGAGAAAAGTAATGCTTTCATGACTTTATGGCCAATAGTAAGATATATACTTGAATACATTTATTTCTTTGCTAACAGTATTCCTATTATTCATGAGAAAATCTATGAGTGTCTCATGCCTATAATTGATTATGGTTAGTTAGGCCTGATAATTGGACTGTAGTATGTGTGTAAATGGCCTTATTAATGAAGAACAATTCTCAATGATTAGTGCTACAGGAGAAGAATTATTTCTCAGTATTGTTTTTCCCAGGTTTTCTCCTTGCAAGAAAGCCTGGTGGTAGTTGGCATTCAGCTAACATAGTCCTGGGTATAGGATTGCGAAAACTTGCCGTATTCCACTAGTGGCTTCCTCTTTGCACTTCTTCATGGAAACCTGTGGCATTTTTCCCAAAGAATTAACCAGCTCTTAAGATGCTACATGCAAAATAACTCCTCTCTGAGTATGGCTGAGAGACATCTGAGCATTGGCAGAGACTGGCATTGTACCATGTCAAGCAGCCTAATCAAGGTGAGGTCAGCAGTCTCCTTTCCTCAGCATTTCCAGGCAGGGAACCGTAGATGGACTTGGGGAGCAAAACTTGCAGAGCAAGAAAGAAGCATAGGTTATAGCAGTCTCTGCTGGGATGGCCAGAGGGGTGTGCCCTGGCACAGGGACAGTTACAAGCCTATCAAAATTACAATCCTGTCAGGCACAGAAGTGAATAGCTCAAAGCCACTGTCATTCAAAATAGAAGTTTAACAAGAACAGATATGATAGAGGAGATGGTCCACAAAGAGTTCCTGCAGCCTGTTTGTGGTGATGGTTGTTGTTGTTTTGCCTTCTTTGGGCTTTTCCTGTTTAGGAATTTCTCTGTTACACTGTGCCTTGGGTAAGTGCAAAGCAAGTGGGTCTTCTCCTACAGATCAGGGATTTTTCTAACAATATTTGAATAACGAGGATGAAATGGTATGCTGGTGCATTTGAGGACTTGATATATATTCACAGTACAAGTCTTTATGGTCCTGTCAGATTCTATTGCACTTATATGCAAGATAATGAAATTAAGCAAGATAAGCCACTAGACTTTGTAGCTGTGATAAATACACCCACTAATTTAGTAGATATTCTCTTCTAGCAAGATGAATATACAGGGTTGTATACAATGATTGCGAATCACCATCAGAAACCTCTTATGCTTAGTAGATGCTGAAGTCCAGTATTTAAAAAAAATTCTTTCTTTTGAATTTTCAAAATGAACAAAATTCAGGTAATATTTCCTCTAGATAGTATTTCACAAACAATAAAGTAATAGGCAGCATAACACAGAGTAGTAGCTATGAAGTTAATTTTTTTAAGTACACTGAAGAAATTATCAGAGATGTCTTCTAGTCAGATTTTAGAGGGAAACAGTTGTGATGACTGATAAGTTTTAAAAAGGGTTATAAAATATTAATCAGTATACTAATAATATATGTAAAAGCAACTCAGATTTTTAGGTTCTGTTGCAGTCTGAGCTCAGTCAAATTTGCCAAAAAATGTGCACTGGGATGTTTTTGTTTTTTCTGGAAGAATTTCTGGAACTTACGGAAAATGTAGTTATGTAGTCTAAATATACTCTGTGGAAAATATTCAACTATAAGGTCCATTTTCCTGTTGAGGAGATCTCAAGGAAACAGAATTAATAGTGCCTGAGTCCTTGAGCTTGTCTGGTTAGCAGATATGCATTTGGGTTATAAGACGTAGAGATTTATGTCTGAACTCTGACAGAATGGGATATGTAGATGAAGATTTGTGTTTTCCAGAAGGTAACTGATCTCTAGTTACTGCAGTAATTTCTAGGTACCTGCAGTCATAATCTCCATGTTTTTACTGACCATGTATTCAGCAGACAGTAAGGTTAAAAAGGTGCAAAATAATAACACTACATGGCTCTGTTTTTACATTTGATTCACTTAGGAAACAGCTTCTTAGGAGAAGTGAGCTAAAATTATGTTGAAAAATATTTTTCTTTCATGTTTTCTGTTTCTTATTTGCTTGTCTGGAGAAGATATGTTATTTTTTTAACTATGCATTAAAAGTCCTGCTAAAATTTTCAGCCTTTAATGGCTGTGATCATTGTGAACTTGACATTTTATTTTCTTTATTTCTATAGCAAATATGGAATCACAGACCCACAAAATATGCTCGATTGGAAGAGATCCACAAGGATTATGAGAGTCAGCTTCTTGCCCTGCAAAGTCGCACCATTTGCCCAAGGGTATTGTCAAAATCCTTCTGGCACTCTGTCAGGCTTGGTGCTGTGACCACTTCCCTGGGGAGGCTGTTCCAGTGCCCAGCCAACTTCTAGATGGAGAAACTTTTTCTTATATTCAAATGAAACCTTACCTGACAAAGCTTCAGACCATTCCCTTGGGTCCTGTCTCAGGTCACCAAACAGAAGAGATCAGTCTCTGCCCCTTGTCTTCCCCTCAGGAAGAAATTGTAACTGCAATGTGGTCTCCCTTCAGTCTCTTCTTCTCCAGGCTGAACAGACCAAGTGACCTCAGCCCCTCCTCATACAGCTTCCCCTCAAGGCCCTTCACTACTATAGGCTAGGAAAAGTCTTGTACTCCAGATATTTGAGAAAATCTGATTATTAAAATTCTGTTAATGATTTTCTGTGCTATGGCAGTTGCTATTGGGGAATGCTGTTTTTGGCTTTGCTTCACCTGGATTCTTTGAAAGGTCTCAGAGCCATTTTTACACCTCCTACAGGGGAGGAACACAAATGGGGAAAGCCAGCTAGGCTGAGGACCCTAGTGCCATCCCTATGAATGCATTACCTATGGAAGATTGTTTTAACAGTCAAGAGGGATTCTGTACAGTTTAAGCCTGCTCTCTGTCTTCACATTTTACAGAATCTCTGGAGGTGATCACTCAAGTAAACTGCTTGTTCACCGTGTGTGAGTACCTGGAGTCTACTTTTCTCTAATGAACTGAGTCTAACATGAAGATAAATTTCCTGCTGTCAGTAGCACATCAAAGAAGATTAATAAGAGATGAAAGAATAACTCCTCCTCACAAGAAACAGCAGGTAAAAAGCAAATGGAAAAGGCACTTGCTGTGTTCCCTAAGAGCTAATTTTAGATTATATGTACTCAGATCATGTCATTTCTGGTGGGAAGAAACTTTGCAACCTGTAGAGTGTGCACTCATACTTTGTGCTCTCCAGCATGCCCCAATGCTTATACCTTTTGGAGATTCACGTCATCCCAAATAAAGCTGGTCTTGGAATAAAATATATGAAAATAGGTAGATGAGAGAGAAGCAGTAGCTTCCTACAGTGTTTCACTAAAAAGAGCCTGATCTTTGGCTGACATAAATTGGGTAGCTGTGCTGACCTTTGTGTTTGGTTTTTTCTTTTTGTCTCATTGAATTCCCTCACATCCTAAGCTCGTTAAACTGTGGCTCAGCCAAATTGTTTTAAAACATGGTTTAAAAGGTAAGTGCAGTAGCATATTGTAAATTCTGTAGCTTCAGGCATAATTTTTTTACAAAGACATTTTGTATTCTAACACAAAGGTTCTCTAGACTGTAGTCACAGACTTCTCTTTAGCAGAACTGTTCAGATGTCTGCATCTTCAAATTAATGCACGGGTCTGGGGTTCTAGACAAAGCAAGGAGGCTTCCTATACAAGCAGTGGGGATCTAGGCTGGACAGGTCATCCTGCAAAAAAATTGTTCAATTCTTCTCTGTCACCCTTCAGCTATTTGTTTGTAAATAGACTAGAAAATTTTGGGGCATATTTGTCGCTCAAAATGACTTCAAACTAGAACAAGGTTCACAAGCAAATCATGTAGAGCCACCAGTATGGGAATTGTTTGCACTGACATCTTGTGGTACGTTTTAGTTTGGGGATGGGTCCTGATGCAAGGACAAACTTGACAAACTTGCACTAGTGAAAATACTTTACTAGTTCAAAATGACATTCACCACACAAGCTTGCAGGGATTTATAGAAAAAGCCGCAATGTTTTTTAAAGATGGAAAGCCTTCCATTCCCAGGGGTGTTCCCAAGAATTAGGGGCTACACATGATTTATTTATTTAAAATGAAACAAATAATGTTTTAATTTTTAAAGTAGCTAGTTTTCCAAGGCAGGAGAGATAGTAGACCCACCCATCTCAACATCATATAGTAGTGATATAGTTTACCTCCTCTTTCAAGCAGTAAAACAAAGAGAATGTTCAAAACAACAAAAGATTCCAATATGCATACAGAAAGCAGGTGGGGGTTTTTCCCCAAAGACTTAAGGTTTAGATAAAAGAACAAAGTATCTTCTTGGTCAGTACAAAAGCTTAGATTTCTGTAGTATGGGCAAATAGCTCTGAAATAATTTTACTTATAACTTTACTTATCCATTTCAAGCAGTGCTGTCATGTTTTGACATGTCATTCCAAAAGCAGTAGTAAAGCTTCACAGCAGACTTACTCCAGATGTGATCCAAACCAACAGGAAAAATGAGCATTTGTAAAACACAGCACAGTAATGTGCAAAGTGTGCTAAAGAAAAGATACGTCATTTTTTTGAGGTTGAATGGGCAGAGAGCAAAAAACCTAACAGGAAACTGCTTATTAGCCCAAACACCCAGTAGGTTCAGTGTTACTTTCATGTTCAGTGAAGCTATTAGATATTTTTGATCTAACGGTGAGGGTTTAAAGAATGAAAAGACATCCACTCTGTGGCTGGCAGCTGCTCTCTTCGATGTCTGACTTAATGAGTTGTGCTCTCTTGCCGGGATTTGAAGCAGTCCAGCAAGTGAGGCTTCCCTGCTGTTCCTCTTTGACTGCATTACACAACTAGCTCTCTTTTATATTTTGATAGTGACATCTATTGGAGCTTTGAAGAATAATATTTGGGGAAAAAAAGCTAAATGTATATTAGTAAAAGCAAAACTGTGGGACAATAAAATATTCAGTTCAAACAAAAGCAAGTGTGTATCTGTCATCAAAACATACACAAGAATGAAAATACTGATGCCAAAAAAAAAAAAGTAGCAGCAGTTCAAATCAGATTCTGGAAGAAAAATGTGCCTTTCTCTTTTTTGATGATGGGTAAACTCAGAAACTTCCCCAGCTGTCTGAAGTTTGTTTAGAATGAACCCATCAACTAAAGCTGTAACCTCAAAGTGAGACAAATACAGTATTTGACTGAATTCTCTGTAGATACACACAAGACTTTGACAAGTATTAATAGAACCAAATCTAACAGAGTAGGTACAGTAGCAAAGACCTGGCAAGCCTTCCTCATGAGCAATAATGTCTGATGTCTCTGCTGTCAAAGGGACACAGCCATTCAGAATATTTGGAATGAAATTAGCTCTGCTTTCAATAAGCAAGCATAGATTATAATGATAATATGGCTTGTGTCTGTTTAGAGCTTACAACAAGGGTCAGTGATGTCTGATGTCTCTGCTGTCAAAGGGACACAGCCATTCAGAATATTTGGAATGAAATTAGCTCTGCTTTCAATAAGCAAGCATAGATTATAATGATAATATGGCTTGTGTCTGTTTAGAGCTTACAACAAGGGTCCTAGACTTTTTCAGAAGTGTAAGACTGATAAACAATTAGGAAGTGTGGCCAATGGATTTATGTTGCACTAAATTACCCAACGTATTTGTATTTTTTCAAATATGTATGCACTGTGAAATAGCTCTAGCAGTCAGTCTCTGCTGTCAGGAATAGGCAGTATTGAATAATGCTACCCCACTAAATGTCTAGGAGAGAAATTAGGACATATGAAATGTGCAAAGAGAGTGTGATGTGGCAAGTCCTCAGGACTTTTTCAGGTCCTTTCCTTTCTGTTTGTTCCTTATTCTCCTGAGAACTCTGAGTCCCTTAATACACAATGGAGAAATGCAAATTTTCCTCAAGCCACCTCTCTTCATCCACATCTGGGTCATGAAGAATATCTTCATATGAAACTTTCATTTTCATTTGCTAAAATTTGTGATTTTGGGGCTTTTTCCTGCCTTCTTCTTTTCTACAAATACATGATAAAGAATTCCCTGTAAAACAGTCAGGAGGTTTCCTCCTTGGCTCAGATTATAGATTTTGCTAGGGTTTTATTTTGGTTTGGGTTTTTTTTTGCATATGATTTGATTTCAGTTAAGTCTGATTTTTAAAGAAAATTTGTCTTCTCAAGAAACCAAAATGTTTCAATGGGACTGTACTTCTTGATATTGTTTCACATATTTTAAAATTTGGTTTTGCTTTTATTTATTCTGGTATGTCTTCCCCAGTAGCAACATGGCTATGTCCTATTCACTCCATTATGATAAAAAACCCACACATCAGTCAGGGAACTAGTCAGACAAGGGACTTACTATGAACCGAAAAGGTGAAGTATGATCTTAGAATGCAAACAGAATTCACTCAAAAGATCTTAGTGAAAAAGTACTTGACAAAGCTTCAAGTTCCTTTACTGTTTTCTGAACTGCTTGTTTTGCAGATTTTTATGCATAAACCCCAGAATATACCGCATAAAATAATTCATAATGCAGTTACTGTTTTCATATAAATCACATATCCATTTCTCCTGCTGCTGACTGAGAAATATTCAATTTTTACAGCCAGTGGTATGTTCTCAATTCTTATTCAGCCTTTACAGAGTCTGCAGGAGAAATTAAATGTTAATGATGTTGTAAAGACACTTTTTATAATGAAAATGTATCCAAATTAATGACACCTTTCATTTATTCAAGAGGAATCCTATCATACTCTTTGGTAGTTTCAGATTGTCTGTAAAAGAATAAAATAGGAAGTAATTAAGCAGTTTAGTTAGCATATTGTGACTTTTCTGTGCAAATATCACTACATAAAAATAATCCTGGTTTGGTATTGTGTCCATTTCACTTTCATGGACAATTTTCATGACATAGTTCAGGTGAGCAAACACTGCAGAGTCACTTCTCTCTGCTGAACAGTGCTTTCAAGATGATTGGTTGCACAAATGAATATGAGTGAATATTAGAAGCATAAAGTTTCATTTTTTAAGCTTGAAGATAGATATTCAGGGTGAAATTTATTTAGTTTAAATGAGTAAAACTCACTAATATCTCTGCTGGGTGCTTAGCAGGTAAGATCACAAGAAACAGAAAGATAGGGCTATCACAGGAGAATTTTATATATGTATATGTATCTGTTTTCTGGTATGACCAGGAGCTTCTAATATACCTGACTATTCTCAACCAGACTCTGAAAAGGTGTTTAGACCTCTGCTCTTCTATCATGCAATTGGGTCCATTAAGCTCAGGAAGGCTCCAGTCCGATTTGCACAGTGCTGTGCTGATAAGCTCCTTAGAACACTGTGTACTGAGAACACAGAACAGAGACATCCTGGCTGAGCCTGTCCTGTCTTATTAAAATCCACCTTCATCTCAGCTGTGACAAAGCACAGCTCTGTGCAGAGCCACCTGGATGTCTGCTACATCACTTTCCCCACTGTTCAGCCTATAGGGGTAGCATGTTAGTTCAGATACCACACTATATCCATGGTGATGCAAGCTAGTAGAAAGGCACTGCTTTGAAGAAATTATCCCTCCCAATGACACCTAAAAATCTTGTACAAAGATAAAACAAGTTGTTATTAATAAAAACAGAAAAAAACCCATAAATATACAGGGAAAGGTCTAAACCTAACTAAATTAATAATAATTGTGTTAAAAATATACTAGGAGTAAATCTGAAAGAATTGAAACTGAAGAATTCATCAGCAAAGAAAATGTTACCTATGAAGATTTACACTAGTAAAGTTCAGTTGAGAGCTCCAAAACACTGAGCTCAGAAGCTGTAAAAGGAATGGAAAAATAAATTCAAGAAGTATGTCTACATATCAAAATGAATGCCCTGTTTCAGTTTTAAATTAGGAGGAAGACACAGAACACAAAAGCAAAATGAAGACAATTCATGAGTTTGAATATATAAAAAGGAAATAACTCTTGGAAACAAAACTAGGTAAGCTTAATGATTTCAGCTTTGGACACCCATTATTTAGTGTTCCAAAGTAATGAAATAATAAGGATGCTTTCATCCCTGGAGAACAACAGATGCTGCACTTCTATTAGATAAAAAGAGAAAATAATTGAAGTAATTTGATGCTCATTAATCTGACCTTAGTAGAATTCAAAAGTTTTTAGGAAGTGAAGAAAAATCTAAAGTGCTCAGGTAAACAGGAAAAAACAGTAAAATGCCGCATGGTTAAAAAAGCGAGATCATTTCTGGTTAAGTTGCTGCCATTTCTTCATGGGGTAAGTGATTTTTTTTAGACAAGAACAGTATGATATTTATCATTAATTTAACAATTATTGCAAAGTTTGAGAGAGATTGTGATAAATGCAGTAATATTAAAGTATGTAAGGAAACAGAAAAATGGTTGACTAAATAAAATAGGACTTTTCACCCTCAAGAAAAGGAATATGATTGTGTTTTATAAAATCAAAAGTAGAAAGGGATGCTCATTAACTTTTTTTAATATTGAAAAATTTACTAATACCAAATGAAGTTATGGGATGTTAGGGTCAAAAGAAGATGGAGTTCACCTACCACATAATTAAACTGAACTTTACAGCTGTAGAATATTATTAATGCAAAAAAAAAAAAATGGGTTTGGAGTTCAAAAAGACTTGAATTTATGGAATAATTTTTTTAAAAAAAATCTTTCATGGGCTATTCAACACTAAAATCATATACTTTCCCTAAGCAATTAGGTAAGAGGGAAATTCTGGTCTCATGCAGTTCACCTGTTCTAATTTTCCTGGATGACGCTGATAAAAAGCACTGTGGGAGTTAATATTAGACTCTTAAAGTCTCAGTCTTGGAGTTATTATTATTTAACTTTTCTCTAATTACCTTGGCACAGAATGTTTGAGTGCAGAAATGAAAAATAGCTGATAAAGCTGAAAGACATCGGGACAGACAGATCTGGATATAGTATAATCTTAAATAAATAGAATATCAGAAATTTAATGAACTCTAGTAATGTGAACAGCAATGTCATTCACTAAAAGGCTAATGACAAAAACCTGCTGCTAACTCAAAGCATAAGTGACTAAGTGTAATTGAGAAGGAATAGCTGGGTTTGCCAGTCAGTTCCAGGGGTCTCTAAAGGATTGAGAAAGGAGGTGGTGTGCAATGAGAAATTTCTTTTTAAGAGGGGAAAGGCTTAATGCTATTTTTGCAAGAGGCCAATGAGACCTGTCCATATTACCACAATATTAGATACAGTTTCAGTCACCTATGTGTAGAAGCAGGTGAAAAAGGCTATTAAAGGTGACTGTAAAAGGAGTCGTCTTTATAAGAAAAAAACCAAAAGCTAAGAGGCATTAATACTGCTTTTCCCAGGCTGTCTATAGATTGCATGGTAGCTGGAATTGACAGGGAATTCCTCTTGTACAGACTGAGGACAGAATACTGCTTTCAGACTGGCATAATCACCTGTCATAGTGACGGAAGGAGTGGAAAGTTCTTGCCAGCAGGTAGTCAAAACACAACTGGGGTAAACACCAGAACCTGGGAGAATAAAAGGTCAATTTGCATATAACCTTTGAATCCTCAGGGATTAAACATTAAAAAACAGAATCTGGTAAAACTAAGTGGCAAGGAAGCCTTAAGATACAATGAGAAAAGTAGTCATCAATAAATTTAGAATAAAAATTTGAAAGTAGATGTTTGGGGATTGTTTCCTAACACAGCTGGTAGGAGTATCAGTAGTAGACTCTAGTACTAGAGTTCCTTGCCCTTCCCATCCTAAACAGAGTAATGCATGTATTTTTATGCTATAAAATGAGAGAAAGAAATGAACTAGATACTTCCTTTCTTGTAATCTCTTGCAAACAGAAAAGCAGAATTATTCAGCTAAGTAAAAACTCACCAAGATTGTCTGTCATTAAGTGCAGACACCTTGAAGGCCTAACCATGTGGATAAGTGACTTGATGGGGTGAAGGAGACTGCTGGAGGAGCAAAAAATCCGAAAGTAGTGGGGAATAAACTTTTCAGCTTTTGAGTGTCTTCCACCTTCTATAGTAACTGAATCACAGATGAATTGCAGAATATTCTGAGTTAGAAGCAACCCACAAGGATTGGGGAGTCCTGCTCTTGGATATGAATGGCCCATACAGGGATTGAACCCACAATTTTGGCATTTGCTATTAAGTACTTCTCTGTATTTGTTATTGTATTTGAGGCATTACAGAGATTTGCATAGGAAATATTATTGCTAAATTAGAATTTTAGTGTCATCACTTGTATACATTCTTATACAAGCTTAGACCAGATATGTTCAAGATAAAATATTTTGCAGATCTAATTTGGTACCTACAACAAGGAGATGTGACTGACAGAAGATGCACTCATATTTACAGATTGTGACTCCATCATCTTGACAGGTAGCATGCTCTTCATTCACAATGGGTTTTGATATCCAGCAAGTTTATATTTAAATGAAGTTTTATCTTTACTAATCAGAATTTGTGGTATTTTAACAGGTTTTATTCCACTTATATCACAGACTGTGCCCTTTATTTGTGTGGAGCAATGTTTCCTCATACAGCGTACTTCTTATATATTCTCTGATTTGATTGATATAGATACACTTACCGTGATTCTTTCACAAAGTTATCAAACCATGTTTTCTAAACTTAAATCAGAGAAACAGAGTGCTTGCTTATGAGTCACTGTTTTTGGGGTTTTTTACACTGCAATATATCCTAGATGAATTGTTTGGTTTTCTGGGAATCTTAAATAGTACTTTGTTGTGTCCTGTAACTGTTCTACTTTTTGTTTAAACTTTTCAGGATAACATTATTTATAAAAATCAGAGTTCTTGTCCTTTATTTAGGAAAAACACCAACAAAATATTTCATTTAAGAAGGAATAGAAATTTATTTCAGTTCTTTTTAACTGAGGTAAATCTAGCACCTTTTTCCCTCCTCTTATTTATATTGCTGCAAGATGAGGGTCCTTTGCAATTTTTTCACTCTTTCATACTGCTAAAAACTGAACACCCTTATTTCATTCTTGTCACTGCTTTTCATTTTGTTTACTACTTTGATCTCCTTCAAGATGTTGCTTGATGCTGTGCTAATCCACGGGTTTATTGCTATTACAGTATTTCACAGCTCTCCTTTGTTGCTAAGCTCCTACATAAATGAATCAAATGACCTTGGCAGTTTCCCTCTGTTAACACTGCTGTTATTTTTCCTTGAAATTTTGCTCTTCAAATTGTAACAAACAATAGGTCTGAGTAAGTCTCTACATGTTTGTAGATGCTTGTAGTTAATTTGGATTGTTAATAGACTAGGCAGAGAAATTTGGCTAAACCAAGTACAGCAGGGGACTCTGCTGCCCTTCATATAGATGGTTCAATGGGGAAATTGTGATGAGAAGTTTTTTCAGTCTTCCTCAGACTTTTCATTAATATAATGAAAAGAGATATTCCACTCTGGAGGTATATGTTACGACAAGCTGCTATAGTAGTATTAATAAAGAAAAACTTTGGCTTTTACAGTCTTTTTACTATATATTTTTAAAGTATTTTGCTGCTTTTTGTGATGTTTTTGGGGTTGCTTTTTTTTGGTGTGAACTAGGGCAAAAGATCTTTGTCTTTAGCTTGCCTGCAGGTTTGTTTTATTATGTTCTTGATTTCATTTTTTTCCATTTTTTGGCCTTTCCTCTGCATCTTGATCACTTTCTGCTTGATTTATTCTCAGACCTTTTTCCTTTAGCAACCTTAATAGAGAGTTAAAGGCCTACTTTAGCAGTTGGGATTTTGGGATTTTTTTTGTTTGCCAGCTGGGATGTTTTTGCTTCCTCTTAGAAATAGGCATTTTCTTGATCTTCATCAATTTTCTTGACTTTTATTCAGATAACAGTTAATACAACATTTCTATTTTCATACCTGAGGACTCTTTTCTTAAAATGTCTTGTGTAGCTTTGAAGTAGCCTCTAGTCAGACATAAATTTGTAGAGAAGAACATAGCAAAAGTCAAGTGGCCATCACAGTTGCTCTTCTGAACCATCTTAGTGGCTAGTAGAGCCAGAGGGCTCTCCTTCTCTTTTCTAGACTGAGCTGGCAGACACTCATTTTTACTCTATTAAATGACAGTGTGTTATTTTGTCTCTGCCAGTCTGTTATTTCTGTAGGATAGGGGTCATGTCTTATTAGAATTTTTAACTATGAATGGCAATGCAAGGATAGGTCATAACTTTCTCTCTCTTTACATATTAATTACCTTAGTATAATTTAAGTTGTGCCTCAGTATGTGTCCTGAACATTATTTTTACTGAAGTGTGTCAATTTTCATTACATTAAATTAATACATATTTGATTTCCTACCTCACCTCTGAGTCCATTTTGTTAATATCTGGATTATTCTTGCATCCCTCTGAGTCTTGAATACTCTGCTTATTTTAGTATCATCTGCAAATTTAATGATATGACTTATTACAGCTTTATGTAGACCATTGAATAAAATATGAAAATCTGCTGGTATTAATCTGCAATCCTGTGAAACTTCACTTCTCAGCAGCTGCCTTTCCATTTTCCATCCAATCCCCTGTTTTTCTGGGTAATAAATGATACTTTGGTACTGCCCAAAACCTGAAGGCAGGCAACTGCATCAGATCTGGAGTCAACTGAACTTATCACAGTCTTACAGGAAAAGCAGATGCCCTAAAAAACCCAAATCCATGAAGAATGGGAAAGAGTCAGACTTCAGGATACAGACTTTCAAATGTGAATGCTGGGTCACAAGTTCTTGATATTGGGAGAAAAGTTTTAATAAAATTTACTCTCTCCACAACAAAGCTTTCCTAATGATAACAAATGATCCATCATTTTGTCTTTTCTCTGAACCTTTTTAAGACCCCAGCTAAGTCAGGACTCTTGGTTTATCTAGGCTAATAACATTTTTCATTTTTAAAAGTAACCAGATTTCTTTAACATGATTTACTCTTTCCATATCCACAATGACTCATAATTATTAAATTGTGCTTATATAATTATATCCTCTAAAATGATCTATAAATGTAACATCTCTTTCTTAAAGATCAAACTCTGGGGAATAAAACTTCCTTGATTTATCTCTGGAGATAAAATGCTAAAGCTGTTCGCAGCAGCATTAGGCAGGAGACTGACAGCTCTGGAAAAAGGGTTTCAAACTTGGTACTGGAAGAGACTTCCATTATTATTGGAGTAGTAGGGAGTACAACACTTGTAGATTCAAGAGCAGAGGAACTGAGAGTCAGCTTGGTTTGTGAGTGTACAAACAAACTGTGAGAAAGAACTGTGTGAAATATTTTTATGTGAAGATTAGAGATGTGTAATCATGGACAAATAAAAAAAAAAAAGACTACCAGCCTTGGAGGTGGAGGCTGGGGAGACTGTACTGGCCACCAGTTTTTGAGCAAGAGCTAGGGAAGCCTGGGTGTTCATGTAAATAAACACTATTATCACATCAAGAAAGAGGAAACCTGAAGGGTTGAATGTGAGTAAATTAATATAAAGGTGTGGGGTTTTTAATTTTTCCCCTGAAATGTATAAGCCCTAAAGTCAGGGCTTAAAGCTTGCCTTCATTTTTGAGTCAATAATGAAATACTACAAAATATGACTACTGTAGGTTAAATTTTAAATCTGACTAGGTGATGTAATAAATCATAATGTTCCTAATGGCTAGAACAGTAGTGCACAAAAGCATGCATGGTTTCTAAAAATGTCATGTAGTCTGGTCTGGATGTGATAGGGCTTTTGAGGATGCTTTATTGTCTATTTTGGGATTTTTTAGTACTATACTTCCACCTTTGAATTACGAGTGTCTGAGCTATTTTCTGTTACAAATAGTAAAAATCTAGAGAGCTGAAGTGCTCAATCAAGTGATTGAGGGAAAGAAGACAACTTGGAGAGGAGACTTAATAGTGATGCATTTGTAACACACAGCCTGTGAGCAGAAAATTGCTGCCATCTTACTTCATTATGAGGAGAGGAGGAGCAAAAAATCAACAGCAAAAATTAACAAGTAGCCAGGTTCTAAACAAGATGACAGGGATGTTCCTTCACATATGTTATTGATCAGTGGAACCTCTAGCAAAGAATACACTGTGTGCTAGAAACTTGTATTAGGCACTAACAATGAATATTTCCTCTATGAGTTTTTTGGTGTCTAAAAAAAAGGAAGAAAGTGTGTCTTGGGAGGGGCTTAAAATGAAGAGTTTGTAGGCTGGTGGAAAGCTATTTCCTCCTTTATCGTTGACCTTTTTTCCCCCTTAGCCAGAGTAGTTACTTTTGTGTTGTGTTACGCTGCATACCTGTTTTCTTGGCTGAGGGGAGGCCAGAGATCTGGTGACTTCATAAATTGATCTGTTCCACTTTCTTGTTTGACATGACCTGTAAGATGTGCATTAAGGCTGTGAAAGTGAATATTTTATGGTGCTGGTGTTGGAAATTGCCAATATTAGATGAGGTTTGTTAGTTGTAATCTTCTAAATTCTTCTGTAGTGAGGTTGGCAAGTAGAAACCCTTAAAGGGAAAAGGAACTATTACTGCATACATCTCAAATAGTTGCAAACCTGCTATTCTAGGTTTCCCTGTAGGTCTTTCCTAGTCTTTCTCTGTACTAGTCTTTTATCTCAAGTGCTGGTGTGCAGTTCTAAGCACCACAATATAAGAAGGCTATAAAGGTACTAGAGAACATCCATAGGAGGGCAACGCAGACGGCAAAGGATTTGGAGGGGAAGTTGTGTTAGAAGTGGCTTGGGTCACTTGGTCTGTTCAGCCTGGAGGAGACTGAGATCTCATTGCAGTTACAACTTCCTCATGAGGGGAAAAGAAGGGGCAGGCACTGATCTCTCTGGTGACAAGTGATGGGATCTGAGGGAATGGCATGAAGTTTTATCAGAGGCATTTAGGACAGCTATTAGGAAAAGGTTCTTCACGCAGAGGGTGGTTGGACACTGGAACAGGCTCCTCAGGGAAGTGGTCACAGCAAAAGCTTGACAGAGTTCAAAAAGCATTTGGACAACACACTTGGACACATGATGTAATTCTTGGGATTGCCCTGTGCCAGGCCAGGAGTTGGACTTTATAATCCATTTGGGTCCCTTCCAGCTCAGGATATTCTATGATTCTTTCACAAATGCAACTTGATAGAGTAGAGACAGAAAAGGAAGAACTCAGGTAATGCTGAGGGTGATGGTAACAATGTGATCTGGGCATTTCCCAGCCCTTTTAGGCAGTCAGTAGCTGCAGAATTTGCTTTTCAGGAACCACCACCCACCCTTTCTTTTGTATCTTCCATCTTGGAGGATGATGGCATGGGGAGAAAGTGGGCATTAAATCCCTGTTTTTATATCTTGCACCTTGCATCTTGGGAACTTACAGTTTCATCCAGATTTATGCCTTTGCATGGGTGAACTCTTAAGAAAAAGGTGTGGGAGAGCAATTTTACAAGGCTGGAAAACTACTGTTCAATAGCCTTTAGTCATCTGCAGGACCTTTTGCCAGCTGATATACCTTATTAACAGCAAAGGCTAGGTATTTATAGAGCCACTGCATCCAGAGATCCTTTCATAGACAAGCTGTTCATACTCTGCAGGACCACATCACTTGGCGTAGGAGGTTGAGCAATCTTTATTGAGGCAGCAGTGTGACCTCATACCCTGCTGCTAACAGAGGCAGAACAGAAATGGAAGATTAATCTTCTATTTCTTTCCCCCAAGGGTGTGAAAGTGTATCTCTTTTAGATTCAGACTCAAATCAAAGAATGAGGTGGAAAAATTCAACTCTACTTTCACCGTTCCCCAATTTTTAGGTAGAGAAACAATTCTATTAAGTTAGACGATACACAGATGATTGATCTTAT
Organism: Zosterops lateralis; assembly: GCF_965231275.1. Taxonomy (NCBI): domain Eukaryota; kingdom Metazoa; phylum Chordata; class Aves; order Passeriformes; family Zosteropidae; genus Zosterops; species Zosterops lateralis. The sequence goes on along the minus strand of NC_139762.1, from coordinate 30,056,720 downwards.
ATTTTTATCAACACAACAACATTTTTAAGTCACTACAGAGGAAGAAATTCCTAAAGAAGAGGAGAAAAATAATTTCTAAAATTTCATTTCTCATACATTCGCACTTGATATTAACACCTCCTGGTTAGAAAATGCTCTATATTTTTTTCATAATGTCCTTTTCCTGTCTTGGGATGGACCATTGATAAAAATCATTGAGCTCTGGACAAAAAGACTGTGTAATACACTTCTTACACTTAATTTAACCTAGACTTACTTAGTAGTCTGGTAGACTATCTGTAGCCAATGAAAACAGCAGGAACAGCATAGCACATCCAAATGCAGTATTTTAAAAATGCATAGGTACAGTCAAGATCTGGGTTCATAATAGCAGAAAGTGGGAACTGATATTTGAGAAGTATAACAGTAACATAGACCAATAAACCATCTACTCTAAGATCAGTCCATATGCGATGCTGTGGAAGCTCATAGCTTGAATTTTTACTTTGAAAGACAATAATGCAATGCTATTAATTTGTCTCCTTTCAGTCATGTTAGTTAATATGCAGTTGGTTTTGTGCTGGAAAAAGGATAGTGTAGAATTTCCGTGGATGGTTGGGACAAGGAACTTTGCAGACTTGAGATGTTCTAGAAACACATGGCTTTATTACAAAGGTCGTGGGTAAAGAAGGCCTGCTTTCAGTCACCAGCCTTGGCTGAAGCAAAGCCCTAAAGAGAGAATGGGGAGAGAGAGAGATAGAAGAGAGAGTAGGGGGTAGAAACAGGGTAAGGGCAGGGGGAAAGCGTGGGGAGAAAGCAGGAGCGAGAGAGGGGGAGAGAGGTAAGAGAGAGCAAGCGAGGTAAGAGAGTAAGAGGGCAGAGGGGCAGAACAAGAGAGTAAAGAGAGGAGAGGGGAAGGGCGAAAAAAGAGCGATCACCTTGTTACAATACATTATATCTCTTTTTGTGTTGAATATTCTAATTTACAGTGACCAACTGGCGCGAGATATAAAACTTACAAACTTTGCATGCAGCCTATAAGAACTACTACATTACCATGTCATTTTATATTCTAAACTCTAAAAGCTACATTTCTTATCTGTTTTCTACCTGATGCGTTTGCAGAGTGGAAAGGCAACATTCCTGAGTCCTTTGTTTTCCTGTCTTTCAACCCATTTTCAGCTAATCACCGTTTTCCTGCCTAGCATACCTACATCTTGAAACTAGCTTTCATTCCTATTTCACTCACAGGTTTTACATCTGCAGTATTTCTTACCATGCAATCATATCCATAAGTCCTTCCTATCCCATCTTTCCCAACAGGATAGAAATACAGAAATTTCTAGAAGGAGCTTCATAATGAAGAGGAGAAAAATCATAAGCTTGATACTGTTTGTTTTTTTATGGAGAAGATCCAGAGATTCATTACATTATTTGTAGACCTCTGAGGCACTACAGTCATCATTCATGGCATTGAAAGAACAGCCATGTATCTAAGCCTTCGAGCCATTCAGAAAAGTTCTGACAACACTGGGACACATTCCCAAACCTCTTCAAGCGACTAGAAAAATGCTTAGTCAGAAAACTGATTATTTTGGGATTTTGGTCTACTTAGCTCTTGGGAACTCTGAGGCAGAAGCTGATTGCAATTCTCTGCTACTGAAATCCCAATTCAGTATTTTTGGTGAAAGAAATTATAAAAATTTGGAGGCTGTTTTGTTTATTTGATTCACTCTTTGAAAAACCAGTACATATTTGCAAGATTCAGCTATGAAGTTCCTTGTTCATATTTTTGGAGTGTTAACATAAACAGAGGGTTAGTTCTCTTGTGATGATTCTGTGAGGAATAGGTCATCATTCAAGATGATGTTCTTGAAGATTTCCATTAAAACTACTTTTCACCAAGAACAATTCTCTGGTTCCTTCTCTACTTTCTCTGGTAAAATTGCAAAGCAATCTTTTTGCTGATTGTTTTTAGAAATGAAGTGATTGAGATGGTATTCTTATTTTTATTCTTATTATTATACAAATTCATTATTAAACAAATTTAGGTACTTTTAAAAAATATTCAGAAAGGGAATCTTTTTATCTAGTTGCACCTAGAAGCTGAAAGTGCCGACCATCCTGGACTCCCAATTTTCTCTATGTCTCTCACAATAGTGCCTTTGTCAGGAAAAAATATTCTGCTATGAACTAGTTTGGAAGTAGTTATGTTCTATAATGAGTGGTCATTAAATGGGGCAATATTTAATACTCATTCCTCACATCCTCCTTACTTAATGGGAATTGCACCCCTTGGTGTAATTCCATCAGCAAAATACATGTAATTAAGGTGATGCAAAGTGTTCTGATGAGGATGATGGGGTAACTTTGTTTTAGTTGGTGAGAGCAGCATATTTACAAATGTTCCTTTTCCAGGTGGAGATACTTCTCAGTGGGCAGTTGACATCAACAATTGTGTCTGGCCTGAGGTTCCGTGTAGTGTGATGTAATAATGATGATTCTTATGATCAGTTTCCCAAATAGCTGGTCCTAAATCTTGGCATTTTGGAAAAACAGGGTGTTTCAAAAAAAACCCCGAACCAACAACACAGTTAGCTCAGTTTATCCCTTTAACATTAAATGTAAATCCAGAGCTATATATGCTATATCAGCTTTCTCCTGTCATGCAGCATAGAGAGCACAATGCCTGCAAACAAACCATTTGCTTCACCCTGAGAAAACATTTCTCTTCAGGAAAAGAAATTAAAATTATAACCTGTCTTTTGCTTGAAGGAGCACATTTACAAGGAGACTAGAATGACATTGTATTTAGCACATTTGCAAGGACGTTTTTAAAGTTATTGGTCAGATCCCTCTTGAAACTCTGGTGACAAGTTGAAGAAAAATTCCAGTGCCTCAGAAATGTCCAAAAGGATAGCTTTTTTTTTTTGATGTTTTTGCTTGAAGTGTGATAATTTGTGCAGGCACTGGACTTATGCAAGTGATATTTCTGTTTCATATGATAAAAATAATAATAATGTTATATTTTAGTCTATTTCCCTTTTCTTGTGTGGTTATCTTAAAATGTGCTTTATTTTCTTTAGTTAGAAAAAGTTTTTCAAGTACTTGGAACAAGTTTTTTTAGAAAGTGTAGATTAAGACACTGGAGTTTGAGCAAGTTGCACAACTACAATAGATACTCTCTGAAATAACGGTTTAGAGTGGAACTGATAAGAAGTTGGATAATAGGCCAGCAAACAGGATGTCTGTAGTCCATCAAGGACTAAATGAGATCTATATAAAGCAACAGTGTAATTGTAAAATCAAGACAGTTAGACTGGAAAAGATCCAAAAATAACATTTGAAGATATGTCATAAACAGACCATGTGGTTCTGATAAAAGCCTAGAATGACACTGTATTTAGCACATAGGTAAAGCAGAGAAGTCAATTCTAAAGTCTTAATAGTTGCCTGATTACATCCAGTAAAAAACCAGTCAGCATGATTCCCTGTTTATGAAATAGAGCTGTAGCTTTGATATTTTTTATTCAAGCTGCAGGAGAGGTAGTTCCTTTTGGTGTTTGGACCCAGCACATAGGGCTATTCTTATTCTTTGTCATGTTGTCTGAAGAAGGAACCCACCAGTTAAAGGCAGAACCTTGAGGACAGCTGAACAAATATGGTCTGTGGTTGGTTCAGGAACAGGTTTTCCTCTAATTCAATCATTGTAGCGAATTGGTAGTGGTTGAATTGTTGACATGTTTGCTGTAGATGTTGGAAAAAGCAGACCCAAGAGGCAAAAAGTAACCAAAATGGAGCATCCTTTCCAAGAACTGCATGTTCCAGGTGTGGCTTCATCAACAGCTTTGACAGATTAATTACTCCATGTTTAGGTGTCAAACTCTGCCTCAGGTAGCATTTGGAAGTCACCAGATAAAATTTCAGTCGATTAAATCCATGAGTTAATACCTTTTCAGGCTCTGGTGTTTCTGATCCACAGACTTACCTGTCTCACTGTGGTGAGGGTTATATCTCCAGACACAACAGTTCTTCGACATGTAGTTGTCTTCAAATGTCTTGGATCTGTCATCTTAGGCTTGCAGCTATCAAAGGGCAGCTAGAAGACTGCTACATGTGTTAGAAATCCAGAAAGTATGGGTTTAAGATAAAGATAAACCACAAACCCTCAGAATTAAACAAAAGAAAACCAAACCAAAACATCTAATGCTCTGAGCTCCTGTCTGAAGATGCAGAGAGAGAAATAGATTCTGCATTGTGTAAACAGCAGATACTGATAAAATAGAATGGAATAGTTTAGATCTATTTGAGTATTGTTTGTTCCTCAGACTTTTGAATGGAGTCTGTCCTTTTAGCTGGCCTTAGTAATAACTACTGTTCTGAGTGATTCATTCTTTAAATTAAAACAAATATGGAAAATTATGCATGAAATTTCTAATTTTGGAGGGTTTTTTGTAATTTTAGGGACCATATTTTATCCATATTACGGCTTATAAATATTACAGCTCATACAGTATTCAGGCCCCTGCCAAAGAAGTGGCAAGATATTTTGGCAGATGGAATTGAGGGTTTACACAAGTCTTAACTGAAGCCTCTGTTCTGACCTAAGGCATGACAAAAGCTAAATCCAGTTAATTAGATACAGTGAATACTTGCAGGATTGTCATTCTATCCAGCTACAAGCTTTGTTAGGGGTAGCTTCACATCACTCCAAGGATAGGAGAAGCTTCTTGCCTGCTAACTGCTTTGAGAAGGAATCAAAAAGGGATTAAAATTCATAAGTATCCTTTGAATTACTATTTTTAGGGTGCGTAATCTGTATTGTAACTTCTTTAACAAAGAGCACTTGAAAAGGTCAAGATCTATTCAGGAAGCATCAGAGCTACAGTTCCCATGGGACAAAACACAGCAATTCTTCCAAAAATAAACCCAGTTACAAGAAGAAACTTTTAAAAATTATTATTACTTTGGCCTTTTTGAGCCCAGCTGTTAAATTAAAATCAGGTATGTTCTCCGTCTTCCAAAAGCTCAAAAACTTGTCATGGAATGCATATTCTCTCTAACTGATTATTTAAATTTTGTTTTGGTTTTGAGGTCTGTGAAGCACGATTTCCCATTAACTTCAGAACGCTGATATATGGCTTAAATCAAGAGCCAGATATTTTTATCCCATGTATTCAAATCCCAGTTGGGCACTATGAATAACTGCAAGTATAAAACATAAATACCAAGCAAAAATCTAGATAGTTAATCTTTTGTATATAAAGTCATTAGGCATTAGAAAGTGTGAATTCCCCAGGTATTCAACTTCAGCTGTTGTAGGACTTTTTTTTTTTGTTTAGGTTTTGGGGTTGTGTTTTTAAATGCCTGTTTAGAGAGAGAGATATGTACAGCCTGTTCTGATGCAAAATTGAGCAGAAAGATATCATTAATACATTTAAATTTCTTAGAAAACATCAATATTTTATGGCTTCAGTTGGTCGTTGGAAAGAAGATGGTGGTCTTCCTCCTGCTAATCTAATTTCTTTTATTCTGATGGGATTGCAAAAAGTAGATTAGAGGGGGCTGTTGGAAGCAGGAAATACTTGTCTTTCACCTAACTAATGTCAACGTTTGAAGCAAGCAATTCCATCTGTGTTACCCTCATCTTAGACCAACTACGATATTGCTGCCTGTTGGAGGAGCCTGAGGCAGTAGCAGTGTTACATTCAGTGAGCCACACAGATGTACCCGAGCCCCAGAGTGATTTACAGCAAACTGCCTGGACAGGTTCACTTCTGTGCCCATCAGTGGAGGAAGGACACACCTAATTTACTCATACAGGACTTTGCTTCAAAGGTTTTCAATGACATTTAACTCCTAGTGACTGCATATAAAACATTAGGTGTACCACTGTTACCTTGAATCCCTTTGCATTTCTCCTCCCTTAATATTCAAATTCCAGGATTTTCAGTGTTGGCTGAGCACTGAAAAAGTGTAAGCCATTTGCTTTTGGTAAAGCAGTATATCTGGAATATTTTTGTGTATAATAGTTTAAAAGAACTGTTTTTTTGGGTTTTGGTTTGTTGTTTTTTGGGAGTTTTTTGTGGCAAAAATTGCTTTATAAAGGAGTAATATGCAATGAGAAGCTTATGTAATAGTGTCCGAAATAAATTAAATTATTATATAATTAGGGTATAAAAAATACCTGACAGGTCACCAGTTGAACTTTAGGATCTGTAGTCACTCTTGCTAAATTGAATTGAATTTAAGATTTGTCAATGAATATGGATCAAATAATATAGTACCAATATATATAGTACAAATAATATAGTACAGAATGCCAAAATTAGTTTAATCTAGTGTGATGGAAGAAAAACTATTTCAAATAATCTTATTTTAAAATGGCAGTCAACACACTTTTGATGTAAAAATTACTAATAGCTACACACAGAGAGTAGTCCTAAAACCCATTTACCCATTTTATTTATTCCTAACACCTGGCTCTCTACAGAAAAATTGCACTAAAATAATTCATAGAAAGCATGCGGATTTTTTCCCCTAGTAGTTCACAAATGGATGATTGATCAGCCAGTTCCGAAAATAAGGAGCAGTATTTTCTTAGATTTAATTATAATGTATCTATATCTCTTACAGTAGCTCCCATTTAGGACAAGCTTAAAACTTCAAAAGGTGCAATAAACCTCCTTTTTCTCTGCCCTTTTCCCCTTATAATGACAATGAAAACATTTTCTGAAGGAGCTTCTAGAAGCTCTTCCAAGAGAAGGAATTGCCAAAAGAATATAGGAGTTTATAAAAGAGGAGCGTGTGAACACTAAACTTTGTGTTAGGCACAAATCTGACTGTATCAGAGTCTCATTATGTAACTTAACAGCATGAGCTTGTCATAAAAAACAGTTACTCATCAATCAAAAAAAAGAGAAAGGAAAGTAAAGACTTTTGTCTTAGAAATCTCTGCTGTGTTATCTACATTTCATCTAGCATTTTTCAGGCAAAAAACTGTAGCACTGCATCACTATTCAGTGATTTAAAAGCAGAAATATTTCACAATCCCAGTGGGTCATAATGTTGAAAAATTAATGTCTTCTCCCTTTCTGCCTTCTCTTTTCAGTTTGGAGGTTTTTTTGTTGGTGTTTTTTGTTTTTTGTTTTGGTGTGGGGTTTTTTTGGTTGGTGGGGATGGTTTTTTTGTTGTTGTTGTTATTGGGAGTTTTTTTGAGTTTTATGATAAGTTGGACACAAAAGTCTTTCTCATTTAGAAAACCAAGGGATCCAGTAAGACACCAGACTAAACACAGACAATATGAATTTATTTTTTGTGGTTTACTCCCACCCACGTGAGTTAATTCATCTGTCTTTGTTTCTCTGTCCCCATTTAACTCTTGACCCAGTCATGTACCAACAACTTTGTCTTCAAAGATAGGCATCGAGCTAACTTCACAACCCTACTGAAAACACAAAAGCCAAATGTGCCTACATCAAGAGAGACAGTGGTGGAGTCTTGTAACAGCTCAAGCACAAAACCAGCTAGGTGAGAAACTGTCCAACACTCTTCTGTAGATTTTAAGAGGGAAGAGGGAGGAAGGAAAGAGCAGAGCCATGTGAAACTGATGCATCAGTCAGGGCCTGCAGCTGTGTCAACATCATGTTGTAACTGCCAAATGTCTCTGTGACTGCAGAGAGCAGCTCTTATTCCATCTGGGAATAAGGAGTTATTTTTCACAAACATTGATGCTCTTTTAATAAATGAGATATACTAGGATCTGTTTTAATGGTCTAATGGACTAATAATTTGGCTGCAAATATTATTTTTGATCCTGTTTTGAAGTCTGCTGGGGCCAATGCAGACACATTGCATATGTAAGTGAAATGGCACTTCAGAGCAATGAAGCATCTGGAGAAGATGCCAGTGTCACTGTACTTGTTTTATGCTTTCTCCACAAATCTCATGGGTGTAGATAGTTAACTAAAGTTAAATAACATGCAGCAAAGAAACTTCTATCAAATTTTGTACCAGATCCCTTGCTAACACAAATATAAAATCATTGAACAGCTCAGACTGGAAGGGAAAAGACCTTGAAAGATCACTTGGTCCAACCTGTCATAGGAAAGAGACCCTAAATGAGATGATGTAGCACCCTGTCCAACTGCACCTTGAAAACCTCCAGTGACAGGGACCCAATCACAACCCTGAGTAGCTTCTTCTAGTTATGGATTGTTCTCACTGTAAAAAAAAAATCATATTCATGTCAAGATGAATTATGTGAACTTCATCCAAATTCATATAGCTGCTGTACCAGATGAATTGGGAAGAAAAAAAAGGCTCAATAGTCACTATTGTTCTTGAGTTGTAGAATCAAGAATAACCTAATCATCTTGACCTCTGCCCTGTAATGTCCACTCCCACAATGTTTAGCAACGGATATCAGATAATTAGGAATACAAGGCACATAATGCATTCAAGTATAATTTTACATAAATCTTTATTGACACCACTTTATCAGAAAAGTAAAAAGCTTCCCTTAAATCATCTTTCCTATCAGAAAGAGCCCTACTGATGTGTATTTTTTTCTTGAGATGTCAGTGAAACTTTTGTTTATGAGATTCACATTGCCTGATCAAAAGATCAACCCATTGTGATATTAAGGCAATATTTAGTCAACTGTCTAGACAATTGCTAATAGAAAGCTTCAACCTACTTATTTTAATTAAATGCTTCATTAGAAGAATACCTGTCATTCCTAGTAGTTAATTGATTGCTAACAATCTTTAATGGTAGCAGAACATGTGATAGGGAGTCTTGAATTCAACATTTTTTGAAAAATGAATTTTCTGACTATAAATATAAAAGAACTTAAATGCGGCTGCTATTTATGTTTAAGGTGGTTGGAGTTTTGTGTCTTAAAGTTAGGGGAGATCTGTAATGTAGTCTGTGCTTCTCTACAGTCTTCTATGGCATTTTGTGGACACTGTGTAGCCCTAATCATTAGTCAGAATAAGCTAGCGTTTATGAGTTTTCCCCAAAAAATAAACAGACAATATTTGAAATAACTTTAGTGTGTCTTGGTGAGAACCTAGTTTGGTTTTTTGGTTTGGTTTTGTTGAGTTTTCTGATTCTCACAGGAAGCTATTTGTACAATAGTGTAATTGGATCATACAGGAAATTTCTATCTTTTCATCTACCACATTCATGCAAGGAAGGAGGCACAATCCAGCAGTATGTCCTTTTTTAATTTTGGGTGTCAATTCTTTGACTGCTTAACAAGCAGTCCACACATTGTCTCCTTCTCTTAGAGAGCAGATGGCAGCCCAAATTTGCCATAGTTTTCATCTCACTGCTGTTGTCCAGTGTTGGAAACCCCAAATATAGCCAATGTTTCCAGGCTTTTTAGTTAGATACCCAGGGAGAAATGAAAGGAGTTGAACTACAAGCTGCATGTGGAGCACAAACCCTCAGAGTTAAAGGGTAAGGTTTGAGCAGTGGTTTGTACTACAAAGGCAGCTCACTTCTTATTGCTTTCTAAATCCTCTAGCTCAGAGAATTCTACTTTGAGAATCACTGGTACAGTCAGTGGAACTGTTTTTATATCTTTCTATGGAACTGTTTATATGTATTTCTATGTAAAAGCTTTTTAAAATAATCTTTTAAGAAAAGAAAGTCTTTGAAGCTTGGTTTGCCTTTTTTTTCCGTGAGCATTTGATATCAGTTTAGAATGGATTGATTATCTAGGTATAGAGAATAGAGGTTTTTATTTTGCTGAAGACTTGGTCTTTGAATTGCAAGTGAAGGACTTTGGAGGAAATCCTAAAACAGTTCCATCCTGAAGACCACATTGGAAATAGTTTGTTAAAGTGATATAAATGTTTTCAGGGGTAAAACCTAGATACATTCAATTAAAAATTGAAAATTTTCCATCTTTAAAACAAAAAAAAACCAAAAATCCATCAAAAAGCAACCTCAGAAATCTTCAACCAACAACCTCTTTCATGAGGTTCTTGTTGCCCTTGAACAGATAATGATACAACTTTTTTTAAGAAGCACATACTCTTATTTTTAAAAAAATGCTCTCTTCAATTTAGAAAGCATGCAACTATATTGACTCAGAATACCTAATAACAACAAATTGGCTTTGCACAATAATAACTTTGAAAAACTCTCAGAATTAGTGTTCTTGATTGTATCTTTCACTTGTAATATTCTGAAGTCTATTTATACATTACTGAATATTAAAACACCTAAATCAGCAAGTCAGAAATTTGGCTTTAACAATGGGCTCAATTTCCTGTGTTATATCCAGCAAAGAATTGGTAATGAAGCACAGAATGTTTCACAAATACATACATACTTCATAGGATTGTCTGTCAGTGCATGTGGAAAAGATAAAAGTATTCTGGAAGAAGTTCAAAGGAAATAACCTAGTAACTATGGAAACAAAAACCCTTGTGCCCTATGTTGAGAAGAAAAAAAGATTAAGTTAGACTAGATGAACATCTTCTTTTTAGTGCCAGTTTGGCTGAGACAGATTTGTCCTGCAGAGCTGATGAGGCTTTGAAAGAGATAATGATGAGATATTTCCATAAAACTCCAAATGCATTTCTTATGACCTGGGGACAGCCTTGAAACAAGCACCTTACCACATCATTCACTCACATATGATTGAAATCAAGCTCTATTTCAGAAAAGCTCTTCCTTACATTTGGCTGGAATTCCAGATTTTGTGCCAAATATGGAAATTGGTCATTGCAGTTTTAGTATGGTTCAGGCTCTTGGCTTTCTATTAATAAATAAATGAATTTCATAAGTTCAGTACTGCAGAAATTACAACTCCGAGTCAACAAATGAAAAACATGAGCATCTGTATTCCAGTCCTTACATAAACCTTGGATAACATTTTATTACATTAAACATAACCTAATAATAGTTACATAAAGAGGATAATATAAGAAAGTCTTACAAAAGAACTGGAGTCATTCAGTGTGAGATTTATATGAGAATTCTGGTCCATCTTATGTTCTTCAACCATTTCACCACTCTATTAGCAATGGGCAGCAAGAGTGCTACAATATTAATAGTCCAACATTATGTATCCCTTGTTACTCTGAAGCATCTTTTTTATTAGCATTTTTTAAATACAAAAATTCAAAATTTCCTTATAATTTTAACTTGAATACTTCTTCTAGGTTCATTGATTTAGATATTTTTCTTCTATTCCGAAAAAGTGTGTGTGTGGGAAACCTTTGTTTGAGTTACCCAGTGTTGGACTTGGGCAACTACTTGTCAAAGATCTCCTGTAAAATTGTAGGTATATTTTTTTAATTTTGTTGTTAATTCCCTGCAGACAGCTATTGAAATGCAACTGTCCTTTCCTCAGGCTTCTTTCATTTCCTGGAAGTCTCATTTGCCCATGTGTGAATTTTTATAATTTAGTTTAATCTTTCTTAGTTTGTGTTTGTGTTTTCATTAGGTTACCAACTCAGGTCTTATGTCATTATTGGATTAATTGCTTTTTCATCTACTGCATATAAGTAATTTAAAGTACTGAATAGGAATTTTGCTCTCTATTAATAACTGTATAAAAAGGTACACGGTACTTAATGTGAGTTGCAAGATATTTCTGTAGGCTCATCTATACTTCATTTGAAAACTACACTAACTGTTTCTTAAACTTGAAGATTCACTCCAAATTTTGAGCATTTTCTTTCTATGCTAATGAGCTAGCAAGTATTCTTTACAGGTAGCATATTACCTTTCTGCTGTCTCTAGGATTCTTACAAAGCCTATAAGGTTTTAAAGCTCTGTGAGGATTGAAATGATTGCAGACAAGTGATGTTACTCATTACAAAAACCTCATCTGAGGCAGTACAGGACACAGTTTTGTGAGAGATGTCTATGCAAGTCCCATTTGCATTTTTTGATTCTGCACTATGAGTTTAGAATATACCACCTGTAATCTCACTCATAATGAATGGAGTTTACTGTAGGAAATATGTAACAGTAGGATTTACTTAAATTTATCAGAAAGACTTATAATTTAGCAAGTAACAATGCTTTGCCAGGGAAAGTTCCTCAAATCACTTCACTAAGATTTCAGTAAATAACTAATGGGGTTTGTTTACCATCTTTTCTGTGCATCAAGAATAGAACTTAAGATAGTAATGAAATTTTTAGACTGCTGTGTTCAAAAATAGAGTCAAAAGAATTATTATATTCTGTTTTATTCACATGTAGTTAACTACAACTGCATGTCCCAATTATACCAATTATAAATCATGCTCGCAAAAAACTAAGCAAAGAATCCTCCACAACATACCTTTCTGTTCTTATTCTCTGTCCTTATGTCTGCCTACATGAAATGAGAATTGTTGCAATTACCAACCTTCTGCAGAAGACTTGGCAATTGATAACTCGGCAGACATAATGAATTGCTTTTTCCAATTTGGGTCCATGGCCCTAGGCAGAGATAAAGCTCTAAGATCATCCCATTCTCCTTTTTTTTATTGCATAATTATTTCTGCTACTGCAGCACCTTGGAGCTGTAATCAAGCCTGAGATTCCTTGATGCTACAGAGCATACAATTACAGAATAGAAAGGGTTTCTGCCTGACTGCAGTGATGTACAGAGTAGTAAAAAGAGAGACATGAGATGGGTAGAGACTGATGCAGGAACAGAAAGAAAAGAGAAGTGATACTAGGCATGACAGTCAGTGATCTCTTTGAGCACATGTTCAGGTTTTTCACATCAGAGGTTAAGGTTTGCAGGCTGGCTTGCAGAAGAAGAGAGAAGGGACTTTTCAAACCTTTTTGGGGAGTTCTCCAGTGCCTTATGTGCCAAGGCTGTGATTGCACTTGCAGCTCTCCAGCACAACAAAGCACTTCTAGCTGTTCCAAAATCCTCAGCCATGCTGCTTTGATGGTTGGTTTCCTTAGCAAAGGGTGCTTAAAGAGTAGAGTTATTTGTAATGTATCGCCTGCTTTGCAGGACTTGAAGAATGAAATCTCTCAATTTACAATTTACTTTACGTTTAAAAAGCTAATTTATTACACTTTTGGACTTCCCTTAAACAGCTCAGTATCATAACACAAACAGGGTGTCCCTGCTCTGTTACACACAAGATGGTGTCTAAAGACACAAGCAATGCATTTCAAACTTAGTCAAAACTGATTGCCAAGATGAAATTCTGCTTCCTTGTAAGTATGTCTCTGCATACTTTGAGATCTTATGAATACATAATTATTCTTCCATACAATTTCTTAGTTACAGGAGGTGAACCTCTTAAAAGATAATTAAATTTATAAATTAGTAAAAGAGCCCCTCTGACAAAATTAAAGTTATTTGAATATATAACAGGATCACAATACTTCTTGTGGGGTTTTAAAGGCAAATATACTGAGGAAGATGAGAAAGATGAGATGCTGTGCTTTCAGAGAAGCCACAGGGTGTCCCTATCCATACTATGTCATAAATCTTTGCTTTAGTCTGAGTAATCTCAATTATCCAACAGTGCACTAGGGAAGGCAGTGAACTTGTCTTCAATATCAAAACAGAGGATAAAAATACTCTGTGCTTTTTCCAGAGCTATTTCTTGACCTTTATTTCAGCTGACTGCTTCTATTTTTCCTTAAAGCCTTTGTGTCAGTTGTGTTATTTCTAGTGAAGAAATAGCCATTGAAAACTAGACTTGATCTTTAAACTTTCTAGAAATGTATGTGATAGTCTTTACTATTTCTTTCAAGTTATATTCTAAGCCATAGTACAGGAAAATTCTATTATAAAACCTGGTGACATAGCTCTAACTTGGAATACTTTTTCTACACCATGTTCTTCCACTAGTGGATTTTCTTTGTACTATTCTGGACTCTGTTATAATGATGATAATATCTGGGTGCTAAGTAGCATAAGTTACCCTTCCAAGTAAGTATCAATTTAGGAAAAGGTTTTATGGCTTTTTAACTTATTTGCCAACTAGTCAAATGCACTGTGCTGTTTCAAATTAAACTTAATTTTATGTTCCAGTGAAAGAGTTAGCACTTAGTGTGAATTTAAACAATGACATCAATGAATACATTATTTCAGACTGCCTCTTCCTTAATACTTCTTTTTGTTCTCTTCCAAGTTAGGAAAATATGCTTTAAGGTGGGTGCAAAGCTGATGGGGTAACTGTATCAAGAGTAGGAATCAATTGCTATCTGTCCCACTGAAAGGATCTGTTCATTGGAGGTTTTTATTGATCTTTGGTTTTGGTACTGTTCTCTATTTCAATAAGGACAATAAGAATAAATTATATGTTCACTGAACTTTTCAGCAGTAGCAAGTAAATAGTAGCTACAGCTTTTTCAGAAGATAGATTTGTAATTTCAAAGTATCTTAGTAAATTGGAGAAACAATAATAGTTGGTATTATTATTAGAAGTAGTGCTAGTATTATTGATATTATTTAAATTCCTGGGGGTTTTTGTCTTTTAAATATATGCAAAGTTCTGTCCTTGGCAGAAATCATCAAATGGGGAAACGCAGGTTGGGGAATTACTCTTAAAAAGTACTAGTTCCTGAGAAAAGGATCCTGCTTACTGTGAATTCTAACTGAATGTCAACCAAAAATTTTAGGAACTGAGTAAAGTAGCACATTCAGTGTAACATGTTTATTCTACCTAGTACTACAGGATAAGTAGCACCTGGAGTATTTTGTCCCCTTTTGGTTGTCACACTGAAGAAACACCATTGGAAATTTTATGGAAGAGAACAGCGAAATGTGTTGGAAGCTTTGAAAATGTGACCTTATATGAAAAGTTGAAAGAAATGTTTAGTCAGTTTGGAGATGAAAAAACTATGGAGTGAAAGAAGTCTTCCAACATCAGTGTTATCTACAAATAGGAAAGGAACACAACATTTTCTCTCAATTCTAGTTCTGAGGAGGAATAGACAATAGGCAGCACAATGCTAAAATAAAGAAGACTGAAGCAGTTTAGATAAGCATCAAATATAACTGTATGGACAGTGAAGAATGGGAAGAATCCGAAAGTTTAACTGATAGTTTAAACCAATTGGTCACACATACTGTGAAGGATTTAAAAATAGTAAATTCTGTCATGGAACAGGAGGTTGGACTGGATAAACTTCAAGAGTGCTTTTCATTGGGTTGGTTTTGTCTGTTTGTTTGTTTTTTATTTATTTTCAAAAATTAATATGAGCCTTTAGGATAAGAAGAAGAGAGAAAAAGGTGGAGTTAGGAGAAGGTAGCTGGTTTCTTTCATTTTAAACAGCAAGTATAATTTGAGGAAAATTTTCTTAATCAGAAAATAATTATGAACTGTGATATAATTGGGAATTTTCAGTGTAATGGAAGAAAAATGTATATACAACTGTTGTAGTGCCGATAACATCTGTTTGCTCAGTGTGTAAAGGCTAATTCTAAATTTTTGCCTTTAACAAAAACACAAAGTGATTTTTTGCAGTTTGGTATTTCTAAGAACATTATAATTGCAACTAAATCTAACATATAGCACCACCTGCCTAAGTCTTATATATGCTGTAACTATCTTTTACAGTTTTGTTCCAGTCTTTTTCAGCTCAAACCCCTAAAGTAATATAAATATATGGTAGATATATAGCTTCAGTTTTTAAGAAATTGAGTAAAATAACATTGTTTCTCTATAAAAATTGAAGGATGGGGAATTTACAGTAGAAATATAGGAAGCCAGTACAGAATAGTTGTTGCATGCTAAAAGTAGGTTAG
Source organism: Zosterops lateralis (assembly GCF_965231275.1). NCBI lineage: Eukaryota > Metazoa > Chordata > Aves > Passeriformes > Zosteropidae > Zosterops > Zosterops lateralis. The sequence continues at coordinate 30,041,008 of NC_139762.1, read as the reverse complement.
CTAGCTTTCTCCACCTGCAAATTGCATTTGGAGTGTTGTTGTACTAGATAGGTAAAATGTGAGGTTTGTTCCACATTGCTGCACAATTCTTTAGGGATAAAGTTAAGAAAAAAGTGCTTAAAATTGAAAACTAACTAGCAGAAGAGAAAAACTGTGGAGAGGTTGAGAAGCTGGCTGAGAAATGGGAAAAAGATAAAAGACACAATAACTTTCAGAAAAGACACAATGGCTCTCAGAACTAGAAGCTAGGACAAGGCCAGCATGAGGATGAAGGAGAGGAACTGAGATCATGAGAAAGAGGAGTTAAATGCTACAAAGTGATACAAACTGTTGTAATATGCTGATATAACATGAAGTAAACTATTGTATAGTCACTACCAATTAGGAGCTTAGCTTTTGCAATATGTATGAGCTAATTAAGCAAAGTATATAACTCAAGATTGTACTTAAATAAACTGAGTTCTGCTGATGACCATATGGTGTCGCGTCTCCCTTCTCCAACAAAAAACCCCATAGAATTAGGTCAAATATGTCAGTAAAAAAAAAATCACAGAAAATTCAGTGAAAAAAATTTTATTGCAATGTCTTTGTCCTAAAAACATATGATACTAAGGCACTGAAAAAATAGCCTGTGCATGCTTACCAACCACAAGTAAATCTGTTTTCTAACCCATGGCTTGCTCATGCAATGCCATATTTCATTCTTTCCCTAGTTGGTGATGTATGGGTGCGTCAGTGAGCTAATGATGTTTTCTTAGAAGAGGCAGAAGGTTTTCTCTTTTAATGGGACATATAAATAAAACAAATTCAGCTGCAAAAACTACACTACCCTTAAAATATTACAGAATCAAAAATTATTTTCAGTTATTATTTTGACTAGACTTTAAAACATTTGTAAAAATGAGCAATTACCCTCTGAAGCCCAAGCTGATGTGGGCAAGCCTGCACACACATGGACAGAATCCATCCTTGTAAATCCCCAGCTGAGGTTTGTGGATGTTCAGGAGGAAACCATACATCACTTCAGTAATACTCAGTGAGGAAAAAGGGGAAAACACACTAGCTTTAAACCAATTTGTACAAATGATCCTTTGGTTTCTCTGGAGGGCCAAATAAAGAGAGCCCCTTTTCCAGTTTGTTTTTTGACAGTAGAACTCCCCAGTGGCTTTCCATCAACACATTCCCAGTTTGCATCTTCTACAGAAGTTTCACACAAGTGTCTGCCCCAGATGGTGGCTTTAAAAAGGGGGTGGTAGAGAAGGGGGAAAAAAATAAACTCTTGAGGAATAGTGGGCCGCTGTCCAATTTTGTTTCTATTACTGAGATTTTTTATGCCCTTTCAGTTCCTTTGCTGCAGGAATAGATAAAATCACATGACACTGATTTGCTGATTCTTGAATATATCAAATTAGAAATCTTTGAGCTTTGTTTCTATATTGGGGATTTTATTAGCATTTATTTCATGCTACTCTTTATTTCCTAGGGAGTTGCAGATAGAAGCTTGCAGTTCTGGGGTTGCACTGAAGGGAGAAAATCGCTATGGTAAGATCAGTGAATCAGGAAATTTTACTCAAATGGAAATAATTGCATTCAAAGAAGACATCCTTGTGTTCTTAGAGAATAGGATGTGTTTTCAGTCTTGAAGCATCAAGTAGAATTTATGAAGGCAATATACAAGGGAGGGAAAATGTTAAAAGGGAAAGAGTTATTTACTTTTATTTCCTTTAGAGCCTGCCTATTTTCAGATTTCCTTGGACGATTGATTTGCTCTTGGGATAACACAGACAATCCTAGAAGGTGAAAGAGTCCTCTCAAGTATTTCTCCTCCATAATCTGACTTGATACCAGCCCTCTCTCTTATTCAGGAAATCAGGCCTGTGTGGCTTTAGCTGAATCTGCTCCCTTTCAGCAGTAAGGTCACCTAAGCAACATCTGCCCTGAACATTACATTTTCACATGCATCACCAATGGAATTACAAGAGATAATTTGCTATGTTGATATTACAGGAAAGGCAACAGTACTTTATTGAGGACACTGGAATAGAATGAAAGAACAAGGGGATTGTAGTATGCTAGATAGGAATTTCTTTTTTCATTCTTGTTGTTAATACAAAAGAAGAAACTGCCTATCTTGTGGTTTAAACTGAAAAATTTGGTTGTGATTAGAAATGCACTTATTACAGTTATTGTTAAAAGTTGGAAAAAAATTGAATGAAAGAAAATACAGAAACAATTTAAAGAGTCTATTATTCTGACCTGATCCATAAGTGGTAAGGTAATATTTTAAAAGCTCAATCTATAATTATTTTTTTTAAATTTTTTAGTCTCTTAGTTAAACAGTTGAAAAGTTCAAGTTTCGGCCTTTGGGTTTTGTAAATTTTTCTGGTGTTTGTAGCCCCTTTTGCTGTCAATAATTCAGTTTTTTTCTCAGTCCAGGAGAAACTGAGAATTTCTCTTGAATCATTTTTATCTGCTTAATTTAAATTGTTTCATTGACAGTGTATGGTCAATATAATAGTAATAGATATATTGAGGTGAGGTTCCCTTATATATATATATATATGTATATATATATGTTCTTGAGAACATATATACCAGACTGTTCTAAGGCTTCTGGAATATTGTTCAAATATCTAAAACTAATGCAAATGACTTTTTGATACCTGGATTCTGTGGGACATGAGGATTTTCAGAGATCCATTTTGGTGGAACTTGTACATAATCACAAATTATTTGACACATAGTTATTTAATTGTAAAAATTAAAAATTGTTCTGTGAAGTAATATTTTCAGATAGAACATGGCTAATGTTGTCTAAAAATTTATAAAGAAAATATTCTTAATTTCTTTTTTCCTCTGCTGATTCTTGCCTTAATTTGCAATTAATTGCAGCATGGCCAGTGGTTATAAAACTGTGTGGCAACAAGGCACTGAGAAAATTACTCAAAAAATTAAGGGACATTAAACAGTGAAAACCACTATGATAGTTTTCTGGTATTCTGCTAAGAGAGAAAGTATCAGAATATGTGAAATAAATACATAACAAATAATGTCACCAAGGTAGTAATGTATGTGTTATAAGTCTCTTACTTCCTAGAAACAAGGGAGTCTTTCTTTTCTCCTGTGCAGGCATTTATGCTTACATCGAGCTAGAACGGTGGCACAAAAGTAGGGTCAGAAATTCCAGAGTTGTCTAAAATGGTACCAAGAAGTGCAATACCAAAGTTACCATGACTGTGCTCTCTGTGTCAGAACTGTGCCCGAAGGAGCTGGATCAATTGCTCCTCACTGTCTTGGGAACCATGTCTTGCCCAGCTCTTTGGACCACAGGCGATATTACCAGTGTGTACATCTTCCTGATTATTGTCCTAACCCAGAAAGCCACCAAATTACTCCCTTACTGCACTGTGATATAATGTATAAAATTATTAAGATGTCATTCAAATGTAATTAAATGCGAAACAAAATTACATTAGAGACAAATTAAAAAATCTTGGTAATAAATTAGTTTCCCTAAGTGTTGTTTGCTAATACATAGATGGGCAAGGAGAAAAACTGTGCAGAGAAAGGATGCATGAAATGGTGGCATACTTGGCAGCAGAATTTCTTTCTTCCTGTTTAATGAATATGCCCTGTAGGATAAAAAACCTGCTGTTTTTCACAGAGAAATATAGGGCTGGGTTATCAATAATTAGGGGTGATGCATAAAAGTACTTATTCAGGAAATGTCTCAAGAAATTTAGATGCAGCCAGAGATATATGAAGATGTCTGGGAAGGAGAGTTAAGAAGTGAATATAATGTTGTACAAATATTAAAGTCAGTATTAATCAATTTTTTTTCAGAGTGTTTCTTGTTTTTAAATATGTAATTGATAAATTACTATAGGGAGTAATAAACTTTTAGAAAAAATAATTACTTGGACCCAGTATTTATTGTAATAGAGACCTGTACCTATGTTTGTAGAACACTAAGTCAGTTTTACAAGCTGGGTGAGCAGTTTAACTGTTTCAAGCCCTGCATGCTCTAGAAATGCAAATCAGTGATGCAGAGCATGGTGATTCAGTGGCCTATTCCATTCAATGGTATGAAGAACTACGAAGCCCTAAGGTACTAAGCAATAATTACTATTTGAAAAGCAATTCAAAGACAAACAATATCTATGATTGTCAAATGAATTAGATCAAATTTAATGGGACTTTTGTAAGTAAAGGACTGAATGCCTAAGGGTGTCCAGTGTTTGCTTTCTTGAGCAGCAGAAAACATCTGGACTTTACTTGTCTGGAATATTAGAAGAAAAAATGCTGGATGAAAGAGAAAATCAGAGACCAGAAGTTCCAGGCATATAGCCAATTTTGTATTACAAAGATTGTGTAGCTGATTCAAAGATCAGTGTGTCTCCAGGATATTTTTCCAAACAGAGACACTGGGGAAATTAGGAAGAATTAGCTGAAGGTGTGAAGTTAGACTGCAGTGTATTATATCTGAATGGACATTCCTTTTCAGAAGCATGGCCTTGAGTTATTTTAGTCAAGAAAAAATTTGTGTGAAATAAACAGCAGTGCAAGAATTGGATGATGAAGCTCAGTTCACACCTTCAATTAGTTCGTTCTAACTTTACTAAATGTCCTTTGCAGATGGGTCCAAATTTTTGGTCAGTGATACCATAATGTCATGAAGGAGAACAAAGAAGAAAAGGCAACAAACCCAGTTCACGTGAAGTCCCTAAAGGTGTTGAAGGTTTGACAATATAAGTGGGTTACCCCACTTTATGCATGAATAATAATAATAATAATAAATCTGAAAAATCCTATGTAATTACAAAGTGTATAAGAATTTATTGCCTCTCAGGGCTTTAGTGCCCTTTGCTAAAGAAACTAAAGCACAACATCACAAAACAGGTCTTAAGTCATTGACTGAGGTGTGGTGTACTCCTATTGTTTTTTATAGAGTGCTGGACTTATATCCTTATGTCTCTTAGTGATTGCTCCCATTTCATATATTTGTAAGTGCCAGATTCTCTTATTTGTAGCAGTCAGTTCACAAAGCTCAGTTAATTTAATTCTGAAGAAGTGACTACAATCACTCCTTGACTGAGCATGAAAATACCAAATATGATATAATAACTTTTATTTGCAAGAAAAATATATATGTTTTCTGCTGCTTAATCTCCTTAAGCACTGTCCTGTTTTTATATAGTTATTTTGGAGCCAGTTATTTTAAATTAAAACTTTTTTTTAACACCAGGAAAAAAAAAGCATTTGCAACAGTAGACTTATAACAGTGTTTGAGTTTTGCATTTTCAAGAGCATGTTTTTGCATACTGAAGAAACATGAGCCGATTAGGCAAAAGCCATGTCTTCTTTATTTGTTTTTCATTGATTTCCTCTGTTGTCAGCTGACCTTAACAATAGGGTTCAGATCAGTTTAAGCATCCGTGATTTATAATGATTTTCAATGTTAAAAATTGTAACAGAATGCAAGAACGCTCAGATGTACAAGAAATGTCTAGAAAAGAGAGTGAATGGAATTAAAGTAGCTTTATGGAAATCTTTTCTGTAACCCTTTTTTAAGGGAATTTAGAGCTGCTGAATAGCAGTTTCACTCTGAAAACCAGTACAATCAGACAATAAATTTTGAAGTCAGTCATGTCTCCGTCAAAAAATGTACTCAGAACATCTAAAAGTAATCAGCAAAATGCCTCTTCCATATGTTAAAATACCTCTAAATACTTGGTATTTTGGTGTTGAGATGTTTAGGATGACCCATTTTATTTTATAGTTATTTATTTTTAATGGTGGAAGTTAAAATTATATTTGAAAAAAAAGTAACAAAAACAAGACAAAGATTCTAAATAAATTGGCATAAACCATGTTTGTAGAAGCTAGTTAATTACTCTTCTTTTACTGAATTTTCACTCTGATGTGGGACATATATTATTTCTGAGACATCTAATTATTGCATTCATATGAACAGGGGCTGAGTCAATGGCAAGTAGCCCAAAACAAGACATTTGATTGAACATATTGCTCTTCACGAGATTAATTCTTTAGGTGAGAAACTACTGGGACCTTTACAAATCCTGCCCCAGATTATTGAATACATATTATTGCTGAGAAATACTATGCTATGCTTCAGTGTATGCTTGGGGATGTGGTTTTTTCAGGTTTCCTAACTCTTGTATGTGAGAGGAGATCCCTTATCTTTCCTGGCTGATGCAGTAATATTAGTGGGAAGAGAGCTGTTGGTATTCCTATTCACCAGCTGCAGAAGTTTTTGCTCTTTTGCCCTTTTTTTTGTAAGGAGCTTAAGATCACATTGTTTATGAATTAATGCATTTTTTAACATAATCTTCACTCTGTTATATTTTCCCCTTAAGTGGTGAACTATTCATTTTCTTTAGTGAGTCATTTAATTATTTGTTATATACATAAATAATATTTCATAGGATGAATTCAACATTATGAAAAACAACAACAAGAACAACAAAAAACTTCTTCCAAAATAGTTAAATAGGCAATAATTTTCTAAATTGCTCTAAGGTGTCAATGCCGTCATTATCATGGAAAATTCATTGTGTCCCTTAGAAACAGATATTTTAAACTACTTTGCTCTTTTCTACATGGATTCCAGCTGCTCCAAGTTTCCCTAAATGTGTTCCTATATTCAAGCTTTTACAAACCCACACATAGAGATTTTTCAGCAGCTTTTGGTTTTTCAGCTGGATATCAGACAGTAATAGAGCACACTTGGTTCTTAATAATCATACTTTTAGAAATTCTTTGGGTTTGGGGTTTTTGTTGTTGTTTTGGTGGTTTGGGGGGGTTTTTTTGTTGTTGTTGTTGTTGTTTTTTGTTTTGTTTTGTTTTATTCTTCCATCATATTTGAAAGGCATTGTGCCTTTCACATTGCAAAATCAGATTCCAGCTCTGTAGAGAGACGAAAATGAGAAGGATGAATACAACAAAGTGAACACATTCTCTCTATCTTCACTGGTGCTATTATAAACACTTCAGAGAAACATCCAGATATTTTTCTTAACAGATAAATGATTCCTTATTTTATATGTGGCTGTGTCCCGCCTGGTATGTCAGCCTAGTTCAGATAGTGGGGGCATGATCATACCACTGCCAGATTATAGTCCCTAGAGAAACTGAAGGGAAGATCTATTCCAGTAATAGCTGTTATTGGTTGGTTCAGTGGCTGGTCCAGAATTGTTGCATGGTGAAGAAGGAAAAGGTTACAGTTGAAGCTGGGCATCTTTTTCAGATAGAGTGGGAATATTTGCTTTTATTTGGATAATTTCTAATATACTTCAGAAGTTAAAACCAATTGAAAAATAAAAACATACTTAAGTTGAAATACTTCTTTTTGAAAATGTCAAAGGAAAAAAAATTAAACTCACCTACCTACTTGGATTATTTTTTATTCCTTTCCCTCCTGTATTTTTTTAACTTTGTATTTGCTGAAACTATACCCAAATTCAGGAAATCGCTTTTCTTAGAAAATTTATAAATTCCAACTGGTTTTGCTTGTAGTGTTGGAAGCTGGTTGGTTGAATCATCCACAGACTAAATTATGAAAGTGACTCTATTTCCTCCATTATGTTGTCAAAGACATTGTAGATTAATTTAGTGACATACGTAATATCCTGTACTACTGAAATGGGTATAGAGTGATGTACTCCTAAAAACCCTAATTCCAACATTATCTCACTTTGAAACATGCACTTTTTTCCCTACACTTGCACTCTCATTTTCTGTAGTCAAGAATGATAAGTCAAACTATTTTTCCCAAGTTCAGACTGTGATTTTTATCATCCACTCTCTCTTACAGCTATGAAATGCCTATGAGTAAGTGCTAAATGTTCAGCATTTCAGAAGGAAAATATTTTCATTGAAGCAGATGCTTCTCAGATTCTTCAAGAGCCTAAAACATTTCCTGAAAGTGTTGCTACTCCCCACAGGGTAAGTAAAGACTTTACAAAATCAACTATGTCTTTGAAATGGATATTACTACCAATATTATTTTCTGTGCAACACAGTAAAATAAAATTACCTTTTGTATGAAATGAGTAATTAGTATACAGAAGACATTTATTCCTTCATACTAAATGTTCTGTTACAATCATAAAAATGACTCTGATATTCATTACCTTGTTTATGTGAGCAACTTATTAATTGCTTTCATCGCATCAACCTTCCTACTATGGCTTTGATATTTACTAATGATTTGGGGGGTTTTAATTTTATAAGTGTCTGAGGAAGTACAAGAATATGAGACCCTATCAGTAATATTTGAACAATTTCATTGAAATGAACCTTATTAACTAATTATTCAGCATTAATCATACATCACATTCTTGTGACATGTAACTGTGATTGATCTTGGTATGGGTACCAGGTACTTATGAGTTGCAACTCATTGAAACAATGTGTCTTTCCCACAAAGATATAATATTTAATTAACTGAAAAATAAGTCCATTTTTTACAGAATTAAACATAAGTGACATAGAACATTACAAAAAGAAATAAATGGAAGCTCAAATTATGAAGTAGAGAGACAAAACACATTGTTATGTAAAAAGAAAAAGGCTTAGAATGTGAAAGCAATAAGGAAATAGTGTAAGTTTTGTCACTGTTTACTGTGGTAGTTTTTCTGAAGCTGTTGCCTGCAATATTAGCTAGTGATCCTCTATCAGACACTGCATTAGTTACCTTTTTCAACCCCTCAAATATACTTGTAGTAAACATGTTAAGATATTAGAAACAACTCTCTTACAAACTGACATGTTTATTTTACTGTTGTCACTGTAATTCAGTAACTATATTCAGATTCCTCCTTTCTTTTTAGACACTTTAGTTTAATTGAGGAAGGTTTCAGACCCAAAAAGCCAACAGCCTTGAACTGTGAATGAAAACTATGTTTGTATCTACTGGCTTTGCATTGCTGAATATTATGATTCTGTTATATTAGAGAGCAACTATTATCAGCTTATGTAGAAGCTTGAATATAAGCTTCTAGTTTACCCTCAAAAACCTGTAAATGTCTTCCTCCGTTCTCTTCTTCCTCCCTCTCCTCCCCCCTCTCTTTTCTTTTCTTCCCTTTGTCATTTGTATTTTCTCAGAGTTACTAGTAAAAGGTGCTAAATTCTAGCAGCAAAGGAGGAATTTTATGCCTGGACTGCTCTAGGGACAGTGTAGATGCATTAATTACATTAATTGTAAGTTGAAAATCCGAGTCCTTAGCCGTCTGGGGCCTTATCCAAGGCTCGCTGACGTCAATGGGAACGTTTCCACTGCCTCCATTTTGGCTCAGGTCCTAAATTTCTGTGGCAAAATATAATGCTGTGAACTAAGCTGTCACACACACACACAAAAATTGTACTGCAACTCTTCGAATCTCAAAATAGCAGAGTGTATACAGAATTCACAGTAAGAATTGTATTGCTGTTGTTCTGAGATGTTTAAGCAGAGAGAATACTGCTACTTTTACCTCCAAATTACTGGTTTTCTTCTACAGAAAAAAATAACCTATCTCAGTCACGCATGTGCTGTATAGGGAGAATGAATTCACTTTAAAACTGTTCCATGATGCAGCTTCTTAGGCAATTCTAATGAGATTAAGAACATTGAAAGGGTGATGAAATAACTCTTGTGCTTCTCAATAGTAAATTCAGTAGAAGAATTAACACAAATACTTCTCTGCTCAGTTGCCATAGAGCCATTTCACAAAAGTGAAGTGCAATTTTTCCTTTCCTGTTTCTGAGTAAAATGATTCATGCAGTCAGAGAATTTAAGGATAACATGGATTATTAGTAGTGTAGTTTCCTGAGTACTATACTGTTCTATATAGAAATTCCTGCTTATTGCCTTTTTTATTCATTGGAACTTTTTAATGACTCATCTGGATCTGTGCTTAAAGTAATAAGGCTCCTTGCATTGATACTTGCAATCTAGCATAGCTTGCCTGTTGCATCAGCAACCATTAATTAACAGTAATTGCTCTGTATTAAAAGATAAAACAGGAATACAATGAAAAGGTCAAAAAAGATAATTACACCTCAGATATATAATAATATATAATATAATGATAGCTTGTTAATGTTTTAACGTGAAGCTTACAAAAATGTAACCTGTTCAGCTCAGTCTATGGCTACACTTGTACATACCTGGCTTTCGGGAAAGACAGAGCAGATATTCATTTGGAAATGAAGCATCTTGTGATGAAAAAGTTTCAGTTGAGACATTTTTGTCTGACATTATGATAGCTTTGAAAGACATGTACTAAAATGGGATCTGCCAGTGAGTATGGGGTTTGTCACATTTGTTTCCACTTTGGAATTGCAGCCTTTTGGAGTTAGTGAGTAAAACGTGACACTTACCCATAGTTAAGAAACTTGCTGTCCTCTGGGCTGGTGAAGAATGATTTAAAAGACTTCCAGCATTGTTTTCTCCACAGGAATGTTATTGTACATAATTTAGCACATTGGGAAGGATAGCACCAAAACCAGGCAATGTTGCATAGTGGATTTGGGGGAAAAAACCAAGGTTGAGCTCTCAGATTTCTGCATGATTTGGGAATCTGGCATAAGGCTCACTTTTTGTACAAATGGAGACAAATGGAGTTCAAGAGCTCAACACTGCACATGATGATTTGGCATCATATTGCGCACAAGCTGTGACTCATGAGGTACTATATGAACCATCTTTAATTAAAGTTAATTATTCTCCACTCAGTATATGAAACTTTACGGTTTCAGAGCATGATTCACTCACTTTCTCGATTATGGTAAACCAAAAAGGCAAGGTTTCAGTAATAGCAAATAAGGACACACAGCTCCCCTGAGAAAAGGTAAGAGAGCTCCCCAAATATGTTCTGCGAATATTTCTTCTTTTTTTTTTTCCATTTTAGGGGGTGGATTTTTTGCAAGACTGCTCATTCACAGGCTGTGTAAGCTATATATAGCAATTTTACTGCTGCAATAACACCTCAGCAAACACCTTTTTCTTTGCACATCTAAGCCCATCTGGCCAATTTTAGATGATAAATAACTTTGCTGTAGCTGTTGAACATGACCAGTTTGTCTCCCACGCACTCTTGTCTCAAAAGTGCAATCTCCTCTTTTTCTGCAGAATTTCCCTGAGAAAAAGGCATCAGTGCATTTGAAATAGGGATACAGTGTCCCAGAGAGGGATGGCATGGATAAAGTGGAAAAGGGTTATGGATATGAGCCTTTGTTTCCATGAAATACCTCAAGATAGTATTTCATGTATCTAATTGCTAATGAGAACAATGTAAGTGCAGATTCATGGTTTCCAGCCATGGTCCAGGAACACTTAAGCATCTGTGGATTTAGAGCAGATCCTCAGAAGTCTGTTTTCAGAATCGTATGTGTCAGTGTGTGTTCATTCTGTAAGAATTTGTAAGGGTCTAATCTGGTGCAATAAAAAAAGCAAAATCAAATCTGATACAGAAGTGCTTCTTTATGTAAGGATGTTGATTCTTTTGTCAAACAAACAAACAAATACCCCTCAGAAAACAAGTAAAAATAAGAATAATACCTCATAGGGCAGGAATTTGTTCAGGTCAACTAATTCAAAAGACTATGTGATTATCTGTTTTGGTTGGGTTTTTTCCACTTGTTCTCAAACTATGTGAGAAAACTAAGCTCTAAAACAAAGCTTTAAGTCTTTTCAAATTGAAATGGAAAAGTGCTTTTTAAATGATGGCTTAATGTTACTGAAAGCTCATTGGCATTAAAGATGTCCTTTTCCCCGGGGAGAAGAAAAACTTGAATTCATGCTGAATTCACTCTGTTTCTAACCAGCACAAGTGTATTGGCCTCTGCTTTTTTAATCCTGATTTAGGTGGTTATATCCAAGATTCTGGTCATATCCTTAACAAATAGAACTGCAGGTAAATCTAAAGCTTTAATTTGACAAGTAAACACTAAAAATTCAAAGCACAGATATAGCAATTATAGATTCTGTAGATGTGGAGTATTGGTCTGCAAATCTATAGACAATCAAATATGACAAGCCTCAAATTTTAGAGTAAAATATGCAGTGTTAAAGATACACTATACTGATTTGCATTTGCAGGCTGTGTAAGTCAAACTACGGGAAAATCACTGCTGATTGTTTAAAGGCTTTTTGTTTCCAAGCTAGCTGCTAGCATACAAAATCAGCTCTTGATTGCTCCTCTTGATGTTCCACTTGTACTTAATCTTTCAATGAACAGCAGTATACATGCAAAGTAATGTGGGGAAAGCACTTCAGTGATTTATCCTGTGTTCTGAAATGTGAGATTTAAAAAGAGTCACAGAAAACATTTGCTTGTTTTGTGGGATGACATAGTGATTTTAAAATCACAAGTCTTTTGGATAAGATAGCAATATTGTATATGTCAGTGTTGCTTTTATTCCCAAAGAGTTAAATATAAGAATTATTTTCACTGTAATGAGGTTTTGTCTTTACATGAACTCAATTTTTAAATAGTAATATAAGTCTTTGCTAAAATTCTTCAAGGGTAAAATAGAAGAACCTTGAACATTTGTTTTATGATGTAAGTTGAACTGATGGAATAAAAGTCATGTGGCTTCATTTTATAATATGAGATTCTGAACTGGCAGCTTTGGAACTTCTAATAGTCTGGGTGAGTATAAGAATCAATGCATCGAAGAGGGTCTTTTGCATTTACCTCCAAAAGCATTAGCACAGATAGAATGGCAGTTTTGTTTGGAATGTCATTTTGAGCATTCCACACAAGATCCCTGTGTATTTTTTAAACAAATTTAATTTTAAACTAATTTCTTCCATTTCATAAGATTTCTTTTAAAATGTATTCTGAAGTCTTGTTTCACAATTGAATTACTTGTCGAGGTCTGAAAGGATGATGTTTTAAGAAACCTCTTTTACCTGATTGAAAACTGGTAGGAAAGCTCAGATTTCTGTAAAACAAAGTAATTCTCATATAGGAACATTTTCCTAGTGAAATCTGAGGTTCACCAGGGGATAAGAGAATAATGTGAGCTGAAAATAACTAGATAGATTTTAGAGAGAACTTCAAGAGTTAGTGTGAGGAGGAAAAAAAACCTGCATTTTTACAAGCAGAAGGTAACGCTGACCGAAGAATAAATTTAAACTATTCCTCTGGTGCAAATCAAATGTTTCATATGTTAAATGCTGGAGGATAGACCATGATGGAAGTGAAAGGCTCAGTATGTCTTGAGTCATCCAGAGTCCTGTCAAGAGCTTGAAGTGATAAAAAGTGGCCACAGCTGAACTTTGGCACAGGAGTTTGTTTGTCACTGTCCATGGTGCTGTTGGACAGCGCCGGAACATGTCAACTGAGAGGAGGATAATCATTCCTGTTAAGAACAATCATTCATTAATATATTATGGCTACGATCTTCAAATAAATAATACATTCCCATCACAATATGTCATTCCCTTCCTTTTAAATCTTTTTGTGTCAAACATACTGCGAGACACACCTTTGATTTCCGTATATTCAAAACACTGATTCTTTATGAAAATGTCTGTTTTCAACTCAAATGTTTTTGAGGGTAACTATTAACCACAAATTTATGAATCTAATTAAATGTCTTTTTAGATATTTAATGTCTGTAATTTCCTTTAAGAAACATATTTCATCTCTCTTGAGCAAGAAGGTGAAAAGAGGTTTCCACCATCATGGGTGTCTGGAAGGGAGTTAAGTAAATAGACACTGAAAAGAGGGAGGTACACATGGGAGAAAGCATAAAGATGAGGGGGAAAGGAGACAGAAACTAAAATCAAGAGAAGGCAACAGAGTAATGAAATGCTAGAAAATAAAGAAAACAAGAAGAGTGAACTCCTCTGCCTAAGTACCAGGTTCTGCTAACTTTATTTTTTTCTATTTTATTTTTTCAGTAGCACCGATCTCAATATCTCTTCACTCCTATCACCTGTCAGCACTACCTCTCTGTACCATGTTTTACTTGATACTTTTGTGTTTTTTAATTTTCTTCTTAGTCCTTTCTACCATCTATTTCCCTAAGACAGGTTAATTCTTCGTCAGAACTTCTTGCTATATTACAAAGGTGGAGACATATGCAAACAATAGACTTTCACTGAGTTTGAGCATGCTGGTTATATACACCAGTCACCATGCTCACATTGATGAAACAGATGAGATTATGTTCAGAAAACCTCAGAATGAAATGGATATTTTGCCCAGAGAGCCTGGTATATAGTGCTTTTGGGAATGATTTCTTGCTGCCCATCTGTTTTGTTTCCACATGGCAATTGCAGTAAGTTTCTTTTGAATGTCTGAATTCCTTCTAGCACTCTGAGAAAGAGATCAAACCTTATAGCTCAGAGACTTACCCAAATTCAATCAGATAATGAGACTTCAGTACAAGCTTGTGCTGCTTTTTCCAGCCTACAGACAAGTTCAGTTGTTCCTGACTGTTGGAGATTACTCATGTGTACATTTTTCTTTCTAAAATCTGTCATTATTTCACTTCAAGATCATGAAATATATCTTACTGATTTGATGGCCGAAAGCCAGTTTTATACCCTTTGTGATCCTCACTGTCTTTATACTAATGAGCACTATCAATAACAGCTTATTTCTTTTTCCCACTAGCCTGATTTTATGGTTTATGTCTTTTAGATGCAAATCTTGATGGCATTATGTTCTCTTTAAGGTTTTTAGAAGCAAAAAATTCAGCATGTGAAACGTTTAGAGGCTTAAGGTTAGGTACATGACACATTTGTAAGATCTACTTTTCCTTTGAAACGGCTCAATTTTTATTAGATTTCATGAAGCACTTGAGGCCATTTGAGCCCTACATAACACAGCTGGATAGTACCTATAAAATCAGAAGATAAATGGAACTGGTTCCAAATATTTCAAAATACATTCTGATATAAAATTGATCTCTCTAAAATTAAATTATTAAAATCTTGTAATCTTTCAAATGTCTACAAGGACATGTAGAACAATAGTCTGTTTGAAAACCATGTATTATTGAAAAATATATTTCCACCATTCCTTACTGGAAACCAGAGTTAAAATCTTCCCAGAAAATCACACCAGTAATAAATTCAGGGTTCTTTTTGAATGTTTCTGTATATTACTGATTTGAATACTTGTAAAAGGCAAGGAAATTTATAGTTTGTATTTTGTGAGAGGAGAATATTTCAGAATTTGGGGACACTTTATGCTCCATTGAACTGTATTGCATTATATGCTGTGTAATTGTGATGTAAATCGAGCCATGAAGTGTGGCAGTGATAAAAATTTGTTACTGTATTGTCTATTTTGTATTGCAGTGTTCAGTCTCAGAGGTTCTCATTATAGAAACAAAAGCTCTGTTTTGCCTGCCATTTGGCCTTCCAAAATTCTTAATTTTGAAAAAGCTGCCAAACAACAGACAGATTTTTTTGAGGTTAGGTAGCCCAGATGGTAGCTACTTCTGAGTTATGGGCATTTTCCTAAGTATCAAAGTCAAAGCTTGAAGCACAGAAAGAAAGATGTTTGTTAAGCATTTTACAGTCCTGTGAGACTTTCAAAAGACAGACACACCTAACACATTTGACAGCATCAGGGGCAGTGGAAAATGTGATGAAAAAAATGTGTCTGAGAAAGTAAAGGGACATTGTGGACTTCCATTCTGCACAAGAAAATAAATTTGGGAGCATTTTGTATAAATGCTAAAGAAATGCCAGATTTTACATTACCACTTTCTTCTCAGAACAGTTATTTATCTACAAGGACACAAAGTAAGCTGCAACTCAGCAAAATGACTATATTATTAAGGACCAAATTCTCACACCTTTTTCTTTCCCAAGGTTATTTGTTGATTTAGTGGAAATAACTACTTTTTTTTTTTGACTATCCAGAATTCAACACACACAGAGGTTTTCTGTCACTCACTTACCAAGTGTTTCCAGAGGACTTAACTGCAGTACTGTTTTGATTCTGTCTCTGTCAATGAGAAGGATGGGTTAAAAGGTGACAAGCAAAACTGTGAATAACATCAAAAATGATAAAAGAATAAATATAAATGCTGTTTGGATCTGGACAAAGTAGTCTACAGTGAGTTTGAAATAATCAGATTCCTAGTTATTTTCCTGATGGAGCTGTCCTTACCAACACATACAAAGGTGCTTGCAGATTAGCCAGGCCTTTCAGTGTAGAGATGAATATCACAGCAAAAGTGAATTTGACCAGCCCACATCCGAGTACCATCAGATAAGATAAGAAAAGAAGAAAAATATGGGAAGAAAAGAGAGAGGGCAAATTGCTGGGGAAAAAAAATAGAAACTAGAAATCTGGCTGGGTTGTAAGGCATGGCTATTCTAAAGGAAAATTAGTTTTAATAATAACTGTCAGAAGCCTTTTGTGTACCTATGTAGTTCAAATCTGAAATTATAACTGAAGCAGAAGAAAAACTGAATGTGGTTTGAGTGCATGTTTCAAGAGGAATGTTTTCTCCAGCTGCTATTGCAGTTAAGATGCTACCCAATTTGACCCACCTTAGCCCTAGCTCCATGAGATACATGGATGTTTTTTATTCTCAGACACTTGACAGCTCTTCTGTGAGGAAAAAAAAAAAAAAAGAACTAAATACATTTTCAAGAGAAACCTCTTCACACTGAAGGCACCAGTAGTTTTACATTTATTTCAGTGCAGCCAGATGTGAATTGATCCTTTTTCTAGGTGCAAAGAGAAGCAAAACTAGGATTTTGTACATGAAAAGAAAAATTCACTGGTTCGTGTAACTTAAATGAAGAATTCCAGGTACTTTTGTGAATACTTGGAAATAGAACATAAAAGAGTTTAATGTAAAGTTCGATAGTGTCATTATCCCATTCCTATATTCCTTTCCATGGTGATTGGTAGTTGCTGACCTTTAAAAATTGTTGTGGCTTTACATGATCTGATTGTATAACTGAAGACTCTTTGTCTTCTTTCCAGTGTATTACCCTGTTTTGTCCAGAGTGAAGCTCTACTCTGTAACAGCACGTGGGCAGACACACAATTTCTGTCAGTCCTGCCTTGCATTTTAATCATAGTTTAACCTAATTAAGAAAGTTCTACTTTAAATGTGAATTGCTCCATGTTTAGAATTAATGAATCAGAAAAATTTATTATTCCTCAAATATCAAGTGTTAGTGCAGGATTATGAAGATACTTACTGCAAAGTGCCTCTTTAATTGAATGATCAATAACCTTTATTATTTATTGATTTATATTTGCATGTGTGTCTTGGTTTTAGCATTTCTGGGAACAATGAGAGTTTTATATATGTTTTAAGGTGCAAGAGACATCTGAATTCTAGTGAGAAATCACTTATTTGATTTACCATATTCTTACTACAGGCCCAGTTGTTTGTGTTTGACAAGAAAAATGTATTCCTGCTTGGCAATAAAACACAATAAATTAATTTGGATACTTCATGGCATTTTTGTTAACCTTAAAAAAAATACAGTCTTCTTTCTAGCTGAGCAGATGTCCTGTGCATGTAGTATGAAACAGACAAGACAAATATATTTTGTCTTGTTTAACTTAATAATTGTTCTTTGAAGATTAAGTTTAATTCATTCTCAAAACCAAAGGTGACCTAACCATCCTTCATGTATTTTCTTCAATACACCACAGAATCATTAGATCTTCAGTTTCTAGTAATGCGAAATTTGGCAAACATGACTAGATATAAGTGAACAACTGAAGACGTGTAGATTTATTTCAGTCAGGAGCTAATTTCAACCTTCTGCTACCAAAGTAACAATGTGGGGAAGAGAAAAGTACTTATGAAATAATAATAATATATTTATATATAAATAATATGCTTTTATTTTCTCCTGTTCCCTTGTTAGGAAGCACGGTCATCAGAATGTTATCAAACTGATGATGCTTCATTAACAAAACGGAATTGTAGGAAAAGCTTCAAACGCTATCTCTGCCTTATCTTCCCACTGTGAAAGGGCTCAGAAGTTGGCTAATTTCCAAGAGACACTCAAGCAAAGTGTACATTAGTAAGCAATTACTGAGCAAGTAACTTCTCCTGAACTGTGCTTCTTTGAGTGGGAGAAGTATCCTTGTTACAGCAGGAGACAGAAAAGGTCTGTAATGCAGAACTTCTCTGAAAAATCTGTCTGTGGCATCATATTCATGGCAAACTTTACAATGCACGGGTAAATGATCAACCTAATTACATTTCTTATATCCATCATAGAAGTCTCATTATTTCCTTCTCTTCTCCCATCTGTCTCTGCCCATCTGTTTTCTCTTATGGTTGGCCTGTAAGGTCTTTGCAACAGAGGTTGTTTTAATATCTATGTAAAATATCTAGGGGGATCCTGCTTTACAACTAGGAATTATAAGGAAAGTGATACAATTAATATTTTATAACCAAACTTGCATATGTAAGAAACTGAGCTATCAGTAAACTATAAACACTTGAAGACCTGAAAATGTCAGATTTCAAGTGAATCAAGGGATCCTCTTTAACATATAGATAACTTCTGATTCTGTTTAGCCTGTCTTAATAACCTATGTATTCTTCCTTATGTCAGAAGTGCACAATTCAGCGCATAATTGTTCTATCTGCAAGCCTATCAGAGTCAAGATTGTCACAGAAGTGTAGGATTATTGTCATCAAGCATTGCTTAAAAAAAACATGTAATGCACAGAAAGCATGGAATGCTCCTATGGGATTTCTACCTAGTCTCCTGTCCTTGTCTGTTTGCAGCATTCTGGGTAGGATACATTTCCAGTGACACACAGCCTGCTTTGGTTTTTTTTTTCATTAAGACATTCTACTCCCTGTCGCAGAAGGTCGGGTTTCTGTCTTAAGTCTGGAAGAGTTTCTCTCTCCTAATTTGAGATTATTGGGGTTTCACTGTGACATAAAGGTGTTAGAACAGTCCAAGCAACAATCTCCTATTTTCCCCTAGAATATTCTTATTTAGAGAAATAGTGATGTGGAATTCTTAGAGCAGCGCAGATATTATAAATAAAATACCTGTGGAATAGCGTTGTGAAACCAAGTTGCAACTGTCTTGATGAAGACAACACAATGAAAGGCTATTGTTTACGTATTATATGTATTTTTCATAATTAAATTATGGATGTAATAACTGTAAACTGAGTATTTAGGATTAAGCTATGTTCTCTTCTAGCTCATCCTTTGTTGATTTTTTTTGTGTATGTGATTTCATAAGGTCAAAAAATTTATCTAGGTGACACATAGAATTCTTAAGTCTAGGATTTGCATCGTGTGTGCCACCTGCCTCTGTATGTGTGCTTTTTTGAAAGTACTATAGCAACACTCCTCACTTGTCTGATTAGAAACTCACATTTCCCATTACATGAGTTTCACACACATTTTCTTTAAAATTTCAGTAATATAAAAGGTGCCACAGGAAAAGTTCAGGGGTTTATAACAGAAGCAAGAACAATTGGAGGTGTGAGTTTATAACAGAGACAAACTTGTAGATCTTTTTAAAGCCTGACCAATAAAAAAAAAAAGATTGTGGAACAATAAACAAGAAACCTTATTCCACGGCAAAGTACTTTTGCTTAGTTTGCCCTTTGGTGCAAGGTATTTTTAACAAGCCATATTACCTCACTTTTGCTTAAAGTTAGGCATATCTATAGGAACTCTTTCCATGTCTTTTTCAATAATCAAAATATGTTGCATGCCTAAGCCTCTGCTTAGGCATCTCTTGGCACTTAGTGACTACTAATAGTAATTCTCATGTTGTAGCAATTGCAAGTATTTTTATAACTTTGTCATTTATCTGAGAGCAACAATATCTGTAATTTCCTTATTGGATAGCAATTCTGTGATGAAAACTCCAGGTCAAAATGTGCTTTATTGAATCTCTGGAAAGTTCCAATATATATTTCTAAGCTTAAATGTATGAGTTGTTTCTGTAAGAACCACAGGAGAGGTTTCTCTCAAGTGCTTTCTGAAGTGAAGCAATGCCTTCCATGATGTACATTAGAGTCCTGATCCCCTGGTATTGCAATATACAGAACATGCCCTCTTGTATTTTCCTTTCCACTCTTGTTTTCCTCACAGTGAAAAGCAGCATGCACTCAGCAGTGCTTCACACCCACCTTTGCTTCAATAAGCAGTGAAGGCAAGGCAACAATTCAGACAGCAGGGATTCAACTCACAGGGATTCCTTGACACTTAGTACATAGTGAGATGTTTTGCCATTCCCACTTCTGCCTTGGAAGCCTTTAAGTGCCTTAAGTTATATAAAATTTAATAACTACTCTAACCAAGGAAGGACTCAAGCCAGACATTGCTTTAAACCTGCGACATAAAATATTTCCAGGCAGTGCCCAAAAAAAGACAGTTGTAGCTCCTAAAGGAGACAAGAAAATATTTTGTTAGCATCCCTTAAAATTACAAGGAGCAATAACATAGTATAGTCAGAAAAAAAAATCTAGGAAATTTTAATCTGAGAATATTTAGAGTCATAAAAGAGAATTTTAGCCATTCCCAGTTTGGTATACATGAATAAGGTAAATAAGTGAAAATAGGGATACAACAAGTCATTTTTGCTGTATGTGTGGAAGGGACAGATCATTGTATTGGAGAGAACCTTGTTAGTAATATAAAACAGAGAAAATAGATTCACAATTTTGACACATAAATTTCACCCCTGTCCCCAAACTCATATCAGAAAAGATATTTATTATATATTTAAAACAAAAAAGTGACCTAATAACATGAGGTATTTCTTCTTCTCTTAACTCTGGTCAAACTATTTCAGGTGGGTCTTTATAGTGCATATGGGATTCTATTTCCTTGTATAATCCACTTGCTTTTCTGTAAGTATGTAGGAAGTAAATTATAATGGACATATTTTGTGGAGAAAAAAACAAAACCAACCAAACAAAAAACCCCACCCAACCCCCCCAAAACAAACAGTAGGATAGCTGAGTTTTAATCTAATTAGAAAAAAAATATACTTTATTCCATTTTCTCCTTTATATTCCCTGTAAATGCCAAACATCAACTGGTGAGCTGTACTTTTCAGAAAGAAAAATACAGCTATACTTAGGCATGTGTATTTTTTATTTAGATGCTCGTAAAGAAAACCCTCAAACATAACTTTAATTCTTCTTTAAGAAAGAGAGGCAGAACTAAAAACTATAATCTTCTACTATCATTTTATGGTTTTTACTTGTTTTAATTTTAGAATGGGAAATTGTTCCTACCATTCTCATACAGGTGAATTTTCAGCTTATAAATAATGATATATAAGGATAAAATAAGCCACTTTGAATTATTCTTTCTGCATCTCGCTCTCTGGAACTCTGTGATTTGTGTAACAGTGTATGCTATCCTTGCTAATTATGATGGAGGCTAATCGGAGTGACTCAAGAGGAATCAACCCTGTAATAATTAATGCAAGATGCTGAAGACATAAACTAATTGTGAATAGTTCATTTCACTTCAGTTCATGATTTGTTGATGAATAATCATGAACTATCTGGAATTAATTAGCTAATGAATGTTTATGAATAACTATTGCCTTTGTATGTTTCATGATTTCATGTTTGTTTAGACTACTTCAAGGGAAGAAAAAAGACATGAACCTGTGAAGAGGAATGCTGAAGAAAGATGGATCACAAAGATTTGTGATTACTTCCAGAATGTTATTTCAGAAGTGACAAAAGATTAGGAGTCTATCAGTTCATTTCTCTGAGGTGATTGTGTGAAAAGGAATGTAAAAAATAGGCCAAAGTAAAGCAATTTACAGCTACAGAAAAACCCAGCTTAATGCTCTGATTGTTAATGTGTTTGTACCATTACAAAATTTAATTAGGTAATCTATCATCAAAACTTTATTGTAGGTATGGCAGCAACCATAAAATTAAAGGTAAAACTTTCAAGGATGTGAAACTGAATTTCTAGAAGACAAACTACTTTTGATGTAATGTATATGTCTGTGTCATTTTGTTGGTTATCACATTGTCATTCATATCAGGGAAATATTATTTGTTTGAAGTTATACTAAACAATTCACATATTTTCATGTCATGTACTTGTAAATATTTTTAAACATGTTTTTAAAAAATTCTTCAATTTTTTCCAGTGCATAAATATTTTCTTTAATTACATAGAAGTATGTAAATCTCTTTAACAGTAGTTAAGGGCACAAAATCTGTTTACATTTCATAGGTTATCTGGCTGCACATCCTCTCAGAAAATGGAAAAAGTCTAGTCCCCCAACAATTGAAAGAATTATTTTGTGGTCTCACAAAATATTTATTCTGGAGGTGAAACATTAAATCACTCTGAGAAAAGCTTAAATTAACTTTTTTTAAAGTGTTTTTCTCATGAACCCATGCAAAATTAAGTTTGATACCTCAAGATCTGGAAAAATTTGTATATTGTGTTCCTAAATCATTGGACTCTTTCTTTCAGAAGGATATGATAGTAGGATTAATGAAGGGCTTAATGATCTCCTGCTGTGATGAAGAATCCAGGAAGCAGCTGCTGTAAAAGGAGGTGCTCTGATACCTGAGGAGCATTTGTGGAGGAGTCATGGAGGGTATTTTTGTGGGGCAGGCAGTCGACTTAGGAAGGTCATAGGAAGAGTAAAGAGTGGTCGCTAATGTCTTATTCAGATTTTGGTTTTCTTTTAAGAGAGAGGAGGTGTTTGGACTGATTCAGATTGCTTCTAAGAGCAAGCAGTGGCAAGAATTCCAGGACTTAAGGCATCCTAGATTTCTGTATAATTCAGAGTTGTCAGTAATTTCCTGCCTCTCTGGGACAGAAGAGTTATTCAAAGCAACATGCCAGTGGTGGCCTAGGGCCCACTTCCTTCAGATACTGATATTCCCAGATGTTCCTCAAACCAGGGTACAGCCTCCTACTGATGGAATTATGGACTTAGACCTATCTGATGCTTTTGGAGGTGACCAACAGCTGCATATCTCAAAAAGAAATATGGTGCATCATTTACAAAGATCAGGTACTGTTGCTGTATTTTAACCGTGATAAATAAAAGGATCTACTGACTTCAACAAAGCAGTGCAGAAGTGCTGTGGGTACTGACTGTCTTTTTCTGCCTGCATACCAGAGTTGGCAGAGCTTTTTCACAGCTTACTACTGCCTAGATCAGGAGATTTTATTTTTTTTGGGGGGGGTGGTTGGGTCAAGTGGTTAATTCTGTTAAAACATAGAGAAAAATAAAAAATATATAACCCGTTTAACTTAAATTTCAGTATGTAAAATTCCATAGTGTTGCACTAAAAATAGTTGAAACTAAATTCATAATTATATTGCTTTAATAACTACTTCAATATACTTAGTATATCTTGAACACTTATTAACTCATCTTGTCCTGATTTCTTAAGTTAGTTTCAAAGCAGTCTTGAAGACAGTTGAAGTTTAAAGACTTACATAGAGATATATTGTATAACCAGTAGAACATTGCTTTAGGGTAGGTTTCTTATAGGTAAAATTAGTTCTTATTTTATACCTAAAAGCCATAGAGATAAGAAAAATTGAGACAAATTCGGAGCTTTGAAAATGAGGGCAATAGAATCTGTGGGTGAAGGACCATCATTTGATGGCTAAGTCATCATTTGATGGCTAAGTATCTCTTTAAGTAATTTAGACCAGCTCAAGTATAAGAGTCTCTGTTCCTGGGCCAGAATTTAAAGGACTGGAACACTTCATGTTGTAATTAAAGGCTTAGCAGCACTTCAGAATCCTACTAGACTCTTATTTGCAGTTATCTGTAAAAACTCTGTCAGGTAGAATAAACTGCACCAGTGTTTGCATTGTTTAGCCAAACCCCTGCGGAAAACCCCTTTGAAGAAAGGATGGCTACAGGAGGACTAAAAGAAGGCTTAGGAGGAGAGGTTCAAAGGAGCTTTTCTTTTCCACTGGAACAGTACTTTTGAAGCAATCAAGTTATGTATTAGCAGAAAAGTGGCATATGCTGTGAAAATTGCTTATTGCCCTGTTTGTACCTGCATTTTTTCTATGCTTGGTACCTTTCTTATACCTTTTATATGTCGAATATGTTTATTTCTCTTATCCTGAGGTTGCAAACTCTGTGTCACACAATGGCCTCTTTATGGTAGTATGCTGCAAATTTAATATGAATTGAATCACACTCTAGAGGTCAGTTCTAACACATTTTTAGATAAAAGCTGTCAAAAGTTGTTTTGTCCTCTTCCTAAAATTCAACTTTCTGGAAGATTGATTTCTATGTGGTTATTCTTGAGTATATTTGTCATAGAAGAATTTGCCTTTCTTTTCTTAATTACTACCTCCTGTTAAATGGTGCATGTGTAACTAATCTGTCACCTGTCATGACTTTCCACCGTGGTTTGGGATTTCTTCATTAGCTTTTTTTGGTTGGCTGGTTTTGTTGGGGGTTGGTTTGGGTTTTGTTTTTGGTTTTGTTTTATTTTGGTTTTTGTTTGGTGTTTTTGTTTGTTTTTGTTTTTTCTAATCAGGGAATTGGTGTGAACTGAGACCAAGTGGGTGGAGGTCTCAGGTGAAGTGTGGGCAGTTGAAGCCTTGTTGGTGCGCTCAAGGCCTTGGCACAAGGTTCAAATAAATATTTATGATAGTAATTGCAGTAACACTGAAGTGCTGCAAGTATCCCTCCACAGTCACTTACTGGTAAAGGTTTCCATGTTATTTTTGGTCTATAGTGTAGGCCATAGCTCGTCCACTAGTGAGAGACTACAGAGGGAAAACGTACTGTCATGTGCCAAGCAATATCTTTACTGAGGTAGTTACAACAGCCTGTTGAGGACACAAGTGTTATTTGTACATTTGGCTCAATATGTATAATGAGTATTTTAGCCCAGGTGTCTGTGATCTGCAGATGGCAAACAGGAGGAAAAAAAATAGAAAAAAGTAATATGATGTAGCTTTGGATTGAAGAAACTTCTAGATATGACTTCAATAAAAGCGTTTTTAATGAGATAAGCATGAAAAATTAAGGAATATACATACAGGGGGCATATGTGAGGTGTATAGCTTGTATGTCACAAATATAGTTATCACAAACAAAACAATGTTCCCTCTGGGTATTTTGCCTATTTAAACTATTTAGGGCTGCCAAAAGGCACAAGTCTGCATCTCTAGTGAAAAAGTAGCATTCTAGTAATTTGCTCCTGACTTGACACCACCACTCTCATGCCCCCAAGAGTCAATAACACAGTGTCCAGCAGAGAGGGAATGTTACTGCTGTGTGAAGCTCAGACTTGTCTGTATCTCCTGTTGATAAATTAATAGCCTGTCTCATATTTCTTTCTATAACTGCAGAGTGCAATTGGAATTCAACACAGACATACTGTGAGGGTGCTGCTGATTGTTACAGGTTTCTCACATTTCCAGCCTGAGGGGAAGGATATGGGAGAGACACTATCTTACTCAAATTAAGACCTTATCCCTGTCACCTTGTTTGTCAGCAGCTGAACTTTCTTGTGAAACAGGGCAGTGTATCCTTCTGTTAGTTTAAACTGGTACATATGTCTGCCTGCTTTTTAAAAGGAATTTCATGCTGAGAATACATGCTGAAAATGCTCATAAAATTCAGTGGCTTCCTGGGCAGGGTGAAGAAGTTAAATTTAACTTACTTGAAATTTTCAAGACTTTGGCACTCCAAAGTATTAGACAGCAGAGATAGTGTAACATTAAGTACTGTTAGGACAGCTAATTATTTGTATTGTGTGGCTTCTTTATATATCTGTATAACTTCAACTTAGCAATACTTCTTGTAAAAATTTATGGATAATTCCTCAGGGTGAGAACTACAGAATGTTTCTAAGCTACCAGTGATCTCTTCAACATTGTGCACATATGTAGTTAGAAATACATAATGTTGATTGTTGACTTTTTTAAAAAAAGTCTCTTCCTCTGAGGAAGTGTCTTTTTAGTGCTTAGCAGTCCAAGTTGTGACTGTTAGGGTGGAAGGCAGATTTTGATGCAAGATCAATGAAATCAAATTAATCCTATTGAAACACACTAGAAGTTGGTTAATTTTATAATCTAACAGTTTGAGACTCTGTTAGGGGTCACCAAGATTGTTAACAGTACACTAGAATTCTAAGTTTGTAAATATAAATTCTACTGGAATCATATAAAATGCTTAGAAAGTAAAGTCTTAAACATAAAAATCACTATTTTCTGCAGGGATTCCTCAAAGGAGATTGAAGATTTTTTTACAGGATACTTGATCACCTGCTGGTAACTGAAACTTCACTTACTTTGTGAAGGCCTAGAGAAATGCTTGATTTTAACTGTGGTTCACATTTGGCCCTTCTTTGATAGGGGTTTATGACTGTTTTTACATTACTGGCAACTCATTTTCTCTTGAGTACCTAAGGAAATTGGCTAAAATGAAAATAAGTGGAGTATGATGACAAAGGAAGAGATTATGAGCTATAGGCCAAAGCACTGAGATTTTTTTTCCTGTTTAAACACTGTAAATTATTAGATGTTTGGGGTTTTATTTAATGCACCAAATTCTAGAAACACTGAAATTTTTTGAGTACATCAATGGAAATGCTGATAATAGAAAAGAGTTTCTTGTTTTGCTAGGCATATATGATAGAGAAATGCAAAAAATGAAAGTATATAAATAAAGTTTAGCAGGGAGCAGAAATTGTTAAAGAAATATAAAAGTGACATTTTACAAAAACAGTGATTTGCCTACTAGTTTTGTCATAGGTTCTCATTATTAACATCTATGCACAGTCTACAGACATAATTAATAAACATGAAGATACCATACCAGGGAGGCTTCACTGAAGCTCTGAAAGAAGTTGCATGGGTTCATACTTGAACAATAAGAAAGAGAATTTTTAGGTTTTGTTAATTCCAATGAATATTTAAACAAATGAGATGTTAGAGTTTTATGGGGAGTTTGGGTTTTTTGGGTTCTTTAACGTGTTTTTGGATTTTTTTTCCCCACAAGTTCTCCTCTATCAGGAAACAGATGATAACAAATGCAGAGTCAGTGTTGGACTTGATGGGAAAGAGTGATAGATGTGGCAACAAAGCCTTGAAAGAAACTTGAACCTTATTTTATTATTTTTAAATAGAAGTAGCACCTCAGGAAGAAGTTGTTTTCTAAGAGGATTGATGTTCGTGTACACTATCTTGACCCTAGAAATCTTCTTTTCCAGGTAATTTTGTCCCTATAAAAAAGCTGCGAGTGCAAATAGGCTGCCAATAAGAATTTGTGATCCTTTGTCTGGTAAAACTGCTATAAACATAACTTCCTAAAATGCAAACCTCTGTTATCACCCAAGTACAGAAAAATACTTGTAGCAGAAGTTCTAACCATTTTTGTGCCCTTTCCTAGCCCTTACTGAGAAATGCTTTTTTCTAAAAGGACTAAATTTGCAAGTGTTTTGATGTTTCTGGATTTTGCTTTGGAAAAATAATTATGGTTTGTTTTTTTTTTTTTTTCCTTTTGACTCTATTTTGAGGTTAACGTAAAGTCACGTTTAAGTTGGAAAATGGGGTCAACTTGTCACAAGAAAATCTGGTTTCCTAATTTTTGCTGCCAAAATCTTTCACTAGAAAAGTTTCAGTTTGTTTTCTAAAATTATCTTCATGCCACCTCCTCAAACTCCTACTCCCTAACCCTCACTTCTGGAGTGTAATGAAATTAACACTTTAAAGAGGGAAGTAGTGGAAAGCACAGCAAAGTGACAACAGTCTTGATGAAGAAAAATCATATGGTGTGCCCAGACAGTGTTTAGCTTGATGGAAGATTACACAATAAACCCTTTGCCCTCTAGTTTTAAACTTGCTGTCTTGATGTCAACGTAGTGTCTGCTTTCTGGAAAGCATAAAGCAGTTTTTTATTAGTTTGTCTTTACTAGGGTTGCTAATAAAGGCTATCATTCTGCAGAACATAAATTGCATGTGTGGCTGCAGAATAATAAAATTACTTTAATTGTTAGATTAAAAATCTCTCAGAAAAAATAGCACTGGTATTTTCCAGCGTCTGCAGTTCAAATGCTTATTTTTTACTGGTCCAATAGTACAACTTTAGCTCGAGGCTTGATTTCTGCTGGATGCGCTCAGTTGATGGCACAAAATAAGAATATTAAGAATTTTTTATCCTTCAATATACATGACCAATGACTCTTCTGAGGGCAAATATAGTGGTAAGGGAGAATTCTGTGTGGCAGACATTACTGGTGCAAGGAAGAACAAAAAATAAATACTTCTTATGTTAAATTTGGTTTACTTAAATACTTGGTTTGCAAAACTGTGGGAAACATTCAAAGCACTTTGAGTGCCATGGGGTCCATGAAGATGAATCTTAAAATAGACTGTAGGTAAGCAAAGTAACAACTGTATCAGTTTAAATTTGAAATGTTTTTATGCTGTTATATAGGTCATAATCACAGTTAATAAGAGATGAAGCAGGCATTGTTTTTGTATTCCAGAGATTCTAAAGAGACTCTCTATGTCTAAATATGCACTAAATTACTGAAAAGGAGAAGAGGAGGCTATCCTAATGTGCTTTATTTTTTCTTCTCCCTCTACCTGATGTACCAGCAGGAGTTACACCTGAACTTCTATTAGTACCTTGACCTATGGACTGCAGGATACAACTGGTCTCTTGACTACTGTGGATGCTGGAAATTCTTTACAAAATTATATTAGAAAACTACAACAAAATCATAAAGAAAAAATTAAAAAAAATAAAAGAGAAGTTTTAATTCCTTCAATAAGAAAATGTTGCTAAATACAAACATCTTTTCTGCAGGATATTTCTGAATGCAAAATAATTGCAGACTGACAGATTTATTTAGAAAGTTTTGCTATATAAGCAGTATGCTCATATAAGCTATTGTAATACAGGGCAAATACCTTGCTGTGCTGAAGCAGAATGTTGCAATAATTAATGCTGTAAACAGTCTACTTCATCCTAGAAAAAACAGAGGATATGGAAAAATTATGATTCAACAAGTGAAAACACTCAGTTCTCATTTAAAAATACAATCACTCATAGGTTCCAGGTAGTTCATTGTACAGTTGTTATAGAGTTCAAATCAATCAGACAAACTGCAACTGGGTTAAATTCAATATATACAAATATATAAAAAATATACAAAATTTTCCTTCACTGTAAAACTTTGCGGGATCAAATGAAGATAAAAAATTAATCTAATTACTTCCTTGATTATTTTCACAAAATAATTGCATTAGGCTCACCAGATAAGAGCTCCCTTCCTTGATGGTGGGCCTGGAGAGTTAACTGGAAATACCTTTTTACAGACAAGTTAGTGTCATCTTTAATGTTACTTTGAAAACCCTATGGGATCAGAGAAGACCAAGATAAAATTCTGGTTGTGATATGGGAAATTAACATTTTTGTGTCGTCTTATAATGGGCAATAAAGGCATGAGGAATTCTGGATTGCAGCATGTGGCAGCAGCTACCTTGGCCTTTGCTCAAACCAAGAGAAAGGCCTGTGACTTTCCCACATGTGCACACACCATGGCTATGCCCAGCTGCTTTGTAATGTCAAATTATGGGGATAGGCCTTTATGAAAAAAGCTCTTACCTTCAATGAGAATTTATATAGCAGAATCTGAGGGGGAAAACCCCCCAAAAATGGAATTGGCATGACAAAGCTACATAGGCTCTCTTACTTGGATGGTTTATCTGAGGTTTACTGATCCGGCTTGCCAAGTGTGTGAAGGCACAATCCAAAGGAAACATGGTTGAATTTCAGGGGTGTGTGCCATTTCAGATGCCTTTCCAGCCCCATCAGCATGAAAATTTTTCCTCTTGTGTTGCTACTGGTAGATCCAGTGCACACTTCTTGTGTGCTGAAGTCTAGGGCTTTCATTTAGAAATACACAACTTTAAAATTCACAGTAATTGGTTGTATAAGGTAACTGTAGTTGCTATGGAATCCCACATTGCTGACACTTCTTGCTCTCCTCAGCTGCCTGTTCCTTTGTTTAATTCAGGTTTGATTGTTTCAATATTCTCTGATAGAGGGAAGTGACCATTAAAAAATAATTCTCCTTGTGATGTTATCCCACTTATTATGCAGCATGATTATAGAAAGTTCTGATCTGAAACAGGGAAAAGAACACATAAAAAGTAAGATGTTTGGGTTGGGATTTTTTTTCAATGATAACAGAGGCTAAATATGTCTTCTTTCATCAGTGGTGTAACTATTGTTAAAAGAAATGAAAGCAACAAAAAAATACTACTCAAATGTAGTAATTTATTGCTTCATCTTTGGATTTACTAACATTTCCACTTATATAGTGTGGAGAATCCTATTATTTGGGCCATGTGGGATATATAATTTGATAAGCACCTTCCACTGACTGTTGTAGAAACTCTGTTTTTTGACTGCTGTGATATTTGTTTTAGCCAACAATGATGGGTACTATTGCATATCTTAAATGTTATATTAGGCCAAAACTTCTTGTGAACCATAACCTTCAAAGGCCTCATTTATTCATATGTGCACATGGTCATGTGTTCTTTAAAATTCCCTGTAATTTAAAAATAATGGTGGCTCATACACCAAAGCAATAAATAATAAAATGGCAAAGATGTTTTCCTGTGATATATCTGTAAGGGAGTCTTGACTCCCATAAAAATGAGAGCAGACTCTAAATTTTTTTTTCTTTCTACTGTTTCATGACCTGCCAAAGACTCAGGATAGCTCCTTACTAAACTTCTCCATCATAAAAATTAAATTATTTCACTTAACTGGAAATCTGTGTACCAAACTGCAGCCAGACAAATTCCTTCACTTTTTTTGTCTTTGATGCCTTTTTTTCTGAACAAAAATTGAATAATTTTAATGTATTAAAGTTGCTAAAACAACTGATAAATAGGTTTTTTTACTTACAAGAGAGGAGACAAGGGTTATATTTTTAGACTTTAGTCATGAGAGAATGAAATTCTGTGGGGCTCTTCTTCATTTAAAATGACTTGCTTCTTTGGAAATAAAGCTCACTTTTCTTTTAGAGAGGTTACAAAACTGCTCTTCCAAAGGCTTTCATCTCAATTCAGTTTCCAAATTTTCTCAATAGGCTCTAACCACCAACCAAAACAAATTGTTGCTGCCTCTGCAGCCAGTCCACCCTCACTTTCATTTGATTATCAATGTTGCAGTGGTAGTACTGTCTAAATATTTCTCTAATTCTGTTCCCAAAAGAAGAGAGTCACGCTAATGCTGCAGGGGACCATTTATTAGTCTTGTTAGTATACAGGTAATTCTCTTTTCAGAGAAAGAGAACTTTCTCTGTCCTGAAAACATAAATTCAAATTATTCAGTATTTGTTTTTTCAAGGGAAGAGTAGGAATCCATGTATTAAAAAACACTAACACATTTTGATTTATCTTTTCAGTTGATCAACGGTTTGGCTTATCTGTTCCCTAATATTAATTGGTTAATGTGCTAACACATAATTAACTGTTTCCTTAAACATTTTTTGTTGGTTTTAGCTATATATCTTATTCTTAATTGAAATTGTCTACCAATTTCAGGATCTATCTACCTATTTGTCATCATGGATGTATTTCCTGACTAAATATTAATTTCTTTGCAGTTCCCAAATGTAAGGTTCTGTTTTCTTCTGGCTTCTTCATTTATGTTACTCCTGGAAGACAATATGTCTTTGCAGTTAATAGAGCATATAGGATCCAAAGAGGTTATAGGGGTTTGTGTATTTTCTTACTGGCTATCTTTAAATACCACTTGGAAATCACTTATTTACAAGCTTGGTGCCCAAGCTGGAGGTTTAGGGTTCCAGTTTAGCAACCAGTGTAAAAAAAAAATAGAAGCTTTTAAATGCTAAAGTGCCATAATAACATGTTCTTAATACATTTATTACTTCTCATGTCCGTTCTCATGACAAAAGTGGCTTTTCCGTCAATGAATACCATACCATAAAGGGTGTGTGGCAGTCCTTTATCTAGGGTTTTAGGAAGGTGGTAACATGTCAGAAAATGTGAATTTATATCAGAAATAAAAGTCTATAGATTTAAAATTTTTATGGTAATCTTCAGTAGTCTCTCTGACTGCCTATGTGACTTTCTGTAAGCCTGGTTTCCTTCAGCTACTTGGACACCTATGAACTGCAGATGTTCCTGGAGAATTCAGTACAGAGAAAGATATTAGTCAAGCTGGCCAGCAGGTTTTCAATTTTCCAAAACTTTTTAGATGGTTGAGAAAAGGTGTGCAGAATTTCCTCTGCAAATACTGAATATTAAGAAACTGTTCAGGCAACTGCATGCTGACTACCTTTTAAAATATATAAAAGTAATATTACTTCATTCAAGATAGGACAGTGTAAATCTTTCTCATTGAATCTGACTTTTTGTGTTGTTGCTTTATGATTTATTCTTTTTATTCATGAGTGGCTAATTGTGTTATAGTCCCATGTGGGGCCATTTTTTAAGCCACTAATAAAATATAAATACTGTCTTTTTTTTTTTTTTTTAATCTTTTATTTGGAACTCTACACTGCAGTGTTATGGTTTTGATTTGGGCCTAATCCTATCCCAAAAACTACCTGACCTAACACAGCTGTTTTTCTGTTTAAAAGAAACTTAAAATTTATTCAAGATTTATTCCATAGCAACCACAGAAATTTCATTTTTAAAAGTTAAAAAATAATTGGTTAATACATAGTCTTCAACATTAGCTCTAGGTTTAATATTAAATTTACAGGTCAGAAGACCACAATCTGAGAAGTGCTAGATGTTCTGTTTTCATTTATTTCAGAGAGAGATCAATGATGCA
The DNA here is from genome assembly GCF_965231275.1 of Zosterops lateralis. Lineage (NCBI taxonomy): Eukaryota > Metazoa > Chordata > Aves > Passeriformes > Zosteropidae > Zosterops > Zosterops lateralis. The sequence continues at coordinate 30,008,214 of NC_139762.1, read as the reverse complement.
AGATAACATGGGGAGGATTAATCTGTCTGTTGAGAGCTATGAATATTCAGAGTGAGCCTAATGATAAGGAGAAAATAAAGCAGGTGGCTCAGTGCTTCTATCATGTTTTGGCATTGAAGCCTCAAATTAAAATGCATGAAAGAAGAGGCAACTATTCTTTGGCAAATTCTGTGGGGTTTTTTTGTTACTCTATCTTCAATAATTGTTTTAGCTATTAAATTTTTAATCTTGAGTGAATTAGTATATTAAAATAGCCATGGCTGACAAACACTTCTGTTGTATTTTTAACCAAAGTGAGCAAATGTGCGTACCAAACCACCTCAGTGTAGTCAATTGCCTTGCTTCAGTCAGGATTCAGGTTAAGGAGGGTAATTTTGAGCCCAGAGGTGCAGGTGGGCAGGTGATTGTGCATGATATTGGAGGCATAGAACCTACAAGACCCAGGACCTGATTTCTTCATCTGGCTCCCTCACTTGAAGATCTCTCCAGACTGTGGAAGAAAGTAGTATATGGAATAATTTGAGAGCAGAAATATATAAATAAACAGATTTTTCCAGAGAGATTACAGAATCTTCCTCACTGGAGATATTCAAGAACAGTCTGGATGCAATCCCATGCCATGTGCTCTAGGATAACCCTGCTTGAGTAGGTAGGTTGGACCAGGTGAACAACTGTGATCCCTTCTAACCTGACCTATTCTGTGATCTGTAATCAATTAATTCCAGAAATCCAAAAATGCTACCCACACAACTACATGTTTACCAATCTGACTTAACAGTAAGAATGTTCAGGGAAATAACTTCAAAAGAAAGAAAAACAGATCCAATAAATATAATTTAGAAATGGATGGATAGTGCCTTTTGGCCAAATGGAGGTGTGTCCAATTCACCTAATGGGCTTTCTTGATTATTTGGGCAAAAGAAATGTTGCCGATTTAACAGCAGTCATTCTTACAGCTGAGCAAGGATTAAGCAGATTGAATATCCTGGTAGACTGTGAACTGAAATTAAGAAAATAGATTCATCATGGAGTAATGGAGAGAGGTTGTTCAAATTACAAAAATAGCTTGCCATGTTCCTGTTACTTAAAAACAAGAACAAAAAAATCCCCATTCCCTGCCCACCGCCCCAAAAAAAAAGAAAAAAAACCCCAAACACCAAATGCCCCCCCCCAAAAAAACAACAACAAAAACAAACAAACAAAAAAAACACCCACACAAACAAACAAAAAAAATTATCAAAAAGGCAAACAAAAAAAGAATAACCCAAACAACAAAACAACTGCTGGAAAATTACTTAGGGTTTCCAGGAGGAGAAGCATGCATAGCCATCTAGTAGAGAACAGCAGTTGCAAAAGGGTGGGTATCTCTTGAAGTGGCCCTTTTGAAACCTCTTTGCCTGAGTTCAAAGATGGAGCTATCATCTGAAAATGCAACCAAGGAGGAAATACTTGCTCCTTTTTATGCAGTAACCTTGGATTGTGACATTCAAGAACCAAAGGCTACCCTTCTCGCTGTCCTTCACCTCAAGGGCAATGAACCTAGAGATCCTGTAGCAAAGATCCACCCTAATTCATGAGGCAAGGTTAAGTGAAGTTCTTTCCTTTGCTGCTGTTGCAGCTAAGAGCAGTCCAGCAATCTCTACAAATTTATTTGGCTTAGTGGTAAAGCAGGCAATTTCCTGTCTAATCCAGTGTTCCTCACTGAAATATTATTTCTGCCCAATAGTCTTTGTGGTTTGTGATATTTGTTGGTAGTTTATTGACTGTTTTTTCCTCTTCCCCTTTCCTGACTCTAAAGTAAAAGGCAAAAGCATTTTGCACTTCAGCATGACCAGAAATCAAAAGTGGGTTGGAAACAAACTTGCTGTGCCCTTTGTATTCTTAGAGAACAGAGGCTCAGCTTGGATTGAAAAAAAGAAAAAAAAAAAGGTTGCTTTTATTCATAACATGTCAAAACCTGGGTAACAAAAAACTCTAGACTAAGGAAAACATGGGTTCAAATCTCCAACTACAGATTAGAATTCAAGACTACTTCCTGTGAGTCTCTAGACTCTAGGCCTGTGCATTCAAAATGCGTATTGAGACTGTGTTTGGTGTTATTTTGATGCAGGTTGGGATTTTTTTTCTTACAAATGCCAGAAGAAACAGGTCATAAGTTTCCATTATCATAACTCGCCATTATCAAATACTTACCAGCAATGTATTCTATGTCTGAGACAGATGAGTGAGTCGTGTTTGACTTATCTGAAAGTTTTGGTGAATAAGGCTGGTTCTCCATTGGCCAGCAATGATGTAAAAAGAAAATTCCATGTCCAAACCTCCTTTATGATTTTCTATTCCTAACATGACATCAGAATTACTTATTTTCTTTTTTGTGTGTCTGTATATTACACACATTTGGGTAAAATATAACAGCAATTGAAGGCACACACTAGAAAGACTAAAGACTATGACTTTCTAACACTTCAGAAAGACTAAAGAGGATCTTCTCATGCCAAGCATTAGCCTAATGTGACTACTCAGTTATAGCTCAGCCAGTATATAACGTGATATTTTTAAGCAGAAGTCTCTGAGTCTTTATTTCTGTCCCCTCCTTTAATCTCTGTTGTGGATGGAATCTCGTGGTATCATTCTCACCTTTAACCCCTCTTCTGAATGCAAATAGAGGTTATCAGGTGTGTTAAGCAGCCGTTGATTAATGCTTATGTATTCTTTTGTTTTTTATGTCCTGCATGGCAGTTGTTTGAGAATATGTGTTCTCTGAGCTGCAGATAATATTTCTTTTGGCACTCAGCCTTGGGTTGTGCTCATCCTGAGCTAAACTTTGCTTGAAACTGAAAAGGGGCTGTTACCCCTGCCCTTAGAGGGGCAACACGTTGTGACGTGGGTGTGGACCCTCACAGAGGACAGCAGGCAGCAAGAGGGTCAAACATGGAAGGCTCTTTATTATCTGACTCCAATATCTTATATACATTTTGTACAGAGGGCCAAGATTGGCCCAAGGAGGTTACAACCTCCTGACTCCATTGGTCACTATGACCGTCAGTCAAATTCTCCTCTCAGAGAACAACTATGCAAAACATACAGATAAATTCTAATACACATTGTTTACGTGAAGCAGCGTGAGAAAGCTGCTGCAAAGGTTCAAACACTTGAAAGCAAGAAAGTCAGGGGCGACAAGGGGCCACCTCCCCAAATGACCACCAGAGACCCCCAAAGGTGCAGTGACAAGTATTATATGACTGCAGAAGCTTAACAATTGTGCAGTAGGTAAGTGGTAGCTGTATTAGATAGGTAGGTTTATGTAGATTTCAGTGTATAGATCACTTGCTTTTTATTCCTTGGCGTGATTGATTTGTGGAAAATTTCCACCTTGCACGCTAGGCAGAATAAAAAATATCTCCTTTCTAAAACTGACTCTTTGTTTGTGTTTATAGATTTTCAAAATTTGTCAATTTGTGGTGTATTGAGAGGGTCAGCATCTGCACCCATTGAAAACTTTTTGGACAAAAATATACTCAAATGAACTTGAGAATTTGTAAGTTCTTATTTCAAATGCCAGATACTTTAGGCATTTGCTAATAGATTTTTGCATGTTTGTATAGACATAGATATTAAATGTTGTGTTTCCCTATGGTTTTTTTTTCCTTTTCTGTCCCCTTTTCTCATTTTTTTCTTTTTCCTTTATTGCTATAGCTTATTTAGCTTTCTTGTCCTTTTTCTTCCTTCTTTATATTGCTTTTCCTCCTACTATCTGAACCAGTATGAATTTGCAGATCTATTCAGTGTAAGTAACATTAATTACATACTGTTGGAGTCATAATATAGTCAGACATTTCTTTTGTATTTCAGTACTGAGTATAAGTAATTTCTATCAGTTATTTTAAAAATTCTGAAGAACCCTGTACCATATTGATATTTGCACTTGTACAGCAATATGTTCAGACATCTGCACAGGCAAATGCTTCATAAATTCTAAAATACTAAAAAATATGTATATATTAAAGTGACTCACACCTAGTCAGATAAATAAAAAGCCAACCACAAAAACATGAGGAAAACAAGACGTGCACAGAAATAGAATTTCAGGGTGAAACTTACAGTATGCATTGGAATCACTTACATGGTGAATTTAATGAGATTAAAATTTAATCTCTATTCTTTTTGGAAATGGAACACATTGATATACATGATGAAAAGTCAGTGAAAAAAGATGTTTTCAATAGAGCACCAAACAGATACTGGTTTTGGACGATTACGAATTAACCTAAATAAAATGGCATTGAGATATTTTCTAGTTCACTTTTAAATTCCTTTTGAAACAACATTTTAAAGAGTTTAGAATCTGACCAAATTGTAGTAAGATATATTGAAACTGTTGGAATGCATTAGGTAGTGGCAACATTTTGTTTACCAGTTCAGACACATTTTTTGGACTACAGAAGTCATTTGAGGTACATGCAAATCTTCAAGTGCAAACTGTTACAAAAGTAGAATGCTACTTTATTTATTAAATCCCTTCCACTTTAATGAATTTCTGAACTTTCCTGGAAGATCATTTGTTTTACATATTTTTGGTTAGACTATATAAGGTCAGATCCCACAAGTATGCAAGAAAGAAGAATAAAGAAAATATTTCAGCAAGAAATAGTAACACTGAGGCTTTAATAAATAATTTAGTAAAACATAGAAGGTTTTATTAATTGTACTTTCATTTTAATAGCCTCAAAAGAGTACCAAATGTTTTTCTTCGTGTTAAGTTTTCTAAAGTGAAGCAAGCAATTTTGAATTACAATTGGCTAAGTTTTCTTTGCTTTTGTCTTCCTATTTCCATTCACCAAAGTTCTTGCATTTAACTTTCTCTTTCCTCTTGAGTGATTCTTGCCCTGAAATTTGATTTCAAAGAGCTGCATAAGAAAGGATGAAGCATTTGCTTTGTGAGAACAGTGTTTGTCAGAAAGCCTGAGATACGCTAAAGTGCCCTTCAGTGTGACAGAAGCATTTTTCAGTGCCGGGTGACACAGCACAGAGACGTCAACAGGAGTTCTGTTGGCAGCAAAATGAATTAAGCATGGTTTCATAAAAACCTGTCTCTTGGTTGAATTATCTCACACTTAATATAGTGAAAGCTATCATTAAAGGGTGACTGTCTCTGTTCCTCCCCCTCTCCTATGGTTGGAGTTTTCATTTTCTTTCTGTTTTCTAATGGGAGTTGAGCTCAGTGGAAGACATTAGTGAGTGTTTCCTCTAATTAACCATGAATTACACAAACCTTTTATGGATACAATATTATTAGCGTTTGTAGGGTTTTTTTAATAAATCGACTTATAAGTTCAGCTGCAAGTAAAAGAAAAACCTATGTATATTTATGTCTTACTGTACAAACCTCAATTTCTTGGGAACCTGGCCTAAAAGTGTTTTCGTCAGGGTATTTTGATGCTAAAATTTGTGCACTGTAGAGGTCAGGCAACAACATTTTGTCAACAGCAAGCTGTGGACTGAACTGTAGACAAAATTAATGACGTGAATAGAGGCCACAGCTTTAATAAAAGGTCCTCAGCTACATTCTTCTGCTTGCAGGCAGCTATAGTTATTCTTCCCCTATTGACAAATTGTCTGACACTTTTCAGATATAAACTAGTTCTGCTTTGAGGTTACTGTCATATACTCTTCAGGCCTGGTAAGGAGTCCAGCTGACAGTTTTTTTCCAGTTCTGTAATATCCCCCTATTTTATCAGTGCTTTATTGGAATTAACTTACTGAAAGCGAAGATATTTCACTGCTATTGACAGCATTGCAGGGATGAGGAGGAAAAGAAGAGGGTTCAGCATGCAGGCAAGGTTCTAGGATAGAACCTTGGATAAAGCACAAAGGAAGGTTTCAATCCCCCCAGCTCTGTTTCTGTAGCTGCTCACAAGATTTTAACACTTCAACCAGATTAACACCATGCAGCCTTGCTGAGTATATACATCCAAGCAGCTCCTGGACTAAGCTTATTGAAGGCAGACAGATGAAGTAAACTCTTTGCCCTAATTTCTCTAAAGGCTTTGGACTCTGAGTAACTGCAGGTAAGGAATGGCTTTTCATAGTTTTCAAAAAATACATTATTTGTCTTCCACTTTTTATGGTCAGAAACAGGGTATTGAAGATTTTAGCTTGGAAGCTGAGAAAGTGCCTGGAAAATCTTCAGTAGGTGATCTGGGCTTCAAACTGTTTCACTGCCACTGCTTCGGGAGTGCAGGCAAACAAACATCATAAGTATTTTGGACACGTAGTTAATAGAATGTTGGAGCTGGAGAAATCTAGTTACTGCAGTCAGAGAAGGGCAGAGAGACTGATGAAAACAAAGTGCATGATGACAGTGGAAAACAGGCATGAAGAGAAAAAGCTGACAGAAAACATTTGTAAGTTGTGCTGACATTGAGGAAAATAGGATGGGAAGGGAGCATAAACCAGGCCTGTTTTATTCTGTGTCATTTTAATAAGCTCTGCGATCCTAGCTCTTTTGAATAAAAGGGCTGAAAATGAGGCTTGTTATATGATATTTTTCAGAATTGCTATAACTGCCATGAATAATGCTGTTACCTCTTTCATCTATGTAGATTACCAGTATATTTTGATGTGAAAAGAATGATTTCCATAGTTTGAGTTTGAATACCTCTGTGCTTCACTTGCTATTGAAAAAGCTGAGGGGGGTGGGGGCAGGATCTCGTGGTAGCACCCAGTCTGGAGTCTGGTCTTTGAGAAGCAAAGACTGGGTCTTATTCTCTGTGGGTAAGTCATTAAAAAGTCCTCAAAGCAACTTGGGTGTTTAAAGCCTACACCCATAACAACTAGTTTGACTCCAAGGGTCTTTTTCTAGGCTTAGATACCACTGAATTGAGTGTTTCAATTACAATTTCTAACATACACGCATTTCTATATATATATCACAAATAAAGCAAACAAAAATCACTAGTCATTAACAGCTGCAGATTTTTTTTTTGTACTCAAAATAGAAGCCATTTAAGTTCATACTCTCTGTCTTTGAAGCCTTATTCATGTGGGTAATTTTTGGTCTTCATGTGAATTTCTTTGAGGATATCCAGATTCTATAATATAGAGTTTTAGCTATTTTGGTATGCAACTAGACCTTAGCTTTTCAGCTCTTAGCTGAGAAAAACTTTTGTATGTCTAGGCTTACAGTTTCTTGCTGTGATTTTTGAGTGATGTATAAAATATTATGACTTACATCAAGTCTTATGAGCCTTTGTTTTCCATTCATCTCCTCTATATTTCAGCTTTCTACACTTCTAATAGATGCCTTCTATTGTTAGCACAATTACACTGCTTCGAATGGAATATTTGTTCAACAGAAGATACAGAAGGTATTGTTTATGAAAAAAAAAAAAACGGTATATATTTTTAAAGAATGTCAAAATTGTGCTAATTTCTGTTAACTTCATCTTTATATTCCAGTATATGACCAAAAATAACTAATACTTTCTTTCAGCCTCTTGGTGATTCAGTTCCCCTAATGAAAAGGTTCATTTGGCATTGCTCATTTGTTTTCTTACCTGGAGTTTCCAGCATAAAATAATATAGTAGAAGTCCAGCTGGACTAAGTGCTTAATTTCATTTAGCCATATCTGGGCTAAAAACAGTTAGCAAAACTGATTACCTAAAATTATAATTTTAAAATAAACAGATCTGAAAACCTCACCCGATCCTTACAGCCTGGGAAAGAAAAAAAAAAAAGAAAAAGGCAGCAAACTGTTGTAGTGGTCTTAAGGTAGTGAATCCACAATTATGTTAGGCAGATTAGATAGCAGATATTTCTTTTCCAATGCTATTATGTTCAGCCTACTGGTTCAGTAGTTTGGAGGTGTGGATAGGCTGGAGCTAAGGGCTGCAAGGGGAAGGCAGGGCCAAATACTTTCTTTTTGTTCACATATATTTCTTTTTCCAAAAATGGGTTTTGATAATTTCAATTATATTAAGTATCTTAATTAATTACTATGTAAATATATCAATATATTAGAAGCAAATTTTTTTCAGTTCAGATCCTCTCAGAGGCTGCACTAGAGAACACAACTATTACTCAAACTCCAAAAGTGAGTTCTACTTTTATTATAAGAAATCCCCTGACATTTATGATTTTTCAGTTTCCTTTACTGTAACTTAAGCTTGTAAGATGTGGAATACTTTTAATGAATCTGGTAGCATTTATAATTCCTGCAGAGAAAATGGATTTACCTCAAGGTTTTTATCAGGGGGAAGGGGGAGAAAAAACTAACTGTTGCTGAGCAAGCCTAGAAAGAGTTTCTGAAAGAGGAGACTAATAGGATTTAGCCTGTACTGAACATCCTGTAGAGACCTATGGCAGATAGGAAAAGAGACATTATCAAAAGAATATTTGGCATTTCTAGGAAAGATGATAGAAATTTCTGTTAAATTGAAAATGAAAAATGTTGCAACACCTTTTTCTAGTTGGTCTTGAGACTATTGATATTTCCAGTTCCATTAACTGTGCATTCCTGGGCAATTCAACTGCAATATCATGATACCAGAGAGACACAAGTCTTTCATGGACAACGCCCATAGACATGCCATTTGTACTTTGAATACGTCAACAGTAGTCTTAGGTCATAGAGATTGTGTTTTACATCTTTCCTGAGTAGTTTCAAGATTAAACTTGCAGATCTACATGAGTGAAAATCAGAAATCTTGCAAAGAAGTAAAAAATTATATCTGTGCAATACTAGTATCTCCATCTCTGCCATATGCAAATTTTCCAGCCTAGACTTGCATCCTCTATGAGACTGGATAAGACCACAGCCCACTGTGGTTTGGTTACAGGCTGAGACTCTGCATCCAGAGATGCACAAAGGAATGTGATAAGTAGTAAAAAATTCAAGTGGCACAGACATATAACCACTCTTTCAGCAGGTAAGAAATATCAGACACACCTTCCCTCAATACAGCTTTGTAAAGCACAGTCAGAGCAACTGCTGTGGGATATAAATTAGGAAACCCTCAGAGAAAAAAAAAATACCTTCACAATATCTAAGGGATTTGATATTCTGTAGCAGACCAGCCAAATAATTGTCTTACAAGCTACTTGATTAGAAAAGGTTTTGATTTAAATGCTCTCTCATTTACAATTAGAGGTGTTAATTTCATGGCTAAAGGTCAGGAATTGCTCACTTCTAGTGCTGTGTCTCAGAAGCATATCCGGGAAATGGTCATCAGCTCAAATCAGAGGTGTTAATATGCAATTAAAGGTCACAGTGCCTTTTGCTGAATGAAATTAGCTGTTCTCTAGATTAACTTTTTCTGAAGGAATGACTGCTTGGTTGAGGCAAGTATGCCTTCACAGGAACATTCCAGTTAAGCATCTGCTTTTCAGAGGAGCCAAAGGCTTTGATGAGACAGTTTTTATACTGCTGGGGATAGTTTCAATGTTTCTTCCATTGTCTGGGTAAAGATTAATTTAAAAAAGAAAAAGTGAATAAATTAATTGTAGAGAATGTTTCTGAGTGTGGATGAAAGAAGATAAACTTTGTATTAATTAAAATTAAATGTAAACAAAGGTAAGCATACTTACCTGAAGCTGTAGCTTCTAAGTCTACTGCTAGAGTCATTCACATTAGTGCTTTGTAAATTACTTTTTGTTGGTTCAATGCCGTTGTTTTAACTTGTCAGTACCACAGCTGTTGAAAATACACAGAATTGCGTTATCAGTTGTTTCTTGTGCCTGGGCAGAAATATATGCATGTGGAGACTTAAGCTGATTATGTTCTTTTAGACAACTTGTTCAGTTTTCTTTGTGACTCTCTTTCTGTCTTAAAGACATTCTACAGAATCTTACACTTCTCCTAGCATGGTGTTGTCTGCAGAGAAAAGGGACTTTTCTACTCTTGACCAAAACATTGAGTGATGCCAAAATTCTTGTCACTCTTGAATATTTTCTGTAATAGTACTGAGCAGAATGAAAGTCAGGATGTATCTGTAAGAAATGTGATTCAACAAAGCTTTTCAGATTAAAAATGAATCTGGTAACTACCAAGATTAGTTTCCCAACCAGTTATTATAAATTAAATTCATCCTGACTACATTATATACATATATTCCTAAACACATAGATATATCTTCAAAACAGAGATTATAACCAATTTAAATACTCAATGAGCAATGGAGAGGAAATTTCCCAGGAATCTCAGTGCTTAAGCACAATTTATTAAATAGACCACTAATTGAGCTGTAGTAATTTGTATAGGCTATGAGCCTGTTGTCTCCTGCTGTAAATGAGTTGTTTTATTTTCAGTTTGATAAAGGTGGTGTAGCACATGTAGGCAGTCAGAAATTGTGTTTCTGAACCGTCAGTTCTACTAAAAATTTTTTTTGAATACTGTTATGTTCAGCCCTATTTAATTTTACTCTTATCTCCTAGTTGACAAGCATGGGTTGAAAAAAATTTGCAAGTTCACTCATTTTAAAGGGCATTTGCATGACAGAAATGTTTGTGTTGGTGTTGCAGCTGCTCATAAACCACGTGTCTGATTTACATGCATATAATGAAAACTCAATTTTTTCTTCTCAAGTGTGCCAGTGTCAGAATCTCTGTATGAACATGAATGCTGTCATCAGAAATATTACTTTGATATAAAGAATGGTCTTCAGAGATAACATTTGATTACATTTTTTCTTCCTCAAAATGCTTGTCCTTCCATATAGTAGCTTTGCATCTAAAAACACCCTAAATTATTAAGTTATTCCATACATAAGAAAGCACATAAAGGTGCTTACAGTTGTTGACTTTTATTCCAGGATCTTGGGGTAGCTATCTCCAGCAGAACAGAGTTAGACTGTTCTGGCCATCTGCTCCGCTCCGCCAGCATCCTTCAGCACTCACTAGATGGCTGTGCATCCTTATGAATGCTTCCTTGTGAGGCTTCTAGGAGTAGTAGTAATCCACTCACCATTTGAGGATTTTCAGGAGTAGTGTGCATTCCAGTATGGGGCTTGCTTACTTTCCCATCTAGGTCATCTTTCTTTAACTTTGGCTAAAGTGACTCTTGAGTTAAACTAGATTCTTTAGCTATGAAAACCCATTTATCCCTCTGTACAGAGTTTTACAATGCTTCCTCAACCAACCTCAAATATTCTCCATCAAACAGAATTGAGTATGCTGGCTTCTCACCAGGAGTATTCTCTTTGCATATTCATTGTTTGGGAAAAAAATTGCTAATTATAGCTCTTTATGCTCTAATACTGTGGTGGTTTTATCAGTGTGGAGAAGAACACAAAATGAGGCAGTCTTCAAACAAACATGTAGCCTCTTGAAAGCAAACTGATAACATGGGTTTATAAGCTGCGTTCTGAGAGAGTCCTTAGTTAAATACCTATGTCTGGATTGTGCTCTCATTGAGTTAGTGCAACCTAATACAATTTGTAACTCTGCATGTTAACTGAGCATCTAACGTAGTTGAAGCCTTGTCATACTTGAGAAGCCCAAAGACAAATACATTTAATTATTGACCATACTACTGGCTTCTTAAAAAGCAGCCACATGATACTCCAAAATAGAAAAGTGCTTCAAGTGACTAACAGTTGAAACATGACACTTCTGTTTCTTTCTAAGTTTTTAAATAGTCTTTTTCTTGTTGTATTTATCAATCTCTTTTCTTTCTTTTTTTCTGTCATAAGTTCTTCCCTGAAGACATGTACTAAAGCAATGCATTCCACTTACAAATATAGGTGAGGGGGAATGAGCATTTCTCCCTTTTGTTCTTTTAAGCACATATTTCTGTTTTATACAACAGTAAAATACAGCTTTCAATCTTTGTACATTTTTATGTATCTTCTATACTGTTTTGCCTTGTCTTTCTACAGTAAAGTCCAAATATACTTTGCATTCTCCTGATGTGAAAATATTTTCCTACTTTTATTAAATAATTTGAATCATGATGGAATATGTTTTTTGGATAGTAGTTGGAAGTGAGCCATATAAACATATTAAACAGATGGACTGAATATTATACCATTGACTAACATTGTATTAATCTCAGTTTTATTTACTATTCCTCCTTTTACATCTTAATGTCTAGCTTGTTGTCACATTCTCAGTAGATTATTGAATTTTCAGTCTAAATAGCTACATCACTCACAGTTGTAGAGGTGTTTAAGATACTTAGCCCTGGTCCTGCATGCTTGACTTCAAAGAGGACTGGGCAATCACCAACAATATTAAGTTCAATAGGGGAAAACACCAGATTCTGCATCTAGCATGGGGCAACCCTGGATGTATGGACAGACTGGGGAATGAGAGGCTGGAGAGCAGTGCCAAGGAAAGGGACCTGGGGGTCCTGGTCGATGTCAGATTGAACATGAATCAGCAATGCCCTGGCAGCCAGGAGGGCCAACTCTGTCCTGGGGCCATCAGGCACAGCATGGCCAGCCAGGCAGGGGAGGGGATTGTCCTGCTCTGCTCTGCACTGGGGCTGCCTCACCTCGAGTGCTGGGGGCAGTTCTGGATGCCACAATATAAAAAATACATTAAACTGTTAGAGAGTGTCCAAAGGAAGGCAATTAAGATGGTGAAGGGCCTTGAGGGGAATCCACATGAGGAGCAGCTGAGGCCACTTTGTTCAGCCTGGAGGAGACTGAGGGGAAACCTCATTGCAGTTAGAGCTTCCTCTTGCAGGGAAGCAGAGGGACAGACATTGATCTCTTCTCTGTGACAAAAACTGAGGGAATAAAAACTGTGACAGGAACTGAGCCTGATATTGTGTTAGGTGAGTTTTAGGCTGGATATTAGGAAGAGGCTCCTCACCCAGAGTGTGGTTGGGCACTGGCACAGGCTCCCTAGAGAAGGGGTCATAGCACCAGCCTGACAGAGTTCAAGAAGTATTTGCACAACCCTCTCAGGCTCATGGTGTGACTCTTGGGGATGGTCCTGGGCTCAGTGATCCTTGAAGGTCCCTTCTAACACATCTCTTTCTTTGAATATACTGCCCCAAAAGCTATTTACTATCATTCTATCTGATTACCTAGTTAGGCTAAGGGTCTCTACACCTCCTTGATTTTATTTAAGTTTTAATTGGCTATTTGTTTTTTCTGTTGGCTTATAGTGTAACTGTGTAGTGATTAGATGAATTTCCTAACGCTGATATATTTCTGCATTCTGAAACTTCTAGTTAATTAGAAGGGCAACCCCCCCTCCCCCCCCCAAAAAAAAAAAAAAAAAAAAAAAAAAAAAAAAAAAAAAAACACCAAAAAACCTGTGTCCTTGAGACAAATAGGACACCTTAGCTCTTCTAATTATATTAATATAGAATATTATTATATGTATTATTATATGATGACTTACTGTTATTTTACACAGCCAAGACTTCTGTCTCTGATTGCAGCAGTGGGCCAGATTACTTTTAAAATGAGCCATTTTCACCAGTTCATTTATATTCTACTTCTCCAGCTTCCATATTGTCAGAAATACCACTTTTGTCCCTGCCACTAGTAGGCTTAAAGAGGATAAAAGCTCTCTTGTGAAATACATTGGATGGAAGAGAGAAATCATAACCTAAATGTCTTTTTATATGAACATGAATAAAACAACCACTGGGAATGGAAGCCTTAAAAGGATAAAAACAATTTAAATCCAGATGTCAGGTTTGAGTTTTATAAATAAATAAACTTCTACATAACATAGTAAAGAAAACATCTTCTGAGATACCCAAAATCATAGAAGGTCATCAGAAAATGAAAAAGTACCAGACTAGAAATTTAGTTCAACTTTTTTTGTTAGTGTGTGCATCACAATGAGTGTGGTTAAAGCTGGAGTTGGAAGTGAAGCTGTCATGTGTGATGCACTAGAGGATAATTGAAAGGATTGAGTGGTGGGTTAGAATCTGTGGTTACAGCAGGAAAAGCAGTCAGCTGTCTGATAGGTTCTTGTATTCATACTTCAAGCTTTAATAAAACAGTAGGGAAACACCATAGGTGTTCTCAAGTATGCTGCATACAAATTTTCAATAGAAATATATGTGTGATTGTCGCTCTGAATGCTAGCAGAGAAGACTGAACAAAAGGATTTGGCTTTCAGTCCTCCATTTAGAAGATGATTCTTTAGGTTACTGTCTTGTCATACAGTGCTCGTCAGTTCTGTCTCTTTCCAGTTTCTCAAGCTTCCCCTACACTGTGTGTTTTGTGAGTGGGAGCTGCTGTTAGGCTGATCTTTATAGTCTGAGATACCTGTCCTGAACTCTCATGTGTTGCCTTGCATGCATTCTTGGTGGTGTATCCATTGATTCATGAGAGAAAGGAACCATCATCACGGTTAAGGAACTGGTCTCAGACTCAAAAGGTGTTTCTCTTCATGTACTTAGTTACTCAGGTCTTACATTTGGTCTAGAAATGGTAAAGGTAGTGAGCGCTAAAGGCAGTATAGCACAAATAAAACCAGCCTAAATGCACTAGGACTGCAAGGAACCAGTGTTTGTCAGTATTGTTTTCTTGCATCCCAGCAACAAAAACCTGACAAGCTTCATCACGTTATGTCTGGATTATCATTTAAATTGAATCACAACTGAAAATATGTTAGTTTAGAATAAATTTCTCTCTTCAGATATGGGTACTTAATTAAACATAAACACTGGAAAAAGTCTAGTAATCCTGTTACTAAGCAGCAACGTCAGTAATGGAAAGACTCTAGTGGATACACAAGAATATTCAGTCATTTTAAGAGACCTGGAATAGTCTGTTTTAAACATATAGTTATCAGAAGCAGCTGGATGTACCTTAATGTAATATTCCCATAGATTCATCTTTGCCCTACAATTTTTTTTATCTACTGTCTATTTTCTCTGTAGTTCTCTCTAGCCTCACATCTGACTAGAGAATTCCTTCTGATTGTGTACAATCTCGAATGCGTAGGAGAGAGGTTGCATTCAAGTACAAGTTAGCTGGCTGGTGTCAGAGGCCTCTGGAACATAAGGCAGGGATTTGAAGTCACCTGTGTATCTTTGCTGAGCTTGAGGAAGAAATAATGTCTTTTAAAAGCTAAATGCAAGTCATTCATATCTACAATACAATGTTGTAAATAGAAATTTTCTGCAAGGAACAGTCTAAACAGGTTATATATGTAACATATAAAATATTAGCTGTGAATTTTAAAGAAGCTGGACCCCATAAATATTTGCTAGGGTGTGGTATCTTGAGCAATTTCAGGGACATGCTGTTCAGCACCCTTGTCAACGATAGTTGTGCACACTGTCATATATGAACTATTTTGCCATGGACTAATAAGGAATTTCTTTATAATAAATATATGACACTTTATTACTACAATTGCATAAAAATTAGAAGGTCATGAAGGGGCTATGACTCAATAAAAGGCCATGAGGAAAAAGCTTCATGTTCTGTGTCAGTTCTATAAGTATAGAAATTATGAATATCTTGGAGAGTAGGTACCTTCTCTGCTCTGATTCATTATTCATGTTGCAAAATCTATCACTTAAGTTCTTATATATATATTACTTAACAAACATTCTAACTTTATTATTTGAAAATAGACACTTCTATATAACCAAAATATATACCATTCACAAATGTGTGCTTGCAAAACTGTGAATATAAAGCCTACTTGAGTTAAAAAAGGAAAAAGAAAATAGATCTTCACGTTAAAAAGTGCATTCAAGTTTGTTTTGTGTTATAAAAACATGTATATGATCATCCCACATTTGTTTCTTGCAAAATTGCAGTACAGTACAGTAATGATCCTCAAGGGTTTTGTTGGTTTTGGTTTTGTTTTGTTTTTTTTCCAGATATTGCTAATGGCTTATAGAGTTCTTGAACCTGTGATAAATACCTTTTTCTTTTCCCCAAAAGATTATTCCAAAACAGGACTGGTAGAAGGGCTGCTCTATGATTAAATTGAGAACAGAACATCTGTTCCATCACACTTAGTTTTGTATTAAAAGTTGATAATGATCTTCATTTACAGTATTGATACCCAAACTAACCATATGGACAGAAAGAGATGAAACATGCCCTGTGAAGAAAACTTAGGCATTTCTGGTTTTAGTATAATAAAAGATGCCACAACTATTTCTGAGCTGCTGCATTTTTTTGCTTTAGCACCTTGCTTAACTAACCTGAATGCTGGGCTAAGTCGTAACAATTCTTTATAAGTTGTTAGATCTTTATCCTACATTGATCAGCTAGGAGGCTTGTTGTCTGATACTTCTATGTAGTCTTTAAATAAAATTGACTTGTGTTTTCACTAACATGATTTATTCTGAACAAGTCCATTTAGATGTGTTTGTTACATTAAAAGTAAGTGGCTTCAGTAAGGAAGACATGCTAAAGATTTAAGTATTAAAGTATCAGTGAAAACTCAGGGAACTTGTGGCTTCAGTTGTCCTGTATATTTAGGTTTCCTATTATTTTCCCAGTTGTTCTTATTATTTTGAAGAAAAATTGTTTCTAATATCACTATGGTGTTTAAACAAGATCATTTGACTTTTAAAGCAGTCAATCAGAGAATAATTTCAGGTCAGTACTGAGCCTGTGTCTTGTATTGTTCTTTAAAGGAATGGCATGTTATATAATGATAACAATGAAGAACTCAGTGTCAAATGATTAAGAGGAGCAGCTGGTAGACATTGTCCCTCTGTTGGCCTTCTGGATGAGTAATCCACAAAGAAACGTATCAGCTTTGAAGAACAACTTTAAAAATAACTACTAAAATATTCCAATGTTTATAATGCTATCAACACTATTTTGCAATTTAGTTATTTTAAAAATTTTAAATAGTATTTTTTCTCCTGTGTTCACAGTTTGCATGGTTAAATCAATGCAGCTGGTTTTCTACTTAAATATATGAATACTATGATATAAATACACCTGACTTTGTGCCAAGTACCAACTCACAGGAAAGACTCTGATCTATTGTTCATCCTTTATAATATATTTCTGGTCAAATTTTTCAAAGCCTATAATATACTCATTTAGGGATAGTCATAAAATGCCTGAGGCAGTCAGACCTCCCATTAACTGCTGCTGATAGCAAAGAGCCTAAGTCTTGTTTATCAGGTAGTGCAGTAATTGCATTTCAGAATAAAAGGTAGCGTTTCTGCTGAGTGTAACCTCAGAATTAAATGTGGCAACCTAAGCACTGAAACTCGAATTGTTCGTGTCTTTATTTGGGAACATCCTGAGAAAAAGGCTGTGGTTTGACCACTTGAGAGTAGCTATTGAAGAAAGTATTGAGAGTAGCTATTGTTCCTTTGTGAACATCTATATCCTGAGTTTTGAAAGCATTTATTGCTTATGAAGTCTTTGATTACAGGTATTTGGCTAATTATAGATAGTAGTAACTTTTCTCCTCTAAACCTGAACTGGGTGATTTGACTGGGTGTGGTATACATGAATCCATATTTATTTCTGATAGAATGAGCTTTTTAAGAGACCCAGGTAAACAATTTGTCTGTTTGAGATAACTATAGGTTACGGTAGAAATAACTAATGTAGATGTTAGTAATTGGGTAGAGAGTGGCACCTTTTGAGGATGAGTTAACAAAGATGTTCATATGGTAAAGTGAATTGCCTTTTCAGGCTGTGTGAAGTACAGTTGACTAACCTGAACCACAGACCTAGTGTGGCAAATGTTAAGTGATAGAAAATGTAGTCGTTTCTAATAGTTATCCCAGTTTTCTGCATTTTCTTTTTTTGATTGTGGCTTTTATTTCAAATGTTTACAAATACAAATAAATCAGTTGTTCAAGATATGGGAACATACTGGATCTATTTAGTAGTAGAATGTTATTTCCTTTTTGTTTAGAAACTTGAGAGGTGTATTGAATTAATTCCCACTTAATGTGTTAAATAAAATGGAAAAAAACCCAGATGGTTCAGGATTCAATCTATTGTTTGTGAGTCTTAACACCAGAAAACATTTTTTTTTACAATCATGCCACTTCAAGAAAAAAGTTGAAATTAACAGCAAAGTTTATCATTTGTTGTCTGAAAATTATTTATATTATCAACAGAGAACATAACAATTAGCACTCATTTGTTGCCTTGTCAGATTAAATTGGTAAGAGGTGAACTGCAGCTTTTTCTTACTTTTAGTGAAAAAAAATGTGGAATATACACTTCATGTCTTGGGAACTTATATGATTATATCTCATGTAGCAATTACTGACAGAAAATGTGAAAAGTTTCAGGCAGGTGACAAGTTGTGGGTTGAAAATGGATGCTATAATGATGTGAAGAATGATCATGAACCAGCAGGATTTTAGTGGACATACTGTATTTTCCCAGAAAAATATATTTGAGACTGAGAATATATCACCTTTTTCATGGCTACTGTTTTCTTCTTTTGCTGTATGTATAATACTTTATACTGTAAATAACCCTGATTAAAAAAAAATAAAATAGTATAGAGTCACAGAATCAGATCTAGCAGGTCTCTCTGTTATGGTAACAAACAACAGAGACTTTTATTTGTAGAAAGAAATGTTGTGGTCAAACTTTTTTGTTTTGTATTCTTCTTTTAGTTTCATAATATTTTAGTGTCAGTATTTTTTGTTTGTTTGCTTTTTTTAACCAGGCTGCTTGCAACCAAAATAATTAGTGCAGTAGCATTTGGATTAAAGAACAGTGCAAAAATAAATTATCTAATGAGAATTGAATAGGAAGTCAGTACAAAATACGCTCAGGAATCAACGCTGGTGTTGTCTCCAGAAAAATTGCTGTACTGATTGTCATGAAGTATATTGATGTCACTGTCACTATGACAACATTGTGACAAGAACTAGACACTCTAGGCTACCTTGTAAAAAGGATCTGTCATCTATATTTTTTTTATTTTTTTGTATAAAAAGTAATAGAAATGAGAACCTCTCCCCCAGCACAAGGTTTCATTTAAGGTTAGATATATTGTTACAAGCATGGGATCAAGGTATTCCTGAACAAGTGACAAGCCACCTTTTCAAGACAGGTAAGAACAACATATTCACATATAATATGCTTTTGCTTTTCAACTAGTAAAAAGAAGAAAAAAAATTATTATCTCAAATAGAAACATTTGTATGCAGAAAAATAATGTTTTGATATATTTCTCAAAAGTATGGCATGATTTTATATCCAAGGATGTGTGTGTGTAATGTAACTTATAAAGAGGATAGGGTTTGGTTTTTTTTTCCATATGTGATTCTTTCTGCTCTTTTAATTTAAAACAATCTCTCCAACTTTATGTAATTCTGGTTTTGTGTTATTTTAATGAAGCCACAGGATCTGTGATGTACTGCACTTTTTCTTTAATTTTTTGAACTATATTTTATCACCCACAGATCTAGTTTATTTTCTCATTGTGTGTCTGTGTGATCTCTACTGCCTCATTGATTTTAACATTTGTGTTTTCCCACATCAGAGGTACTAGTTGGTGTCAGCATAACAGCTTGAGAAAATTGCACTCTCTGGAAATACTACAAAATTAACAATATTTCCTGTCTTAATCTGCATGTTACTTTTTTGCAAATATGTTCATCAACTATAGTGCTTTTTAATATATTTATTTTTTATTAGCAGTTTAAACCAACATGATATCAACATGGAAAAATGCCTAGATAAATTTTCCCCAGAAGTATTTGAATTCCTAGTAATTCCTAAGCAGATCATAAACTCTTATAGGGAGTTTTAATGTTTGCTTTGCTGTCTTTTAATGATGCAAGCCTAAGTGAGAAGATTTATTAAGGTCTGGCTCTCTTGATCTTGATTTGAGTTGAAACAATTAGTTGGTGTTGATTTCTAAACAACATTGATTAGGGCAAACATACTTATCTTAAAATGGTCATTACTTCAAAATACTATTTTAGTCATTTATCAAATACAACATTCAGATAATAATTAGAACAATGATGACTTTGTAAGTTTCCTTTTTGCATCAATAATTATTCTGTTCTTCAATTGTTCACCAAGTGATACTAACTTAATTGGAAAACTGGAAAAACAAAGTTAT
This sequence comes from Zosterops lateralis, assembly GCF_965231275.1. Lineage (NCBI taxonomy): Eukaryota > Metazoa > Chordata > Aves > Passeriformes > Zosteropidae > Zosterops > Zosterops lateralis. The sequence goes on along the minus strand of NC_139762.1, from coordinate 29,988,212 downwards.
TATTTAGCTAATATATATTCCTGGGACATAACTAAAAAATACAATGTTGAGGAAAGATTTTATATATAAAGTTTGAAGACAGGTATATGTATTAAGGAGTTAAAAAGCAATCCCATGTGAGGGGGAAAAGCTATCAGATTAACAGCAGTAGCCATTACACCCACAGTGTTTATTGTACTGAGATCAAAAAATCAGAATGAGTTCGATCTCCTCTAAATACAGGCTTGAAAAGTTTTTGTAATGCTGTGGAGCCCAATGCACATTATCTTCAAAAAACAAACAAACCAAATGAAAAAAAACACTTACCTCCTCTACATCCATCAAAAAGGGTCATCTGCTTTTAAAATAATTGTCCTGAGGTTTTGAGCAAGTTACCTGCTCTCTTCCAAGTCATGTAAATGCCTTTAGGTTTTCTTAATTGTAATGTGTTAGATTACTTACTTTAAAAGCATTTTAAGCTTGGGTGAAATTTCTCTTGGAAAATGCATGTTGAAGAGCTGTAAATTTTCACACCATAACTTCAGTTAACAGTGCAGTGCACTGAAGTCACATGAACATACACCTTTTGCATAAAGGGATCAAGTGGGATAAACCAACAAGGGAGATAGTGTGCTCATTTGGCTCCCTTTCACTCTGTACCATGTCAGATCACTCTAAAATGCCTCTAGAAGTGAGTTATAAGAAAACTTCTTCTCTTCCCAAATGCATGCAAGCCTCGGCTTTAGCTGAAAGATCTTATCCTGCTACAATAAGAGCAGAAGATGGGTATTTGCTCTGTGGGTGGATTCTAGGCACAAGTGAGGTAGGAAGACATTAGGCTGCAGGAACTGGCTTTTCCCATTAAGAGCCTGAGTTAAAAGTAGGCTGGATGGCAGAGCCCAGAGAGTGGTGGTGAATGGTGCCACATCCAGTTGGCAGATGGTTTCTAGTGGGCTTCCCTAGGGCTCAGTATTGGGCTCAGTCCTGTTTAATATATTTATTGATGATGTGGATGAGGGGATTGAGTGCACCGTCAGTAAGTTTGTGAATGCCACTATGTTGGGTGGGAGTGTTGGTCTGCTGGAGGGCAGGAAGGCTCTGCACAGGGGTCTGGACAGGCTGGATCGATGGGCTGAGGCTGATTGTATGAGATTCAAGAAGGCCAAATGCACTTGGGTCACAACAACTCCAGGCAATCCAACAGGCTTGGGAAAGTGTGTCTAGAAAGCTTTCCAAATACTAGTAGAAAGTCACATGGGGTTACTGGTGGACAGCCAGCTGAACATGAGCTCTGTGTTCCCAGGTGGCCAAGATGGCCAATGGCAGCCTAGTTTGTATCAAAAATAATGTGGCCAGCAGGAACAGGACATACTGTAGTGAGCATTGGTGAGGCCACACCTCAAATCCTCTGTTCAGTTCTGGGCCCTTCACTTCAAGAAAAGTATTGAGGTGCTGGAGAGTGTCCAGAGAAGGGCAATGGAGCTGGTGAAGGGTCTGGAGCACATGCCTTGTGAGGAGTGGCTGAGGGGGCTGGGGTTGTTTAGCCTGGAGAACAGGAAGCTCAGGGGGGACCTTATCACTTTCTACAACTCCCAGAAAGGAGGCTGTGGCCAGGTGGGTGTTGTTTTCTCCCAGGCAACCAATGACAGGATATGAACCCACAGCCTCAAGCTGCACAGGGGAGGTTCAGGTTGAGTATGAGGAGGAATTTCTTCATGCAAAGGGTTATTAAACATTGGAATGGGCTTCCCAGGGAGGTGGTGGAGTCACCATCCCTAGAAGTGCTCAAGAAATGACTGGATGTGGCCCTTTGTGCCACAATCTAGCTGACAAGATGGTGATTGGTCACAGGTTGGACTCAATGTTCTTAGTCTTTTCCAACATAAGTGATTCTATGTTTCTGTAAAGAACCATTCTGCAGCCAATAGAGGCTGGTGGGTACATTGGCAAGGGCAGAGAGACTGTTCCCTCTGATGGGACAAGTTGCCATCTTTTATTGCTGGCTTCAGAAGTTTCCAAGTCCAATTTCCTTAGGCTCCATCCTAGCTAAAGCTGTGTTCAATCCTTGTGTCCTTTGGACAAGAAAGTTTAGTTTTGACCACACTGTTGAAAAACCAAGAACTGGTTCTATCACTCCATGATTTTACATCTGAGAGAGGTTGGTTTAACTCTGATAATGCTTTGTGGTAAAAAGTTTGACACATCATATCTGGTTGCTACTGACAGGCAGTGGGATTGAGGCCTTATTAAAATTAAAATTATATTTAAAACTTACTTTATTTTCTGTTATCTGACCACTAAAAAGATAATTTATTAACTTTGTCATGATCAGTATAAATGAGAAAATAATGTATTTTGTGTGCAAGTATAAATTTTGATTTTTGAAAAATAGTTACATTAGTGGAATGACTGCATTATACAACTGTGCAATCTCAGTTTCTGTTCATGTTTTGAATTCTGTTAGCACTTGTAATATTTTAATGACTTTGATATTGGAATCTTCAGTGCTTTAGAAAAGAATAAATATTTGCAAAAAAATATAGAAAAGCCCAGAATTTTCAGACCCAGATTTAAGTAACTATATCTATCAATTTATAGTAGTGTAAGCAGTAATTTGTTTTAGAAAATATAAAAAACAAGTTGTAATCAGCACTGACTCTGATATTTTTATGATTTGGTTATATTGTATATTCCGTTAATGAAAAATATTTTGTAAACAATGCAAAAATGATTAATATTCAGATTACTTAATATTAACTGTGTGCTTTTAGAATATAACACAAATGTGAAGCTAGTTCCTTCCTTAGTGTTTCAAAATAAGCTGATTTTGCATTGTTTTGAATAAAGTTATTTTCCATTTACTCAATTGCATATTTTCAAGATCATATACTTGTAAAACAGCATAATTCTGAACAGCACTACTGTAAGACTGGTGCCTTTTTAGTAAGCATTTTCACCTGCTGAATATACTCCAAATGGTAGTTTGTGTTCCTCTCAGAAAAGATGATTTATTGCTTTTAATCATGTAAGTGAATGCACACGAGGGAATGAAGCTGATTCTGTTATTTCTTTAACTCTTCAGGGGAATTGGTGAATCCCTAAACATATGCAAAACCACTAAATAGCAAAGTTTTAAGCAAGGACATAATACAGATTCTGTAGATACTTCTGCAAGCTGTGATAGGCAGTTTATGACTAAATCACTCTGAGCCTAAGTTATCTATAGGTAAACATTGTGCATAATAATAATAATAAAAAATTAAAATACCCCGAACAGAAAACAAACAAGCAAACAAAAGCACCAGTAAAAACCCCAAACAAGCAGAGAGGAATCCCAATACATGAATTGCACAAATAAAAAACCTTGGTTTGATAGCTATAAAGATGGAATAAGAACAGACATTTTTCTGCATTTAGCACAATTAACATTGTGCTTCTATATAGCCAGCCACATTATTTACATGAATGAGAACTTATTCTGTGGGCCTTCTCTTTCTATGAATAGTTAATAAGTGGTGGGTGTTTTTGTATTGTGCTTTTTTGGTGTTGTTTTTTGTTGTTGTTTTGTTTTGTTTTGTTTTTCTTTTTAGATGCTGGTTGGTTTTGTTTCCTTTTTGCTGTTTTTTGTCAAGGAGTTTAGAAGATTTAAAATTTCATGTCATATATCTTGCTGATTTTGAATTATATATTTATGTATTTTGTTATTTTTTATACTTTTTGCTGCTGAGGGTTTTTTTGAATAACAGTTTTATTTGGAATTTAATTTTTTTACAGTGGCAACTTCAATTTTAAATTAATCGCATCTTGGCATTAGCTCAGATCAATCCTCACATAACAATCATCCAGAAAGGGGAAATTGCAAGTTCCCTTCAGATTGCTTTTAATACTCTTCCATGATTGCCTCTTCAAAAATAAATGGGAAGATGATCCTCTGTTTCAATTTCCCACTCAGCCCTGGAGTAGATTCTTTTAGCATGGCGGGTACTCCACACAAATCTGCACTTTTTATGAAAAATAGTTGAGAAAGGCATGTCTCCACATTTCTCTTACAGATAACAGATTTGCTTCTGGTGTTCTTATCTTCTGAAGTATCTGAGTGGCTAAAAGAGAAAGTATTTTTCCTTGTGTTACTGTATTTTTTTGATCTTACATCTCCTCCATGATGAGACAGGGGCAGGCGAAACTGAGCATTTATAAAACATATGCAACGTGTAATGGAAAATCTCAAAAATCAGAAATAATGGATAAATTATCTGTTGTTCTGGTTACCAGCAAAGGCCTTTGTGACACAAATGTCATATGCTTTGTGTGCTGCAGGAATACTCAGACTGTTGCTGCAGGCTGGAAAGTACACATAGATGAGATCAGATCAAAGATCCCAGTGAGCTTTGCGCTTAATCAGAATGTGAATACATAGTATTGTTAGACAATTTCTCCTCAGAAGGGAAGAACAGTTATTCCAGGTATTGATGGGCTAGCAATTATGGGAGAGTCAGAGCAAATGGGTGACTGTTACTTCTCTGTTGCTTCTCTGCTTTGAACAGTCCCTTCTTTTATTGCTCCTGTCTCAAAGCTTGTGAAACTTGTGTTGTCTTGAAATATTGCAGGGAGTAGTTAAGGTTTGAGATAACGTTGAACACTCTCACTGTGTATCTGTTCCTCAGTCCTTTGGTGTGATAGTTTGTGCCTGTATACAGCCCTCTTCCAGAATGTGGGTCCCTTGATGGTTTGGCTTGCCAGCACTGCTTGTGAAGAGTGTGAAAAGGTTTCTCAGACAGATTTGAATAATTATTTCTGCAGCACGGTTATTTTGTGGTATAAATCACATCACATACTCTCCCTTTCCCCAGAGAAAATATCCAGGTAACATCAGTAATACTGACAGTAGATATAAAGGTATTCATAAATAAAACAAAGAAAACAAATAAGTCCTTTTACTTTTTGAATAATTTCCTCATTTCTTTGTCTCAGTGCATATAAGCAGCAGTTTTCCCCAAATATTTATGTCTTTGTGGCACTTAATGGGGCCCACATACAGAGCTTCTTCCAAGCAGACTTTTGCAAAAGTAAGGATCTTGGAAATTACAAGATTATGGGATTATACTCACTTTATCTTGCTGTCTTTTGACAACATTATTTAATGAAATTTCAGTGAAATCCAAAAGTAAATTTGTAGGAAAACTTGTTTTGAGATGGGAGTATTGATTGGAGTATGAATTATCTGAACTGACAGGTGTCTTTCAGAGGGTTTTGAGCTTCCCTCTTCTGCTACAAAAGCAGAGAGAATAATAGTGGGTTGAATGTGTACTAATGTGGCATGTAACACATTTCTTGTGACAGAAGAATGTCAATGTTTAGAGATTAAATAAAATACTAAAAATCGAGTGAGGGAATGCAGCTGGATTAAGTAAACTAATTAGGGAAAAACCTCTGATCAGTAATAAAGTACTTTTCACCTTTGAAAAAGAAAAATACACTGCAGAAGCCCCAGATAAATAATCTTGGCTTCAAATTGAAAGCCTTTAAAGTATCTCAAAAATATGATGTAGTCAATAAAAACTTGATGGTAGTTTTAAAGTAGAAATTATTCTTGTATATGCATGACTAAATATCCTTTCAGTTAGAAAATGGAAAACTAAATCTCATAAAGATTTATGCTACCATGACATGGTCAATGTGTCTTCTCTAAAATTGTTATGAGAGTTCTGCAATATCAGACAAAATTCCCAGCAACAAAGTGAAAATACAAGTGGATTTGAACTACAACTCACACAGAAAGAAACTGACTTTGTCATTACAGATTATAAGAACCCACAAAGATAAGGTACAAAATAAGATATGGCACATGCGATTGCTTTGATGTTGCTATCATTATTTTCTTCATAAAACTAAGACCTAAGGCTTGCCTGATGTTCTGAGATGCAAGTACTTAATGGTGTTTCTTTTTGAAGGCTCAGAAATTGAAGGCTAAAGAAAATGGAGGAAATTGTGTACAACTTTCAGTTGTGCTGTTTCTTTTGGCAATTTCTTGCTCACAAGAAATAGAGAATCTTCAAAATATGTTGGTATGTGGAAAATAAAAGGGTGGAAGTAGTATCAGATGGAAGAGCATAAATGCAAAAAGGTAAAAACATCACTCAGAAATACACTTAATTCAGATATTTGAGAATGAAAATTATGAGGTTGCATCGACCCTGATATTAAAAAAAAATAATTTTGTGTGGTTTTATTAGACATAAAGAAATCTTTATTTTTCTACAGAAATGGTGATAAAGAACTGTTGGGAGAATCTTTGACATTTAAGTATAAATAGAATTTAAATATGGACTATAAAATCTGTGAAATACATAGAGCCTTTAATTTGATGAATTCTGTTTGTGAAGCATATGCACAAAATTATAATAGCTTGACATTATATATAGGCTCTTAAATAAACATAGAATCTTAAAGACAATGACAAAACCACAACATTGTCAAAATGTCAGTCATCTACAAAGAGAAGTAAAATAAAAGTGATTGATATTCATTAGATTATATTTTAACAATGGCTAAAGTTTTGAGGGGTTTTTCGGTTCATAAAATTTTTAAAAGGAAGAGCATGTTTGCTTTATTTTATTTTGGATTTTATATTGATAAAATAACCATTGAGATGAAAAATAGTAGTAAAAATAAACCTAAAAAACCCCTTCAATTTACTGAGAAAGAAAAACATACAACATCCTTCTTCACAGTTGGTTTTGGAATATCTTCAGGTGTTGCTGTCTGCCAACATGAATAGTTAACATCTTGACAGCTTAAACCATGAAGCACAGAAAAATTAAATTAAGCAAAACTTGAGTGAACTTGAGAAAACAGTGTTTACCATAGGCGCTGTTGTCAGATCCAGTCAGTTGTTTTCCCTCATATATTTTGCATTGATATTCATTTCATTATGACAAAATATGTGGATTGATGTTAATGGCCTGGATTTTGCACTGTGTTCAGTTTGTAAACTTTGCTGATGCTCCAGGCCTGATAGCTAGAAGCTCAGCCTGTATGCAACCTGGATATAATAGTAGATGTCCAGCAGTACAAAATGTAAAAAAACCCCACCCCCCCAAGTTATAAGCAAGGATAAGTGTGAATATATATGGCGATGCTCAGTGCATCTAGTGGTTGCAAAGGAATTGAAAATAATTGAATACTTATTTTTAGTGGCTGTGATCCAGTTCCAAGCAAGGAAAAAGTGGTTTTTGCACAGAATAGGGTGGCATTGTGGGAAGACTGCATTGAGCCTAGGTGGTTTTAGAGTTTTCTCTTAGGAAAGTTAGTTCTCTTAATGCTAAACTGCTGTGAAAGATTGAAGGTAAACCCTCCTTTTGTATTTTCTTAGCTGAGTGTTGTAAAGTAGCTTCACCAAGGCCAGACCATGCTGAGTACATCTCTAAGGGGCTAAACTGAATAGTGTTTAGATCCTAAACAGCTTTAGGCTGATTCCAGTGGAGATAAAAAGCTCAAAAAAGGCAATGATGTGACTTGAAGTGCTTAGGAATATGACCCTCCTAACATTAAGGTGCAATGGACACAACTGAAATAGCAGAAGTTCTGTTTAAGAAGATTCTTTCTTCTGAGGAAGGAATGAGGTGAGTCAAACGCTGGTATGGCTTGACCAGGGCATTTGTGGAATCTCCGTCTTTGGAGATAGCCAAAACCCCACTGGATACAGCCTTCAGTGAGCTATCATAGCTTCAGCAATCCTGTTTGAGCAGGAGGTTGGGCTAGAGGATCTCCAGGGGTGCCTTCTTGTCTCAGCCACCCTGCACTTTTGGCTTTTGTGTTGCATTATGCTCCTAGAATGGACAAAATTTAACCATGTATAGAGGAAAGAGTAAGAAACATTTTCTGACAAGAATTTCAGATCTCACACAATGCAATGAAAGGTGGCATTAAAGGTGAATCAATCAGATTGAGACATTTTAATCAAAGTATTTTTTCAGAGAGAAATTGTGTAAATTAGAAAAGAGAAAAAAGGGTACAAGAAAAAAGACCATAGAACCTTAGTAATATTTATTCTTTTTCAAGGCATAGAGGTAATGGTACCTTAAAACATTTAATCCAAAACATTATCTATAGAAATTTTGTACAGGATTTCAATTTAAAAAAAAAGGTCTAGAAACATACTTAAAATTTATCCTCAAAAACTACAGGATGCAGTAGCATTATTTTAGAAGCATGTTCATTTCCATAATGGATTTTGTTGAAGAATTGGAAATTCAATATTTTTATAGAACATTCATACCTAGGCCAGGTAAATATACAAGATTATTGAATATTAGGTTTTAGGGGTTTTTTCACAAACAGAGCAAACAAAAGAGATAGATTTTTCAATAGTGTTTTTGTATCAGTAGCTTTAACGAGTGAATTATTTCATTAAACACAAAGAGCTGTGAAAAACGAACTGAAATTAGATTCACTATTTGTCATTGCATAGAACTGCAATCCACTTTTCTCCAAAGAGTGATGAGAGAAAATTAAAGGACTCTAAATTGAAATACTCTGTGTTAGCAGCAGTAATATGCAGCCCTATAGTCCTGGACTCCATGTGCATCTGAGGGATAAAATGGTATAATAAATGAACAGGATTTTCTGCCCTCTGCAGATGATTTTTTGCTATTCCCAGGCAGCAGTTAATATTTTCTCTGAACATGTCTGTGACTTTTAAAAGTTATACATTTATGTGAATGCGTACATACTACAAATAAACAAAGATGACATGAGTCTCTTTGACATACAGAGGAGCCTGGATGTAGTCACCACTGAATAGATATTGTAAAGTAAAAAATGTTTCTCTTCTTTTAGATTAAAATATGTTATTTAATAGGAAAAATGAAGACTTAAGTCTATGGAATTTAAGACGTCTGTTGCCGATTGCATTATGCTAGAATGAGATGTTTTCCTAGTTCTGCATTTTGGTATAGTGCATCATTCTCTGAATCAAAGGAAGAACTCCCTGAAAAACAATGTAAACATTCCACAGAAGTATCCCTTAAAAATGAAAAAAAAAAATCTAAATCAGTCTTGCAGTAGAGAAAATTTTCACATTAAATTTTTTATTCTAGAAACTAAATGAATGCTCTAAATAATTTGGTTGTTAATAGCAGCTGCATGTCCCTGTAAGTATAAACAAAGTCCAGCAAAGAGACTTCCTCAAAAGTTTTGGGTCAAAAAATAAAAAATTAAGATATACTGTTCATCCCACTTTTTGAACTACACAGATGTTTCAGATGTAGGGTGGAGGATTGCTGCTCACCAAAGAGGGATGTTTTTCAGGTAAGTTTATCATGTTTCTCCACAAAAGATAACGTCTGGGTACCAAGGGCCATTTCAGAAGGAGTATTATGTCAGCCAGTACTTGGTAGTTCAGACAGCAAGCAGGAGGATAAACTCCTTTTTCCCAGATCTTGGCACCAACTGGGGTGATGGACACAATAAGCACACTCTCTGCAGTATTGATGCTGCTGGCACTGGAAAATTAGACTCCTGGACACTACTACAAGGAGAAACAGAGGGAAAAGTTGTAAATGTTACTGGTTTTATGGAGAGGAAGAAATGTTCAAAACAAGTGTAGCATTGTGTTTTCTTCAATCAGCCTATTTTCTTCAGCTGGCTCTTGCCTCTGGGTCTCAGAAGACAGAAACAGTTGATCTCTATAACATATTGCCTTATGCTTTAAGAGCTTTAATCTTCCTGCTGATACTGTATATTTTATCATCAATGTTAACTTCAGTGTGAGAAATACTAAAATGTGTGGGGCAAAAGAGATTAGAAAACTGGAGAGACAGCAAAAAGAGGAACAAAGCACTGGAAAACAGCTCAAAGGCCAAAAAAAGAGGATCACAGAACCTTGGTTTTAATGTTGTCAGATTCTCTTAGACTATGCTCTCCCAGTAAGAAATGTATATTTTTATTCAAGAGGTATACCTTGTAAAAGAAAAGGCTGAATCGTATGTTCTGAATAGCACAAACAGCAAGTTATATAATGAATTCTGTTTAAAATTTTACAGGTATAAAACCACTTCAGTCAAAGTGATAAAATAAGGCCCTCATATGATAGAAAAGTCAATTTTTGATGATTCCTGTCACTGGAGTTGCTTTTCAGAGTTGACAGGTCTGAGAGACATAGTTTTCTGTCTGCAACCTTGTCAGACAAAACCACTGAAATGGAGGAAAACACTATCAAAGGAATACTAATGTTTTCTTTGCCTAAATGAAGTTCACGTTTCCTTAATAGTTGTGAAATTGTGTGGCAGTTTGCTATTCAGTGTCCAGTAGCATTCATCTCACCAATTAAATATTTCTCTCTTCTTATCTAGCTGAAGGATGTTAGACTTTTTTTTTAAATAGATTAATTGTGATAGATAGCATCAAAAACATCTTCACAGATGCTTTTGAAAGCAACCAAAACTGCTTCTGCTTTTGTGTCAAAATGTAATTCCAAAGAGCTAACAAGAATTCCTTTGGTAGCATCTTCTAGTTAAAAATGTTTTGACACTCTTGTAGAAAAAATGGTTTGAATGTTAGCTGTTTATAAATTTCACCAAAGATTGGTAGACATAAGAAACAAGGTTATTTCAGTCCTGAAGAACCTTAATTGAGGTATTCAATTGTGGTATTTAATTGCTTCACCTTTCAAAAACTGATATTTTGAAAATTATATGTTCTTGATTCATTTCTTTATTTATCCTCACTTTTAAGGATTTTATTTTTTTTTAGTTATTGCAAAAGCTATTCTTCCCTGTGTTTTTTACAGTATTATGTAGACTATTTTCCATCAGCACTGTAACTACAGTGTATGTAGAGAAACACAGAATTATAGGAAGGAAAACAAATTATGTGTCAATACTACACTAAGTTTGGCTCCCATTATTCTGGAAACTTCTGCACATCAGTTTTATTAAATATACTTACACAGCTATGCCTTATTTATTAAGTACCAGTGAAGGCTAGAAACTCTACAAGATGAAAAATTAATGCCAGTTTTGTTCAGTCTGACAAACAATATAGTCAGATTTGTTGTTGAGTGCAATTATAGAAGCATTCTTTTTACATGGTTTCTTTCTTTCTGTCAAAATTATAGAGGCTTTTAACAGGAGTTTGCCTGAGAGTATTATGTGAAATATGGATGAACCGTGTCATCCCATGGTATAGATGAAAGTTGTAAATGAGACTTCAAGACAGAGCAGTGGAGGAGACTCCAGTGAGTTGTCTCTCATTAAAAATTTTGGATTAATTGGTTCTCTGAGCTTTATTTTGACAGTTATTCTTTATCAACATTACAGCAGTGGTTGCAAAAAAAATTACTGTGGATTTGACAGTTGCTGGAATATATACTTACATATAAGCATTTACTCACACTGAGTATATTTTAAAATTAAACTAAAGGACATATTCATATTCTAATTTATCATTAGCTTTAATTAATGATAATGGGTTATAGAAATTGATTTCAGCATATTTACTATCATATCCCTTAAAATTACAGAAACTATTGTCTATAAATAATTGCATAGTATATGACTCATCAAACTAATCCTGCCACATAGGTACTTTCCACTACTGTAAGGAAATCTTTTGATTACAGGTAGTCAGCTGGAATTCAGAAAAAATAACATGATGCACTTGTTTTTCATGTTATATTAATAATTGCTGAAGATTTCAGGGCACAGAAAGACTTAAATACTGCATTAAGTTCTGTGATATGTCTTTTTTTCAAACCTGAACTGCTTCCAAATGCAATAAAAAGTTTTTTTATTGCTTAAAACCAGAGTAGAATCATTTCATATAACTTTTTTTTAACTGAAACAATTTTTACATGTAGTTGCTAATACTTTTTTTATAATGTTAAGTTCAGCATCACAGTTAAACTCTTAAGTTCCTGATTTCTGTAAGCATTTGCAGAATATAGTATTGTTATAAGTTAAGGTTATACATCTTGATGAATTCTTGAAATGAATAGTTGCAAAAGGAGTTTTAATGACCCTTTGCCTTCCCTCCCTCCCTGAGACTGTAGCCGAATTCCCAGGATTTATATCACATGTTAAAAATTTAGGTATTTATGACATGCTACCCTATACTCAACCATGACAAAAATGCAACCCATGAGGACAACTCATACTGTCCTGGAAAAGGCCGGATGACTGAGCCTCTGCTGTTGTTTATATCTTGCCGCTAACTGAGGAAGAAGGTTCGCAGACAGATTTTGAAGATGCTTTTAAACCATATAAATTTACACACGCTAATGTCATTTATTTCAGGTGCATTAAATGCTATTCCAGTGCATGTTGTGGTGTGTATTTTGGGTTTCCAAAGTTCTGTATGTTTTATTATTGTGTTTTTAATGGTTTGTTCCTACACCCCCATCCCCAAACCCCCTGCGGTCTTTTCCTGGTGATGGGTCTTGTCAACCCCCTTGTAATTCTGCCCAAAAGTCTGGTAAATTTTGGTGCAGATGCTCGGTGATTTGGTGAGTTCTCAGGCCCGCTCCTTCTTTCATTGTCCTGTTAAGTGTCCCTGTTATTGATCACACCCCCCACCCTGGATTGGTTCTCCCTTGCCCAGGAGATGCCCCTGGTACTTAACCTGTAACCTGAAGCCCAGAGGCCACTCTTCAGGTGGGTCTCTGGGTTGAATAAACCTGGTTGCCACCCACGTTAGAGTCCTCCTTCTTCCACACCATTTATCACATTTCAGCCTGAGGTTCAGACCCACCAAAGCCAAAAGGTACAAGGCTGTCCCCCTCATATGCAGACCGGTGAGAGAGCCAGCCAGTAAAGCTGCACCAGACACCAGCATAAGTGCATATGTATGTACTAAATGACCAAATTAAATAAGCAGTTTGGACTGTGAGGAAAATTACAAGTGAATGAGCTTCAGATCATGCAGACAAGTGATGAAAACAATTTCTACTCGTTAGATTGGTATAGTACTTTTTAATATAAATTGGCTGTTTAAACAATGCTTAAAATGTGATGACCCTGTTGTTGAGAGGTTTTCTCATGCCAGTATCAAAGCCTTTTTCATTGGTTTGTAATGACAAATTCAAGGGTTACAAATTTGCCAAAGGCTGCTTTGTGCAAAACTTATTTACACAGGTGAGAACTTTCTCATGTGAGCTGTTTCACTCATGCCACAGGAATTCCTCACAGGAACATGTTCCACCATGTGAAAAAATGTTGTTTTCCACTCTTTGAGTGAGAAACCAGGTTGATGTAGTGAAGCATATGCATAAAATCTTAGCAATTTGATGATGGTAATATAAATTCCTCTAGACTGTAATTAGCTTTCTTCTTAGTGTAGAGATCAAAATCTATCTATTTTTCCTTTTGCACAGAGTCATGACTCATGTAAGTAACCCAACAAAAGAAATTTCCAAGATAGTTCTGAAATCACACCACAACAGGACAGTATTAATATCCAAGCTGTTCCACTCTTAATATTTGAAGATCACAAGTTTCTTGAAAAATATTTTACATTTGTTATGTTGTTGCTTTTCTTAAGAGACCAGGGCTAGAATCCCGGTGTCATAACACTTACAGCACCTGCTATTATACCTCACATCTGCTGTCATTCCTGCTAAGCAGGCAGGAGTTATAATGCTGTCCTGCTATCAGGTGGGAAGATCTTCGTTCAGCAAAACAATGAATGTATTTTTTCATTTGGAGATGACACCACTGAATTATGACAGATGAGGACTAAATTGCTAGAATAGAAAGTAATATATATATATACATTTAGTTCATTTAGTTTGGAACTGAGAACAGAAGCATGTTTTCCTTGTCACATCACAGTTATAGCTTAGTGAGACTATTGTAAAGAACCTTATGCCATTACTTGATATTTTCATACAGCTTAACCCTTTTCCACCTAAAATTTAGGGATAGTTGGCACTATCCTTAGAGCGATTTAATTCAATATATGGGGTGAGTCTTAGGCTCTCATTTAAAGACACCTATTTTTTGCTATACAAGGGCTATAGTTGTGAGTCCATGGGATATGGTGATAATTTCAATAATGTGGTGAATTGTAAGTGTGACTGACTTTCAAAACCAATTCTCAGTGTTTGAAATAGTGGTGATTTATTTGCAATCGCAGGCACGTGGCAATCTGCACTCAGTTCTGGGGTGGGAGGGAGATATCAAATCTTCCTACTTTTTTATTTTAAGACAGATATAATGCTAATTTAAAGAACTATGCTGAAGATTAGGAATATAATGGAGAAGAATTATTAAAGGTAATTTTTTTCTTTTTGAGGAGATTGTTATTCTGAGGTACAGAATACCTCATTCCATACTTTGACTGGGCAATTAAAAACAGATCCTGTAGTGTGATTTATCTTTTGAAGTCTAAGAAAGAATCCAGAACCAAAATCAGTTTACTTCTGTTTTAGCTGATGCTAGGTCCAAGTATGGAAATGTTTTCAGAGTTTTTGCTGCCTGTTGCAATTAGGTTATGCAAAAGTTTGTTACTTCTGGATTTCTTTGTTCTATTGCATAACCTGGCTTCATTTTCATTCATATGGAATTCAGATTGACTATGTACCTGGGCCTGGCTATTTTATTTACCTTGCACTTCATGTCATCTGTGATTTTTTTTTTCCCTAGATTAGTTGTAAATTAGGGCATGACTTTGCTATTAAAATTGGTTGATTTTGAAATCGCATAATTTACTTCCTACCTCCCCCTCTCCATTATTATCTCAAGTCTAGCTTGTTATTTAAACAATTAATTTGAAAAATAATGTTGTGGATGTACAGAGATATGAAAATACATACAATGCAAAAAAACCTTTTGGAATTTATTTTTTTTCACATTTTAGGAATATTTAAGTATGGTGGTTGTATTTACGAACTATGAAAGGTTGCTCATACTAATGGTGACTCACTTAGGGTTTTGCTGAGTCTCTGTGATTAGCAAAATACAATAACGGTACAAAATTACTGTAATTTGGGACTTGGATCTATGACACGACTCCACTTTTCTGTTTGCTTTTCTTTGGGGCTGAAAAGGTTAGATTTCTATAAATAGGACATGATTCAATAATCTGTAGAATTGTCTGTCCTTTGCTTTTGAGCGTCTGTGACATTTTCTTTTGATGATACCAGGTTCAATGGCTTTAGAAAAGTCCAATTTTGCTGGAAGGAAATGGTACCCAGACTTCAGCTTCATTCTTCTTTTCCTGTTAATACTTGTGAATTTTTTTATATCATCACTTCCAAGGGGCGGTTTCCAGAGGTTACATTGTTGCTGGGGTTGGGGAAAAAACTAAGTATGACCACAACATGCTCCACAGCATGGAAAATGGCATGTTCCATTGTGAAGCCTAATCTTATAGCAAGGCATAGGCAGTAAAGATGCTAATAAATCCTCTGAAATATGTTCCTAGTTCCTATGTGTACTAGTATATTAAATACCAATCCTTTTTGACCAATACAGACAGTTTGGCAGACAGCAAGATGCTCACACTTGGTAAACTTCTAAATCCATATTTAGGCATAAAAGTTCTAGTGAAATAATTTTTAGTGATTTTGAACCTTGGCAGCTGCTTTTGGCTTGGAGATAATTTTTAGTTATTCACTGTTGCTGGAATCATTAATGATGGTAAATGGCAGTGAGTGGGTTGTATCAATTGTAACTTTTTAAAAGTTAAAGAAAAGAAATATGAGAATTTGATCGTGACTTGGAATCACTGCAATCTTATTTGCCTATTCTAAAAATAACTGTTGCCATGAATAAATGAAAGATTTTACCCTGTAAACATCTGGGCAGAAAGTTAGGAGGTGCTGTTTCTTCAGTTCATTTACATACAGAAGAATAATTTTCACTGTAGACATTGTGATGATTAAGAGAAATTTAATGAATTCATAGGTAAAGGTCAGCTATTAGAGTATGCTAATCTCTCACATTAGAAATATCTCATATTCCAGGTAATCCTCTCTCCTGGAATGGCTTGAGGGCAAAACATCATGGAAGAAAAACAAGGCCAAATTTAGGTTATTTCAAAATAGTGGGTTTTTAGATAGAATCCCAAGAAAATGTCAACATTTTATCACTCTTGATTTCACCTTCTCTATCTTTTATTTAGGAAGACCTCTATAATCAGTGTCATTCAGAAAGTAACTGAAACAGGGATATCTCTTATCCTGCATCTCAGTTCTTTTACAGGACTTGCACACTGAGGTTCTATTTTTTAACCAGTGTCCTTTGCTATGTGTACTTTGAACAAAATATTCCAAAAGAATATCAAATGCTAGTGGAAAATGGCACTTCCTTTAAAAAATCATCAGTATCAGTTCTTCTGCTTTGGGAAGCAACTTCCTAACATTAAATGTCCGGTATGTGCTAACTTATGATGCCTTCCCTATATTTATCTACTTCTGAGCCTATTTGGCATGGCTATTATTTGTATCGCATTTATTAATAACAATTAAAAATTACATGTGTCTGAAGTCTGGTATAAAAGCTGAAGAGAAATTTCCCATACCTGTATGAATAACTGTCAAAAAGACCTGCTTGTCTCATATCTTCTCTTTTAATTTCAGTCTCAAGAGAAGAAACAAAACTGGTTTTTTGCCATGAGCAGAGTTTGGTGACCTTTTCTGTCATTATTAGAATTCATAAAATTAATTTTAACATCACCATGTCTCATACTGACAAAAAGTTTAGAAGATAAAAGCAATACTTCAGAGAATGTACCACTTATTTTATTTCATTTTTTTCATTAAATGAGCATGAATAATAGACTTTCCAACAATTCCTCACTATAGAAGATGATATGTGTTTTCTTTTATAATATATAATATATAATTTAATACATAATATATAATATATAATATATATTCAGCAAATCTACTGAATACATAATATTTTAATCATCATGGTTAGATAAAGTAATTTAAATAATGAAATTATATTTCTCTAATTAAGACATGACAACAGTTAAGTGCTTTGGAAAGATTTCTATGTCTCAATGCATTTGCTACTAGACAAGAAGCTCTTGGTTCTGAATTATGTTCTCTTCTCTTTTTGGGTAGTATCAGAAAGTCATGAAATTTCTAATTTACTATTACCATTAAAGTCAACAGGAGCTTTTTATAATTTTCTAACTTCCTCAACTTTCTTTCCAATTAATATGATTATCATTAAAATTGAATTCAGATATTTCCATACTGAGTTGGGCTTTACTCCCAGACTCATTCCATTAAAAGCACTACATTTGTCTAAAGGTAGTTGGCATTATTTGTCCAGTACTATACATGCTTTGTTGTTTTCTGGTTTTAAGATCAGAGTGTTTGCTCCACACTTTTTTGTTGCCTTCTGACTGATTTCATACCTCCATAGGGAGCAAGAAGTAAGGAAAAGACTTCATAGTCATATAGACATGGATGGTGTAGTTAATTTGAAATTATAACTGCAATGGATTCCAAATCAACTGGAATAAAAAAGCAACTTCATCCAGTACCAATGCTTATAACCACTTACTGGAACATGTCTTCCATTACTCACTACACATGATAATACACATAACTGATGGACTGAACTATGGGCTTCCTCACATTCCACAGCAGAGGCTGTACATCAAAAATCACTGATTTTTGAGTCTGCATTTATTTTTTCTAATTTCATTGCCCAAGCAGGATGAAGTGGAAATAAATAAATAGCTTAGATAGCGAGGAGTAAAGGATATTTTTGTAGTCCTAATGATAGGGATGCAAGGAACTTTTATTTGTTCTAATTATTTCAACAACTCTTTAGATGATGCATAAAAATAACCAATCCTCTACAATTTTTCTGAAAACTTATTAATTTTTTTGTGTCTAATTATTTTTGCCATTGAATATAATTCCTGATCAGTTAAATCCCAAGACTGGAAACATGACTATCCTATCTTTCACGAATATATTCAATAGACTTGGGAAAATAGACATAGTGATAACTGTAAAAAATGTTGGTGAACATTGCATAGAATAATTGCTGCATGTGTCCTACCTAGATTCTGCTCACATATGTTACAACAGAATGCCATTTTTTGATTCCTCTTTGAAATTCATTACCCTCTCTGAATCTTCAAATGCAACTATTTATTCCCCATCCTGTAGAAGTAGTCTGCTGAAGCTATATTATACAAAGAATAATAGAAAAGGAAAACTATTGTGTCTATAAATCCATAAATAGTAAAAATATATGAGGTTTGTGTGAATTAACTGTATAATGCACATAGCATTAAAAATGTATATTATGGATGCAGATTCTCATTTGGGAAAATAAAGAAAAACCCCCACCTAATTGACAAAGTTGGAAGGTAACTTCCATTATTCAAATACATCTTTTATTTATAGCTTTATTGGTACAGAATTCCCCAGGATGCTTCATACTTAATCAAAAACTGTAATCTTTGTGGTCAAGAGTTTTGTAGATATTGTTCAACACCTTTAATTTAGTTTGTATACTTCTCCTACCTGAAGATATAGTAGTATGGTAACTTTTAAATCAGTTGGCACAGAACATTACAAAGAATGCCATGCTTTCAAATTCTGCACAATGTGAAGCAAACATTAGTTCTAATTTTTCAAGCAGTCCAAAAGGCAAGATGGTGTAATTTATTTTTCCCATTAAAAATTTCCAATGTAGCTAAAATTCATGGAGCACTTTACCTAAACAGGCTCCTTTGACCGTGGCAATTGTTGAGACTGAGGTACACTTGTGTCAAATAAGATTAGTCCACATTTCCTATATCAAATAGCTCTGCATATATAGTACAATGTTCTTGACTCTTAGTGTCTCTATGGTACATTACCCTCTTTAAATCTGATGCATAGTCAGTTGTTCCTCTTCTTGTATTTTTCCCAGCTTGGCATTATTCCTATGTGTGATGCTTTGTACTTTATTGAACTGAATCTTTTTCTCGCTTTTTTTTTTTTTTTTAAATTTTAGATTACTTTTTCAATTTGTCAAGGTTACTTTCAATTCAAATCCTATTCAGTAAAGTGCTTGCAGATGCTTTCAGCTTAGTATTGTCTGCAAATTTAATAAATGTACTCTCTATTCCATCATCCAGATCCTTAATGAAAATATTGAATAATACTGGATCCAGGAGAGGCCCTGTGAAATCCCACTCAGTATTTCCTTCCAGCTTGACAGGCAGTAACTGCTCTAATTATAGCTCCACATTCATGGTGCACTGCAGTTGCAATAGTGTAATCCAGATTATTTAATTCTTACTTTATTTGTGAATATGGTACATAAATCTGGCAAATGCTTTAAGGCAATTAACATGTATTATATCTATTCTTTCAAAGTATCAGTAAGGCCTGGTCACAAAAATTTCCAGTCATAAGTTGGTAGCTTCTCTTTTTTCATAATCAGGTTTTGACAAATTCTTATTATACTTTATACTTTCCACAAAGAAGTTCTCAGTATGCATCCTAATGTTTAGCTGCAAAATCTCTCTTTTGGTTTGTTTGTTTGTTTGTTTTGCTAATTCTTTCATTATTTTTCAGGTACTTTTGCAATTCCTTGTAAAAAGTTTTTGACTTTACAATCATGACTAATTGCGGTCATGATTGTCACCAGCCACATTATCATCTTACTATTGAGCCTTTTATGAAAATGCTCTGTGAACTTCTGCTGGCAACCTCTCCATGACTTTTTAGAATAGTGTCACTTAAATACTGTCTCCACACATTTGAGATATTCCTCAGTTCTCAGTTTTACTTGTATGAGTTAGTTCTCACTCTTTGCAAAACTTCTTGAATTTTTTATCATGTTTTATTTACCCAACTACCACCACACCTCTTAGTTTTAGGGTGTTCTTAAATTGTTCATATTGTTTGTGTTGTTCTTTCATGTGATAATGTTTAATGACTGGAAGGCTGGAGCCTCCCTCCTATGACTACAGCCTGAGAGAGTTTGGGTTTTTCAGCCTGGGGAAGAGCAAGTTCCAGAAGGACCTTGGAACAGCCTCACATGTCCTGGAAGAGTACTCTCCTTCAGGGAAGGATTTCAAAAGGGCATGTAGCAACAGAACAAGGGGGAATGGCCTTGAGATGAAGGAAGGTAGGTTTAGATTAGATATTGATTAGATATTAGAAAGAAATTCTTTTCTGTGAGGGTGGTGAGACACTGGAACAGGAGGAGTTTTGCCCAGAGTTGTGGATATCATCATCCCTGGCAGTGCTCAAGGCCAGGTGGGTGGGACTTTAAGCAACCTGGTCTAGTGAAAGGTTTTGGAAAGGGAAAGGTTTTGGCAAAGGATTTGGAACTAAATGATCCTAAAGTTCCCTTTCAACTAAAACCATTCTATGATTCCATGATTCCATGGTATTTTTAAGAAGCTTCCAACACTTCTGTTTTCTTTTATTAAAATGAATGTTAATATTTTATTCTAGTGATGTGCCCATGAGTTCTGAGTAGACCAGCGGCTGTGTCATGAATAAAAGGCTTCAGGTTCAGAGAACCTGACTGTGAAGTATTTGAGGCACTCCTGGCACAGCCTCAGTAGGGCCATGGAGCATGGCTTCATAGTACCCAGTAAAACACAAGGGAAGAATATGCAGTAAGAATTTACCTAAATATGTTCCTGGTCTAAGAGATAGCAAAACCTGCATGAAATTTAGTGGGAACAAAATTAAATAATTTTCAAATGCCAAAGTATGTATTAACAAATGCATTTACAAATTATATTTTGTGTTCATCATTCAGAGAACAGGAAATACAATTTAATTTAAGAGCTCTTATCTTCAGCCACTAAATGACATATCTTGATTAAAACAACTTGCAATAAATTTGAAAAAAGCACTCTCAAAAAAGTTTTATTTCACTGGCATGTGATACAGCAATTTCTGATGGAACAAAAAATTCATGTTGAAAGAGTATATGGTGTAATTAATTATTGGAAGGCTAAGAAATCTTTCAAGTTTACAGCAGTTTACCAAATCAAGTTTAATCAGAAGAAGGAATGACTTGAAATTGTATATGATGCTTTAGTGATCCAAAGGCAACTTTTCATTTTGAATGTTGGGATAAATTGAACCTGAATTTTTTAGGAAAATCTATAAAACAAGAATTTTGGTTAAATAAAAAGATGGATTTTTGAACTTGCATGATTAGCATTAAATTGCTCTTCAGTTAGAATTCATTTTATCTTAACTTTAGCCTCAGGAGGAGTAAATTATTATCCTTGGGTGTTGCTGGAGGCAATGGTTTCTTTACAAATGGTCAGCTGATACTTTTTTTTGCTTTATTTTTCTTCTGATTCAAATTAAAGAAATCTAGCACAAGATAACTATGAAATAAATGATTATAGATAAAATTCCTCTACTTTCATCTTAGCTTTTTAATTTATAAAGGTATTCAGAAATACATCTAAAACATTTGTAAAAAATCTATTAGAAATATCTTAAATTTTCTAGCTTTGACACAGTTTTTATGATGTTTGGCATTAGACAAAAACTGTCATCCTAAGCCTTTTAGGAAGTCTGAAGTAGTTCAGGAATTGTTAAAATGAGTAGATTTTAACATCTGATTCAACAAGTTAAAATCAATCAAAAAAAGTAGTTGTCAGAACAAATAATTTCAAAGATGCAATTTAAAGGATGCATGAAAAAATCATCTCTGATATTCTCAGATGAAAATTTGGAAAACATCTTTGCTACCCAAGCTGCTTCCAGCTAAGTAATGAGTCACCCATGAAAATAAAACTCCAATTACTTTGGCAGATTCCTCATTTACAAATGCCTTATAGTAATGCCAAAATCTGTTCCACTACTCTCAAGATCAACTTTAGCTATGAAAATGATGTGAAATTATAATATTCATCAGAATTCTCTTAAACAGAACATACACTCTGAGAAGTAATGCATACAATCTAATTTTTTCGATAAATAAGGTTACAAAAAACTGTAGTTCGGTTGATGACATTGCCTTCACTGAAAATAATATTTTCTTATTAATTTCCACATATTCAAGGTTTAAAAATAACTGTAAGTCTCAAATAAAAGTGCTATGCAGAACAATGTCATGTAGGCTATCATTAGGGAAATGTAAATATGTCAGTCTCACCTTTATTCTTGTAGCAAAATTCTTCACAAACCTACAGGGATTTGTTTTCAATTACTTTTCTTTATCTGTCTTTCTCTGGGATTGAAGATTGATATTAAGGGGCTGTTTATACATTTCTTTGGCTATGTATTTAATGTTTACATTTTAAAAGCTTTATTGAGTATGGTAGCATCTGCTGGAAAAGCAAGGGAGAGCAAATCTTTAGTGGCAAGACCCTCATGTAATGTTTTATTACAGTTACTGTTAGTGCAAGCTAGCTTAACAAGATCATGAAAACTAGTTTCCAATTCTCATTTTTAGCTACTTGATAATATTAATGGAAAATATGCAAGAACACAGACTCCATGTTTGAAAAAAATTAAAATTCTCACCACATCTCTGAATTTATTTATGATAATTTGTACATCCCAACTATTCACAAGATGGACTTCACTAGTGCAAAACATGCTTCTGTCCCTTCACTTGGGAATGCAGCAAATCTCTTGCTCAGCTCTTGACACTGCTGTTTGCACCCCAAAAGTGAGCCATACAGAGGACATCCTTAGATGCCTCTGGAACTCTGATTCCCAAGAGCTCTGGTTGTATAACTTGGCGTGTGCAGCCTTGGAGCATGAGGCTTTGCCTGTCTGCAGTGGGAAACTGAAAGCCTCTGGGTTTTTCTTTTGGGTAAAACTTTTTTTTCAGCCTTTCATAATTTTTTCGTTTTCTAGCAGTGCATAGTCATTTGAAACAATCAACAACATCAACAAATCCCTTGCAATGCAACATTAATAAGTATGTTATTTTTGTCAGACATGCGATGATTTTATGTTTGCTAAATAGCAGCTGTTGTATTTAGTTCTGGACCATAAAAAAAATGAAACCTAGCTTCTGAAGCCAATATTTATGTATGGAGAACTGGTATTGTAGCCAAGTATTGTGGTGTTTGTCCTCCAAAAAAAAAATCAAATAGCACCATCAAAAAATCTAATCACAGACAAGTGTACATTCTAAGTGTTTTTATTTTATACTGCAAATTTTGTATTCCTTTTTAAGCTGCAAACTACAGTCCCAGAAGGTTTTTAGCATCTAGAAGGTCTGTCCTTGAATGGGTTATGCTGAGCTTAAGTGGGTTACACTAAGGAGAGATTTCTACAACAACCATGGATCAAGATTTAAAAGACTGAGGAGCTAAACATAGGCCAGCTTCTTTTAGCACATGAAATATTAGAAATTGGATTTTGAATACATTATTTACACTTCATCCAGAAATTAGGTGGTTGGCAGTTATGCATGTGGAGGTTTTTCCAGTTGTGGGTTTATTGCATTTTGTGTGTATAGACATGCAAACAGATTCTGTGCAGCCTCAGCTCAACACTGTTCTTCCAATTGAAATTCTGGGGAGTTGAGGCAAGGTTGAGAAGGAATGTGGAAGGAAGATAAGGAATAAATTAAAGAGTGGAAGGTAAACCTTGAACTGATACTACTTTCATTACCCTGAGGCTTATTTATTCTCCAAAGATCAGATCCTACAAATCTTGTTGAAAGTGATTTTCATAGGAGCTTGTTTTAAGGAACATAAGTAGAATCTTAACTTTTTTTGTTGTATATGTCCATGTCCCCTTACCCTTTTCAATGCTTTTACAGTTTTAATTTCTAATCTGTCATCAAGTTATTAAGAATATTAGTTTCATTTTAAGAATAATTTAAGAAATAGCTTTTGTGTACCTGTGTGTAAATAGAACAAAATATCTTCTGAAATAACAACATAGAAGAAAGTGTTTTACTCCATTATGCAACAATTCACTTAAGAATAACTTTCTCATCACAGACTTCTGCTCAAGAAATTTATCCTGCCACCTACTTCACCATATGGAGCTTTAAGAGTGCTAAGTCACAGTAGATGTATCTGTAAGCATTTGTGACAGTGCTGAACACGTGCCTAAATCAATGAAGATGCAGAACCTGTACACACGTAGCACAGATAATCTGAGCACTACTTGCTTTTGGAATTTATTTGCTGTAGCAGGGCTTTAGACACTTTATATGTTCTCCAACACCATATCCTAATATAATTATTGTTCTGAGATTCAGGCTGCTGCTTTTCCAACCCAAGGTTTGATTTTCTTTGTTTTTGAAAAATATATTAACTTTTCTATTTTAAGTACCCTGGAGGAAAATATTTCATGGCCTTTTTTGAGATGCTGTTATCTTTCATCTCACTGATCTTGCAAATTTACAGCTGGGGATAAACACAGTTGTAATGGTAGAAAGGGATATTATTTCAGTACTTTAAGACTATACCTGTTTGTTTATTGTTTTTTAACTAATTAAAGAATCCCCAACATGTAAACAACAAATAACAATAATGTATAATAGCAGTAACTCATGTCTGAAATTTCTAAATGTTGAAAACCTTCTCTTCTCCCCTGTAAGCAGATATTCCTCTTCATTCAAAGTACTAGAAGAACAGGACAAAGAGAAATAATGCTATTCCATGCCATATAGAAAATCAGTTTGCACTCTATTTAATATGGTTAGAGATTTTTCCTGCAAAAAATAGTATTTAATATTTACCATTTCAATAGCCATTGTTAAAATTGTAACTACAGACCCACAGTTTTAGCCTGGCACACAGGGTATCATTTGGTTTTTTGGGGTTTTTTTTGGCTTAGAAAATCATGAAAGAGTTTGCTAATAAGAGGGTTTTCCATGTGCAAGCCTGAATTTTCTCAATTGCAAAGAATATGACTATTTTTAGTAAAATCGTAAGATATTTTGCTCTTGTCTTTTTATTTTTTTTATTATCGAGCTATAGTTCTTACATACTATAAATAATACAGTCCTGAAACAGCTCTAGATGGTAGTTTTATAATGGCAATACTGATCCCAAAAGTATGTATTTTTTATGTCAATTTTATTCCTGTTGTGCATGGAAGTCAAGTAACTTTCCATTTCACTGACAACTTGAAACATTTTTTAAAACAGATCTGTTAAATGCTTATTAGGAGCATATAAAACAATGAAGGTTACATATTATTCTTATAAGAGTAACCTTTATTAGTTTCCAGTTGAACAAAACCCAGTCTTAAGTTCAGCTGCATGCATTAAAAAGTCTCTCGACCAAAGAAGTATAAAGTGGCAAGGAATAAATTTTATGTTACTCATTAGGAAATTTGTTTTAATTACATCAGTAAAATAGACTTACCATGACAGAAATATAACTTCTTTCTGGTATTGCCATGCTTTTTTCTGCTTCAGTTAGCTATTTAAACAAAGCTTTGTACTCTTGCAGCAAGTTCACCTTCAGAGAATAAACTTTCTCACTGAGCAGCAAAATGTGTACATTTAGTTAAAATGGACTTTCCAGAAACATTTGAATGAACGGGGAGATTCTGAGCCAGCTTCTAGCAAAAGGCTTATCTACTGCCCCATGTGAAATCTCTGTATTGTTTTGATTAAAGCTTGAATGGAAAACTGCTGATCTGAGGTAGTACACATTATCAAAGACAAAGACAAAGCCATTTTCAACTGTGTACACTACAAAAGTGTTATTGGTAGAATAACATGAATTGTGTGCCATTCCTTGGGGTACAATATGTGCTCAGATACCAAGCATGCATGAATATTATTTCTACCCAATTTATTTGCTAGTACGCCTGATTTGCAAGGATTGAGTTTAGCAGGAATATCAAGCAATATGTGGGATAGCATTAGAGAAACTGTCATCTCTGACTTTTCACTTCTACACTCTTCCACAGTATACCAACTGCTTTAGTTTACTGTAACTTCACAGAAGTTCAGTTTGCTGTACTTTACACATTTTTCTGTCTTTTTTAGAGTCAGCTTAGAGTACTAACTCCATCAGTCTTGGTTATGACAATGCAAGGCTGATTTTTTTTTTTTTTTTCTTACAACTGCCTCAAAAAATGCAGACTTGAAAAGCAAAATTACTTGGTTGATGAAAACAGTCATTCAGTGATGCAGACACCTTGATTTCAATTGAACCACACGATTACTGAAAAGGGGATCTTTTAACAAGGTTAGCATTGCTTTACTGTTATTCAGTGTTATACTTCATGTGAAAATGCATTTCAAATCTTTTAACTTTCCAATTAATGGCAAATCAGCCCAAGAACAAAGACAGGTTTTGAAATTTTTCACTGCCCAGCTCAAACCTGTGAGGCAATCAAACTGTTCTGTGCTTCTCCTGATCCACATTTGTAAATGAATAGAAGATATGCAGAGCCACACGTGGTAAGCATGTTTGGAATAAACAGTAGCCCCTGGTAGAATTCTTGCTGTTCAGTGCTCTTGTTTAAACAGCAATGTTGAATCAGAACACACAGTAAATCAAGAACTTAATAAAACAACAAAATTGATAATTCTCTGCATAAGACTGTTTATTTTTAGTTTACATTTTTATGGGAATATACTTTCCTTTTATTTTCTTTTTTTAATATAATAAATTTATACCAACTCATTCCCTAACTGATGCAGCTCCAGAAGGAGGCAAGCTGTTGTCTCTATACCACTGTGCAGGAGCCAGCTCCTGACAAGGCTATAAAGGGGACATTTTCTGCCAACTCAAAATATTTATCTTCTGGAAAATTCTTTGTAGCATCTGTGAAACAATGCAGTGAGTATTTCTCATGGCCTTATGACAGTCTCATGGTTCAGCCCATGCTATAGGCACTTCAAGCTTGTCCCAGCTGACTGTGACACATCATTCCTGCTGCTCTGGGGGTTCACCTAAAAGCAGAGGAGATCAGAAATGATCCTACAAGGGCCTTGTTGCCTGTCCCAAAGGTATTGGCCCCAGTGGCTGTCCTGAAGTCAGACTGGACTGCTTGGGAGTAAGAAAAATGTGAATATGAAATACCAACTCCATGAGACACCGAAGCGTCAGGACCAAATCAAGATCTCTCAGGTCAGGGAATTGCAGAGAACTGTGTAGCCATGGCATCTAAAAATCACATCTTGTTTGTCAGAGCTGGTCTGGCAAAAATATCATTGTCCTGGTACAGATTTTTAAGCTGGAATTTTAGCAGTGTTTCCACGGAGACAGAACAACCCCATTGATTTAAAAAGAGCTGTTACTGATTGGCAAAAAAAGAAGAGTTAATTAGAGGAAGGTCAAGGTGGCATATACTCCATTATAATAAGCGAACTCTGAATATTACTTTAAAAAGGCAAGTCAAATAGTCCTTTAAAATAAGGAGAAAAAAAAAAAAAGAAATATTACTTTCCTCTATCTTAAGCACAATTTTAAAGAAGTGCTCAGTGACAGCAACAAAATTCAGCTAGCAGATTGCGACACTGGAATGGAAATGCCCATGTATGTGTGTCCAGGTGGAAACAAATACACACCCTGTGTAGGATCTGTTTGGTGCAGCCTAGAAGGTACAGCCCTGACAGTTCAGTTCCACATGGACACTCACACTGGGGCTGCTGAGCATCTCTAGGTTCTATAAACTGCACTGATTGTATTTTCACTGCCAGTAATGGACAGCTGGTCATCTTAAACTGTGAGCCAATACTTACTTAAAGAACTCTAAGGATTTATGTTATAAGCTTGTTGTAGGTTTCTAAACCCACTTTTTATGGCATTGTGGGGCAGGAGCAAACTTGTTTTCCAGCTTCAGTGCTGGGTCCAGAAATTACTATAGATATCCAAGAATTTGAGATAAATTAATGTTAGAAAGAAGGATATTTTTTTCTCTAATTTCTGTCCAGTGAGCTGATGATACATTTGAACTTTTAAGTGATCTTTAAAGACTGTATCTATCTGGAGAAACATTTATTTTCAAATTAATTAATTTCTTTGTTCTGCTTTTGCAACGGATTTTTTTAAAAAAGGGGTATTTTTGCAATAATTCTATGTGTCTATAAATTATTCTGACAAAATAATACTATTTTGTATTCATGAGCTTTCCTTTAATTTGGTGTGCCATGGTGATGTTCTGTATTTTATTTAAATTTTTGGGGATGAACAGTACACTTTAAAAAGAGAAAAACATCTGCTCAGACTTTTTGGAGTAAACAGGTATGTTTTGAATAGGAGGTAATTCTTGAACAGTGTGCAATTATCTTAATATCTCTAAGCAAGGTAACTTCACAGACTACAATAAAAATATACAGAAATTGAATGAAACCTATAAAAGATATTAAAAGAATCCTTCAATAAGTATCTCCCTGTTTAGAAACAGATTAAAAATAATAAAAAGCTATAATGACTGGTATTAAGAAGAATGTTAACTACTAGCAATGCAGGAAGTGTTTCTTTAGGATCAGGCTGTACATATAGTAAAGTAGGAGAATTTTTTATCTCACAGGTGCTTGCCTGTTTCTGCTCACACCATGTGTAGCATTTGTATGAATCATTTGGCATAACAAACAATTTATATATAGACAAGCACATTTAAAAACAATATCTGAAATTACTTTTTAATTAAGGTGGATGTTGTTTCCCATAGCTACAAGCTTTATTATTATTATTATTATTATTATTATTGAATAATAAAGCTAGACTTTTGTTTGTTTTTTAAAGGCTGAGGATTGACTTTGTAAGATAAAAATTATTTTTACACAGCTATCATGGGATAACAAGGTAGCAGTGAAGCTGGTTATGGAATGTCCTGTGATGTAATCATCTAATATACAGTACAGGCTACTTTATGTTCACTTCCCCAAAGCAATTTCATTGCTTGAATTCTGAGAAGCCTTACAGTCAGTCCATTGCAAATCTTTTATTAGAAGTCTGTGGTTAAACCCCTGAATTGTGCTTAATATTCTTCTGTGTTGCTTACAACTAAAAACTAAGTAACAGCTAGGACAACAAGGAAGAAGGGGTCTTTTACTCTATTTAACTGTTCTTCCCTTTTTCTCTGTCCTCAATTCTGAGAGATGATTGGCTTAATGCAGAAAATCTACTCATTACTTTTGAGCTATACTGAAACAGATATGGTTTCTAATTATAAAAATTAGGGCAAAATATAAATTCTTAAGGCAGCCTGGTACAAAACAAAATTTTAAAAACCAAACAAACTGTAAATAGACAAAATCTCACTCTGTTTTTGACCAGTTTTTTCAATTAACTCTGTAATTATTCTGTGTAAGGAAATTTCACTATCATCTAATGGAGATAGAGTTAATAGGTATAGATGGAAACGGAATTAAGTATTTAATTTCATACTCACCATTTTCAGTGTTTCTGCACTGGTAAAGAGAAAGCCAGAAAAAATGTAGAAACCAGTATCTCTGGCCTCTGTGGAGGTATACATATCCAAAAGACTGATTTTTAGTTTTTTAACCGCTATTTCCAAAATATCTCTTAGTTGTCTCACTATAGGGACAGCCTATAGGGAATTGTTCTGCATCTATACCAGGTGCAATACAAAAAGAAGCAGTTCTACCTAATTCACACTTAGACATGAGAAATGAGTGGAAAAGCAGACCTCAAATTAAAAGAAAGAGCAATCTCAGAGTTATTCTACTAGTCAGCATCAGGACCAGGAAGAGAAAGGATCTCTTGATTTTCACTGTAATATTGTGGGGTTTAGGTAACAAAATTGTTATTATTTTTAATAAAAACTAATAGCTAGTTTGGTTAAAGAAGCACCCTGAAAGGTTCCATTTGTTTTGCAATGTATCTATTTTTCATTTTAATGTAGAAGCTGATTGTTCCACAGGATCTGAGTATCCACATTCCTTTGATCAACTGGAAGTATCTGGGAAAAGAAACAAATATTCCATGGCTGTGCAGCATGAATCAGTGTCTATTGTGCTTTTCCAAGGATAAATATTCTCAACAGAAATAATTTGGTTATCTGATGTACAGACCAACTAGTTTCACATGCTAGTTCCATAAAGCAAAGAAAAAAACCCAACAAAAACCCTTCTTTTATTACACAGCAAGTGTATTTGCAAGTGGAGATAGATCTATAAAATCTTCTATAAATTCAGGGTAATCTTTGCCCAGACATAATCTCTTTTACAAAGTGTAAATTTCAGAAAGGGATGGCTATTACATGAATAAAAATCTCAACATTTCAGTAAGAATATTCATTAAACTTCCTTTTTTATGCTTTTCTCTTAGCTAGGTTGGTAGAATACAATTTCTCTTAGCTATCTGATCTATCTATTGCAAGGGAAAGCTGCTGCTCTTTCTATTCCTATGTTTTCTTTGCTTTTGAAAATGCATAAATTAAAGGAAGCCTAAATATAACTAGAGCATTGAAATAATATTTTCTGCATTAAAATTATTAAGCATATCTACTAGTTTTCTGCAACATATTCAGTCCCGTTCTTGTTTTTATATTATTTTGCCAAGGCCATAGCTTTGGTTTTGATGCTATGGTTCCAGTCCAAATACCCATTGAAGTGATTGAGACTCTACTTTTTATATAGTAGGTACTGGATTATGCTCCAGTAGCCCAGTGGGGAATTAGAAAAGCAATTACTTTTATTAAGAAGCTTAATTCAATGAAAAGACCTTTTCAAGGAACTTAATCTCAACTGACAGCTCATTGTGCCATTAAAAAGTAATGTACTAGGGCATCAGCAAACCAAAGTGTGGCTTCTTTGCAAGAGATTTTACAGTAAGTGTTAATGGTTTTTTCTTTTTTTGTGAATTATGCAACTTGAATTTTTGATCTATTCAATGAGTTCAGCTGGGAAAATTGGACATTTTCTAACTGTAGCATTACTTACTGTTTCCCAGGCTTGACAATTATTCTGAATGCCTTTTAGGTGTTTTTCAAATATGTTTTTCTTAGGAATTAATATTAGACACTTCTATTCAGGTGCATCGTTTTTATGCAGATGTAGTATCTATGATTTTCACAAGTTACTATAGTTTACTTTTCAGCACTGTTTATCTCAGGATCAATAAAACCTTGCTGTCTGCTTCCTGGAAACTGTATCATCTTTAGGTGTCGTACTGCATTTAATACCAAATATTACAAAAATAGCATAACTTCTTTACGGGCCTAACAGATATTTAAAGCAAATATCTAAGCCATTGTTATATCCTTTTCTAGCTGTGATTAGTAGAAAAAAGGATTACAGACTGAGAGTGTTATAACGTGAGGAATTTCTCTTTGTTCTTATCTTCCATATATACTATATATTCTACCTAATTTATAACTCGTTAAATAAACTTCATATTTCTCTTGTGTTTCCAGAACATTTTTCTCTGTTCTCTTTGTCATTATTTAATTTCCTAAAAATATTGGAAGTTAATATGAGTTAATATTGGAAGTATCCAAGATCAGGCTGGATTTGAGCAACCTGGTCTGGTGGAAGATGTCCCTGCCCATGGCAGGGGGTTGGAAACAGTTGATCTTTAAGGTCCCTTCCAACCCAAGCCATTCTGTGATCTAGTATTTTACCTGTGTGCATCCATCAGTTTTTCTCTGACCTCTTTATTTAAGGTTGTCTTTCTACTTTTTGCATATAGTTCATTGGTTTCATTTTTTTTTTCTTAAAGCAAGAATAAAGTACATTTATATATTAATAAGTAACAAAGATCTCTTAGTTTTCATATATCTAGGGTCCCATCTGGAGCTTCTAATGCTGGAAAATGAAAATCCCACCACCTTTCCATGAATATTCACTAATATGGACTAATTCCTCCCAGTGTATCCTGAATGGTGTAATTTAATAACTTCTAATTGACTACAGTTGTGACATCTAATTAAAAATTTAAATTAAGGTGAAGGATTTTAAAACTGTAATTGAGGTCTTTTCATTTGCTGTGGTTTTCAGTCTAGTCAAAGCTCAGTATTTTCTCCTAAATGCAGGGCACTTTTTCCTTAGAAAGGAGAGAAGCAGCTCTTGTGTACTTTTGCTTCTGATAAAATTTGCAAATTTGGTCATTTTGGGAATAGACTGATCCCTCATGCTGAGGAAGTAGCTGAGTTATTTAAGAAGTAGCTTTTAGCAGTTTGTGGCTGTATCTGCATACTAAAATTATTTTGCTGAAAGCATTTCTATTTAAAATGGAAATGTGTCATTGCATGGCCAACTTTGCCACAAGTCCTTAGTGGTATCTTGAAAAACCTGCAGAGATCTGAGTCTCTGGAAGGGGATGTACTGTACCTGTACAATATCATACTGGATCCTTACAGGTACAGAGGGTTTGTACACTGTAAGTCTCACAAATTCTTTTCTCCTGTCTCTTTTCAAGTGCTCCATGCCAAGTATTACCTCTCAGTGCTTTCAGTCTCAAAGAGACCTTGCACTGGCTCTTTGTAAATTGCAATCCTTGTTCCTTCGTGGAAGTGACCCAAATGGTCCCTGCTTCCCACTGTGTGCATGTGAGTCAGCTGACAGACCAAACAGAACAGGTAAATGCTTCACTTATGCTGAAACCTTCTTCCCAGCCAAGTTGCTAAACTAAGTGTCTCTTATCTGTTTAGCCACTGACTTTTATGAAGTTTACAAGAATTTATCATCCCCAGAGACTTCTCCCCATCCTAGGAAAATACTATGAAGGAGCATGGATGCATTTGTAACAGCGTCAGCTGTTTTAAGGTTTTCTACTAAAATCAAATGAGGATTAGTTAAAACGCTGTTATATCAGAGAATTATAGAAAGGTAAGGGGTTAGGAAGAGACTTAAAAGATCTTGTAGTTCCAAGGCTGTAGAGTTGTCATTGTCTCTCTGCCTCGGCCAGCCCTGACACCACAACAGGAAAGGGTAGCGGGATGAACCTCGCTGATCCCTTGGGTTCTTGTTTGCCCGAAGGAGTCAAGCAACGACAGCAGGAAAGAAAGAAGGACTCTGCTCAGGGTTAACTACTGGCTTTATTCATCCCCCAGTGGGGATAACCTCAGTTCAGGGTATCTGCCTCAGCAGACACCCCTCAGCAGAAGTGACCTCTTCGCAGAAAGAGCAGGAAAAGGTGGGAAACCCCCAAAAGTAACATCTTTTACTGGGGAGAGGAACTCAGGGATGGGTTTGACTGAGGACAAATCAGGGATCATGTGGGTATGGCTCTGCAGGTAAATGACACATATTATAACAAATCAATAACTTGGCTGGGGAGACAGCTGAAGTCTTGTCCAATCACTTGGGGCCCTCACTGGAACTTTCTAGATTTTTGGGAGAGACCCCAAAGTGACAGACAAGACCCAGGGGCTGGATAACTTATGATTGACATATAACTGGGATTGGGGTAAAACCAAAAAGGGTGGAACATGGGTGACATGGGGCAAACCATTACAACTTACAAAAAACAATATAAAACAAGGAAAAAATACATACATAAAACTGATAAAACAAAAAACACACCACTACACATGGCCCTCTCCTTTAAGCAGGGACAGCTGTCACTAGGCCAGGCTGCTCAAAGCACCATCCAGCTTGGCCCTGAACACGGCCAGGGTTGGGACATCCACAACCTCTCACAATGGGGCAACCTGTTCCAGTGCCTCATCACTCTCACATTAACAAATTTCTTTCTAATATCCAACCTAAATTTCCTCTGCTTCAATTTTTACCCCTTAATCCTTTGTCCCATCATTGCAGTTCCTGACTAGAAGTTCCTCTATGTAGGGCCCATTAAGATTCTGGAAAGTTGATATGAGGTTTCCATGCAATATTCTCCTCTCCAGGCTGAACAGTCCCAACTTTCTCAGCCTGAAATATGTCTTAGTTTTCTAACAGTAAAATCAGCTTTGCGTTAAATATTTTGTCACCTCTGTTAAAAGCTGAAAGTTCTTTTAAAAAGCAGAGTGCCATTTGGATAAGGCCTAAATTTACAGACATCTCTAAAAATAAATTGAATTGTAGCTTTATGATGACCATCATTGAATTAAAAATCAAACCAAAACCAACAAACCAGATACAATAAAACAGGGATTATTGAACTTTGACAATTGCAAGCTGTGTGTCTATTTTGTGAAGGTGGTGAGGAGCTGGAGAAGTCCCTATGTATATCTTACTCCAGAACCCCACACACCATACCAATTCTGACGGTTGCAGCACTATTTGGGATTGTTGAACAAGATGATATCTCCCTTTCCCCTCCACCAGTCCTACTTCACTCAGTGTCTATGTCAGGTGAAGCTTCCTACAGAAGAATCAGGGATCAATCAATGAAGAGTAGAAGTGGTGCATAATGTCTGAAATTCCAACTCACGAGTGCTAAAACACTGCACCAAGAATAACTGTATGCAGGTGGATGACTATTCATGCATATGCAAATGCACAATATCAAGGAGATAGTTTCCAGATAATAAGCCTGAATATATAAGTGATAGAAATTAGCAAAATTTTCAGCATCAGGATTGATTTTTGTTCTGAAAGGGGCTGTGCATGTTTATTCATGTTAGCAGACAGAAGTAATTCTGTTCAAGACAGTTTTGAAAA
This sequence comes from Zosterops lateralis, assembly GCF_965231275.1. Classification (NCBI taxonomy): domain Eukaryota; kingdom Metazoa; phylum Chordata; class Aves; order Passeriformes; family Zosteropidae; genus Zosterops; species Zosterops lateralis. The sequence goes on along the minus strand of NC_139762.1, from coordinate 29,953,785 downwards.
TAAGAGCTAATCAAAGTGTTTGTTATACATTGAAACTCAGCATTGCAAAGCTATTAAAACTAAAATATTATAAAAACTGTTATAGAGATTAAAGAAAACAGAAGAAGCATTAAATTAGTTGGTATACTCAGAGTGCAAAAAAATTAGCCTATAAAGTTAAACTAAGGAAGTAGCAAATGCATGCATTGTATTTACTGTTTGGTTTCCTGGTTTTGGTTTCATTTAGCTTTTAGAAGCAAACATTTCCTATGCCACACAGCTATAAGGCTGTAGTTCATAAAAGATAGGTGAATATACACAGTTCCATGGACTCATTTTATGTTAGAGATCGAACAAAATTTGCTATTTCATTCTGCTGGCACTGTATAAGTATGCACATCAGAGATACTCCTTGCTCCAGATAATTTCAGTCTAAAGAAGTAAAACATATATAAGGAGCTAAAAGGCTTGCTGTAAAATAGCATAAATGATTGATTAGATTATCTAGGCAAACACTTAAAATGAAGTTCCAAGTATGTGGTCCTTGCATCTTGCTGTTTAATGCTAAATTCAATATGTTTCTTCTTCTTTAAAACTTAGAAACCTGATGTTGCACATATTTATATATCCAAAATGGCTCTAGTCTCCATGATTGAGACATCATGGTAATTTATGGAAAAGTTGAACTAGAGTCAAAAGAAAATTCAAAAAGAAGCATAGTAATTTAAACAATTTTATCTAATAGACATTTCAGGGCATCTCCAACAGATATTCACATCATCTTAAAAGTGTCACCATTCTTTTATTTTTTTTTTTTTTTTTAATTTTTCAGGAAAATGATAAAGTGACATCAAAATTAGAAGTTGTTTCAAGCATTTTCTGAAGGGGTTCAAGGTCCTCTCCTCCACTATGCCAGAATTTTAACATTCAATCTGGTCTTGGTGGAATCTGTCTCTGTCACTTCTTTTGATTTAAAGAAATTTTATTATATCAAAATTTGATTCGAAATATGGCTTTATAGACCCCCTAGGTGGAAAAGCACCCTGGAATCCAGAAGAAACAGAAAGTAGAATCAAGTTCTTGGCCCTAAGTAGGAGTATCTGTACAGTACCATTCCTCTGTTTTGTCCAATTCATCTTTTCTGTATTGCTTGGCATTCACAGGTAGTGAGGATGATGAATTATCTTCCTGTGAAGGAAGATTTGCAGATTTGTGAGCCTTCAGGAAGAGAAGTCTGAACTTGGCCACTCAGGTCACGTACTTAACCACTGGGCAACCCTGGGCAATCTGCTCCTGGTGACAATGATTGAGCCAGGAAGGTTGGATCAGATGACCTCCAGAGCTCCCTTCCAACCTCAGCTGTTCTGAGATTCTCCTAAGTTTTTGGAGCATTACCTCTTTGACTTCTGGCATTATTTCTGAGTGAAAAATCAATTTCCCTGTGGCTTGTACGGACCTTGAGTATTTACTGTGAGAATGATTGAAATGTGTTTTATATTTAGTCTCCTGAAGGAGATATGAAAGAAAATGGCCCACTGGTGGCCTAGGCATTGATCTATTATCAACAAAACTAAGAAATTTGTGGACATCTTTGAAAATAGAACTTTAGTAACATGGGGATTTTTTTTTTCCTTCTGACTGAATACTTGAGGTTTGTTGTGTTAAAGGAAGATTTTAAAAATTGCAATTTTAAGTCACAGTGCTGATTTTACATGTGTAGATCTTGGATTTCAATGTCAAATAATGGACCAATATCTAAGCTCGCCACTGAGTGCTTTGCTCACAGGATGCTGCTGCTCTCAAAAACAAGTTCCCTTGTTTTCATCCTATTTATATGGTGTAAGTCTAGAGTAAACTATGTTGATATCTGTGACAGTACAACTAGAAGAGAGCTTAGATTTAACATCTTGTAAAACATTATTCAAAGGCCAAACTACATTGATAAATTTCTAAAATTTTCCCTGGAAGCTGTATGTGAATCTGTTCTCAGAAAAGTGAGTGGAATGAGTTTTTTGTTACGTACATGTTCAAAACACTAAAAGACATGAGCATTTTAACAATAGTAGAAAGTATTAAGAATAGAAATTTTATTAACTTTTAACAAAACCGAGTTACTTGAAGTATGTGCAGTGTAACATTAATTTGTATATTACATTTAAATACTTTAAAATATATCAGTGAGCAAAGACAGCAGCATCAAGTACATAAAAGTAAAATATATGCTTCTTTAGGGATCTACTTTATTTTAGATATAACAAATATCTTTTATTGAATTGTTATAAAATATGTTGTTCAACTGATTTAAATAGATCCCTGACATTTAAAAAAAAAAAAAAAAAAAAAAAAAAAAAAAAAAAAAAAACACCTCAGATGAAGAAAAAGGAAAATCTTAAATTTCACCAAAAACTATATATGAAATCTGAGATTTAAAGGCTATATATAGACTAGGTGCTAACTAGCCCCTATTTGCCACTATTGTTTTCTTTCTCTGATTGCCTTGAATCCACTAAAAGACTGCTGGTGGCTTCCTTGTTACTAACTTGAAGAAAAAGTACTCATAATTTTTTTTTATTGTTCAGCCCACCTTTTCTGCTTTCTTCACCTAAATTTCAGTGATACAAGCCATTTCTGGAGATGTTCTTCTAAATTAATTCCATCAGCCTTCTACTTTCTTTTACAGTAATTAAATGTAATTAGTTCTCTCTTCTCTTCTCATTTTTTTTCAATTTCCTTTTAGATATAATTCTTCTTAACTATTTCTAATTTATTTCAGCTTTTTAGTTCTGTTCACTTTCAGCAATAATAATATACATACCTCTTGAGTATGTAGAACAATAGTACCTAACCCTAAGTCTTGATACTGATTGCGTTGTTAATTATTCTCATCAGTCAGGCATACTCATGCTAATATAGTTTGATATATAACTCTAGCTTACTAACATAGTATATATCCTTCTATATGTTTTTTTCCAATTTTTTTTTTCTTCTGAACACATTTAATGAAAATGCAAATGAAGTAGGGCTAATTCGTTAGGTCTAACTCATTAGAAATGCAAGTTTTGAATTTTTTTAGTTCACTCGAATGTTTTATGACAGGTTATACTCAAATATTGTGAATGACAGGCATATGTGTACTTTTTAATTTCAACCCTACTTTAAAATAATTTCTTATAATTCTTGTTCTTTTTCTGAAGCTGAATTTTTATAGGGTGCTTTTTCAAGCTAAGGAAAATTGTAATACCATTAGCTTGCTATGTATTCCTTTTCCTTTCTGTTCTTTCCTTATGCTGCATCAACCAGGAAAATGTTGCCATTTTCTTTTATGGTTTATACTAAATGCTTTCCATTTTCATAGAAATTTCTAGATTAAATTAAACCCATTTTTCTCTTCATTATTGATTCATTAGTTCTTCAGTCCACTATGTCTGTACTGATACTTGTTTGATTATAATCCGCAAAAGTTCTATACTGCCCGTGGCAGACATATATTTTGTTCTGTTACCTCTGTCAATTCATGAATCTAGGGAAGAGTAGCTGGGCTAACTTCTGTTTTTCTCATCAGAAATAATTTGAGGAGATGATTCTTATAAATTTCTCCTGCATATTTATTTTTAAGACATGACATCCCACTGTTGGCCTTTCATTAATCTACCCACGCGAAGCAAATGTGCAGGCATGATGTTTAACATAACCAACATGACCAAAGCAGAATTTAGAAGAAATTTAGAAAACAGAGGAAGAAAGACACTACACTTAGGAGTTCCTCAGTATCTTTCATTTTGTATTTTAGCAACAGGAATGATCTCTTCACTAGATGATTACCATGAATGAACTAAAATCATCTAAGTTTAATAATTTTGTCCATCAGTTCTTTTAACAATTACAGAGAATATATTATGTTTCAATTCCTCTTGAACTAAGTTTAAACAGTAACAAAAAGCATTCCTGTAAAAATTAGACTGGTCATTGAACACTAAATAGTGATTCTGCAATATGTGTTAAAATTCAACAAATGTTTAAGGACATGTTTTATCTTTTCATACAGTAGAGTAAACATACATATGGTAATTTATCTTAAAACTATAATTTAAAATTAAATGCATATTTGAGATACATAAATAAATATATCTCATTTTTTGATGTCTGCTGGCCATCTGCTTCTTTTTTATATCCTGCATATATATAGAATGAAATGTAGTGGAACACGAATTACTCTTATAATGCTACATCCAGAAATAGACAGTAATCACATTTTGCCCCTTACTTCCTGCCCCAGTTAGGTGCTAAAATATTTGTATAGAGCTTAATCGTCTTTACATTTTAGAGTTTCAGAACGAGTGAGCTGTTAGATGTCTACATCTTAAGTAATCTTTAACTAAATAATATCTCTTCAGACTGAGTAAACATGTCTCATTTAGTATGGCTAAGGGTTCATTCCTGCATCCAGTTGAAATAAGTAGTATCTTTTGTGTAGATTTCAGGAGCTTGTCAGCCCACTGCCCCATCATATTGCTGAAAATCCTCCCACTGACCTAAGGTTTGTCCAAGGTAGCCTGTTTGAAGTAAGAACAACAGAGGGGTAAAAAACCTGCATATGTACATAGAAGGTAAAGATGAAAATAAGTTGTAAGGAAAAAAGCTTTAAAATCATTGAAAGGTACTCTACTTCCTTTGTCTACTTCTTTTGTACTTGTCATTTCTTCCTTTTAAGCACTAGAGGTAATATGAAACCAGAATACGGACAAATCCATTAGTAATTTGAGCATTTTTACACCTATATTACACCTGTATTACCACTTGTTCATCTAGGATTGTCCAGCCTGGAAAGGAAGGATCTGGGGATACCTAACAGTAGCCCATGGAGTTAAATGCTTGAGTAGTCTAACAAGAAGCCAGAGATATGTTCTTCACAGTTATGCATGGTGGGAAGACATGGGGTTATGGACATAAGTGGAAATGAGAAGTTCAGACTTGATATATGAAAAAACAACTTCATCATGAGGATGCTCCAGCACTAATCAGTTGTCCACAGAAGTTATGCTCTCTCTGTCTTTTGAATAAAGCCCCTTAGTCTGATCTCAGATTTGATCCTAACTAGAGATGTCCTGAGAGTCTTTTCAGCCAGAATTATCCCATGATCCATTATTTGAGATGTAAGCTATAAAATACTGGTCAAAGGGGGCTAATAACACCCCTTGTTACTGCCCAGAATGGCACTGGTTTTCTTTTCTGCCAAGACTCAATGCTCGTGTTTTAGCTTGGTGTCTGACAAAACTCTCAGGGCTTTTTCAACAGAGTCGATCCCCAGCCCGGCCCCATCACTGAGGGGTTTTATTTCCCTAGTGCAGGGCTTTGCATTTCATAAGGTTCCTATCAGACCTTTCCTCCAGCATGTCTAGGTCCTTCTGGATGGCAGTCCTACCTTGGCAGGGGTTAATTAGTCCTCTCACCTGCAGACTTAAGGAATGAGTACTCCTGTGTGTCCTTCACATCACTGATAAAGATGTAAGGACATATCTTTTATCCTTAAAGATGTATTCCTGAGAAATGACACTTCCTATTGGCATTTAGTAGGAGTGCAGCCCTTTCACCACTACCCTCTTAGCCCAACCATCCAACCAGTTGCACATGTATCCAGTTTCCACCAATCCAGTCTGTTATGTCCCAACTTAGACAGGAGAATGTTGTTGGAATAAACATAGAAAGCATTGCAAAAGCCAAGATAAGTACCATCCACTGATACTTCCATTTTTCTCTCATCCATATATTCAGTCAGTTCATCACAGAGGACAATCAAATCGATCAGGCTAGATTTACCCTTAGTAAATTCATGTAGATTGTTCCCACGCATCCTGCTGTCCTTCATATGACTCAGAATGTATTCCAAGAGGAGTCAGCCTAGGATTCTCCCAGGGCAGAAGCAAGACTGACTGATACGTAGTGCTTGGATCAAGCAAATAATCTTGTGTGCTGGTGTTAATTCAACAGGTCTGAATTTAGATGCTTGCAGTCTTAAATCTTAATTGCGTTAATGAAAGAATAGCTAAAGATTCTGTTAGAGTATCTGGTGTCCTGGATAACAAGCCCAGAAAAACAGTTCAGCAGGTTAATGTAATTTCCTCTAGTTTGTCAACAGTCCCTGATTTTCTCCAGTAAAATGTATGCTCCATGGCATGTTTTCTTTTAGCTACCCTAGATTTTATACACACACATATATATAAAAAATATATTGAATATCAGTAACATGAGTGAGAGTAGACCTACAAATGCTTCTGGGTATTTTGGGTATTTCACACGATTTTTTTTCCCATCCCAATGGTGTAAATAGGTATATTACTGTGTAAGTAAGTACATGGGTCAAATGTTCTATACATACTATTCTATGGTATATTGTTATCACTACAATAATTAATGTAAAGTGATATCAGCATAATCTATGAAGGGTCTTGTTTCTGATGAAATAGCTTGATTCCTTTGGATCCCTATTACTAATTGTTTGTGAATTCAGTTTTTCTGAGAGGGAGCAGTGTAGTCTACTCTATATTGACATTTTATGATGAAAATACACAGAGTATAGAATTACTGTGAAGAAAGGGTTTTTTTTCCATTTAATTCTATTTTCTCTACAAAACTCTTCATATAGTGTAAAAATGTTCTAAGGTAGACAAATCGAATTTTGAGAAGATTAATTTTTTCTTTAACGAATTTGGTGAACTACATTAGTAAAACCATATATTCTGGAAAAGATTTTCTTTATATACAGCCTGCTGTTACCTCAGCTGATTTCACATGGAGTCAGACTACTTTTCAGTAGTTTGTACCCATGAGGTTGAACAGTAATGCCACCACTAAAGTCAGATTTGTAAGCCTGAACCCTGTTTCTTTCAAAACTACTAATATACTATAAATGCAAATGACTGGTATTGTTGCAATATATTAAAAGCAAATAAAACATTTTGGAAACTGAGAATTATTTTTCTGTTAGGGTTCTTGAGTTAGGTGCTTTATTCTTTCATGAATCATATAAAAATGTAGGGCTCCAAGTTCATCATAGCTTTATTAAATAACCAAATTAAAGTCATGCTTAGCAACAAAATTCATTTAAATATCCAAACACAGATCTAAGTATATAGTATAATAAATTTAATATTTAAAATTTTGGCCACGGCTTCTAAACATCTGTTATTTTCTTTGCTGTGAGGGAGTGAGCTGTTAACAGACAAACTCTTTGCATATTTTAATCTGTTTATGGTAGGAGCTTGATTAAAGGAGGGGAGAAAAGGCACCTATACAGTTGGGGCAGCATCCTGCTTCTGGAACAGGATGCTGGAGCTTTGTATTGAAACCAGAACAAAGATGCTTATGTGAATGTGCTATGCACAAACACTGCCACTGAGCTCTGTGCTGATGAAGCTCTTAGCCATAATCCATAATCCATCTATCCCCATCCTCTACCTATTTTCAAAACAGAACATAATACAGCAATGTTTCTAAAACTAGACATGTGGATAGCAATCTCCTAAGTATTTTCCAGTGGAAAAAGGAATCTTAATGTTAGAGGCTTTAAGTTTGGCATCTTTTATATTGATATTTCACAGCTCAGCTGTACTGAGTTGGCTTTCACCTGTGTGAAGGTTGTTGCTTTCCTAAGGCGAATGAAATGTTTAATGAAGGGGTTAATTTTTCTTCCCATGTTGTAAGACCTCCAAATTTTTCTATGGAGTTTAAAAGCTACAAGTGTCAAGGGAGTTTTCATTCCAAACTGTAAATGAACTTGTGGGACCTTTTCCATTTCAATAGGAACTGAAGTTGGACCCTACTCTAATACACAGCAGAAGAGAACAATAAAGGCCTAAGTTAAGTGAATAAATGGAAGTTCTGGACAACATAAAAAATAGGTTTTTTATTGTGATACTTTTTTTTGCAGCAATTTTTATTTTTTATATGACCATGCGTAACTGAGAGTTCTTCAAAGCAATTTTCAAGGCAATATGGTGGTTCAAAACCAGCTCTCTGCCCCATACCACAAGATGTAACATTTTATTGCAAGGCCTATAAAAATTTTGTGTTGTACTGGAATGATTTATCACCATTAAGTAACTACTCACTGTATTACAGTGTTTTGATCCTTATTTAGTAACTTGAGGCTCAAATATACTGGTACTGAATTCCTTCGCTGGGAGAAAAAGAATCTCTTGAAATCAGTGTTTTAAAGGGAAAGCAATACATCAGACACAGAGAACTAAAGACAATACTTGGCATGTGCTACTGTAAAGCTGGCATTTGGAAAGATATTTATAAAGTTGACTACTGGATGTGAATTTAGAGGCTAATACATTTGATGCTATGCCTCTGAAGTACATATTTTTACAAAGTTACAGAAAACTTGGGGTTTTCTTGGTTTTGTGAGAATATGAAGAGAATTGAATAGATTATTTAGAATACAATGTGAGTTCATTTAAGGCAATCAAAACTATATGAAAAATGAAATTTTAGTTACGAATGCCTTTGTATCACTGAGTATCTGGTATAAATATGTACTTATTCCATTATATAACATGAAAATTGCGTTTCACTTGTACACTGGATGCTCATCTAAATTTTCAAACTTTTGTAAAACAAAAAGTTGGAGTGTCTATGAGTTTTGGAAATGTGCTAATTCAAAACACTCAAATGCCTTTTATGGTGTTGTGGGGAAGGCAATTTATAGAGAGCAGGTACCATTTATGCTGAGGAAACCATGGTCAGTGCACTAGGTGAATTAAGGAATTCTCCTTTAAGAAACCTCTCTATAAACAAAATCAGGCTGGCATAGTTTTCATGCTTCCTAAAATAAAGAGGAATCCAAGAATTTCCAGCACTTGTGTCTTATGACTAAACCCTTTAAATGCACATTTTAGAAAGGCAGAATGGATACATGTACAAAAGAAACAAAAAATACTAGTAAATGTTTTTAATTTTGAAACTTCAATGGATTTGTTATATAAAATTATTAGCAACATGCTAAATCTCATCTACATGGCCTAATACACCCTTCAAAGCTAGTCTTTTAGTGTCGTGTATCAACAAAGTGAATACAAATAAAAATTAATGCCATTATAATTAAACATCAAATCAGGTTCCCGGCTGAAGTTCTGAGGCTTATCTGACCACTCAAGACTTGGGGAAGATGGAAATTGGTCGTGTATGGAAATCTCTCACTAAACACTCTGGGGACCCGTCAATGAGAGTTTGATCAGATCCTGGTTGTGCCTTGCTAAACGGTAGGCACCGGCACATTCATTTCCCTGCCAGTGCTACTCCGCTCCCTTATTTTTTCTGTCTGAGTAATTGTGCAAATTCTCGCAGGCCCTGGGTGGGTTGTTGCTGCCCTCAGAGAGGTTCTGGAACAGGTGCAGGAGGAGAGCGGCCGCAGGGCAGCTCCGCGGAGGGGGCTCGCCGAGGTTCCGCGGCCGGCCGGAGGGAGGGAGGGAGGGAGGGAGCCCTGCGGGCCGGGCACGGCGGAGCTGCTGGAGCGGGGCACGGCCGGCCTTGCCGGGGACAGCGGACGGTGCGGTGGCGGGGAGCGGGCAGCCTCTCCCGGCTCCCTGAGCCGCGGCCCCGGGGCGCAGTGCCCGCGCACCTGCCTGGGAGCCGCCGCCTTTTCCCGGCGCCCGCGGCCGCGCCCGGCGGGGCAGGTACCGTGTGCTCTCCCCTCCGCGCCCCGCGGCCGCGCCGCTGCCACGGCCCCGCCAGCCCGCGGCAGGGACGGCGACCGGAGCCCTGGGCGGGCGCCACCCGCGGGGACACCCCGTAAACTTTGGGTAAGTGTTGCGCGGGCTCAGCGCCTCTGGGCGCGGGGCGGCGGGCGAGGAGCGCCAGCGGAGCTCTGCGGAGCCCTGCGCGGGTCGGGTCGTGCCGCACCGCCGCCACAGCCGGAGCGCTGGCGGAGCGGGCGGTGCCCGGGGGATGCGGGAGCCGGACAACAGGTACCGCAGCTGCGCGGGGGCGGGAGGGGCTGCGCAGGGGGTGTCTCTGTGTGTGTGTGTGTGAGTGAGAGCCTGTGTGTGTGTGTGTGTGTCTCGCCTCTCCCCTCCCCCCTGCCGCCCGGCCGGGAAGGGGGTGGGCGATGTGCTGGCGCACCGCCGCTTAAAACCGCGCCGCCCGGAGGCGCCTGCCCGTGCCCGAGCGGAGGGAGGGCGGCTGCGGCTCCGCGCTGTGCGGCGCAGGGCGGCGAGGAGCGGGCCGGGCGAGGGCGGCGGTGACCCCGGGGGCCGGGCCGGGCTGCGGCAGCCGGCGGCGGGCGGGGCGGCCGGGGGGTGGCGGCGGTGTCGCCGCCGTCGCTGGCGGTGGCCGGGCTGGATGGCCGGTCCCGCTCCTGCCCAGGGCGCCGGGCTCTCCCGCATCCCAGGGCCGAGCGTTCCCCCGCCCGCATCGCACTGCAGTAAGTTCGCCGGGCGCTGGGCGGCCGGAGCGGGGCCAGCCGCGGAACGGGGGGGGGCGGGATGCGCGGCCGCGGGTCTGGGCGGAGTGGAGGGGATAAGCTGAAAGTTGTAGCTAGCCGGGCTGGGTTGAATTCTTCCCCACGCTTCGCTTTGATTTCTGGTTACTGTTAATTTGTCTCGTCGCCCTGTATCACTTTGCTGAAGCTCAGCCGGTGTCCCTGTGCTGCCCCTGCCCGCCGGGCTCAGAGCGGTGGGTGCTGAGGCATCCAGGGGAGATGCGAGCACAGCCAGGGCAGGAAACAAAAGATGCAGCTGCAAACTTAGGCATTAACCTGGTCCTCTTAAACTTTATGTGTTGATGTCTCAAGCTCATGCTTGTGTTCTGTGTTTGTTTTGTTTTGGGGTTTTTTGTTTGTTTGTTTATGTTTGTTTGGTTTGTGGCCCAGTGTTGTTCTGATTCTTTTTTAAGAACAGTTTTATTTGTCGGAAGTGAATGTAATTACATTTTTCATTGTGAGCGTCCTGTTTTGGAGATGGATTACAGGTTTTATCATCAGATTACTGTATCATAGGTATTATTTGTCCATAGCTAAAGAAGCAGATTGTAGGGGTCTTCAGTTCTTCATTGTTTGACTGTTTTTCTACACATATAGGTAGAATTTTATTAATTTTCAAAAGCAGTTTTATCTGGTTGATGTAAGTTTATTAAAAATAATGGAAAACTTATAAAACCCTATCATAAAAAAGGCAATGCAACAGGATGGGGAAAACCAGTAATTGTAGCAGGAGATGTATGTAGTCAAGTTTTTATAAAAGCTACTTGACATTTCCCACTGCCATTTAGGTTAAATGACCTAATGTAGCAAGGTAATAGTTTTACTTTGCACTTGAATGGTATGATGCACATATTTAGAAAGTCATTATGCATCCAGAAAAAAAATCCATACCAAGAACCTAATATGCATTCCCAAATGACTGGACTTGTGCTATGCTTTATGGATAACATGACAGGAAATAAGTCCCTCGTTTCTCCCCAAAGTGGTAATCCAGTATTGCTCAGAGCCTGAATGTCTATCTGCTGGTACAGAAGGAAAACAAGCATTGAGAAACACAGGACATCACAAAGCAGCACTTTCCTCCAGGGGCTTCTCTTGTCTCTTGTTCATTTGTCAAGGTAGAAGGACTTTGCTGTTTATCATGGCAGGGAAGGCCTGGAACAATTATTCAACAGTCTGAAATGTTTGTGGAATTATATATTTTACACTGTAGATTTGAAATATTTGGGTCTAATTGTGTTAATCTAATTTAGGGGCCTGCAAACATCACAAGTTGCTGTTCTTATGCAGATTTAGGAGAAAGCCCCTTTCTTATTTTTTTTAAGGAAGAAGTAAGGACTTGTTATCTACTAGCTGAAATCATCCTTTCTAAACACCTATAGGTGTCTTGAACAGCATTCAGTAGAAGTACATGAATAAACAGATTTTTTTGAGATTTCATGCAATATGAAAGTAATAAAGTTAACTGTTTTAAAGAGCACTATATTTTAGGTTTTTACTTATAAGGAGGTTCTACTGTTTCTGCTCTGAAACTGTCACTATAGGATGGTTGTCACTGTAGGATGGATCTAGGTACCTCTTGCCTATGGAATGAAATCACTGTAACAGGAATGAAGAGAATGATGAGAGAGTTGTAGGAAACCTCTTAGAGCAGCATTTTGATAAAGCAGAGTGTAAATAGCACATCTGAGGGTAAAGGTAGTAATAGGTTAATACTGCAAAACTTCAGTCAGTTGGCTGGATGGCTGTACTGGGCTTCTTTTGTTTGTGTGTGCATGTCAGCAGCACTGAGTTCTTGAGAATGGCACATACAGAATGAAAGATAATAGCCAGAAGTCATGCTTTATATTTAATGTAATAAAAATTAACAGCATATAGCATAGAATCATGGAATATCTCCAGTTTTAAGTGATCCATAAAGATCATTGAGTCCAGCTCCCTGCTCCTCACAGGACTACCTAAAACTAAACTGTGTGACTAAGAGTATTGTCCCGATGCTCCTTGAGTATAGATAATAGTACAATGTTTCATTCTCTTTGAATTATGACTTTTTTAGATCATGGATAAGTTAAGCCTTCTGCATACAATTTCAACAAGTCTTTTTAAGGCCTTGATGAAAAACGGGTGATGAAACATTTTCATCTGTATCAGGAATTATGAAAGAGTGGTGACAATTAGAAAGGAGTGGGTTACAGAAACAATTGGTCTTGTTTTGTGGTTTGGTGGTCGATCAAGAGAATTTCACAATTTCAAGATAATTTAAAGCCAGACTTCTATCTGTGGAAAGGAGAAGGTACTTGTGAAAGACATTTATGCTTATTTTAAAGTTATGATTAAATTCTCCCAGAGAAATCTTAGAGACATCATTCCCGTGCAGTGCTGTGGAAGAAAAGGATGCTGGCCTCCTGAAAGCTCCCTACAGCTTGCTGCTATCACGTAAAGTTTGCAACCTGCTTCAGAAATTCCCAGCTGAGCTTTGCATTACTGTCTAAAGTGAAAAAGATATCACGAATATGGACTACACCTTGCTCTGGATGTAATTCCCGATTTCTTTAACACTTGTGTAGATTAGGTTCCAAGTGTTGGTCTGAAGAAATTATGGTATTTCACAGCCAGTTTAATCAATAGAAGCTGGTATAGAAGGTTAAAAACAATAATTTTGTGACAAGAATTCCACGTAAAGGATCTCTTGACCTTCAGTCGTGAGTTTCTTCTGTCAGTTTGTTTCCTGTGGCACTTACAAAATAATTAGTAAGAGTAATAGAAGACTAAAGGCAATTACTTGTCCATAATTTTAGTTTTTCATAACAGCAGTTTATTAATAATTTTCTTTTCAGGGACTACTTTTATAGCTAAACCAGCAAATTGACAGTACTGGAAAGCTGAAGAAGTGACATGCTCACTGAGGAGAGTTTGATGCTCGTAGTTATTTTTAATACTTTGCCTAAAAAAATGAGAAAAAGTTAAAAATTTGTGTTTTGAAACTGATATCTTGATTTTGTCAACCTGACCTAGTTTGCTGATGCAGGTGAAGTATTTAGGCTTAATTTAACAAGCTGAGAAGTAAATATTTATTTATTTAGTTGGAATTGAGATGAATAACTGTCCCCAAACACCCTGTAAAACAGCTTTATACAATGTAGAACACATTTTCTTTTTTAATTGTTTCTGAAGAAAATAAAAGCCTTCTCTGAATAATGTTTGCAGCAGTTTAGCCCTGAAGGGATCTAGTTAGTTTGCCGCAAGTTTAAAAGCTTAACAAATGTAAGTATTTGGAGGCTGTTTAATTATTTCTCGTCCTACCTCTTAATGCAAGTTTGGAATGTAAGTGTACAACTCTGACACTATTGCTTTGCCCTAAAATATTTTTTAAAAAGTAAATAAAACAAAGACAAGCAGGGTTGTAGACATGTTTGCCAGTTCAGTGTTACTAATTAGACTTCTAATTCTGGGGACCAATTAGCATTTTATTTTTAGATGTTTGTTGCTTACCATAACTAAATGACCTCTAGATACCTCTTTCTTCTCTATTAAGGATTTTATGAATGACTATTTTTATGGTGTCAGAAATATCTAGTTAATACAAATGCCATGAATTACTTAATTCTCTTTAGGTTGCTCTTCAGCCACATTTTGATTACTTGGTTTGAAATTGTTATGAGTTTTCTTTTTTTTTTTTCATTAGACATTCAATGAGATCTCTAGTACTCAATAGTTGTAATAAGAAACTCACTCTCTAGTCCTTGCAGTGGTAATAATCTCAACAGAGATGTAACAAATGTTTTCATGAAAGTTTGTGTTGGTGTATCCAAACCTGTGAGCCTTCTGCTGTGACGTGGTGCTTTGCTTGCCTTTTGACTTGCCTTGTGGATATTAAAAAGCATTCCCATGTATTGTTGGTTTAGTCAGGGAATGGGGAAAACTCACACAGTTAATAGAAATGTCTTTCTTTTCTCCTTTGTCTTTTAAAGCATATTGTGTAAACTATCAGCAATGAGTCAAATTTATTCTCTTTGGTCTGAATTTTCCCCTCGTGGATGCTTCTGATTTATACACTGGTTTGAGTTTGGAAATTACCTGAAAACAATCCTGAATGCTCCTGAAGTATATGTGGCTTTTCCATGCAGTGACATAGTATGTTTGTGGCCTTAGAGAACCAATAAGCTAAATTTAAGTGAAATAGAGGAATGGCAAATAGTAAAGCAGCTGTATCACCCTAGGAGGAAATCTCAGGTGGTGTGGAATCAGCAAATTTTGCTGTCTTGTCTTCTGAAAGGAAAAGTAGAGTTTTATTCTAAATCAAGGCCATGGAGATTATGGCCTAGACATAAGAATATGAATCACTCCATCCCGAGACTCAAGGGTCTGCTGCTGTTTTTGCCTCTTCAGTCGTGGTTTTTCTCCTGTTTCCTGCATGAATTTATGAATTAATCAAGTGAATGGGAGGCAGTATTATGCCAGAAATAGGTTTTAAGAAGGGAAGAAGGAAAAAAGAGAATAAAGAAAAAAAAATAGATAACATTTATACCAAAAATTTGATACTGAAGTAGATGAAAACTGAAAGATATGTGATTACAAGCAGGAATGTATTAAGCAAGCAAAAGGAAATATAATGCTTACTTTTTTTCCCTTTTCAATTCTTTTCTTTTTTTCCTTTTTCAATGAAAACCTTTTTTCTAAAATTTAAAAGAATTCTGTGAAAAGGTTTAGGTTTAGATATGTAAAATTTGATTTAATCTCCATTCTGTAACCAGAATGCTGTTTTCATACACTCTTAGAATATTTTACTCAATATCTTTACTTTGTCTGTTTCTTTAGATTTTGATAGCTTGGCCATCATTTAGAAATGAAGTTTTAAAAATGTTAGAAGTATACATTAATGGATCTATTCTGTCTTCTATTCAATATCTAAATACCATCTGGTTACCTTCTGTCTCTCTTATTATTACAAATGGAAAGTCAAAAGCACCTGCTGGGGGAAATTTTAATTTTGAGATGAGCATCCTTTATAGGTCAGTTGAAGCACATTCTGGATGTATCCAGGTCTCTCAATTCATTATAAAGGGTGCCTGGCTGCTGTGACTTGTTCACAATTTAAAATCTAATTTTAAGACATCCGTCTTCGTGTGAGATAAATTATACCTTTAGATATTTTCTCAGCTAGGAAGGTAAGGAAGAATTGAACTCCTAAGAAAGTATCAAGTCTTCTCCATGCATTACTGAATATAAACACAAAGTAAAATAGCCACAAAACAGTAGTTCATTAGAATGGGCCATGTACCAGAAGTTAAATATCAAAGGACCTATTTTTAAACATATCTAAATAAACAAGTACTCTAGAGCATTTCTATTTCTATTCCTGTCCCAAAAACATGACTGTGGTGTGTTTTTACCAAAAAAAGTGTCTTAATTTGTTATTGATATAAAATATTTCAGCAATACTTTTTAATAAAAAATAAAATTACAGGCTTTTCTAAAAATTCTGGATTTACTTTGAAACTCTGAAGCCTTGGACATTTAGGTTTACTTTGTTCTACATGTTGTACACATTGAAAAACTACTGCATCTGTGATAAGATTTATCTTCATATGCTGTTGTGATTTTAAAATTCTATAGTACTGCAGCCACTTCTGCTCAGGATGTACAGTGGGTCATTTTGTCTGTTTTTACTCTAAAAGAACCCACCAATGAAGATGTTTCTGTTCCAACAGCCTGACAACTTCTATATCAAGGAATTCAAACCTTCTAAACAATATTATCTCATATAACAGAGGTATAAAAATTTGCACTGCCCTTTGTTAGGCTTAGTGCTGTTGACACAACTTATTTCATAAAAGTAGAATGGCTGGAGGGATTCTGGGAAAACTCACAGCTTTGAATATGAGATGTTGTTAAAAACAGTATAGTACTCTGATAAGAATGATCTTTTACTTCCTCTTTCAATTTAAAATGCCAAGTGGTTATTTTGTTTTCCTCACATTGTAAAATATCATGTTCAGTTACAGAATACTTTGCTTTTTTAAATTCATAGTAGTTCCTCATAGAAAAGCTTTATGTTCCATCTCAGACTGTTTCCTATAAATAAATATTCACCCAGAAACTAAAAAAAAACCAGCTTCTATGAGTGTTCAATATATTTTTCTGCCTTCTATTGCACAGTACACCTGGGTGGTGATTTTTACATACTTCTGTTGGTGTCGAGCACAAGAGTCTTGCTGAAGATGCAGTACTTATGTCTAGTTGCCTATTTAGGTTGTTCAAGTCCTTTAAGAATTTTTGTGTGTTCGTATTTAGGTCTGAAGAGCTAATGAAGTCAGGGTAGGTCATCTCTCAATGACAGAAGAATTTGTAGAATCTTTCAAATACAGTTTTCCAGTTAACAGGAACATATTCCATCATATTTCAGTGTGGTTTAACAAGCAGGTAGCTGTAAAGGAAACAAATAAGAATATATGGGCCATAGTAAAGATCTTATACTTTTAAGAACACTTCTTCTGGGTTTAGGCCATATTCCCTCTGACCTTATGTCAGTTCAGGGCATGTGCCTGATAGCTTAAGTCACTCCATGAAGCTTTTTCATTTTGGATCTTACATTAGTGACTCAGAATGCTGTCCATCTCAAGGAAGAGATGGCCTTTTCAGTATCCTAATTTGATGATATATTGAGGTGGTGAGTTCTGCATGATTAGTGCAGGACCCTAACTAAAAGGGTAACAACTCCTGTGGGGGTGGTGGAGTAATGTTTTCATCATCTAGAAACCTTGAAAGCTTCTGTAATTCATCCATAATTCATCTACAATCTTAAAGTAAAATTAAATAAAAGCATTATTTTCACAATCCAAAATAAGCTACTGTGGAACATGGACTTTAATGAAAGCAGTTGTAGAACTGAGACATTCTTGCTTTGTTTATTTGTACTAAAATCAGATCAAAATCTGTGTATCCTGACAAGTTACAACTCCTTGGATTTGCTGTTTAGCCAGGTTCCAGTTTGTCTTGCATTATTTACATTTTTGGCCATTTTTCACTGGAAAGCATCACAAGCAGGAAAGGTTTTCCAATACTTGTACATATTTCTTGTCACGTTCTGCAGTTTTCATTCAGATTCAAATGCTTCATCCCTTCCCCATGTAGAGTTCTTTAATTTATTCGGGAAAAGTTTCATTACTCCTCCCCTTGTCTTGTTTGCCTCTCTCATTCTTTGGAAATGCAAATATGTATTTGACAGAGCAGGTGCCATCTCTTTTAAGCTGAGAGCAAAGTATTAACCCATGAAGGAATAAAATGCTGTTTCTCTCCAGGGAACTTGATGCATGTATACCAATATCAGATCTTGTTTCTGATCCTTGTGTTTTCATATCAACACGTATGTTGATAACTATGCTTCCTAATAACAAATGAATATGCATCACATGTGTAGATAATTACTACATGTTAATATCAAAATTTATTTTCATCCAGCTCTATGTTTGAGGTACATGGAGACAAGTGTACAAAGGTGCATTGCACTTGTATGTCTACTTTCTTTATATAACCTAAAGGTCTCAAACGCTTTAAACCAATGTCTTCTACAGCCATTTAAATGCTTTAGGGATATGTAAGAAATGATTTGGTTGTTTAAAGGAAAGTTCCTTGTGCAGAGCACAAAGTTTGGAGGGATTTTAAACTGTTAAAAAATCAAGCACCTGAAGAGAGAACAGCTGTGGTAATGATTTTCGACCTGTGGGTGTTGAAGAAAAGATAATACTGAGTCTTACCTTGTCTTCAACAATGGTGTCATTGATTCTTAAGATTTAGCACGTACTCCACTGAATATTTCTTGTTTTGAGATAGCCTAATAAAATAGAAGAAGAGGAGGGAAGGAAAGAAAGTTCATGACAGCATAGCCTTTCTGACTTGATACTTTAAAAGCCTCATATTACTATTAAATACTGCAAAATGGTTGTAAATAGCATGATGACAACCTTACATATGGTCATGAAGTTTATTATGGAGAAGAATCTTGTGTATTGGAGATGGACTCTTTTGAAGAGTTGATAATGCAGATTACATTCCTCAATACAGTTGGAGTTGGATTCTGTAAATGACAGCTAACACAATTACTAAAGGGGATGTTTTCATTGGTTATTAACTAGGTACTTTTGAAAACTATATATTGCCAGTAAAGTATTTTTTGTGTGTGCTTCTCTGTGTTTGTGGGAAGTATGTGTTGTATATGTGGCAGGTGAGCACCCACACTCCGTAGTGTGGTAGACATTGTAGCATTTACTTCTTCTTTTCCAGAGAAAAATAATTGCTATTAATCAATTTGTTTGTTGTTTGTTTGGTTGGTTGATTTGGGGGGCTGTTTGTTTGGGTTTTTTGTTGTTTTTTTCTGGGGGAGTCAAATTCTACATATTGTACTGAACATTCACTGTGACTTATTTATATCTTTATCAGGGCACTATTAGTGGGGCAGGTGAATGGGATCGTTCTTCATCCTTCTTAAAAGCATAAGGATAGCTTTACTGGATAAAAGTCTGTCTGGACTAGTATGCTGTCTCCGAACAGCGATTATCAAGAAGAGAATAGAGGAATAAGCTGATGATGTTCAGAGTGTTCCTTCAGGTTCCAACACATTATTATTTTACAGATATCTGAGATAGGCCTGTTTCATTTTGAAGATGGAAGAATTCTAGTGTGCTCTTATTTTTTATGTTCCATCTTTTTTGTCCTCTTTTTCCAGTTCTCCAGCAATCAATTTGCAAATACAAAAAAGCTCTGTGTGTTTTTCAGAATGCGAGTATACCAGGGATCTATACAATGAAATATATTGTTTTATTCTGAATTTTTTTCCAAATACTTTTACTTTTGAATGCTGTCAAGCACTGAGCTGATCTTTTCTGATTGTAAATCAAATTTTTTATTATACTTCTGAGTGGTAACTCATCAGTGATGAGCTCACTGGTCATCATTTTAAATGTATTGTTACAATTTTTTTTAATGTACATTCCTTTAGATTTATCAATGCTGAGGTATATAAATCTATTCCAGTGGGAAGTAGAGGATAGCATTAGCAAGGAACAGCAAGGACAATCAGACTGCTGGAGGATTTAGTACCGATATCATACCTAAATTCATTTTCAACTCTCTAAATCTTTTCCTGTACCTATCCTTAAAAAATTTTAGTGTCTGTTAAATATTTCATTGGTATGTCTGTAATAACAACTAAAATAATGACTTACTAATCCATTGGAAAAGGGTTGTCTATCTTTTTAAATAATACGTAGTGAACTTAATTTTTTTTAAAAGATACTCAATGCAACAATACCTTGTGTCACACTTCTTGCATAAATTTAGTCATTTAAAGAATTATAAAAACCAAAAATATCTAAAAATTTTTTGAAATATTTTCACTTTTTGCTTTTCTGTGTTTTCCAATCTTCTAATCTTAACCTAATACAAAATATTCTGCTGCCTAATCCATAAATACTTGGACTTTGTTAATTTAGAACATGAGTGTGTTTATATAAGTCTGCCTACCTTCTATATAAATTTCTATTGACTACATGCTGAATATGCCAGCAAATATTCGTTGCAGTTGTGAACATGATTAAATTTATAGCTGTCAGAATCCATCTGACAGTTTAGTTACTTACAGGAATTGCACTTTGAAATAGTGCAATATTAGAGATTAGAAATAGTTAGAGAAACAGTTCCTACCCAACTGACTAACCCTGGCCGGGTTCACATTAGATCTGGATGAAATCCAGTACATGACAAATTTTTTTATTTCGATTATATGCCCAACAGAAGCCAGCTCTGTCACTAGGGCTACGTGTGTATGCATTACTAATAAATATTTGGCATTATATTGCAGTATTTCTATTACTATTTTTTTAAAAAATCAACATCACCACGGTCTGTCGGAGTCCAGGGCATCCCTCTGGACGCCCTGGAAGGTCACAGACCTCGGTAGAGAGGCCTGAGACCTGAGAAAGAGGGTCTGGGGTCTGTGCAGGGGGGTTTGCCTGGCACAGAGCCCAGGAAGACACAGGCTTTGATTTTAGTCCATGTGAAAAACTTCCAAGCAGAAAAGAATTACAAGTCACAAATGTGTAAAAGATAGTAGTGTAACTAATCACCATGTAGAAAGTTTTGTGGTTTTGGGATTTTTAGAATGTATGTGCAAGGGGACAAGATGGAGGAATTAGGATGAAACTCTGGGTTCTTCTTGTTCTTCCTTGGTATCCATCTTCTGCAGTGACGTGGGCACAAGGTAGTTTGATAGGATTGGGTCAAAGTAGGGATGACCCTTCTAGTATAGTTAGTGGGCATTGGTATGAGATGGTAAATAATAAGTACCTAGTTATCTGTATAAAGGCAGAGTGACCTCCCATCACGGGGGGAGTCACATCGTGTCCAGGCTGCTGTGAACACCTTGGCCGGACACAAAGAACTTGTAAGATAAGAATTAATAAACAACACGAGAAACCAAGAAAACCAAGACCTTGAGACTCCACATCATTCTCGCGCTGATTTAAAGCCTTCAGAGGTTGGAGAGAGAAAAACACTCCCTCGAACCCACTCGAACCACCAGCCTGGAATCTCGGGTCAGAGAGAAACCTAAACGTGGGAATTGGCATCCCTGGTTGCCTTCCAGTGGACACAGTGGACACAGCAAGACCCTTCCAAGAAGGAAAGAAGACAAGCTGAGAAGACTGGGGAAGAAATTTCTGCCCAGAGAGAGCAGCTGACTTCAAATTTGCCTTGGACTGACGAGCTCCAAGGGCCCTGGACCCATCATCCTGAAATCTGCAGGTCGGTGATGAGGAAACCTCTGAACTGAATTTGACACCACCTGCACTGCATTCTTTGTTTTCAGTGAGAACACTTGAATTTAGAACATGGTCATCCTCTTGTCATATGGCAGTGGGAACATGGATTTGGAGTCAATCACTTGGACCATTGTGGATCACATGTGCTCACATGGACCACATAGTCATTTACATCCTCAGGAAACATGTTGTTATATGCCTCGTGCAGACTGGGGTTCACTGAGCTTCAATTTTACACACTGTTACCAGGAGCCACAGAATGTCCCTATGGAGTCGAAAACATAACCCAAGATTTATAATACAAGACTAAGTCATTAAAACAGTAATGTTATGATAGGACTAAATACTCAGATAATTTTAGTTTAGAATAAAATCTAATACTTTATCTGTCTGTTTTCTGTCCTCATCTGTGAAGATATTTAAGCAAAGCTGTTACTGTCATATTTTTTAAGGTCTTTTATTTCAAATATTGAAGAGGGTGTAAACAACATTACATCTTAATTTTTAAGTGTGACTGTTCACACTGGGAGGCTGTTTCCAAGGGTTGTACTTCTAAGAATTTGAGGATCACACTTAATTGAAAACAATATATTTCCCATAAATTATTCTGTATGAACTACTCATCATTATTTATAATGCTTGTAAGTAATGATGCTTATAAAGTGTGTAGCTTTAAATGACATAATTTTTAAAATCCTCTTAGTTAAAGTTACAGTTCATGTGTTATATGAATCTAAGAGAAATATTGTCTGGTATTTCATAGTCTGAACTAATGAGATAGACCTGTGCCCTTGTTAGGTGTACAGTAAAAGAATTTACATTACAAAGAAATCTAGGCAGATTTAGCACAGAAAGATAGGTCTTCAGTAAAAACTATTGAAAAGTTTCTGGACTAGTAAAATTAGTGAATACTGAATGCTATCAAATGACAGTATTAGTCTGTGCATTGAACTTAAGAGGGTGAATGTGATAAAGCAATGGTAATTGAGGAAGGCTGATGCTGTTAGACTCCTGTTCCTACTCCTTTTAAAGTTTACTTACTCTAAATATATTAAGATATGAGCAATGTTTCTTAAACTTTGAAGTTTTGATGAAAAAACAATGTATAGTGTAAAATCAATGTGTCATGATTCTTACTATTGAGGTATGATCTCTGGTGTTGTGAGTTTATTTTCTGTGTGTTTTCTCCAAGCTGTGTCACTGCCCTTGTAGCAAATGCAGGGAAAGCATGTGCAGATAGCTTCTAACCTGCTCATACTTTGAGGGAGTTAGATTAGACCATGATGAATTCCTGCCTCTGGAGCTTGAACTTTTGAATTATTTTTCTATTTGTCTTGACCTTGCTATATTGAAACTGTTTACAATTCTGTTTTCTAGAAACGTGTAAAATATATACATTAATTCTTTGAGAATTAAAATTCCAGTAATTGGTCTCAGATACAGCCCTCTGTCCTAGACCACTGTTATTTCTGTATACTGCTCTACATTGCTAATTAGCTGTGCATTATATGATAGGTTTTTTTTTCTGTTGTATATATGCTATGGTGGTAAGAGTCTTAGAAGTATTAAAATATACCAGTATAGTCTAGAGAATTCTTTAGAAACAATATATATTTCTTATGCTACATGAAAATACGTATTCAGTCATACATAGAACTAGATCTGTAAAATAAAAATGTTAATCTCTGCATGTAAGCCTTTTCCTACACTATAGAATCAGAGAGTCAGTGAAATGTGCATCAGATTAGCTCAGCTCAGAGTTATTTCTCTTATTGTCCATTCTTTTTTTATAATATTTTGTAAGAAATACTTGTTACATTTCCTCTAACAGACCACCAAAGGAGCAGTTGAATAAAGCTGTAACTATGTCTAATACACCATCATACATCCTCTAACTGCCCCTGCAGCTCTGGTTTTTCCATCTCTGCTGCTGCTTCTTCCATTTCCATGTCCTTGAGCTGTTCCTGCTTTTCTTTTCCACTGGATGTTGATAATGCACTTGAGGGATTAGGAACTGTGAAAGTGGGACCTGCTTGGTGATAAAGGCACTGCTCATGGTGACTATGGTGGAGGCAACCACAGCAGAGAGAAACTGAATTTCTACTCTACAAGTCAGCTGCTTTGCAGGTTTTTTGGTGGTTTTTGTTTCTTTTTTCTTTGTATGTGTATGGTTGGTTGGTTGTTTTGTTTCTGTCACTGTTGTTTGGTTTTGACATGGTTGGTTTATTTGGCTGTGAATATGTGTATCCCAAGACTGGGGGAAACTGACTTGTCTAGGAAATGAAGAGGAAAAAGAGAAAGCATTACAGTATGTTTTCCTAAATAATTTTTGCCTGTCAGAGTAAGTGAGAGCTTGCCCACCCCCGCCCCACTTTTCTGAAATGGAATTCTAGTAAAACTTGGGGATTCTTTCATGTGTTTCACTTAATTGTGTCTCTTTTTTTCAATTTCTACATCTGCTTTGGTTAGCACAGACCTGATATAGGGGACAGAGAGTTTGCTGCTATCCTTTTATCAGTGGGCAGTCACTGCCCAGATTGTCTTATGCACAGTCACATTTGATTTACATTTTACTTCAGTGTGGATTGGCTGTATTTCCATATCAAAATATTTACTTTTCTACTTGGGATGATTACAGCAGTTAGTGATATGGGAAGAGTCATTCTGCTTTCCTGTTTGCTGAGTGCTGTGGATAAAATTTAGCAATGTGTAAAAGCGAACGGATCCTAGACAAAGATGCTTGGAGTTGAATGAGTCTTTGCTTTTCAAATGGAGAAGTGGACTGTATTATTTGTATACATTGCACTCTGAGGATTGCTTCTTTTGACACCCAAAGTGCTACTGCTATGGATGGTTGTGAGAGGAAATAACAGATTGACTGCCAGAGCAAAGCAGAAGTAAAAGTTGGTAGGAACAACCAGGCACAAAAAAATAGTCTGTCATTTCCCCTCCCCTCTTTTGTGTGTGTATGTGTGAGAGAGATATTTACAACCATTTTCTTGATAGGTTAAAACACACTCATAAATGGTTGTGTGTTTGAGAGATACTCTGGAAATGCCATTGGATTTTTCAGAAACCTGTTGACCTGAGTGGAAACTTAGTGATCACACCTTGTTCAGGCAGAGAAGGAAAACTATATCTGCTGTTGGCTCCTCTTGAATCGCAAGAATGGGAGAATGGGAGGTGGAAGATTCAAGGTTTTCACATTCCTTTTAAAGGGTGAAAGGAGCTAGGATTGCTCACAGTCTGTGCAAAAGGCTTTGGAATGGGTAGAGCAAGGAATCTTGGATGGCATGAACTATGCCCCTAGTGAATTCCAGAGCCCAAGAGGAACAAATAAACTCTTTTGGTGAGTGAACAACATCCAGTTAGAGAGATGTGAAGTGGTGCTCAGAAGAAAGGAGCACACTGGGATCAAGGATAAATTGGAGGGTCTCATGTCTGGAAGGTGTGATGGGCATAAAAGGTTCCTTGACAAGGGAAAGAAAGATATCAAGTTGTTTGAATTTTTTTTTTTTATTATGCTTTGCATATCCTTTTTTTTTCCCCCCTATTGCTTCTATTCCACTTTGGACCTATTTTGACAGGCATATCATCTGCATGGCTAAAGCCTTTCTAAATATGAAGAAGAAATGCTGCCTTACGTCATTCATATTCAAACAAACCCAATCCAGACCAGTCCCAAACCTAGATCACCCATGTGAAGTGATACTGCAAAGCCAGTGACATTCTATGTGTGCTGTGCAGAGGGTGGGAGTTATATTCAATATACATCTTGGGTATTTTAGAATTACTATTTATATCTATTTATATACTATTTATAAAATTTGACTAACAAGTACTAATGATCTAAGAACATTGGTTATGCTATGAAAAGATTGGAATTGTTAGGTAACAGCCATTCAATGAAGTTCACAGGAACTTTTGTTCGATTTGTAAATCAGATGTGAGATGATATGAAGCCGTAGTGATGCAGAAGGTTGTTGCTCTTTTGAAAGGGGTTTCACATGACTTCACCAGGGAATTTCTGGGCATGTTCTTCTGTGTATCTCTTATAAAGTAACAGCTCTGGTGCAGTATAAATAAGGATACTATGCTTCTTTATATGAAGTATTTGTTTATGTACTCAGAAATCTGAACTTTATGCATACTTCAGTGTTTTACAGAGATTTCATTTTCAAAAGTAAACAAAGAAGGAAGGTAATGATGTTCTTGCAGCATTAAAATTTATAGTTGCACTCTGTGTCAGAGAAATGGCCTTAAAAGAGAGTAGACAATAACAAGACCTGACAAGATTTTTTCCTTTCTTGATGTTCTGTAGAGCAGGTGAAGTGCATTTAAGGTATTTGTTATGATGAAATTTGTTCACAGTGTTGACATAGGCTGAAAGAACTGTACCACTCCTTCCCCCAGTCCATGGGATCTGCACTGTTTGTAGTGTATCTTCTGTAAGGACTGAGATGGCATGGTCAAATGGGAGGGTAATATTACCTCAGATCACAAACTTTTTGCTCATGGCCTTCTGGTCATTCCAGGGCTGTGGCTCCATAGCTGCTTACTTTTTGTGACATGAATGATGCTGTTGGCTCTTCTGCTGCTGCCACAGCAGCACAGGGTGTTACTGATGGGGATGTGAGTGGAAGGGAAGGGAGCCAGCAGGACTTGTCTCCTGGGAAAGCTGGGACTCCCCATGCAACCCCTGTATCGTGGGGATCATTACCTGCTCTGCAGCCATGGAGCTCTTTCCCATATGTTACAGTCAGTCCATGAACCCTTCTCGCCCATTTGGGAACAGATGAATATTAAGGGTGTAACTTAGTGGTAATGTTACAGCTTTCTAAATGTTTCAGAATATTTTTCATGAAAAGTATTTAAGCTAGGTAAACATGGGGCATGTTGTTCCATTTTTTTTTTAAGACTCTCCTCTGTAGAAATCACTGGAGAGTTTTTAAAACAGATGGCATGATGTGGGCCATTGTAATGTAATTTTCTTTGGAAGATTCTGTGTCTCAGGGCAAATTTACCACAAATGGAGCAATTGTGATGTCCCATAAAAGAGAAGACGTGTTTTTGCAACATTTGGTAGATCTGAAAAGTATGCATAACTCTGCCAACTCTGCCAAGCAAGCAAGCAAGTCTGCTATTTTCAGTAAAGTATTTTGGGGCTTTTGGAATATTTTGAATTTGCTCGTACGGTAACTGCTCTGACCATTCCGGAATACTTAGTACAACCAAAATTTTAAACATCAATAAATACGGTGTTATCTGAAATGATGACTGTCAAAAAGACGTTTGATCTTTGTCCCCTTGAATTTTTCACAGAAAAAACCCCAATTTTTTGTTCATACTGTTTACTGGAACATTTTATTTCATATGTATAGATTTGAAGGCCATAAAGCAAAGGAATGCTGCATAGATAACAAAATAGAAATACTATATAGTAATCTTTCTGGTTCACAAATAATCAGTGGAAGTCTTTATCTTGTCCACTCTCTGTGCTAACTTGGACTTAGTAATTAATTAAGCAACACAGTTGTAGCAGATCTGCTGCTTTTGTTTTTAATACTTGTTATTAAAAAGGCTAGATAATTTTTTTGAATATTTAAAATAGGGATGAAATATGCAAAAGAACATGAAATGTTACTTATTTTCATCAGATTATTCTGATGTATCTGTATAGAAATCTTATGTTCATAATTTCACCTGTATCATAGGTAGGTTTCTAAAATATAATGACAGGATAACAGTTATGTTCAATAAACTTACCTTGAATAAAAAATGAAAATAGGAAACATAAGCATATGGTGTACATATATTTACAACAGTGTATTTTACTGTGAATTATTTAGGTATACTAAATCAGTGTTTTTAATTCTTATAAGATGCCAAAAGAAATAACTTTCTTATTTTTATTGTGCCAATTTAAGAAATGTAAGCTAAATCTAGTGATGCAGTTTGTGCCTGGGAACCTTGAGAACTGGAAACTGCTAGCAAACATTAGGCATCTATAATAGTCTCTTGAATAATCTTTTGTTTTGTGTATCTAAGAAGGCCAAAATCTGAAAAAGGCTAAATGCACTGAGTACTTCTTTGCATCCAAAGGCAGAGGATTTGGCATTTTGCAATTTTGTATTCCAAGCATCAGCTGTTTCATAATTTCAGTTTACTCTTCTTCAGGTACATACCTATTCTTCCCTCATGGGGAAAGACAACACAGCAGCTGAGATTCAAAACAAAGTGATCTGTATTTGGTTTTGGCACATTGTTCAGAATCTCCAGCTTCCTTTTTTTTGGGGTGCTTTTACTGGGACAAACAAGTGGATACACTAGAGTGTTTCTGGTCCTTGGGGTGTAAGCTCAGCCCTGGACACCTCCCCCAGTGCCGTTTTGGATAGAGCTTGGCTTGTGCTGAGGGAGAGGGATGGAGCTGCTGGAACTGGATGGGAACCATTTTCCAACCATGTCCCCAACATGGGTGACTGCAAAACCAGGACCCTGAAGTAAACCACAGTATAAACTTCAAGTAATCTAAAAAGAGCCCTGTATTTCTGGAATGGTGTTATCGTTGTGTATATGTAGTTAAATCAGTAAATGACAGGGTTTCATCGAAAGTATCTACTTCCTTTGAACTACTTCATGTCTTAATTAATGGTGTATTAACTAAAGCTAGCTGTACATGAGAGACAGGGAATTTTAATTAAAATTCTGAGGCTTGGTTAATGAGATATCCATTATAATTTTTATAATCTACAGCTCTATTTTAAGTTATTAAATACATTTTTTAGGCATTTGGACTTAAATTTACCAATTCCAACTCGATATGATAGACAAAAATAAAACTGTTAAGAAGTGCAACTGTTTATTGACCTGCCTAAACTAGCATGGTTTATGTGTTTAAATGTATTCAGTTACAAATCTCAATTCAGTTCCTGACTTATCCACACATGCTTCCTGTGTGATAGCAAGCAAATTATTTAAGAACAAATGCTTCAGTGTGTCTAATGACTTTGAAATGCAATAAGTAATACCAGCTGAGATGTAGTCACTTGTTAAAATTCACCACTAGGTCTGTACTAATTTTTAGGAATTTCAGTTCTTCACTTCTTTTCTGTAAATTGGAATATTTCTCATTTTTTTAATATTTTCTAGACCTTGTACTTAAAAGAAAGCTTGTCTGTACCATTGTCCTGTCTGTGTTACAGTCACAGAATTATATAATGATTTGGGTTGGAAAGGACTTGATAGGCTGTGTAGTTTCAAACCCCCAGCCCCCCAACCATTAAGGGTTGCTTAAACCCCCACCAGACCAGGTTGCTTAAAGCTCCATCCAGCCTGACCCTGCATGTTTCTGGGAGAGAGGCATCCATCACCTCTCTGGGCAACATATTCCAGTGCTTCACCACTCACATTGTAAGAAATTTCTTCCTAATATCTAACATAAACCCACCTTCTGTCAGTTTAAAGTTCCTTGTCTTGTTGCTACCTGCACATATAAAAAATCCTCTTTCTCGTAGGACCCTTTTAGTTGCCAGAATGCTGCTGCATGGTTTCCCTGGAGCCTTCTTCACCCAGCAACCCCAACTTCCTCTGCCTTCATAGGAGAGGGACTCAAACCCTCTGATTATCTTTGTGTCCTTTCTCTGGACTCACTCCCGTAGGTCCATATCTGTGTTTGGGGCTTCAAAACAGGATGTGGCATTCCAAGTGGGGTCTCATCAGAGCAGAACAGAGGGGCAGAATCCCTCTCTTACCCTGCTGGCCATGCTGCTTTAGATACAGCCTGGAATAGAATTGGCTTTCTGGGCTACAAGTGCACCTTGTTAAGTCATGTTGTGCTGCTTGTCCTTGAAAACCCCAGGTCTTTCTCTCCATGGCTGCTCTCAATCCATTCTCTGCCCAGCATGTATTTGTGCTTGGAGCTGCCCTGACCTATGTTTGGGACCTTGTACTGGTCTTGTTGAACTTAATGAGGTTTGGATGGACCCACCTCATAAGCCTTTCAAAGTCCCTCAGATGTCATTCCTCCCCTCCAGTGAGTGAATCTTATCTCAGTTTCTGCTTTTATAATACAAGCACACTTATTGTGTTGTTATTGCTTGACATTTTTCATCTGTTCCATTGGTCTAGCCAGAAATGAGCAGAAAAATGAAGTGCATTTAGGCAGTGGATGTCAGAGTTGCTGACACTGTAGTTTGGGTCAGAAAAGCAATAGATTCCCCAGGCTGCGTAATTTCACTTGCCCAGTTCATTTTAACTCTGTGCAGTCTAAGCAGCTAAGTGTAAATGGTAGTATCTCAAATTCTGTATCACAGATTCGTATGGATGGACATCACCTGAGAGTGCATCACCTTTCTTGGTGGTGATTTTTGTTTCCTTTTTCTTCTTGTGTCTAATAGTGTTTTTGGGTAAAACACCCCATGTTACATGGCATGCCTCAAATGAGAAAACAGAGGGGCTGCCTTGATATAAGCAAAACCTCTTAATTAAAAAGAAAGTTAATGAATTGAAAGTTACTGGGATACTGCAAAATCAGTTCTGTGAATATCCATTAGAACATATGAGCAAGTTTATTTTAAGTTAATCTTACATTTTTGAGGATGGAGGGTTTAGATGATCTTTGGTGAAAGTTCTCAGAAGATAAAACTTCTGTTTCATGAGGAAGTATAACTTTATCATTTAAAATACGACCTTTGGAAAAAGCTTCATATGGAATGGTTTTAAATAACAAATTTAAATACAATAATTTTTCTCTTTTTTTTTTTTTTTTTTTTTTTTTTTTTTTTTTTTTTTTTAAATATGAGCTATACCAATATGGGAGATGACGTTAGTAAACTGAGTGACTTGCAGATTACATAGCTGTGATGTAGGCTCATTTCATATGTAGAAGGATTCAATTGTGCATATTTTAATACAGGGCATGTGAAAGGAATGACTCATAAATTACAAATAACTTAATAAAGTTAAACAGATATTCTTTACTGTGAGGGTGGTGAGGCACTGGAACTGATGAGGGTCTGGGGGCTGCCCAGAAAAGTTGGAGATCCCCCATCCCTAGAAGTGTTCAAAGGTAGATTGGATTGGGCTCTATGAAACCTGGTCTAGTAAAAGATGTCCCTGCCCTTGGCAGGGATGTTGGAACTGGATGATCTGTAAGGCCCCTTCCAACCCAAACCGTTCTGTGACTCTATGATTTCTATGAACATAACTGTTTTTAAAACTCACACATCCTCCAGTTGATGAAAGTGAGTTTTACATGGGTGGCTCCTGGGAAGAGTGTTATATAAGTACATCCTCTGCCTGTTGATAAGAGTAGACAACACAAGGGACTTTGGAAAATCTCTTAGTTTGAAAACTTCCATGGATCGAATCAGAAAAGTAAAATAAAGAATAATTCTTAACCCCTAAAAAAATCGGCTTTTTAAAAAATAGTTTTTGTATTCCTATCCTGCATGATTTCAATGGAATTCAAGCTCTATAATACAAATATTTCATATGCATCCTTCTTTTAAAACATCTAGACCTTTAGTGATGACTTTGTACAAGTAGATGGAAGAACTGTTAGAGTATATGCTAAGTACAAACTGAGCTGTATAAAGCAAATATAGGGTAAAAAGGTTGAAAACCAATGAAAGATGAAATGTGACTTAAAAAGCTTGTGCCTATTAATAACTTAGAAGTTTTTTCTTCCTAGTTTCGTTTTAGTTAATTGAAAGCTGAGCATAAATGTTGTAGGCAATTCTGCTGTATTCAGGATCATGTTGAAGATTTACAGGACTAATTTTGAAACTCTTCTAGTTGTTAGTGTAAAACTAATTTTACACTTTTTTGTATGAGAAACCTTTGTTTCAGTGAGTAGACCTTCAGTTGAAGGTAGTTATATGGGTATCTTCTAAAAGCTAAGTTTTAGGATCATAAATTTTGAAGCAAAGGAAGCAACTAAAAAGGACTTGAACATCTGACTTGAAATTCATCAAGTGTATTGTGTTCATCCCAGTGTTTTGGCTGAGAAACCAACAAAACCAGCAGCGAAGATTGCAGGTTGAAGGCAGAAAGGCTTCTGTAGGTGTGAAATAGTGCAATAGGTGCAGGTTTGCAATTGATTACAATTAGTGCTGCTTCTATTCAAGTTAAGAATATAAAGTCATGGAGGTAGTACATCTCTAGTTGGTATTACCAGGAATAGTAGTGCTCTTACCTGATACTTCTGTTCTGTGTGGGAGTGGAGTCCAAGAGATTTAATCATGTAATTATTCCTTGTATAGAAGCACAAATGCAGTGTTATCCAGTTGCCATCCATTTTATTATACTTCTTTCTTTGTCATTGTAAAGGAGTTCTTCAACAATTTAAGCACAGAAAAAAAATGAATCATTGAGTTTCTTGTTGTGTTTGTGTATTTATTCTACTTTCCTCACTTTCTTACTCTCTTTGATTTCTGACTTTTTGTTAGTTAACGTATTCTAATATATAAGCCATTTCAATGTATAAAAATATATTCAAAATAGATTAAATGTTTCATTCCTCAATAGATGTATTTGTTTGTTTATTTTGAAAGAAAATGAAATGAAATGTATAAAACATTTGGTTTTGCTTTTTAAAACTATGGTAAAAATGAATTGCACAAAAAATGATTAATGGTTTAAGTGATGATATTTATGATTCAGAAGTAAACATATAGATGATTTTTTAGTTTATGGCAAATTGAGTAATAGCAAAAAAAGGCTGATCTGCGCTGTAGAAGTGTTACAATATGAAGATTATTTAGTAATTGTTTGGCTCTTGACTACAATTTGTGAATAAGATTAAAATTCCCTTGGGCAAAATCATGTGGATCCCCAGGGAAATTGCAGAGGATGAGGAAACACAAGCATCAACATTCAGCTAAGTCAGGGGAAATGTTTGAGATTTCAAGCCAAAGTCTTACTAAGCAGGTTCAGATTTTTTTATCCAACAACTGCACTTCTAAAATGAGTAGCTCACTGGAGTAAAATTATTCTTCCCATGTGTTTATCCTGTGTCTCTTTTTGGGTCTGTTTGGGTGTGGTTTATTACCATATCTAAGCAGGTTGTTCCCAGGTTTATCAATCCTATAGGCAAAAGGAAGCGTAATGTGGCAAAATTGGGTGTTTATCTTCACATGCTGGTGAAGACAGGCTGTGCTGTTGTCCTCAAGATGTCAGGAGGGCAAAGTCCCACCAGTGTTACCCCAGGATATGTTTAGCAGCCTACAGACAAAGCAAACAAAACCCAAACCAAATCCTGAAGGGGATAGGTGTGTGCATTCCAGACCTGCAGTAGGATACCAGCTACCCTTTTCTCTCAAACCATACAATAATGTAGCAAAAGTTAAAATTGATCTTAACCTTGAATTAGTGTGATGTTTCCTGCATCTGTTCTCAGACTTGAGCAAAGGGGTTTTTTTCTGAAAGCTTCATGTATTAGAAAATGCTTCTTTCTGCCAGTCCCACTCCTCTCCTAGCTATAGAGAATCATACATGCAGTAGCAATGATTTCAGTGTCGAGGACTACTGTGTAAAAACATAAGCTAAATCTAAGGAGAATTAATTGCAACATCTAAAGAGAGAATATAATTAGATAGAATTCCAGAGAAAGACATGTTAGAAAAAGATAACAGAAATGCACAACCTCTCTCAAGAGAAAAAATATATTTAAAATGCAAGCATAATATAACCTAATTCAGACAGAGCATTCCCAAGGGAAAAAGGAGACAGGATCAACTTTTTTATTCTTCTTCCCTTTAGGAAGGGAAAACCACTGAGAAACTCAAATTAACAAAAGTAAACTTTCATATTGAAAACTGAATACCATGGAAAAAACCCACAAACTTAAATTGCATAAAACTGTAATTATGTACCTTTTTCAATTAAAAGTGAAATCAAATACCATTTTTTTGTTAAAAAATCCATGGGAATAGTGTTACTTCTCAGCTACAAAGGATT
Source organism: Zosterops lateralis (assembly GCF_965231275.1). Classification (NCBI taxonomy): domain Eukaryota; kingdom Metazoa; phylum Chordata; class Aves; order Passeriformes; family Zosteropidae; genus Zosterops; species Zosterops lateralis. The sequence continues at coordinate 29,920,551 of NC_139762.1, read as the reverse complement.
CTGAAGTAAGTAATATACTGAAGTCAGTAGGTGGAGGGCATGAATTTTGCTGTTGTTTTCTCATACCCCTCTGAAAAAAAATCAGCACAGTTAACCATGACGATGTAGGGTTTTCCCTTCTGAAGGATGGGGCAATGTGTTAAAGTCTTCAAGTTTATAAGTCTGTCTGGGTGGAATGGACAGAGAGACAAACAAATGAAGGACCCTCAGTTTGAAAATGCACTTCCATCTCTGACCAGATCTTTAGAGTGTAGCTCTGCCGATGCCAGTTCTCTGTCTCCATTTAGTCAATGGCAGTATATGAACTGCAGGAAAATCCTTAAGGATAAAAAGAGATAAGAGACTAAAGGTGTGTCCGTGCTGCAGAAGGATGTGAGGCCAAGCTGCCTTCAAGTGATGCTTTCTGGTGTTGAGAACTGTGGACCTGTGACAACCTGGACTTCTGCATCCCTTGGACCTGTGCACAGGAGGTCAGGCAGAGGTGCAGAGCCTGCTCTGATGCTTGTGGTGCTGAGCCAACTTGGATTTTCCCTTCTGGCTTTGTTTTAATAAAACTGCCTCCCTCATGCTCTGCTTGTACATCCACACCTCTAGTGTCAGTATAGGCATGGCATCACAGCAAATTCTAGGAACATGCAAGTGGCAATGCTCACTGATCCTTCACAAACCTAGCAGTTATTGTCTTCTTAGAGGTGAATTTGAATGGGTCAGGAATTTTCTGGGTGAATAGGGAATTGTACTCTGAGATGCTGCTGTCACTGCATAGTTTATTTTAGATGCAGATCTATATTCTTGTAGGAAAGGGGCCATCTTACTTTGATAACCCATTTGGTATCTCACTATCACTGAACTCTTTTATAAAGCTAGCGAAGAAATACAAAACCATTTGTGGTTCTCTAGAAGGCTCCACACTATCCCAGTTGAGAGTGATAGTGCTAGCTATTCATATCCCAGGACTGCAATAATTTAATCAACTTCTCCATACAGCCCTCTCCCTAGGGGGAAAATTAAAAATTCCACATAATAGAACACAATCTAGCATGAACTTCTCCTACGAAATCCTTTAACCTGCCAGCTAACCTGATCTTTATTCTCTATACAGATTTCCTATTGATTAAATCAGGTTGATATTTTCACAAGTTTTTTATGAGGAATTCCATTGCCCCTTTCCCAGTTTATTTTAAAATTATGCAAAGCGTTTGAATGAGGACAGCAGTTAACAAATGTTTTCCTCTAGCACTGTGGAACATTTTTGTTGCAAGACTAAAGAACATCTCTTCAAAGACTGATTTCCGAGCATGAAGTAGGAATTTCTGCCCCAGGAAATTATGGATCATCAGAATTCTTCCCCAGCTGTAAATTACACTTTTCAGCTTTGCTCTCCTGTAATGTAATCACCCCTAGCACACTTAAATATGGAGAGATTAATTAAATCCAACAATTAAACAAAAAAATCCCTGTAGTTTACTGCCAACAAAAATTAATTGTTCAGCAGAATTTAGAGGTTGCCCCATGAGAGGAAAATTAAAGAAAAGAGGAAGAACGTGTGGCAGATAACAGTTAAAGACCTTAACCTCTGTTGATATGGGCTTGAATACTTCTGATGCTGGTTTTGTGGAGGTCTGTGGAGAGCTCATGTTGAGGGAGGCACTTCTGGAGCTGGCTTTCCTAGAGATGATGGCAGATGCATAATTTGGGAGGCAGAGGCTGTCCTCAGGATGTTTAATCCATGATGCTATAGATTTTGGAGGAGTTTCGGTGGATATATAGAAATAGTGGTGGGTGATATGGAAAGAATTGTTTGAGAGACTGATTCATCCTCTTATCAGAGTGATTTATTAATGGGCAATCTAATGTGCTGTGCTCCAGAGAATTTATTATAGATTACATAGATGTACCTATAAAATCCAATCCAATTTCAAAATACTACCAGCTTTCTAGGATTTTTTATCTGAACAGTTTATTTTCTACTTTTGTTGGGGTCAATTTTTTTTCTCTTATTTTTTTTTTACCCCTCCTGGTTTTAATATGTTTATAATTAGTCTCTTATAAAATCAAAATATTATTCAATGTGATCATTTAGTCATAAAAAAAGGGTTTCAAATTTTAGTGGCCCTATGGAAAAATTTTCATGTTTAGTCATTGATATAAAATAGTAAGAAGGATGAGTAACTCCTCAACTTTTCTTTTTTGATTTTCACTTCCTAAATCTGTTTTCGTAAATTGTTACTGTGACGTTTCTAGCATTGGGAACAGTTCCATGGCTTTCATTTGGAGGAGATTTTTTGAATTATGTACTACTTCTCTTATAAGCATAAAATAAATTCCAGTGCTGGGATTTTTTCATTTTTTTGGTTTGTTCAGCTGTATTATTTAAAGAAAGAAAAATGCCTTTATATACTTTTGATGAATTGGCAAAAATATGTTGTGGTATTTGCTTGTCCCAGATTCTCTTCAGGTTTCATTTATTTCAATGTTTCTTTTAGTGAAGAAAACACTGAGAAATTTGAATATAGTTCTTCTGACTTGGTAGGTAGTTAATGTAGCAACCTGGAAATAGCAAGTCCGGCGGTTGTAAAATTTAAGTTTAATCAGAAGTTGCTTTTAATGAATTTGTATGATGAAGTAAAGGTACATGGAGGGTGTCCTGGATAGGGTTAGTTTTAAACTTAGCAGCTGGTACGGAGCTGTGTTTTGGATTTACTATGAGAATTATGCTGATAACAGAGTGTTTAGTTGTTGCTAAGTAGTGCTTACCCTAAGTCAAGGACTTTTTTCAGTTTCCCATGCTCTGCCAGTGAGGAGCTGCACAAGGAGCAGGGAGGGAGCATAGCTAGGGCAGCTGGCCAAAGGGATATTCCATATCATGGAATGTCATTCTCAGGGTATAAACTGGGAGGAATTGGCTGATGGCTGCTCAGGAGAGGTTGATTGCTTCTCAGGTGATCAATTTATTGTGCATCTCTTGTTTCTCTTGGGTTTTATTCCACACTCTCCTTTTGGAATCTCTCTTTTTTTTTAAACATTATTATTCTTAACAACTTTGCTTCAGCTATTAAATTGCTTTTAAATCAATCCTAACTGTACTGAGTGATGTTGCCATCTTGCATTCTGATTGGTTTTTATCAGATCTCATTTTTTATTGCTAATATTTTTCTCTGTCACAAAGAGTAGTATTGGTGAAATGTTTTCACAAAGATGCAAAGCATTCTGCTTAGAATGCCACAATAGGGTTTGTGTTGCATATCCTCTTAGTGTTTACTGATATATTCCATATAAATAATTCAAGAAAGTGAATTTGAGTAATTGCTTCTCTGAGGAATACAGTCCATATCTTTTGTATTAAAATTTAAATGGATGTTTTTACATGTCTCAGACTAGTACACCTGGGAATAAAGTAGTCAGTAAAACAAGTGTGCTTTTCAGTTGTGCTGGTCAAGGGAGAGATTTTCAGCTTGATACAGAAACTGTCACTGATCTCAGTGTGTCAGTGTTTATAGTTCATATTTCAGAATTGTATTAATTTACATCAGTAAACATCCTCTACTAAATTGAAGAAAAAAAAGTGTACTACTAAAAAGACTCTATGCTAAATACAGCACAAAATAAGGGATGTCATTACGTAAAATATGCAATTTATGTAGGAAAAAGCTGTTGTGTTTTGTTATGGGGCTTTGTTTTTTTCATTCATGCCATTAATCTGGCAGCAATTATAAGTAATTACATTACTTCTGTATTTGAACGTAAAGAAACCAGAATGATGATTAGCAGATATTTTGCCCATCAAACTCTTCATACTGAGCTTTAAGCCATGCAAATTTGGAATATTTCTGACATTAGAGACGTTGTTCTCTACAATGTGTATAATTAATTGCAGGAACATCTACACATGTCTTGTATACCTGTACATAATGCCCGTGCATTTCCAGGCAAGAAATTAATGATTGTTAGCGTGTTTTTGGTTTTTTTTAACAATAGAGAGAAGTTTCAGGCAGACACGTAAGCATGTGTTATCTGACATGTAAAAATTCTCCTTTGGAAAATCTGTGATGTCACCCACACTGAAATTCACAGGATCTACCTAACCATGGTGAAAGTGTAGGACCCCACTGAAGGAAATATGAAGAACATTCTGTACAGAAGAGTTCTTGATGGGCATAATTGCTGTAGCCTCCACAGCAATTAAGGTATAAAATATTCTGTGTTATTTATTCCTATTATTCAGGCAAAAATCATTAATCAATCCTGTTGTCGAAAACTGTAGTTTCTGTGGAAGGAAACTTGCTATAGCTTTACCCTGTGCCCTGAAATTGATGTGAGATGGACATTATGGAAGGGCTGGTGGAAAGCAAGGGATGGCTGAGCAGGTCCAAGAACCAGTTTCTAGGCTGTTCTAAGTTTTCCTGTTATGGTAAACAACAGTGAGTCCCTTAAGGCATGCATTAAGATGAGTGTCATGCTTTCCGACGAAGCAGTGAGGTTGGACCTCAAAAGAAGCTCCACTGCCTTTCATCAGGAAGTTGTGTTGGATTGGTTGAGAAACTGGATGTGTCTCCATGGGCTGAAGTTTGAAGCCGAAATCTGTGCCGTTGATCAGTTTTGTGGGACTGATGTAATTTATTTCGCCTTGAATACTCTCTGAAAACTCATCTTTCCTTGCAGGGAGGACTGTATGAGTTGGAATGAAACTGAGTTGTGAGGTTGGCATATAGGGAATTTGCCTCTATGGGTTTTTTTTCTCCATCATGTATTAATTTTTCTTTTCTCAGCCAGGCTTCTGTAGAGCAGCTGAGGATTTTGGTGGCATGGAGAATTCCTGGAAATCTAAGTTTGTTAGCAATGTTGGCTGAATGCTAAGTAATTTGATTTGTATAGTTTTTAACAAAGCTTTGCTTCCTAGTTTGGGTATGTGGCCTGGTAGGAATCCTGACAGAACACTTAATAAACTTTCAAATCCAGAAAGGACAACATGTTATAAAAAGGAGAGTGGAATTCTAAGGCTTATTATAGTCAGTGGCTAGAGCAGGAAGATTTTTTTTCTAATTCTTTTTGTGGTTAAATAAATGGTTTATTAATGTCATGTTTCTAGTTTCTCTTATTTGTAAGGCCTGCTTTATGTCTGGCTGAGAGGGCTGTGAATCTTGCCTAAGTGTACATTAACAAAATGTATGCACAGATCTGAGTTGCCCAGAATAGGTCAAACTCTTTGAGGATTGCTGGAAAGTTCTTTACCCGACACTGTGTGCTGTATTGTATTCTTCAGAGTAATTTGTCTCTGCATGAACAGGTCAGATCACTGTGTGTGATATGTTTAGAGCTGCTGGCTTCTATTTTGCCTACCAGCAAGCACATTCGATTATTGTTGTAGTTCAAGATTTTGTTTTTCCTATGTGATAGTATTATCACTGATATTACTTTCCTCTTCATATATTTATCTATAGGTTCCTCACTGCATAGCCTTCCTGGAGTACTTAACGAGTACTAAAATAAAGTGTAAAGAAGTGAATTTTTATTAAACACTTCTGAAAAAGATAATAGAAATTAGCTAATATTTTCTTTTACAGAAATTAGGATATTTGCATAGTACATAGGTGATCTTCCAGTGTATACCTTAACAAAGAACACAAATATGCATTGGTGACTTTTGTCATCAGCATCTGTATACTGTGTTTATTTTCTTATAACCACTATATTTTCTACATAAAATAGGGAAATATCACTGCAAGAGGTTTAACTGTGAAAAAGGAAGCAATGCAGGAATCATTCCTTGTGTAGGACTCTGTTGCAGCAGAACCTAACAGGGAACTGAAAACAGGAAGTAACTAGAAGGTTCCTTTTGGTGAAATCTTCCCCATTATGTGTCTATGTATTTCTGAATCACATACACTGAGGTGAAGTCAGGATCTGGATGTAGTCCATAGACCAGTGAGCCACCCTCAGAGAGCTGCCTGTCTCTCCTTTCCCGTTCCCAGATTACAGCTGGCAAATTAGATCCACTATATCCCCCACAGGCTTCCCTTTGAAAAGACAGAACTTGCGTTTAAGAGTTGTCCAGAATAAAAGTGTAACCTTAAATTCCGTTGTTAGGCACAAACTACATCTTTCTGTGAGCTACCATGCCCATTCTACATTTTTTCCATTGCTGCCATCTCATTCAGGACATGTATGTTTTGTTACAACTCTGGTTCTAGGCTGTAGAACCTGGGTGTCTGGAAAAGGGGAAAGGATTTTAGAGTTGGTCATTTAGATGTTTTCCCTTCTGATGAACTGTGCATGCAAGAAACTTTAGAGAGCAGTCAGCTAAAGGTATTGCATATGAATAGATTGATCAGACCAGAGTGCACAGCATCATTAGCTTGCTAGCTGTAGTAATTCTGTTGGTAAACTGTTTATCAAAAATATGCATATTAAATAATGAAGATAATCTCTTACTTTACAGTATTCAGCAATGTTAGCTTTTGGAGGTAATGAAGCTAAGGTAGTTAAGGATAATGCAAAGAGTAAAACTGGATGAAACTGGTAGAAAATTTTGGGTATGTTAAATCAATTTCGCAAATACAATTTTAAAAAATCAATAAAATCTAATCAATTGCCAAGATTATAAAAAATATATACCTACTTGAAGATATAAAACTGTCTACAATATAATCTAATTAACTGCCAGAAATGAAACATCTGTGATTTGATTAAAATGACCCAGTTGACCATAGTTATTTTTTCTTGAGATGAATAAAAGTATTGAACTTCACAAGACAGAATGATAACTTTTCTTACTAAATAATACATTTAGGCTTTGTAGTCACCAGCCTTTTTCAGGCACTGACATTGATTCATAGAGATTTGAGGCCTGATGTGCCTTGTACTTGGCTAATATTACATTAATGTTGCAGTTTTCATCCCAGTCTCCATGCTCCTGTTAGTTTTTGTTATTTTTTTCTGTTATACGATACAAATATATTATATATTCAATCAGATTCTAAATCTTCTAACTCATCATATTTTTTTGTAACAGAGGAGATGAAGAACAGAGGAATCTCTTCTGGTACAAGTTTTTAAAAGGCAAGACAGCTGTTATTGCATTTAGACAGACTTACTGGCTCATAGTGTAGTCCATGCATTCAAATCATTCACAATAAAGGATCTGAGAGTAATGAAAGCTCTGGGACTAAGGTGTCTTCCTTAGTGTCTGCATGAATTTCTTTGTCCAGTGATAGTACTTGTATATGCAAAATAGGGAAAAAAAAAAAATAAAGAGAGAGAGAGAGAAAAGGAAAGTGTTGTCTGGTTGGATTAATGTGAGGGTTTTTAATATGCTTCAGTTCCTAGTACTTTTTTTGTTTTTCCTTTCTTTCCCCTCATGGTTCCTTTTTCTATTCCTTCTTAGCTACCAAAATGTTCCTCCTTAGCACTCATTCCATTGCTGTGTTAGTGTCTTTTCATCTGAATTTTTTGTTTGCTCTTTTTGTGATTCAACCCTTACAAATGATACATTGCTAGACATAGGAAGAGATTCCACTTACAGTCTAAAATTAGCTTGCTAGTCTAAACTGGTCTTCTAGGCAACCTCTGCAATCAATAAAAGATAAATACCACAGGAGGCAATTCATCACATTTTAAGCTTATGTTGAAACTGGAAGGATTAATTGCTGCCTGGGCCACCTGTCTCTTTGTGATGATTAAAGAGAGCGTCTGAGATGACAATCTCAAATGAGGTACCTGGCTCTCAGATGGCTAAAATTAGATGAAAAGTAGCCTATGTGTTGTTCTAGGAGTGGTGTTGGTAATGCATTACTTTCTGTCCTACAGAGGTAGAAACTGCGTAAAATTGGAATGAGAAGGCACACACAGTTTGAATTTCTTTTTTCCTGAACTGATTTGTGGTGGTACCAACAGTTATATTTGATTTTCACTAGTGACCAGCAATGTTGTGATGTTCTAGAAATCAAACTCTTACTGTTTTGTTAGAATAGTTAACATTTGTATAGCTCTTATGTGAACTTCTCAGCAAACTGCAGAATCAATTTCATTTTTGGCATGAAGAGTTAGAAGCTTTGTAGCATTTCTGACAATGCTGTGTTGTATAACAACATAATTGGGTACAAATCCAGTTACAGAAATTCAATTTTAAAATGATAAAGAACTAAGTTTACTGATAAGATAGTATCTACGATTTCAGTGGTTTTTACTAAATTGGGAAGAACTCCATAAAATGTTTCCAGATACATTTGATCATAAACAATTTATGAGTTTTAGTGAATGCTGCACATAAGCATTTGGAATTAAAAAAAAAAATTGGAAATACATGTAAAACTATTTACAGACAAATATGGAAATATTTTGAGCAAAACTGTATATGAGAAAATATTTATTAGTTACAAGTATTCCCATAGGAAAACTGATATATTCTGGTATTTGATATTTTGTATTTTATTCTGGTATATTTGGTATTTATTCTGGTCTTAAATATTTGTTATTTTAACAGTGCTGTAACTCGCCACTGAACCAACACATTTGGAACAGCTCATAGCATCAAAAACTTCATCCACATAGACTGATGCCATCTCGACCCTCTTGAGACACTGTGAACTGAAGTTAAAAATCTTTATGGAGTTTATAACACCTGGGTCAAAAGAACTATTCTTCTGATATACAAGGAGGACCCTCACTGCCAGTATGACGAGCCAGGAGAAGTGGGTTAACCTTAGCCCTGGAGAGTTCTCTCAGCTTCAGAAATATGCAGAATGTAAGTGATTTTAAAAATACTTAATTTTATGGCTAAATAAAAATTAAAGAGTATTTTGAATATAATTTTGTTGTATTTAGAATATAAATTTGTTGTATTATTGATACTATTCACTGCTTGGAAAGAATCCATCCAGCTTTTAATATTGATGGTTCATTGCTTTCAGAGACAATTGCGGAGAAAACTCTGTATTTCACATTTTTTATATGAATAAACTTGTTTGTTTTAAATTACATCACCAAATAAATAGTAAAAATAATAGAGCAGTTTAAAAAAATCACTTTTGAGAATATTTACAGCTTCCTGGGAAAATATTTACAAGTTATTTTTCTTTATTTTTTTTCAATATCTGAATTTGAAGATTCCTCATAGAGATAGAAAGTTATGTGTTTTTTTTTTCCTATGCATTATTATGACTTAGGCTTTTTGCCTTAAACATTTGCCTTGTTGGAAAAAAAAAAAAGGCATTTAAGATATTTCTTTGCTTTTGGCTTCCCTTTGCTCCTCCAGCACTTCTTGCACACAATAGTTCAGAGCCATTGTTTTAGGAGAACTGTTGGTGTCAGGGAAATTGCTTGAATATGTTTGTGTTCAGGTTTGTGTGTGTACATTAAAGAAAGATATGTTGTCTTTCAAGCTTCCTCAGCTCCTCTGTAATGAAAGGATGTTAGTTTTTTGAAAATGTGACACATTTGTGTGGAAAAAGTTCAATTTCTGAGGCAATTTGAAGAAAAAGGTAATAGTATATAACTTTTCACGTATAATGCAAAGGAATAAACCCTGGTAATGGACCTTAATTTGAATTTCTGGGCTGTCCAATTTAATTTAACTAAATGACTGAAAAACAATATCTTTAAGTGTGTGATCTAAGTTTTTAAAAGGCAATTTAAAAAAAGTTGGAACCAATACTTTTGAATTTGATATATATTTTTGTAACATGGCAAGGTTCAAAAGGTTGTGACAACAGATATCTTTACTCAGTACTAAATAATAATAATTAAGTTATATGGAATTTTGTAAAGCTTGAATATTTAACTGCTTGGCTATTTCATTGTCTTTGTTGAACTTGGAAAGGCAATGAACTGAAAATCACCAAATTTCATTTGGCGACTTGGTAGAGTTTGATTCACTTAAAACTTTATAAATATTATTAATAAACCCATAAACAAAAAAAGTTCTCAGTTTAAAAAAATTGCATTGCTTGTTTTTCGCCAGCATGGAACTTGAAGTAGCAGTGGTTCTCCTGCAGGATGGAAGGGTGATCTGGGTGTCAGAAGCTGACACTGTGGGGAGGTTTGACTTTGTGGCAGGTGTCCACCAACAAGTGATGGTGATGAGTACCCAGCTGTGCCTCGTGCTAAGGAGTGGATTTCACTGCAGGACTTTGGAAAAAGAAGGGAATTCATAGAGAGGTGATATGTTTTGCATTCACCTTTTCACATGCAGACTCTTCATTTGCTCTGCTATTCAGTTTGGTGTAGAGATTTTATTTCATCTTACCTAAATTGCAACATTATTTTAACTGTGGAAGTTTTTAACTTTCTTGTATTTAAAAAATACAGTATTTATAAATTCTATTTTAGTTTGCATCAAGCTACAGCTCGTGCTAGTACTGGAATACTAGAACAAAGAGTAGCAAAAGAGTAGTCTACCAAAAACCCATCTACCTTGGATCATACTCTTAGTGTCTGGTAGTCATTTCTGCCTAATAAGATCACTGGAAATCAATATTACTTTTATACAGCTGCCTTGGGTTAATTCTAGCAGGATGCCAGTTGCTCACCAAAGTGTTCTATCACTCCTCACTCTCTTCCCATGTTCAGGGTGGGGTGCATTCCATGGCAGACAGTTCTCCACATACTTCTCCATTGTGGGCCTTTCCCCTGGGTGCAGTTCTTCCTTGATACAGAACAGATACCTTTAGCAGGTGAATGGGAAGGAGGAATGTGCTGAGCTGCCTTGTTCTAGAGCCAGTAGGAAGTTCTTAAGTACAGAGGGATTTTGATTTCTGCTTTGGAGCCTAAGTAAATTTGGTTAAGAAAGTTTGCTCATCCATTTTAGGCACTTCATGTGTCTGTTCATGCAGAAAGCATTCTCTTTAAAATGCATTTGCTGGTTTTTTTGGCATGTTGACTTTTTGATCAGGAAAAAACTTGTGCAATTCCCTTCTGAGGCTGAATCCCCTCAGCCTAAGCTGGCTACAAAGTGACACAATGTTTTACTTATGTGACAGCCTCTGCTCAAGGCACAAGGGCACACCACCTGGCGAGCCTGAAAACCTTAGTTTGTATCCAGTATAGGAAGGGGTGGTACTCTTCTGCTGCATAGCAGACCGGGCACATTTGGAAGAGTGAGGGATTTGGGGTTGAGTCTTTTGAGGTTGAAGCTCAGTCTGAAACCATGTCCTTGATCTTTCCCCTATCTAGAAAGCAAGCCTGTCTCTCCACCTGTTTTATGAAGAAGACTTGCTGCCAAACTTTACTGATATCAGTCACACCTGCAAGTGTTACGGTTTCCAAGAAGAATGGAGAAATGGGTCCACACAGGTTGTAAGGGACAGATTAAGTGCCTCTTCTTATCTTTACACAGAAATAGAACTCAGGTGGCACATAGATGAGCTGCTTCTCTTGGCATCAATTGACTTAAGTCATGCAAAGAAAATCTCAAACTATATTTAGATACAGACTGCACAGATAATAAGTATATCCAGAGTTGAGTCATATGTGCATACATAACTCATGTAAGTGTGGACATTACAGATCCAACTATCTTGGACTTAGAGCATAAATACCCTTTTTAGTCACCAAAGTAGATGTGTTGATCTTTCAGTGTATAAAGCCCTTTAAACTACTCCTGTGGATTCTAGTGCTCTGAGGACATTTGCTTTTCATTTTTTGACTGAAAGACACTTTGCTCTAGTTCAGTGTAGTTCTTTTTATTAATCGTCTGTGAGCTTGATGATAGTCTGCCTACTCTGGCAAGTACTGTTAAACAAGGTCTGCTCCTAGCTCTGTGTGGAGGTAGTGTCCTTGTCATCACTTTGAGAAGTTCCTACCACATCTAATCTGCTTGTTTTCTTCTTCACATAGTTACAGTACGATTCAGTGCTTTATCCAGCTGTACTGTTTGGCAAACCCAAACCCTGAGTGCAAAATTTATTTCTTGAATATATAATAGCTTTTCTCAATTTCCATAAATATAACTGAAGACAAAGGAAAATGAGTTCTCCACCACTTATTCCTAATCACAAAGTATTTCCTTCTAAGCAACACTCAGAACATCATAGTAAGTGAATATCTGCCTGTAAATTAATGCAAGGAATATGTAATTTTTTGCCTACTGAATTATTTTTGAGCTCAAGTCAAGGCAATTTTATGCTTTCAACTTAGGACCCTTCTTTGTCTAACTGCCATACTAAATAGTTTGGGGCTTCAATAAATTTTTTGGAACAATTTAAATATTACTTAACAAAACAAAATATTTCTGAAGTCCAAAGAGTATGTTACCTAATACTTGGCACTTTGCAGTTAATATGCATATGTGTGGTTTTGGAAGAATAATTATTTCCAAAGACAGTTCCTCTATGTCCTTCTTCCCAGTCAAATTAAAAATCTCCTCTCTCCTCTTGTTCTGAAGATAGAACAGTAGAACATATTTTGCATTACATCTTTTCCTTGTTTTAAATTGTCTCAGAAAAATAGGTGAAAAAAAAAAATCTGGGGTAACTGGTGTGATTATTATATAATAGTGACAATAATGACAACAACAATAATGTAGCCCACACTAAATCCTGAAGATTCTAGGGAAATAAATACACTTCAGAGAAGAATTTTTTTTTCTCCTTTAGATTTCATAATCAATTTCAGCTGTGGAAAAGGAAAGTGAAAAGGTGCAGGGACTTTTCTACATAGAACTGTCGTTGCATAGAGTAAGGTACGTACAGAACATTTCAGGCAAAAAGAGTTTCTTCTAAACTATATGGTACCAGATATGTATTTGTAAGTTGTATGGGGAGCAGCTGAGGGAGCTGCCTCCTTTCCTCCAGGCCAGGGGTGACCTTGTCACTCTTTTCAGCTTCTTGAGAGGAGATTGTAGTCAAGTGGGGTTGTCTTTTTCTCCCATGCAACCAGCAATAGGACAAAAGCTTAAAAGTCTCAAGCTGCACCAGGGGAGGTTCAGGATGGACATCAGATTTTCCTCCTGGAAAGGGTTGTTAAACATGGGAACAGACTGCCCAGGGCAGTAGTGGATGTACCACACCTGGAAATGTTCAAGGAATGAATAGATGTGGCACTTAGTGACATGGTCTGGTTGACAAAGCGGTGACGAGTCAAAGATGGGACTTGATGATCTTGAAGTCTTTTTCAACCTAAATGATTGTGTGATTCACTGATATGTGCCATTCTGTACTAATCCAAGCAGGAGCCTGAATCATAAAGGCATTAGAGAGAAGCAATATAAGTAGCTTCATTGTGATTATTATCTGTATGGTAAATTGGATTAGTTTGGACAGGGTTTTTTTAAAATCCTTTTTATTAAATGAATTTTGTATCTCCATTTTATTAAACAAAGTTTATGGCTGTTGTAGTCCAAATTATATGTTATACGGGGCTTAGAGGAAAAAAGCAAGTGGGGAAATATTGAAGGGTTTTGAAACAGTTAAAACAAGACTTTCATGAATCAGCTAAGCATTAAAAAAGGGAAAAAAAAAAAAAAAAAAAAAAAAAAGGAAGCTCTTCCCTCAGTAGGAGGAGAAAAAGACCTCTGAGCTCTGGCAGCATGTGCACTCTGGGGAAATAGCTTGGTTTTGTGTTGTCCTTTTGAGTTTGTCAACAAAACGTGCCCTGAGGAAAGAGCCTGAAAAAAACTTTTTTGCAAGACTTTTGGCAGTGATTTTTTCCCAGGCTGGTGGAGGAAAACTTGGGCAGACTGTCACAGACTGAAGATAGAAATAGATGCTGGAGTGCTACTGAAATGACTGTGAGAACAGAAACAGCATCAGCAGCTGCAGCATCTTTTGATGTAGCATCAATAGCTACTGCAAGAGCTAGACAGTGAAACAATTTTATAGGGGAACAGGAAGGAGGAATTTGTGAAAAAGATCACTGAAGAAAAACTAGAAGGTCAGCAAAAGTTTTAGTTCAGAATTAAGTTGTCAGAGTCTCTTGAGTGGGTTTGATCCTCACAGAGGAAATTATCTTTTACAATGGGTATAAATGATAACCTGCAGAGAACTTCATATATGTGGCAGCTGGTCACCAGCAGCTATGGGCCATTACACAATCCCTCAGAGCTCCCAGGCTTCTACTGCTACGTGGAATTGTGCTAATTCTAATGAGGGAATGAACCTCATCAAATACAATTTGACACAACCAACTATTTTTGACAGTGTGGAATGGTGAGAGAATATCACTGCAGATTTCTGGAAATAGTTTTACCCCAAGTATTGGATTTTAGGATTATAGTGTTTCTCCTACTATTAGTAAAGAGGGAGGTGACTAGGTTCTCAAAAAGTTTTGACAGGCCTGTTGCAAGGCCTGTTGGGGGTAGAGTGGCCAGAAAAAGGGACTAGTTGGTAATTTGTAGTCTGAATCCTTGTCCTAAATCTGTGATCGGGAACTAAAAATCTAAGTAGGAGAAAATGAAGTGGAGAAAACTACTCAGTGGTTTGGTGGGGCTCTTAGTTTAGTTCTCCTGAGAGGTGAACTATGGACTGTGCATATTGATATAACACTGTATTTTTTTTCTTCAGATGTGTGGATTTAAATCCTTCATGCACATTTCTGTGTTGCACCAATTTAGAGAAAATGGGTTAGGAATGTTATATATTATTTATTTAGGCTCTAGTCAGATTTGCTCTTAAAAAGCCTTGAACTCTGTCCAGAGGATGGCTGTTACATACAGTCTTCACCAATGAGAATATTGGATCTGACTTTGACTTATGTTGTACTGAAATCTAGAATAGAGCTGATGCAAAGTTGTGAATGTATTTTTCATTTTACCAGTCATAGTTGAGACTTGACCTCTGAAGATCATACCATAGATGAAGTTGTTGGGGGAGATTGAAAGCTGGGGACCAATATTATCTGCAGAAATATAGTGGATTTCTTTCCTTTCTCTAATGAGGGTTTCTATGTTAGATCTTAAAGAGAATCTAAGATAGGGATGATTAGTTGAGCATTTCTGAAGAAAAAAAAGCTGACAAGCATGCAATAATACAATATATTCTGGATCTTTAAGGTGGGTGTTCTAATGAGATAAAATGCTTAGTGTTTCTGCCATAATAAATGCCTAGTGGTGACTAGCAGTTGTGTTTTTAACCAAACAGAAGCTGATCAATTCTCCAATTAGCCTGCCAGTGGGGAATAGTAATCATATTGACTCTGTCCACAATTGTAAGGAGGAACCTTATGTCTGCCAGGTGGGACACTTGTGTATGCAGAGCTTGTTTCCTGCTTCCATGCCTGTACTGAAGAAGGGCATCCAACTTGTTTCAGGTATAAACTATTTAGGGAAAGGAATGATGCAGAAGAGTTCTGAATTCTGCCTTGGTTAAAGGGACTGTGAAATTATTCAGGAGTTTCTTTATTTTGTGACAAAGGCATATGCACTTAACTATATTTTTGTCCCTCTCAGGCTGCTGTATGTTCTAATTTGAAGCATTCCTTTAGGAAATACTGGCTTTTGTAGAACTTTGAGTGGTGCATAGTAACAGCACAAAGTAGTCACATTGAGGGACTTGGAGTATCTTATTACAGTATTATGTTCATGTCTTAGCTAATTACAGGGATCCTCTCTTGTCTTTTAACTGCAAGAAACTTCATATGTCAGCAGCAGCGAGACATGTTTTAAGAGCAGAAAATAGTGAATTTATAATTGTTACTATCAGCTGGCAAAATTGGGACAAATCTTCTGTTTATAAATCCCCCAGAATCATAGAATTGTATAGGTTGGAAAAGACTCCCTTCCTCTGCAGAGCAGAAGATGCTCTTGGAGTATATGATTTGTTCAAGAGTTCCAATTAAAGGGATTATAGTCAGCAAAATTCAAAGTAACTGTCACCTTTGTGTGCTGTGACTGGAGACTGCTAACAATTAGTTAAATTTAGTAAAAGCAGTGAAGGCAGGTTTGTTAGAGTAAATCTGTAATTCAAAGATTTTGAAAATGATGGCAAGTTGGTCCAGAGTTGGATCAGTTCTTTGAAGCACCAGCTGTTTTTAGCATCGATTTCCTTCCTAAAGAGCTGCGTCTGGTTCCTGAATAATTGATTGGTAGGGTCAAAATTATGTTGGCTCCAAAAATTGTAACTTTCATTTAGGGGTAACTATATTAGGATGGAAATGGTCTCAGTTGTGCTAGTGCTGACACACTTGATTTGTCTATTTTAGGAAAGCTAGTGGAAGTGTCATAGTTAGGTACCTACTTAGGTCTCATATGGAAGAAATGTTAAAGGAATTGAAGAAGGAAAAAATTGATTCAGGCTATTTGACAGTACCAAGTTGCATTGATCCCAGAATCGTTAGAAAAGGCTGTCATTATTACAAACACATCATTTGGGCATGGAGAGGCACTGGAAATGGTCTGTGTGAGGAGTAGGACGCTGTTGCACCATCAAAAGTATTTGGTGGATTTGGTGTTCTCACTACAAGATGATGCTTTACCTGCAACCTTCTTGCACAATGGCTTCATCTGGGAGAGTGGGGAAGAGACAGCAATCACAGCACCTAGAGAAGACTGTAAGGTTTGCTCAGTCTTGCTGAGTAGTGAAACACAGTAGTTCAATACATACTAGTTCAGTACAGATGTAGAATTTGTTGTGCTGAGACTGGACACTGTTAGGTCCTTACTTCCAGGAAAGTCATGTTGTTATATTCTAGATTATGCCACTAAGTTTCCAGTGTTTCTGCGCTGGGCACAGTGTCTGTTTCAGTACCTGGGGGTGATTAAGTTAGTCAGAACTCTAGCACTGGCAATAGGATCAGGGCCCATGTTAACTCTTAGACATAGAGATGGTTATTTAGTGGTTCTAATAGAAAGGAATTATGACGAAGTCTTTAGCGTAAAAGTTAATGACTTTGCATTTCCTGTTGCAAGAAGCAGGTGTAAAGAGTTCTTACAAAGTCCAGAATAGAAACACTTGTTAACAGAATCACAGAATGGATTAATGTGACTGAAAAGGACCAGCTCCCTTAGTCTTTCCTTGTAAGAGGTATTTTTGGGTTTCTGTGGCCGAGGTTTTCATGATATGTGGTAGCTAGTAGCTGGTCTTTGAGTTCTGAAAGGCAAATGGTGTCATCTCACCTTGCTCTTTATTTCCTTGGTCAAAAACAATGACATTTTCTGGAATTGAAGCTGCATAGGTACATGGTGCCAGTCGGTAACACCTGGTGTTGCAGCATCAGCTGTTACTGGTGTTGAACATATATTGGGTCTGTTACTGATCTGACATATGGTCATCAAATTACTGAATGTCTATTTATATACTGTGAAATATGTAAACATTGACTGTGCCTTTGTTATATTTCCTGTGTTTCTATGTATCTTCATATTTCTTTTCCTTTATTGTTTGGTTGTTTCTATGGACATTTGCATGTAAACAGTAAGAAGCTTTTGTTTCTTACGAGTTCATCTGTTCCTGTTGCTTATTCTTATTATAAAGATTTAGGGGATAATTCAATTGGTTGCTGTGGAAATGAGCCTGATGTCACAAACAGAGAGTTACAGTTCACCAAGCCTTTAAGAAACAAAATGAAGGGAGAATGGGCTAATTGGAGAGCCATGTGACTGTAGCAGAATCTCAGCTCTTATTAAAAGCATGTATTTTTAGTCACTGTGTTTCTATAGAAGAGCTGGAAAGTGTAATTCAAATGGTGACAATCCATGAGTCATCAGACAAACTGAGAAAAACATAGCTCTGAGAGAAAGGATGATCCTGCTTTGCCTTTATCAGATTCACACTCAATAAACCCATGGTAGCCCATGGTAGGTCCCTTAAGCCCAGCAAAGCTTCATATGCTTGAAGAGAGAAGGGGAAAGCTGCTTGTCCATCTTACTTACTGAAAAAAAAATATGCTTTGCTATAAGCTTTACCACTTACTTTGTTTTGCCTCCTTTGGGTTTCTGAAGAAAGGAGAACCAAAGGTGCCTTCCTTGTTCCTCTAGAGAACAGAAAATACGTTCGTCTTGATGGCTCAAAATGAGAGTCAGAGGTGTCTGTTTGAAAAAGAGGGAAATTAGGGCTGTCTGATAGTGTCAAGCAACTTCTGCCATTAATTGGGATGAAGAGCCCTGGACTGACTTCCTCTCTGTTGTTTTCTAGCAGTTAAAAGAAGCAAAAATTTAAAATGTGCTCATAATGACATATGTTTTCATTGTGTTTTAGGCACTAAAAATATATTGCTTTTTGTGTGGCTCTGAAAGATTTTTAATGGATGCTGTGCAGTGTCACTGCATAGTTTTGTTGGCTTTGCTACAAAATTGAATGGCTTTTTGAGGACATGACAGATTGCTAAATTTGTTTTTAGAACTGTCCAGATTTTTTGCAGGTCATAATTTTATTAGAACCAGTACAGAGTATGGACAAAAGAATTTTTGAATAAATTTCAATATAATGCTTTTGTATTAATTCTGAAAATAGAAATGCTTGATTTTATTTTAGACATAAAAGCTACAAATAGTTTTTGTTATTGTGGATGACCCTGCCTTGGAACGGGGGTTGTACTAGATAGTCTAAAGAGATCCCTTCCAATCCTAACAGTTCTGTGATTCTGGTATTGAGACACTCGAATTAATTGTAGCAGTAATAATAAAGAGTTTGTTTCTAAGAACGTATTTCCTAGAATTAAGTGGCTTAGTAATAGATGTTTTCCTTCATGAAGGCATTCTGTAGAGCTTTAAAATGCCTTGTTAACTGTTGTTTCTTTGTTGTTGGTTCTGGTTTTGTTTGTTGTTTCCTTTTATTATTTTTTTTTAAGTAGAATGTGGTTTCTACTTTTAATATGTTCTTTATGTTTGAAATTTACTACAGAGATGCGACACACTCCAGTGTCCTTACCTGTATCAACATAAACGCTTTGCCAATCCTTGTAACTGCTTTGAAAGAAACCATAGGCTGCATATTGTTTAAGAGCCTATAGATAGTAGTAGTTGAAATGAATGGAAGGAAACAGTGAGAATTTTATAGATGTTTATGAGAGGAGGATGGGAAGATGGTTTATGTACTAAGTATATGTCCAAATTCTTTGTTGAATTCTTCGTGCTTCAGTACTGGATAGGCTTTAAGAGTTTAATAAATTGGTGAAATTATGCTAGACATGGTGAAAGCACATTGAAGAGATGTGAAGGAAAACGAGTGACGAGAGTTCCTGGGATGAAAATATAAAAGTCCTGAAAGGGAAAAATTATTATAAAATGTAAAAAAAGAAGACATGGGAAAACAAAGCAAAACACAAGGCTTCAAATAAAGTTGGAGCCTACCAAATCTTGGTAGCCTACCAAGTTTTGGTAGACCAAAATTCATCTGTATCTGTGCCAGTTTTAGAAACCATAGGTAGTGCCGTGAGTGATGTAAGAAAACAGAGAACAGATGTTAGAAATAGCTTATTAGGACAAAATCAAAGTTGGATTTTGAAGAAACAGAACAGCCGACAGGAGCCAAAATAGAACTTGGTACCTAAAACTTTATGGTTGGAAATTTTGATTTACATTTGCTGTTTGATTATGAAAAGTAATAATACCATGGAAAAAAACATAGTCATGAAATTGAGAGAAATTAGCTCCAGCAGAAGGAAAAGAATTCACATTGAACCTTGGTGGCTAGCCAAAGCTTATCTTGTAGAAATTATTTAAATTGCTTTATATTAACTATTTTGTCTTCTGTAGAGGCCCTCTAGAAGTTTTTGAATATAAATTCTTTATTAGCAAAATCTGTGAAGATGTATACAAGCGCTATTATTTTTGATTTGAAAGCTTGAGTACTTGTTTAGCTAATTTTGAGCAAGGGTCAATCCAAGTAAGTACTCAAACTCGAATTTGAAAAAAGGCATTTACAGTCCCTGGAATAAATCAGAAATGGCTGTTCATTCAGATTTGTTGTAGTAGATAAGAATTTAGTTAATTAGGAACTATCTAATACTTAGAGGAGTAATGACCCATTGCTTATGCCTTTAAATATAGAACCATATTTTTGCATTTTGTTTCAGATATAATGAATGTTGTCACATTGCTTGTCAATTCCAGGCTTGATGTTTTATCTGTGATCTATCATGTGATACCTTCAAAGAAGACCATGCTGTTAAAGATATATGACATTATGATACAAATTTAAATGATCTGTACTTTGAGCTCTAGGAGTTTAAGGGAAAAGGGATTCACAGAAAGAATGTCAAGTAAGTTATTCCAAATTCTGAAGTGTTTAGCAGTGTATGTGCTTAAATCACAGCATGCACTGAAGTTTTTCTGGATTAGTTTCAAGAAGGAAGTGTCAGGGTAGCTGTTCCTTCTAATAGCAGTCTCAAGATGTAATGACTATGTACGAGGACTACTAAACTGCTCTTCAAACTACAAAATCTTCAAGGCAGACTCTAAGATAAATACTTTGCAGCTCTGTGTAGATGTTGCAGCTTGAAATTGTCTAGTCTTATATTTTTAAAAATAAACTGAGTAAGTTTATATTGAATCTCAGGATTTTTCTACCAGTAACACATTTCAGAAAAACTTCATTTTCTTTTTCTTTTGTTCCACTTTATTTTTTTTCATCCCTACTCTGTTG
The DNA here is from genome assembly GCF_965231275.1 of Zosterops lateralis. NCBI lineage: Eukaryota > Metazoa > Chordata > Aves > Passeriformes > Zosteropidae > Zosterops > Zosterops lateralis. The sequence continues at coordinate 29,900,038 of NC_139762.1, read as the reverse complement.
TGTATCCATGCAGCCCCATGTACTATGTTTGGCTAGCAACACCTTCTCAACCCCCTAAACAAAACAAAGGAAAAATACCCAAACAAATCCAGCCATCTCTACAGCTTAGCATCCTGTCCCTGGGAGGCATGCATCTCTAAAGTTTTGTAGGTGTTTCAGGCACAAATATGTCAATCTTTATTCTGAGTCTATCTGATCATAAAAAGCAAATCTAAATCTTGTCTAATTAGGCAGAGTGGGTTATAACAACATCTCCATTTAGTTATTAGTGGAAACTAGCAATGAATATGGTCTCTACACTACAGAAAGTCTTTGGCTTGAAACTGAGTCAGACCTCATTAAGTGTTGTGTTGTATCTTATGAATGAAAAAAGCTGTGTAAAGTGCTCTGAATAACTGATTAATGAATAAGGAATAGATCATGTCGCTGCATTTTTGTTACATTAAATTTGCCTGTTGTACTTCAGGCTTTATCCTGGAAATTTTTATTTAAGATAAGAAATTACATTATTTTTTAGATAGCAATGCCCACCTGTATGTTCAGCAAGTTGTTCTGTCCCATACAGTAAGAGTTTGTCATGTCCTGGTTTTCCCCTCAGGCATTACTACGATACCCAGGCATATGCAAGAGCTCTTTTCATGTGGGTTTGCTCTTCCTGCTGCCAGTGATAGACAAGTTGTGTTCTCTTGCTGCTGTCTGCTACACGTATAATGCCAAAGAGTAGTATGTGTCGTTTTCAGAGGTGGTGGTTGAGGCAGAGTGTTAGGGGTTTTTATTGTGATTAATCCTGTATATAGCAGCAGCTGAATTTTTGTAGGTTCTTCTCTTGTTCAGACCACCAGTACATACTTAAGAACTTGTCTCTGATAGCATTCTATTATTTTTATACCAGGCCTCTTACAGACCTCATACTCATACAACTATCTTTCCAAAATAAAGAATTATAATAATAAAAAAAATCATACCACAGTTGTCAAATAGGTTTAGTTTGAAAGAATTGATCATCTGCTTTGTTGTAAAGATCATGAAGCATCTCTGGGGATTTGATTATTTGATTTCTGCATGGTTTCACTACATGTCTGTGTTTAACTGTGTGGTCTTTCTCGGAAGCACTCTCTCAATACCCTTTTCTGTTTTATGAAGTGGATTTACCTCATTTTCTTTCTCCTTTTGTGAAAGGGATGAAACTGTTTTCCATTTTTTCCATCTGTTTCAATTTTTCACAATAATTATTGTTTTTTATTGACTGAACAGATGGAAGGAATAGAAAACAGTTTCATCCCTTTCACAAAAGGAGAATAAAGTCTATTATCATAGCAGGTGTTTATTTCCACTATGGGTTTATTTTTAAAATAATTTCTTAGTGTTAATAATTACACAGGATATCAGTCTTGCCTGATCTTTCATGGACACTTGACAGGAGAGATTCCCACTTTCATTGATAGACTTCTGGTCTAATGTAAATAGTAGTCTTCCATATGATTCAGGAAAAAAATATTTTCTTCGTATACATATTGTAGAACTGTGTTTTGTTTCCCCCCACATTTTACATACTTAATCTGAGATAAAAGTCTAGTAGCTTATGTTGCACAACTTCAGTGACTGGTGAGCTTTATAAAAGTTGCCAGAATTTGGCCAGTCCTTGCTAAATGACGATGAGTAGCAGACTTTGGAGCTTGCTATCAGAACTGAGATTTTTCAAGCTGCTTTTTTGGTTGGCATTCAGTTGCATTTTGAAATTTTATGCCTTAATGCTGTTGAACTTGTAACTCTAATAGTCATTTTAGGGGAATATAGAATGTTCTGCTATGTTTTCCTCTTGCAGGTCTGGAAATTCTAATGGCATCTTAAAACTTGTAAGCAATTTTGAGGAGCCTGCTTTTTGAGTTTTGAAAAAAAACTGAGAAAAACAGTTTTAAATCTTCCTGACCACAAAAATTACATTTTGTTTTAACAGTGTTAATTTATGCAGTTTATGCTTCACTGTTTTCTATGAAATTAATCCATTAACAGCATTTCTTATGAAAAGGCCTTTTCATTTCATTTTTTCAGGCTTTTTCTACTTTTAACCATAGTGAGAACATAATAGATTTTTTAAATTACATTAAACCTTTGCCTTAAAGGATGATGCAGATCAATTATAAACATGGAGAGAATGAACAAGGAGGCAGATAAGGTCTTTTTTTTAAGTCAGTTTGAATAAATAATAAATATTATACATTATTTTTGTTGTAAGTACATAGCCATCAGAAATAAAGGAAAGGTAGTTAGGTGAAAAATGTGGCAATTAATGTCAGAAATTTTTAATAAAATCAAATAAAAATAAAGAGGAAAGAAATATTCATGGCAAGCAAGGCAGTATGCATTAAATAATCAAGGGTTTATATGCGGGTTGAAATAAAGACAGAAGCTATAGAACCAGGAAGAAAGCAAGGTGAGAATAAAGTATACAGTATTTCTCCAGTGGAAGAATTCCATTCTTTTTTTCCAAATGATTGGGATGTTAAAATTAAATACCAATTTCTTTGTTTGTTTTTCTGTATTCAGTTTATCTACTGAATTGTATGCAGGCTTTTAAAAAACTTGAATTCTAGCAGTTCAGTTTAAAATTGGACAGAAGTCAGTTCCTGATATAAAGTGCTCAATGCCTTCACAGGACACACAGCAGGGTGAATGAGAAGCCTTCATTCTGATTTTCCAGCTTTTATATGGCTACAATTAACTCCATATGATACACATTGTTGTTTTAGTGACTGAATTTTCCAAGGAATGGCTTTAACTCTGATAGCAAGAACATGGTGTATTTTCTGTGTGCAGTGTGAGTGCAGCACGGGCAGCCACGTTGCTTTGCTGAGATTTTGGGAATCTCTGGTGGCCTGCAGGCTGTCTTTCTCCTTCCTCACCCTCTCAGAAGCAGTGAGCAGCTGGCTTCCTGCTCTTTTCAGATGAGTGTCCCCATTTCCTCACGGGGTTCCTCTTCTTCCTTCTTCATCCTCTTGAAGCAGCTCCATGTCCAGTGCCTCGCAAGCAGCTTTTAGCTTCTGCTCAGGGCCATCCTTAAAATGCTGTTTAGCAGTGGAATGAATGCTCATGGGTAGGACTGAGGCTCTTTGTATGTACCTGTGTTGAGGACAGTGACATGGACCATCTGACAAGAATAAAGCCTGTTATGTTTGGGAGTTTCCCAGAGAAGCAGTGTGCTTTGTGCTGTACTTTGCAGTGTAGTGTAAAGATTCCTAAGCCAGAAATGAACAGTAAAGTGGTGCAGCAGCACAGCTGGAGTCTATTTTCAGTTTATTTCAGGAGCTCTAGAATTCCTCCACTGCCTGATTCAAGCTAATCAGAGTCTCTTTACATAATAGTGCCATTTGTAGGCACACAGAGCAACACATTTTTTTGAAACAAAACACTGTGGTGTTCCTTTTGAAACATTTGTATGCTCACAGGATTGAATATTTCAGTGTTTTATTTGGGAAAAAAAAAAAAGGAAAGTTAAATGTAGTCATCAAAGAACATGTCCTGGGCTGCGTCAAAAGTCAGGCTCAGCAGGTCAAGGGAGGTGATTCTGCTCCTCTGTTCTGTTGTTGTGGGACCCCATCTGCAGTGCTGCATCCAGCTCTGGGGTCCCAGCACAGAAAGGACATGGACCTTCTGGAGAGATTCTAAAAGAGAGCCACCAAGTTGTTTTGAGGGATGGAGCACCTCTCCTCTGAGGAAAGGCTGAGGGAATTTGGTTTGTTCCTGGAAAAGGAACTGGAAAAGGTTTTGGGGTAATCCAGTACCTGAAGGAAGCCTACAGGAAAGATGAAGTTTGCAAGAGTGTGTATTGATGGGACAAGGGGGAATGGCATCAAACTGAAAGAAAGTAGGTTTAGATTAGATGTTAAAATAAAATTCTTTACTATGGGGGTGGTGAGGCACTGGAACAAGTTGCCCAGAGAAGTTGTGGAGGCCCCATCCCAGAAAGTGTTCAACACCAGGTTGGATGGAGCTCTGAGCAACCCGATCTAGTTAAAGGTGTCCCTTACCCACAGAGGATCTTTAAGGTCCCTTCCAAAAGAGGCCATTCTCAGATTCTATGACTATTAATATCAGGTTTATGGGAATATGTTATCTCCTGAAACATTTGTTCTTCTTTTCAACAAAGGAAATTTCAACTAAAAATGTATAATTTTGTTGGGGAAAAAAGGCAAATAGTTTGCACAGCTTTATAGTAAATGTAACATTTACGAAAAGTAAAATAAATATGGAGAGCTTTCTTTATTGTCTTGGAATTTTGGTTTGAGCAATCAGATTTCTGAAGGCAATCTCAACAATATTTACTCTGTTGTCTAAAGAAAGTTATTCTTATGATAGCCATTTTATTTGTATTCATATCAGTGTCTTGGGTGTTGTTTTTGTTTGTTTTACTTTTTTTTCAGATTTAGAATTTATTAAGAGACACAAAAAGGAGGGGTAAATTGTAGATTATTTCAGATGATTTCTCTGAGTATAACCTCTTCTTTGCTATTTGTGAGTGATACTAAGATTGAGATATTCTAGCAAGGGTCTGGCATATTTCTTAATGGTGCGGAGGATTGTGTGTCACTACTTTCAGGAGACTAGGTCTTTATTTCACAACTTACCTTGAAGCCATGATCTCAGGCATATTGAAACTTAGTAAGCCATTTATTTTCTGAGGTTTTTTTAGTGCACAGTCTGAGATAAACTTTACTTCACTGATGGTACACACTGTTTGGAAAGCATTAGAACAAAACTAGGTCTTTTCTCTCTGAAAAACTTGAGCATAAATGTAATGACAGTTTACTTTTATGTCTAATTACATTACACATCCAAGATTAAAAAATTACCTTGTAAAGAAAATTTACTTTGTAACAGAATGAAGAATATATGGGGCTGCAGAAGGAGTGGAAGAGGCCAGCTTGGCTCATCTCTAGACACCAAGTAAAAATTACGTTTTCTATATTCATGGTTAATTGTGTTTGTTAGGGAAGCCTGTTACCTTCTAAAGAGCATTCAGTAAATTCTGGTTTTACACTTGTTTTATGTTTGTACAGTGGTGTCGTGGTTTGAAAGCAAAACGAGTGAGAGGCTCCAAGTCAGAGATACAATTTAATAAGAAGAAAGGTAAAAAGGTAAAAACAAAAACAAAACAAAAAAAAATGCAATAACACAAAAGACCACTGACAGAGTCAGAATACAACCTGAGCAGGATGGTGGAAGCAGTCCAGGTGAGGTGCTCTTCCTGAAGCAGTGATCCTGTAGACAAGTCTGGTAGCTCTGCTCCTCTGGGAATCCAGTGAGTAAGAGCTCCTTGCACTGTCCCAAATACCAGCTTATATCCAGGTGAGAATGCTTGGCTCCTCCCCCTGGGCAGAGCATCTCACAATGGGATGATGAGTGTGAAGTGGGTCCTTGATGGCTCATTAAACAGAGATAACTCCTGGAGGGAGTTACCTGTGAGTCATGGGCAAGGCGTTGATGGGCCATTAGCAGAAGACACCCCAAAGGCAGGGGACCTGGGAAGAACAATGCCCCACCTGGTTTCAACAGTTCATGAAGATGATGATAGAATAAATACTTTGTGTACATCCTACACTGCAACCCAGGACAAGTGGTATTTAAAACATATAATAGGCTCCAATAAAGCATGGTACCATTGATTAAGAGAAACCATGCTCCCTATGGACATTAGAGTTTCTCTTTCCTTCAGGTGAAATGTCTTAAAACTTTTCGTAAGTTCTTGTCTACTGTGTATTGCCTGGCAAGCTCCAGGACTTCCAATGTCTTTTTAACAGGAACAGATTCCTTGGGTTAAAATGTTCTAGAACAGTATTTTTACAACACAGTTATTCAAATTCTTTCCTTTGTCTAATTCTGGAACAGGATATAAAAGAGGAAGGGGAAAGCCCACCTTCAAAAGCAAAGGAAAAGTCTAAATTGTTTCCTGTACCATCCTTTGACAAGGTTCTGAAGTCAAGTTTTGTTTTCCTTTGCACTCACAGAGGTCTTTCACTGGATCAACCAACTTCCCTTTTTCTCATTTTTGCTTAACAAAAAGAAGCTGTGTCTATTAAGCCTGATCTCCACAAGCAGGCAGAAAGTTCACAGATGGTTTACTCTTCCATTTACTTGAAATGTAGCTCCCTCACAGCTAGTCTGTTCCCCAGGTTTTTAGCTGAATTTACTTCCAATCATACTCTTGCCTCTTTTTCTTTTCCTCAAACTACTTTTAAATGTATTACTACTTTTAAATGCTTTTAGTTATCAGGCAGATGGAATATTTAGAATGTTCATCTGTGAGTTAATGATGAATATAGAAGTTTGGGAAAAGTTACGTCTGTTTGTGGCTGTAATTCCCTGTTTCTAGGTGTACTAATATTAACTTCTGGTGTTTTAGCGTTTCTCTCCTCCCATAAAGAGTATTATTAGGTGGAATATATTTATTCTGAAATGGCAGTTGTCCTTTTAGATCATGGAAAATTTAAGGTCTCTGGAAACTCAGAAGATTGAGATCATACTTTTAGATTTTTCTGTTTAAGATACATTGGATAAGATAACGTATTAAGATACATTAGTTACAACTGCTTAAAAAAGTTTTGAAGGAGCAGAGGAAGAGACATGCAAAATAAGGGAAGAAGATTGAACTTTCTTCTTCTCTTTTGTCTTGCCTCTTTTGAAGGTTCATCTTCCTCTTCTTTCCCTATTTTTTATTGTTTTCTCTTGTTCCTTGTATCCTTTTCCATTATTCACTCCTCATCCTTCTTCACTTTTCATATCTTTTCTGCTTACTTTTGCTCTAATTATCTGTATCTTACATGCTCTGGAGAGTATCATTGTTAATCTGCCTAACTGAACAATATAAAATTAAATAAACAAACATGTCCAGTGTGATCTTACTGAGGTAGAAGTGGACAGCTTGGGAAATAAATTCGAGTTCTGGGACCTGAGAATGTTGATTACTATTGTGTTGTCTTTTGTCTGTGGCAACATTAAGTTGATGAATACCAGTGTCATGTTACTGGTGTTTTGCTACTAGGTTAGACAATTTTATGTTGTTACAATACTTGTATTTTAGGGCTACACATTCATAAAACATTTGAATATGTATATGTTAAGTTTATGTTAAGCTTACAATAAATAGACATTTATCTTTTTCTTTTAAATATACATTGAGATTAGTTTAGGAATATATCTTTGTGGTTTGAAGCATAGGTGACAGAAAAAATATTTCACAAAATTGATTTGTTCATCTTATTTCTATTTTTTTTCCCTCTAAAATGTGGGATAAAATTACAGATTGAAAACGTGTTGCTTGCTGCAAAAGTTATTGATTGTTGTCAGGATTTGTGGCAGGAATGATTTAAGGAAGGACCCAGTCAAAGATAGGCAACATTTGTTAGTTGAAAACAGAGTTTGTTGAGGAAATTTGTTGTAAACTTGCTAGAAATTACAAAAAGATATTATGAATATAATGACAAGTAAATGGTAAAATTACTTTATAAAACTTAGTGACATGATCAGTATAGTACTTACAGCAGCTGTCTGCAGGGGATGCTGGCCTCTAAGGAGGCACGGAATAAATGGAATAAATTGGTACAATCTATGCTCTTTAAATATTTCTTTATAAGATGACATGATACATAGTAGACCTTTCATATGGCTACAAGTTTCTATAGAGGAGGAAGATACTAAGTTGGATGGTACAAGTAACTGTACATAAAACTAACTCAGGATATGCTGACATTGCAGTCAAATTGTGTGTCTTAACAACTTTAAAAGAACTGGCCTAGTTTAGCTATTTTTTATACTTCAGAAGTGAGTTTTTCACACAGGGACTGATTCCTCTCCTGTTCCAAACTGTTAGTTAAATATCTAAGTAAATCCATAATTCATTATTTGATGGATTAAAAAAAAATAAAAAAACCCTTGTGAATTTTAGAAATGCATTCAAGATGACAAACTCTCTTGGAAATATTAGGAATTAACCCCAAGCTAATACAACTTAATTCTGAAAGATTTGTTGTTCTTTATGCTGTCCTTTATGCCATAGTTCATGGCATTCTTGTGGGCACTGTTACCATGTATGAATTCAGGTTTCATAGAACTCTGTTTTACCCATCTTTCTGTTAAATTATATGTTTTTGTAGTATAATCTGCATCTTTCACAGTTTATTTGATGGGGTCTTTGGTTTGTTGGGTGGTGGATTTATTTCATAATGTCAACATGTATATCTGTCACGTACACTCAGTGACTAGACATTTGTAGTAAGTAGGAGTCAGTTGGCTTCCATCCTTTTCACACAATGCCTTCATAATTATGTCTTAGCTCATTCAAACAATTGTAGAATAATTAAGGTTGGAAGGAACCTTTGAAGATTATCTTGTCCAACCTCCTTACCAAGGCAGTTACCTGCATTTTCACTCAAGGATATTTATCCAACAGTTCATCATTACTGTTTGAAGGCAAAAATCAGTCTAGATGAGTAGTACTTCTCATTTCTTTCCCTTTCCTTGTCTTCAGACTCCCTATGACTCAAATTTGCTGAAAACAATCCATTTTGTGTTTCTTTGAAGTCTAGAAAAGTGATTCTTTCAAAGGCCAGGTGTAAGCTATAGAACGGGACAGACTAGTTTTAAAACATAGAAAGCTGTGTATTACTATATATGTCACACAAAAATTGGTAATTGGTGGTAGCACACAAAAGAGCAACCATCTATCCTTGGGAATAAGCTCAGAGAAAAATGAAGTAAGTGTGAGAAAATATAAAGGAAGAACAGATTGATGGGATAAAACCATAGAAACAGGTTACAGGATAATTTTAGGATTTAGACTATTTCTGAATACTTGAACAGAGATGGTTGAGAATTTGTGTTCTTGTTCACTTGTTTTATTAGGTGAATAGGGAATTGGAGGAAGTGATAAGAGAGTAAGAAATAAAGCATAAGAGAGCAAATGGGCTTTGGCTTCTAAGCCTGTAGAGGACAAGTAACCCAAGTGTATTAAACTGCTTAAATTAAATAGTCAAGCAGATATTGTTTAGGATGATTAGAGATCTCTAAGCTTGCTTGTGGGAGCTATTTATCTGAATAATGTTATTACCTTGCCAAGTAAGTTTCTGTGAAAATGCAGTCTTCCTTAGAGTGTCTCTCCCTGATACTCCAAAACAAAGTGTCATTTGATAAAGTCATAGATAATCCTGGCAGTAGGGTTTAATGCTGGCTTTGTCAATGTATTATCTTATAAAGTTTATTCTTGCTTGCCATCTCTTTGGAATCCTGGAATGACAAAGAATTACCCAGTTCCAGTTTTGATATTAAATTGGAAAGGCAGAAGATGAAATCTCATTGTACTAAAGCAGATAGGAAATTCAGGTCTAATGTTTTTGTAGAGAAAGGGAAAAGATTTGAGATGCTTCGAGCAAGGATCAGTAGAAAACATATCTCCAGGAGTGTGAACTGATCTTAAGGGCTTTTCTTTCCCTGATGTTCTTGCATGATATTCTCTTCTGTACGCTGTATATCTCAAGTATTATCTGTTATGGTCCCTACTTTCCATAGACACATAAAAATTACTGAGATAAAGCAGTAAATTATCTGAAAAATATATTTAATGATTAAAATAATAATAATAATAATAAATTATATAGCAATGCACTAAAAATGATGTTTAACTATACCAAACTTGAAAATAGCTGGCTTAGATGAAAATAGATTTTTTTTAAATTTGGAAGTTCACATCTAGAAGATTTATGGAAGTAGTACTTAAAACATTTGTTTCTTAAAGCAATGAACATAAAGCAGATTTCCCAGGATAGATTTAAAATGACAATTGTTAAGATAAATGAGCATATATTAATATTTAATGTGTGAAAGTATAATATAAATACTGAGTTGCTGTAGTAATGAAAATAGGAAAACTCAAAAACTTCCTAGCATACAGTTAAGGCACGGTTTTCTCTTACCAGTTAATTTAATTTAATTAAATTTCAAGTTACAGCAATTAGGAGAACATTATTATCCCAGAAGTTAGGTTTTAAACTGGAACTGATTTTTTTTTTTATTTTTTACTAATCAGTCTGTAGCATTTTTTCTTTGACTTTTATGTTTTAATTCTATCTGTTTGGCAGTAAACTTTTTCAGTAGCCTTATAAGGTAGCTGAATGCTTAAATACCACAGTGGAAACAATCTCTGCATCACGCCATACCTTTGTAATTAAGCAATGGTTCGGAGGCTGTGACTTGTAGGCAAATGTCTACTACCAGCCCATTCCTATGGACAACAGAGCTGTTACTTTTTCAGTGACTAACTTTAAACTTTATATATTAATGTTTCCACAGGCTCAACACATGTAAGTACTATAAGTACTCAAAGATTGATTCCAAAATATATATGGCAAGATTCTCAGCCAAACTGGTGATAAATCAGAACTGTTGTTGTAGTGTCAACACTTTCAACACACACAAACTTAAAAATATTCTACAAAGGAAATAGAAATTGGAAAAACTTTATATAAGCAATATAATTTTTTAAATTTTTTTTTTCTTGGTCAGGAGTAGAGTTGTGAACCATCAGGCAATTTCTTATTATGTAAACTGGAGTAAAATTTAAAAAATATTAAATACTTGCCTCAAGAGGTCAAATCTGCTTATGCTATCCAAAGATATGTGGAATGTAAAGGAGACATGTTCTGTTTCCCTTCTCCAGATTGTATATGGCCACCTTATGCTAATTTTATATAGAGATTTGATAGATTACAACAGGTAATACCTTGCTGATTGTAAACGCTCATATGAATTCACCAAATTGCACCTATTATGTCTATGTGTTTATTTATGTATGAACTAAACTGCAAGGGCTTGGCAACATTGTATGTATGTGTACAGGGTCTATGTATCTACATCGTGTGAAGTCTCTACATGCAAATGTAGTCAGGTAATAGTGAATTTTGTACATGCCAAAATACCAGTGGCAGTACTGCTCTGCTTGATAGATTATCTGATAGCTTCAATTGCCACTAGGTGTTGAAAAGCTTTGGGTAGCATTGTCAAGGCTTGTTTCTTAGCTGCTCTTTCTCACTGCACCAAGCATGAGATCACTAAGAACCAAAGCTTAGGAATAGTATTTAGGACAGGAAAAGGGCAATGCAGTTTACACTGGTACATATTCATAGCAAGTGCAGGAGCCTTCATCATTTGTAGTTCAAGATCCAAGTTCATGTGTATTTGTGTTGCTAGTTGTCTCAGTTTTATGGCGTAGGTATATATTTGACTTAAAGGCTTTGCTCCCAAGAGAAACTATAATAGAGAGTCATGATTGCAAGAAACACAGATTTTGCAATGTCAGCAATTGTCACTGTATAAACATTTAAAAACATTTAAAATTTTGTAAGAGGAAGGGTAAAGTGAACTTGATTCTTTGGAAACAAGAAACATGATAAAGCAAAATGGGGAAAAATTTGTGCTCAGGGAGGAAAAAAAACAATTTCAAGAACTGCCTGTGCTGTAAGGAGGAATGGAAGAACCAGATGTAGCTTCGAAATTCTGTCTTGCAGTATATCTTATTCAAAAATTTTTGAAGCCATAATTGAAGTTTAGGTTAAATAGGTTATGCATTCAAAGCATACAAATATAAAAATTCAGAGAATTACAGAATCAATAAGGTTGGAAAAGACCTCTAAGATCACCAAATCCAACCTTTGACTGAATGCCACCATGCCTATAAAAACATTTCATGAAGTACCATGTCACTTTTTTGGACACTTGCAGGGGTGGTCACTCCTCCACTTCCCTGAGGAGCCTTTTGAAATGCTTAAGCACAATTTCAGTGGACAAATTTTTCCTTCTTGCCAACCTCAACATCCCCTGGTGCAACTTGAGGCTGTTTCCCCTTGTTCTGTCACTGCTTGCCTGGGAGAAGAGGCCAACTCTCACCTGGCTACAGCCTCCTTTCAGGGAGTTGTAAAGAGTGATAAGGTCACCCCTGAATTCTCCAGGCTGAACAGCCATAGTTCTCAGATGCTACTTGTAGGACTTGTGACAGGTCCTTCCCCAGCTCCATTGCCCTTCTCTGGACACACTCTAGCACCTCTATATCCTTCTTCTTGTGATCACAGGATTTGAGGTGTGGCATTTTGGGGAAAACAGAAACAAGTGAATTAGTGTATTTTTAAAAATGTATATTTCAAAACCTGTTGAAATATTCTCAAACTTTAAATGCTATTTCTCTGTTTCCACTTAAAATTGTAAATAATACCTTCTAAATTTTTAATCAAACTGATTTGACTCTTGTACTACTAGTTAGTGCTTAGATTTAGTGTTTGGAGTGAAATATGTTGTCAACAGCATTCCTTCCTTAATTTAATAGACAGTTGTTTCATCATCAGTCTAACTGAAAAACTTCTGAACTGGGAGCCTCTGTCGGGTGATATGACCATCAAAAAATAAAAAGGAAATGAGAAAAGGTTTGTATGAGATTTCAAACTCAATTATGATGATGGGATTAAGAACTGTAGAAGTTCCCAATGCTTCTCCTTCTTGGTCCCAGTGCGAGGTGTTTCTTAACAGACTGACAGCCTCTTACTTGCCTCGACCCCAGGAGATGCCCAGTGCCTGTCTCTGGAGCTGCTCAATGCCAGCTGTGGTGATGGGACAGACCCTGGTGGTCAGGGCCTTCCCTGCTGACCCAGGGGATCCATGGGCTCCTGGTCCCACAAAGCCCAAATATTCACAGCAACCTGATATCCTGCATCTTCCTCTCAGAGATGCACTCTGAGGAGCTTTCAGAATGTTGAAGATGCAATTTTCAGAATGTCAGGAAATAAAGGAGTCCAAAAGACACTGAGAAAGTTAGCTGGAGTAATTTTAAAATGTAAAAAATCTGATGCATTCTTTTTCTTATTTAACAGTTTTTAAGTACACTCAGGACTTAGCTGCAGTTCTGCTCAAGTTTTCGAGTCTGTTTTTGTCCTTTACTTATTTCTTCCTTTGAAAACTCATCCTACTATCAGACTAAAATTAAGCCTCCCCAACTCCCTGTTGTTTGCCATATACTTTTCACTTGAGCATCTGCTTAGGGAAGAGGGATTTAGTGGACATTTTTTATTAATGTAGACTAAAGATGTGTTGGCACATGCAGTCAATATTGCTTTTGTTCACAAAGAAGTCCTTGTCTAAGTATCATTCAGTTCATAGCAGTGGGTAGAATCAATCTGTCTTGCTCCTTGTGTTGCCAAGCCCCAGCAGGGAGGATGGGTGGAAGAGGCAGCTCCTGCTTTGGGTGTCAGGAGGAAGTTTTCCTCTGCAGCAGGAGCTGCTGCTCCTACCTCTCGTTCTACCTCCTCTGTTCCTTGTTGCAGAAGGAAATACACTTGCCACTGAAACTCTGACTGAGTTTCTAAGAAGCATTTTTCCTAATTGTTATAGAATTCAATGAAAATGTAATTTGGAGGATGGAGTTCAATTCTTCTGATTACAATGTTACCCAAACCATTGGTAGCAGCAGGTTTTGGGGAGATCCCCTTTAGACCAGTAGACAGTGATTGCTTTCTCTTCTTGGCCACTCTTTGGAAAACCACAATATGTTTTAAATTCTCATTACAAGAAAGCCAAAATCAAGTGTTTGTCCTTTTAAAGGTTTTAAATGTTTGTTTCCTTTGTGAAATTTGCATCAGAAGACCACTTATAAGTCATGAACTAAAAACGAGGTGTGACCTGTATTGAAAACTTTATCAGTGAGCCTGCAGCCATACATAGGGGCAGCAGGGGACATGTAAGCCCCTGCCTTCTGTGAGTTCAGTAACAACCAGCAGGCATCTCTTACCAACACATACATGCTGCAACCCTGAGTAATGCTCGATGAGCCGTGCCCTCACTGAAACAACCTTTTTGTAGAAAGGTGAACAGTTTTTACTTGATGGTGCTGCAACAGGTTTGTTGGAAGGCTTGGCCTCTTTAATATACTGGAATTTCTAGATGAGTAAAGCTTTAGATTAAGCTGATAGCTTGAGTAAAAGCATTGTCCAGTTCTCTGAATAAAATAAACTAGGCAAAAAGGAAAAAAAAGCTGTGCATAGATTTAGATAAACACACATTACTGTATTGTTGCACAAAATATATCCACAAAAGAAACTCTGTAGAGTAAGAACCTGTATTAAAATTGTAATACCACCTGATTGCTGTATTTCTCTCAGTGCTTCTCTTTGGTTTATCTGTCAAGAAGAGCTTTTGAGTTTGAGCTGGGCTTTGTTGGTGTGCAGAAAATTGTATATATATGGTTGGATCTTTTGCTTTTCTAACTCATAATAAGATGTTTAGAAAACCTCTGTGAAACTTTTATATTTTGTATGCCCATGATATGTTTCATACTGTATTAAGTTTACAAAAGGCATATGGAGCTGTAGAGAGTGGTTATTACTCTACATGTTACTGTAGGTGTTAAAATTAGTTATGGCCCATTAAATGTGCAGGCTGTTAGGACTTTCTGTTGAGGGTTATAACTCATAATGGAATAGTTTTTTTTCTAATGTTTATTTCTTTTTGAATTGAAAAGCATTTCTATGTACATACCATGTGAGTTTTGTATAAGTTTGTCTTATGAGTCTTTTTTAAGGAAAAATTCTTTTGAAGGTTTTTTTCTGTGAGGATGAGGAGAAAATGTAGAAAAAGTGTGTAATCTGGGCAAGTTTTCCTTCTGTTCTGTGTTTTCTGATTATAGGAGAAATGGTACACAAAATTCCAGTCTCAACTGAGTGCTCAATTTTCTTAATCTGAGGTTGAGTCACTTTTAAAAATGAATAATAATTTTTAATGTGGGCTAAACCTCAAACGATTTTGATCTTAGTATGTAAATTTGTCTTCAGTTATAAAAAGTATCTTTGTCAGGGCTGAAAGATAGTTAAGAAAAAATCAGACACTTCAATACTTTTGCTTTTATATATGCAGGTTTCATATTTCTAGTGTCATTGTTTTGATTGTTTTGCCTTTATTCTAAAACAATACAACATTATCCCAAGTTGCATCTTTATCATTTTGGAGCTTTAATTTAAAACAGAATTTCTACAACATGGTGTAGAATCCAGCTATTTTTCTCCTATGTACTTGCAATAGCTTTTCAGTTAGAAGTCTTCCACAACATGCCTTCCCTATTCTGCCCCAAACTCACTGGGGTGTGAGGTAGGACGTGACATCTCACCTCATGCAAGGCAAACTCTGAATCCTGGGCTACAGTTTCTCTTTTTCTCCTTCCACCCTATTGACTAAATGCAAATTGCAACAGAAGATGGGTTGAACAGTAAGAGTTGAAATCAATTCAGGCAGGGGACAGAACTGAAGGTCTTCTGTATTTTGACTGAATACCCAAAGCCCTGCCCTAGTGGGTAATAAAAAATAACAAAATTGTAAAAGCAAAGAGAAGAGAGATTTTTCATGAAACAAACATTATATTTCAAGCTACATTAAGTTTGTACTGTGCCAGCTATAACTTTACAGATAACATGGGATTTAAGCGCTGCCATGACAGGCTATAAACTATACATACACATATTTGGAAACCATCTCTCTTGAGGAGAGCATGGAATGCAGAGACTTATACAAAGAAGGAATTTGTCCTTCATTTTAAAAACAGCTAAGAGTGTTCCAACAGAGTTTAAAACCATATTTGTGTTTTAACATGAGTGGTACTTTCGAATTTACTGAAATTGCTCTGAAGTGCTAAGGCATGCAGAACATCTGTACTTTTAGGAAACAGAGAGAATACAGGTTTTGTTCTGATATTTGTGTTTACACCAGCATTTTACAGTAATTATTTACATGATTTGGATCAGACAAAACTGTAAAGATATCCATACCATTGGGGTTTTTTTACCTCCTATTTATTTTCTATTCTTAGAAAAAACAATCTTTGGAAAGATTTCTAGTTATTTCTGTATGTATTTTCTGGATTTTTTTTTTTTTTTTTTTGCTGATTTTTTGACAAAAAAACCATGTACTTGGCTATTTTTTAAGTAGAGTTGATAACATTTTATTAGAGTTTCTATTCCATCCAGCTTTCTAGGACAGGTTTTTTTTTTTTTTTTTTTTTTTTTTTTTTTTTTTTTTTTTTTTTTTGTTGGCTTTTTGGTTTTTGGGGTTATTTTTAAGTGATTACTGAAAAAGAGTAGAAAATGATCCTGTTCTTCATATCCCTTTAGGACAACTTATTAAAGCTGGAACATGTTCCCAATATCAGTTTGCCTACTGGAGGCTGAGGAAGAAGAATTAATTTTTTCTGAGGGTTGTCAGCCCTGTTAAGGAATATGCAGGCAGAAGATGGTGTGTTGGCATTCTTCTTAAAATATCAATATGTCATTTTGAACATCTTGAAAGATCTCTATTCTAGCTTGGATACTGTCACATGAAGTGAAAAAAAAAAATGATTGAATGACTGTGAACAAAAGAATGAAAAAATGATTTTGCCTTGGCTGTAGTACTCAAAATAATTATAGCTCCTGTGATGCCCTAAGCTTTAGCTTGCAGATTCTGTGTTACCTAAGGATGTAGTTCTGAGCCTCATATTAAGTGGCAGTAAGCTCTCTTCACAGGGTAGGGAGACAAAACAAATTCCTTTTCTGCTGAGAACCAAGGACAACTTTCAGGCCCAAAAGCACAAACAACGGTGGACTGAAGGGAAGAACACGAAGGATGAAACCTCACAACCTGAAGCTGTAATGGGACAATTAAACCCCAATATGTAAATGGACCAAAACTGTTAAAAATATAAGACTTCATGACCGGTCAGCCTTTCGTGTGTGGCGTTTCGTAGTGGACTCGGGGTGCAGCCTTGGTCAGGCTTTTGTCCTGCCCAAGGTGGATCCTGGAGGCCTTTCAATCAATACCTACTTTATTCTCTAGCTCTGTCCAGTCTCTGTTTCAGATTAGTCTTCCAGGTATCACCTGACCTGAATGTGGAAATCTTTTCAAAAGTTTTGCTGGACAACTAAAGCAGAATATAGTTCTGCAGACCTTTATTTTCTTGCCCGTAATTTCAAACATGAAGGTGATGCTTTTGGATGTGACTGTTTTAAACTCATGCATGTAAAACATGAATAGTTACATTGTTGTTGCAATAGAGCATATTTTCTGTCTTGATACTTGACTAAGAAAACTGTGGGAAAAAAAATGGAAGGCAAGAATTGAATTTCAATAAGTAACGTAACATAGGTTTTGCTTTTAATAACAGTTGCATAGGCATAATACCAATTTAAATATGAATAGACTACCTCGCAAAATATGAGGTGAAAGCATAGTCATTGCTGAAAGAAAACCTCAAGAAATTGTTTTAAAAGCCCTGGAAAGCAGTCTATTTCTATTTTATTTATGTATTTTTTAATTTGGACAATAAAAGATGTGTGAGGAGGCCTTGCTGTCTTTTTATTTGATGTGTGTTTAAACTTTCCTCCAAAGTTCAGAAGAATCCTTTTTTAGGATGAGGCTCAATCACCTCTGTTATACATCTGCTCATCTCACACTGCTGCTTTTGTAGTTACTGACATCATTATCGTAACATGCAATGATTTTTATATGCAGCCATGCATATGAATAGTGAAAAACATACTAAAATAATAGAAACCAAATAAAAATAAAGTATTGTCAGTCATCAGTTTGTGTGCTTGTCCTGGTCAGTAAGTGTCTGACCCACCAGCTTCTAATTACAGCTGATAATAAAATTTGTTGCTTAACATTTTTTTTTTTTTTTTTACATAAAGTTGTAGTTTTTTGTTGTAATTCAAATGACACAGTAATAAGATTCTAGATGATTTTATCAAGTAAATATTTGCATTGACTGCCCAAGAGACCTGCAAAACTCCATTGCTTATAGTTGACAGTAACATTGAAATACGTCTAGTTAGTGAAAATAAACAGTTTTGTTGAGGCCACACATAGTCTCAGGTGTTTTTATTTAAGAACATTTTGTAAATGAAAAACTTTGGGAAAAGCCGTTCTTATTACTGTGTAAACTGTGTATGAGAGTGGGAAGGGAACACCTCCTCCAACACCTCTTAAAACTGAATTTTAGTGTTGCATCCTGTTTATAGATGCTATGAAATGTTACAGAACTGTTACATAAGTTCAAATCCTTGGCTGCTACATTTCCTCATTTCAGGTCACAGAATTTGGTAAATGTATGTTTTAGAGTCAGGATTAAGATGCTGAATTTCTTCAAAGTCTAAGAACTATTAGAATGCCATATTTTGCTGATTTGATTAATAAAAACCATATTAGGTTCTAATGTTTGCAATATTAAGTGCCGAAATAATTGCTCTAGAGAGTGCTGTTCTTGGTTCACTCTTTGCTTCTCTACTTTTCTTCCAGGTTTTGTTGTAGAAATAAAATTGAAGATGCAAAGTTCACCATTCTCTTACTCACTGCATTGGTACTTATTACTAATTCATGATGTTGTGCCCATGATCCACATTTGACCACTGTACACTCAACTACTGAATTTTAAAGAAACAAATGAGTTAGAATTATTTTTCTTGTATTGCTGAGATATTTAGTGGAAAAGATGGTTATGTGCATGATGAGTTCTAAGTGAATCTGAGTTCAAGAGTTTTATGTAATGGCATTACTGAAATAATTGCTTTGTTATTCTGCACGTAGTTAAAATACATTGGAAAAATTATACCAACCTGATTCTTAACTGCAGGGATTTGCACAATTCTGTTAGACAAAAGGTACCGAAGCTGATAGTTTTTAGAATACCTGAGGCATCTGCAAAAATTGAGGTTTTGAAAACAATATTTGTTTTCTGTGATGTGACCACTGAAGAGTTTTTTTCTGGAAGGTTCCCATTTATCTTGATATTGTCCAGCTCCTCTACTCACTGGCAGCTCTACTAAAGGAGATTTTGTAGTGCTGATGGAAATGACCTTGTTTTGTGGTTGACTCAATGACAAGAAAAGTGACTTGAAATAGTCCTGAAAAAAAGTCTCTCAGAAATATGTTATTTAATAGTTAAGGATTAGATCAAAGACTGTTTAGTTCTGAGCATTTTGTTTTTACTTGATGGTTTTTACAGTACTTGTTAAGAAGGTAAAGTATGTTCTCATTTTCTTTGTGCCCACAGCTCTCATACAGCTACAGAAAATTACTAATGTGCACTGAGAAAAGCTATTAGCAGTTTTGATTGTTGTTTTTTTAATTACAGTTCCTATTATGTAAATCAGTGTTCTGTATTTTCAATTTCTCTCTCTTTATTTTTTTTATCCAGATTCCACCAAGAAAATTAAGGATGTCTTAGAAGAATTCCATGGCAGTGGTGTGTTAGCAAAATATAATCCTGAAGGGGTAAATTTTTTTGTTTCTTAATGATCAGAGATGTTGGGGACAATTTGCAAATTCTGCAGCCATTCTAAGCACTTGAAATAGAAAATTATTTATAAATCAGGTGTTTGGGATATTTGAAAGTGTTTGGAAAGCAAAAAGCCAGGATGCCATATGATCTGGAATATCCCTGTAGTCAGTTGGGTCAGTTATCCCAACTGTGCCTCGTCCCAAATTCTTATGTACCTTCAGCTGCCTTGCTGGGGGGCTGGTGAGAAAAGGCCATGACTCTGTGTGAATAACTAAAATATCCCTCTGTTGTGAACACTGTTTTCAGCACAAACCCAAAACATAGCTCTATGTGAGCTACTGTGAAGGAAATTAACTGTATCCCAGCCAAAATCAGCACACAGATCCTCTTCCCCCCACAAATAAAAACCAAACACCCAAAATACCTCCACAACCCTTATGATAAGATTAACGGTTTTCAAGTCTCTGAAGATTGGAAATGTTAAGCATAATTTCAAAAATTATAAAAGTGAAGTTCATTAAGATTTCTTTTTAAATTCTGTTTCCCTTGTGTTGTTTCTGGTAGTGGGATTTTCTGATGTTATGAAACAAAGAATTCAGTTAAAAAAAAAAAGCTGTGTATGTACATTGTCACTACAGATTCACCACTAGACAAAGTATTCTGATTTGGCTGGAAGAAATAGCCAGATTGTTTTCTTTTCTTATCCTAAATTAAAATTTGCATTTGCTTTGCGCATCCTAATAGTGTGATTCAGAATGCAGCTAAATAAAAACCTGTTTCAGTAAGGTTTCTAATAGTAATATTTCTGACTGTGATCACATTATATGAAATTAAGGATAGAAACATGTGCTAACCATTACGAAAATTACTTGATCTTATATTTCAGGATGTAAAATGCAAAAAATTATTGACAACGTATTGGCAACAATACAATTATTGCCAACTAATGAGTTATAGCTTATTAGGTATTGAAAAATCATTTGATGCTTTGAACTTGGCCAGGCATAACACTAGTCATTTTAGTCAGTTTCTGAGGAAAAAAATTAATAATTCAGTAAAATAGTGGGAGTTGATCTTGTAAATTATCATCTTAGATTTCCAGGTTTCTAGTTAAATACATTCACAGAATATAAATTGATAGGAATTCTGTGATCATCCACAGGCTGTAGGATGCTGCTTTTACCTGCTTTTTGTTAGAATATAGACATATTTTTTGGGTTTTCTTGTGGTTTTTTTTTTTTTTTTTTTTTTTTTTTTTTTTTTTTTTTTAGGAAAAATGTAAACTGATAAAATGGTCTTAATCTATGGTGTTCTTCTAATTCTTCACTTATTCTCAGTCATCATACATGTTCAGTTTTGTGAAATGTACCCTTTTAAAGTAAAAATAACTGCCTTCTATGTGATTTAAACGATATGTTGCCTTATAGGTAACATATTTTCAAATTGTCAGTTGTATATAAACATGGTTACCTGAAGCAGTGTGGTTAGTCTCTTTTAACAAAGTCATTCTTCCAATTTGGGGCTACATGGAAGTTGAGTCACGGCAAGATGGGTACCCAGGAAAGCTGCTCTGACTGAAACCAGGTGAATTGGCAAAATCTGTGCAAAGCTGGAAATAGTAAGCACAGCTGGTCTTGAGACAAGTCTGTGGCTCTGCATGGTGTCTCCCTGTTCTTCATTTCACAGCTGTTCATTTGCAGAATTCTACCAGTGTATTGAAACATCTCAAGCAGCAGAGTGCTCAGGGCAGGGAGCAGGACAGGAGGAGGGGAGGGTTCAGGAATTCAAGACAGACACCCTGTGATGACTTCAATGTCTTCAGCAGGAATCAAGCTATACACTGCTCCTGGGTCAATATTGGACCTAGGCTAACCCTGACAGTTCTTTACTGCTCAGCACTTAATCTTCAGGCAGTGCAACATAAAGCATAGCTAGCAACAAAGCTACTTTGGATCCAGTAAAATCTGTTAGCTCAATGTTCATGCCATAAGCTGCTGAACTGGAAGCAAAGAGGCTGAAATTTCTTGTGGCACTGAGTGAATATTCCATTCTGACAAGTGAACTGCCTTTGCCCAGGTGTGTCTATATTTTTGGCATTCATTCAGCCTGCTGTGTGAATAAACTCTTTACAGAATGATTTGAAAATTGATTTTATGTGGTTGGATGAGGACTCTGTGGATTGGGTTTAAGTAAATGAGATGACAAAAATTAACTGATCCAGGTGACATCAATCTTAGTGTAGCTGTTTTTTTCCATGTGTTCTGGACAGCACTTCTGTTTTGTTTTTTTGTTTTGTAGAGGATGCCATAATATTTTCATTTTACTTCTCTCTTTCTTAGGTTGTTATCTTATAAACACTCCAAATGGCTTAAGTCTTATTCTACCGAAAGATGATGTCAGGTTTTTTACCCATAAACATGGGTCCTAGACCTATGGGAAATTCAGCAGAGTGATATATTTACTTAAATATTTACCTATGTATTTAAAGGGTTCAGGAGTTTGATCCACTCCATTGGTTATACAGTGCAGTTTTTATCACAAGCTGATCTAATGGAATACAAATAGCAAAAGAAAAGCCATTGATATTCAGAATTTGCTACCTGAAATAATCTGGTTTGTTTTTACATTATTTTATATATATTTTTTTTTGAGTGAGTGGATTTTGGGATTGAGGGAAGAGGTTTATATAGTTTATCAGAAGGTTGTCTACTATAGGGAGTTTATTTATGGAACTTTGCTCTCTGCATTCAATGTAAGAGAGATGCCTAAAATTTCTACAAATGCTACTGAATATCTGCATTTCCATGTTTTTCTCTAAGTCAGTATCAAAGAGGTAATTAAGAATGGATTTTATATGTAGTATAAGACACATAGATAGTCTAATACCAACCTCTTGGAAAGCTGTGATTGATAAATATTTTTCTCATCATTCAAGATCTATTTATATTAGTTGATTTCATCCATTTCACTTTGAGGGGAGCACTGAATAGGTTGGCAAGAATTAGGAAAGCATATAGAGCTAAAGACAAAAGTGTCAAAATGGGCAATAAGTACACAGCATTGTGTGCTTGTAGTCCTAGTGTTGTCATCCTTTTTGAGTGCATCCTAAGCCTTCGTTTATGGAGGAGTCCATTGGCTTTCTTGGCCACCTGGGCATATGCTGGCCCATGTTCAATTGGCTGTCAATCAGCATTTCCAGCTCCTTTTCTGCTGGACAGCTTTCCCAGCCTGTGGAGCTGCCTGGGCTCACTGTAACCCAAGTGCAGGACCCAGCACTTGGCCTTGTTGACCTCATTATCACTGACCTTACCTCACTCATCCAGCCTGTCCAGATACCTGTGCAGAGTCCAGATACCTGTGCAGAGCCTTCCTACCCTCAAGTAGGAAATCAAAGCTCTTGCCCAACAGGGCATCATCTTCAGGCTGACCAAGATGCAAGTCATACCTTTGTCCAGGTCATTGATAAAGATATTATACAGAACTTGGTGAGTCCTGAGTAACACCGCTTCTGGCTGGCTACTAACTTGATATAGCTGCACTGACCATCACTCCCTAGGCGCAGCCACCTGACCAGTTTATTAACCAGCAAAAGGTGCACCTGTCCAAGCTGTGAGCAGTTTCTCCAGGAGAATGCAGTGTTAAAGGCTATATTAAAGACCTTAGAGGTTTTTTCCAGCCTTAATGATAAGGATTCTACAGAAGGCCAGGTAGATATTAGCCTCATCTACTAAGTGGGTCACCTTGTCATATAAGGAGTTCAGGTGTCAAGGACCAAGGAGTCAAGCAGGGTCTGCCTTTATGAAAGTCCTGCAGGCCTGGCCTGATCCCCTGGTGCTCTTGTATGCGCCATGTGATGGGACTGAGGATCATCTCCATTACCTTCCCACTTGGATTTTAGAATATTCAGTTCTAATAACAGTTTCATTTATAGCTCTTCTTGGCAACAATTTTTTAATGCTTTTTAAAGTACGCACAGAAGAAAGACTAACATATTTATTTATCTTTTTTGGTTATCTGTCATTGCACGCTTAGAAATAAATTGTTTGCACTGTCTAATAAAGACTAGAAAGCTGACCTGGAACCATTTTCTTTACTAATATGCTGATACAAGAAAATGGGATAATCCATCTAATGTCTTAAACCTGCTCATCTAAATCACTAACCTTTCACTAAAAATATTTCTATGATAAAAATAGAGCTTGAGTGTCATGACACTGCACTAATGTATGTATGTTCTTTCTTTCCTTGCATGTGTTACAGAAACAAGATATACTTAATCAAGTAAGTAATGTTAATTTTTTATTTCTTTATGCATAGGTGCAGTATATTTTATTTTGTAGGCTTCCATTGAGATGTACTTATTAACAAATACTGCATGTGGCTATTCTTTCCGATAATACTTAAATCTCAAACCAGAAAGCATTCCTTTTCTGCTGGCAGAATTTTTCACTGCGTGACTTTCATTTTTGTCATTCACAGTACATAATTTTACTAACATTAATTGAGTTAAATATGAGAAGTAAGTCAAGAGCAAGTAATTGACTTGTTCCTTAGTTGTCACAAAAATTTCGCTTTACTGTGAGATCTTGTAATGGTCTGTATTATTCTGAAATGGTAAGAACAGATCTCAGGAAAAAATATTAAATGATGATTTCTATAACCATACTGTTCATATATATCAGGCTTAAAATTGCAGATTTAATAATTTGAATAAGGCTTATGGTGCGCTTTAAGTGATTGTGACTTTACAGCAATTGCAAGAGAAATGGTTAAAATGCTGATTGTCAACCCAAGAAGCTACACCTGAGCAATTTCAGTAGCCTAAAACCAGGTAAAAAAGTAAAATTGGAAAAAAAAAATAAGAAAGGGAAGAAGGACTAATCAATTTAATCAAATGGACTAGATTTTTAAGTGACCTAGTTATTCTTTCTTTAACACAAAAGTATTGAAAAGCTCCAGCTCTGCTGTTCTGGGAAGAGGCAGCCAGAACATGAGAACAATGAGAAAGTCAAGAGAGTGAAAGGATTAGTTTTGTAGGAACCTGTCACTTTCTGGGGTCAGAGGCCAGTCTGGCTTTTGGAAATGTGTTAGTAAGAGCAGAAGTCCCCATTCACAACAGGACTTTCTTCAGATGACCAACGTTATTTCTTTATTTTTTTTAATAAGCTAACAGAGTGACTTCAGAGGGTCCTGAAAGAGGTTTCAACATTAAAGCAGTGTGTCTGTGACCAGTTGAGTGTAATCTCATCAGTATTTAGCTAATTACTTTGTCAAATGGGTAAGTGAATAATAATAGAATCAACAAACTAAATGAAATTTGGGAATTAATATCACACTGGAAAAGCTTGATGATGTAATGGACTACAGTAAATGGAATGAGATGTGTGTGTGCAGAGTGGAGTGTAGTGTACCCTGGTCCAGCTGGTGTTGTCAGATAAATTGATGTGTGTGTAGTTGGTCTCAAGATGAATGCAGAGTATCAGTGGTTTAGTCATGAAGAGGAGAAGGATGTTACTGGGATGTTGTAATAGTATTCCTGTGGCCATGGCAGTCTGGAAAGAAGACAAAACTTGTAAAAAGATGTAGTGTCTAAGGCCCATTGAGGTAAGTGGAAAAGTAGTTAAAATTTGCAGCACACAGGAATATGGTTTGAAAGGATATTTTGTGTTCTTTGCCTCAGCTATGTTATTTGATGTGAGGGAAGATATTAAATTACTGTGAAGATCTTGCCTTATAATATATTAAGTGAAGTATTTCTACTACAGATAGGAAGATTTAATTTTCTATAAAAAAAAGTTACTGCACAAGTCACATCTTTCTACTTTTGTCCAAATGATGGGATAAAGTGAACTCAAATTGGATCTAATTTACAGAAGGTTAGTAGGATGTGCAGAATTTTAGCATATATAATGTAGGAGAAGCCTGTCCCTCACATGTAAAAAGCTTAAATTGTATCTTTCTAGCTACAAAAGAAAAGAATGTAACATCTTGTGGGTATCACCAGCAATAAACTCTAGGTTTCAGACACTGGGTACTCTGTTTTTCTGGCTCCATGGGCAAAATTTCTAGCAAAAGCTTTCTGGATACCTAGAGAGTTGGGAAGCCTTCCAGACAGAGATGTTGGCAGTCTGGCTGTGAGCCTGCTTTCTGTGGAGCGTGTTGAGGGCATCGAGTTGTAAAATATTTCAGATAGTCAGTTTCTGAATGCTGAAATGCTGGAAAACCATTCAGTTTTGAACATTTTTTAATTATCTTTACTGGTCTCTATCTGCTTTTGTCAGGCTGTGCTACCAGTGCAAATCTTCCTCATTGATATCCTCCTTTCCTTTCGATACACTTCTCTGCCTTAAGAACTTATTTTTATCCTTTTTTTCCTTTACATTATTGTATTGCACACTACCTGATGTTTAAACTTTATAAGCCTATTATGATTTACATGTCACTTGTTAAAAAATACGACTTAAATCGCTTTAGACAGACTATTTAATTATGATGGAGGGGTGCTATTTGTTTATTTTCATTAGGAAGAACAATATATTGTCTTTTTTGTTGTGTTGCCTTCAGCTATGCTTGATTCACCTGCATGGTAACATCTAGATGATGTTTATGAAACTGCAGAGAAAAACAAAATATAGCAAAAATACTTTCAGTCATAATTTATTGCAGGAATTAATCAACAAATGGAAATGTCTTGAAATCTTCTTTTGCAGTAGAGAATGTATACATGTATAATTGAGCAGATGCCGCTGCTCATATCCTTTTAATTCTTTCTAAGCTATACTTCTAAATAGGTGAGGAAAAAGTCAAACTTAGGTCAATTAGTATAACTCCACTTTTATTAAAACCTGTGCATTTACTCAATATAAAGTAGATGTAACTTGTTGACAAATGGAATAGGATATTTTAAACCTTTTTCTATTAGTGTATTTACTATTCCAAGTGAAGGTTCCAGTTAGCCTCAGATTGTGTTAAATCTCAGCAAACCATTCATTCATGAAGTGAAAGTTTATTACTTTTATTCTTTGATACTTTAAAGAGGGGGGGATGAACAATAACAGGTAACATGACATTGTCAGGTATTACTTTTCTTAGTAAGAGTGTTGCAGCAAGTATTTTTTTAAAAAATGTAGCCTGAAATAACTTCCACAAAATTGCAATGCACAGACACAGTCATTACAGGTAAAATATGTGAGAATACCATTGCCATAGAACATGCCTAGAAAAATTATTTTTCTCAATTTTAAGCACATTATGGAAATAACAATTCAGACGCATTTTGCCTGTGAGTAGGTTTTTACACAATATTTACGTGCAGATAAATTGTTTGTTTCAACCAGAACTTTTTGCCATAACTGGCATTTTTCAGAGATTCATTAAGTCTGTTTTTTATTTGGCTTATGTCTGAACCATGCCATCTACCCCATTTTTCCTGACCAATTCTTCTACAACAGAATGTAAACTATTTACTTGTCACTTTGTTTGATATGTAACAATTTTAAGTCGACTCTGAATGATAATCTTCTAAAAGAGCCTTCTGAAAGTATGTGATTTATCACTCTTCTTAAAAAAAAAACCACCCACCTTTGTATAGTAAATGTAGCATATTTAGTAAAAGTTAAGTATTAAATACAAGTACTTATGTGTATAGTACTTAAGGATATACAACATTCTGCACATATAGAATTATGTATTAAGGAAAACCTCCTGATAAAAAGTATTGGGGTTTTTCTACCTGCATGTGAGATTGGTATGAGACTGCAGTAGCTGGTGCATACATTCCAGACTTATTTTGGTAATTAGTATCAATTTATTAAAATAACATGAGAATGTTATGCTTAAAATCTA
This sequence comes from Zosterops lateralis, assembly GCF_965231275.1. Lineage (NCBI taxonomy): Eukaryota > Metazoa > Chordata > Aves > Passeriformes > Zosteropidae > Zosterops > Zosterops lateralis. Next base: position 29,872,860 of record NC_139762.1, on the reverse strand, counting down.
ATTATTGCATAAAAACAGAGTTTTCCCATTTCCATTTTAGATGGCTTTGTTGAGCTTACTTCTTTGAAGAGCTGGGGTAAAATTCTGGCAGTAATTTATGTCTGTGCATTGATAGTATCCAAACACTATTTGTCCATATGGAGTATTTGGTAGGAGCAGCCTGTGAGAGCATGTGGGGTTTTAAATATTTTTTTAAAACATTCATATCAGTAGATATTAATTTGAATGCTGATATAACTAAGAAATAATTTTAGTTGGTTACCAGAATTTTCAGAATTATTTAATTGTGTAAAAATTTTATTAAATGGAATGCTTAAATCAGGAAATGATAAGGACTTTCAGTTTAAACCAAATTTTAGCCTGATGCCCAAAGCCAGTCTTCATGAGGAATTCCAGATTTGATTTGGATTTCTGCCCTATGAACATTTTAAATATATTTTAAACATCAAGAACTTCTGCATTCTCATGTGATTAATGGGTTTTAGCTTGTTAATCCTCTGTATATAGTCTCTCCACTTTTTTCCCACGTCTTTTGGCAATGTCAGGTTTTAAAATGTGATAATCAATGAATCTTCAAGACTTTGACTTTTGTGGGAATGTTTTAGCAGTGGTATTCACAGCTAATCACATAATTGTCACCAATGTACCAGCTTTAGTGTTTCCCATTGTTGTAATAGAACTATGTGTGAATCAAGGCCCTGTAATATTTACTCTTATTCAACAGTTCATTTTTCACATATTGAGTCAATATAAGTAGTTTAAAAAGAAATAATCAGTTAAAGGAACTTACCCAACCCCCCAAAAATAACCCTGAGCAATTACTGTCAGTAGATGAAAGCTGATTATATTTTTGGCACCATTTGGAGATCAGACAACATAATTTAAAAAGTAACTGAAAATTACATTTCAACATCATTCTTTCCATTATCTGTGAAATTTTCTTTTTAATAAATGAAAACCATATGTCATGGAAGTCTCTTAAAAAGAATGATTTCTCTTTTTTTTCTCTCTTACATTCTGTTTTTCAGGATGCTGAAAATAGTGGCTAATGTTGAAATATTTTGTACAAATCTAAAAGAAGAAAAGACCAAAGAGAATTAAAATACCAAAGTGGTATTTTAAAAGACTTTATGGGTGGAGATTATTTTCAAACACTAGATCATGTCTTGTTCTCATTTGTGTGGCCAGTGTGGTGGGGCAAAATAAAAGGAGTATTATTCTATCCCTCCCTGCCCTCCTCCATCCACAATGGCAACTCTTTTGTCAAGAGACTATTAATTTTTTGGTGTCTCGTAGACGGATACAGCTTCTCTCCCTTCTTTCAACATATCATCCAGAAGAACTGGTTGTTTTATTTACACCAGCTAGGAAAATATATGAGACAGTTAGACCTCTCCATTGCAGTCGTTACAATAGATCTTGAATAAAAAGCTTCCATTTTCTTAATAAATTATTGATTCTCTTAAAATGTATTAGTTTGGTAGGAATGTAGCAAAGTTAAAAAACTTCTATGTAAAAAGATGCAAAAAATGCCTTGACTATATCCTATTTTTTACTGAGGAACCATGTTCTCTGTATTCTCAGCATTGGGATATACTGACTTTTGATGTCTGTATCATGTGGCGTTCTGTGTGTTGGCACAACATATAAATGCATAAATCTTCAAAATATGCATACTTGGATTTTTCTTGATCTTACATATCTGTGTTTGCTATCAGTAAAGCAGAAAAGTGAGCTATAAAATTGAACAGCATAACTGCTCCATATCGCCCTGATCTTTTTCAGCCTTCTGATGCTTGCATTTTCGTAGTAGTTTCTCACAGATTATCATGTAAACAAATGTTGTGGTGTGTTCCCAACTTTCCCCCAAATCTCCATGGAGTTGGTCTGACCCTGCAGATGCTCCATCCCCTTTACCTGTCAGTTAAGTTAACCCAGCCCATTCTTCTAGATCCCTCTATGTCAATCCCCAGTTGTCCCAACCCCTTGCCTGCCAGTCAAGGCTTGTCCCCTCCCTTTGTTCCAGAGAATTCTGTGTTCCTTGGTACCCAGTTGGCTCATTAACTTTGTACCCTCCCCTTTGTATCTCCCTATTGGCAGTGACCCTTTGTACCACCCCTTGCAATCCCCACCCACTGTGTTTCCATTGGTTGTTGCATTGTACCACCCCTTGTTCCAGCCCCTGTTTAAAAACCGATGTACCTCTGTGGCCAGTGCTCTCTCTCCCTGACCCCTTCAGCTGGAATAAACCTCCTGTTGGAACCTCATATTGAGAGCCTTCCTCTACTCCTTTGCCTGGATCCTTGTGGTTGCCTCCTCTGCCTGGTTTGGGGCTGCACACCCCAGAGGTTCTGCAGCAGACACGGTCTGTGTCCCTGCAGTTCCCCACGCTTGTTGTAGAGCTCCCACCCCACAGCTACTGGAGCTCTAAAAACCTGAAAGGGAGCATACGACAGTCAGTGATATTTGCATTCCTTTATGGAGGAGGAACAGTTGAGAGACTTCTAGTTTGATCAGTGGGGTCGGAGAGGTGGCAACCTCATCCTCCAATCCCTGGTCATTGTCGAGAATGTATATATATTGAGGTGGAGAAATAAAAGTCTCTCTTTTGCCCTAAGGACTGGCTGTGTGCGTGTCCTTCATTTCATGTCCTCTAGCAACAACTCTAGGAGAAAGGACAAAGTCAAATACAGTGTTTTTAGATGGAGTTCAGACTCTTCCTCTCTGTTGCTCAAGGTTTTAGGAACCATTCTGCTGCTTGGGACAGAATCAGGCATTTTAAGGCATCTCCGTAGCCTGTTGTAGCCATAATCAGGAGATAAAGACCTGTGGTTTTAGCTGAGTGTTGGGCTATATATGTCTGATACAAAACTAGAAGAAACCTGAAATTGTCTGCTATTTTGCCAAGCAAAATCATAACTGCTGCTTGGAATCCAGTCCTTCAATTCCTGTTCTTCCTGAGACTGAGACTCACCCTCTGTGAAGTAACACTAAATTAGTGTAATGTACTTATCAGTGAGTGCTTGAGATGAAACAGAACTCTTATCATAGTAATTGGGGATTTTTTTAAAGCATATTAAGCATAGGCTGATGCACATTCCTTTTTCATTGGAGTCCCTCATATTCTGCTTATCTGGGGTTCAAAAGAAACTGAAGTGTGGGGAAGCAAGAGCTTTGCTTTATGGCATTGGTGTTGAATAGAAAGAGAAGTAAGGTCCATACATTCTTTAGTGGTGTTAGTAAGGTAAAAAGCATCTTATTACATATCTGTGAGATACAAAGAAATCCACATATGGTCGTGATACTGTGGAAAAGAGTAGTTCCTTTAATGTCACATTTGTAGTATTTTGTGCAGTAATAGAAGCATTAAATTCCAGACTACTTTTTTAACTATGAATGAAGTGAGATTTTTAGTGCATCTAAAAACTCTGAACTGTTTTTAATGGTTTTGTTTCTTCATAGTTGTGAATTTTTTAGTCAATGTACTCAGTGTCACCCTGGAAACTCTCTTGAAATATGTGGTTTATCCTGAAAGCTTTATTTGATCAGTTGCCAGGTCTTTAATTTCTTTTTTACTTCCACTTCTTTAAAGTTAAGGTTCTTTAGGATTTTTTTTTCTAGTTCAATGATTACCATTTGTTCAAGCGTGTCTTTTTATGTGTGCTTAATGTTCTTTCATACAATTTTGTGTAGTATCTTAAGAAGGATAAACTAGTGTTCAGATTCAAGGAAAAATAGTTATCAGCTAATAGTATTGGGCAACTTGGAACTCAATAATCTACTTCCAAGACCCCTGCCATGGGCATGGACATCTTCTACTAGACCAGGTTGCTCGGAGCCCTTGAAAACTGCCAGTGATGGGGCATCCACAACTTCTGTGAGCAACCTGTTCCTGTGCCTCACCATCCTCACTATAAAGAACTTCCTAATATCTATCCAAAACCTGCCCTTGTTCAGTTTCAAGCCATTACACCTTGTCCTATCTCTACTTGCCATTGTAAAAAGTCCCTCACCAGCTTCTCGTCAGCCCCCTTTAGGGACCAAAAAGTGCTATAAGGTCTCCCCAAAGTCTTGCCTTTTCCTGAACAACCCAACTTTCTCTACCTGTCTTCTTAGAAGAGGTTTTCTGAGATACAGAAGGACAACAAAAGACCAGGATAAAGAATTTTCTACATAATGGGCTTTTAAAATGTATTATTATAGAAAAATAGGTAAATATATCAGAATGCTTGTGAGCTGTTAGAGTTTGCCAGGAGCTTTTAGCTGCTGGAGTAGAAGGAGCTACATTGTTCTGAGGATGTACTTTTAGATCTTGTCTCAGTTCTTCCACTGAGTGCAGATTATTCTTTATAATTAAAAAAAACCCCCTCTTTTTGTCTGCTCCATTTTCCTTAAGAGGGTCAGGCAGCTGCTCCAAGTAGGTTGCCTACAGATGAGATTGAAATCTCTGATGCCAAATCTGAGGTCTGCAACTCAGTTCTTGCTTTCTTCCTTACCTCATACACGGTTACCCAGTGATGTCTCCTTGATAGCCAAAACACAATAGAGATAGGGTTATAAACAAGTTTGGAAGACTGGTATTTTATGCTTGTGCTTGCCTGGCCCAGATGTCACCTCCTCACATAGTCTGTACACAAATGGTGTTGTCTCTCTCTCTCTTTCCAGACATCTATTTTAAGAAACAAATAGGTGTTATATGGCGTTATCTTTCGCAGTTGCCACTTTTTATCCATGGAGCTAGTGTTGCTTTAGTCTTATATATTCGTATTTTAAAAAACTGTATCGGGTATAACAGAGGTCTGTGATAAACTCCTACACTTTTATTGTATTATATTATTCTAAGAATAGTATTATGAGGATAATTCTTTGCCTAATAATTTCTGTTTCATCCTAGTTCTTAGAGGGCTATTTGAGTGAAGAAATTTTCTGCAAATTAATGGGAGTTGGCAGAGCAAATCCTAATTGTTCGTGTCTTCCTTGTAAAGTGAAGGATGCCATAAGCCATAATGTTCAGAAAAAATTCCACCACAACACATTGGTTGGGTATGGGTTCTTTACCAAAAACAATTCAGTAGAAACTACAGATCTGGGCAAATCTCTCTATATTTGCTTAGTCAGACATCGTGGCAAGAACGTTCTCCCAGTATGTGGAAATAAAGACAGATTAGTCTGCTTTGTTTGATTGTAATGGAAACTACTTTTTCTGGTTTTAATTATAAGAAAGTAACAGTGAGTTTTTTGTGCTGATGGATTTTTTTGTATATAATCTTTTCATGGCATTTACATTAAAAACCCCACAACTGTTAGATCTTTTTGACTAATACATCCATCCAAAATTTAATTGTAAAATATACGCAGGATGTGAGATGACATGTTGTAGTCCCAGAGGCACTGAAGTACCTCATTGAGGAATCTATAATTGTGTTTGGATGAATATTTCTTTATATATATGCAATACATACATTTGTTCTGTTTCTTCTAGCATAGGTGTAGATCCTAAATGGATTATTTCCTTTCTGAGTAAGGATAGCATCCAACTCTGGTATGGCAGTTTAAAAAAGAAATAAAATCTTGTCTCATCTATTTTCTATAAAATTTACCTAAGCATCTTAAATTTTTCCATGTGTCCAGAAATACTGCCTTAGGAGCTGAAATATTTTGGCCTCTCTTTTGATACGTCTCTGTAACTACACATTTGCGTCACCTCATTCATTGGAGTTTATCAGTAATTTGTTCAGTCATGTTTTTGTAAATAAATATTTAATTATATTTTTTTTGCACAGACCTACAGAAACCTCATTTTTGCCTTTGGTGACTCTTCAGCTCTTTCCTGATACTTAAATGCTCTTTAGAGACACAGGTTTGAATTTCCTTAGGCAAATGGGATATCAGCCAAGGTGATTCCCACTGGCAAGTTGTCTTCACCAGATTTTTTTTTTTTCTTCCCCACAAGAGGAAAAATCTGTCACTTTTTCTCTGCTTTCAGAAGGAAGTGATGGTCTCAGTTGTACTTAGTGCATAGCACATTTTTTGATTTTTTGTGGATGATTTTATTTTTCAGTCAGTGACTTAGATGTCATTGTAAACTTTAGTCTGTTTCTTCTTCATCTGTTTGGAAGGAGCTTAGAGAAAAAAAAAAAAAAAAAAAAAAAAAAACCACAACTCAATACTTAGGGATTAAATGCTTGTTGGAAGTTTAGGGCTAGGATTAATTTTGAAATTTTGTGGATGGTTAATTAAATATTATTGATTTTCCCTAACAATTTATTGGGTAGGAGAAGATAAACGTTTTGATTTCCCTATGCATTGAGTCATGGTGAGTCCAGTTCCATGTTTGCTTGCAGAAAAGATGAAAATTGTTTAATGGTTTACAGACTTTATTTGCTAAAAATAGTTTTAAAGTTAAATTTATGCAGTGTTGTCCATGTCTTATGCTCCTTCTTCTTTTCTTTTCTCCAAGGTGAATATATAATTTTTAGGGTTTTTTTTCTTAATTTCACGTGTTTGGAAACATTGATAAAATCTATAAGTAGGAAGTAACTACTTCAAAAAATATAATAAAATTAGTTTAATGGTTTAAATTAGTTGAATAATTTGGTGGTTTTGAATGTGCACTGATCTGGAGTTATACCAAAATTTTTCATTACCAAATGAAGTTTTATTACCCAGTAATACAGAAGAATTATTTTGAGAAGTTTCTTTTTGTAAAACATAAGAAAAGGAGCTCTAATAAACTTGATGAATCAGTCGGTGAATCAGAAAATAGAAATTCAGTTTTAAATGATTAGTATAAACCCCTTTATTTTGCTGTTACCTACAGGCAAGGATTTCGGTTCCGTTTTTATTAGAGTCAAAGCTAAAACTGCACAGATTTTTTTCTTTTAGACTTCCTCAGAAGATTTAGGTCAAATTATTTGAAAGTTCTTTCATGTTTTTCTGATTCAGCTATGTCCTATTTTATCTCTGTTATGTTGAAATTTTTCCTGAAATCCCTAAACTTGTGATCATAATCTCCCTATGCCCTGATAGTCTCTTGTGAAATGGAATGAATTTAATTAACGTGCCAGGCTAATTGTTGTCAGTTTGGTACATCCTCTCACGCTCTCATCCCCTCACTTGGGAAACGTCATGGAAAATGCTTTCTGAAATGCTAAATCCTTCTTTCTCAGGTTCATTTAAATTCAGCTGGAGCTTCTGGAAGGCAAGCAACTGTTGAAAATTAAGCAATTACCCTGCATGCTTAAGAAAACCACATCCACCATTATGGTTTATATATTATTCTGATGTTACCGATCTGATCTGTTTAATTAATGCTTGAGAATTCATTAGCATAAATAAATTGTTTTCAAACCATACCAAAGTTCTCTGAAATTTTCAGCTGAGAAATTCTGATAATGACTGTGAGATTTAAAAGGAAGATCAAGCATGATGCATGTTAAGGTGGAAAATGATTGTTCTCTGCTTTCCTTATTTGTCTTTTTGCTTACCAAAACATTGTGCAATACATTTGAAAAGTGGCTGGGGTTGGGGAGGAAATGCTGGTAGATAAAAGAAGGGTACTTTCCTGCTGCAGCATTTCTGCAGCATGTTAGGTCACAAAGCATGTTAGAACAGAGATTTCAGAAGGGTGGAGTTCCATGAGGAAAAGGAAAAATAGTCTATAATTGCAGAATAGAGAAATGACTATAATACTGTGTTTTGTTTTCTCTATTGTGAAAATAGTTTTAAATTAAGCTGAGCAAATGTTTTGCATCTTTACGTGGTCTGTTCTGAACAAATCATACTCAATACTTAAACCTCTGCTTACTGGGAATGCTCTAACACCTCTGTATCTTCTACAGTGCTCCTCTCAGGATTTCTTTTAAGAAATTCTTCCATTTTTGTATAGTTGTGTAATAAGTTATGTGTATTACAGTGTGAGAGAGATGATAGAGAAGGCACTGAAAGCAATTTAAAAGTGAGCCTGTTTTTGGAAGATCACTGTTTTTCATTGGGAAGCTTGATGGATGATCCAGACTACTCCTAGCACTGCCGTAGACTAGATTTTTTCTCTTATTTACTGTATATACATTTACAAAAACAAATATCTGGAAATTACTATACCGTTTTAGAGCTCAGTTATAATAGGATAACTGAGTATTTACGCCAGGTATGTTAGGTCCTCTAGAATGTTTTTCAGCTATGCAGTATTAGAATCTGAGATGTTGGGTTTTAGGCAAGAACCTAAAAGCCCAAAAGAACAGGCAAGCCCTGTAGAGCAGGGCTCTACACAGAGATTTCCCCTAGTCAGGATTGGTTTTATACGTTCTTTGTATACAGCATGTGATTTTGCACCTGCTTTTTTGGCCATTCTAAATATTTCTGATGTGTATTCAAGTAATTTGCCATCTCCTGACTAACTTTCATTATAATTTGAAGGCTTTTGGATGTGCAACATCTGAACTCTGGTTGTGTGAATATTTCTGGTTCCCTGGGGGAATACAGGTCGCAGAGCATGTTAGAACAGAGGATAAAGCACTTTCAGCTGAAGAAATCTGTCTGTAAAACAATCTTTAGAACAACCACACACTTTATTTTGTCCTTTGCTGAGTGATCCTGATTTGCTGGAAGTCAATAAATGGACATGGCAACCAAGTCATGTGTAACTTTAGTATCTCTTCTCATTTCTAGCAGTTTAGAACGTGTGTTGGAGGATATTGGCTTATATGATAGTCTGACCATCTTTACAAAATACTGAAAAGTTTGAACATCTTTGAGAAAGAGGGTCTTCAGGAAGAAGTACATATTTTCAAACTTACTTATTTATCCAGTTCTCTACATAGGTACAATTCTGAACCCATTAAGTGGAAAAAAACAAAAAAAAAAGTAGCATTAGAGATTTAGTTACTGCTGGCTGCTTGGAGAATCAGTGCCACTCAGGCAGCAGTTTAAAAATCTAAGGTGGCTCTAAACTCAGGGAATATTTTTTGCAATATATACATAAAATCCACAGACAAGGTAAATTAAGAAAATAGTAATGTAATATGAAGATATTTACATGGCCGTCCGTAATCTTGGTTTAGTTTCTGTTTTCACTTAGCTGTTTTTTTTGTGTATATGATTTAGTGAGATAGCTAAGACACATTTCATTAATGCACAATTTAACAAAGCAATTTCATATTGTTAAAGTCAGTTGATTTAGTGATTAATGTATTTGTTATGCTTGCAGATAAAAAATACGTTCATATAGTGGATATTAGTGTAACTAATTACTGATTTACTTGGATGCTGATACTAATCCTTTTGCTATTGTGATTCATAGTTTATAAACAGTGAATTAAATATTAGTGGCTTTATCAGAGAGAAAAAATGTAAAGTTTGTAGCACAAATGAAACAGTGTATGATTTGCCAAAGTGAAAGAATGTGGCTGAAACTGTCTGATGAGGTAAAGATAGTGAGTCCATGTCCAAGGTGATTATTTCCATTTTATACTCATCTTGAGCATTGTGAGCAGCTGTTTTCAGTCTCTGCTATTTTTGTCTTCGAGATGTGAGAGTTTTATTGGTTTCACTGCACTTTTTTCTCAAATGAGTGTTCTGTATTAGAAGCTCAGCAGAGATACCCTGTTGCCAATCTTGCATTCTTAATAATTATGCCTTACACAAGAGTAGTCAGATTTTGCAATTTTTATTGTTGGTCCCTTATAAGGATGATGATACACATTTAAAACATTACTCTTCTGTAGTTAGGTGTTGATCTTAATGGAAAACACTTTATTTAACCTGCGCATAAAATTTCAATATCTCATGAATACATTAAAAAAAACAAAAGTCAGAGAAGTCAGGGGAAGAGAAGCCTCTTAAAATTATATTAAAATAATATCAAAAATCATTTATACTGTGACTCGGATTCCAAATTTGCTGAGGCCTTTGAAAATTCAGTCTCTATTTTCTTTTTTCTGGCATTGTTTCAAGCTGATTCTTGGTAGTCTTTTCCCTCCTTCCACAATCACTGCGATGCACTAAAGGACTTGCACTATGGACTTTTCTATGGAGAAATGGAGTAATACTGAAGTATAGGGAAATTTCTCAAAGTCGTTTTTGTGGTATCATGTGGATTTATCCCTTAATTATTTAACAATGATAAGTTGCTGTTCTGTTTGATCTATAAAGAAAGTAACACTATGTGTTATAAGTTTATTAATTGATAAGCTGTTTTAAAATCGCAAATGTAATGATAAATATGCAATTGTGTCAGTATGTTTCGGGATACCTTTACCTTTGTTCCCTATTAAGCAGGATAAAATGAGATCATAATGCTTTGCATTGCAGTGATCCCATTGCAGCCTACACCTTCATTGAGGGAGAGGTGCTGATATCTCCCTGGTAACCAGCAACAGGACATGAGGAAATAGAATGAAGTTGAATCAGGGGAAGTTCAGATCAGACATCTGGAAAAGGCTCTTCACTGGGAGACTGGTTAGTTGGTGGAAAAGGCTTTCCAGAGCATGTCTTGGTCATGGCACCAAGCCTGTCGGAGGCCAGGGAGCATCTGGGTGGTGCTCTTAGTCATGTGGTTTAATTTCACGTAGTCCTGTGAGGAGCAGGGAGTTTATCTCAATGATCCTTATGTATTCTTTCCAACTTGAGATAATCTATGATTTGTTTTATTACTTAAAACAGACAATGCTGTTTTAAGAGAAAAAAGTCATTATTGGAGTTTTATTATTCAGCTCTTACCTTGATGGCAAAAGCAAAACCAAATGAGCCAAATGACAAATGTATTGGATCAACAACTTTTGTTTTTTCCCCTCTAAGTAATGCTGCATGTCTGAGTACTCTCATTTGACTCTTTGAGCCTATCTGAGACAGGATGATCAGTCTTTGACAAACACCAGCAAAGCATGTTGTCACATAGGAAAAGACAGGAGGCCTTCAATTCCCTGAATTAGGCATCCAAAAGTCACCTGCTTTTTGTCTGCCTAATTATAGGAAAATCTAAGACATGCTAAGTACATCCCTAGGAGCTCTGTAGGCACTGTTGAATGCTAATCAAGAAATTTGAGAGCATGGAACTTGATTTCAGGGTCCTGATATAAGTGCTCTGAATTTACTCTGGGTTTTCTTACACAGTGCTCTGAGGTATTATAGCAATACTGTGGATTTTCAGAGTAATACTTAATTCAATAATCACTTTCAAGAATAGGTGTGCCAGTCTGTATCTTCAGAAATCAGTATATTGAAATACAATCCAAAGCTTTTGTCAACAAAACAATGTTTGATGGATTATCAAGCAATTACGTGATTTTTTTTTTTTACAAAACATTCAAACATTTTTGTTCTTTTTTTCTTCCTCTTCACTGCAGACAATTGATTTAGAAGGGTTCAAGCTTTTCATGAAGACTTTTCTGGAGGCAGAGTTACCAGATGATTTTGTTGAGCATCTTTTTACTTCATTTAAGAACAAAATCTCTCACTGCAGCCCATTAATAAAAAACAAACCACAGCACCTTTCTGGAGGTAAGTAATAAAATCAGTAATACAAGAGTGAAAGGCTCCCTCACTGTGTCGTTTTATTTCTAATAGCTGTAAATATATGGAATTAACTATATGCTGAGGGACTTTTTTATTCTGATATTTGTGAAATTAGAGAAACTAACTCAACCATAATAGAAAGTTCTGTGGAAAGGAGTGGAAATTAAATGGTTTGGTGCTTTTAGTCCACAATAATGATGCAGCTGAGACACCAAGTGGACATTCTTTGTCATGTTAATGCTAATCAGATTACTATGGTTACATGATCTTGCCGCCTACTCTCCTGTATAAACACCTAAAAACCTTCAGGCTTTATGCAGAAGGCTCCTGCTGCTGTTCAACCATTTCTGTGCCAGTTGCTGCTGTTTCTCTTGCCTGTCTAGGTGTGCTTCTGTTGTTATTAGTCCTACATACTTAGCAGCTACTGATATTTTAAATGCTGAGTAGGTGATAGTATAGCACTAAAAGGGATCTTGGTTTCAGAGGACACAGCTAAATTCTGCCTTGTATAGGCCGTACTCAGCTTTCTTCACTTTCACTATAGTTCTATTTGATACATTTTATTCCTATGTGTGGCAAAATTATAATAATGATAATTATTATAACGTCATTATTAAGGATGGTGCTGTTATTACTAATTAAACTGTATGTAAAGCTTCTTACTCTAATGTTCCCTCCTAATTTTTTTTTTCTCCTACACTAACTTTTCCAAGTTTGTCATGAGTTTTTTATCTATTTCTGTTACTAAAGACTTTAGAAATAATATAATGTAATACCAGTTTAGGAAGCTTCCATATGTTTTTAGCACAATACCAGAAGGACTGGTTGATAAGTAGTTATATCCAAAACATGTTCTGAGAGGCAGTTCAGTTCATCTCATGCAAGAATTGTTTGGGCTCGAAAATATACTGGGTTTATATTGTAATTCAGTTTCATGGTTTACATTAAATGTTACATCTTGATAATTTGTAGCTTTTAAAGGGAAAAACTGTGCATTAGTATTTTTTAATGTGCAAATGGAAACCATGGAAACACTTGGTTTTTGGTATCTAGTTAAATGTTTAAATGTTACCGATAGTGAAAAAAAGCTGACCGTACTGGAAAATAAGTTTGTCAGAAATATTTGACAGTCTTCTGGAAGATGGAAGGGTGAGAGGTAGAGAAAATGACAAGGAAGGTAGCAGGGTTCATCTGTCCTTCAGGTATGTGCTTGTTTTGCACTTAGTCTCTTTTGGTCCACTCATGCCTGTTTATAAACTGTATTTTCAGTTAAGGTGTCTGAAGAGAGATGGAAACAGATGCCAGGTAAGCAGCAGGACTGGAAGTCATCTGTAAGTGAGTACATTGCAGCCAACCTTTCCCACCTCTGATTAAGAAGTAATAATTTAACCTGTACCTTGCAACTGATGATAGGTTAAAAGATACCTCAAAATTTGTATTTCTTTTTGTTTGGATTTCAGCACAATTTATTTTTGAGAAGAGTTATCTGTTGCTTCGCGTATCTGTCTCTCAGGTCAGCTCAGCGTCAGCTGGGCCACCCTGCTAGCTGTGATACGCCCAACAGTACCTTTGCGTGGGTCCTTGGCTCCGCAGCGCTTTTGCCTTAGCTGTCTCGGCCGTGGTTTGAAAGAGGGGACACTCCGGAGCCTCAGGGAGAAAGGTTTTATTCGGGTAACTCAGGGGCAGGCCCTGGTTCCAGGCCTGTGCCTCTGGGGAGTGACCCCTGGCCTCGGTTACAGGGGGTTTTTGTTCCCCCAAATCTCAGGGGTGGACACCAGTTACCAGACCAATGAAACAAGGCCAGGTGGGTAAGGTCAAAATGCAATACACAACATTAACAAATCAGGTGAATTTGGGATGTGGTCCTGTGAGACCCACCAATCCCTGTCAGACACCTCTCCTGAAGGTTCTGGGGCCTGGGGGATGGTGGACATGTGGGGAGAAATACAATGGGATGGGGGAAAATACAACAGGATGATCGAAACCCAGGGCAGAGGATTAGAGTTGTCTTGGCAACTCTTACCAACCTTTGATAAGCACAATCCAAGACAGGAACTTTACCAGGCTAGGGTTAAAGTCCAAATCACATCAAACCTACAACTAAGAAACTTATGATACCATTCCAGCACCCCCACACCTCCCCCTTTTTCTTTTATTTGTGTCACTGGTCTGGAGTGTAGATATCTGAGTCACACTCGCTGCTGGAGTCAGAGTCTGGTGGGAATTCGATGGCAGGTGTCACTGAATGCACTGAGGGGGCAGTAGTGGGGAAAATTGCATTCATGATCAGGCTTTTGACCAAACCAGAAGCAATGGCTACAATTAAGATGATGAACAGAAACAACAGTCCGGTTTTGATCCACGAGCTGGCGATGTTAGAGAGTCCAACACCTTTGAAGAGGTTGTCAAACCAGTCCCCTGTTTCTTGCTTGATGGACTCGACCATTCCTCGCAGCTGCTGGATTGATTTTTTGACGTTTTCAGCCTTAGATGACAGATTGAAGCAACACAGTCCTTCAAACTCCTCACATGAATGTTGGTTCAGTAGAAGTAGATAATCAATCGCGGCGCGGTTCTCTTTGCATGCTTGATTAGCTACAAACTCAAGGACATTTTGGGGAATGTTGATGGCCTGATCTGAGGCTGCTTTCCAATCCCCTTCACCTAACAGGTGGTTTAGGGTAATAGGATTGCCTGCATTATCAGTTGCTGTGGTTGGGTCCTCCAGCAAACCTGGCAATGCAGCTTTCAGCAGTTTTCTCCAAGTGACCTCCCATAGCTCAAATTCCATTTTGCTTGAGAGGCACTTGAAAATCTGCTTCAAATCAAAAGGTACAACTGTGATTCCACCAAAGGAAGTAAACAACAAGCCTTCGAAGTAAGGGCTATCTCGCCCATACTCCTTTAATGCCTTCATGAGGTCTTTAACAAGCGTCTGTGACAACGCTTTCCAGGTGGCTACCGTGGTTCCCTGCCCCCTGCTCCTTCGGTATGTCACCGGAGTAACTGTGGGTACCCCGTCTGTGTTTGCACCCCCGAGCTCCTGCTTCCCTCCCTCTCGGACCCCAGCCGCTGCCTCAGGTTCCCAGTTGTAAGCTGGGGGCGGCTCCCAGCCTGCCTGCGGCACGGGCGGCTGTGGCCGTTGAAAGCTTGGAAAAGCATTTCCCAAAGGAGGTGCAGCCGGGGACACCGTGTTCCCGAGTGGGGGGTAGGGCGGGGGCGGTGCCGGTGGGGCTCCCCCTGTGGGAGGGGGCTGCGGGGGGGCGGGCTGGGGCAGGGGCGCCCCGGCCGCGCCGTGGGGGGGCGGCAGGAACACGGGCTGGGGCAGGGGCGCCCCGGCCGCCGGTGGGTGCCACGAGGGGGGAGGGGGAGGGGGGGGCCACGGGGTCCGGTCCGCTCAGCCACTGTCCCGGTAACCCGGCAAAAGCGGCGGCAGCGCCGGCATTCGGTGGGGGGAGGGGAGCGGGCGGCTGCAGCTCCGGGGGGGGAGAGGCAGCAGCCCAGGCAGTGGGCGGTCTCAGCACTGGGGGCGGCGCCGGCAGCCCCGGCGGGGGAGGGGGGGCCGGCAGCGCCGGCGGCAGCGGCGAGCCCCACGCTGTTGGGGTTTTGCCCTGATCCCCTCCCGGTCCCAGGGTGGGCAGGGGTGGTGGGGGGTGCGGGGGAAAAAGGGGGTGGGGAGGGTAAGGAGTTTCCCCGGAGGAAGGAACCGCCCGCTTTGGGGGCGGGGCGGGCAGGGGGAAGGTTCTGGGCGGAGTCGGGGCGGTGCCCTCACAGTAGGAGTTGGGTAAACCCCACCCCTGGCTCTGCGGGGGCGTGGGAAGGGGCGGGGGAAGGGGCGGGGGAAGGGGCGGGGGAAGGGGCGGGGGAAGGGGCGGGGGCAAGCCTTGTGAGGAAAAAGGGGGCGGGTAGAGGGAAGGGCCAGTAGGAGGGGGCTGAAAGGCATTCTGGGAACAAGAAGAAGGGGGAAGGGCACAAAGAGGCTGCACCTCGTGGCTGCCGCCATTATGGGGGCCTTTTCCTTTGTTCTCTGGGGAGGGGGGGGCTTCCGTGTCTCCCTTCGGGGGTTTCTCACAGCCGTTTTCGCTGCCGGACCCAACCGGGGTAGTTGGGGACTGGCGGTCTTCCTCGGCGAATGAGAAACGGACTCTGGGTTTGTTGGCTGGGGAAATCGGGGGGGTCGTGGGGGGGGTTTGGGCGTTCTGGCCAGCCAGACTGCCCCGGGAGCCCCGAACAGCCTGGCCGTGGCTGCGGGGGGCGGGGAACCCAGGAATTCTCAAAATGCTTGGCGAGGGGGAACTGTGGGGGGCCGGAGCATTTTTTAAAATACCTGGGGGGGTTTTGGGGGTTTTAGGGGACTTAGGGGGCTTGGGTTCTCTGAGGGAGGGGAAAAGGGGAGACCTGGGGGGTTTAGGAGATTTCGGGGAGGCCGGGGAATGGGACCGGGGGGGCTGGGGGGACTCGGGAGAGGCAGGGGGAGGGGTATGGGGGGAAGGGACTGAGGGACGGCAGTGAGAGAATGCAACTTTGTTATCTTGCATTCCTGTGATCTCTTTTAAGGCAGCTTTTATTTGCCACGGCCAGAATGCAAATTTTGCAGCCAGGACGTCTCCTGACTTCCCTAATTTTTCCAACTTTTTAGAAGCATTTTCCCAGAACCAAATGCTGTTCACTTGGTCCGAATTAACATTCGGAAAATGCAAAAACAAATACCTAATAAACTTTTTCAGTTCCTTTTTTGAGTATTTAACTTTGGCAACAATTAAAACTCCAATTAAACTTTCAAAAACCTCTTTCTGGGTGGTGTTTAGTCCGTTTCCCATTCCGACTAGCTGTTATCCTTTTCCACCACCCCTTCCCAGCAAAACCACCCCCCAAATCCCTGTGGGCGTCCTTTCCTAGGGGTAAGGGCTTCCTTCGGGTGGACCCCCGGTCCCCCCCTGTCCCGTCCCTCCTAGGGTTCCCTGAGGCTTCCCAAGCCTCTGTGGTGGGTATCCTCCCCTCCCTTAGAGGAAATATACTCACCAAGCCCTCGGGACACTGGAGACGTTGCTGGGGCAACCACAAGCCGGAAGGGACTCCTCTGGGCAGGAGCTGTTCCCTTCTTCCACCTGGGGTGCTTTTTAGCAACCCCAGTGGCTCCGTGAGATGCTGAAGACCTCGGGACACGACAAGGCGACGTCCTCTCAGAAGGTCTCTGGGTCACAGGGTCCGAGTCTTCCTCAGGCCTCCGTGTCAGCTCCCACGGCACAGCGGGTCAAAAGGCGTCTGCAGGCCCCACGAATGGGCGCCAATCTGTTGCTTCGCGTATCTGTCTCTCAGGTCAGCTCAGCGTCAGCTGGGCCACCCTGCTAGCTGTGATACGCCCAACAGTACCTTTGCGTGGATCCTTGGCTCCGCAGCGCTTTTGCCTTAGCTGTCTCGGCCGTGGTTTGAAAGAGGGGACACTCCGGAGCCTCAGGGAGAAAGGTTTTATTCGGGTAACTCAGGGGCAGTCCCTGGTTCCAGGCCTGTGCCTCTGGGGAGTGACCCCTGGCCTCGGTTACAGGGGGTTTTTGTTCCCCCAAATCTCAGGGGTGGACACCAGTTACCAGACCAATGAAACAAGGCCAGGTGGGTAAGGTCAAAATGCAATACACAACATTAACAAATCAGGTGAATTTGGGATGTGGTCCTGTGAGACCCACCAATCCCTGTCAGACACCTCTCCTGAAGGTTCTGGGGCCTGGGGGATGGTGGACATGTGGGGAGAAATACAATGGGATGGGGGAAAATACAATAGGATGATCGAAACCCAGGGCAGAGGATTAGAGTTGTCTTGGCAACTCTTATCAACCTTTGATAAGCACAATCCAAGACAGGAACTTTACCAGGCTAGGGTTAAAGTCCAAATCACATCAAACCTACAACTAAGAAACTTATGATACCATTCCAGCACCCCCACAGTTATCCCAGGTTTTATAATCCTTTTTATTCTGCGAATATGATTTACACAAGACTGGAATATGAACTATTTGTGTAAGCTGTGTGATTAAAGCTAGAACTTAACTGAATAAAATCTTAAAATATCTTAATTTTAATGGTACTTAACTGACATGCAAGCTCATTAAATAGAACGTTGACTTATGAAATTTTTTTGTTAATTTAATATTTACTTTTAGTGTTTCTTATTTGCCTGAAACCATGAAAATTAAATCCATTGCAAGATATATTTTTGCACGTCACCTTGCTCTTTTTACCTTATTTTAATGTTTTAACATGTCTATCTCATAACATGTAGGCATACCTTTTAAAATGTAGGCTTTTGAAGGAGAATCTGGATTGCAATTAAGTTTTTCAAGCTAAATTTAGAGGGAGAGAGGATATCTCTCAGTAAGAGAAATGTACCAAACTTGTAAAGAGAGTTTTCTTACTCCTTTCTCTGTGTTCTGCTGTCCTTCCCATTTTGCCCCATTATGGTCCTGCAGATTCCAGTGATATCATCAAGACTGATCATACGAATATTGTACTGAAAGAAAAAGTTGGGCAATTTTGAAACTTTAATTCCAAGTGATACACTGGAACTGCTATAAATCACAATGTCTGAGCAATTATTCTGACTGCTATTTAAATCCTAAATTTATTTTCTCAGTAGTCTATAAGAGAGACTTCTGTCTTTTAATTATGTGCTGCACTGACACACATTTGGCTGTGTTTTTGGGGTAACAATACACTTGGGTATCAGAGGAGTTTTTGTTGACAGTAAAACATCTTCTATTAGTGTAGTTGTTGTCAATCTAGAAATCAGATGAAATTTCTACAAGCACAAGGAAGTGGATGCAGACTTGGGCAGGGATTGTTTTTAATACTCAGCATCTAGTATGGTAGAACAAAAGTATTCACAAAATAGTTTTGTAGTCAAATGAAATCAGATCAGCACAAATTAAAAAAAGGTTATGCCATTCCTGTAATTTGGTGGATTATTTTTTTTTTGGATAGTTTATTTTAATTCTACCTTTGCTGGATAAACTAGGAACATGAACTGTTTAAAACTTTATATTTAAATTAAGAAGTAATCTGAGAGTCACATAGAAAAAAGGATTAATGCATGCAAGAATTATGTTTTCATTCTCTGCTTATGTTGTATGTTCAGACTAACAAAGGCTATGGGTTATTTCCAGGTCTGAGGCTTAACAAGGGTACCTCTACATCCAGACCTCCTACTCCTGCCAATTCACATTTACCAGATGTGATACAGCTGAAGGACATTGTTTGCTATTTGTCACTGCTAGAAAGAGGAAGACCTGAAGACAAGCTAGAATGTATGTTCTTTTGTAATTTTAAATATTTATCTCCGTTAGTCATCAAATATTCTGTTTCTGAATTTAAGAACCAGTTTTGAGCAGATGAATTATGTTCTATGTGACCCTTATTGCAGAAATGATTTTTTATTGCTAATGATGAGATTTTAAACTAAATGTGGTCTATCTACCATTTGCTATAATATGGAGTAAGGATTGTACATTCTGTAGTTACAATAATGCTCTCTACACTGTCATCTCTTGATTAATATCAGATCTGAGAAAAACGAAGTATACTGAGTATACTTAGAGATCTGTAGATGAGGTGAATAACCTGCATTAAGCATCCTAATTCAAACAAAGAATAGTTGTTAATATAGGCTGTGGGCTCTATACTATTACTGAATACTGAAAAGCCAAAAGCCATTCAAGTCTGCATCACTATGGAGGAGTGTTTGACACAGGAGGGTAGAAATTACTTTCTGGTTGTTTTGTTTGTGTTTGTTTTTAATTAGCAGCCCAGGTCATTAAAGTGGAACACCACTGTCTTTTATTTAAAAAAAAAACAACCTGTGAGTTTGATCTATAAATTGGAGGAAAAAAAAAAAAAAGAAAACTAGTTTCCCCAGTGTGGAATTTCAGAAGCCAGTTTATCACGTTTCTAAACAAACCAATCATATAGTCCTTATTGAGATGAAATGTGCTTCAATATACATAACTGGTCTGTTAAAAGATCTGTGGGATCAGGCTCTCATATGGAAAGTAAATATTCAGTATGATAAGATGTGGAAACAGTAGGCTGCTTCTGCCAGAATAAGAAATTCATTACAAGGTTACATGTCACTGAAGTATCTTGATGTTACCTGTCAACTTTGTACTGCAAAGTCACAGCAAATCCCCCAAATTTGGTAATACTGTTTTGGTATCACATAGTTAAAATATGAGAACATATGTGTGTGAATGCGCAGTCAGAGCACAGGCACAAAAAACCTGAGGTCCAAGGACTGAATTTATCTTACCATGTAGTAACTGCTGAATTGTTGTCCCTAAATTTCTTGCCTTCAAGTGTTTGAGTCTTTGCAGCAGCTTTCTCACGCTGCTTCATGTAAACAATAAGTATTCTTAAAAATTATCTGTATGTTTTGCATTCTTGTTCTCTGAGAGAGAACTTGACTGATGGTCATATTGACCAATGGAGTCAGGAGGTTGTAACCTCCTTGGGCCAATCTTGGCCCTCTGTACAAAATGTATATAAGCCTATTGAAGTCAGATAATAAAGAGCTTTCCATGTTTCACCAAGCTGCTGCCTGCTGTCCTCTGTGAAAGTCCACTCCCACATCACAACGTGTTGCCCCTCTAAAGGCGTAGAGTAACACTGCTGAATGGTAGGGAGTTATGCAAGCCTTACCAGAGTTTTGAGGAGCTTGATGCACAAACCATGGCATCAAATGGAAATCAGTTGCCTCCCCTGGTGTCAGGAGGTGATCCAATGGAAAGGAGAGACAGAGGAGCAGATGATGATTATAGAGTGGGGATTTTCTATGAACTTCTGCAATAGGAGCTGCATGGACAAAAGACTATGTTCTATATGATTTAGGAGCAAGAGAACATGATCTAATGTGTATACGATACTTAAATATTTTGTATATTCAAGATCAATTGCATTTACTACATATAACTCTGGGTATGGTTGTTTTATGGTTTATTTTCTTCTTTGTCATACAGAGTTGAAATATACCACATATTTTTGCTTTTTAGTATCTAAATTTCAGCTTATACTGCACCATTGTATGCAGACTTTTCCATTGATTTCAGCTGAATTCTCATTATAAATTAATGGGATAATTTGACTCTTTTTCTGAATTTGAAAGCAGTAGGTCTGTGGCTATAATGTAAATTATAAGTTTGTAGCAATGAAGGGGAAAAAGAAAAATGGTTTGTTCTGGAGTTGCCAACATTAATACTAATACCAATTTCAAATAGTGATTTTAAGTTTTTTCAGATGACAAAAGTAAGAAAAATGAGTCATAGCTGAGTGTTTGGAAACATAATTCAGGACAAGCAGAATGTGAAAGTGGTGCTTTCAATTAAAATTTGATGTAGGCTGGAGGATAAACTACACTAAGAGAAAGTAATGTTTCATCTTTGGATCTATATGATCCACAGATTTTCATAGATTTATAAGTATTCCAGAAGGTAAATGGATTTTCTAACCTGTTAAGAGTGTAGAGGTCTTGCATAGTGTGAACCTCACCTGTTTGGAATGTTCAGCATATCTATTGTTCATAATTATGTATGACCTGAATATAAAGAAAATCCCAAGCATTCCTCACAGAGATACATTGAAAGAATGTAACTCATCTTTTTCAAGTTAAATTGCCATCTAGAAATAGAAATTGAGTGCCCAGTCAGTGTAATCAGGTAAGGGGATCAGAAAAGAAACATAAAAATTTGATTTGGGCTCTGTAGTTTGCATCAGAACTTCTCTTTGGTTGTTTTTATCGTGTTCTTGGTTTGATTTTGTGGTTTTTTTTTTTTTTTTTGGTTTTTTTTTTTTTTTTTTCTCTTAGAGTGTGTAAATCAAGAGCATGAATATTTAGGAGTATATGAATAGAAAAGAGATTGCATGCCACACCAGTAGCATAGTTTTCAGAATCTAGCCAAGAGCACAGATTGAGCCTTTTTACTACCCTATACATATGTAATTGGAAAGACTTTGTTTCTACAAAGGTGAAAAAGTTATAATTATGCTAATTTCTGCTTTTAAACAACTGATTAGAAGTACTGATTCATGTTAAAGGGAAAAAAATGTCTTAAGCACTACTGCTCTGGAGTGGGTAAAGGTCACAGAGATGCTAAAACTTGCTGTAAAACATTTTCTCAACTAGTGCCTAAGAATCACAGAGGAGGAGGAAGGAGAGCCAAATGATTTTAACTTTATCATTGAGTGATTCAGTGATTCATCCCTATGGAAACTGTGAATGCCTAATGGTACCTTTGCCAGACAATATTAGCTGTCAAGCTCTGAGAAGCTTTGATGGAAGGCGTATTAGCTGGCAGTACCCGTCTCTGGTGGCTTTTGGCATTAACTGTTGTTTTACACTGAAACATCTTTGCTATGGTAACTCTAGGGAGAGAAGGATATTTTTATGGGTTTTCCTAACCTGTAACTAATGAATCATGGGCCTTTGTGGCATGAAATAGTGTACTACTGTAAATATCATCAATCTTGTATTACAGCTCTTAAGAGCAGTGCAAAGTATATGGCAGAAATTGCTGAAGTGGTAGAGAAGGCATAGTGCTTACCTATTTTCCACACAATTAGATGATCAACTCATTCCCAAGAAGGAGGATATAAGCAAAACAAGCCAATACATATAACAGTTAATATAAAATTTTTGCTCAAAGTCCAAAAATGTTTAAATTCTTTCTGAACTTTACTCTCTAATTGCTAAGAATTTCCTCTCACATCTCATTATATTCTTTCCTGAAAATTATGGTAAGCTTTGTGTGTGAAATTTATTGGATTGTAACAGCATCTGCAATGGATCCAGTGTGGTAGGATTCCTCAGTGTTAAATAGGTCATATGTTATGTTTCTGGAGACATCTGATTAGACAAGAGATTACTTGTGTTTTGCTGTTTGTGAAGGCATTACATTGTCCTGGGACCACCTCTACATGGGCTGACTTCTTCATCCCTAAAAAACAGGTCTAGGAGTAAAAAAAAAAATGATGCTTTTGAAGAGCATGGTTGGTATTTGGATTTCAGAGCTTTGACAAACTGTCCCTGAAAGTAGGGGCAAAGAGTGGAGTATTTGTAGGCTTCTGGATTTTCTTTTTAGTCTTCTAACAGTATTCCTGTGAAAGCTTTATGCTTTGCTGCTTCCAAATATCTTGGTGATGGTACATGTACTCCTTCTTTTAGTTGGGGTCAAGTCATGATACAATCTTGGAAGTATATATTTTTTCTGGATATTGTAAAAATATACCTTTTTGTCTGTGTGGATCCCCAGAATGTTAGGAATAAATTTTGAAATTGGTGAAGCAAGTACAGTCCTGGAAGAAGTCATGCTGTCAGTTTGTGATGAATGTTTATTGTTGGATTTGGATTATTAGATAGTTAAAATATTAATCCTGTGTTTCATTTAGTTGTTCAGAAAATAGTTTCTTAAGCAGTATCACTATTGAATAGTGATAGCTGCAGCCAAGGGAGTAGCATTGTAATTTAAGCAGGTTTATCAATGTTTGTGACCACTTGTATGTTATCCTGTGTTTGCTGAGATCACACAGAATGGCCTTTTGGTTGTACTCACCATGAAGACAGATCATCTCTAGAGGAAGGCAAAATCAAGTTCACAGACCAAATTAGCTGTTAGGCTGATAGTGTGGAAAAGGTGCAGTTGCACTCTCTGTCTAATATGTCTCATTGGAGACACTGTGGCAGGGTAGTTGCTAAGTGAACCTCTCACATAATGCAACTTGTTTGGTGGGTCTACAGCTAGTCTGATCATTAAACAAAAATGTTAACATTTGTCCTTTTTTTGGAACTCAGGCTTAATTGTTCTGTGTTTGGTTTGGAGTTGTTTTATTTTTAATGCAAAAGAGATGTATTTGTATTTTCTAACTGAGTGTCCTTCTCTCTTTGTTTTCTTTTCAGTTATGTTTCGCTTGTATGATACAGATGGGAATGGATACCTGGATAGTTCGGTAATGTTTTTTATGTATTGCCTTGTAAGAGTATGTCAACATGGCAAATCTGTACAAAACTACATTAATTCAAATCAAGTTTATCCTGAATTATTAGAAGCAATATAAAATATAGTACATAAAAATTCATTCCTTTGAAAAGTAATGTTTGAGTTTTCTTTTCCAATGAGGAATGCTGCTTCTACAACTATATAAATTTTCAGTTGCTGACACTGCTGTCATGGAGTCCCGTTTTATAGTCTTCTGATTTTTAGTGGTATTAATGTAGGTGACAGATGAATATGATTCCAGTAGTTCTAGTATGCTGCTGGGAGATGGGTGTGAAAGCACCATTTGTAAAGATTTCATTAAAAAGGGTAAGTGTGAGAGTCACACAGTGGATTTTTGTGGAGAGATGTCATAACTTCCATGTTAAGAATGGAGGAACAATATTAAGGACAAAGTTTTGAGGAGTAGCCCAAGCAAATGTTTGAAGAAAAGTCATAGCTATGGAAATAATTTTAAAGGATGGTACTATTTTTTTCTGATAGCTAACAGAAACAAGTGCTTTATTAGCAGTGAGAGGTTTTTTCCTTTGGGTTTTTTTTTCCTTACCTTTTTTTGTATCTACTGGAAGCAAGACAGCATAGAATGGATTTTTAAGGAAGAGGAGGTGATTCACATAAGTTGCAGAGAAATAGGAAAGCAACATTATATACAGATATAAAGTAAAAATGGCACCATAATTTTAGGCAATATCAAGTTGAGTTAGGTGCCTGGATACAAATGAGGATTTAGAATGGTCCTAGATAAGCATTTGAGCATGTTTACAAAGCAGAAGTGTATATATAAATACAGAAAAGCCCTAGTGATATGTGATCAGGGGAAATTGCAGTACTCTAGTGGTAAGAAAAGAAATCTGTAGTAGTTTACAGAATCCACTTTATGCCTTATTTCTGTTAGAAAGTTGTGATTTATACATTGCTGTCAAAAAAGTAATTTGTTAAAATGATGGAATTTAAAGATCATTACATGATCTTATCACACACAGAGTGGAAATCAGATCATGAAAACATGGATGCTTGAAAGATAACTAGGAAGGAAGAATCTGTGACTACTTTCAATTACTTTGTTTGTGGGGCTGTATTTCACCTCCCTGAATGCTTTTTAGTCCATGCAGGATGTTTTGCTAGTAAGCAGATTCACTAGAGAATACAGCTTCCAGTGTAAAGTACATTTCATCAGGGATGTTGATGAAATAGTGTCACTGAATGCAATATGGTTGAATTATTAGTTGCTTGCAGTAGAATTTTTCTTTATAACCTTGCATTAAATATCATACTTTTTCATTCTTCTCTAGGAGCTGGAAAATATCATTGCTCAAATGATGCATGTTGCAGAATACCTTGAATGGGATATTACTGAATTAAGTCCAGTGAGTATCCATTTATCACAATTTTTTAACATGGCTAGAGACAGCTGTCATATTTTGTGATATTTCATATCCATGTGGCATTCCAGAGGTGACTAAGGTAGAAATAAGGATAGCCTGTGTTCCACTAGAGGCCACTGTGAATTAGCACTTTTACCAGTATTTTAATGTTTAAATCTGATCTATGAAATGTTCAATAAATATAATATTAACTTCTATAACATAACTGGTTTGTCTCTAAAGATTTCTTAAGAGTGAGTGCACAAAGGACACAAGTTGGTTTGGGACCTTTATTAACACCTATTAGGTGTTAATAAAATGTAAGATTATGACACTTCATTTTTTGAACTGTCTATACTTGTTTGACTACACCTGCCATGCAAGTAATATTTTTCTTAATTTTTGCATGAGAGAATCTGCATGTGCATCTGCACATGTCCTAACAGATTGCTGTATTAGAATATAGTGATAATAAATTAGAACTTACAATATTTTTTTATTAAACTATAGATTCTTCATGAAATGATGGAAGAAATTGACTATGATCATGATGGCACTGTTTCCCTAGAAGAGTGGATCCAAGGAGGAATGACAACAATCCCACTCTTGGTCCTTCTTGGGTTAGAAAATGTAAGTATTAAATAGTAGCATCAAGTTTCTGCTTGGATGTTGACTGTGGCCTTCAGGTTAGTTTCTCTGTGGCCTGTATAAAGAATGACATTACTTTACCCCTCTTTACTATGGCTGAGTGACATGCAAAGAACCAGTTGTGTCTTCAATGTCACAGGTACACTGGCACCACCTAATAAGCTGGCTCTGGAGCTGGAAGCTGTAAAAAGCTGGATAATTTTCCCTGCTAACAACATGTTAATTCTAAGCTGCAATATTATCTGTTAAGTGTGTTTTACTGCCCATATGTGTGTTAGAGCTGGCTTGGAGTGGTGTCTAAGCTTCTCAGCATGGTACTGGGTTGTGTGGCCTAACTGTACTGTCACAGAGCAATCTCAGTTGGGAAGAACTTCTGGGGATCTTCTGTTCCAGTCCCTAATTAAAGGCAGCACCACAGATTGAGTTATCCAGGGCCCTGTTAAGACTGGATAATTCGAGTGAGGTAGATTCTACCAGTTCTGTGGGCAAACTTTCCCTGTGTTAATTGTTCTCAAGGGAAAGAGTTTTTGTTCATATGTGCAGATGGAATTTCTTCTGCAGCAATTATTGCTGGCTCTTGCATTGTCATGATTACACCCCTGTGAAGCTCGTCTGTCTCTGTAACTACATTAGTAAAGTACAGTAAGAAGCAATCTCAAGGGGAACCCTTACACCAATGGATAGATTATTGTGAAAGATGAGGTTGTGTTCTCTACATTTACAGCCTCACATCAAAGGTAATACAGATGTAATATGATCAATTTTGTACCAGTTCAACACAGCTGTTTTAAGATTGGCATGTTGTCAGTGCCACCTGCTGTCCTGTATTTGAGCTAATTTTGAACTCATCTATTGAAGCATAGGTTCCAAATGCTTTTCTGCTGTTCTAAAGAAAGCCTTTTAACCTCTTTTTAATCTGTTTCCTTGAGTAATTTTCACATATTGAAAATAATTAATAATATTTATTTTCCCCACTTATTGCAATCTAGACTGCTGTAGTTACTCTATGCTATTTTATTTGCACAAAGAATGCTCAGATTGATACTTTGTGCTGAGAGAAATATGTGACAAACAAGTTTATTGAACAGAAGATAAGTCTTGAAAAATCTAATTAATTAAATTACAAGTAAAATATCTGAACTGAAGATAACTTTCAGTGTGTCTGGATCACTGTAGTACTAATTCCCTAGTTCTATATGTGAGACAAAGTAAGGAAAATGTTAAATTACTGTCATCAAACAACAGATCTTTGTCAGATGAATTCCATTATTTCCACAGAATTACTCCAAACAAAGATCAGCAAATGCTCTCAAGCAAGCAATATAGCAGATAACTGATAGTGATTTTCAGGACAGATTTTTCTTTTATGACAGGTAGTATAGGTGTTCTGGGAATATTCTTCAATATCTACATTTCATTCTTTCTAAATTTGAAACTCCTGAATCACAGCATAAATTAATGCAGATCATTCTGTAGAGTTTATTTTCATATGAAAGCTGTTAGAAAGAAGCTATGTTATCAAACATTTTATCCTTTTGAGTATTTTTACTAGTTATTAGATATTTATCTTGCTCATAGCTTTACAAAGAAAATACTAAAAATACATAGTAATCAAAATTCTACAGCCTATTATTAGCTTGGGTCAGTGTTTCTGTCATCAAGATTATTTCTAGTATTTGATGCATTTAAAGAAATAAATGTACAGTAGTGGAAAAAATATTAAAATAGCATGCAAAATAAGTTTATTACCAATAAGCATAGTTGATGTAAAGTCCATTACCTACATATGAGCTGATTTGCTAGTAATTTGCAAATGATTCACTAGGACAAGATGCTACCCTTTAAAAGGGTTCCTATTTTTCTTTTTATGTTTAAGACTGCTTAATTTTTTAAACCATCACATTGTATGTAGAGAAAAGCAAAAATTTTAAATTTTTCATTAAACCCGTAAAAATAAACTACTTCCATTTGTACATAGTCCAAATAAAATCCTATTTTAGGACATTGAAAAGTGAAATCAATAAAGATAAAAATCTTAATGCTTGTCTGTTATTTAGTGTAAACTAATAGCATGATTTTGATGGTTTTGCAGCATCTGATGTATTATCCAAGCTCTTCATTCCAGTGCATCAATCCCATTAGTGGGATGATCTTATTTCTTTTTGCATGCCGTTGTTAGATTTTGCAAACCCAGCTTCCCAGGACTCTTGCTTTCTGGATCTCTATCTCTCTCCTTTTTATGGTAATGACATGTAAGATAAAAATCTTTTGGACTCACTAATAAAATAAAAAATGTTAATATCTTGAGGTTTTTCTCAAGCTGATTTGTATGTGAAAATAAGGGATATAACCTACTGCTCCCGGCCCTCCCCCCCACCCCCCAAAACCCCAAAGCAAAACCACAAAAAAACCCCAAACAAAACCCACAAACAAAAACCCACCAACCAAACTATTCCATCGCCTTCTTTTAAGTTTTGGTTCTGTACTGAACTTGGCAGTGACAAAATTTGAAATCCAAGAGATCAAATTCAGAGCTTGTCTAGTATGATAATGACAAAGAATTGTCACTATGGTTTCTTTAAATAAATTATGTTATGAGTGAAATATTTGTTTTGGGTTGGGATCCATTAACACTGTAATGTATTTAGCTGTTGTATAGAACTTGCATGAAGGATAGAAGATTTTCAGCTGGTCTAATTCGATATGCTAATATCCATGAAGCTATGATAATTTATTTCAGCTGCAGATTTGTCATAGAACTTTCAGAATTCAGCTACATTGTTTGTTCTTAATCCTTAGTTTCCTGTAATAGCTATATAGAAAGGTCAGATATGTAAAAGATTTATATTACATTTAAAGCCTTTCAATCGGTATTTTATTACATTTAATTTTAAATTCAAAATTTCCATCATTTTATTGCATTCATACATTATTACTGTATTAGAGGATTTAGTCAGAATAATTTAAAAAGAAGGAGCATTTAAGTGAAGTATGTTATTTAAAAATAAGAGAATAAACAAATCAGTGTTTATGACCAGAGGGGTTGAGATAGCCTAACCTCTCACAGGTTTGTGGCCTTTGCCCTCTGACCTCATCAGTAATCCTCTTCTGAGAGAAACAAGAGTGGTAGGCTGTAACTACAAGTGTTGGCCTGACGCCTCTTACCAAGTCAGAAGTAACAAGGAAATCTGCCTGATTTCCCTTTTACTTTCTCTCTCTTTCTCTCTCCTGCTTCCCCCCGGCTTTTTCCTAGAATTTCCTGAAACTTCTAGTGCCCTCCAAATTTCTTTGAGATTACTAAACTAATTTAAAAGTTGCTAGCACAGTTTAGAGTCATGGAGTAATAGGACAAAGAGCATAAAAAAGTCTAATTTCCCTAGGAAATCAACCTTAATATCCAGTTTGTTTTTCCTGGGCTTTATGTTCTGTTTCCTCCTAAGATTTGATTTTGGAGTTGTTGTGAAGGTAAACTTTAGAAATACAGAGTTCTATCTTTGAGAATGTTCTTGGATAAAAATTACATATTTGATTCTTTGGTGCTTTTGAAGGCAGTTGATGTTCTAAACAAACAATTTGCATACAAGTTAGGGAATTCAAATAAGAACTTAATTTGTTCTTCTTCTGTAGGGGTTCTGAGATAGATACATGTACTATTTGGCAGTTTGTTTTAGAAGAAGAGATCTTGGAATCATATACTTGTATAACCCATTTGTAATTGGGTGACTACTCTTTTTACAATAAGCAGTGTCTAAATGAGTTATATGTGGCATCTACTGAAAACTTTGTTGTTAAGAAAAAGTAATTCTTACTCTGAAGTTTAGTTGTTCCAATTTCATGGATTTTTTTTCAAGAAATTCTCTAATGTAAAGTGAGAATTTCGTGAAGAAAAAGGAAATGTAACTATGTAGGAAATTGTTATTTGTGTGGTTTAATTTTTAGTAATAAATGTATGAGGTAGTTTTTTGCTGAGCGTCACACTTCAGTCTGGAGTTTTCACAGTCCTCATCAACTTTCCAAATTTATTTTTACATCTTAAAGCAGTAGTAAGTTTCCCACACAAATCGGACAGAGACATCCTTGCCATACTCCTGATTCTTTTGGGAAGTGGTCTATTGCACATTAGTGACTACTAGGCTATTTATTCTATTTCTCCACAGAGGAAGCCTTTGAAGTTTCTGACTTTTTTATTTGCTTCTGCATTAATTTAAATAGATTACATTGTAAGAGAAGGTGGAGAGTTACCTCATTGACTGGAGAGTCAACGAGCATCACTTAAAATTTCTTTTGTAATCTGTGCCCAAAAGGCTTCTTAATGATAGGGCTTGTCAGCCATAAGCATTGTATTCTGCTCTTTGGTAGTTATTGTACATTATTATTCCACCCTGGTTTGATAGAAGCACTTGATTTCTCTTTTAAAGTAATTTCATGCCAGATATTTGGTGTCACTTTTCCTGTAACAAATGATTGCTATCACCTCTGTCAGTGACTGCACGAAAAGGAAATATAAACTGCAAGTTCATAAGTGCTTGTGTTTAAAGAAATCCTGTATTTTAGGGAAATATTTTATTCTCTCTCCATTGGCCACTAGATGTCAGGGTTGCACTGCGCTGTTACTGTGCAGCTGCTGCCCTAAGGTGAGAGAGAAGTTTAAAACCAGTAAATGGTTCATAAAGTCATCAGTAATTTGAAATAAGGCAGATATGCCTTTCTTTTAAATCACTAATTTTAGCTTTCAACCCAGTTAACCTTTTAAATAAAGGTAAATTTTGATGGGACAAATATTTGTGTTGAATTGAGACTATGTTTCAATTAAATTGTGGGGATATACTCTTAAAATTTTACTTTGGATCCTCAAACAGCAAATGTTACGCGATTGCACTCAAATAGTTAAAAAAGCAACTTTCAAACTCCTTTGATTAAGTGTGGGATCGAATGTTTCAATGGGAGTCCACACTTGGAAAATAGTGCTTCTTTTCGTGTATATTGCATTATTGTTGCCGTACTTTTTGAGTTGTATGTGTTAAAATGGAACCAGACTAGAGACCTGTAGACATGTGCAGGCCCGGAGTGGGATCCCTTCCGGCCGGAGCTTGAAATGACTGCTCAACACCTGAGCAGATTCACAGACTTCTATTTCTTTTTGTTCAGCCCGGAAGAAGGGCAGTCAGGCCTTTTATTGTCCTGAGTGACATTTCTGTAAGCCTTTCTGAAGTGTGAGTTTTCTGGAAGGCCGGAGTTCCAGTGCACCGTGCGCTATTTCCATACGCACAGAGGGCAAACTCGAGCCCGCTAGGCTGCAGCTCGCTCCCTTTGTGCCGGCCGGTTCCCGGCTGGCAGCAGATTCCCGGGAAGGATAAACGGAGCTGTTTTGCCGGCCCGCTGTGGCGGCAGGGCCCGCAGAGGGCGCGGCGGCCCGGCCCTGCCGAGGGGAGGCCGCGGTGGCGGGGCCGGGGCTGCTCGTCCCTCTGCCCTCGGGAGCTCCGCGAGGGCCTGTCCCTGCCACAATCCCGCTTTCTCTTTTGTTTCCGGGTTGAAAAAAGCCCAGGAAAAGTCAGGGGTAACTAACCCATTCTGTTGTATAGGGTGTAAAATAAATGGCGTTTCACGCAGGTATACAAATTCACCATCATTTACAATTTAATTTCTGCAGCATCAAAGTCTCTGCAGATGACAGATGGTTACACATTTTGGACAGGGAAACTCCATACTGTGGCTTTTTATGAAGCTTTTAAAAACCATTTAATTTTCCGTCTTGCGCTCCCTTTTCTGTTTCTGGATGAGTGTATGGATTAAGGCTGTGGAAGATTTTTGTTCTGTTTTGATTTCTCAGACATACACACAGAGTGTCTCAGAAATTGGAAGTGCGGACCCCCCACTTCTCAGGGCTCGGGTTACTCCCTCTCCACTTGGCCAAGAACAGACTTAAAACCCTTTCTTCCCAGAGCAAATTGATTGAAACAAAACATGGTATGAATTCTTTGCTGAGAGCCAATCAAAGGAGTATAGAATGTAACTACATTGGTTTTAAACTGTTTCCTGTATAGTTTAATGGAAACTCTTCTCACCTTCCCACTGACTGAACAATACCTAAAAAAATCAGTAATGAAATTGTCGAAAAGTCAAGTAAATATTTTTAAAATAAAAGAATCAAAATAATCAGTGAAAGAATTACAGCTACTCCACAGCAGCCTTCTCACTTTGATGCTTGTTACTAACTCTTCTCATAGAAAAAAACTTAATACACTGGTATTTTTGACACCGTGTAGCTATTTTAAGAGGGCATGTTGGCTCGGATCAAAATTTATCAGTGATTTCATTGCTTTTTTTAAGTCTCAAAATCTTGGAGATCTGTCTACCTTATACACAAATATCTAAAAAGCTGACATAAGTTAATATTAAACCAGGTTAGGGATGTGTAGCTAAAGTCTGTGATAGCATAAAATTTTCCACTAGTTCTAAGGCTGGCTCTTTTATGGTTGACTTGCCTTTTTTAAGGTCAGGTAGTTTTGGCAATCAAATCCATGGTAGCAGGGTCAGGACCATGAGTTAAGAGAGCTGTTGTTAACAAAATAAATGTTACTGTTGTCATTATGTTTTAAAGTCTGAGTATGACATATGGAGGCTTGATTTTCAGTGATGTGTATAATGAAGTGAGGAAGAGATTTTTACTGTACCTGCCCTGCTTTGAGATCTTCTTAATGTCTATTTGTTTTAAAACTCTTTCTCAGGATATGGAAGCAAAATGAGTTAATGTCAGTAAATGCAGTGATGTGTCAGAATTGTGGATTTTATTCATACTTAAAGACTTGCATTGAGGTGGCTTTGTTTCATATTATGTCTTTTTTTTCCTCTTGGCAGTGTTTTAAAAAGTTATGTGCATGCATAATCATATGCAGCACTTTATTGCTTATTTTTGGCAGTGCACAAGAGCAAAAATTTAATTTGCTCCTTTCCAAAAGTGCATTGTGTTTATGTAATGGATTTGCATCAGTTGCAGTCTGTAACACAGCTAAGTGTTTTAATTGGCAGAACACCCACATCAAGACTTGTTTGTTTTTCTGATAAGGAAAATGCCAGCTTAGTTAGACCATATGTTCTGTTCAAATAAGGAGCGACATATTCACATATAATGGTCATTCTTTAAAAATAAAATTAAAATGAAAAAGTAATACAAAATTTATGTGGAAGAGGGGTAACTTTATGCATAATTTTGAATTTCCATTAATTTTCATAAACAACAAGTATTTTGCTAAGGAAGGCTGGTCAGCTCAAATTTTAGGTGCTTGTGGTTTATGACTGTATGCATTGATGACCTGAGTGACATTAAAATTGAAGTGTACATTGTTTGCTGTTTTTTTCTTAGAAGATTTACATGGTCTTCGTGGTTTAATAAATAATTGCCTACTTTGAGAAACTTGAAATTCATGTACGATATTGTAATTTAACAATACATCAAAAAATGTGTGAAATATGGTAGTAAGATGGGAAGAAAAATAGAAGTTAGAGAGCTCTGTTTAATGGAATACATCCTCTTCAGCTGCCAGTCATGAAGGAGCTTGACAGGCTTCTAGTGCTTCACAGCTGCAGAATCTATTTCTGCTTCTTCAGGGGAAATTGGAAAACTTCCACACTCTTTGCCAGCCTGAGAATCCCACATTAGGCATCTGCTGTGCTTTTGCTGCAGAAAGGGGACCCTGACATTGCCCAGCTGTCAGAGATGGCATTTGAACTCCTGCTGGTAATATTCAGGGAGCTATTACTTATGCTCTGATCCTGATATCTTACTACAGGAAAAAAAAATAAACAAATTAATGGACTTAAGTTTTTTTTGTTGTTGTTGTTTCTAGGTAACTTGTAGGAAATATTCAAAGTTGTGTCCTGGCTTAGACCCAGCTTTGAGCCAAACATTCTTAATTTCTTGGAGTGCTGATTTTGCTTCAGAATTTTTCTTTTTGCCCACAAGGGTGACAAAGTCTTCATTGTATTTGACTTGTATTAACTTCTAACTCCTAGAACAGAGCAATCCTAGAACTGATTTTTAAGGATGTAACTCATGTGGAATGTGCTAACATAGAACAAAACTAAATTTTTATTAAAATTTATGCTGACCAACGTACACTGACTATTCTCATCAGTGAAAACCATCGTATTATTGAAGGTCTAGTCAGGAATATTGCGTATATGTGATGACAAGTAATAGTAGTTTGATGTGAGAAATCAGAAACTGGATAAGAACCAGCTGTTGATGTGGTTTCTGAGAAACAGAGATTGGTGTGACTTCCTTTAGCTATACGGCAATTTCTTTTTTGGCAATAACATGACCAAGAAAACTATAGAGAGCAATACACAAGGAAGCAGCTGATGGGCATTAACTGGCTGTTATATAACATCCTACTGGATGTTATATTTGGTAAAAGAGAAATTAATTTTAAAAAAATGATATTACATTAGGTTCATCTAGTTTTTTTAGAAACAAATCCTCTGATAATTTTAGAAAGAAAAAAGACTGATGGCCAGTATTGCCAAGAGGCCAGGAATTTAGAGAATTAATTTAACATCTGTACCAACTGCACATCATTTTGTAAACTTTGAAAAAACAGAGAGGCCTCAGAATGAATCCATTAAGAAGGAAGAGGAGACTCATCCAACAGAAAGCGTAGTTTCATAAAAATAAATTATTTGATAATATTTTAGAGTTTCATGTAAATTACAGTGGGCCTGTAAGTAGTAAGCGCCACTGAGATGATCAGTTTATTAATGAAAGATTTGAGTGTACTGCAACAGCTGACTGAAAAATTTGGCTTTAAATGTAAGGAAATCCATTTTTGGAGAAGAGGTCTAAGATGATCTCACCCTTAAATATATGGGGTTTGATAGATAATTGGCAGTATAGGTGAACTTCATTTAAGGCTGGGAATAGTTATTGTGGTGTGGTTAGTTTTTCTGTTTTACATATGTTGATATATGTAACTAATCCCAACAGTCGTTAAGAATATCTCTGTGGTTTTAGAAAACACTTTCTATTGTTTGTTTTGGGGAGTTTTAGCTTCTGACCTGCAGCACCATTATTTTTAGGATTATTCTAGAAAAAAAAATTTTATACTAGTTGTAATTTAATGTCAGTCTAGATACAATGATATCATTGTTTTGCAGTGGTAACTGCAGCCTGGTGGCTTTTTCTGAGTTGTTCTCAAAACACATGAAAGTCCACGAGCTTCTGAAGAATTTTTTTATTATATCACTGCCTGTGTATTTAGAATGATTATGCTGTGATCTGGTGCAGAGCCTTAAATGAAGTAACAGCTTGTCTTTTATGTTCTTGAGTCAATCTCCAATTTTTATTGGCAGTTGTGTATTTCACTGTTTATTTTATTAAGTGAAATCTGTTTCTCTTATGTCCTGTGCAGAATGTGAAAGATGATGGGCAGCATGTATGGAGATTGAAACACTTCAACAAGCCTGCCTACTGTAATCTTTGTTTGAACATGCTGATCGGAGTAGGCAAGCAAGGTCTCTGCTGTTCTTGTGAGTATAAGCATTTTAGTGTCCATTTGCTTACACGTCTGTTCCTAGAAATGTTGTTCTTGCTGCAAAACAAAGAACTAGTGGCTTCTCCTTACAAAACCACTTCCACCACAGTAGTGTATCCCCCTCCTCTTCTCTGCTTGAGTGCTCATGGTTGTTTTTTTTTTAATTTTTCAGGATATTTGGCTTTAAAATGTGTTGTTTGAGGGAGTTTTCTGCTTTCAAAGGGTTAGCACTCTTAGTTCCCTTTGGAATCTATTGCTCTTGTTTTCTTTGCCACAATTGCTTTTTATTTTTTATTAGAGAGTATCAGGCTTGAGTTTTAACTTTATACTTTTGTTACTCCTCTTTTGTTTTTTATTAATACTTGTACAATAGGTATCAACTTGACAAACATCTAAGTCCCATGTTTTTTGATTCAAATTTTGCACAGAATTGTTGTTTTGTTAATTGTGAAGGTGAAAATCCCAGTTTCCCAGAAATCAAGTTCCTATAACAGTTCTAAAGTTTTGTATAGTTCCTTGTTTTGTAGTCATCTCAACCTGCATATTAGCTGATTATAGATTGTAAGGAAAGGAACGCAGAAAAGCTACTGCATAAATTTTGACCTTCATTAGGCTATTAGATGCAGTTACTACCTGGCAATTCTTTGAACTGTATTTTCTGATAATCTGTTAACCTGTGTTTGACCACTTAACATGTCCCTTGAGAAACCAAGGCTTGATATCTTTCTTTTGTGGTGTGTTCCAATGATTAATTTTTTAAAAAATACCTATTTTCTGGTTTGAAAATATCTTGTAGATGGTTCCAATGATTGATTCATGTTATGCTCTACTCCATTAGATTAACAAGATCTTTACTCCACAACTATATTCTTCTCATGATGATACCAAGGCACCTTTCATTTTTTTTTTTGTTAAAATAATTGGTTTCTCAATGTGACCGACTTCCACTGTTTTTGGTATGAAAGATAGTCCCTCGCAGCTGAGGATGATGAGGATCTTTCTGCCTGTAAAGTTCTATTGATTTAATTTGAGATTAGTCTGAATGAATGAATGAGGGGTTTGAATTGAAGGGTTTCTCTCCTCTGGGGGCCACAGACCCCTCTGAAATATAATTCAAATGTAAATCCTTGTATGCATTTTCACATCATATAATTTCATTTACCATACTATGAAACAGGAAAGATACATTTATTAAAATTCAAACAAATAGAAATTACATAACTTCAGATTAATAAAAGCTAATGACAGTAACTGGAATATATACATAAAATGCTGATTTGACTATTAGATCTTGAAATGTTACATTCTTTATTTTCTTTTTTGTTAGACTTACCTTGTGAAGAAATAAGACCTGTATAAGTTGGGAAGAGTTCTATTGAGTAAATCCCTTGCAATGTTGATCACCTTCAGTGGTTATCAGAAAAGGGTAGACCAGTTACATAAACTGTCTGAAAAAGACCAGCCTTGCAAGATCTGTAATTTTTTTCTGCTGCAGTGTGTCTTTTGAGAATGAATTTATTATTGTGCTTGGCATTTACTTTGTGAGAACAATGATCTCAGAGTATCTGAAGAACATGCTCCTTTCAATTACTTCATACAGCAAGAGGCATGAGTCTACTTGCAAAACTATTCCACTATTTCCTTATTTAGCTTTTTATCCAGTATATTTTCAAAGCATTGCTATAGATTTCAGTATTTGCATTTTAGATTGTGTGGGAGGAAAAAAAAGAAAAAGGGGGGAACCACAGGGGTCCTCACCATCCCTCCATGGTCCAATCAACAATGTTACTCCCTGCAGTTCGTCTGATTAATGGCTGCGCCTCCCACTGGGTTTGTGTAATAGGTGCAAGCAAGGTGTTTAGAAGTACTTTGTGCTTAATTGCTCTCGAGGTCAAAAGCCTGAGACATATACCATGCAGGGAGAAATTCATTCTCAGTTTTTAATAGTTGACTCTATTCAAGGCAGGCATAAGCTGTAGCATTATTTCCTCATCTTTGCACAGTTGTATCATTGAAGTCAGGAGAGCTTTGCATTGTACCCTGCATTGTATGTTTTCCAAATGCAGCTAGCATGAACTTTACAGACCTGGTCAGCAACAGCAATTGCTTAAAAGGTGTTGGAGGGCTTAGGGGGAAAAAAAGCTTCTCAGGAGTTAGTATTTTGTAAAATAAGAATCAAATTTATGGTGATTATATGGAATACATGAAAACAACTGCTATTCAAAAATGAACTAATCAGCCATTTCTGATTTCTAAATCAATGGTAGGAACAATGTAAATTCATTGGCTTTTATGTTTGCGCTTGCCAGCTGCTCTCATGCCTATAGTTTGTAAAATATACATTTCTTTCTACTAGCAAATGACACAAACCATTTGGCAGTCACCAATTTGTCTTTAATATTTTTGTCATTTGGGAATTATTGTGAAAAAATTTAGTAAGGTCTGATTTAATTAAGCATTTCCTGTTATGCAATGATAATGCATTCTTGGATTTCTCACTTGCATAGTATTTCCTGTTCTAATTGGCCTTTTGTATTCCATTGAAAAAGCAGTCTAGTTTGAGTTTTCATTGACTGATTGGATTGATTATTTAGAGATGACATGCTGGTAATGCTATTTGTTTCATAGAAATGTAGTGAGAAACACCATTGCTTCAACATCTAATAACGTGTGTCTTTTTTTCAGTTTGCAAGTACACGGTCCATGAACGCTGTGTCTCCAGAGCTCCTGCATCTTGCATCAAAACATATGTGAAGTCTAAAAAGAATACTGATGTAAGTTGGGGGTAGCATTAACTTTGCCATGTACCTGTTAATTTAGTAACTCTATGTATATCCACATTTTTCTTTTGCAGGTAATGCACCATTTTTGGGTAGAAGGAAACTGTCCAACAAAATGTGACAAGTGTCACAAAACTATAAAGTGTTACCAAGGCTTGACTGGACTTCATTGTGTTTGGTGTCAGATTACAGTGAGTATACTATAGTAAAACCTTTAACACAGGTTTGAGAGATAAAAATCATTGAATGTTTTTCTATAGCCTCATAATCTGGAATGTCTTATTCAGTTTAAGTCATCAGCAATGCCTAGTGTGTTTTTAAGGAACGGTATATGCAGAATACTCTTAGGACTTCTTAATTGTGGCAAGCAAATATGCTTATTTCACGTCATGAAATGCTTATTTCAATAT
Organism: Zosterops lateralis; assembly: GCF_965231275.1. Taxonomy (NCBI): domain Eukaryota; kingdom Metazoa; phylum Chordata; class Aves; order Passeriformes; family Zosteropidae; genus Zosterops; species Zosterops lateralis. The sequence goes on along the minus strand of NC_139762.1, from coordinate 29,834,582 downwards.
GTCATGAAGCAAATTTCTTCATGACAATATCCATATGAAAATAATGTGTGCCACTAAAGAGCAGAATTCCCAATCTGCACTACAGAAGGATTATGAAAGAGCTCTCAGTACCATGAAAAATCAAGGTCACTGTGACATTAGGTCTAATTGGTGATGTATTGACAGGCAAATGAATTTGAGGACATCTGGTAGGATACAGTGATTCCAAGTGTCTGGGAATAATAGCAGAGACAAGTTGATAATATACTAATCTGTGCACCAAGTCAAATATATACAACTTTTGTGCGCTCCTTATTCAGCAGGAACCAGTAACTGGAACTAATGACATTCAGGGAACACTGCCCTTATAAGTGAGATCTTCATGCTAGAAAGAGCAATGCCAGTATTTCTGTTTCTAGCCAGGGCAGGATTTAAATCTAAATGGGGAGAGATTTCAGCGTTCTTCACATGTATTTGCTGGTTTTGCTGATATCATTATTATTGTTGTTACGGAACAGCAGTTGTTTGTTCAATGCTTTAAATAATAATATGAGACTGAGGCATTAGTGGATGTTTGTTTTAAATGTACAAGTTTGGATGTTTTATGACATATTTTCTTAACACAAGAATAGAAAATATGAAACATCATCAAAGAAAATAGATCCAGGATGCTTTCAGTGATGAGCTGTTATGATTACTTATAAAACAATATTTTAGAAGAAAGCAAATATGTAGTCCAGATTGCTGTCAAAATTTGGATAATTTATGTAAAGAGTAAAACACCCAATCCAAAATGTTTTGCATGTAGATAATTAAACTTAGGCAGTGGCTATATGTGTTTAGCAATAAAAATAAAAATGTTCTGCTGTAGATACAGAAGTGTTTACACTTGTCTAATATGTGTATATCATTCAAGAAATATGTATTTTGTTACTTATATTGACTTCTAAAGTCAAAGGAAGTTGCAAAATCAGTCTTTCCTCAGTAGAAATTATTTCCCCATTAGTTCATGTGGATCTGGACCATATTTGAAGTTGTACATCAAGATTCAGAGGATTTTCATTAGCAACTGTTATTCACTGAAGAAATACTGTGGTAGAATTATTTATAATTTAAATCACTCTAAAAAAATACTAAATTGTTGTGAAAATATTGTGGGTGCTTATGTGCTTCTTTAAATGCCTAAATAAGCTGTCAAGGTTCCAATTAAAAATGGGTGTGTGTTTTTTGACAGCTGAAATTGAAAATGTTGACACTAAGGTTTACAATTTTTCAATTTATTTCCATCAGTAATTTGAAGGTTTTTTTTAATAGTAATTTTCTGTTTTCAAATAAATTTAATATATTTTATTTCTTTTTTATAGATTCAGATGTGAATTAGACACAAGTGAGGAATGAGTGTTTTTAAATACTGCAAATTTCCTATTCACTTCTAATTCTTTCCATTTGATATATTCTACTGCAATAACTTAATTTTCTAATAGTAACACCTTTATTACAGAAAAAAGTGTTCTAAATTTCTAACAGATGCATGATTTTTGAATGGATATTCTGAGGTTATATAATTATCACATCCTTCATGTGTTCAACTTCTTATACTGCACATTTACAGCTTATAGTCGAAGGATGCTATTTATTACAGAAATAATTCTGAGCCTCTTTCATGCATTTTAAATGTATCTGTGCTTACAACTTAATAACGTCACTTCTGATGTCAAATGACTGACTCAAGTCCCAAAACTTAGAGGTGTTTCTCACTAAGGAGGCTTGATATACCGACTTTTCAGCCACATCCATGATTCCTCTTCCATTTAATTTGTAGTTCTCCATCACGATTGTGTAAATTTTTTTCCCTCATCTTCACTCCAGCAGGTATACTTTTTCCTTTGCAGGTTTGTGAGAGGTCATATTCTACAAGAGATAGGTTTAGGATAAGGGAGTTTTGGGGAAATGTATTTAAAACCTGCTAAAATACAAGGGTTTTGAGAGGTATGCATATTATTTTATTTCTTTGTGTCAAAGTTTTATTTTCATTAAAGCTACATTTCTTCTACCTTTTCTGTTATTTGCTAAGTGCCAATTCTGTTGTCAGAGATCAGCAGAGACTAATAAGAAGATTAAGCTATATTTTCATAGATAAGTTTGCATGCCACTGAGTAGCAAAGCTGCTAATTACCACTGAATGTGTGAAGATACTTTTATTTGATGTAGCATGGCCTGGTGTGCATTAATTATGGTACAGGTAGCCTTACCACTGAGGCAGAGAATTAGCATGACAAATGATTTAGATTACAGGGCTACCAAAATACCCTCACAATAAGGCTTTAATACTCTGAGTAAATTGAAACTCTTTAGACTTCTATTTTCTGTTGCTAAGTAACTGCCTTAAAAGGTAACTTTGCAGTATAAATTAATATGGACAAGGCTAATATTAGGTGCCATTCAGTTCAAAATTCATAAACGTCACATCAAAATTAACTGTACCAGGTAATTTTATGAAAACCATATTTATTACCAGTAGTTTATATACATCAGCAATTAGTACAATTTTATTGTAATTTTGATAGAGTTCATATGAGTTGAACCATTTAAGTGAAAATGAGTCAGTCACTGAAAAAATGTGATTTACAGATGCAGGCATTGAACTACAGGTTTTGGAACAGCTTTTGAACCTGTGGAACTAATGCTGTATGCTACCTGTTATACTAGATAAATCACTTGTTAATAAGATTTTTACCTCACAAGTCATGATATTTATTAGCCTGATCATTTTTTCTTTACTGTAAATATACACATCTTTTCAAAAATGTCCATCTCTGTGGGAAATGGATGCTATCTGAACAACTTAATGAATTTTACTGAATCTGTACAGAGATAAAAATGCAGAATAATTTACGTTGGAAAAGACCTTTGTGATCATTGAGACCAGAAAAAGAAACTTCCACAAAATTTTACAATATTAAGTTTATTTTATTCTGACTATCTCTAATGATATTGCGAAGTATACCAATTAATTGTGAATGCTTTAGATGATCCAAGAACACAACTGTGCCTTTGTACTGCGTGGCTGAATATTTAGAGTCATTTGAATTGAGTTAAATTCTAAATTATGAACAAGAACTCTTGATTGCTAATGCAAAATATTTAATCATTTATCATTACTTGTTACTGTTTTATGTTCCTGTTATATGCACGTTTATCTATTCAGCCTCTGTAACAAAATGGAAGTCAGCCAATGCTCTTCCTGTCAGCAGACCTGAGGATATTCTTTTCATGTTTTCAGAGTAGAGCTATTGTCATTGCTTTCAAGAAAACTGGATGAATTCTAAGCATAAATTAGAAAAAAGGAGAGTAATTACAATTCCTCAGCAGTCAATGGAAGCCTGAAAACTGATTCAATGAAGACCAAAATTTACCCAATTAAACTTAACGTAGGATATTCCTGTGTTCTCCTCTAATATCTGAATCTGTAGTAGCTATCAGCTTCAGGAAAGAAGCAGAGTTACACCAATAGTGACAAAAGCTGCCTTGAATTACTCACTAGTAGGAGAACAGAAGTTCCTAGTTCAGTGCAAGAAGCTCTCTTCTGAAATGAAGCTTTTGGTCACTAGTATGCTGATGTCACTGTACTGCTGTGCAATGTTCTATTTTGTATGCTGATCCACACATACAATTTCCAAACTGAAAAATACTATAATCCATCATTCTTCACTTCAGTATAAATCTGCTAATTTTGTCCATCCTAGGGAGCTTTCCACTGCAGTGTGTTTTGTTTTCCTTCCAGCACTTCAGTAATAATTAGATTAATGAAACTCACACCATTCTAGGATCCCCTTTTTCTTATGCTGTAATGACAAAATGTGTAAGTTAAGTCTTCATTTTTTATCTTCATGTAGTTGCATAACAAGTGTGCTTCACATCTGAAACCTGAATGTGACTGTGGACCTTTGAAGGACCATATTTTACCACCTACATCAATCTGCCCAGTAGTATTGGTGAGTTGTCTGTATGTTAATTTCAGATTTAATCCTCTCTCATTTGCAGCATTAAAATGCTGCTGGGACTGGCTGTCAGGTATTTGCTAAATTCACAGGACTATCTGAACCTTAAACAACGTGAAATCCTGGCTGATGGGTTTATAGGCATAAGTGTGTTTTACCCTCTGCATATTGCATTTTCCTTCATGTGAGAATGAACTTTCTGCAGGGTATATTATACCTGAAGCTGACTCAGGTTTTATCACTTATTCAGACTGTACTTACCAGAAACTGTATAGGCAGAACACTTCTACATTTTACATCTTTTATAGATCCAACTTCCCAGAATAATGAAGTTATTCTTATGGTCAGTTTTTGCTTGGGATGCATATTGTATATCTGCAATGCTGAGGTCTCTGATCTAAGCCGGAGGTTACCTAGAATGATGACACTGGTCTTGCAGTAAGCTATGCATCAACATTATGGTATATTTTATTCTGCAGTCGTGGACAGTAAATTTCTCTGTCCACAAAAACAATAACTCAATTCAATGAAAATAAAAATGCATGCTGTGTCTAGGTTGTATAGAAAAGAGCTGACCGCTTTAACATTAAAAAAGAGCTTGAGAATTAACTTATGTATTCACATATTAAATTGGATATTTTATGCTGATGAAAGTCATGGCATCATCATATTTGTAAGAGAACAGATGAGTGGTCTGCTTTAAATATATTTCATAGTAAGTGTAAGAAATGCTTGAACTTAAAAAAGTGTAAATTGTTGAGAGGAGGCAAAAAAAAGAAAAGAAAATATACATCCTAATCTTAAACCAGTTGGTGATCATTAGGAATAATATTCGTGTCTGTTGTAAATTACTTGTTTTCTAATTAATCCTTTTGGCTGTTTGTTTATAAATCTGTTAGGGTACAGACGTTAGACTTTGCCCCTATATGTGTGTAAAGTGGGATTATTCTATTGCTCTTAATGAAACCATACAGTGGAAACCTGCCTTTAATATTTATGAAATACTTTTAAGTATTTTTTAAGTCACAAAAGTGGCATTGTATTTTGGTATTATCTGGACGAGTTCTGATTAATAGTTATAAAATATTATTTAAAGTTTTTTGGATTATTATATTCTGTATTGCGTTACATAATTTTCAGGATTTGAGGTCATACTTTAAAAGTTTGTCTCTGGAAATTATGATTCTGTTATTGGACTATTGTTTTCATTTTAATGTTATTTATCATTTGCCATTGATATAAATGGAATGAATCCTCAGCATGAAATTTTATCTTCAGTTATATTGGCATAACTACATTTTCTTTTCAGGAGAGGAAGAGGAATAGAAGAATTAGGATTTTTATTGAAGTTTAGTTAAGTTGTTTAGAGGATATATAGAACCACTCTAGAGTCAAATCACCCATGAATAGGTTTGTTTTATCTCCAAATTTTCAAGGCATATGCAGAAGTAAATATTTTTTCCTGTTTTGGAATCATATTACTAACAATACAACACAAGACATGTATTTCAGCACAATTTGTATTGTTAGGAATGGAAAGTATATTTTAACATGGTTTAATGGGGACTTTATAATTTTGTAGCATATTTGTTCATCTAGTAGTTTCTTCCAAAAATATATTAAAATACTGAGTTTAATTATGTTACAAATACTACTTCACTAACCTAGCTAATAGTAACTTCTTCTGAAAGTGATTGGTTATAGTGTACATATAATTTGTGTTAGTAATTTTTAATTAGTGTCTTCCATTTCCTGTTATGGGGATTCCTTTTGAGAAACATAATGCTTCAGTGTATGAGAAACCAGCATTCTCAATAATGACAGCAAAACCAGTGAATATATTCTTGTGAAAACTGTCTAACCATGCAATAAGCAGTGTGCCCGTTCATAAAAATGTGTTCGGACATACAAATCTGACAGTGGAAGGGTCCTTCACCCAGGTCACACATTAAGTGTCAGTGATCAGCTGAGCATTGATATTCTTGCAGTTCTGTGAATATGTGGAAGGTAAATAAAAGCAGATAACCATAATGCTTGTTGTACCAGGCATATCCTCGAGTATTTTGAGGTAAATGTATTTTCTTCTCCTGTAGAATATAGGGAAAATAACAAGATGAAAAATCTTGTGTCTTTGATCTCCTAAAAATGTTGGCCCTCCCTTCCACCTGTAACTTTGTAAGCCCAGATTTCTTACAGAAAATTACAGTACCCATCTCAGAACAAGAAGACTTCTAAGTTTTCCTTCAAGAGTGCAGGGTAAATCCCTTCTCATCTATTCTCTTTTGCAGAACTAGGGACATTCACATTTTTTGCCTTTTTCATCCAGCATTTCTTATGTCTCATTTCTTCAGTTCATGTGAAGTCCAACTTATCAATTTCTACACAGTTAAAGGACTTTCTCATACACTGCATTTCACAACACCAGTGCAACCAAAATGATCTCTCTGCTTGAGTGTCTCTTAGTGGCTGGAGGGAGAACCAAAATGCCTTGTCATGTGAAAGTTAGATGGCTGGTTTAAGTTAAATAAGGGCCCTCCCTTCTCCAAGACTGCACAAAACAGAGCTTGTCAAATGTTAAATAGGATAAGCTACATTGTCAGTTGAAAAAAACCAATGGGGAAACTCATGCAATTGATACTGTGTACATCATAAAAACATTGCATTTCTGTCTAGATTCAATGTTCGATAAAGATTTTTCATATCTCACTGCATCAATTTTAAAATGTTTTAAAATGTTTTAGTAAAATGTAATCTGTCAACTTTAGTCCTTTTTGCTTTTCTGTTTACCCTACATAAGGCTTGTTGTATGGTGAAGTTTTTTGTTCAAGTTAAATGAGTTTTGTTATAAACTGTGTGCAGATCTCAAGTGATAGTCTTTTAATAGATGTCAGATACACTTTAATGTTACTCTCTTTTATTTCAGTAACATTTTAATTAATTCATACTGATTGAATAAATGTACATTGAGACTTGTTTCCTAATGAGGGCACATTTAGAGGAAAGGTTTTGCATCATTCTGATATCCTGTGGGTAATTATATTCTAATTATATGGTGGGGGGGAAAAAGTCTATAACTCAGTACTGATATTGTTCATTGGACCCAATTAATTACATGCACATAATGAAAGTTCATGATAAGGTTGACTGGCAGTGAGTTTAAAAATCTTTAACTCAATTGAATCCTGGCCTACCAGGAGTACAGAATTAGATCATAACCAGGTTTAAAACTGGGTATTGGAATGAGATGAGTGAGTAGTGAAGAAAACAAGATTGGTCTCTGCTTATGAGACAGTTTCCCTCACCCTGTCCCTTTGTAAGGCAGAAAGGGAAAAATGCTAGCATACATTTTGTCTTCATTTCATGCCTTCCTTTACTTTGCCCCATTTACTGATAAACATATAGGATGTTCTAATTTTTATTTATGTCTGTAGAAAAGTAATTAGATTTTCAATTTCCCAACAAAATAGATACAGCCCTGGGTAGTCACAACCCAACCAATAAAAGTTCACTATTTAATAAATAATAATGTGTATTTATTTTATAATGCGTGATGATTTTGATTCTCCTATTGTATATGTGAGTTTTGCAATAAATTTTTTCACTTAATTTGTAGCATTATTTTTTAAAATCGTAATTAAAACTGTTAATTGTGGATTAAAAATAAAATTAAGGAGTAAATGATAAAACATAAGGTACCCTGCTTATATTGTGAGCATTACTATATGGCAATTATCACTGTCCCCATAGTAACCAGTTTATTTTAAAGGTGGAGGATCTAGTATAATACTGAAGGTAAGAAATTAAAAAAAAATTAAAACTGGTTACATTTCTTTTTGTTTTGATATGCAACTTCATTGTTTTGCCTTCTGTGAAAAATGGGTCATCATGATAAAATTTTGAAACAATATACATTTTGTTTCTTTTCTCTTGTGAATGGATTTGACTTTTGTTTTGGGTAGTGAAGATGTTATAATGTTTTATGACAGTGTTCTAAGCATAAATACAATTTATGTAAATATGGAATATATATACAGAGATAAATGGATATATATAAAATATGTAGAATTTTTATGCATATAGTGAACATCTGTTTTATATACAGCAATATAAAATACCATTGTAAGTTAAATTCACTTGACCTCTTATTTTAAAATATAGATGGCTGTATAGTTTGGAGGAGGAAACAGATATATCTTAATCCTTTGGTGTATTATTGTACAGAACCATAAATGTTCAAAAATCTTTTGTTTATGACTAGTTCTATTTAGGCACGTAGAACAATATACACAGCAGATTACAAATGTTTGAGATAGGAAATGTGCCTTATTCAACTGAACAATATGCATTATGATCTATAGCTTCAAACTTCTGTGAAAATATAGCAAGTGTATTGACGTTCTGGCAAAAAGTAATACAGAATTAAAGTTGAAAATACTGTTTAAGAATTTTCTTTCACTATCAGTATTTAGAATGGATAGAATAGCTATTGGCTATGTGATAATTGTCACATAGTTCAATAGATATTTTTTCCATGTCTGGTAATATGTTTTACTAATATTTTCCTGTGAGGTACGTAGACATTATTCACATACGAAAGCAGAGTTGTAGAGAGAGAGAAAGGGAATTAGCAGTGCCTGGTTGAAGAATGAGCTTTCCTAATCCCTCTTCCAGTTATTAATCCTAAAATGATTCTTCTGGTTTTTTAATAGTAGAGATCAGTTTTAGCTCAGTTAAATCTAAGCTCAACATGGAGCACAGAAAGTCAGTGCAGTGTGTAAGCACTTTATGAGGAACTCAATCCTTTGAAGTTGAGTACTAGCCTTATCACGAGTTTCTGAACAAAGATACTATTAAAAAAAAGTTATTTGAATATATATGCTTAGAGGGGGAGTTGAATTTAGATCTGGTTATTGAATATTAAGTAATGACATAGCAACTGAAAGAGATTTAAAAAACAAAACAAACTGTTTTTTTTTCTTTTCAATTTTGTTTCATATTGCAGCTTCAGTTCTCTGAGAATCTAAATCAGACTTGGAATATAATGGTGTCCTTATCTACACTAAGAGTTTTTTCATTTCTTTGAAGTCAGAAGGAAATTAATAATTGCCCTGGAGGAAAATGTATCTTCCTAACTAATTAGCTGTTCGACAAACACAGTTCAATGTTAAAATAATAAGATGCTGATAAACTGAAATGGCAGCCATTCAATCATTTTAAGTTATATCTAGTTGCCTGCCCACAGCTTATCACTACCGTCTAAGTTTATTCCTTAAATCCTCAACTGCTGGAGTTCCATATGATTTTATTTTCAAAAATCTTTTCTAACACTTTTGTCTTTCTTGGACAGTGTATATAATCAGCTGCTATAGCTCAAGTTGGAGTTGCAAATCCAGTTGAAAGTCTTGGACAAAAATCTATTGATACATATATTGAATGGGTACAAGATGTAAGGCAAGTTGTCTGCAGAGAACTGTATGAACCAAGGCCAACATGCTAAATGAGAAAGACTTGATTGTGACTTGGTGTGTAATTCTTTACCTTTTTATTTAGACAAACTGAAAAAAGAGGACAAAGTATAAAGTTCACACAGTGATTCCTTCAGAAGAATCTTCAGAATAGTGATTCTGTTCAGAAGAGGGAACAATCAGCCATTTTAGAAATTATTCTTAAACACATATTCTCCATTCCAGCCTTGGTTTTTTGCATGTAGTTTGGCTGCCAGTATTATGGGTGACAAAATTCTTCCTTCTCAATGGCGTAATGTGATTCTTCCTTTTTTTTTTTTTTTTTTTTTTTTTTTTTTTTTTTTTTTTTTTTTTTCCTTAGCTGCAAATGCTTTTCTCAAGACAGCTCTCAAATTAATTAGAATCCTTAACTTTCCTTTAGAGTATGGGCATGTGCAGCTCACTGGATGGTATTTTTGCTGAGAATTGGTTAATAATCTTGTCCACAGGATGACTTTTAGCTTCTGCCTAGGGATTTAGAGCTGGGTATTGTGCTACAGCTCTGTGAACTATCAAGATAGCATGATGAGGCATTCTAATATAGGCTCTTTTGATTAGCATGTACTCAGTGCTGGAAATGTGAAGAATTTATAAAATAAATTTTCATAATATTTTAGATCTGAATCACAGTTATTTGCATGAGATATCTAATAGATACTACAGATAGATTCCCCGCCATGGTTTTGGCATAGTGTTGATGTGGGTTTTCTTTTTTTTAGTTTTCTGGGTTTTTGAATCTTTAATTCTCTTTGGTTATTGTATAATTATGGACAGAAATTTCATGGAATGGGAGTTTTATAAGCAAAGTCCTGCTTACAAAATGCCATATAGGTTTACAAAATGACAGTCTAGGAGTACCTAATACTATTAATAATCTATTATTATAATGTTTTTAAAGATTCCCATGGCATTAAAGAAAATAGTTCTAAGGAATCATGGAGCAACCTTCCTTCAAGTGCATTAAAAAGATCCCTAAAGCATCAGTTTGGTATTCAAGTCACATATTTAAATTTCCATGGCCTTCATCTTGCAAAAATTAGAGGACATCTTTATGGGATATTCCATGCATTCCGACTGATCTTCAATGAAATTTTGGAGTTCTAGAATAAGGTTTTTTTTAAATAACTATTTTAGTTTATGCATAATAACATAAAAATATACTTGTCTTGTTATGCCACCCCATGTGCAAATAGGGTATATGCTTCATTCGAAAACATATGAAAAAAGAAGTAATTATCATACAGAAGTAATCTCAAGTTCTAAGCTGTCACCTGGCAAACTGTGTAAAAGTATTAAGCATTTATTAATGACTTTGCAGTCCTATAATTGTATAAGTAAACTGTTGTTTCATGTTATGAAATACATTGATTTAAATAATTTTTTATATGAAGTAATCCACAAAAAATACATTTGCAGTTACTGATTAAAAGGCAAGGTGAGAAAAACCAGTTGTTGTTGTATTTGCCCTGGATTCTATGTCAGCAGTTAAATTATAAAGAGGCAGCTCTTTAGTAAGCCTTTAGTAACTATTCATCTGTTTTTACCCTAACACCTATGGTGAGAGTATGTATTTCTAAAGGTTTGTGTTTTGTGTAAAGAAAAGGATTCTACCTCTGTATAAAGAAGCAGTTTTTGAGGATTAATGATTAATTAATTAATTAATTAATGAGGATTAATGCTAATTGTAGCAGAAGGCAGCTTTTCAACAAGATTCCCTGATTTGGATGAGGATTCAAAGATTTGGAAGATAAAATCAAAATAGCCATCTAAGTATCAAGTATCTCTTTTTGCTATTCAAAAGAATGAAATCCTCAGGTTTTCTAATATTCTTAGCTGATGTTAAAATGATCCCACACATACTTTCCAGTGTGTAAATTATGTAATATGACAGCCAAAACATTGGGAAAGTCCATTCGCGTGAAAGTGTAACAAAGTACCATGTATGTTGTTGTTAAGTATGACTGCTGCAAGGTCATGGTCCTTATGAACACCCTGTCCATGCCCCTTGTCATCCCAGCTGTTTGGTGCTGCAGCCTAACATTCTCTTTTTCCAACAGACGCTTCCCACTTTAGGAGGTTTGCTCCCTGAGGTGCGTAGCGGGAGGCATCCATGAGCGCTCGAGTAATAACAGTTCATGATATTGTACATACTTTCTGCTATGAAGTGCATTTTGGGGCTGAACCAGAAATCTAAAGATGATATTCTGGATTATTATTTGGAAAGTCCTGTCTTATTTGTCAATTGTTTTCTGATTTGGAATATGAAGTAGATGCAGTAGTTCTCATCTGGTAGTGGTGTCTCTGGAGCAGTCTTGAGTGGTAGAAGCTCCAGCTAATGAATTCCCACTTCAAAGTGGGAATTCAGGGGGGAAAAAAGACATGAGAAGTGTAAAAAGGGGTGGAAAATTTTTTGTTGTGGTAAGTACTGTTTTGGAAAGTATGTGCACTGGCACATACCAAAAGAACAAAAAGCTTCATTCTTTGAGCCATCAAAATGTACAATAGCATCTGAATTGCTGTATTCAGTATCTCTGTCAACCTCATGCATGTTCACTAAACAAAATGGTTCACAGATACATTGATCATTTTATATACTTTATTTAGCAAGATATAAAAAATAGCGCAACTGTTATAGAAATATTTCTTAAATTGAAGGATAATTTTTTCCATTTTATAAAACCATTTTCTTCAATGCATGTCAATTTTTTCTTAACATTATTAGAATTTTTAGGCTGTTATTCATTCTTATCTTCATCTGTTTTTGTCTACTTTAAAAATTAAATTGTTTATTTCTTGACACTCTGATATCTTAGTAATATTTTAATTCCCACAACAAAGATACTCTTGGTCAGGTACAACTGATATTTCATATATAAAAGAAAGGATGTGCACAAGAATATTAAAAAAATACATAATGAAGTAGTAAATCTTTTTGTGTTCCATTAACAGATTTATTCATTAGAATTATGATACAATTCATCACATCATGTCATATAAACTAAGTCAAATCCTCACTAGTGTGACACATACCTAAAAATTATAGGATATAAAACTCTAGGTAATCTAGAATCTCTTGTCAGCTTCTTCAGAAATGTTTTAGAGAGCACTATTGGTAGACATGGTGACATGTATTGTGGTATAATACTCATATAAGATGGATGATATGGAATACTTTATTTGTACTTTCTTCAAAAATCATTGGTGAAGAAAGCAGAGTTTCAGTGTTAATGAGGTCAGGTATCCATCTTTGATCACATTATTAATACTCTAGACAATTCTGTATCATGAATATTCTTTTTCTTTTATGTTTCCTGAGATATATGACCTAATCTTGTATTGTCTTTGTGAACCAAGCAATGGTTTTGCTTATGGAACGGGAAATAAAAGCTGGGGAAGGAATGATAATGCAGCAGTCATAGGACTAAGGACAATGGAGAGTATTTACTGCTATTTGTCTCATGCTACTATTTGTATCGCCCCAATATCCAAAACTTTGTTCTGGGAGATGGTTACTGCATTTCACTTGAGTCATTAATAACAGTGGGTTTGGGCATGGGTCTCAGCAGTGTATAAATGCTTTTCCTCTAAGTAGTAGCATGATACATACAAGAAGATTTTTAGTGCCACACTTTTTGAGTAGGCCTCTTTTGAACTTCTGTTTAACCTCTCTAAATGTGGAAACTCAGTGTGCTGGGTCTGTTACTTTCTGCTAATTTTTTCTTTGAATTATCACAAATGTGTCCTTTAGTTTGAGATTTTCCTAGACCTTTTTAAATTTGCTCTTCATGTCTGATTTTTGCTAGAAATTGTAACTTTTACTAGCTTTTTCTCTGCTTTACTGACATCTGATTTGATTTTTGAAGATGTTGCAGTATTCATGAGCCAGATTTGGCCACAGTGTAAAATCCTATTTAACAGGGTATTCACAAGGTTGTTTAAAACCTCAAAGCAACTTTTTAAATTTGTAATGAATGTGAAGCTTCCTTCATATGGAAGTATCTTACTTGCAGTCCTTGGGACTAACTAATCCATTGTGCAAAATATTTTGTGTTAGTTCAACAGTTTTATTCTCTTTGGGTGCCTCATCTTGGTTCAACTTTCTGAAAAAGTCGTCAAAGTAAGTGGAGAACTGGTAATTTCTTAGGCAGTTTTTTTTTTTTTTTTTTTTTTTTTTTTTTTTTTTTTTTTTTCCTGAGGTTAAGGATGAGGTGAATAGCTCTAATTGCTTCTACTGTTTTTTCTCTTTAAAGTAATGATATTGCAGTCTAGAATCTTGGACCTTGTCTTGTACCAACCAAGCTGCTCAAAGCATCCAGGAGCTCTGTTAATTAACATCCTAGGAATCTCACTGCATACAGACAGTTGTGTAAACTCCCCTGTTGTGTTTTTTGGGTTTTTTTTCAGTGGCATAGATTTGTCCATCCTTTTATACAAAATGTGGTCAGATTGTCACAGTTCCCCCAAGCACTTGGCTACTCAAAGCAGCCTAGGGTGACCTGGACCACTCTTTGCATCAGATCTAGACTGAGACACTGTCAGTATCAGTTGCAGAAACTGAAGATGGTATAAAAACAGTCAGGGTCCACATTTCTCTTAGAAGGCAGTGTATTAAGCTAGGAGTTATTCCCTTCTTGACAGAATCTGTGTCAGTGCTTCTTACCAGTAAAAACTGCTCCTGAAAGAGTTTCATGGATTAATTGCTACTAGGATCCCTAAGGCTTTATGGGAGGTAGCACAGAGATGGGTTTGGCCTGGTATGGAATGTAAATGGTAACATTTAATGAACTTGTTACTGAATGCGGTTGGTGGGGGAGCAACAATGTCCTTCATGCTCCTTTTCTAGTGCAGCAGCTTTGTGCCAGCCCATTCCCTTAACTAGTTTAAAGCCTCCTTGCACTTGCGAAGTGAGGAAAGTGGCTGGGGTGCAACTGGGATTGGAGACACTGATTCTGTTTGATAAACATCTGCTGTCTTAATTTATGGTGCATTTTTTGGACAACCTAAAAGGACATGCTGTTTGCAGTTTATAAATAAAATAAATGAGGTACAAAGAATGAGAATACTTTTTTCCGTGAGATTTCTCTGAAATGGCCTGGTAACAGTTGAAAATACAATTGCTACGATTTAATTCTGAGTTTTTCTCTTAAAAATAACCATTTCATTGTGCTGTGTATCAGATGTAGATACACTTAGAATCTGATGTAGATTCTGGTTTCCTTCTGATAAAAAATACATATTTTTTATCATTATCAAAAACTACTCAGCTAGCTGATTATGGTACATTTAGACCAGGTATATTTTGCAAAAGTGGTGAAGTACTCTGAAGCATCCAACCTTTGCTAGCAGTCAGGATGAAATTTTGAAAAATTACTGATCTCTTATCAATATACTTATTAAACAATCAAGTATATTGTATAATTGGCTTTCAAGTTTCAGAATGGCATCCTGGTAATGTCAGATTATCTTTTCACATCACTGCATTAATTGGTGTTGTGACTGCACACTTTTCATCCATCTATTGCCTAGTCATTATGGAATGTCCAGGCACATTGATAGATGCTATGTGAAGTGGCCAGACATTGTGTATTAAGTTTACTGAGATCTCATTTTCATTAAAGCAGAGTCTGACATTACTTGCTAGTCTAAAAAACAACTTTGTAGCAGTACAGGATCAATTATAGTTGCATAGGTTATATAATGTGTTAAAATGTTGCCTGTTCTCCTTTTCTCTTTTCAAGGAAAGACAAGCAACAGTGAAGAAAGAAAAGAGCTGCCCCCAGCAAATGAACAAACTGGGAGAACGAAACAAAATGCAAAGGGCAAATTCTGTCACCGTAGATGGACAAGGCCTTCAGGTGTGATTATTGTTATTTTAATATTAAGCAGATAATTTTAAATATGACTTGTGAGATATGTTTAAAGTGAAATATGCATTCACTCTTCTAATTTTTCACTTTTCCATATTTTAAAAGGCAAATAAGTAAATTCTTCCATTGGTTTAGGAATCTTGTGATACGCATCTACTTCTCATGTGATTGTTAGGATTTCCTAAGATGTTAAGAGGGAGGGAGGACTAGCTCTTAAACACTATTGTCATGGGGTAAAGCTGAACTAGTTTGATATCTGCCATGCAGTGTTGTGTAAATTTGCATTATTACTCTAAATCTGTCCTGATAACTGTTACCTGTTCTCACTTGGACCTATTAATTAATGGATGGAGTAAATTTCAAAGAGTGTTATGTGTCCAGGTATTTCTAAGTAGGGTATTTGGCATGTCAACATTAACAGTGGTGAGAAGCAACATGTTTTCATTGCTAGCAATGTCTATAATAAAAATGGAAGTTTTTCTAGTTGAAAGAAGAGCTCATGTGTGTGATGAGCTAATGTTATTTAAGGGTGGTGACTTGAAAGCATGCCTGAATTGCTGACTTCTTTCCCTTGAGATGAGAGTAGTTTTGAGTGAAATCAATGTCTGTATGAAGGATGCTGCTGCTTTATTTCCTCAGGAGTTAAATTATCATCATGATAACGATGTGATAATCATTTAATATACATAGTTGTCTGTTCTCTCTGTCTTTTGATATGTTGCAATTGGGCTTCGGTAAAAAGATTCCATTACCATATATCAACTACCTTATGCCTCATAATTATTTCATCTTGTTGTGTCAGGATAGGAAGGCTTATAGTATTGTTTTGTCTTTTAGGTTAGTCAAACATTTTTGTTATGACAACCCAAAGAAGGGGAAAAAATCCAAACAAAACCTGAAAAACAAACCCTAAAACCTGTCCAGTCACTTGGCTGCTCCATTGATGGTAAAGTTGGATATTAGAGCAATCATTGTCGATTGCTTTCAAGAATCTCTTCCTGTACCTACCATTTTCACAGGCTTCATTGTTATGCAGATCATATGTGACAAAACATGAAGCAAAAAATACTAGTCTTAATTGAAAGAAAGCTCAATTTCTGTCTAATCAGTCACAGCGTCATTAATAAGTTTGTGCTAAAGGAAACACACAGTGTTTTCTAACTTTTGGGTGATATTCATGCAATTCCAGTGATACGAAGTATTCTAGATCAAGGAGCATCTTTGGCATCTCCTTTTGGTTGCAGCACCATGTATCATTATGAATTTTGTGTTTACTCCAAGCGTTAGATTACTTATGCTCATTGTTTGTTGTCAGCTATTTTTTGTCTCTATTTCCCGCTCATGTGATACCATGCTTAGGATGTAATACTTGGTCTACTCAAAACAGCAGCTTTTAGCACCATTGACTCTTCAACACAAAACTTCAAATTATTATATGTTCTGCTTTCAAGTCATAAGATTTCCCTTAAGTTTTTTAGTGTGATCCAAGACTTGTGTTCTGTCTTCTCTTTCCAAGATGAATCAAAGACTTGGGATTCATCCTTTCTGTTCTTCAGTACTGCTAGAGATGGAGAAAAAGAGAGTGGGGACAAAGATGGTAGAATTATTATTGAATAGATTTGAGGTGTTTTTTGAAGTGCTTGATGTTCTGTAATGACACATTTGTAATGTAGTGTGCACGACACAATACTGGTAATCATGTTGATAACATTAGAAATAATTCTGCAGTTATGGCCCTAATTTGCTCATTATACTGTGGTCTTTTTTTTTCATGGATGGATTAAATTGGTTTTGAGTAGCAGGAATCCATCTTAGCATCAAATATTTAATTTTTGATTGGCATTAAAAATGATAACCTGTTTTGAATGTAATTACTGTGAAGGCTGAGTGAACCTTGAAGGCTCTCCTACTGAAAGGATGGGATCAATGAGAATGTTAGGGCCTTTTTTCCTTACAGATCATGTAATTTTTCAACTATTCTCAAAAAGATGTAAGATGCTATAAATATAACTGGGAATTAATGTTAGTATTTTGCCCAGAGATGATCTGGAGAAAACATTCTGTATCTGATCAAAGTATACTACTCTAATTCTCCCATATCTGGCATGCTACTGTGTTTCTGATACTCTGATTCTGCTGGCATGGTCTCATTTTAACAAGATCTTCAGCAAGCAAGGGTCTTATTTCAGAAAATGTAATCAGTATGTTAATTGCATTTGTTTATGATTTACATTCCAAGGTAAAAAAGCAAAGATCTTCATAGAACGTCTATTAGACCTCTGTTTTCAATATGGGTGAAACTGTACATAAGTGCTTCACTACTTTTTTTTTTTTTTTTTTTTTTTTTTTTTTTTTTTTTTTTTTTTACGTTAAGTCACTTGTCCTGTAACATCACGAAGATTGCCTTCAAATTGTGCAAGATTAGGGCTTGAAAATGTTCACTAATTTAGTCTAAATCTTTAGTTGCGTTTCATTATATAAAAATACCGTATGTTATTTGGAAAAGTAATTTGGAAAAGCTGTAAAAATTTAATTAAAATTTATTTTGGAACTGAGTGGGATACAAACTAGTTATTAGACTTTTTTTCTTTTTTTTTTTCCTGATGATCCAAACCCTTCTACTTGAAATAATCTCATTGAAATAAAAGACTTGAAATAGAAAAGTCCATTACTTAGCTTTTTTTGAGAAAAAGATCAAGCCCAAACCTTCCTTCCATCAGACAGAGTGAGCGGATAACTTAGTGGCAATGGAGGTCTGCATGACTTAAAGACAATTAATCATAGTTAAGCACATTCATCTTGCTTCTTTCTAGCTAACCAGCATAATGATCAGGATTATTATTTCTAATTAGAGGAAGTAATAGATCATGTATAACCTTAGGATGAGTCCCATTAATTAACCTGCATCCTAAGGGATTTCAGTAGGTATTCCATCTCTGTCACAATGAGCACCATTGGTTTACACTTAGTTCACAGGAATAAACACCATGAGAATTGGCTAAATAAGTGAAATTGATTAAAACAGTAGGTAAAAATTAAATATATGACAAACTTCACTGTATTCTGCAATTTGATGTATGTTTCAACATGCAGGGCTTTACTGCACCAAGTGATACTGGGTTGGTTTTATGCTAAGTTTAATACCACTGAATTTGTGGACTTTTCCATTATTATTAGTATGTATTGGGGCAGATTTGATTCTGCTTTTTTGTGAAATCATGAATAGAGTTGACGTACTAGTGCTTAAGATTTCCTATGAAAAGTGCTTTTAGATGCCTGAAGAATTATATGCATATATCTATAGTATGCCTGTAAAACTCTAGCTATGCTATTTCTTAGGTTCTGCCTTAAATTATACTTTATAAAATCTTCAAATTTTGTTATTTCAGGAATTATGAATAAGGATTATGAGCAAGGCCTTTCAGTGTATCATTTTGAAACACAGATGGTCCAGGCTTCAGATCTGAAGTTGTTAGTGTATGACTTTGGAGATGCTGACTTTGAATTCTTAATATACTTTCAAACATTTTGGAATTGATACATGTCTTAAAGTAACACTTCTAAATATGAAAAATCTAGATTTATTGTTTAAAGAGCTGTATTAGAGATCATCTGATGTAATTTTTTTATGTTTAGGTTTTTGGAGTAAAGGCAACAAATATACGCATCTCAGAGTATCTGAAAATACAGACTAACCCTATTACTTAGAATGAAGATGTTACTTTGTAAAGTTAAATATTATTGTGAATGTGTTAAACTTCCCATACACAAAAGAATTAAAAAAAAATAATGGTAGAATAATGGTTTGCTTCCTTCTCCTCAACATTCTTTTCCTCAGACTTGACCTCCTTCCTTATGGTTTCTCATCTACCTTCTTAAGTTTTTCAGCTTTCTCAGGTGTTTAAAGGAATTCCATAATATTATGGTTGCCGCATTTCAAAGTGTGTGTGATCTCATATTATATCAAATATTACAGGTATTCATTGCCATAATTAAAAAAAAAACAACTGTTAAATTCAGTGTTCCATATAGCTATAGTTGACCTTCCTATTATATAATATAGTGTAATTTTTCACTCTAAAATACAGTTGCTTTTAAGCTTTTTTCTTTTCCTTTTTTTCAAAGGAAATTACTGTCAGAGTAATTAATGCATTATTTGCATTTAAAGTTTCCTTCTCTACTGACAGAGATATAAATATATATACATATATATATACACACACACACAAATATATATCTATATATAGAGAGATAGGTTATATATGTATATATCTCAATATTTCAGAGGCATTATTGGTTAAAATGGCAACACAGCTGTAAAACAGACAGCATTAAAAGAAAAGTCACTTGCAATTTCTGGCAAATTAATGAAGTGAGGATTATTGCAAATTATGCTTCCAGCTGGATTACATAGCATAACATAGAGTTTGCATTAAGCTTTTTGTTTTCTGTCTACTATAGGAAAAAATGAATGCAACACACAGCATTAATGAGTGGCTGTGTTATTCCCTTCTTTTAGATCACTCCAGTTCCAGGCACTCATCCACTTTTAGTTTTTGTCAATCCTAAAAGTGGTGGGAAACAAGGAGAAAGGTAAGGGGTTTATTCTTTTTCTTTTTTTTTTTTTTCCTTCTCTTTCTTGATTCTGGTCTCTGAAATGTTTAAAAAATTAATTTTAAAAGTTTGTACATGAGGAAGAAAATGGAAAATTTTATATTGTTATTCTTCACAGTTGAACGTCCTATGTCCTTGTACCTATACATTCTACAGTTAAAAAAAGAGTTAGTTATATAGAATAGTTTCTTTTGAAATAATAAAAAAGTAGCTATATTCAGGGCATGGGTTTGCGTGATTTGCGTGGAGATGTGAGTTGCCATATCTTGTATTAGAACTTTAAAGTGCTAACAGTTTTCTTTTTAATTTATGAATGATTATACAGGCAAGCCAGTGGCCAGTAGTTTAAATTAGAAGCAGTATTCCATTTTCTAATGTATGATTTGCTTTTTGAAGACGTGGTAGTAGACGCTCTCAAGCCTCTTCATAAAATTTCCTTCAAAGAAACCTTTTGATTTCTGTAGACAGAAAGCATTCTAAAAATCCAATTGAATTATTAGAGTCCAGTCACACAAACTTAAAGATATATTCATTTTACACATGTCAGTAATTACATTGATTTAAATTAAAAATGTCTGAGTTTATTAGTTTAAGTGTTAATGTATCAGAAGCCTGATAAAGTAGAGGTAAGGAGCACTCTCCTACTCAGTTAGGACTGCGGAATTAGTTGCCCCCTAAATAGACTTTTCAGAGCATGTTTCAGGATTCCAAATGCTAATATGATCATTTTTGATCATCCCGTAAATCCCTGAATTTTTATAGCCTAGTTCACCATGTCAGTGCTCAAACTTCAAGTCTTGAAGAAGATTATGGTCTTTTGGCCAGGATCCACCTGAAGGTGACACCTGTGGATGCTGGTGATATAGGTATTGGGAAGCAAAAAAGGAGGGATGCAGTGTGATTCTAAAGCCTGGAACCAAGGAAGTGAAATACAGTGGGTCAGCTTTCCCTACCTCCTCCACCCTGCCCCCCTTCACTCACATCTTCCTATGCCCTGAAAGTAAACTCTCAAAGGGGACAAAATCCTGCAGAGTAGTTGTAATTCTTAGAACTAAGATTTACCAAAACTCTATTTGAAGGCCTCTGAGAGAGCTGGCTATCACTAGAGAGCTGATTATGTAATCCCTGGACTGGTATACCTAGATATCAGCTATGTGGCAGTTAGTGATCTAAAAGATTAATTCTGAACAGTTTCAAGAACATGCCTTTGCAATTGGCACAGAACAGTGTGAGCCATCCTCACATGAGTTTTCATGTTTCAGCCACAGCAGCAGTGTGAGGCAGCCCTAGTCTGCTGTGCAGTCAGGAGTCCTGTGGAAGGTAATCTGCACTAGCACCTATCTTGGCTTCTTATAGTACTGATATGAAGTGAGTGGATCAGAGATCCAGTCTGCAATTACGTAGGTGAGAGGCAGGTTAGAGAGCTGCACTTACACAGCTAGTTATAGCCTAGAAACAATTTAATGAAATGCTGTTTCACAGCTTTCAGTTCCCAGCTCATAATTGGTCTCAAGTGTTACTATCTGAATGGGCTTAATGCACTAGGGATGTCACTTAATGTTAGATATTCTCCAGGGTAAAAGCAAATTTAAAATCTGATCCCCATCTGAAGCTCCTATTCCGCTTCATGTATTACAGTCTAACACTTCTCAATTTATGTCAATGACTGTTACTGGGACCAAACAGATCACAGGAATTATTTGAATTCTAAAACTGGATGCCCTATACATACTTCATTCACTAGCACCATTATCCACCATTATCCAAGTGTCATTACACAGTTAAGTGTATAGCATGAGGGCAGGCACCAGCAGCTGAGTAGAGTGAATTGTAAGAACCTCTTAAATTGACTTTGATACTACGCACACACAAAATGTTAAATTGCATACTAATGTGTCAAGATCATACTCAATATTTCTGTTTTAAGAGAAGCATATCAAAAGATAACTGCATAGTCATGTAAACATATCTCAGGTCATTCACCATTAGAAGATAATATCTCACAGTTAAATCTAAAGCCAAATTCAAAAAGGTTTAAAAAAGTCCCCGTATGGACTATTTGTTGAGAAGGGGGTTGCACTCAATTTTTTAAGTGTTAATGTTTCATACCAATGCCAGTAGCAAAACTATAAAAGAAGGATGTGAAGAGTGCATCTTAGTTTGAATACTCAAAGTGATGGAAACATTCTCAGGAGAAATACTATTGAACTTTTTTTAGTTTTCCTGGGTTTTATCTGTCTGCTTTACAGTCAGTAACCAGAAAGAGATTCCCATATATTCCCTACCCTCCAATTTTGTGCCAGTTTTAGGTTGTGGAAAATAAAATCACAGGACATATCAAGACATAAATTACTTTGTAAAATGCACAGTTATGGTGATTCACAGATTTCCTCACACTTGGAAGGGACCCGCAAGGATCATCGAGTCCAGCATTTAAGTAAATGGCATTCAAGTCAGGCTTTTTGATTACAGCAATTTTGTAATCTGGTCAGGTGCTGAGAGGGTGGGATTAGAGGATACACTGTAACAAAAGTAAGATTTCCCTAGCAGTGAGGGAAAAAAAGGAAAGCAAAACAAACCCGCAACCTTCTAATCTTTGTGGATCAGAATTTCATTATCTTGATTCATTCAGATGAAGAAAATCTTCTACTGAAAACTGTTCCTCAGTCTTTACTTGGGATTCTCTTTATTTGAGAGGTCACAATGAATGAAACTAAGATTTCTAATTGACTTTCATTGAGCACAGAAAGGTTACTGCAGATTGTCAAGACTCCAGTGTTCCCACAGTTTCCCATATGAGTTTTTATGCCTTACCATATGGTAACCTCGCCCATTTCATTACCTTTATTCTTGGAGAGAGTTTATGCATCCAACTGAAAACTAGTTGAATAAATGCACATCTCCAGTAATACGAGATTGTTTCCTCTTGCATTTTGTAATTTTTTTTTAATCTCTTAAATGCAAAAGAAAAGAACTAAGGATCATTTAAAGGTAAAAGAAGTTTGGTTTTAAGTTTTTAAATGTTCAAACAGAATGGTGGTGGGAAAAAAATGGATATGTAGAAAATGTGTATTCAGAACACAAAAATATGTTCTCTACAACTGGATCTTATCGATGCATTGTAAAATTTCATTATATTAGAAATTCAGTTTTCCAGAATATTTTCTTCTCAATTAGGAGGTTAATAATTGCCCATCATGTGAAACTCATGTGTTTACAGTTATTTGGATTTGAATGATTTTGTTTAATAGACAATACATATGTTTGTAATAGAATAAAAATATACATTAATGTTTATTTAGAAGAAAGTAGAAAAATACAATTAAAGTTGATAAATTTAAGGCTTTCACATACTAGAAATGGATTTTAACTAAGCATGAGACTGGATAGGAGTTCATCAAACCCAGGCAAGTTAATTCCTCAGGCAATATTACACCATAACATTTTCAATGGTTGTGCAAGTGAAATGCAGAAATGGACAGGTGTTTTCATTTCATCCAAATTTCATCCAAAATAAATGCAGAACATCCATTTCATTCTAGGGCTGTTGGTTTGGGATATCTCCATTTATGATCTGACCAATCAAGACAAAAGCTTTCAATAATCTGTGAATAGAATGTATAGACATAGTACACCATTCACAAAATAATTCCGTTCAACGGAAAGAATATACAACAAGCATATAGTGCTTCTAAAGGCTGTTGTTAAGGGTAATGTTTCTCATGTAAGAGTCCTTCTAAATCATGCTGTTGTTTTGCCATAGTCATTACTTTGATTTCCACTTCCCCATTTTCCAGTTTATTTGCCTGACCAGAGGGTGAGTTTACACAATTGTTTCTTTGACAAATGTGCTGTTGGATGCACTGGAGATCAGCTTCCGTACACTGAAGTTTCCTGCTGACTCCACATTCAGTGTCTCTGCAATACAGGTTGATGATATTTTTAACCTTTGCTGTTTTCAAATAACTTGGGTTCATAGTAGCTCTTCCCTCCTCCCCTCTGACTAATCTGCCTTTCTGAGCTTTCATTTAGTACTGAGACAAAATGTAAAAGCAGTTGCAAATACTATATATCTGGGAGAGAAGATAACTAGCATTTTTTTATTTCGGAGAGGAGTCCTTGGCTTCTTCCTTCTCTGACATCAGGGCTAAATTAAGCCCATATTAACCACATCTTTAATAGCCCCTAGAGGACTGAAGATGTGTCCCCCAGTTGTGGCAGAAGGCATTGCCATGGCCAGCTTTTTCCACAGTCTAGTCAACTTTATTCCAGTTTTGAATTGCCAGCTATTTCTGCCCATTTATTTTCTCTCTTTGTCAGAAGACAGCTTAATTTAACTCAGCCCAAGGTGTACTCAAAAGTATTTTCTTCAGCAGCCGAGCTTTTCAAAGATGATGGCAGTACCTTTGGCCATTCCTGAGATAATTTTCTGCCTCCTCAGTTATGCTAGCAGAGTATTTTGAGGTTTATATGAGATCATGGGCATGATTCAAATAAAAAGACAAATGACAGTGAAGAAACTTCTCTGTGGATTTGTGTTTTAAATTGAATCTTTTTAGTTTTCCAGGTCACAGAATAACCCCAAAAGTAGTTACAGAAGCATATCTGTTTGTTGACAAGCTGGCTTCGTTCATGACATTGCAGTTCATCACAAAAATGTCTTTTGGGGCATTTCCCACCACACCACCTCATGGCCTTGTCAGCACAAATCTCCAGTCACAAGGAAACCACATCCAATTCCTTCCTCACATGTGAAAGCAAGGCATTCAGAGCCACATCAGTGTCACTGTTTGGTACTGTAGATGTAAAACTGGAAGGTCAAGTTACTGCCCACTTCCTTGGCTTCCCTGTGTCACCCTGCTAGGTCTAGAAACATCTGTAAACAGTTTCTAACTTTTTCTTTTTTTTTTTTTTTTTTTTTTTTTTTTTTTTGGAGAATGTATGGATAGAAATGAACCATCAATTTATGAATTTTACACAGACTAGAATACATAAATGTGTGTAATAACTTAAAGCTTGATGTGTCATTTGCAGTGAGTCATTATGGAGTGATTAGAAGGTACTGATGGCCATGAATGGTATGCAGAGTCAAGTACTATTCAGTGTAATCTCTTCATTATTGCAGTTGGCCTTCTGGGTTCTGAGTAGAAAAATCTAGCCTCTTCTTTATTAAGTAGGCTTTTATAGCATTTCGCTGTTACCTGACAACAGCACTGTGAGTGTAGGTAATGGCTAGTATGTTTTTTAGCACTAAACTTTAGGAAAATAACTCTTAGACCTTTGGGACTTCGTAAAAATACTGTTCATGATCTTCTTATGGTCAGCTACACAAATTAAATTAACATCACCTTTGACCAGATTAAATTCTACACATCTCTGAGTAGCAAATCACACATACTAACTACAAAACTCCTTTTACATTTGTAAAATGGGAATATGTATATTGTGTTGAAAAGCCATTGTCGAAAGTCTGATTTAATCATCATCACAGCCATCAACACTGATGTGTGTGCATACTTGTGAAATGAAACTAGTCATTTCATACTGACTTTTTCTGTCAGGAATGGCATCAGGAATATATTGTGTGAGTGTGCTTGAATAAAATGCTTTATGGAGGTGATATCACTAAATAATTGAGAAGTTAAGAAAATATTCCAGTTTGGCAATTTTACAGATAATTAGGAATTTGTTTGTATTCAGTATTTTTACACACTTGCTCTCCAGCTACCCTGATAAATTATGCATTTCTATTAAGAAAAAAACATGGAAAAAAATCTCTGAATGTGCTCATAGATTGTGTCTAGACAGTTTTATTGTGTTGTATTTGAAAACATGGACGTTTTAACCTAGAATTCAGCTCTTATTATGCTTTTATTTTATTTAGGAGATTATAAAGAAAAGATACATGTCAGTGGAAAAATAAAGGCTTTCTTAAAAACATTAAAATATTAATTACCTTAAGGATAGAAACATGAAAATTAAAACCAAGAAACATGGGTTTAGAATTTAAACTATTGCCATAGATTCCAGGTGTATATTTATTTATTCCAAACTCCAACTCTTTTGTGTGCTCACTACTGCATTCCAGTCAGTGTAGGAAATTACATTTCTAATATTTGTAATGAAGAAAGAAAATCTCTGTCATACTTTCAGGATAAACTGAAATTTCTAAGTTTACACTTTTGAAGAAATAATTTTGAGGATAGGACAGCAAATGGGGTTCCGTGTGGGATAGGGCAATGCTTGTCATGCAGTATCGATAAATTGCTTCCTATTATTCACATAATTTTAGAATAAGTGTAATTTAATAAAACAATGTTTCAAATATTTTTCATTTTCTTCCCATTCAAATGTAGTCCTGAGGAAATGTAGTCAACCACAGGTTTTCTTTATCGGAATGTTTTTCAGCCTATGCAGACATTTTTGGTGGGTGGCAAAGCCAATTAGCTCTCGCAATTAATTATACTTGTAATTCTGTGTTTGCAATAAATTTCAGGAAGAAATCTCTCCTTTGCCATGGAGTTGCTTTATATACAAATCAATATGCTTTCTGAAATGCTTTTTTGACTTGCCTTTTCTTGTATAATTATGGCTCTTTATCGTATTTTGTTTCTGTCTATACACAGCATTTGAATTGTAAATGTATTGTAGTACTTCTGTCTCAACTTTATACCCCACAATACACTCTGTGTGTAAATTATAATTGCTGTGTTCAAGTATTTGATTTTTTTAATAAATGAGACCCTGCAGTTCAAATAATTATAGTATATTCTAACTTCTTTAATTCTTGCATTTGAAAGGTTTTTAAAGAATTCCAAACATGTAGGTAAATATTTTCTCCTTGTCTCTTTTACCTCTTCAGAATATATAGAAAATTTCAGTACCTTTTAAATCCTCGTCAAGTTTATAGTCTTTCTGGAAATGGACCAATGCCAGGGTAAGTCTACAGTTAATATTATTACCAAGAACTCATTTAATAAAATACTGTGTAATCAAATGAACAGACTGAAGTACATATAGCATGTTTGGAATGTATCAACACTGCAGTTCTCTGAGTGTCTGCAGAAATGTATAGGTATTATTTGTTCACCTGTACGAGTAAAGCTATGTCTCATGTTTTGTTGAAAACCATACAATATTCTATAAGAACTGTGAGATAAACTTAATTCAATTTGCAGCTTTCAGCAACCTGAGTTCTTGGGGGTTACTTGTGTTGCAGATGTCAGCAGTCTCAAAGACTGACCAGCGAGACAGCAATTTCTTTTGCTTAAACAGATATCTGCACATGCATAAGTGTCTGTAATGTATTGGTAACTGCATGCTTCTTATCAGTTACATAATCTTAGAAATGAAGGGGTTGGAAAATGACTGGCCGGGCTCGATTGTGCTGGCAGTGACTTTTAATGTGGACCAAAGTGTTCTCTGAACCAGCTGGCATTGCAGTCCCTTGCTTAGTGTGCTTCCTCCGTGATTATTCTTAATTTGCATTTGAAGAATTACAGCGTATCAAACACCAACCTTTGCCACCTGATATTGTCCCCTTTTTAAGTAGTGGGTGCTTTGGTAGAAGAGAATTAGAGCAGAGATAAATATCTGCTCTGATGTTATTTTGTATGTACTGGATGCTGTTTAGTTACATCACTGATACATGGAATTTTACATCAGTGAAAAGAGTTGCAGAAGAATATTAGGAGATATATGTTCACTGACATTAAGTTTTCACTGTTGTTTGAATATTTTTCTTTTTAATCTTTGCATTTCTTATTTGTTTAGACCTTTAGATGGTGTGTAACATTGATGAAAGTGAAAAGCATATTGGGCTCAATCCTTTTAGAAGTTCAGACATCGTGCACTGCAGTGGCTGTTAACCTGCTGAATGGTGCAAAACCAGCCCAAAAAATGAAGATAATGACATGCATGATTTCTTTCATGCCTGTAATCATCTTGTATCTGAATGCTAGTGCTGTTTTTATTACTCAATTAAAGTTTGTTAATTTTATGCTATTCTTGACACAAGAAAATTTAAGTACTCTTAGTTCAAAGAATAAGTAGACTAGAAGAATTAACTGAGACAAAACTAGTAACCAATATTATTTTACATAGTGTATAATAGAAATGTCATGCTAGAAATTTGAGAGGATGATTAAAAAAAAACCTGAAATATTTTTGTTCATACTCATTTCTTTGAAATTTAAAAAAAAAAAAAATAGCTGGCTGTATTTCTGTCGTAAGTGACTTAGTTTTCATGAATCTTGCTATGTGAAGGAAAATGCATTTTAAGGCAGAGGCACAGGAGGGCAGTGTTAAGTTCAAGCTGAAACTCTGCACTGAAGCAATTTCAACATTAGTCTTTTGAACAAGGACAGTGTTTTTTAGAAAGTGTTTTTTCAATTTCGTTTTCTATTAGAAATTGAAGTAGTTCTAGTTCAGAGTCACTTTGAAGAAAATTCAAACTAATTTTCAAACAGGCACTGCTTGTTTTGGTATATTTTTTCTATTCATTTCACAGAAATGAAGAATCCTAAATTTCCATTTTGTCTTCTGCCATCACTTCTTGCCCTGAGCAATACTTTTTAGGCTGCATGTAATTTGGCCCTTAAGTGAGAAGTTGAATAAACTCTGTTATTTCACTTCCCAGTACTTTTTTTTATGAGTTGCTTAATAAAACCTGTCCATTCATCCATCTGTCCACTTCTTCATCTATCTCCAGTTATACTGGATTGTCAGTCCAAATTTTATGTTTTTTTAATTTTCTCATATTACATTTGAAATTTAGATCAAAATGGAAAAGATTTGGGTACTGTACAGTACAGAGAAAAGCAGAAATGTCTTTCTTCATCTCAGTAAGTTATTGAGTAGAAAGGGATAAACATAATGTATATTTATTTTAAAGCGTTTATGATTACTGTAGTACATTTTAGTTGAGCCTATTTTGAAATTTGTTTCTTTCTTTTCTTTCAAGCACTATTTTCAGCCATGTTTACTCAGCCTAGAGAAGGTTTATAGTAATGGCTAAGAATTTGCATTTTTTTGTTAGACTGTAAGTTAATGTTTGATTTTGATGGTATTTTTCTCATGGGCTGCTGTCATCAAGCAAGAAAATAGCATTTGCAAGTTTTGTAACCTGAGCTCCAAACATCTGTGGTATCATATTTACAGTTAATTTTTGTCAAAACTCTAAGAAATCCCCTTTTCAAATGGCAGAGAGAACGAAAAGAGAACTAGGAGACTAAGAAAATTGTAAATCTTAGAGGGGCTGAAACTGTTTGTTTGGGTTTTTTTTTTTTAATAGTCAGCAGCTCAATTGCTATGTCTATTGTTCTACCTTTTTAGTGGGATAAACATGTTCTTGCAGAGAAATGTGTTGGAATAAGGGACTCCAAAATAGCAACAAAAAAAACGCAAACCAAAACACAACTCCCCCAAAACCACAAAAAGCCCCACCTTTTTTCAAACCATTTATTCTGTATTTTTTCTATAACTATTAAAGTTAGCAGGCATATAGCAGGACAACAGAAAAATATTTTGAGCAAGTTGGCCATGAATTTTAGTATCACAACCCCAGTGTACACTTAGTGAAGTGGATGGGATGGTACATGGAGAAGTGCAGAACAGCAGCAATGACATTTCTTGAAGCTTCTTTGCCTGCCTAAGCTAGGGTTTTTGGAGCAGTTTTTGTCAAGACACGTGGTGTACATAGTCTGTGTAAAAATATGTACATGATGCAAATAAACCTCATGGCAGCGACTCTTGCACTGATTTCTTTACAGCAATGGGGACCTGCTGTGAGGCCTGAAATCAGGAAGCTCTAAGCCAAAGGGCAACAGCACACTTTAAATATGGGTATAATAATTAATGCTTTAGAAATTCTTTAATTGGCAGTAGAGGAATACAAGTGAGCTGGAAAAACCTTGTAAGCTCTGCAGCTGAACACAGGCATAAAAGGTACTGCACAGTTACAGAGTGCCACAGTTAACACAGTGACGTGAAAATTGCTGGGCTGATGCATTGTGTAATTTGTGCCTAGCACCTGTGTTTTTTGCCATGAAAAGAGTTTCCCTGTTTGGTTGTTATATCTCTATGGGAGTCTTCTACTTCTGACAGCAACTGTTATTGTGGATTTAATGATCTTGAAGAATCTGAAATTCAGTTATTGTTCAACTCACAGAGAGGTAAATAATAGCAGGATGAATAGCTGTCGAGCCACAGAGCTACAGGACTCTGTAGAGAGGTCAGCATTTCACGGAGTCTTTGTCCCTCTGAAAAGGCCTCTGTTCCCTAAAGTTCTATTATTTAAAATGTCTAATTTATGGTATTTTTATACTCTATTATAGAAATTATATCCACAAAAGTTGTATTTCTTTGTAGCTTCCATAAGCTTTTAATTTGGAGAATATCAACTTTTTAAATTCTAGCTGCAAGTTTGCCTCAACAGACCTTTCTAGATCTTAAATTCTGCCCATTTAAAAGATGCCCAAGACAGCAAAGATGAATCCCTACAACTTACACTGTAAGTTAGTCAGGAATCTACAGCATCTGGGCTTTTTTTACCTTCACAAAGCAATAGACTGTTTTTGAAAACTATGCTATTTTCCTTAATTATTTGGATTGATTGCTAGAGCATTTCTTTGCTGTTGCACATTTGGAATATCCAGAGTATTCTAGGAAGGTGTATACACCAGGAATATTTTTAGAAGATAATAACTGCATATTTATTTTCTTCCGAACAAAATACTGAATCTGGTCCATATTTTCTTGGAAGACTTACATTTTTGCCAAAGAATGGCAAAGCCGGCAATGGTGGGTTGGTCGTACTCTAATGATAAAAATTATTTTTGCACACCACAAATCAGTAGTACTTAGAATTCACAATGTCTTCACATATGAGTCTTAAATCCTAAATGTAGAGATATATTTTAAGAAGTGTTTAACAATATTTTTGCTTTTGTGACATCTGTGGTTTTGGCACCTGAAACCTATCCTGAGATCCACTAGTGGATTATTCTTTTGGGCTGTAGACAGTCTAAAGTTTTGCTTCCACTGTGAGTGGAAAATTTTTTCATGCATTGCTGTTATGCCACCTTGTGTGGCTGAGTACCTGTTCTGCATAGTGCACTGCTTTTGGATATAAGAGCAACAGTCATGTGCAGGTGACTAAATGGAAAATACTGCAATTCATGTTTTCATTACTGTGAGTAAAGCTTCAGTTTTACTCTATTAAATTAAATTTATTTAAATAAATTATGATAAATACTTTAGGTATTTCTCTAAACAATTCTGTAAGAATGTGTATGTTTGCTACCTGTGCATAAATCAATTAACTGCATGATTCAAAATCAAATTTACATCGTCTAGCATTGGTATTTTATTCATAAATAGATCCCCTGCATTCCTATGAATTTGATGAGGTGATTATGAAAAACTGAATTAGAGTAATATAGGTAGCTGAAACAATTGCCCTCTTTCAGGTGGAAATTACTGATTTATCAGCAGAAACTCAGTAACTGCCTTTGAATCCTTGTTTCTGGCAAAATAAAATAAAATTAGGCTGGTGTCAATCACTTTCAGTGTTTCAAATTTTTCCAAGAAAATAGGATAAAATTTTCTGTTCTAGTCTTTTAACTGAGGCTGACAAAATCTTTACAATGGCTTCCATTTTTTTAGTTTCGCTTAAAATCACTTTTACTAAGTTCTTCTCCAGCAGTTTTTTTTTAATTCTTTTCAAACCATGTGAAAAATGGTGTATAAAAAGTAACAGGTGCTATTAAAACACTAATTGAGTACAGTTTTCTTGGTAAGCAATACAGATTTTCTCCCTAAAGGTCTATAAAGAAATGTGTCAAATTCTTTTTTTACAATTGTAACACTTACTGAGTCTGAATGAAACTTTATAAAACAGAAAACTGTATTCCCTTCCCAACTCCTAATGTAGGCTGCACATTCTAATTCAATGAATAAGATTTATTTACATATATAATTATATAACTATATTTAATTTTATAAATTAATTTGATTTTATAAATATTTATACCTGCTATAGTATATTTATATACACTTCATTTATATATGCAAATATAAACTGTAACATGCATTATTTTTATGTATTTTGTGTATTAGATTTTTATATAATGTATGTAGAATTTTTATTTTTCAATTTATGAAAAGAAAAAGTTATGTGAATTTAATGCCATACTTTGCTTGGAAAATTCACTGTCTGCGAATATAAAAAGCTCCAAGGGAAATACAAATGCAGCTAATTGAAAATGTTTTTGACAATATGGTTTCACCAGATTTTTCAGTTCCCCACTATTTTTAAAGTTACACTTTTTCAATGAGGATTAACTATACAGTCAAAACAAAAAGAATGTTTGATATGGATATGGTTAAGAAGCTTGTTTATAAAAAGAGACAGAGGTTTAGGGCTATATTCTGCCAGTCTGGAGTCATGTTAAAATGAACCCTGTGCTTTTGGTGTTGTTTTGGTTGGTTGGTTCTTTCTAGACTTTCTTTTCCATATCTGCTGGATGAGGTAGAAGTGCTTAAATATTTAGAAGTCAGTACCCTGCCGTCACCTCTGGGCTATAATTTGACTTTAAATTAAGCTGAAGTACTGTCAGTGTAGGAGGCAATGTAATTACACCTGGTAACTCTGTTCCAACCCAACACATTGGCTTGAAGTGGGAATACTGGTGGCAGGAGGCGTTTGTCTCTATGCCAGGCCTTGAGAAGGGATGGATGGATGGATATGAACACCTGTGAGCCAGGGCACAGCTCAGTGCCTGCCCTTGCGGTGCTGTGAGATGCCTTCCCGCAGAGGATCTTCCAGCACAGACTCTTACTAGATGAGTTCCCCACATGTACCCAGTCAGATTTGGCACACAACATTTTGGGTCACAGGAGATCCTACAGCACTTCTGCAGATGTGTGAAGTAGAACATAAAAGGGGTGAGAAGGCAGCTTTTAATAGAGGGCAAGTAAGCATCCTTCAGGCATTGTATTTACACTTGAAATTGCTTAAGAGCTCTTATGAGCAAAGAAAATAACATGGGGTGAACATGTGATGGGTTTAATTCTATGCAAATCAGCTAAATTTGAAATTCTGGTCAAAAACTAATGGAAAAAGAAGTTGTCCTGTCATCTTCTATATATTGCATAACTTTTTTGGTCATTGTGCTTTTCATTTCCTTCTCCCATACTTGCCTTTTTCTTCTGTAATTTCTCATGTGTTCTTGATTTTATCAAGAGGTCCAAAAGAATTTTAAAACTTTCTAAGGACAGAAACTGCATTCTCCCTGCAGCATTAGAATTTTGTATGGGAAACAGTTGGAATTGAACGCATGCAAGCTATTGTCTATATTTATTTGTATTCAAGAATTGGTGTAAAATACATTAGTTGTGCATTTAATAGGAGATTGCAAACTGGATATCAGATCTGGTCACTAGAATATAGAATATCCAGTAAGATATCTGTAACACTAATGAGTACAATATATGTGAATGGCCGTACACATACATACATGGTAATACAACAAAATTACTGGATTTTTTATGTCTAGTGACAGTTTATGTGTAAGGACTGATTTCAGCATGTGTCAAAAGCTATCCTGAACTCATGTCTTTAAATTAAAATGTTTCACCCTAGTGTTGTTTTAATATATCCTCACTTTCCAGCATTATGCAACGTTGTTATAGAATGGATGAGGGGGTGGTGATACTCACTTGATGGATATGGAAGCAGAAATAGCCAGGGAAATATTGCCAAAGATATTTTACTTTTAAAATGCATTTTTTAGGATGGTAGAATGAGAGCCTTCAATCTGCTTTCTCATATTATATTACACCATGATGTAAAGTTGTTTTTACCCACCACAGAAGGTTCAACCTAATATATATCAGTGTTCTACTAGAAATATGAAGTTCTCATATAGCTTTATAGAAAAAACTGCACAAGTAAATATTATGGCTAATACATTTAGACAACTTAAGACTTTTCTGTCTTGAGAGACTACCTATTCATTTCCAAATAAGTGAACAGATTTCTGACAATAGTTTCAAATGACATTTGAAGTCAGATAAAGATTAGACTAACCATCAAGTCCAAAGTTTTTCTAGTGTTAGTGTACCAAAATAACCCTTAAATTACTAATTTTGTTTGAATTTTTTCAGACAATACTGATAATAATTAATAATAATGTTAGATTGTATTTGTCTAAAAATGACTACATAAGCAGAAGTGATTTTTATTTTAAATTATCATTTGCTATTTACTATTAAATAAAATGTCTTATGCCGTAACATTTTTACATAATGCACAATTATACTCATCCTAATTAGGTTTCTTCATTTTCTCTTTCATTTTCTCTTTTTAGGTTAAATTTTTTCCGAGATGTTGCTGAGTTCAGAGTACTAGCATGTGGTGGAGATGGAACAGTGGGCTGGATTTTGGATTGCATAGGTAATCTATAGCCTTTACACAGTTTTGCTTGCCTCATGGTTTTCATTTTAATGGTCTTCCTTATATACCAGTGCATGGATACAGCTATTTCAAACAAGAGCTTGTTCATTTAAATTTTTGAAATGTGTTAGCTTGGGATGGTTATTTTTAAGTGTACTCAAATTGTAAAAAATATTTAAAATCTCTAGACAAGTTCAATGTTTCTGGATTTCCTAAAAGAAAGAAATTTGAATTAAATCTATTTTAATTTCAGTTCAAAGTCTGTTCCCCAACTGAATCAAATCTAACTTGCTAATTTCAAGACAATTTAATTTAGCTCACTTGCTTTTTTTAATTATCAAATTTTTGTTTATTCTATATTATCCTATAATGAAGATAATGTATTAAATGATAATTCAGTTTTGGAGTTCTTTCAGTCAGTTTTCTGCAAAGTCCTATGTAAAAATCATAAGGAAGGCCTAGAAGTCAAGTTATTACAGGCTTAAAAGACTTAATTAAAAGATTATTAAGGAGAATATCTTCCACATCACATGGTCATTTATTTGGTGTTAGGCTGCAGAGGAAAATTGTGGGCATATGTTACAGTGGAAATGAGGAAGTGGATTAAGAGAGGTCAAAACACTCAAGTTTTATAAAGTGTATAAAAGTGTGTGCTTTGTGGTGGACAAGAAAACCTTTAAAAGTTCACTGAAAAGTAAACTTGATGTCATGAAGGAATGATAGCATAGGAATATTTCTAATCTTGGTTGGGAAAAAAGACTTTTTGCAAATGCAAGCCTACTGCAGGTAACTCTCAAATAGCTTTCAGAGTCATAAATTAATGTACAGAAACATCAAGTGCATTGCCTAAACTTAGAAGAAACAAAGTTTTGCAGCTGTTAATTGTATCATCGCCTTTTTCATGAGGTCTACAATATCATGCAGTTATTTTCTCTTTCAGTAACATGCTGTGTTCTGCAGCATTTTTTATGGTATGGAACTAAGAAATTACTTAGGGAATGCAGGAACCATTTTTTTTTCATAGGTGCAGAAAATATATTTTCAATGCTGTCTCTTAGGGAGAAAAAACACTTTAGCATATTACACACAAAGTGTAAGGGTACACCTGTTTCTAAACAGGTTTCCAATTTGTTTCTAATTTGGTCTTCCCTGATGTCTTGATAAACAAAGAGCTTTAGCTGAGAGCACAGCAAGAAAAATATAAAATTGGAAAAAAAAAAAGGAAATAAAAGGAAAAAATAATTCTCATCAGTTAGAAACTTTAAAACTTTTTAAAAATTACTCTATTAAATATTACATTCTCTGAAAGATTTCCATTAAGCTGATTATGTGAATGTTAAGTCTTTCTAAAATACTGATGAATATAGATTTCCCTGGTACATCCATTGTGTAGTTGATTATTGTGTACCAATTGTGTATCCATTGTGTAATGCTGATAATTGTGCATAGTTCTATAAACAAAATAACTGTTTGATTAATTAAGTATAACTTTAAAACTAGACATGCTATTCATTCACATTAAATGGGAAATTTGACAAATTATATATTTGAAATATATGTTCCAGCTTTCAGAAAGGCTGTATTTATTGACAAGGGTTTTCTCATTGGATTTTGAAAAGATCCTTGGGCATACAATGCTACAAAAATACCAGTAAAGACTGAAAAGATGCTATAAATTCATTTCAAAACATTGTTTAATAAACACAAAATTTCTACTTAAAGACTTGATCAGACATATCAGTGCTCCCTTTGAATAGCAGGTTTAATTCCTGATGGGCAAACCCATCTCAGGTCTTGTGTTAGTTCCAATGGCTCCTTGTTAGTGGTGCTCAGGTGTAGACACAACTCCAGGTGAATACCCAGTTTAATACAAATTTGGTCACCCAGGTGAAAATGTAGAAGATTTACCTCATTATTCATGACCTTAACTATTACTCTTCTGTATTCACAGTTGGGAATGGCAAAGCTGAGAGCTAGAGTGAGAACACCATATTCAATCTTGGAAAGATCTTGAGTGTCATTTTTTATTAATGTTTGTCATATCTATGATTTACAAAGTCCTTATGATAACAAAGTAGTCAATTAGGATTACAAAATCCTTATGTTAATAAATGAGTAAATTGGGATTAAAGATTGAATACTGAGTGGAGAAGGGGCTACAAAATGGATTGACTTGGTGAAGTGCTCATTGTGGAGGAGGCAGCATAATTTCATATGCAATCACTGAAACAAAACCTAACACAGTTATATAATACCATGCAATTAGATAATTTTTGTTCCTTATTTGTGTTTTTTTTTTCTTCTTTATTTACAGAGAAAGCGAACTTGATTAAGCATCCTCCTGTTGCTATCCTGCCTCTTGGGACTGGCAATGATTTAGCAAGGTGTCTGAGATGGGGAGGAGGTAAACACAAAAGAAAATCCAATTTATTATGGAATTAAAAGAAAAAAAAACCCTTTTGCATCAATACTTACATTTGGATTTG
This sequence comes from Zosterops lateralis, assembly GCF_965231275.1. NCBI lineage: Eukaryota > Metazoa > Chordata > Aves > Passeriformes > Zosteropidae > Zosterops > Zosterops lateralis. Next base: position 29,797,676 of record NC_139762.1, on the reverse strand, counting down.
TTTTCATAAAGAGCATTATCACTTTTTCTGGTTTTGGAATTATCTGTTCGTAATTGTTGTATAGATTTGTAAGATATTAAAGGTTGCAATCACACAGCATACCTTGTTGGTAGCTTCTGCTTGCACCAAAAATGTTCCAAGGTGTAATGAGAACAGTGTATAGCTGTTAGGTTGGCTTTTTACCAGCTGTATTGCAGTTTTTGCTTGTAAAGGGAACAGTCTTAAATGGGTTTTGATTGAGACTGTTCTGAAAGGGTTACTGAAAACATCTAATAATGGGTTGGGAGTGGTTTAATCTTTTTTGATCTTTAAAAATATTAAATGAAAAACATATCTCAGCCTCAGACTAGTTCCTTTGATCCACTCCATTTCTGTTTTCCTACAGAGGATTCCAGACAATAAGTGCTGTGGTACTATTTATCAGAAAATGAGAAGGCAAAGAATGCTGAAAGAAGAATATTTAGAAAATCAAACCTTTAATACCCTTTGCATCCTTTCCTGGATATATGGAGACTTGGTCTCAGCTCCTCCAAAAAACTACATTCAGAATTTGTATTACAGGATAACTTGACAAAAGGAAGAAAGTCTTAGCCAAGATTCAGTCTGTGGTGAAAGCACCTCAATTTATGAGCTCATAGCCAGCCAGGTCTATTTCAGGTCTTGGTTGTTTCAGTTGAGATGTTTTGTACTTGGATTTTGGTTGTTTCATTTGGAAGTTCTCAGCCTTTGCAGATATCTTACTTGCTCTATCACATCAGTTTCCTTTCCAAATGTCTTTCTTGGTGCCAGATAGTCTTTAGCAAATTATCAGTAGTTTTCATGCTATAGCACTTTGTTAACCATAATGTTCTGTCAAATCATTTGAAAACCTCCTTTATTTTCTCTGTCAAAACTGTTGATTGTTTACATTCTCATAGTCTTAGGGGACAAAAGGAAAACAAATGACAAAACCTATTCAAATCAGCCTTGCTTAGCTTTCTGAATTGTTCATAGAGCCATGGAATAAGTGGAAGAGGTCACAGGAAGTCACTAGTATAATCTGCTGTTCTAAGCAGAGATCAGCCATGAGAACCTTTAATTACATTAGCTAGGACCTGTCCCTACCTTCATTTTTATTTATGTTCTGTATCTTAAGTGATTCCATTTGGACTAAAGTAGAAAAAACAATAGGGAAATATTGTTTCATTAAATGATGAATTTCATCATTCTTTGCCCAGTTGCTTTGTGGTAAATAATACCATAATACAGATTTTCTGAAAGTTCCATAGATGGGAGAGGAGACAGGGATTCCAGAAACTAAATTGCTGGTGAGTGATCTCAAGGATGCAAAGAAATGGAATTGTGCATGCTGCTGTCATGTGGTGGTTAGCAGTAACTAGCAAAAGTGTGCTAGGCAACCATAAGCAAATACATCAGCAATGGGTTTTGAGCAAGGAGGCTTTGAGTGGCTTGCCCTGCTAAAGCTGTTATTAACACCAACAGTACATATTGCCCGAATAGGAAATCTTGTTTTTTTCCGCTTTGAAGAAAGACTGAATCCCCAGATCTTAGCTATCTATGACAAAGTCATTCGTTCTGAATAATGCTCAGAGTTGATAATGTCACTTAGTAAAACCCCCACAGTTTTTCTTCATGCACACATGTGCATGTTGAATATACTCACAAGTGCATAAGCAACTTTTCTACTCAGTTTAGTGAATTACATGTGAGTGCTTATTTGCAACTAAGAGTAAGTTCTCTCTACAAAGCAGGATGAGGCTCAGGAAGTCATTGAAATAAGCAAAAATGTTACTTTTGCTGGTAAAGCTATCAGCTATGGATTTGAAATTTTGGATTTGTTATGCTAAACCAGGTTGAAACAATCCAAGAAAATTAGGAGGTAGCTTTTAACCTTTCAGTGTCTTGTTAGGCAAAAGAGCAATATGTCGCTTTTCCATAAAGTTTGAAATACAAGGAATTTAAATATTAAGATTAATTTCTCATCAAGAACATTTTGCAAAGTATAACTGTAGCTTTATGGGTCATTTGGAAAATTCAAGAGATTGGCAATTTTTGAAGATCTAATGATTTTCTTCACAAATTTGATGTCCACTGAAATCTGTAGAATTTTTCTAAATTTACCTGCTGAATTAGCTTTCTAATTGTATATCTTTTAATGACAAGTGCTGGAAAATTGTCAATACTTCAAGCACAATCCTGCTTTTAATGTCTTATATGCATTGCTTTCATTTTTCCAGTCATAGAATATTTTGGGTTAGAAGGGTCTTTAAAGGTTAGTTAACTAGTCCTACCCTCCCTGTAATGAGCAGGGGTATCTTCAATTAGATCAGGTTGTTCAGAGTCCTGTCCAACCATCTAGAAAGAAAATGTAATGAAACTTTATTATGTTTGATTAAATAACTGGTTTTATATTTTGCTAGGGTATGAAGGTGAGAATTTAATGAAGATCTTAAAAGACATTGAGAATAGCTCAGAGATTTTACTGGACAGGTGGAAATTCGAAGTGATACCCAATGATAAAGATGAGAAAGGAGACCCAGTGCCTTACAACATCATCAATAACTACTTTTCTATTGGCGTGGTAAGACTTATGCTTATCCTTAAGTGATTTTCTTTTTCTGTTTTGAATAAATATTTGCATCACATGCCTTTGAGTGAAGAACTGTTGGCTAGAGATAATTTATAACGTTGTTTTGCTAGTGAAATGAATACATAGATGACTGACAGCAATTTGCATAAATTTACTTCCTTGCATTCAAACCTGAATTATTTTTCAGGACCTTCTACCTTCCCATTTATAAAGAAGATATTTGTGTTGTTCTTAATGGTTTATGAACAGCTATAATACTAAATTTACATTGTCATTTTGAAGGTCCTATAAAAATATAAAGGGAGAACTAATCACTTAATAAGAACTCTTAAGTAATGTTTTCCATTAGTATTCACATAGTCAGAACTGTTTAAAGGAACAGTTGCATCCTTTATTTCTTCAGGGCAGTTTTAAATAATAAAACAATAATACAAAATAGAAAGCCCTGCATGTTTCTTCTTGGTCCTGCCTTGTAGGGAAGTGAAGTTCACTTCAAATTCACAGTTTGCATGAATTGAAAAGGATTTAAGCAGCTCTTCATGTCTGAGGAATTGCATCTCTGGTTTGTGCTTCTCTGTGGTTTTCTATGTACTATCTATGCTTCTTAATACTAGGAGAAGTTCTTTATTCATATTTGATTTGTGATTTGTTGTTAATTTCTGATACTATTCTGAAGAACCATTACTTCACACCTCATGTGGGCTTTTCCTAGGTGATTCTTCATGCCTACATGCAGAAACCTACTCTTAATTGAATTACAATCTCTCTTAATTTTTACTGTTTCTCCAAGGCACTGTGAAAACTAATGGTGACCTACAACATATTGCGCATTGCCTCCTAGATTCTTGCCAAGTAATAAGCACAGTTTCTAATCCAACATGAGGAGAACTTGCTGTATGAACTTTGTAACAGCATAGCAGAAATTGTACTTAATAACAAACAATCTAAATGTATGTTTAGAAAGGACAGGAAAGTAAAACTGAATAAAATTGTGCTTGACATGAGGCTCTTGATATTTTAGGACCATAATTCAGATTGGACAGGATTGCAGGAAATCATTAGTTCTAAACAGGGTCATCTATGAGAGCAGATCACATTGCTCAGGGCATTATCCATTTAGATTTTAAAAGCCCCTAAGGAATGCACAACCTCTTCGGGCAAACCATTGTGGTGCTTGACTGTCCTTACGATGAAAGTGGTTTTTTCTACATCCTGTCTGAATCTCTCATTTCAACATAAATTATTTGTCTCCCATCCTCCTGTCATATGTGCCCCTGTGAAGAATCTGGCTTTGTCCTCTTGATACCTACTCATAGGTACCTGCAGTCTTCTATTAGACCTCTCTGGAACTGCCCTCTTACCTGGGAATCACCTTATCTAGTCAGTCTTTTTTTAAAAAAATCTCTTCAGCAATCAAGACCATAATATCCCAAGCTAGATAAAAGAATGCTGGGGTACCCAGTATTCAAAACCTTGCAGAGGTTGAGCATGATCATTCCTTATTCTCTCCTCATCTACAAATCTAGTTGTCTTGCCATAGGTACCAATCAGAAAGCAATTTATCCCTTGGAAGGAAAATGATACACTAAATTGAAAGGAATTTTAGACACAGTAGCGTATGTATGTGAAAGGTTTGGTTAGTGTGTTCAAGCCTAACAAGCCTTTTTTCCTATGGCAGTCTGTAGAGGTGTCAGTGTCTCTCTGCCTCGGCCAGCCCTGACACCATGACAGGAAAGGGTAGCAGGACGAACCTCACCGATCCCTTGGGTTCTGGTTTGCCCGAAGGAGTCAAGTGACAACAGCAGGAAAGAAAGAAGGAGTCTGCTCAGGGTTAACTACTGGCTTTATTCATCCCCCAGTGAGGATAATCTCAGTTCAGGGTATCTATCTCAGCAGACACCCCTCAGCAGAAGTGACCCCTTAGCAGAAAGAGTGGGAAAAAGCAGGATTCCTCCAAATGTAACATCTTTTACTGGGGGCAGAACTCAGGGATGGGTTTGACTGAGGACAAATCAGGGATCATGGGGGTATGGCTCTGCAGGTAAATGACACATATTATAACAAATCAATAACTCAGGTGGGGAGACAGCTGAAGTCTTGTCCAATCACTTGAGGCCCTCACTGGAACTTTCCAGACTTTTGGGAAAGACCCCAAAGTGACAGACAAGACCCAGGGGCTGGATAACTTATGATTGACACATAACTGGGGTTGGGGTAAAACCAAAAAGGGTTGAATATGAGGGACATTGGACAAACCATTACAACTTACAAAAAACAATATATAGCAAGGAACAAATACATACATAAAACTGATAAAACCAAAACCACACCACTACAGCAGTCTCAAAGCTCTGATATGTACCTAAGAACTGTACTATGTCTAAGTACAGAGAAAAAGGTAAGAAACAAACTGAGATGTATGTGTAACAAACTGTGAATGAATATGGCTAATGTTCAACCTGATGGAAGCACAAAGCATGGAAGGACCATAAAAAGTAGACGCCAAGCTGTGTGTCAGTTTCAAAGCCGGAGCTAGAAAACATCTAAGAGCAATGTAGAATAAGATAAAGATTTTTCAATTGCTCACATCCATCATTCTGTCAGGATGGCAAGATACCAGGAGAGAAGATCCATCTGCTTCCTAATAATACTGGAGTCACTGATACAAGCTAAATATCCAAGAAAAATGTGCATTAAAGTAGTCAAATCATATTTGCTTTTAAAAGCAAAGATACTACCACCCTAAGGAAAACCAAACCAGGAAACCTCTTCAAAAATATAGTAAGTAGGGTCATCTGAAAATGAAAGCTTGTCTTGGAAAAACACTGATTTGAAGCTGGACAAACATAGCTGGTAGTATTAGAGGACAAATGAGGAGTCATGACAGGAAACATGAGGAAACATCATGCCAACTGTACGACAGTGGCAAGTTCAATTACTGATGTACTTTAGAGAAAATAAAAGTTTTTCTCCTCTTAATCTACCGAAACAGCTTTAATAGTCATACATTCATGCACTAGGTTGAATTCTATCCCAGTGATCATGGAAGACAGAGTTCAGTAATGTCAGTATTGTTTTGTTATCACAGACTGTATGCTTGTATGTATTTCTGCAGTTGTTGCGGTACTGGAATTTCAGTCTTGTCACTTCATTCAGCCAACTTGCTGTTGTTATAATCAGAGGGAGTGTGCATGTGTATAGACAGAGTATTTCATTGGATGTATTTGTCATGAACCTTTTTCCTATGTATAAAATATAACTTTTGCTGCTTTCTTCAAGCACACAGCTGCTTACCATTAATGGTGGCTCAACATGTATACATAGACAGGTAATTCAGATAAGCCTGTGTTTGTAACACTCCTGGTTTATTTTATCCTAGCTATTTTTTTTGTATTTGTATCTCAAGCCTGTAAAAAACCTAAAACAACAAGAAAAAACCCAAAACGAAACAAACAAACAAAAAAAAACCCCCACAAAAACCACCCAACAACAACAACAACAAAAAAACAAACCACAAAAAAAACCCCTCACAAAAACAAAGCCAAAACACCTCTCTAATCTAATGCTATCTTAGAACAGGGAAATATTTTCACAAAATCAGTAATAATTGTTCAGTTCAATGCTTGAAATTACCCCCACAAAAAAAGCCTCAAAACAAGACCCAAGCAAACAAAATAATCCTCAGACTAAATCACCATTTACTCATGACTCTATGCATTATTCAAAGAAGACAAGGAAAAATGTGAATAATGATACCTTAAAAAATTAATCCTATCTTTGCAAACAATTGTTCTCAAGTCTACTCTCACATCATGCCTGGATTGAGCCATTTTCTTCAGTGATCCAGTCATAGTAAAACACAAATTTTCATTGTTAATGTGAAATGGGTGGGTCTATATTCTATTCACAATAAATGTTCTCAATTCAAGTACACATAAAACCAGATAAACATGGAAGATGGTGAAATATCATGTGCTGAGACCTGAGCAGCAGCTGTGCAGGGTGAGTGACCAACAGACAGTGAGCCAAACTCTCACATAAAACTAAAACAGGGAAACAGCTTGAGAGCATTGTTACCTTGAGAAGGACTTCCATGTACACTGTTAAGAAACTCCATAATGGCATGGCCAGAAATTTTATGAAGTGCTAAGGTGTGAAGAAAGAGTTCTTTAAAGTTTAGGGATAAGTATCTTAGTTGTCAAGCAATACTGTGTTGTTGATACTAATCACAGAAAAGAGAGTGACTGTCAAGGCTGCTTCTGTTTTATTGGGAAGTTTTTAAAGAATGTCAAATGTGTTGGAAGGTATATTGCTTATTTTTAGTGCTTCTCAAATGACTGTCTCAAAGTGAGACAAAATGGGTATTTTGATAATGGAAGGAATGCCTCATTAAATGTTCTGTTTTGATTAGACATTAGAAACTTTGGCTTCCACTAAAAAATTTGTTGAAAAGAGTACATGGAAGGGGCAAAAAGACATCTACATAGGTGTAGGAATGTGTGAGAGAGCACAATATCTCTGCTTTCTGTGCTTTCCCTTCCACATAGATATTCAAGAGAAATGATGAAATCATGCAAAAACTGTAATGAAGTTCTTTTTAAAAATATCTCACAATTTTATTTGATATCTCACAATTAATAATTCCTATTCCTAAAGATAGATGAGTTTTTCATAGGCTCTTCTTGTTTGTAGCAAATAGCTATAGGCCACACCAAAGGCATAGTTGTAATCACCTGAGAACCAGCATTGCTGGACCCTGTTTTTTTACATTTTTATGTAAACTAATTGAAAATATTAAATAAAAAGCAATTATTGGACTCAGATAATGGCTTATCTCAAAAAAGGTAACAAATTTTAAGCCAAACAACTCATCTATTTCCCATTGACTTTCCCGTTACTTACTAATAGCTCTTTTTATTGTTTTCCGTTTTGTGGGTAATAATGCTGAAAGAAATTATGAATAGATGTTAGGATGTGAGTCCTAAAGTAGGTTTTCCAGAAACAAGTATAATTTTGAATTTACTGTTCTGCCACTGAATTAGCTTAGAGTTTAGACTTTATGGAGCCAAAATTAGGTCAACATGAATCAGTACTGAAGATCTTTAACTGTAAACATTTTCTTTCTGTTTTCTTTCTTTTTTTTTTTTACCTTTTAAATAAATCATAAATTTATCTGATGTTAATAAGAAATAAAATGTTATCAATGCTGTTTAATTATCACTTGAACTTTTGTACCTGCATAGGTTATTGCAGAGCCTATGCTGCTAAGCCCCTTGCAGTTCTGTAATTAGACTGTTGTAGCATCATAAACTGAACTTGCAAACATCTGAATTGTCTTTTAATACAAATTCGTGTAGAAAGAAATATTACTGAACTAGATTTTAAGGAAAATTATACTAGATAAAGTGTGGTACAATTGCAACCTTCTCTATGTTAAAACAGTGAATACCATTCTAAAATGAAGGCAGTTCTCACTGGTGTTTGGGCAGTATTCAAGGTGTAAGAATAAACCAAATGATATGGAAATTATTGGTATTTACAGAAGGTAGTTCTAAAGATTCTATTAGCAATCATTGTATATCCTTGTGTTCAACTAGAAATGTTCTACATGAATGATTAGGTAACTCTGGTTTTCATCTCTATTTTCTTCCTCTTGGGCCAGATTCCATTAAAATTTTGCACTTTTGTTTTTGACCAAATTATATTGCTGTTACGTATGCAAAGAACAAAGATATTCTCTCTGTTCACACTTAAGTGATTGCCAAATGTTCTGGCTAGGAGGACTGCAAGGCTTGCTTTCCCTTTGGAAACCAGCAGAGTCCCTTAGAGGCTTACATTCTTTGTAGATCCAGAATTGCTGCTCCCTTGTCCCCACTGATCACCTGAATGCATGCTTTAGGATAAGCCTACTTGGGATCTTTGCTATTGGTGCTCTTTTATCTACACACCCTAAAGAGTCATTGTCAGCAGAATCAAGTTCCTTAGGAAGATTAAAGCTACAGCTGATCTTATTCAGATAATTTAATTTGCACGAGGTACTTAGGATATGGAAAACATCTTATCTGTCTACTTACTGATACAGAATTTGAATAAGAATCTTCCAGCCTCCTTTCAGCTGAAATTTTGAATACATGTGCAAACACATACACAGGAACATATTGGAGGGAAAAAATGCTCTAGGACACCAATTAAGACAGTAACCTGGAAGAGAACTGAGATATCCAGATTCCTGTTCCATCTGTTGTTTTTGTCCATTTGATTAACTTGTACATGGAAATTCAGAAACTTACATTACTCTGAGGGACTTCTTTTCTAAAATCAATAGGTAAGACATTCTAATGCTAAAACAGAACTTACGGAAGTAGAACACCTCTGTCTTTCATTCAGTCCTTACAATATGTGGTAATTGATCTCACTGCAATATGGTGATATTCTCACTTGGATGGTCTTCAACAAAAATATTTTTTGCAAGTGTTTTTAGTTAAGGCAGTAAAGATAGCTGAATGTGCCTGGAAATGTTCTGTAAGTTCTTTGAGAAGCAAGTCAGTATTATATGCTGGGTTAATAAAAAATAGCAGTTATCACGTAGAGGGGAAATTTCATTAATACTAGTAAGTAATATCACAATCAGAATGTGTTCTCTGAAGAATTATTATCATAAAGTAGTAAAGGTCTATGAAAAAGACAAGTGTACTTTTTGACACCTCATATGTTACTATCCAAATGTACTATCAAATAGGTATTTGGGGCCTCATGATTTAATATTCTTCAACCTTAACCAGTCACTAAGAGCCTCTTATTCTGCCAGTAGGGAAAAATATGACTTCTTAATTCTCATAATCATAAATTTGAACTTGTTAGGAGTCTGCTTCCCCATCACTGTACTTTAAGTTATCAACCTACACCTCCATTTTGCCTTCTTTTTTTATTTAGTTTTTTTTTCTTTGCAATACTGGAAAAAACAAGAAAAATCTTACACAGAAGCTGTATTTTTTGTTTTCCTTAGAAAGGACTTTCATTAGCATCAACAGAAACTTTGACTACCAGAATTTTTAGTCTCAAATACCAGAGACTTAGGTACAGATGTTCCTCTAACTGACTATGGGATCCCATAATATTTTCTTTTTTATGTTATTTTAATATCTATGTTATTTTTGAATATATATATTACTACAAAAAGGGTATTTATTATTATATATAATATTTACAACTTTGAATGAATATAAGTTTTATGCTGGCCCCATATTTTGAAATTTTAAAGCCTCATATTGCATTTTGCTGTTCATGGTGGTAAATAGGATTTTTTTTTCTGCATACGAGAGTATCCTAAGGACATTTGCTGATTCAATGCAGAATTTAAGTGCATGCACATCTTAACACTGATGCAATGTGACATTTAAGTATGTGTTTAAACTTTCCTGATCTAATGAAGCAGTTAAATACTTGGGTAATTTTTAAGCATTTTTTGCATTTTCACTAACATGACTGGACAAATGCACATGTTAAATTCTGGGCATTTGGTGCAAACTGATTAATTATTCAAATGGGATTTTTAGGTATACATAACTAAAAATGATGTTTAGTGGTTTGCTGAACTAATATGAACATAAACACATGCTTAAGTGATTTTGTGAATCCTAATCATCAATTTGAATGTGCTAATGTGATGCTGTGATATATTGCATTATTTCTGTGCCAGGGAGGGAAGGAACACTTCATAGTAAACAGTATTATTGCTTTGTAATCCAAAATGCTTTTTTTACTGCAAAAAGGTTTAAGAAAATGAACAATTCATCCATGTGTGAATGCAAATGTAATATTAAAAGATCCATATTGATACTGGGCTTCTCATAGTCTCAGTCACATAGCCAAATCTGTAAAAATGGTTGCTATATCTGTGGGGAGAATTCTGCTCTCTTTCAGAAGGAGCATGTTCAGAACACTTTAATCCCAGATTTGAAATACTATTATATTGAGGAGGAATCATTGATAGTTCAGTGTATCATCTTGTTTAATTTCCTTATATTGCAAATTTTTTACAAATTAGTTACTCTTACAGGTTTAGCTACTTGCTACTTTGCTACTTGAATCTTCTCTACTCTTTTCAACTTTATTGCCGAAATATTGAAATTCTTCTGCAGAAATTTCTGGATATAATATATGACAAATATGTTGATATAGGGGGTTTTGTTGCAGGTGGTTGGTTTTTTTTCATATGGCAGAAAGCCACAAGTATATACTGCATGCCGTGGAAAGCTGGATCTCTAGAATAATTCCTAAATTAGAAGCAATATGAGGCTCTTTGCAGGTTTCCTCTCACTGATGTGCTGCAGTGTTACCCTGGACCTGTGAATTTCCCTGGAGAATGCAAATTCCATAATTAAGATATACTTAGTCTTAGAGTTGGTAATGTCTACACTGCAACACTGCTGGTGGTGTTTCCTGTTAGGTAGTTTCTTTCTGCCCATGTGGATTTAGTTTACCTTCTCAATACTTTTTCCTATTATTCTACCAATTATAATGTATATTGGGGCACCCTAGCACGAGAGCTGTACTGTACTGCAGGGGATGCAGGAAGTACTTTTGTGCAGAGAACTAAAGTTTTATAGCTTACTCTACTGTGTAATAGTAGTTTCTACTACAAAAGAAAGATGATTTCCTGAGGTACTGATTCTTATAAGTGTAAAGAAGTTCAAAGAATTTAGATTGTTCTTCCTATTTGATTGGTCATTTATTTATTTTTATTTTAATGCTAAAGTGTAAATTTATGCCAGCATATGCTGTAACTTTCTGAAAACATTTCTATATATCAGATAAGTTTATGAAGACTTGTGTGTATGATTTCCCTTACAGCACGGTAAGAATACCTGGGTTTGTGCTGAATTCACTGCAGCTTTTGTCAGGTTCAGTGAAAATACAGTTCTGTGGGCTATATTTAAAGTAGTAAGTAATTTTGCTCAGTAGGAGTGTAGTAATTGATGCTGAGTCCCTTCTGTCTGCAAAACATGTAGTTTGGGAGTCTTAATTCAAACTGGATATAGTCCCTTCCCCTGCTATGAACTGTCCTAAACAGGCTTGTCCTAAAGTGACCTAAATGACATGCAGCAATCTTTTCTTCAAAGAGAATCACAGGAAGTAGGAATGATTTGCTTAAAAATTAAATTGCTTCTCTACAGTTTTGCAATGAAGCTGGGAAAGTCAAATAGGTGTACAGTGTGTCTAACTTTGACTTACCATCCTCCCCTTCTAGTTTCTGATGTAGATTTTTTTATTCGGTCATCCTAGGTATTTGAGACTCATTTAACTTTTCATGATGTGGTGAGAACAAAGCTGGACACCTTGAACTAAGAAAGGCTCTCTTGTTTTAGATTTATGAGTATCTCATGCACTTGCTAGTGCTTACTCCTCATTCCTGTCATAAAATTATTCTTCTGGCGTGGAATCAAAGGCTAGAAAGTGACTTGTTTCCCTTAGTCAGTAAAAGTTTGAGAAAAATCAGAGGGAGAGTCTTTGGCAGTTACCTTTATTCTTCTCTTTAATTTATAAGGGATTTGTAAAGTAGAACAATTTCTAGAATTGAGAAGATGTTAAATTTCATGTATGTCAAATTTGAGAAAGGTGGGTATTAAATAAAATGCAATGAGACATAACCTTACTAAGTAGATTCTACTACTACAATACTTCCCTTTTTTGGGGAAGAAACACAGTAAAATGAAACTTGCAGTCCTCTGGTGTTTCACCATTGCATACCCTAGCTAGTAGAGACTTCAAGTCTCATTTAGGGATTTTGCTGGGGGGTTTTTTTGTTGCTTTTGTTGTTTTGGGGGTATGTTGCGTTTTCATAAAGGAAGGGTCTACAGAGCAGCCTTATCAACAGCTGCAGTTACAAGTAACAGTTATAAATGAGAGTATATACCTAAAGACATAATTAATCTGAACAGCTCCTTAGCTAAATGCAACTAAATCAGCTACACATTGTGTAATTAACTTACAACTATATTAGTCCTACTACAATATTATTTATTATATAAGTTATTCTTTTCTCCATATGAAATTAGTAATATACTAAGTAATGATTAAGACTTCATTATAGTATTTTGTTCATATTATCATAATATAATTGTGATGTATGTACATTGTATTAATGCTGTTACTCCTACTTGTTCTTAAAAGAAATGGATGAGAGGAAAGAAATCCTGACAAGGATGTCAGGAAAATGCAATGTGGGATTTTTTTTCACACACACTAAAAGGCATCTATATTCAAATGACACTGAGATTTTAGTCCTTGTCTAGATTTTGTAATTCTGCATATTAGTGATGACAGTAACATATCAAGGAATGGTAGAAGCCAACAAAAATTTATGTTGAAGTCAGGAGCAAGGCAAATAAGCATTAAAGTTGGTTATAAGACTAATTCAGAGCTTAAGGTAGGAAGAAGAACTGAAGAAATTGCTTGAATTAAAAAGGCAGAGATTTTTCAGACATGTGAGGGTATCTGTGGAAGTAAGTTGAATCAGAGAAAGGTTTATGAGATATGCAAGTTATACAGAACATAAGGTCGCCTTGTGTGTACACTGATACCTTCACCTGGCTAAGATGCAAGACATATGTCTTTGTGTATACATGTAGAACTATGTGAAAAATAGCTCAGGTTTAAATTGTAATCATTCTGTTTTCACGTGAGAGTTAATCCTGATATATGCAAACAAGTTTATGTAAATTAGTTGTTTTTATCAACTTCTCCCTGACAACATCATTTACCTTTTTGCCATGCCATTAAAGATCCTGTCTCAGGACTTTACTTTCACAGGTCTGCCAGATCCCTACTGAGTCTTTTCAGACTGCATGTGTGTAGCTGAGAGGGTCCAAAGAAATCATAATCATGCTGACTCAAGTGCCCATTGAGGACATGAAGTACAGTTATTTCTGAGAATACAGTATAAAACCCAATCTATTACAGGTAACCAAGATGGAAATCCATTTTATAGGCATTTTAGATCAAGTTGAATTTATAGATATTTAATTATATACATTTAAGAAATAAATTCTCAAATAATTGATTAGAATTTTTTATTGATTAGGAAATTAGGAGTATGATGGCCATTGGAAGAACCGTCCACCTGTTGATTATGTGCAAAATTGCTGTTAGCACTAGGAAATCCGTTTGAGATACTGATCCTTTGGGTGCATAATAAATAGGATATAATACTATTTTGGTGTGTGGTCATAACTATTGTGTTTTGACTCTATGAGGTAGATGAGCCAAAAAAGAGTAAGAAAGGCATTTTGGACACAGAGAGTTAAAGAGAACAAATAATCAAACACAGAAATCTTAGATTTAAGGTGGGCACCTCTACAGATTTAAAGGAGGAATTTGATGTGATATTAAATAGGCACAGGAAATTGTTACTTTTTCATCCATCATACAATCATATGGTATATAACTGCAGTCAGTTTTGAGGCCAGATAGAGATTCTTCTTTAAGATACTCAACAAATGCAGTTTAGGAAGCAGTTCACGGTTTGAGGAGACTTGCATAAATACATATGAGAGAAGCTCTCATTTCCCAAAATACGTTAAAATAGCCATAGTGTATCAGACATTTAAATTATTTGCACTATTGAATTTATGGTATAGGTTATCTGGGGGGAAATACATAAAAATCTGAGACCTAGAGTTGTCTGTCATTTAGCATTATTTACATATCTAGAGAGTTGATAGCTTAATTGATATTCCTGTGGTACAAAAATATTCTTTGTATCTCCAGATCTGCATGTTTTCTACATTTTAATGGCAAAGTCCCAAAAGAAACATGATTTAACTAAACTGAAAGTGGGTGGATTTAGCCAAGAAACACTTAGTCTTTTGTTACCATCTGAACCAGGTAGATCTAGAAGCAAATTACTGAACATAAGTTATTCCATGTCCTTACTGGAACAATTTGCACTATAGAGTCTCTACAGACACAGCACACAAGGAGCTCTCAATTCACTATTTGTGATTTTACAGTTTCTTCACTTATACTGGAGCTCTGAGGGTATAACACAGCATAGTCTTTATTTCTCTGACAATCCCAAGACTATTTAAGCTTATAAAATGCCAAAGAACGAGTCAAAAATCATTGCTCTTATGCTGTCATTTTATGTTACTGGTGATGTCACCAAGGCTGAATGGACTGATGTGGCACTCAGGAGTAAGAGCTTTCCAAGGCATCCTGCTAAGCAGTCTCACCACAGATGATGATTCCCACCCAGATCCCTGGAGGCACATGGACACCACAATGTGCTGTGGTACAGCGTACATCCACTTGCAGCTGCACCTTACTTTAGCACCACCACACCACATGCACACTCTTCAATAACTGTAGAATAGACAGAACACCTTTCCTGGGCAGCTTGTGGTACCATCCTGGTAATGAAGTTTCAGTCTGGAGGGCTGTCCTTGGCATTACATTTAGTACTGCTGCAGTGGAAGGACTATTCCTGCAGCCATTGCAGTCCCTTCACTGGCGAAGGAAGGACTCCTCAGCTCCTCAGCTGTCTCAGGTGTTCACATATGCTCTCCTCATTTTTCTGCTCTGGCTTTTCATATTTCCCTTTTCACTGTGCTCTGTAACTCATGATGTTATACTTTACAACTCATGTTGTACTGGGGTAGGTTTGGATAGGATAGAAGGAAAAATTCCTTCACTGTGTGAAGTAAACTGTAGTCAGGCATTGGAATGGGCTGCCCAGGGAAGTGGTGGAATCACCATGCCTGGAAGTGTTAAAAAATGTGTGGTTGTGACACTTTTAGGGACAGGATTTAGGAGTGAATATGGCAGTGGATTGGACTTGATAATCTTAGAGGTCTTTTCCAATTTAGGTGATTCTGTGATATCAGAGAAGCATCAGAATTGGCACCAGTCACTTCAGAGTTGCTCATAGTATTAGCCATTTACAGTTTCTGTCTAGAGCTGTTACCTTAAAAATTCTTTGGCATGTTTCCCATATTTTAAAAAATAATTAATCTGTATTGCATGATACTGCATTACTTCTTTCTTAGAAGTATCTTTGCATTCAAACAGATCAGGTAATCCAGAATGTTAAAGGAAATAAATGGCACAAGTCTTGGTGTTATCTGGAGAAGCAGATGTAAATTGGAATTTTCTGGACTTTTATGCAGCTCGTACTTGGGAATAGCAAGGTGCACAGATTATATGTATCCAGCCTTGCTTCTCTTGGCCAAATGGAGTCTGTAAAGCACATAGCCTGGGAATCCAATTCTGATGCATATAGGGCTTGTCTAAATTACTGCAGCATTTTGATTCCCATAGAGAGAAGCAGGGAAAAGATCTGCTGCCTTATACTTGTAAAATCCCATAGTTGGTGACTAAAAGAATTTCTCTTGCCATTCTTCCCCCTTGGGGAAACTCCATGTAAAAGGGGGGATGTCAGCTGTTCACTGATGTGTCTCCTGGTTTGAAAATATTGTTGATAGTCCAACACATGAAACTGATTTATCACCTACCTAAAATATCCAACCACATTTGAAATATCCATCCTTCTGCTAGGATTACAAGGAAGGAAGCATCCCTACTTTTGAAACAGCAGTGGCTGAAGAGACTTCGGGGAAGTGCATATACCTGGTCATAGGCATTGATGCTGGGGTAGAAGTTGAGTTATGATGAAAATGCCTTTGCACTCCGAGTTTCTACTTGCCTCTCTTGATTTCAGTGAGAGTTTCAGTATGGTGGTGATATTTATTTTGCTCTGCCCTGAGTATGTTATGAAATTGAGAGGAAGAAAGGCTATGCCAGCATTTAGAAAAAATTGCTGTGTTAATCACTGTGGCAGGAGGGTTCTATGGTAGTTCTTCAGGAAGATAAATATCAGTTCAAATACTGGCTGTTTTCTGCTTTCTTAGCAAAAAAACTCTGAAAAAAAGATGGGAATTAAAAAAAAATTAAAATGGGAGTCTAATAAGAAAAAAGTAATTTTCTGTGATCATTTTTGAACTTATTAATAAGCACAGCCTTAGTTAAATGACATTTCCCTTCTTAGGAGTGTTATTGACATTTTGATATGAGACAGAGAGACCTTTAATGAGATCTCAATCAAAGGTAATATTTATATAATGATACATGAATTCATAAATGCTAGTCAAATAAAAATGCTCTAGCCCATTTTGGCCTTCACCTTATGAAAATCGCTACAGGTCATAAGATGAAAAAGCTCTGTGAATGACGACTAATACTCTCTCACCTGACTGTCTAATTATTTCTAGCTAATTGTGTGAGTTAATGTTTGAAGCTGAATCTTGCAATATAACTTGATCCATCACCCAGAGAAAATGCATGGAAAAAGACTGAAATTTTCTCCCTTGCTCAACACATGATCTCCTTAATGTTTGAGTTTATGGTGCTTTCTATTCTCTTATGTAAACTGTGTGTTAGCTACCAAAGAAATGTGCAGACAAGTAGATGGATCCTTAAAATTCCTGTTTCATACCTTTGTTTTTTTCTATTGTTTTTTGTTTAAAATGCTTTGTTTTACTACCAAAATCACAGTCTCTTACATTTTGTTCTAGCTTCAGAGGGCTAAAGCCTATGAAAAAATCAAGTTGCCCAAGGTCCATCCAACTTGACCTTGAACACTTCCAAGGATAGGACATTCATGGGGCGTCCCACAACTTTCTTTGTGTGTTTTGAATTTACACTATTAAGCACAGATAAAATAGTGATACTATTCTTGTACTTTTGTTCATCTGCAAGTAATCTGTTTTGTGGATTATCCATTGCATGGATAATGATATATCCATGATATCCTGCCTGGGCGTGAGCCCAGAATCAGAGCAGCCTTCTTCATGTAGTACTGTTGTGTGTGCCTGTACCAGACAGGGTCAGAGATAGCTAGGGATGCTCACTTACAGCACCAGAGTTTTTTTTCTTCATTGCATCTTTTATTTATTTATTTATTTATTTATTTATTTATTTATTTATTTTTAATTTCTGCATTTATAGCTTAACTGACATAAGGCTTACTATAGTTCTTTCTTAAGTTATGCAAAGTCCATATATTTGAAAGTGCCTTATTACTATAAAATTTTACCTAAAGCTTGTTACTTTGTTACATAATGTACAGCTATATAATCCTTCTACTCTCACATCTTCAAAACCTCAAGAAAATAAATTCCCTAAATTATTTCTTGATGAGTAAAGAAGGAATATTATATTTGGTATTTTTAATTTCCTAGAGTTTTAAAGCTTTTGGAGATGAAGTGAAGAGATAGTAAATGAGTTGTGGTTGTATTTTTAAAATACTGTTTTCAGTTTTCCTGTTAGTCTAGTCTAGATTTATCTGATTGATTAAGAGAGGCTACCAGTGTCTCAAGAGGAAATTTTCATGTTCAGTAATTCTGAAAACTTCTTGGCCACTTCTGTCTAGTCAAATTTATCTATCTAATTCTAATATTTAATTCTGAAAATTTCTAATTTCATTATATTGCTGCCAAATTATTTTCATGTTGTTATGCATTATTATTTTTTTGTTTTCTTAGGGTTTGTGTTTATTTTTTTGTTTTTAGGGTTTTTTTGGTTGGGGTTTTTTGTGTGTTGGTGTTTGGGTTCTTTGTTTTTGGTTTTGGTGGGGTTTTTTTGTTGATTTGTTTTGGGTTTTTTGTTCTTTTATTTTCCAGAATTTCAGGGGAAAAAATATGTCCATGCCAGAAATCATATGAACAGCAAATAATCATGAAGATCAATATTTTGAAATTGTCGGCTCAGGTATAAAATGAGGCTTACAATGTAAAGCAGCACTTAATCTTTGTGTGCAAAATATTAGATATCAGATTTGCCTATATGGCACCAATGTGTTTTTGCAAAGAAAACGTTAGAAAGTCATGGGGCTAATGAAATTGTGTTCTTGTACCTTTTTGTTGCCACATTATACCTGCATTTCATAACAAATTGTCAAAAATTTAAGTAACTACCTCACCTCATTTCATTTTGTAACGCCAGAGGTAAGTACACTTGTTACCACTTGATTTGCAACTACATTCATGTTACTAGTTATCCCTTAAAAATGGCTCTCATGAATAATGAAAATAAATCCCCTTTCTACTCCCATAGCAAGAGGTTTTAAGTGCTACCACCTGGCATCTTAGCAAAAGATCATAATAACCATGTTTTCTTACAATAGTTCATTGAGAAGGGTACATGGCAAGAATGAACAAATTTCCACTCTTAGGAGCCAAATAAGAAACTCAGTCTCTACTCAGGCAAAAATCAATAGCAGCTTTGCCAGACTGGTGCCAGACATGGGTGGCTGGTCCTAGAACTATGGTGTATAAAATCTTTTTTTTGTCTTAACTATTTCTGTTCTTGTTTGTTCTCTAGGAGGTTTAAAGTCAAACTGCTCTTCTTTCTCAATGTGTGTTTGGCCTTCTTTTCTACTTCCTCCATATATCTGTTTACACATATCTTCATTTGTATTCAGTCCTTCACTCTTTATCCCTCTTAAAGGTTGATTCATTTATCCTGTAATGCCCATTTATTACAACCTCATCTTCACCACTCTCTCTTTTTAACTCTGTTACTTATCTGTGTGATAGGAATTGTTCCTGCTTAACAAAATCAGTTTCTAATTCCATTTAGCTAAGTAGGTTCAACTGCTTTGTGTGGACATTGAAGCAGTTTAAAAGTGGCTAAAACAGTTTTAGCTTAACCCAATTAAACTAAATCAATTCTGACCACTCTTTAACCACTTTAAAAGCAACCACACAAATGAGTGCATCAATTTTGTCTAAATTAATTTAGATAAATCAGCAGATTTCACATCTGTAATCCCTTAGTATCTCTTTTCAACTCCTTTCTCACCAGATCATAGAGTCCTATACATTTCCTTTTTGATCCAGTACTCTTAATTTCTAGACCAGGCTGATTCTGGAATACCTCTGAAAATTGTTTCAGATTATCAGACTGGAAAATACAAAGTTTTAGAACAGAAATAATGGTTTCAGACAAACTGTTTCATTGCACAACACTGTGAGTAACTTAATACTAGGGTACAGAATATATTCTTAGAGATCAAATTCACTATCATTGATTAGTGTACATTTCAGCCTGTCAGAAAGGTTAGCAGGGCTTCTCAGATACCAAATATTAGAAATAGCAAGGGTAAATCTCAGGAACAAATTATTTAACAAGCATGTTATCTGGATCAACCTGAGTCTTCCTTCTCTTCTATTTCTAGGTGATAATAGCTAATCTTATCAACCAATCTTGGGGGGGCGGGGGGAGGTCCTGTTTTAACCCTTTCAGCTAGCTAGGAATGCAGCACAGGACTTTCAAGTAGAAGATTGCATACCACAGAGCAGTAACACAGAAGCATTAATTTTCCATGTTTATTAATCACTTATATTTAAGTTCTTGCTTGAAGGGAAAATCTGATCTTCGAAATTTTTCTGAGGGGAAGACTGAGTAAACATAACATGCTTTGGATGCAGTCTTGGTAAATTTGTGCAGCTGTGACATCCATATTTCAAAGAGGCTGTTGAAAGATTCAAGGAAGTTCAGAAAAGTGTGACAAGAGTGTTTCAGAAGGTTTCAGAGCTTTATTGCAAAAGACAGCAAAGAGACAACTTGATCAGCCTAAATGTATCTTAATGGGAAGAAAATACATGGTAGTCAGCAGTCTGTTAAAATAGTGAAGTTACTTGAGATAAAAGCTGAAACTAGACAAATCAAGGTTGGACATGAGCCACTGAAACTTAAAACCAAAGGAAATTAGTCATGGACATAATAATCTGCTTACTTTCATCACTTGAATTGTCAGTTCAGGATGGTACCATTTCTGGGGAAAAAATATATATATAGCTCAGGAAGACATAGTGTTCATTTAGGCAGTGTTCAATGTTATTTCCTCTTTAGGCAGGAATCATAATAAATTCTATGTATGCAGGCAATCCTTGGTCAGTGGGACCTTCCCCATATACCGCAATTATACCAGGAATTCAAATTGCAAAGGAAAGAAGGGGAAGTAGCAGCACACAGGGAGGCTGTTGCTGGAGTTGCTGTAGTTAGCCCTTCCTGTTTCCAGCTTGTCAGAGCTCCTCTTGACTTCTTGCTTCTTCTGCCTGTCATTTGCTGCTCTAATGTACATAATGCTCTAGTGTTGCACATGTAGAGCAAAAGAAATTTCAAGTGACAGAGTAAATATATAAATGAAAATAAGCATCATTTTTTGAAAGCAACAGAGTAGCAAAGGAATGCAAAGAGCATAACATTAAGGTTTAAGGGTATCACAGTATAAAATAGACACAATAGTATGATTATAGTTTCTCAGTGACCACAGTACTTACTAAGCAAGCTTTTATTTGATATGTAATTCTGTGGACTTCTTATCTGCCTGTTATTATGAGAAATATTTTTTTTTTATGTAATGGAAAATGTGTGGAAAACTAGTGGGCAAATTTCCCATTTCTTGCAAAGCTAAAATAGATAGCAGTTTGATGTTTAACAAGCTAGCCTGCTTGATTTGAACCATATTACATATTTCTTCATAGAATGGTTCATAATGTTCCCAAAGTATTGTCAACGCAAATACTTCACTTAAAAAACATTCTGTTCTTTAAATGTCTTCCTTCATCACATCATCTCAGTCAATCTCCTCAGCCTTGACTCCCCCTTCGGTTTAAAACCTCAAAAAGTGATTGCAGTTGATATGTGCCATATGAGGCTTCAATGAAGCTATTTAAAGACTACTGAATTTAAAAGACCCAATTGATTCATATGACAATTTAGAAGTAGGGTTAATGGCAAGAATAATTTTGTAGTTCACAGATAAAAAATAATTGAAAATGGTGCGGAAAAAGAGCACGTACATATGTGAAATACAGTTGAAAAGCAGCAGAGTATGACTATAAGGTCTTCCTCACCCTTGACTCATTGCTTAAACTGTGTGATCTATGTAGTTTTGTGTAACATTTCTTTTTAACTATATTTGAAGTTAAACAGCGTGTATGGTGTCTTTTTTCTGTCAAAAAGAGTGACAGCTTCTATAATTCCCTTGTTTTACAGAGTATAAATATTCCAGTGAGTGTTTTGATGGCTACAGTCATTGAGTTTTAACATGTATATTTATTGGTTGCCTTGTTCTGATAATTTGTGGTCAGCTGCCAAGAAAACTAAGCCTTGCAGTTAAAGATGTTTTTTCAAGTTAGACTAAAAAAATAAGGTTTCTAAATGTAAAATATGCAAAATGTCACTAAATTCTTGTATTTGGGTGATAGAAGAAAACTGGGAAATTAATAATGAATTCCATAAGAGGTGACTTTCTGGAAGCCCCTGCCTGCCATTAATTTGCATAAAATTTCACATGCAGACTGCAAACAGTTATGAAAATGCTACTGAGGAATCTCTAGCTCCAGAATGTGTTACACAGCTTTGCTGGTCAGGTCAAGCTAGAAGATTGCATACTGGGCCTTATTCTTCTTCTTGAAAATATATAGACATTTACTCCTGGTGGGTGGAATATAAAACCCCTCTACATGGCTGCAAAAATCTGTGTTTTCTGCTAACTTGGATTTATAAAAACATATATTGAACTGCTAACGAGTTACAAACACCAAGTGGATATAAGAGTCTTATCTTTCCATTCTTGATTTAGCTCTCAGCAGCAGAAGGAAAAATTGGTATTGTTAGTTGAAGTGCTTAACAGCTACAAGACTCCAAGGTCAAATAGGCAGCTAGTGTCTCAAATGGATGCAAAATGCATGGTAATTGCAATGAAAAAATAAAAGTAGATGACAGTTTACTTGCAATGAGGCTCTTTGTAATTCAGTCACTATATAAAGATGTCTCATGTAGTGCATATTTAGTGAAATGGTTAATGGGGTTAATGGTTAATAGCCCTTTTAATCCCAGTACTGTGCCCAAAGCAATACATATCTTAACCTCTCTGGTATTCAGAAAATTTAATATCACAAACATTTGGCTCTGAAGGCACAGTCAGTCTTCATATGTGTAAAAGCTGATGATTAAGTTGTACCTTAGTTTGTCGTGGTTTAGAACAGGAATAAAAGTTTATCTTCTCTTAGATAGCATAGCATCATTATCACATATGCCAAGAATAACATCATTATGCAGTATTATTTATACCATATGTAGACTAAAGGACTGGAATGTCTACAGCTTATGCCCCCATCAAAGAGAGTCAATACGTTCCTCTCCAGATTGCTTTTCTAGCCAGTTGGTTGAAACCTTATGTTCTGTTTTGTGCAGTCATTGCCATTCTTTAAAGTAAGTGGCCCAAAAGTGTGATAGAATTGAGTACCAAAGTTTGTTCTCTAAGTATGGGGCAAACTCCAACCTCTCTGGAAACCAGCATTTTTATGCCACAAGGAGTAAAAATAGTTTATAATTTCATAATGAAATTTGCCTGTGAATTTGCACTGTTGAACTCTTTATAAGCTACTGCTTGCAAACACATTCCTTTGAGGATCATGCAGAACTTCCTTTGGTTTGTAAGGGTTTTTCACAATACTTTGTTTGAGCCAGATTGCACATATTTTGTTAAAAGGGAAAACAAACCCCATATTAGCACAGTTCTGCTTTCTATGGTGTACCTATATTTAGCTCTTGCAAAGCCAGCCAGATGAAGTCAATATTTCCTAAAAAAGTCAGGGGAACTTTTTTTCCACACAGACTTTCTAATGAATTAAAGGCTTTTGCCTTTACCTGGCCAAAGTTCTTTTAACTGTGCTTTTAAATTTGCAGTGACATAAGACATCTTATATACTGACTGGATTAAAGAGTCCCACTGCAAGTAAAACTATACTTTTTTTTTTTTTTTAATTCCATTACTATTGGCAAGTGCCTGCCAATAGGATTTATAGCATTAACTAATTAGCAATCACTACCAAGGCATAAATCGCTACCATAGTCCTCAGTTGGTGGTTTTTCTCTTGCTATAGGGATTTGATGGTGAAATTTTGAGACCCATGATCAAGGTCTTACTGATTTCACAGGTCTAATAAAAACACACAGTCCCACAGAATCCTTCAAGAATTACATTTGAATTTCTGTTGTTCTGGTCATCAGTCTCTGCTGAGTAAACCCCTGCAGGTGATTCTAGCTGTTGGTGCTATTTTAAGAATAATTTGTGGGTTTTCCATATTGCATTACAAAATAAACCCACCAAAATTCTGAGACTGTTTTATTCTTGCACTGGATCAAGTTTTAAATAATATTTTGGCAAGTATCTAAGTACAGTACAACACTGAACCTGAATGAAGTACATCCAAGTATGAAAGGGTACTAGCCAGCACTGTCAGAATGCCATCTAGACATTAATTTCCCACATAAAGGGTTTACTAGCACTTTGCATGTAAGTTGTATAACTTGTGACCAGCTGCTTCCGTGTGCAGTGCGTAACTGATGGGAACATATGGCTTTAATTAAGTAGCCTATTCTAGCTGATTTTTAGGCATCTATCCACATGGCATACAATATTTGTTGAATCCAAGTCAAGTTTCACAGCTGTCTCTCGAGATAAACTGATTGACTGACATGAGCTGCTTTTAAACGTTGTCAGGTTAGTTCCCATAACCTCAGGAGATTCAAATAGTGGGGAAAAAAAAGGCTCAGCCACATGCATGAAAGCTCATATGACTAGACTTTATGTGTATATATATATATATGTATGTATGTTTAACATTTCAGGCTAACCTTAATGGATTTCTGTAGCTACTAATGCTGGAATACAACAACTCAGAGGCCAACTGATCAAGAAACCCTCACATTTTTTTCATTTGGTTGTATCATGTACAGTGGTTTGACACCTACTTGAACTTTAGTACCAAGGACATGCATAGCAATTGAGAAATAGAAAAGGATAATTATCAAAGTGCAAAACTGGTGCCTCACTGGTTCACATCAGTGTAGAGCTAGCAGGTATTTGTGGTATTAAGAAGACAAATGAAAAAACCACCAAATGCGACACAAGCTTTGTTGTGTTAAATAAGCATTTGTTTGTTTATTAAGTGCACTGAATGTCAGTTGAGTGAATCTGCATGTGATTAATTGTGATCATGGAGTGTATTTGTTGATGTAAAGGGCAGAATATAAAAATTAAGATTATGAAATATAAAGAAATATTAATCCATTTTATGAAATTGAAAGTGTATTCTCAGTAATTTTATGAGCAATTCATGCTGAAAAAACAGATAATCACAGCTGATCTCAGGTAATACACTGCCCATATGTTTTCCTAAAGGTTTCATGTGTAAAATTAGAAGTTTTGTATTTCTTTGGCAGGATTGGGTAACACCTTATGTACCTGAGCTACATCTCTAGGTTTGTTTCAAAAGGTCGTGTTTTATTACACAAGAAGTAGAAAGGGAAACATGGGCTAAAAAGGATTATGAAAATGATTTTAGAGGCCATGAAATTCCTTTTGGGTAAATTAGGTACTTGGAAAACTGATTGAATCATATAATGAATTCTGATTTACTGATTTTCTATAGTATAGTGGTGATGGCAAGAGCCCAAAACTGACAAGTGCTGTGAGGGAAGGGTGAGAGCACTTTAAATGCCAAGTTGAAACTCTGTAATTAATAAGCTGTCTCTGGTCTCTATGAAGATAAACTAAACATTGTGGATTTGAGAAGATATATTAACAATGATAACTTTTTACAGTCCATGATTTATACATCTGTGGTAGACCTGTTCTCTATGACTTGTATGCTCCTGAAAATATTATAGTGAGATGCAATGCTATTTAAACCAGAAGTAATAGTCAAAGGATGCAAGTGAAATATACCCTTCTTGACATATCTATATTGAATAGTAATATATGCCGGACTGAGAGGAAAATGGGAATGTAACTCTTAAGGGAATAACGAAGGTAAATGTAACCAGTAAACCCCTCAAGTCTTACTCATTCATGGGGATTAGGGGTGGAAAAGTTTCTTTAGCCAGACAAGATGGTATAGCAGTTGGGAAAGACCTTTATTACTAAAAACAGCCTTGAAATGTGTTTTATTGTTATTTATTATATTTCATACTTGAATGACTTCTGACTTTAAATCAAGAACTTGCTCATTTTTTTGCTAGAATACTCTTTCATATTTAAGCGT
Organism: Zosterops lateralis; assembly: GCF_965231275.1. NCBI lineage: Eukaryota > Metazoa > Chordata > Aves > Passeriformes > Zosteropidae > Zosterops > Zosterops lateralis. The sequence continues at coordinate 29,771,969 of NC_139762.1, read as the reverse complement.
ACATAGTATTTAGTGTGAACTATGATATAAATAAATATCAAATGCCAGATTTAATCAGATAAATCCAAGGGAAGTGATGTTTTAGATAAAGCTTTTCATGCCTCCAATTCAGGACACTTATGACAAGAACTGACCTTTTATTCTGTATTTGTATAGCTCTTCTTTGCCCTTGGGATCATGACAACAATTCTTAAATGCTGTGTTAATACAAATAATAAATAACTGTGGCCTGGCACAGGGCAACAGGAAGAACTTTTGGGAGGCAATCACAGTATTTTTGGCTGCTGAAGGCAGAATTTTTGTAGGGCAAGTAATACTGTTTTCTCTGTTCACACCAACATTTCTAACCAAATAGAACTAATCTTTTAGAACTAATCTCTACACAGTGAGGTTCAGGAGCCTGAGGACTCTAGAGAGTCCATGTCAAACTGCTTTGCTTAGGGTTTTGCATTTGGAACAACAAACATATACCTGCAAAATTTATGGTTCTGTCATTTAGCTGCTAAGCCATTGCTGTTTGGTAATGATGGCAGCAAGATATGACAGTCTCAATAAGAAAATGTTTGTGTATGAGGCTGACACTAACAGTGGTTAGTAAACTGAAGACAATTAAAGAGAACTGTTTAATGTTGAAATCTGAATGTTAGAAGTTGTGATCTGTGATCAGGGATGCTGAACTTGACTTGTGTAATTGTGTGTTGGTAACTGACCTCTGGCTACTTTCAAGGGGAAATTATAAGAAATTGACATCAGTGTTTCAGAAGATCAAATTAAAGAATCAGTGTGATGATAGGAGAATGAATTTTGTTGTTTTAGTCTAAACCTGACCTACAAGTATCAGCAGTGAATTTTAGTGCTGACTTCCTCTACATAGCAAAGAAGAAACTAACAGAGTAACAACACAAAACTGATTTTAAACTTGTCTTTCTCTCGAAGTTTCTTTTACACTGTCAATTACTGAGAGACACCTGTTTTTCCAGTTACTGGTTTGGCTGTGCTCTCTCTTCAATTCCAGTTTCCCACAGCTCAAGAAGTAAGAGTTTTCTGTTTCACTGAAGAAGGTGTGTTACCTGCTGGTGTATGGTAGAAAGGTTTGGGGCTTGTTTTAGTTTTGTTCTTTTTTAAAATTTTATCCAGTTAAGGTGTCTTGTTGGTTGGTTTGATTTATGAAACTGTGTTTTACATCTCCCAGTGGACAAAAAGAAAATAGTGTCCTGTAGGGTTTGCACTTGGCTGAGAGTCGAGTCTGAGGTACTCTGGTTGTGGTTTGACTCTCAGGAGGTTCATTCCTGTTGCTGGAGCTGCAGTGTGAGTGAGGAGCCTGCTCCCCTCCCCGCTGTCCCGTGCTGCGCCCACCAGGTGCGGATCACTTCAGCTCCACCTGTACCCATGTATGTAACTGTGTACGTCGTTATGTGTGTACCTTCCTCTATTTGGCATATTTGTACCTTGCAGATTCCATTTCTTCTGTGGGATGACATCAGATAGCTTGAAAATTATCAGAGGCTTAAGAGAATAGAACTGCAGGGGCATCTGTCCAGTTACTGGGGATATTTTTAGCAGACTGGGACTGAACCAGGTGAAGCCAATTTTGTGTCATGGTTATGTAGGAGCCTTCAAATTCAAGCCAGCCCCTAGTTTGCCTTCTGAAATTCACAAACATTAGTGTTAAAGAGTCTTATTCCAGTATTTTTGAGATTTGGTGATAGGAGGATGCTAAAATACAAACAGTCAGATTGGCTGGGTAGAGGTGAAGCTGAGCACAATGTAGCAGAGTGATGAATTAAAAAAAATAACACTAGGAAAATTTAGGACACTGCTCAGTGTACCAAGTCCCCCTGTGAGACAAGGAGTCTAATACTTGCTAAATGCTATAATGCACTTCAGCCCTATTAAAGTCGAAGTGAGTGTTCCTGTGGACTTCAGTAAGAGTCCACACAGAGCCTTTGAGATTTTAGGTAAAAGGATTGGTCAAGGAATCCATTAGTGCTCCCATTACCATTAATATTTTTTTTATTAAAAAGAAAAATAAAAAAAAAAATCAAACAAACAATAAACACCATTCAGTACATACATCTGAGGTAGTATTTTGACTACTTACAGACTCATTTATATTTCTGATGGTTTCCTGTGGCGGTGAAATCCTGATAGAGGAGGCAGGGAGGAAAACTAAATAGCAAAAAGATTTATAGGAAACAACAGTGACAAATTTTATCAGTATTTCAGGAGATTCTATATCTCTTTTTAGCAACAATGCATATTTTGCAAGTCTTGATTATTTGTTTGTATGTACAAAATCACTTTATTGAATTCCTACCATTAAGCATTATAATTTAAGGCTATCTAGACCATAATGTGTTTGTTTATTCGGTGCAGTTTCAGGATTAAACCTCTGTTTTCTAATGACGAATTGAAAAGCATTTCAAACATATTTAAGAAAAAAAATGTGTGAATGTATGATAAGAGATGTGTGCCTAATTCATGTCAAAACCAGAATTTCACTAAAATGAAGATTCATTTTTGTTATGGTTGTAGAGATAAAAGTACTATTCACTTAGTGCATAGGGGGATTTTTATCATTAATTCCACCAGTATTAAATGCTGTGTATTCAAGAAACCACATATAGGGAGCAGGTTAGCTTCAAACTTAGCACACTTTAAACACCTGAGTACTCAAAAAGATACAGCAAAGTCATTAGAAAATGCTTTTAAGAGATTTTTTTTTAATGTTATGACATTACTGTTTTGGCTTGGTTGGGATTTTTTGTTTGTTTGGGAGTTCTGTTTGTTTTGGGTTTTTTTGTTTGGTTGTTTTCTTTCTTTTTGTTTGGTTTTTTTTTTTTTTTTTTTTGTTTTTTTTTTTTGTTTTTTTTTTTTTTTGTTAAGGGTTGCATGCATGTATTTTGGAATGAAAGAATTCTTCTGGAAATACATATCAGACACATACCTAAAATGCGGGAAGATTTTTTTCACTACAGTAGTTTCACAATTGCTTTATATTTACTAAAATGTATGGATACTTTTGCTCAGAGTACTTTTATCACTGTGAAAGCTTTTACAATCTGCGGTCTTACTTCAGAAGTAAAAGAATCGTCTCCTTAAAGTTGTTCCTACAATAAACTAAACTGCAAAGCCTGTGTATCTTTTTTTGCAATCACAGTCTAGTGTAATTGAAAACAGAAAGTAGAGGAAATTTCTTTGTAAGAATCAGAAAAATTGATTGTTGTCAATTGGATACAAATATTTTAGTAATAACAGCACCTTCTACCATACTACCGATGTTAGCCTGAAGAAGAAAAGTGAACAGCTTTTTTCCAGGAACAGCGATGAAAGCATTGCAGTAAGATAATTATTGAAATGATTGCTGCTCTGAATTTTTTTACTCAGATATTTTTAGGACAGTCTTCATTATAAAAAGAATGCAGATAAACAAGAATTTATGTTTGTAACAACTTTGCCTATACCTAAATATCTAAGCCCCACAGGTTGAAATTAAAAAATGTATCTTCTAGATAAGGTAGCCATCTATTTGTTGATAGCTTAGAGGGCAAATCTGTAATATGCAGAGCTAAAGTTAGTTTCATTCTTGTCATCTCTTGCTGTACTTTTTCGGTAACAAGTGAAGATTCTTCCTCTATACGTTGTCTCATGTTTCTTCCCTTTGCCTGAAAGCACTCTACTAAACCTAATCAAAAGTTTTTGAAATTTCTTCATTAGTTATATCTTACAGTGCATTAGTTGGCAAAAAAGCAAACCACCCAAGTGCTGTATATGTAGTTGTCCTAAGCTGGATGTTATGAATTCAGTTTTGTCTGGTCATTATTTCTTTTTGTTATAGCTTCATTCCCTGATGTATTCATCAGAAAAGAGACTCCATTGATAATATTTGTAACATCTGCTGATGTAAATTTCATAGCCTCTACTGAAGAGGCTTTCAGGAAAATACATGAATTCTGGACTCATTAGCACTGTTGAACTTGGGGAGCATTCTTCTGTGTGTGCTCTGTCTCTGTGAGCATAGCTGCAAGAAATGATGCTTTGTCCCTATTTACTTATTTTCAAATAATTCAGTATGGAGCCCTCTCTCATACAGCTGAAGGGGCAGGTGGGAAAGGGAGTAAAGGAGTGAATTGCAGAGAAATGCAGTTTCCTTGTAACTGAGGTAAATTTTGAAACCTCAGTCTACTATGAGTCAGTGACTGAATTACTAGAGCAGGAAGTCTAAATTAATGTTTCTCTCTGCCTTGCTGGCTGAGGGGTTTTTTTTAACAGGTTAATCATCCTTTTTCTATCTTCAAATTTTGTTTTACTTGTATTATTTATCCTAGTGCTTATATATATATATATTTAAATTGATTAGGAGGCTAAATTGGTAATACTAATCTAGTAGGTTAGAGTGCAAACACATATGCTGAGTGTAGAAAAGCCTTTAGTAGCTTTTAAGATTGATTAGTTAGAATAAATAACCATTCTGTGATGTCCAGTAGCCAGAGAAGGTTTAACTACACAGCATTTTACTGTGGATAATTCATATGATTTAGCATTTAATAAATTGAACTTTTAGTCATGTTTAAAAGAGAAGCAAGAGTAATTTGTATGCATTGGCTACTGATTGTAAATTATAAATCTGTGGGATTGAGTTCAAATTTGTAATTGGTGGAAAAAAATCAGTAATTAACTGGGAGTGCAGAAACGATTTTCTATCAAAGCTGTCTTCCACAGAGAATTCTTCTAAAGCTGTTCATGATTATAAGGGTTATGATACATGGAAACACTATAATTTGTAAATAAATGTCAACATGGTATAATCTGGTTATAAAATGCTTTTAGAAATTAGAATGTTCTGATTGGGTAAAATAGTTGAATGCATAACTATCTGCTTAGAGCTGCATAAATCAGGTTCCACAAGGCAAGGATGCCTTGAGAACCAGGGTAGATGTGAGTTATGGACAGTAGGAGCAAAGCACACAAAGTACTTTCATTCTCTGTAGTTGTAGTCTGAAGGATGCCTACAGAAGCATAAACTTCATACTGCTGTAGTGCCCATATGCCTACAGTTCTTTGGGGGTTTTTGGGACAATTAAATTTAATATCATTAAACCTGATTTTTCAGTTGCAATTTATGTTTGTCTCTTTACGCATCTGTTCTAAATCTTTTGTGAAGTGTTTAGCACTTAGGAAAAGTGTGTGTGGGGATGTATTGGGTTTTTTCATTTTTTTAATAAATTCTTTAAAATTCACTCTCCTTTTCAACAGATTAAATAGGAATTAAACCTTTAGTTTTGTAAATCAGCTGCTTAAAAAGTTAGCAGATTAAAAATACAAGACAGGAAATATGCAGCTATGTCCAATTTCTTCTTTCACTCATGCTTTCATTTCCTACAGTGGGCAAATAAAGTGGCATCTAAATTAAAAGATATACTATTAAAAGTCTATATGAATTTCCTTGTAGAGACTCATCAGATTGGTGGCAGGCAGTCATTTGGTGTGTGGGGTTTTTTTGTTTTGTTTTTGGGTTTGTTTTGTTGGTTTTTTTTTCCTCTGGGGGACTGAGTAGGTGGTGGAAAGATTGGTGACCCAGCTCAGATAGAAAGTCTATATCAATATTTGATTTTTCACAGGTCTACTAGACATAGTGTTGAAAGAAAAATAATCTATGTCCCTGAGGGCTATCTGGGTACTGCTTTCTATTAAGTATTACTATTCTAACCTTATTGATCTGGATTTTTTCATCTGCCTCAGATTTTAAAGTCGAAAGGAAACCTTATGGTAAAAACAAACCTTTTCTTGTATTATCAAGCTTTTAAGAAATTTAGCTACATAACTTTGTTCTCCTCTTTGAAGTCCATATTTCTGTCTTCATTACTGTGAATTTTATAGAAATATCATTACAGATAGAGATATATAGAGCATATAATTACTGAAAATGTAAAAGTGTTGACAAGATATGTTTTAGTTGTATAGATTTGCATGAGGTCACGTATCAGAATCTGGTTGGTCTGTTGTGGGCAAATGAATAAACAACATTAAACTGTAATGAAAATTATAACTTTAGCAATTGGTTTCTTTATGAAGACAGGAATGTAGGAGGATTCCATTTCTTTATAGTCCTATGTTGTGCTGTATTAAAATTTCAAGTGAAGATGAATTGCTAGTGCAACAGTAAAATAATAACTCACATATCTAAATGTTCCAAGGACTGTAAGAACTTCAGCTCATCTTCATTTCTTTTCATTTTGCTTGAAAAGTGTAAAATATAGCCTTGCTGAAACTCTGTGAAAATCTATTACTATTATGGTAAATTTATTTTTACAGAAAAAATACTAAGAATGAGCATCTTCATGAAGATGCTGTGGTTATTTGAACAGCAGATGAAGAACCAAATGATTAATAAAAGTCAGCAGCAATTTCTTTTAAATTCAGTAGTACTTCTGAGGTAGGCAAGGTGACTTTCAGCAAAGGTTTATAATCTCTGCTCAGCCATGTGGTATTTGACTCAGTGCTAGAAACAGACCTACAAAATCAAAAAAGTCATGAATGGTGGAAAGCAAATGAACTTTCCCTCAGTTTTCTTGCTTTCTTGGTTCTTCTCCATAATTTTTCACTCCTGTATTTCTACACAGTGTTCCTAAAGGCTGAATTGACTGCCTTGTCTATCTCATCACTCTGAGAAGCCTGGGTGCAGGGGGAGAGCTTGAGGAGACAACAGGAATAAATGAGTAGTTAGGAGCAGAGAGTATTAGAGAAGCAAAAGGTATCTTTAAAGAAAAATACAAGAACGAAACTGCAGCTATAGGATATCACAATACCCAGAAAAGACATCTTGCTTAAGCCTCAAAAATAGCAGGTGATAAATTACAGATACATTTCAGATTAACATTACACACATACCTGGCAAGGATTTGTAATGTGTTCTTTCCTTACCTGAATCTACCCATGCTGCATCACTTTGAGCTACACAGACCAGGGGACTATACGTCATTTAAATCAGTCTTTGGACCACTTTGAATTTCTTAAACTAATTTATCCCTCTCTTCACATTCTTATACAGGAGATAAACATATGGGCTTTTTTTCCTGAAGCCTCTGAACATATTTTTTGAAGCAGAGTTGCAATCTAGTGTGGGCAAGTATTCACTGAATAAATGGGATTTGCACTGTTGTTTATTTATAGACTTTTATATGGCTCTCTTTGCAGTAGAAATGGTTGCAAATTAATACAATTTCACAGTGAGGTTTAATATAAGAAAATTGTATTCCCATTTTACAGAACCCAGTGCCTGAGAACAAGAATTTAAAAGTACCTAAATCTCCAGGAAATCATGTTCTATAGTGAATTTGTTTGAAAAAACACAGGTAAAATTAGGTGATGGTCTAGAAAAACCTTCGTTTTTTCAGTTGTTACATTGGCTTCCTGCAGAAGTACTTTCTACTTAAGGTTATATATCTAATTGTACTGTGCCTAGAAAGTACCATTCCACTAGGGACTTCTAGAAATACAGAAGGCAGATGCAGCAATCTGTGTCAGTCTTCCTCAGTTCAAAGAGTCACTTGAAATAAAATTGGGTTTTTTTTTCACTGCTTTTATTTGGGTTTTTAGCAAGACTACTGTATGAACATTGGCAAGATGGGATTAGAGGGAGAAATTATTTACAGTGTATTAAGATGGTCCCTTTTGCAGCTTTGCTGCTGTCAGTTTTGTTGGGCATGAAATTCATGGACAAAATGTTTAGTTCCAGATTTTTTTAAATGGTTTGTGGATTATTGTTATTATTATTATTATTGGGATAAAATATACCTTCTGTGATTTTTCAAAGAAGCTGAAAGAAAGAGTTACAGGATGAATCGGCTTAGTCATTTTATGAGGGCCACATCCACTAGAATATATATGTATCACTTGTGAACTTTTACAAATGTAGTTCTTTGTATAGCAACTCTGTGGGGGGGAAAAGTTCCTCCTTTAAAATAAATATATTAAACAATGTTCAGTCAATTAATATGATAGTTTACATTTTTCTAGACAAAACAAAGAACTCAAAGTTGTATTAATTCCCACTGTAACCAATCAATTAAAGAAAGAAAGTCATTTTAGGAAACCCAGCATAATAATAAGTAATAACTCTTACACCTGAAGTGAATGAGAAAAATTAACTTTTACTTTTAATTAAATATCATGCCAAGAGGTATTCAAGCCATTCTGACATATGTAGAAGATAGAATAATAAAGTACAGACCCAGTCTTAATCACTCTGCATTATTAAACATTCATATACTGTCATTAACAGTACCTGTTATAATCCATGTCATTTTGTGCCTTGCAAGTGAAGCACTCATCTCCTTTCAAATACTAATCACAAAAGCAGATGCTTAAGGTACTTGAATAACCCTTTTATTGCCATGCTTTGTACATGTGTTTTCAAAGTGAATCTGAATGAATCTTCAGTGACAGTGAGGAATATTATAAAAACCATATTATGCCTGGCTGTGATGTGGAGAACATCTCCATTTATATTTTAGGCTGATTCAAATACTAAATTCCAATTTGGAACCATCTCACAAGCACATTTTGCCTAGTATTTGCCAAGGTCTCTAGAAAGGGGTGATTTACAGTCCTGCACGATATCTTTTTTTAAATAGTTTTTTTTTTTTAATCACTTGAAAATTGAGGTTGCAATGTACTGTCACATTTTCCATCAGTGAACTGGAGTTGGTACACTGCTTTTCTGGTGTGAGCGAAACAGTAAAAGTTGTCAAATTTCCCAGTTGCCATAAATAAAATAAGTCACTTTGTAATAGAGATGAGATGATGTCCTGCTCTTCAGACTACATAAACCTTATTGTCTGTATGTAGGGATTCTAACAGAATAGTATTTTTTCTTACCTTTCCCTCTGAGATGTTAAATCATTTAACATCATTGTCCTATTATACCTCTTTGAGGTATGTAATTGTCCCCTTGTTAGATTTCGTTAGATTCAGAACAGAGAGTGTGCAGTTAAATACAAATCTGGGCAATTTGAAATACTGGTGTTAATGTGGTCTCAATCATTATGCCTCTACTTAAATCTCCTACTGTAATTTTTTAAGGATTGTGGAAGATAAATGGTTTTCATTTTTAATGTATTTATTCATTTTACTAACTTCCATTGCTGTCTTAACACACTCATGCTTAAGAACAGAAATTACACGTGTAAATACTAAGATACAGAAAAAGACTTCAGAAGTTCACTATATTAGAAAAATGGAAAATGGAGATCGTTATTTTTCATTTATGTCGTAATGGTAGTAGATTTATGCATACTAATACCAGACAAATCATAATAACAGGAGCTAAGTCATTTTTGAGGCAGAAGTGTATGAATTACTTTTTTTAGTTGACAGTTTCACTGTAGGTGACTTGAGCAAGGTCACAAAGACACATCAGTACTTTCTAACTCCCAGAATGTGTTAAATGACCGTAAAACACCCTGCCCTTCACTGTGAGCATATCTTAGATTTCAGCATAGAAATTTATGATTCACTACTTGTAGAAGATACTGCTTTAGTTTTAAGACTTGGTATGAATGTGGTTTTGCCCAGTGCCATACCGAAATGTGAAGGTTAGAAAGGTTCCTTAATACTAGAGAAAGACTGGATTTTTTTCCTTTGGTTTTTGTTTCCAATTCCTTATATTTTTTTATCCACATTTAGATTCAGCACTGGAAAAGAGTACTGCCATACGTCATTGTCTACCTGTGGATAAGCTCAAGAGATACTCTGAGAAACCACTTCTGAAATTCTTCCTTCATTTTTGTCCTCAGCCTTCTTTGCAGCTTCATTAATTTTGGACATGATCACAATGAAATAAAATGTACCATGAGCATATTGTAGATCTATGTCAACATCAGGCTGATTCCTAAGAGAAGTGAAAGACGTGAAGTTCCCCATAATTTATGAAATTGGTAGCTGGTGTAGGAGAGAGGTTGCTTTTGAAAGAAAAGCAGATAGAACTCAGCTGTCAGTCTAATCCATAGCAATAATACATTAACTATCATGCATTTAGTTTTGAAAGGTAGAAGATTGCACAGTTTCTTGTCCATCAAAGTTGTCTTGGGAGTTAGAGATATTGTAAGTATAACAGGCTGGTATGTAAACATAACAGACAGACATAAAAAAAGTGTCTTTGTGAGTTCTGCTGCTTGAAAAATACTTTCTTAATATTCAGTCATCCACACCATTTTTAATCTGTTTTGTTGAGTACCTCATTGGCATAATAATCTCTGATAAGCAATGCTTTTGATTTTTATTTTAGTGTGTTCAACCTTCCAGCTCTTGCCATCTTGAGCAATGACTGTTTAAGTTCTTTCTTGACATCTTCATAGTTCCTATTCTTCACCACTTGATCTCCAAAATGACTATGTCTTTTTGAATAGTCCCAGCATTTTTCCCAAAATTTTGGTCTTTTCTTCAGATAGAAGTAGCTGTCATTTGGAGGTTTCTTGTGGCTCCTCATTCTGAATTTTTTTTTCTTTTCCATTTTAATCAGTGCTGTTGTTTTCAGCTCTTCCTTGGTTAGCCTGAAAAGATGGATTCATTCATGAATCTTTTTTTTTTCAGTAACCTCCTACACAGAATAAACATTCCACTGTCATCTCATAATGTCAAATCCGTCATGGCTCCCATGTCTAAATAGGGCAAGTTTAGGAGAAATGGGCCTTCTTTTGGATTCCTGAACCATTTACACTATCTGCTGTTGTTACAGCTGCCCTAGACAAACAAGAAATGTGAAAGGCTTTTACTTGCCCAGCTATGGTAAGTATTACAGAGGGCAGATGGATGCCATCACCAAATATTTATCCCTCTGCTTAACATGCAACATCCCTGTCATCTGCATGTATATGTAATTTATTCCCCTTTGTGTGCCTGATCAGTTTAACAATGCAGGCAATATTTGTGGTTTTGATCTCAGTTACTGAGGCAAAATTTTTTTTCAAGATATAGTGTGAAGAAGAGGTTTAGCAAACTGTACATTTATCACTTACTGAAAACTACTTGAAACTTTCAGCTCTTGGGGCAAAAGTGTTTTGCTCATGTAAACTTCATCTCTGCTAGCCTATTTTACATATAGTTGTACTGCTAGTTCCTTCTAAGATTTGACAGGTTCTCTCTGTAAAGTTGAAATGTTCAATATGTTCAAGACATACTGCAAAAGTGAAGAGCTAAAGCAAAGAGCTATTTTAGCAAGTCCTTGACAATCACAGCTTTGTTTCAGATAACATGCTCCTTTTTTTCCCCCTGAATTTTGTTTTTCCTTTCAAACAAACTGCTCTCTTTTGGTCAGTTCCTTGTACAAGTCTAACAATAAGCAACTGCTAATGGTTACACAACTTCTCCACCTCAAATACTCCTATGATTCTCTGTGATTCCTTTTATATAAATCTTGATAATCAGGAACCTGTAGTATGATTATAGTCCCTGTCCTGAACCCTTTGAAATCTGTAGTAGGCCTTTTGTTGTTGTTGTTCGTTTTGTTTCAGAGGCACCAAATTTGTCTTCTTACCTGCCAGATTATTTGGCCTATGCAAAAGGCATCCATCAAGACGTCTTAAAAGACTATGATTGGCAGTCTTTTGTGCATTCTATTGAGCACTGGTAGGTACATTATTGAATCAGCCCAGGTTATCCACAGAGAATCCACTTTTCTGTACCAGTGAATTTGTAAGGATGGATCATTTAGTAAAAGTAATTAAATTACAGCAGGCAACATCTTCTCTAAATATTAATACTGTTGCATGGTAGGTAAGCAAAAAAATCTTGGACAATTGGATTGATGCTAATATAAAATCAAAAATGGTTTTTGAAAACAACATTTAGTATGTATCATGGGATTGAAGTTTAGTATGTAATATATTTTTAAAAGCGAGCATGTTTTATGTTTTTCTCAAATGGTCAATTCTGCTTACAGAACTGAGTCTATCTCTTGTGGGTTTTTTCTCCCCAACATTTAGAAAAATCAAAATGATTAATAAAATTGCAAAGTAATGTTTATGTTGCATGGAAGTACATTTACTAGCAGGGAGCATTTTTAAGAAAAGCAGAATTTACTTGTCCGGGTTTTAATTTGGAACTTGAAATTGCAGGTGTTTGTATCAACATCTTGATTGTAGAATTGCAGTTTATCCTGACAGAGGACAGAAACATTGTCATTGTAACCTTTGTGTACAGTTAACAAACTGACCTCTATGCTAAACATACACAATGAAAATCTGTTGAGATTTAAGGATAAGAACCAATCACTGAAATGACATGTAAAATAATTTCAAATAACTAATGATCAAAAAGATAACTTAATCTTTCTTGGGCAGTTTGTAAGCAGAAAATTAATTAATTCTGTTGGATAAATATAGCTGGTTAATAATTATTAGCTGTGCTAAAGGACTGAAGAATTTAGGTGAAATTTGCTTCAGCAAAATCATAGCTTTGGATCTTCAGGCATAGCTGAGGTACACTGGTTTTAAAACTTCCAGGCAAAGTTGAATTAGAGCTGTTTTGTAGTTCCATTCTTATGGAAAGATAAAGTTTGTAAAGCTCCAGGTACTGTTGACTGTTCCTAGCCTTGAAGGGTGTTCATGATGCTTTGAGTAAGTCCTATGAACCTCCACAGCAGAAAAACATTGTTCTTTTCTTTTTTGGGGGCAGTTATATAATCTGGGCGCAAGAAAAAAGAGAGGGATGTTGATACAATCCATGTGCAGTTTTGCAGCACAGGCATAACTTTACCCAAACTCTCTTACCCAAAGCTAATTCTCTGTTTCTCAGCTCAAGATCTTTACTGCACTCTATTACCACAGCAGCAAGGAACAAGCAACAAGTAAAAAGGGTTTGGGAAATTGGAGCCTGTTTTCATCACTGTGCCTTTTTTTTTTTTTTTTTTTTTTTTTTTTAAGTTGGTAAATGAAGCAACAAAGAAATTAACAGAGGACTTCTCCTGAAACTCTGTCATTTTCATCTCCAGGAACATTTTTTATTTCAAAGATAATTTAGTACAAAGCTGGATTATTGATGACAATTCTCTATAAACATGAGCTTTTAAGATCAGGATGGACAACTGTTTAGACCTTCATGGCTGGGAATGGTGCCATTACTACCCACAGCCGATGCACATACATGGCGATTTGGCTGTGTACCTCATACCATCTGTTCAGATGGCATTTTGCCTGTTCACAAATTAGCTAGACCTGTGCCAAGAGCAATTGCTCTAGATGGTTACACTGCAAAACACTGCAAGTAGTTCCTATTTTGTATGAAGTCTCTCTTTTGGACACCACTTTAGCACTTTGTTATATCCTGTGGACATACCTGTATACTGCAGTGATTAGAAACAGAAAAGATTATGTGCTCATCCTAACTCTTTCTACTGCTGAAGCTACCTTTTCTAAACCCTCAGAAGGGAAAACTAAGTACATGTCAATTGAGTTGAATGTTTCTCTTTGTTTTCTATCTGAAAAATGTTCATTCATTACAAGTTGGCAAGAGCTAATCAAAAGCTCACAGAAGTTAATAGGAATATTTGCATTGATGTAAGTAAAGAGTTGTAAATTATATTTAAGTTTGCTTGCTAGTAAACCAAGGCAAGTCATCTGACAGTGGCTTCTCATGGTCAGTTGATTGATTTCTGGAATTGCTTCTGAGAGGAGTAACAGGTTATAGGATTAAATTCAGCTGAGATATACAGTAACTAAAAGTTATCACCAAGTGACATTTATACAACCTATAGAATAATTTTGCTGAGTCCTCTCTATTGAATAGATATCCATGTTATACAATTGGCACATTTGTTGACAGCCTCAACTGTGAACCATGGAAGTGAACTTATTGCTTGCCAGCAGAAGCAGCTCCTGTAGGTAAAAGCCAAAGGATATTGGCAAGGAAACCTAAGCTCAGTGGATAAATATAGGACTTTATGTAAAAAATGCTGTCATCCTGCCAGTTTTCGTAGCCACTAAAATAATTTTAAAATCAAAATAATATTTTTGTTTCTAACAAGATGTACAATATAGAATTCAGAGTATGTGCAACTGTAAAGCAATTATTTGCCCGTTTGTCTTTGAGTATAATTAACTGTAGGAGTATTGTTTCTTTCCTTCTGTGGACTTCTCCCTGTGCATGAATGTCACTTCTCAGTTTGAGCATGCTTAGTTGAATCAGGATGACATCATTTATGTGGGTGAGTTTCCATATATTGGTTAGTGGGAGATATGATATTTTGCTGGTTATAATCTAGAAATGTTGCCAAAGCCCTTCATCTTAGTTTCACATAAGTAATACTGACTAGGTTTTGATTCCTGGAGAAAACCCAATGGGAAAGAGCTGGGTAGACCTCAAAAAGGAAACCAAAGAGATCAGAAGTCAGATCTGTTTGGAGTGCAGAATGTAGTTTGCTTGTAATTTGGGTGAGTATTTTCTTGTTTGCACAAACCACTATAAAGATAAGATCAAGACAAGATAAAGTCCTTGTTTAGAAGAACCTACAAGGTACATTTAAGTTTATTAAAAATTTTATATTATGCAGCTCCTGTGTTGTGAGGTGATGCATAAAGCTGATGACCAGAATCCTAACCACCTGAATATCTGAAAAAAATTTTCTTTTCTCGTTAATTTAAAAGAGGCTATTGTTTGACTGCTGTTATTTCTTCCTGAAATTTTCACTCACAGAGCAGTTGATGCTTGTTACCATGATTCAAACCATTTGGTTCCATTACTCATAACAGCTGAAATGTTGTCTAAGGACTGTATCAGTTTTGAAGAATGTAGAGAATACTTTAGAAGGTCTGTTACTGTGCATTCACACTACACTGATACAACCTTTTATCCCATTTTAGTATGTCTAGCAAGCAGCATTGCATGTTCCATGTTCTAATAAGGGTTAATAATTCAAATTTTGTTCAGTGAAAACAGGTGACAAAAACTGTAGAGCTGAAAAAGATAACCAGTAATGATTTTGTAAGTTGACACATTCGGTAGTTTCCTGTTTATCTGTAGGAAAGATGGTTAATACTGAAATCTATTTGTTCACACTGAAGCTTTGTGGTGGTACAACTGTCTCCCCTGCACTGGCTGCACAGAATAAGCTGCAGAACTGGCAGGACATACCTGTACACTGCAGCAGTACCATTAGGCTAAAAATCAAGATTTTACATTTACTTGCTTTTTCACAGTAGAAAATTGTCTTCTTGTGGGAATGGTGGAGCTTCACTCTTCCATGTGGCATAAACATACTAGCAATTTGATGAGCAAAATAAAAGCTGATAAATTCTCACAGGTCTAGTGTGCTCTGCATTCTCAGTTGAAAATTGGACATAGCTGAATACTGAGTGAGCCTTTAGCTGAGGCATTCTGAAGTAATTTGAATAGCAGTATTCTTCAAAAATCCCTGAAACATTGGGAACTGTTTTGTTTTACTTCCATGCAAATGAATGGGAATTTTCCTTTCACTTCACTGGGAGTAGAGTTGAACATTTCTTGAGTTGACCAGCACAAAGTAACATTTATAAGCAGAAAAAGGAGAGATTTTTCTTTCAGCTCCAACAAGTTCATTTTTAAAAGCCACTTTGCTGTAACCATGTAAACCTACGTAACCCTACAGTTTGTTAACACTGAACTTTAATGAGTCCTGATAAGAAGCCAGTCAGTGGATATCCATTTAGCTACTGATCTGAACTCCAGCTGATTGTCCTAGCAGCTGTGTGACTTCATTACCATTAGAAAGGCATATAGCCAAGCCAGCTGGAATCCAAAGAGGCTACTCAATTCACATAGCATGTCAGTTTTTTGGTTTACGTATCAGAATTACAAATGACCAAAAAAACCAACTGAACAACAACAACAACAAAAAAACCTACAAAAAAGATTCTTTATAAACATACAGTGCGAGTCAAAGTTTCAAAGCATTATTATACCAAGTTGAGGCTATTTTGTCATACAGATGTTGTTTTTTTCATGCCATGTTATAGCTGTTAATATCTCTTTAATGAAAACTAGACAGAGCATTGGCACTTTTGGCTATAAACACAGATCTATCCTATAATTCCTCATTTCTTAGTTAAGAAAACAACATTTGTTGTCCTCTGTACTAGTGTTTTGAAAACACATTATTAGCTTCTTTTACTGTTACCAGCAAATAAAGGCTGGTACTCTTGGACAATAGAGGTTTGTGAAGAACACCCCAAACCTGTTGTAATTAATACTATTTAGCTGCTAGTGACAATATTGCTGAGGAATGGTTCTACTGCTGGCTGTGGATATTTTTTTAAAGCATAGAATGGTACAAAAGCCTTAACATCGGCTTGTACATACAGCAGACAATGATTTCCTGCTAAAAAAAAAAAAAAAAAAAAAAAGGCAAAAAATACAAGGGAAGCAAATTGTAGTTTACAAGAAGGGAATGAAGGAAGACCTATAAAACTACTGAACTGTTTTTAGATGGGTGCAGACTCACTTGAATACTGTGTGCAGTTTTGAACCCCACGATTTAAGAAGATTGGGTGCTTACGTGCATCCAGAGAAGGAGAGCAAAGCTGGTGCAAGGGCTGGAAGGCATGTGCTGTGAACACCAGCTAAGGACACTGCCTTTATCTAGGTTTGCAAAAAAGAAACCAAGCAGTGACCTCATTCCTCTCTATTGCTTTTCAATGAAGGGGAGGTGGAGAGAGGGATGCTCATCTCTTCTCCCTGGTATACCATGATAGGATCCATGGTGAAAAGCTAAGTCACAGGTGTGTTAAACTGAACATAAGGAAACATTTGTGTAAGGAAAGAGCAGTCAAACCCTGGAACAGGCTTCCTAGTGAGAGAGATGGTTGGAATCCCTGTGCTTGTCACTGTTTAAGAGGAATTTGGACAAGGCCCATAGTAGCATGCTTTAACTTTTGGTCACACCTGAAGGGTTCAGGCAGTTGGTCTAGGAGACCATTGCAAGTGCCTTCCAACTGTTTAGTTCTACTATTCTAAATGTCCCAGGAACTATTTTCCTAAGCTAGTGCCTTAAGAAAACTTTTATTAATGAATGTATTATATTCAGGCAAATGAAGAGGAAATAATTATATTCTTGAAACTTAGGGAAATATCCTTGTGGAACCAGAATGGGTAAATCTTGTAAGTCAAGAAATGTTACTCCTACTTCATCTTTAAATTCTTTTTCCATGTACTGTGAAAGTAATCCATGCAAAATGGACCAGAAGGAATTTCTGAATTCATTCCTTCCTTGTTAATCACCATATCAGTCTGCTCTGTTTCTTGCATGCTTCCATCAGAACAATTACGTAGGCTAAATTCCATTGGTATAGAAAGCAGGTGATGTGGTCTATGTAATCATGGGTTAGAAGGAGAGGGTTGGTGGTGAATGCTCTCTGTTTCTTCCAATATGAAAACTGACAGGCACCAAATGAAGCTACTGGATTCCAGTTTCAAGGCAAACAAAGGAAAGTATTTCTCTACACTTCATGTAATTAAACTGCAGTACTCTAAAGATGCTTGCAGTTCATTGGATCAAGAGACCATGAAATTTGTGGAAGGGACATTTGGTAAGAACCATTCAGCAGAGACCTCTGGCTTTCAGAGAATATTTCAGTTTAGAAGAATCCTCTAGAGATCCTCGGACAAACATCCTACTTGTAACAATGTCTGATCAGATCACTTTCCTTAGAGACTTCTCTAATTGAAGCTTGAACACCTTCAAGAATGGAGATCCCACAACTTGTCTGGGGAGTGTTTGACTTGTTTCTTTTTGCCTTTCATCCTATGGTGTGCACCTCTTACAAGAGTCCATGTATCTTTTCTGCATCATGGAACTGTAAACAGCAGTAAAGTCTTCTGTCACCAGCTTTCTGTGAGACTGAACAAGTTGCTTCAGATTCTGCTCAAGTGGTGTGTGCTTCAGTCGCTGAGCAGCCTGCTGTCCCTCTGTTGAATTATATTATGGTATCACAGAATCTCAGGATTGGTCAGATTGGAAGGGACAGTAGTGTTATCTGGTCCAACCCAGAGCACAAGATGGTGGCCAGATGGCTTTGAGTATCTGCAGTGAGGGAGACTCTACATGCTCCCTAGCCTGTCTGTTCCAGTGCAAGGTCACAGTAAAGTTTGCCTTCACAATAAAGAAGTTCTTCCTCATATTAAGGTGGAACTTCCTGTGTATCAGTTTCTGCCCATCACCTCTTGTCCTATTGCTTGGCACCATGAGGAAGAGCCTGGATCCATCATCTTGATACCTTCCCTTCAAATACTTAGAGATGTGGTGTGTCCATGTCCATATCTTTCCAGTATTGGGAAGCCCAGGACCAAAGAGTGCTCTAAATGTGGTATCCCAAGTGGTGAACAGAGAGCAAGGGTCCCTGTCATGTGCATGGATGGCGGATACAGGCATTCTGATGGAGCACACGATGCTGTTTGCTTTCTTTGCTGTAGGGGTGCGCTGGTGACTCATGTTCACATTACAGTCCACAAGGACCATTGCAGATCTGCTTTTCTGCAGATCTGTTTGACACTCAGCACCAGCTTCTATGGTAGCCTTATTCCACCCAGATGCAAGTCTTTGCATTTACTTTTGTTGAAATTCAGGAGTTTTCTGTCAGCTCAGTTTTTTAGCAGAAAGAGATTTGGGGAGCCTGAGAGAGGATACTGGGTAAGTACCACTTGAGGCTTACCTTTCGAAAGTTTGCAATTAAGAACCCACTTTTAAACCAAGCAGAAAACAGGACACTGGACTAGATGGAGTTATTGTATAAGCTCTGCTAAGATTTCTTAAAGACTAGATGTAAGTACCTCCTTGCAGGTCTCTGGCTTCCAAGCCAGTGGTGGAACTTTCCTGAATGCTCCAGTGAAGAGGACATAGTGGTATGGCCAGATATAGTTGAATCATAAAACATGGGATTTTGAGTCAAGTTTTGAACGAACTGATTATATGGAAGTTTGGGTATAGATTTGGGATTTGGGTTCTACTCTATGTCTAAGACTCTGAAAGCTAGGTATTTTAGATTCTTGATGTCATTTAAGTATACCTCAAAGAAAACAATATTTCAGAGATCTTTAAAGCAGAAAATTTAATGAGGCTTGCATGGGCATTTAAAAACAAATCAGTTTGTCAACAGCTTCACTTTCAGCTCTGAACTGTATCCTTGGATAGTCTGTTTGTGCTTTTTAGATAATCTTATAATTTCCTTTGGAGTCTGAGAAGTTTCACTATTTTCAAATTTGTTTCTTGAGATAGATATAAATATAAATTGACACATATTTTTTTTTGTTTGTATGGATTTTTTTTGTTTGTTTAATATACACTACAGGAGTAGTCGAGGAGTAGAAGGAAGGTTTCTAGTGCCTGAAATGAATGTCTTCTCCCATCATACAAGAAACAACATGACCAACCAACCAAACCCCCTCTCAAAAAAAAAAAAAAAAAAAAAAAAAAAAAAGAAGACAAATAACTTCACCCAAGCCCCCAAAACCATGAAAGAATGTGATAGTTCAGCTGTGCAGTTCAACCTAAACCACATTTATAGGAAACTTGATTTCCAGAAGGTTTTTATTAATGAGACACATTTAAACATATGATTCAGTCCATTCATTGTCAAAACTGTTATTTGAGCATTAGCTGTGAATGTATTTAAATAATTAAATTATTACTTTGTCAATAGCTTTGTTTGTAAACTCATGGAATTTTTTTTTCTTGAAGTAAAATTTGAGAACCAGACTTTTGGTCAAAGCAAGAAGAAAAGCACTTTACAAAATGCTATTGGTATGACAAAAGTGCCTCCCCCAGTAACTCATATCTATTTTGTGCTAGTACATTGACCATCACAGGAATGAAATTATCTTTATCATTAAAGGGTTAAGTTTTGGTATATGACTGCATCTACAAAAGAAGGTAAAAGGGACATCCAGGAAACTCTGGAATCATACTTTGCACTAAACAGAACGATTGCATAGTTGCTCAGAAGTTTGTAAAGTAGATATGCTTAAAGGCACCTATTGTTTCATCCGTGCCAGTTGTAGTTAAAAAAAGACTTTCATGGAAATACTCTAAATAAAAATAATTACTTTTCTATTCTAATTTTTTCCTGCATATTATGCCTCCCAAGTTGATTGATATTAGACTTTGCAAAAAATTTGTTTATTGTAGACTGTTTTTCTTAAAGATGAAATTTGAAAAATGCTGTTTCAAAAGGAGAAAAAAAAGAGAAGGTATTAGGTTAAATATTAATTTTAATGTCTACAATAATGAGTACATATGCTATTTAAGGAAGTCATTATTCCACTGTGCAGTCAACAAGAGTATTGATTAGAATTAATTCAGTACAAAAAGTCTCCAGTCATTTTTAACATAAGTTTTTCCTCTTTAACAGTACCCTGAAGCTTGTCTTTTTCGTGGTCAATTTAGCAACAAATTTGCAATTAATCATTTGTTGATTGCAATGAATGGTCTGTCGATAATATGCAGCTTACATTGCTAAAAGGCTTATACAGAGCTTTATTGTTTTCCTTTTGTCTTGGGAACACTTTGTCTAGCTGTGTTTCCTAGAATGGATTTTGAATAGATATTTTGAAGCAACTCATGCCAATTTTAAAGAGACACTACGGACTGCTCTGAGAGTATTAATCAAGATATGCCCTAACTTTTCTCTGGCATTACAATATTTGGACATCTGTTCTGACTCCTTACATGTGAAGTAGGACACATTGGCATAAATGAAGGGTTTCATTATCTTAAATGTCATAACATTTGTTTGAATTATTTTGTGTAGGTTTTAAATGCTGAAATTGTAATCTTGGGTTTTTTATAGATTTCTTTGTCCTTTCAAAAGACTATAAAAATTGAAGCCTTTTAAAATTCCATCCGTAATTCTGAAAGCATAATTTACAATTTGTGCAATAACACTGAAATTGATGTAGATGATAGTTTAATAATTTCGAACAGTGTAAGTATTTTTACTAGAAGAAATCTAAGGAAAAAATGCTTTTTATTCCAGAAACAGAATTGTTGTAACAGATAATATATAGACAAAGGCCATTATGAAATGCCTCATAGAGGAGTGTTGACATAGATTAATTTATTTGGAAAGTAATGGCAGTTTGAATGGCAATTTTAATTCTATCAGAAGGAAACTGAGGTTAGCTCAGTTGCTTAGAGCATGGTGCTCATAATGCCAAGGTTGTTGGTTCTATTCCTGTATGGCTCATTCACTTTAAAGATGGACTTGAAGATCCTTGTGGATCCCTTCCAAATCAGAATATTCTGTGATTGTGATTCTGAAATGTATGTTAGATCCGTTGTCCTTAAGAGAGTGTCTCAATAGTATATTTCTTCTGGCTAGGAAGTGGCTTTGAATACAATGTACATAATTGAAACTAAAAGAAAGATTAATTCTGGTTCCAGGCTTTTGTATATGTTTGGAAACATTTTGTTTGCACTGATCTTTAAATTGCATATGTTTTTAATAGGTTTTGATTGTTCATTAGCAAAAAAAAGCCTAGTAGTGAAAGTAGGATTTAAATGATTTACATTGCCCTTATTAATACTATTATTATACAAAATAGTTGCAAACATTAAGATAATCTTACTCTGAGATAATATCTGATGTCATATGGATGTGATATTTATGCTTGAGTAAAAGTTAATATTAACAACATTTGTCTTGGCTAACATTATAAGGATTACTTATTACAAACATCAGCAAGACAAGTGTCTGCTTACTGTGCAGCAAATTTGGGAATTCTAGCTTGTCATTTAGTATTGATTACATTATTTAAGTAGTTGAGCAAAGCAGCACTTTACAAACAGGTGCTCTTTGATTTGCAAATTTTTAAAAATCCAGGAGCAGCTTTCAGCATACTGCATTGTTGTTTTTTAAGGTAAAAAATTGAAAGGTGATTTGACTATGCTTTCAGTGAGACCAAAGATTTTTTTTTTTACATCTTCTTTCTCATGAAGCAAATTGATTTATTGTCAAAAAACAATGTTGTTCTCCATCTGTAAAATATATTTATAGCATAACTATATAAAATGTATTTATAGCATAATTTATTGCATATTAAATATAGCATATTTTATTCTAGCCTAGAGTTCAGAGAAATTGTCATATGCATGTTGGTTGCAGTGAAAATTTCTGGACCTAACTTTGACTATATGGTTTGGTTTAGTTTTGTCCTGAACTTAGTCTGCTTGTCCTGCCTCTGTACTGCAGGTGTCTGCACCCTTAGTTTGGTCACTTGGGGAATAACTTTGTACAGTAGATCATTAATTTGGGGAATTGTACCCTAGTATTTAGTGTAAACATTTTAGCCTTCTAGAAAACCTCATATGTGTTGGAGATCCTGAGTAAATGGGTCTTATGCAAAGAGTTTTTATGCAGATATAGAATCCTCCCAAACAATTTGAGGCTGAGAATAGGATCCTGGTATAATATATTCAAAGCTACCATGAAAGCCCTAAGTTGCTAAACAACCATGACGCACTGAGTCTGTCCAGATGGTTAGGCAAAAAGCATTATGCAAGTGCACTCTTGGGAGGGGGAATTTTTTTGCTAGAAAATGTAAGGAATTTCTCAGTTTCACTACACTACTCTTGACTTCTTCACTAGTCTTTTGCAAATTTGGATCCTTGGGAATGTGAAAAGGCAGAAGAAGCATGTATTTGACCCTCTGTGAAGGATTAATTTGAAAGCAATTGGAACATTTTTATTTCTTGGGTTCAAAATTCTGTACATGTTAAGTCATAACAAAGGGCTTTAATGCAATTTCCTGGGTTTCAAACCACATCAATAATGATATTTTTTTATTTTGCTGTGGGATTGCTTAATAGTGGAACAGTTTCACATAAACCAAGAGTGAAATACATAATACAGTGAAATACATGGCAGTTTCTAAAGTTGCTGTGTGTTTTTTCTCTTTTCAGTGGAAATAATTTTTAACTCTGTTGATTTTGTTAAAAAAAAGTTTAAAATTCTCAATTATTAGTGTATTTAGTACAATAAAGAACAAGTTTTTTGTTGTCCCTGAGTATCAATACTCTGATAATAACCTGTAACTTATTCCATTTATTGCACATAATAGAACCTCTCTGTGGAGTAAATAAATATATTTGACATCAAAGCCTTTTAATGTCTAGAATCTAAAAAAATAGTTACTGCATAAACTTCGTATGTGCTCTGGGTAGATCATCACTGTAAAACATTTTGCATATCTAAATTATTTATTCAAAGCAGCTATAGAAAAAGCTTGATTTGTTTTGGAAGGAAAATATATGTGAATTAATTTTGTAAAATTTGAATTCATCTTCCACAAACACATGTTCCTATTTGGACATATTTTAACACTTTTCCATATATCCAAATATTAAGGCCAGAAAGAGCTTTTCATTCACTAAGCTATAGCATGTTTAGGGGTTTTTTTAATGCAGGTTCTTATTATTCATAGAGAATTTTTTTTAGTCCCTAAATGCTCAGTAAAATGGCATCTAGATCAAATTTTTAGTCTATTTCATGTTTTAGATAGCTGTTACTGCAAAGTCTGGGCTTTATTTAACTTGAGAGCTGCTGATATCAAACACTGTTCATATGAGCTAATTATATTAAGTCACTGAGTTGACTTATTTCAGAGAATATTAACCCCGTGTTTTTCATGAGAATACTGGTCATTGACATGTAGCATGTGATTCGGTTTTGCACTTTGAAAAATAATCTGACCACTTTTACTGTATATGAAAACAAGTATGCATTCACCTTTTTAAGTTAAAAATTTGATTAATGGTAGCAGTAAAACCAGTATGTGATCAAGATGATCTCCTAGGGTGCAATCTCTTCCATCTAATATTATTATGAGCAATTTAATTTATTTCTGCAGTACCTTTCCAGAGAAACCACTCTGGTGGGAGTAAACTTGGCGTGAGTAGCTCATATGAATCTAGCTCTTTCTTGGAGGCTTCTTTGTTGGCCAGTTATTTTCAGACTTACTGTTAAATAGGTTTGTCTCAGTTTGATATATAACTCTTCTGCCATTTTGGTATTGTTGCCTTCCCACAGCTGCCTCACACTTCGACAGATCCTTAGGGTCTGAACTGGATCTCGGGTGCTTACTGGTGCAAGGAGGTGGCCGATGTTGGTAGAGGGGAAAGGAGGGAGTAAGCTTGAAGGAACCTCCCCAAAGGCAGGAATTAGAAACCTTATACACCTTAGCAAGAAAATAAATGAGAAGGATTCAGAAAATATTTTGATTGATGCAACACAAGAGCAAATGCAGATATTAAACAAAAGTTAAGAAAGTTGCTTCTGGACCTTTGAGACAGAACAAACAGGCTATGTGAAAGATATAAGGGAGAGGATCTTGAAAAGTTTGTTGTAAATCAGCAGAGAGAGAGTGAATGTCTGTAGATAAATAATCCAACATCTAGCCCTAATTTATGAGTATGTTAGGGAGTTTTTATAAATTAATATTTGTTTGTCCAATAGGAAAGATAATAAATAATATTGTAATGCAAAAATTTAAATTTCAAATAGAAAACATAATGAATGAGGAAAACAGTGACCTTTTTCAATTAAGAGAAAAATATTCTTTCAGAGTGTAAATCAATGAGAGATGTTTTAGTGGTTTGCATATTTCTTACAAAAATAAATACCTGCTATGGAAACAAATGAATAGCATAAATATGTATTAAAATTATAAGACTCTGTTGCCAAGGCTTTGACTAACAAGTTATGGAAAGTTGCTAAGGAGAAGTCAGGTGAACATTTATTATTTGATTCCTATCAAGCAAATGAGTGTATAAAATGGGTGGTGATACAAGATTTGGCTTGAACCCCATCAAGGATTTCAGAGAACTGCTTAAGATGCTGCATTTCAGGCATACCTTCATAAATATATGAAGCTAGGTGTGCTCAGTTTCTTGTATGATTAATAACAAAAGATCTTGAAATGACAATTCAGAACAGAAACATGTAGACCTGCCTTTTGGGAGAGTCTTTCCAAAGAGCTTTCTTCTAGTTCCTCAGCATACTGGGAGGATGGGGAAATCACCCTGACAGTTTAGGCACCTACATTAAGGGCCTGCATTCAGCCCCTGAGAATGCTACTCTAATGCAAACTTAATCAGTGTTCAGAATAAAAATACTCAAAGGGATTTATGTTTACTTGGAGTTTTTGGGGAGATTTTGGGGGGGTGTTTTGGGTTTTTATTATGAGTGTTTGAAAAATCATATTAGAGTATAATTTTTCAAGACACTATACAAGCAGTTAT
The DNA here is from genome assembly GCF_965231275.1 of Zosterops lateralis. Taxonomy (NCBI): domain Eukaryota; kingdom Metazoa; phylum Chordata; class Aves; order Passeriformes; family Zosteropidae; genus Zosterops; species Zosterops lateralis. The sequence continues at coordinate 29,746,708 of NC_139762.1, read as the reverse complement.
TCTTTATCCCAAAATTGCTTTTTCCCCCTAAGTTCTAATATGATGATGCCAATTAGTATTTCATCAAAGAAATGCTTAGTAATTGAGTAAATCACTCACTTTTCTCTCCTAAGAACTGCCAAAGTGCTGGGCATGAAAGTCTATGCATTCATTTCAAGCTAGACAGGCTTTTAATGTAAACTTTGTTTCTGTGCTTTTTATTGAAGACACCTGTGAGCCATTTCTGTGTTCCTCTGAAGAACATCTAAAGCAAGGACCAATTGCATTGCATAGTGTTGCCTATAATGACTTTCAGCTTAAACTGTGTCCTTGATTGTGTTCTGCTCAAACTCATTTTGCAAGATAATTTGGGGGGATTTCAGCATAGTTCTCCATCAGCAGTTATCAGAAATGCTACTAAAAGTTTACCACAGAGATCTTTTTAATATACAAGATATTTAATACACTGTCTATATGGCTATGTTGGCTAATTGCCATGTGATCACTTTTCTCCTTCTCTTTTTAGTGACCACATAAACACTTAGCACGGACCTAGAAGAACTCTTCTCTAGTTACAGTAAATTTAGGGTGACCAAATATAAATAAGGGAAGATGTAGCACAGTGTATCCTCAGCAGAGATCATCTTACAGTGTACATGTCCTCTGCATTGCATTGAGTCCTGGGGCACGTGACACATCTGCTCTGATAATAGCTTGTCTTACCTCCCAGTCTTGCACTTGATTAATGACTTAAAAATATAGGTACATAGAAATGTATTGTAAGTTTCTAAAACCCAAAATAACTCCTCAAAGAAAGTCCTTGAGATAGTGGTACAAAGGCTTATCTTAAAGACTGGTCCCTACACAGCTGGAACATGTGGTCACTCTGGATAAACTGATCGATAGTAAATACCAAGGAGTCAATGGTTGTATGTGCCCACAAGTTATAGAGTTATAGAGTTACAGGCAGAACACAGGAGTGGCTGAGGTTTTTTTCACTGACATATTTTTTTCTGCAAAGTGGTTTCCATTTTGTGTCTCTGTAGAACTGTCAGAAGCTCAACAGAATTCTGACTTCAAATAAAAAGGGAGATGAAATATGCTTACCTTTGAAGGCCTGTTTAAATTTTTTTTGTTATCATTTCCAGATATACCATCCTCTGGTCTTTTGTCTATCATTTACAAATACTGTGGATCTGATGTTCTAGCCTGAGTTTTGAGATATTGCCTGTTTAAATAAGTACTTAAAATATGAACTGTCATTTGACTTACTTATTGACTTAGTACAATACATATACTGTTGAAATGTATTTAAACTTGACCATCAGAGTATATCACAGACAAAATACACAGCATTATCTTCACAGTTCCTGTGTTCTTCTTGAAAAGACAGGAACACAAATTTCTCAGATTTTTGTTCTCAGATTCTTTTCTTAAGAAGGTGAATTATTGATATCTTTTAGTAAAGCTGTTTTAAGAATTGCTTATAATCTCTGCTTGCTCTGACTTTTTCAAGCTACCATCTTTCTCATCTATACAGGCCCAAAATATCAGTAGAAACTAATACAATTATAGTAACTAATGTTTTACCAAAACCTAATGCATTCATAAAGATTTTTTAATACCTTTCCCTCTCAAATTAATTATTGTAATTTAATCAAAAAACCCGGGAGTCAAATGTGAACTGACAACTTGATTCAAACAAGGCAGAACCTTAAGCTTCTTGACTGTATTTTTCTAGACTTGGTCATTCAATGGTTCAATATGATTTGTTTATCTGAGATTGTTATTATGGAGTGGGAAATGCTAAGATGAAGGGTGTACTTCTGTTTTTTGTATTTATATATATGTACAGAAAGTAGAATGCAGAGTTGTGAGGATGTTTGTTTATCTAGAAAATAATTTCTAGAAAATAATTATCTAGAAATTAATTTTAAGCCACCACAGCAAACTTTCTTCATCTATTTTCAATGTTATTTTTTGTGCATCAGTGCTATACCACGTTAATAACTGGTGTGAGCTAACTGGTTGTTCAGGTTAGATTTGCATTCTGATCCAAAGATTACAGGTTGCTGAATTATCCCTTAAGCTTCCTAGCCTTGTGGATCCATTAAGCCTTAATTAAAGAAGCATCTTAGGAAAAAAAAATAATCAGACCATTTGTATCCAAAGAAGATGCACACTGGTCATTTGTTTGTTCACCAGCATAAAAATTATTGTTTAATGGAAATTTTAATCACAGCAAACTTATAGACAGACATATATTAAATGCATTAATCTTTCTATAAGGTTATTCACAATGTATAAGGTTACTCCTCTGAAAAGACTGCTTCAGATTGCTTTCCGGTAATGCTAATACCCATTAAAAAGATGAATATATATGTGTGTAAGTCAATCATAAGGTATTAAAGAGGTGTAGCAACTTAAGCTTCTTTTCTTCTTGGCAGGTCACTTTGAGAAATGTCCTAGTTCAATTAAAATATTTTTTCCATTTCCTAGGAGTAGATTCAGATATGCTCTGTCTGTTCTCTATCTTATCTTCACTGTCAGGATTTAAAACAAACCTGAGTGAGGTATAAGGATAGCCCAGCTGCTTCAGAGCCTGAACAAATGTAAGGGTGCATATGTGGGTGTATGTTTGCATGTTGGTCACATATATGTCCTGGTTGAATACTTCTCTGATGTAAATGTACATTTTTTAAGAGTTTGTATAATTTTGTAGAATTTAAACTGGGATAAACTGCATTTTCTATTCTTCAAATACTCATTCTTTCGTCTCTTGTCTCTAAATGCTACAGAAGTGAGTGGAAACCATCTAAACAAGAAAGACATACAAAAGAGCACACAGTGGGGCAGTGTCTTTCAGATTAGATTGGTACTATGAATTTAGTTAAGAAAAATTATCATGTAGGCTATTGTCATATGACATGTGAATGACTAAAAATATTGTATGTCTTTAAAAAGAAATGCAGAATTTTAGAGTAGTACCATAGAACTCAAGTATTCATATAATAGTTTGAGAAACATAAAATTGCCTAATTGGCTGCTTAGTTCTGCTGTAGATGCTCTGTATTCAGCATTAATTTCTGCCCAGCATTGATTCTGATGCAAAACTGCTCCGGGAAAAAAATCTTAATTCTTGGATGGTTTAGTGAAATGTGTTGCAATTAAAGGTATAAAATGAACTCTGTGACTGAAATGTGGATGAAGGGAAAGATGATAATTTCATATTAGAGTGATGCCATAAGACCTTCCTTCCCCTTTCATCTTGCAACAGGCTTGACATTGTTTCTCATCAGATTATTATTATTATTATTAATAATAATTTTTTTGCCATTTTTAGGTATATTTGCATTTACTTACGGTGGGTTATTTGTAAAACTGGAAAATATTTATATTCAAATATAGTAATGCTGGAAAAAAATTGTAATTCAGACCACAATACAAATCAGTTTCCTAATAAAAATTTATGTGTGAATCCCAGAGATTATATTAATTATAGACCAGTATCTGACTGTTGAATGAATGTTCTTTAAAAATCCTGTTCTCTTTGCTAGGTAATATCATGAAGCATGTGAGTTTTCTTTGCTGAATCCTGGGTTTTCTCCTTCACATCAGTTCTATAATAAAATACAAAAAGAATTTCTCCTCAATTTCCTGGCCATTCACAATATCAGGTACCAGGAAAGGTCAGAATATTTTGCAAACTATATTTCGTTTACTATACCCTTACTCTGTTTCTGTATAGTTTATTGGGTGATTTTAGTATAGCTTTTGACACACACACAAAAAATTCTCCATTGGTCCAACAACAGTTACATGTCTAAACAAGTTGGGCTAGATGCCCCTGCTTGAAACGGCTGAATGAAGTCTGCTAAAATCAATGGTGTTACAAATGTAGCGAAAAAAATCTCACAATTAAGGACTCTTCGCTCTCCTCAGCCAGGAAACTTCTAATGGTAGTTCCTTCAGATTCAGGGATGGCATCTGGTAATTCTGGCAGCTCTTAGGAGACAGTGCTTATATTCCTACTCACTGTCAAGTTCCTATTACTTTCAGTTCTTTCCATTACTTTTAATTTACTTATACCAGTCTATATCCTACTGTCTTAACAAGTACAAGAATACAGACATTGGAAAAACAGAAAACTTAAGTGTAGTTTCTTGGGTGGTGTTTTTTTTTTTTTTTTTTTTTTTTTTTGTTTTTTTTTTTTTTTTTGTTTTGGTTGGTTGGTTTTGGTTTTTCTCTCTTACATTTTTTTCCCCCTAAAGCAGAGGATTATTGTCCTAATGCACAGCCAGCATGGGCTGGTTTCAGGTTTTTTTACACTGTGGAGTTAAGGCTGAGAAGAGGTCCCTGTGCTGGGGAATCTGAGGACTCTACTTTGGATTCAATTGAGGTTTTGAAAGAACAGTTAGGAAATAGAAGCTGAAGGAAGCCTTAGCAGTTCCCCTACTTTTGAGCTTATCTGTGTGTAGTTATTTTTCTAGTTTACAGTTTCCATCAATAAAAGCAGCTCTTCAGCAATTTTTTCAGTGAAATTGACCTGACATGTGCCTGTCTTGTGCTGTGCCTGTCAAAATTAGCTGGTTGTATTACTTTTTTTACCTCTGTTCATTGAGTCAGTTGATTTATTTTGGAGTCAGAAAATGTTCAGGGAGGGGAAAATTTTGATCAAATCAACCTTGCATGGAAACAACTGCCTGTTTGCCATCTGCAGTGGGCATTGATCCCTAGCTTGTTTGTGCCTTACATTTGTTATGCGTGAGTAAGCACATTAGCCTTTTCATTTCATTCATTAGACAGTTAGTCCTTGATTAGTGTTTCCTAGTTTCTGTCAAAAATGCTACTACTCCTTTATTCATTTTGTCTTGAGTCGGTCTTATGCTTCAGTGTGTAGAAAATGAACAGTTAACTACAACAATAGTCCTTTCATTTCTTTTTCATATGAAACTGGCTAACAAATACACTTTTCTAATTCTGGCACATCTAATGCGGGATAAAGTATGAATGATGGGTCTTTCTAAAGTTAACAGAGTTATTATTTTAGTTCAGCTAGCAGGCATTGTTTAGAAGTGTGGTGTCTCAGGGTTTACTGTCAGCTTTATTTCATCCGTCTCCAAGAACTGTGGGATCACCTGGATACTTGTGGATATTTGCCTTATAAAATTGCACATAAAAATAAATTTAAATTAAAAATGAGTGCAGTTTGAGAATACAGCAAGGAAAGTTTTAGATGACAGTATGGGTGACAGGGCAGAACAATAAGGCATTTTTTGACTAACAGCATTCACTTGGGAATTTTGCTGTAATTTCCTTGCAGAACAGTAAAATGTTGAATGACAATTCCATTCCTAAATATAATAGAAAAATACATTAATAATTATGTGATGTGCATAAAGCAGCAAACTATGTACATCTTTAGAAACTAGGTAACATGGTTGTAAAAAAATTGAGTACCTTGACGGAGTAAATAAATTTAATGTTGCTACGTTTAATCTGATCAGTGCTCACAAGCTTTGCCTAAAAATTCTATACTGTGTTACATTCTTATGTAGATAGTGTGTGTAAAATTTTATGAATTATGTACTGCTTTTTACTTGTTATTGTTAAAGTTTATTTTATGTTATCAATCTATCTGAACGATTTTACCTTTGAATTTAATGGTATTAAAGTTCAACATTTATTTTTTCAAGGCACCCTTAAGTTAGTAAACCAAACTTTGAAGGATGGACCAGTCAGTTTTCTGGTGCATGCCCTGCTTAAGATTCTAGCAAATAACAAACTTTTTTAAACACAAAGTGTTGAAACCATGGTTCATATTAGTGGGTACCTTTATATCTGGATTAAATGCTTGCTTATTTGTGATTTAGATTACGGTGATTGGTTTAAATAAAAATTATTTTGAACAAAAATTTTAGTCATGTTTGGAGCCATTGATAAATGATTTAAGTATTTAATTTGAGGGCTTTTCCTCCAAATTCAAATTCTCATTGTTTGAAAATAATTTAAAATGTTGCTAGATATAGGCTTATACTGAATTGAATAGTTCTCTCAAAATTTTAGGGTTTATAGTTCCATAATCTTTTAAGTTGGTAAATAATAGGTGGGGAAGTTCATATATATGATAGTTGGTTATAGTGACAGTTTTATTTGTAGTTTTTCTCAAGTGCTATTTGCATGGAATTAATTTAAATTTCTTACTAACTGAACTAATTCTTCTTATATTTATATTCATATATATCCAGAATTTTAAGACATAATTACAAAGTCATGATCCAAATTGATTTTTCTGTGTTTCCTATCTGCTGCAGGACTCAAGAGTTGGTATATTTCATACTCTCACAATTCATTTAATACATACATTGAAAAATGAAAGATTAATTCCCAGTTTGTAAAGTTTTAACTATTAGTATGAGAAATAAAGATTACATGATCTCGACTGAGGAAAAAATTCTCTTCATACCTCCAAAGGAGATACAAAAAATGCTTTGAAAACTGATTCTAGCACCTCAGTTCCAAACAACTATTTTCAACAACTCCCACTAGCACAATGGGTTAATTCTCTTCTAAATGATATACACTTACAAATATTTCATACAGCTATTTCACATATATGGTATTTGATTATATTATTAACATAATTTACTTAATTTTAAAATATTAATAAAATCTATTTCATTTTAAAATGTCTTTTTTATATTAAGCAATATTTCCAGGATTTCACATCCTGACATACAGCAAATGGAAAGCTTTCTAGCAATTATATTTTATTAGTTTATTTGGTATTTCTACAAGATAGAACTGTATCAATGGTCTTACAGTAAACCTTCACCATATCTGGGTATTATTCACTGTATAAAATTTGAAGACGCTTTCACTACACAAAGCTATCATGTCTGATTTGTAGAAAAGAAGTAATGGAGACTGCAACAAGAATAATAAATTATTAAGTTCAGATGCATCCCATTCTGGGAACAATATACCTGTAAGCTTTCTAAATGATAAGAGTATTTCTCTTGTTGAAAATGACAGTTCACAAAACACCTTACAAATGATGTGCATTGTTTACAGGTTGGATCTTCTGTTTTGCAATTTTCCTGTTGCAGTAAATTTATGGTGCTTTTTTTTTGTCCTATTAGGATGCTTCAATTGCCCACAGATTCCATATCATGAGAGAAAAACATCCAGAGAAGTTCAACAGTAGGTAAGAATCTAAAAATATATGCATATAAAAATATTTTTCCATGTTATGAAGATATGTTCTGTGAGGGGTTAAGTTTCGCACTTCCTTTAAAATATTGATTCTTATAAAGGAGAGGAAATTGGTTCATTTTATATTAAGCATATGCTTCCAGACTACTTGTAGTGTAACTTTTTGATATCTGGTATTTCAACTGAAATGAATAGCATTATAAATAAACTGTTCTCAGAGGTGAAATGTTTGCCTTGTAAGGCTAGCATGGACAAGATGATGCATTGTGTTTGTGAGGATCCCTGAACTGACACTTTTCTATTAGGCACTGAAGAACACTTAGACAGCTGCAGATGGTGATCCTTGTTTCATTCCCACACTCACACTGGTACATTGACAGGGGGCTCTTCCATACATACTCTTAGTAAGGGCAAGTGAATGCCATTTTACCACAGAACTGCTTTTATCATTAAACAACTTCGTTTCTGTAAAAAAGTCAGGAATGAGACTTTGCATCTGTTTCTTATGTTGCTTTCTGAATCTTTAGTGCTATTGCAGAGCTTTTCTGGAGATTAAAAATGCTTTACATTTACTGTAAATTCAGTATCTGGTTTGTTGAGTAGATAACATTCATAATGCAATGTTTATGTTTGTTTCTTCTTATTTAGGTAATTTGGGAAGTAAGTTGTGGTGGGTAAGAGCAACATTTCAGAAACTTTAATTAACATTTAAAGACACATGGGGAGAGAAAAGTAAGATACAACCTAATTTGGAATAAGCAGAGAATGCCTAGAAATAATTATCAACACAAATGTTTTGTCACTGTGAACCTAACCGTAGACTTAGTTTTCCATGAGAGTGACCTGGAAAGTCTTCTGTAGATGCAAACCTTCATAGACCTCAGGATAATAAAATATGCCATGTTCTCATCTAAGAGCTGTACAGAATTACATTTAAATATGTTTGAATGTTATCTTGCTTACTATTTTTTGTTAAAAGTATATATTTTATAGCTAATAGTCAGAATGGGGGCCTTTTTTCCCCAAATACTCCATCTGCTTAGCATCTATATAGAATGACATACTGTGAACCCAAGTTATTTTTAAGTCACATAGTACATATTTGTTTTCTGCGACCTTCTTTTCCTAGCTCTGATGCTTCTCATTCTGAAAGAATTATACTATGATAAGATCTGAACTCCAGCCTGATATATCCATCCCAATTTACTGTACCCTACCAGCAGGACTAGAGATATCGGACTTTTAGCAAACGATGATATTCTAGTCCCTGAAGATGAAGCTAGTTTATCAGTGGTCTTTCTGCATATTTTCAGCGGTTGGCAATTATAATTTATAAAAAGCTCTGCTAATAACATGAGTTTCAGATCAGATTTCATGTCACAATAAATCATATGCCATTAATAACATCTGCTAGCAGACTCACCTTGAAATTCATCTATATTTTAAGGAACCTGATATTTCTAACATTATCTTAAGGAAATTAGTTACAAAAATATATAGTCCTAATCCCTATGTACTTTGGTACTGTGATATTGAAAGAACTTGGAAAAAGCAATGATTCTCTAGATATATAAAGATTATTCAGAAAGGTTATGCCGTTCAAAAAAATAGTATAAAGACTAGAGCAAAGTATAATACAAACTGATATTTTCAAATGTGTTTTCTTTTGTGTAGTGAGGGAAAAGAGGGGTTCTATTTTTGTTCAATAGAATTTTCCAGATGATGTTAGTTCACAAGTACTTTTTTTTATTACCACTTATTTGTGTGTTAAAGTAAGTCCATCACATGTTGCAGCAGCACTTTCCTTGAGGGTATGAAAAGAAACCCCTTTTTTAGTTGTCTGCTAAGCCCCAAATCTTAATTCACCACAATGTAGAATTTTCTATGCACTCTAAATTATTTAGGCTCAGCAAGTCCAACTCGAGTCTGATTCATAGTGGGCTCCATAGTTAACAGCACCTGCTCCTTTGAAAATCCTACATTACTCATTTGAAAATCCTACACTGTCATATGGGCATATCTCTTGTGATTTAAAAAAAAAATTTCTTTTTTGCTTTTATGTTAGTTTCCTTTTGCCTAATTTTCCAACATTTTAACTTTCACAGCTATCATTCAGAGCAGGTCCTTGCACTGAGGTTCTACTCTGAGAAATGCACATGCAAAAATTTTCCTTACTGAAGAGAAACTTTGTATTATGTGCAGAGGTCTTTTGAAATACACAGGTGTTGTATTTATTTCAGTGAAGTAAGTTAGGTAAAGTTTAGAGAATCTTTATACATTAAATCTTGGTAATGATCCTCAAATTCCTGAGGATATTCCTTGGCACTCTGATCCCAAGGTTTATGTGTTAGTAGAGTGCACTAATAGGAAAACTCCTGACATATATTCTACTTGTGTGGAAATCAAGCCTTCTTGGACTTGTTTATCTTTGCAAAATGAAGTTGAAAGAATTTTGTAAGACTTAGGCAATTTTAATGACTACTAGTCAATGTTGTGGCATTCTTGGAGCTAGGTCACTAGTTCTTGGGAGCTGTGTCATATTTTGAAGTTCCACAGTATTTACAGATTTTGGACACAAACACTTAGTATTACTGACTTACTAAATATAAAAAGAAATAAATTTAGGTTTAGATTTCTAAATTCTCTAGAGGTAGTTAGACATAAGTCTTTGGAAAATCTAAGTTTAAGTATGTATAAGTACTCATGCACTAAAAATCCATATTATCAATTGTTTCCTTTGCAATGAAGCACCTGGCTATTTGAGTTTCTTAAGAAATTGAAATCAAAGTCCTTTGTGAAAAGAGCCTTCTGTGTTCAGAAGCTTAATTTTCAATGAAAAAATACCTTATACATGCCTTAATATCTTTATTATGTTAACCTTGTAAGCTGTGATATGGAATGGCTCCATGTAGTTTTCCAAATAAGGCTCAGCATAAATGCCTACCAGTGGTATTAAAATACACATTACTTGTTCCTAAACCCAGATCTGGAAGAGAAGAATTCTGGTGATGGTAAAATAGTAAAGAATGGAAGTGAGAATACAGTAGTAGTATCTCAAGCTCTGTCAAAAGAATGAATCTTAATATGCCATTTAAATTATATCTTTTGATCATTAGAACACTATCAGAAACCAGGACTGACACTCCATTTATATGTGTTCATAAAGCCCAAAATCTCAGCTGTCACATTACCCACCCTACAGGTCTGAAGTGCTCACAACCTTGTGCTGGAGAAATCAGTTTCCTTCCCAGCATCCTGTGCTTAAGAGTAGGGTCAAATTTTCCAATATAAGTGTGGAAAGGCTGAGTTAGTGCCAGTGGGGAAAAAACTTGTAAAAGACAGTATTTCAAGTAAAAGTATCATTAAACTAGGACATTCTGTTGAAATAATGATTCAGTTAGGCCAAAATGCCCTACAGGGAGATCTGTGTAAACATCATAGGCTTGATGCTGGGAATAACAGATGTATGAGTTATGTGACTGGAATATACACAAGGAAACAAAGAATACTTTCAACAAAAAAATAATTCAAGTAGATCTTATCTTTTCTAAAATCATACTCTGTTCAATTAGGCATAATAATTTGACTTTTGGCATCCCATAGAATAAAAGATATTTTATAGTTTCAGTAAACTAAAGTAGGATTTTTAAATTACAATTACAGTCTTAAGTACACTGTCTTTGAAGATTCCAAACATCAATCTATTTCCATCTTTTATGAAGAAAATCTAGAGCAGAAAAAGTTCCTAATAACTTCATTTATGTCATATTCTTGACAATATACTTTTGAGATTCCCTGTCAACTCGTTTAATTATGTTTTTATTTTGTACATTTAATCTCTAAGAAAGTTTTTAAGTAATAGAAAGTACTGATTTACCTTGTGCAGGTGTTCTCCAGGAGAATAAGGAAAGGCACAGTTATAAAAGGTAGGAGAAATGGCACATCAGTGCATCTTTAGCAAGTTATTCTGGGTATCTCAATTTGGGTACTGCACTATACAATGTAGTTTTACCATCATATCTTTAGTAACATCAAAAAGAAAAGGAAAAAAATCCTGTCATGCATAGGCTGTTACTGTATTCAAAAGCTTTATTGTAAGGGATGTGTAGTCCTGCCTGGAAGCAAAAAAAAAACAGAACAGAGTTACTCCACTTGAATACTGGAATTGAAGGCAAGTTCAAGTTTTGCGACTGAAAGTTTAAAAAATTAGTTTGAGAGCAAAATCAGTTATGACAGGGTGAATTCAGTGGTCTACTCTCAGATGTACTTAGCCTTTTTTTTAAAGTTAACTTATTTTGGCTTAGAATCAAACAGTCAAAATGTTTAATTTTGGATAGAACAAAACTATTTGGATATTTTCACTATTCTTCCAGTTTTTCAATTTGGGTGATGGAGTTTCTTGGATTGAATCACAACCACATCTTTTCAGTGAATATACTAAGCATCAACACAAAATTCCTAACATCAATTGCAGTCATTTCAGCCTCTCCATCTACCTCTCTTCCCTTCCTGGTTGTGACTGATGTGAAAATGTTTAAAAAAGAAATCACTTTTAGTCTCTCACAGAGAGACCAGATTGCAGACATCTGTTACCTGTCCCATTGAACCCACAGGTTCCTTTTCAAAAAAGGATAAGGTTCCAGGGAACAATACCTCTGAACTCAGGCAGCATTATTGCAACTGTAGTCATGAGAAGAACCAAAGCAAGGTGAAAGTATCTATGATAGAGCACAAAATATTTTCCCTCAGGCAAGAGATGGATCGTAGTTAGACAACATACTCTGCCTAGCTCTTGGTTGTAATGTTTATAAGAGAGAAAGAAATAAAAAAACAACCAGCATGTTCTTTTGTCAGACTTCAAACATGTAGTAGCTCACCTTTATAAATAATACCTGAAGCGCATTATGTGTGCTTGGGTTGGGACAAAGGAAGACAGTTGAAGCATAAAGCTGGTTTAGCTCTGTCTGCTGTCTTCGGAGCAAAATCACAACAGTTTGCATCTGCAGTATCTGCACCTCTCTCTGATACAAGATTTCATGTGTTTATCATTTCTCTAGAAAGTGCTAATGGGCTAAGGCCCTCTGCTTGAGAGACTTCCTTACTCCCTTTAACATTTTTCTATAGCAGCTGTCTGGGAGGCTTGTGTGGTTGGAGAACCTTGGGTTCAGATTCATGAAGACTTAGAGGCAGTGTGATGTATAAAATGTATGCTAATTAGGAATCCCTATGTCCTGGGCATCCCCTGGGATTTCAAAGTACATCTCTGAAGGCAGTGTGCTGTATCAGACCATAAGCAGAGCAAGTGAATTTATATTTGTATTCTCAGGGTCTGCATCTATCAAATTCACTGCTGCCAGACTAAACTGGGTTCAGGCTTTGTCAGGCACTTCCATATGAGGGGATCACCATTCTGCACCTTTAAAAACAAATGTCTAACATTTATACTCTTACTATTGACAAGAAATGGGAAAGTTGTCTTTTTTTCTTTAAAGAAAGTTACATGTTTGTAAGATATGTAGTGATGCCTCGCTCTTAAAAAAAAATTGTTTCGTTAGAAATTGTTAAGTGTAGTGTATTTGGGTTAATGTTAAAGGGTTAAAATCATTACATTTCTAGGAGACAGGACTGTTTATGGTGCAGAATCATACAGAGGGATTGGCCCCTCATCCATCATGGAAGTAACAAACTGTTGATTCACAAAAGATCTATCCATATGCTACAGCCCAAGGTCAATAAAATCAAATTTTCTTCAACTTGCGTCAGGTTAAGAAATTTATTGCAGATGATGTTTCCTTACTCAAAGCAGGTCACTGAACCTTTTCTATGTATTGAAGTGCCTAGTGGATGTTTTATACATTCCTTAATTAATTAAAACTACTGCCTTTTATTACAATGTGTTAAAGGCAAATGTAACTGTAAAGGAATTAATTCTTGGTGTCTTCAACAGTATAGTCACACCATTTGAAATAACAGTGAATAACACAATGATAGAAAAAAATGATAGAAAAAGATTTCTAACTTCTTTAAATTGTTGTAAATTTGGATGTGAGAGGAGTCTATAGTAGATACGAAAAAACTGTAACAAAACTGCTAAACTAATGCTTGCTGTTTGTTCTGTGTTGATGAGGTATGGTCAAGTATTTCTATGCCAATCAATAAGGTTATTTTCCTTGTTTTTCCATGAACTTGCAAAGTAAAGCACTTCGGAATAAAATTGGGTTTTAACAAATACTGCTCTTTTTTTAAAAGGGCTTATAATCAGAACTAATGAACACTAACATGAATTTGCAGCTTCAAGCGTCATTTTGAATGAATTAATTTTCAAATCTCAGAAGTAAATGGCAAATCTTTACATAAGTTTGATGTGGCTGTAATTCATGTTTACAACAGATGCTGGGTTTTATAAACAATTAAGCATCAGCCCTTTTTAATATATGTCACAAACTCAACAAAACCGTCTTTCAAAATCCAGTCAAGATTGCTAAGTGGCCACAATGCACTTACGTATAATATGATTGACAATATCCAATCCATTAAAAGCAATGAAATGAATTGTTTAGGGATAATTTTTACACTTCCTATTTATTAAACATAAACACATTACTCTTTAGTACAAAGAAATTAAAATTTAATCAGAACAATGAAAACAGTTACTCTGAACTGTGGGTGCTTTATGGTGCTTTTTTTTAATCCTTTAATTCCGGTAATTAAGCCCCTACTACAGTTCCCACAGATAGTGGGAAGAACCCAAATACTCCTTTAGTACAGTACAGACTGACACAATGTACAGCATGTGCTTTTACTTCTCTTGTTCTTTAAATCAAAAGAAATTGGGTGCTAGATTTGCTTCAGATCCTGAATCTTGTGACTAATATACTCCAGGTTTAAACTCTACCCTCTGCAATTTGGAATTGGTTTATATCATATTAGACAAAGTAAAGTAATTGGAAAGAAAATTTTGAAGGATTTACCCAGTCCTCCTGACCCTATGTTAGTACTACTGTTCAAAATGCATTTTTAATAGGTTACCTGAAAAGTAATGCTTTCAATCACTATGTCAGTTCCTGGTTAAGTAACCAAAGTTCTTAGCTTTGTTAATTGTATAACTGAAGTAATTTTAAGTATGTAATATCTCAAATAAAGAACCCATGTCAACATCTCCATCATTTCAGATAACATTTTCCATTTGCCTCTTTACCCCATCTGAATGTAGTTTGCCTGGCTCATGTCTATGTATTTTCATTTAAGTGATCTGACTGTTTTCTGATTTGGTTCCAGGTGCCTTTTTTTTAATTGCAGAAGGTTGCATAGCCCTTTCTAAGAAATGTGCAAGGCTAGAGGTATTCCCAAATTTATAGGATAAAGTATAATTTGTGTATCTTGGAAAGTAAGGTCAAGCAGATTTCTTTAACCGAAAGTTATTGTCTTCCAATTTATATTCTCTTTTTATTAACATAGGATATATTTTTCCAAAGAAAATATTTTGAAAATATTTGTTTTAAATATCATAGAGCAATTAATGTAATACATTTCTATGAAAATTGAATTATAGATGCTGCTGTACAATAATGCCTTTGTTAGAACTGCATTGTTGCTTACATTGCCTTCGGAATCATTTTGGAGTTTGGTTTTACTTGTAAAATAATACTGACTACTACTTCTTTTTATTTCACCTGATAGTGACACAAGTATATAATCAAAACTGAGAGGTATTTGTCTTCATATTGAAGATATCTTTAGCATTTATATAACCAAATTTCTTCTTTCTATTCTTTCATAGTTATCTTTTCTTTTTATATATATTTTATTTTGTGTTATGCAATGATAGTCAAAATATTAATTTTTTCAGTGCCTTTGTGTGTGTGTGTTTATGAAACAAAATTTTAAATAGATTTTTTAGAAAAAAACACAAAAAACATCACCAGAGAAATGTATTGACTGACTTCTGATTTAAAGAGAATGGCTGTTGCTTTTTCTGATTTTTGACACTACTGCTATTGAAGCCAAATGTATCTAAGAGATAAAAATGATTTTAAGTTCTATTGTCTGTCTTTCCCTCATGATACTTCATAGTCTGCCTAACAGAAGTTCTGATGTGTTTTGGGAATACTGTTTTGGTCATTTATGCCTTTGAGACTAAGTAATTCCTAAGACAGGCTTACCCATTTTAGGAGATTTCTGTGTGCTGTCATGGCACTGAAGGAATCCCTCTCTGGCTTCTCTTACAATTCTATTGCTGAACAATTGGCAACTATTGATCTACATCTGCTTCTGAAGTAGAAGATTAATGAATGGACATTTTCTCTCTCGCTGTTGACACTAGGATTCTTTTCCCTCTGTCACAAAGAGAAATTGAGAATTTAAAAAATTTTGCTAGATTGCTAAGACAAAAAGAATTTTTATTCAATTAGCCCTATATTTGCCTTTCAGGAAATACACATTGTTATGTATATTATCTGTCTTGAGTGCTCTCTAATGTTCAGTTCTGGTTTTGGTAAAAGGCTTTAGATCAACAAGGCATGTGGCAGATTGTTGGCTAAGGGATCACTATACCCCTGCATCTTTCCAACTCAAAATATCCAGGAGTACTTTGTGGGGAAACTGCCAAGACAGGATACAAGATGGGCAAAGAAACATGTGGGAACAGTGTAATTTAGTTATTGTTTCTCAAAGTTTTAAAGATTAGGAGTTACAGGATTCTGAATTCATTACAAATCAGAGAATGGGCTTGGTGTTCCTGCTATGTTCGCATGCCATGGCATAATATGGACTGCAATAAGAAAAGAAGAAAATCGTTGGACATAAAGACTGTTATCTAGTAGTTACCTGGAATTTATTAAGACTGGAAAGTTTTCAGTTAAATCGGGTTTTAATCCCTGTAAGTCAACTTAGTTATGGCAAAAATTAATACTGTTCTTTAGCTTAATATTAATTGATATAAATTTAAAATATTATAGAATTTAGACTTTTTTTTCCCTGATGAGCTAAAATTCAGGACCAGAATATCTTTTGAATCCCTGTGACATAGGTAGATGTGGTAAAAGCTACCTAGGATTTCAATTTAATAGTAAGAGGAAGAAGTTGTTAGTTTTGCCATTTTTCTTTTTTCTTTTGTTCAAATTAGACTTAGGGAACAGCTGCAAGTAACATGGTTTCCTGATTCTTGAGAACCTTTCAGTTACACTGTTTTTAATAAAGATTTGTCCATATGAGGGACAGCAAGGTCTGTTAACCTTTCTTGCAGCATGCTATTTCTGAGCCAATTATGAAGATGTCTAAAGGCATCGAATGCTCTTTGGAACAGTAACTTGTGATTTGGGAGTATAATGGCCAACTGGAAAACTTTCTCTGTGGTTAGCATATCTGTGCTCACAATATATAAAAAACAAGGGCAGAATTGATTTTTTTTTTTTTATGAGCTAAAATTCTTGGATTTTTTTCTTTTAGTTATGTTGTTTTTAATAATTGTAGTAACAGCAGAAGTAGCAGAAAGCTTCCTAAGTGTTTTGGATTTTGATAGTAGAGCCTTGAAGGCTGTGTTAAGTTGTCAATCTAGGATTTTTATCAAGATTTTGTTGGTGTTCAAAGAAAGAAAAAAGTGTTAATCAAAGAAATATGTTCTTCTTGCTGATATGAGGCAGCTGACTATTCACACTGAATGAAATCTTCAATATGTTTAGCTGCTTGGATTTCTTAGAGAATTGTTGTGTAAATCTTCACTGAAAGTGATGTGGGGACATAAATTTAATTGATAAGTTGTTCTGGGCTTTTCAAATGAAACCTGAGTGAATTGACCTAGCTAAGTATGGCCAAAAAAACCTTGCAGCAGGAGAGCTGCACTGCAGCCATGGAGCTGTTTCTACACTGGCATCATAGTGAGGGCAGTCAGCCAGGCAGAGGGAGCTGGGGTTCAAGTCCCCCTTCTGACAAGGAATAATCAGATACACTCTTACTCAGAAAGTGTTTCAGTGACTAAATGACAAAATAGGAGCAGGACTACAAGGCAAATTCAAATGCCATAGTTCACAACTACAGAAACACAGAAAAGAAGTAAACAGGTGGGAATTTGACTCTGTCATGAGGTTGCCAGATGAAGAGGCAGTTTTGTATTATTTAAAGTCTGGTGAAATTCTGAGTTTTTACTATATTGCTTAAATTACTAAAAATATTTATCCCCTACTTTAGTTATACAAGCAAAATAAGTATCATGGAACCTGGGCACCTCTGCTGCAAAGATAATGGTTTACGTATTGTATATTATTATCTCCATGCCAGAATTAGAGATTCCTAACTGCTTTTGTTAAATCTAGAAAAGGAGAGCAGCAGCAGAAGACAATGAGCCAAGAACTGCCAATCTTTTGTGTAACAAAGGGCATGAAGACCTGTGGTGCTAGCTAGGTGAATGGACACTGAGAGTCACAGAGGTAGACAAAGATTCAAGAGGAAGAGATTTGCATGTGCTTGGACTGTGAGGGTATAAAAGCCCAGAGGTCCTTTGTTGGGGGTCCCTCCTCGGAGGAACAAACTTGAGTTGTCTGCACTGTGAATAAATTGCATTATAGAATGAAACATCTGAGTCTCTGCTATGGGAAACCTAGAGCTGAGCTGGTGAGGAAAGCTGGTCTGACCATGTGTGTGGGGGGGTGTATGGAGGAGTAGACACCTGTCAGCTTACTGAGTCTGCCCTCTCTGAAGGGGTTTCAGTCCCAGCAGCGACAGTATCTGGTGTTGGGAACGTGACTGCCAGAGTCTCGTGAATGGTCAGGCTGGGTAGTTTTCTTAACAACCTACCATGCCCAATGACACCAGAATAGTAGGATGAGGGAATATAGGCATGGTGCAGAACAGTCTCTGTCAGAGGGACATATGAGACACAGCAAATACTGCTGAAGACAGAACTACTTAGAGGCACAGAAAGAATATGCCTGTCAGGCTACCCTGAACCTTCACTATATCTGACAGTTTCTCAAAATGATTCATGGACAGTCACAGCTGACCTGTGTAATGAGCTACTTCTAAGCTGGATGGCACTGCAAGGTCTGTGTGAAGCACAAGACCACATGTTCTTCTGCTGTTTAGGGTAGATTTAAACTACTAAAGGACAAGGCAATACAACTGTGGCTGTTTTGCTTATACTTCCAGAGCCATCTGACTTGGCACTAGCTCTGCTGTTCTGGAAATGTGCTCCATTAAAAAATGGAGATGTGGCAGAAGTTTTGGATAAAATGTATGCACTGAGTACACTGGATCACAAGCTAGTGTTTCCTAGTCTCCTATATTATACCAGCTTCTTAGTCCTTACAAAATGTATTTTAGCTGTCTCAAGTGAAGGAAGTCTTTGAGATTAAGTTTTAACTTAGAAATTTGTTCTTGCTATAAGGCACACTCATCTTTTCCTTCCTGTGGCGTCTTAGGACTTCTCTTGTTTCTCTTTCTGATTTGACTCCTTTTTTCCTTGCCTTTCTTGACTTAACTTTGTTCCTTCACCTTATAAAATAATCAAGGGTACAGATTTCAACAAAACTATACTCTTGGTTAAGAAGGATTTCAATTTTTATTATAAAGCTAAATTAAGAGCTGCTTAATGCTCATGGTTTAGTATTTTAATAAAAAGGGAAAGAGAGAAGCTGATAGAGTAAGAGGAAAATGCTTTTCAGCCATGTCTCTTACTTGAAGTCTTAAATGTTGCTTTGTTTTGTGTATTTATTAGTTTTTTTCTGAGACCTGTATAGTATATTGTCTATCTTCTATGTAATATTTTCATTCTCTGTGAAATAAGGTGTAAAGCTGCATGTAGTGTACGGTTCCATCAGAAAACTCTTTGACAATGTAAATTTAAGTAATAAGATCATAAGAATGGCCATTTAATGCTCTGAACTAGTAGCACACTAAAACCTGTAGCTTGGAAAAGGATATGATCAGTTTCTGTGCCAAAATTTTGATGCACAGTGAGAAGTGTGTGAGAGCTTCTGGAGGTGCAATCCCTTTTAAAGCATGTAGAGAAGTGATTTTTGTCATGGAAGTCTGTTCAGAAGTATAAAGCAAGGTATCAATGCCCCTGCAGATTAACTGCTATCCAGCTTTTCTAGAAATAATTATTTTTATGGAGTTTTTTGGGAAGAATTCTGACATACCTAACTCTGAATATTATCTTGTTCTGTTGTTCAAGAATTTAGATTTGGAGATAAGCACAGACCTGTTCCGTGGCAATGTCAGACTGTATCACTGAAATCCTGATCTATCTGAGCCTTTATATTTTTCACCTTTTGTTGCAAGACATGCTTTTGATCTTCACAGTTTTAAGCTAAAAAATGCAGCGAGATGGAATTTACTATAAAAACAATGACTTCAGAGCTTGTTTCATTAACTGAGGTACTGTCTTCTACATTAAATTAAGCAGCCTCCAATATTTCAGACTGATTGTCTTATTTTACCAGACTACTGGTAATGTCTCATGTTTAATATCACAGAATATTGAACAGTTTTTATAGCTGGATACATCTTACCCACAAGGCACAGGAGGTGAGCTTGTAGCTATATCAGATAATACTTAAGGAAAATAAGTATCTTTATTGTTCTTAACCTTAATGAAATTCTAGATTGCCCATGAGAGGAAAGTATCCTGCTTTCTGGAAGGAGGAAGAAGTATGTAACTAGTAAAGCTTCCTCAGAGATGGTGCTGAGCAGGAAGTGGTTTCCCTCGTGTAAAAAAAATCAGAACCTTCCTTCATGACGGAAAGGGGACTTTGCCTCTCTTGAACTTACTGCTACAATAAAGGCTGCAGTGCTTGCTTGAAATATGACAGTCCCAGCTGTAACCCCCTGATTACTACTCACCTTCTCCCTCTGTGCTGCTTAAGTAAAGTACAAGTTGCCTTGTGCCAGGCGACTTGGGGTTTTGTTTCTCTGTTTGTTAAATGGTGAATATTTATTTAAAGGAAGCAGAGCACCTGAACAGTATAGGCTCATCCGAGGGATTTGGAGGATGATCATGCTGTCCTGCTACCAGGGTGACAACTCCAGCAGGTAACCATGAAAACTGTGGCTAGAATTGCAAAGGTAAGAGTAGTTGCCTTAGATGTTGGTTATTAATTTATGCCTTTAATGCAAATACAGTACACACAAACTGTGTCCCCTAAGTCCCAGGTGATGTACATTGACTCACCACAGACAGTTAATAAAGGGTAGCTAAGTATGCTTTTACATGTAGCTTTAAGCTGATATTCCATCTGTTAGATAACAACTCTTTATAGATGAAAATTCCATTAAAAATTGGCTTCATTATGTGTAGGGTTTTGTGGGTTTTTTTGATTTTACTGCATAATACAGCCTAATCAAAGATATCTAAAAATAATCCAGGTTAGGTCTACATGGAAGTCATAATATGTATCCTGAGACGGGAAAAAACCCAAAAGTAACAACCTGCACTGAGAGAACTATATTTTTTTACTGCAATGGCCGGTGAAAGAAAGTCTTTAGTTACTACTGAGCCCAATAGGATTTCTTCGTACAGGGCAGACAATATGACCCTGTATTGGTTTACAAGATGGATTCCTGTATGTAGTTACAAGTTGTGATATTCTGCAACTGCTTTACAGAAATTCTTTGAAGATGTGGAGATCAAATTTCAGTCTTAGGTAGAATGATATTTTAAATAATAATGTATTAAGTATTTTTGTCAAGATTTCTACTTCTTTTTGCATAGGTCAGTCTAAAGATTTATTACAGGGGCATCTTTGGTAGCACTTCAGATTATGTTTGCCTTTGTTTTGTCTTTTAGGTTTTAGAATATTAATTTTCAGCTTTACTGAAAAAGAGCTAGATATAGAGAGATGTTAGTTTTGTCCCACAGCTTAAGATGAAGATCAAAAAGAGGAAAAATAAATTGCATCTAGTTTGGGTTTATTGTACACTTTCCAC
Source organism: Zosterops lateralis (assembly GCF_965231275.1). NCBI lineage: Eukaryota > Metazoa > Chordata > Aves > Passeriformes > Zosteropidae > Zosterops > Zosterops lateralis. Next base: position 29,725,594 of record NC_139762.1, on the reverse strand, counting down.
ATTGGAAAACAGTGAAAATAGTTTAAATGTTTTTTAAGATATAGCTCACCTTAATAAAAAATGCACATAGAATATATTTGTTTCTTACCATTTTAGAAACAGTTGATACCCTCATTTGTACTTCATAATCCACCACAGTGAAGGCTTAATAGACCATTAAAGAAACGGTGGGAAGTTAATTTTAATATGTAATGGTGTGAGGGGTTTATTTTTTCCTTAATACAATGAAGCTTCTAACAATTTTATTTGCGAAGAAGATGATTATTTAATAAAGTGACAAACTGTCCCACTGATAGGATACATTAATTTTCTTCTAAAGCTGTTCCTTGTACTCCATAAGAAGGTGATAATTAGGTTTGCAGATTAGAATAACATAATCAGACCACTTGTGTGGATGCTTGTTAAAATATATTTTCCTCTTCATATAAGCCTCATAATAATTAAAAACTGTTTAAAAAGAGAACCATTCTTTTTCAGTATGGACTTTTTAAATGAGTCCTAATAATATATCAAGTTATTCTTAAGCTAATTCAACTTTTTAAAAGGTTAATATTTGAAAAAGAGTATGGGAAGTGATTAACTGGTGAGTTTAAGTATTAGCATTAGGTTTTGCAGGAACACCTACAGTATAAAACAGCGCTCATTCATATCCTGATTTAATTTCTTCCACTGTCACTCCTGATTGTTCCATTTAATCTTTCTTAAGTCACATAAAATTATCTTGTATGTGTAAATTAACAATCATTTTCTAATTTCACTGCAAACTTTAAGCACTGTCAGAGAAAAAAATATACTGGCAGTGATTAATTCTCTATTTTAAACAAAACTAAATGCAGTTACTATTGAAGTAGAGTGCACACAGGAGGGTTTGGGTTTTTTGGTTTATTTTTTTGGTGAGTCTGGACTCAAATAAAAGCAGCAGAGAAATAGCAATGAATGTGAAATGAGTGGTTCACATCTAAACAATCAGGTTTTGTGTCTATCACTTGAATCAGTGTAACATCCATTGACCTTAGGTTTTAAAACATTGCAGCCAATTTCCTTTGCTTAGGATTTGTGTAGTATTCAGTACTTCTTAAAACTAACTTCCTGGCCTAAGCCCAAGGTGGGAAGTGTACAGCCTAAGATCATTTAAAGTGTCTTTAAGTGTTCCAATTCCTTCACTTTCAATAAGATTAAGATTTTTTTTTCCTGTAGTTCAGTGAAGTCTTATTCTAGGGAAGAGGGGAAAGTGTATTTTTTTGGTATTTTGTTTTTGTTTGCAACAACCTTGAAATTAATCTTACACTAAAGAAGAAAAATTGTTTTCTCAGTGTTTCATCAGTGTGTTCAAACTTTCAAGATCCAAGATGTTTCATTACAGCAGTTATTATTAGTGTGTTGATAAAGGAGGGCTAACTTAAACACTAAAAACCCCAGCATGTTCTGGCTAGAAATCACTTCGATTTCAAACAACTGAATGCAGAAAAAAGTGTTACATTAACAAAGGTTCTCTGAGTTATTAAATGCTACAGTCATCTAATTTGTACATACATTCCAGTAAGCCTAACTTTGTTTGCACAGTTCCATATGTATATTTGATATACTGGCCTAATCAACTTCAGGTTGTTGTGGGGACATGTTTTATGAACAAATAAAAAGTCATCAGATTTTTTTATTGCCGTAATGAAAGAAGTTAAAGAATATTTTTTGTAGTGTGCTAAATATACATACGGAAAAGGACAAATACTCAGTCATTTTCATTTACAAGAATGGATGCAATACTAACTGATTTAACAGCAGTAGATTAATATTATAGATGCAGTCATGAAGGGATTTATAAAATACATTTTTAATATTATTAAGTCTTTTTTAAAAGCATTGTTGGTTATTAACAAAATTTTCTTATAATGTAAAGTAAATCATATGACAAAGATTAACCACTGCTCTTACCCAGAAATTAATCAACAATGGTCCTTGAAGCCTGTAGGCCAACAATTTTAAAACAATTGACCCTATTTCTCCCTTTCTAAATAGGTGATTCACAACAGTCATCATGGTAAATAGCTACTTTGAATGACATTTTACATAGCAACTCTAGATATTTCTGCTTGAACAAGACATGCATAAGGCATTCAGGAAAAAGTTGAATTTTTAAAAATGTCTCAGAACTGCATAAGTCTTCAAGGTAGCAGTTAAAAGGTATAATTCCTTTGTTTTACATTGTGGGACAAGGTGATGTAGGTGGGGGGTTCTGAGGATATGTTCTTATCCTTGGTTTCCAGAATCAATAGCCTGGTGAGGTGAATGGCAAACTTTTCTTTTAGGACTTTTGCCTTTTAGAGGTAAGCAAACAGCCTAAAGATGGCAGGATTATCATGTCAAATCCTCTCCAAGGAATTCTTAACACAAGGCCACCTGTAAAATGTCATAAGTGAAATGTTGATGAAGAAGCATGACGGTCTCTCATCAGTTTGCAGGCTGAAAGCCTTTTCTATATGCGACAAGTTTTTCACAGGTTCAAAGAAGGACCTGTAGGTTCAAGAAAGTGTAGAAATCCTGTTACAGCTCTGTGTAGTGGCCTTCCTTACATAGAAAATACTGCGATGTTGAAAGTTAATGGTTTATAGAGACCCAGCTTCAACTCCAAATTAAAAGAGGAAATTATTACAGATCCATGATGTCCTGCCTGATCTGTAGTTTTAATGTCGTCTTAAGAGGCCTGGCTTTGTCTTTAAAACAATAATTTGTGCTTTAACACCCTAGAAATCATTGGAAAATTAAAAAAGACAATTTAAATTTAAATTATATCTACATCATTAGCTTTTTGTGTGTTTATAATTGCTCTCTCAGAGTCCATGAATATATAAGAGCTCAGATCCTAGAAGCCTTCAAGGATAGTGAAACAGGTGTGTAAAGATAAATAAAGGTTTTTCAGGGAGCCTAGGACCAAACTGATATTCCTCTGGAATTCAGCCCAAGGCATTGACTGTCAAAGGATACATCATTCTTTTTATGTATGCTAGAAACATATGCAATAGTGAAAAATGTGATATAATTTGAAGAAAGATTTTTTTGAAGTAGAAATAGGTAGTGAGCTTTGTCCCTTTCCCACTTTGCGAGAAACTTAGTAATCTTACTAATTATTGCAGTGTTTATTGATTACATTACCAACCCAAGTCTTCATTTGCTGCAAGGGGCAGGCAGACTGGGCTTTCCTAAATGGAAAAATATTGAACATTAGCAAAATTATTGTAGGGCATTAAATGTTAAAAATGTCTTTGAGAGTAATAAAGGTTAGAAAGTTTAGCAGGTCATCACACTCTTTTTCTTATTACTCAGATTTTTAAAGCATTCAAGTGTTAACCTTTTGAAAAGGAGAGGGGAAGAAAAAAGGAGAGGACAGATGATTGGGAGATTCTTAATTATCTGTTTCTGTAAAGAAGGTGTAGTCAGGTCCAACCTCATTCAGCTGCCAACACTTGCATAAAGCTGCTGGAGAGAGCTCCTGTGAATACCCTATTGCAAGACTCTAATTTGAGATAAAATAATGCATCTAACTATACTGTTATCAATAATTGATAGGCACTTAAGAATGTAATTCATTGAAATCTCACCTCTGGCCCAACCTCTGCCACTCCAGGAAGAAACGGACATAGCAGTTTTCTTTCTGGTTTTATCCAAGTCATTGTGTGAGCTTTATAGGAGATTTGAACAGTAAATTGTACACAATAAACATATAGAAGGAGCCTGGCATGAAGTAGAGCCTTTCAATAACAGTGTCTGCATTTTTTTTTTCGCTTCTTTTTACCCCTCTTCAAAAATATATATTTAAAAAAAATACCACTTTGTTTGGTTCCCCACTAAGAGTAAGCTTTTCTTTGAATGTCATCCATTTTCTAGAATTTTTAAAAATTGAAAAGCTTTGCCCATTTGACCTGCTAATACATCTCAGTCACAGTTCACTGCGAAGCTGTGACAACATGCACAGTGATAACAAGGCAGGCTGTTACATCCCCGTTTTTTTAATCTTCACTATATCAGCTTTACTGTGACACAACTCATCAGGTTTGGACTAATGTAATTAATTTATGAGATTCCACATAACTAAACTAGTCACTTGTGAATATATCCAAAGGGATCTTTCAATGCTGTTAATCTGGGTATTTTTATCTATTTTTTTGTATAACAGATTATTTAATCTGCATATTATTAGATGAGTGCCTACAATATTATTTCCAGTTTAAGAATACCTCTTCTCTTTCATGGAAACCAACAAATGAGATACTATACCAGTATTACCCCCTATACCACATTCTTTTCCAGCCTCAGTCCTGTAGAGTCTAGAGACCCAAAAAGGAGAGTAAGCGATGTGGTTCTCTTACGCAGGAGCATGTGTATGAACAAGATATATGAAGATATCATACACACAATGTGATGTTTGCTCTTTTCATGAGTTCTTGAAGCTCGGGGGCAACAAGATTATGGATAGTGGGTTAGGTAGCTGCAGTCACTATTTACAAATCTTTTAGAGTTGTTATCACCCTAGGATAGTTTCATAGGTTTAAAAGCCACTTGACTTTAACTGTTTGTTCTATTTTCTAGTAATTTAAAGTTGTATGATCTAAAATTTGAATTTTGCTGATGAAAAATTAGTTTGCCTTGATGTAGTATGGCCTAATTTGAAAAAGAAAAAAAAAAACTTGCATTAAGTTCATTTCCATTGAAACAAAGGAAGCCTTTATGTACTCACTTGCAAAAAAAAAAAAAAAACCTTCCTAGAAAAAAATGCAATACAGACTTGGCCACTGGTTTAAGTAAAAGGGCACAAAATCACCTGTGCATAAAATCAAGGCAAGAGCTCTGCAATGCATTGTTAAACTTTTGAACAGCCACTGCTTGATCAGCTGTTAACTAGGACACTTTATCTGTTGCTGTCTCTAGAATAAGGGAAAGGGTTCTGTCTCTATCGCATCATATTTGTTCACATCTTGTTTTTAAGAATTCTCTGAGAACCACAAATAATTAATTTTTATATTGATTTCAATGAAAATCCATTTTATATCCAATTTTTGAATTGTATTATGGTAAGAAGATTTGAACATTTTGGTTATTCTCTTTCCCTAATCAATGCTAAATATTGAAGGTAATTACTACAGCTCTGTGTGTGAATTTCATTTGATTCAGCAGGAGTAACCTTGATAAAATACTCTGTTTTGCAAAGGTGCCCTTTCAAGATGCAAATTAACACAATTATGTTAGTTGAAAACATATTTTGGAGATATGCAATCAAAATAATAAACTAGTTAAATAATGCTTGCATGTGCAATCATATTTGGTAAATAAAAAAAAAAATTCCTAATAAGAAATTTGACAAGTTTTGCTTAGTGCAATTTTTAATTCAAGTTGTACATAGTTTCAGTTTTATGCTGTTGTAAAAGTGAGTGCTTCTTTGGTTTTCACAGCAAAGTAGGAGATAAACAGACAACAATTCCAGATATTATGTAAACTACCTGTCTGGAGAAGAAAAATAATGCATAATACCAGGTCTTTCTCCTTACTCACACTCCTCAAAATAATTATGTGGGACAGCAGGATGGGAGGGATTGAATGAGCACTCAGCAAACAGCAGATGCATGGGCTCAACTTCATCCTTCACAATCCCCAGTGTGAAATGCAGAGTAAATGTTTCTTACAGGGGGAGAAAGTACGTATTTATTGCAATTAATCCCACAGCAGTTCATCTTCAAATGATGCTAAAGCAAGCAAAGACTCTTCCTAGTGGCTCCCAAGCAGTCACAGGGACTAGAACATCCCTTCAGATTTGCACACCGTGCAGTAGTGATGCCATGACTCTGCTTTATATATGGTTGTCAGTCTGTTCCTTAATGCCTGCAGGGAGGCATAAAGGAATTTGAAAATATAATGAATTAAATTTGTCATGAATTTCCCAGCAAAAAATTTAAGCTATACCAGAACAGCCATGTAAATCCAGTGAATATTCTGTTGTAGGACCTGCTTTGAGGGGTATTTCTTTTCTTCTTTTATTTTTCTTGTTTTTAAATATGTTACTTCATGACTGGAGTTTTGAGTGTGGTTTTTTAAATACTCTTATTGACCATCTTATCCCATTTATTTTAAATGACAGTTTAGAATATGCACTATTTTTGTGTCAGACAAATCCGTCATCTGGGTTGCCCATCTTTCCTAATAACATTATTAACAGCATTTATTACTTATTTGACTACAGAAAGCTAATTCCTTGTAAATACAGAGTAGGAATCCTAATGAAACCACTGAAGTTGCAATGTGAGCTCTGATACTGAAAGTGACAGAGTTGATCATAGAGAGTCAGAAGGAATGTGACAGACGGTGTGAGTTAACTACATTATAGTATTAAAAGCCCTTCTGTTTTTATGGAAATTATGTCTGAGTAAGAAATGTAGGATTTCCTGTCTCCCTAACCTATGTTGGTTAGAGATCTGCTTTGTTTGATTATCCCAGGTATAGATATTCTCATTAAGTATCCATCCAGAGGTTTATTGTGGATAGAAGAGTCAAATCTATTAGCTTTCAATTTCTTTTTACTCTAATAACAAAAGCATATTTTTAATAAAACAGACAGAATATCTTGAGGGAGTAGTTCAAACCCTCCTGACTTAGAATTGCCAATCCACGGAATGACGTAGCATTAAAGCAAACAGATGGAAGATGGAGATGAAGACCTATTAAACATTGTAGTCTGGTTGCATCTTCTAGTACAGCAAGCAGAGGTAAAAATCTAGAAGGGAAGTTTTGCCCTGTATTTTTCTTGTCTGTGAAGATAAGAACTGAAGTAAGAATCTGGAACACCAACTGGAATGTTTTGCTGTCAAAGATCAGATGCAATAAAATTACTCAAAAAAAAAAAAAAAAAAAAAAAAAAAAAAAAAAAAAAAAAAAAAAAAAAAAAAAAAAAATCTGATCCCAGAACCCTTACATACATTTAAGTAATGCCTCCTTACATGTAATTTTATTCAAATCCAGGCTTACTCATTAAAGACACATAGAACTATTTGTGAAACTGATTTCTGATTTGATATATAGGTTAGTATTAAAGAAAAAGGTTTTTTTTAAAAATTATGAAGTTCTTTTGGTATATGTTTCTGACACTTCCCCTGTTACAGTCAATCAACACTATTGATTTTGATGGAGTAATGATCTCTTAAGTGAAGATTTTATTTTCCAGTAATGCATTTGTAACTGTTTTGACTGTCAGATGGAGCACAGACTCTTTTCCAGTAGCCCAGGATTTATTTTTTTTTTATTTTCCACCAAGATATATCAGCTATAGCCTTTACAAATGTCAAGGTGCTGCAAAATATAACATTTGTAAATAATACATCTGATGTGCATTTCTTCATCCCTTGGGCAGACTAGGCATATATTGTATTCCATTTCTGAAAAGTAACTTACAGTTCTATTTTATTAATGATTGCACATTCATACATGAACAAAATACTAACAAACAGTTCCATGAGCAGCCAGACTAATGAAGACTGATTTCCTTCAGATGTATGTCCTGTGACCCTTAGTGGCCTTGCTGTGACAATCCCATTTTCACATATGGTCTTAGTTCCACATGCTGCTCTGTGTTCTGTGTTTGCGATTAACCAATCAGTATTTGCTGATTTCTGGGCTTTGTTACAAATGGAAAAAGTGCCAGACACTTCCTTTAAACTGCAATTATCTTGTTTGTGTACAGGCCATGTATCAATGAAAGAAGTAGTTAATTCTTTAAGGGCTCATCAACTATTTGGTGTTTGGTAATTTTGACTGTTCTTCCTTGTCCCCACTCCCCAGTATAAATCACTTGTAGCCTTATACAGTCAGATTCAAGTAAAATTTTGAATTTGATTGATCCACAGTATTGCATCCAATTTAGACATATTGTATGTGATAAAACTGTAAGGTCTTAGAGTAATTGACTCTTGAACATAATGGGTTATAATGCTGTCATTAAATGACTGATTGGTTGTTCTATGCTATTGCAAAGAAATCCTGTGGAAAAGAACGTCTGGAAAGTGCAGATGTTCATCCATCACAACTGGGGGTAGATTTGTTTCTTTTGATGTGTAATTGCAACTGATAATTGTATAGAAAAAAAGTCAGGATGTTAATGTTTCAGATCTCTTTCTTTTAACGTGCATGATGTCTACCCTAACGTTGTCTTGTCTCCGACTCCTAACATTATCCCTCTCACTGAGCTACATTGTAGTGCATGCCATAGGAGTGACCATTTTCAGTTTCTCTTAGTTTTATTGCCCATGTTACCCATTGTCTCATCTATTAAAGTTCTGATGGCTCTCCTTTCCTTTCAGCACAGCCTAGGATGAAGCTGTTTGTATTCCTTTCTAGAAACTGGCATCTAAAAATGCCCTCAGGATAACCTTAGGATGGAAAGAACACAATGGAGGTTATTTCCAAAGCCCCAAGAAATTTTTGGTGTTATACCATTTAAGTTCATCTATAAATTTTATTAGGTTTTAATAAGTAATTTGAAGGAATAACCTTCATCAATGCATCATTCACCTAATGTGGGTCAGAATTGATAAAAAATGTGGTCAAGCAACATTTCCTCCTTAAAATTTTGTTCATGATCTTTTTAAGCCCTCATTTGTGCCTGTGCCTATAGTCCTTCATGTCTCTATAGACATACATCAGTATGTGGACTGGGTGTTCTTGGAGTGCTTCTTTGGTTTCAAGCACACCTATGGAACCTCTCACATGAGAATGCAAGCCTGTCTCTATAGTGTGCATTTAACCTAAAGTACTTTTCTGAATGTAGGGGCAGTTAAAACTTTTATAAAATAAGTAGATCCATGGGTACATTAAAAAGGAAATAACATTGCCTGAAAGAGAAGGAAGAAATAATCCTAACATCCTATGATATAAAATAGAATTTTCTCAATTTGATTTGGTTTAATTCTAATTTAATTTACTAACCATTTTATAAGACACTATCTTACGACATAACTCTTTTCCTCCTAAATATGTTTAATGTCCTAACTGAAAGATTTCAGTGATTTCCTAAGTTATTCCTTGTTTCCTTTGACATTTGTCATCATAAGGAATTTGTATTCTTTTATCCTTTGATCAAAGAATATCCTTTGATGCCCCAGATCATCAACTACTTTGATAGAACCAAACTGAATAAGTTGTGTGGCTGCTCTGAAAAAGTTCTGTTTCAATGATATTATTTTTATGATATTTAAGTGATCTATAGAAATGCTTATCAATTATACATATACACATACACACACACACACACATATATATATAAGATTATTAATACGTGCACTGATGCAGTGAGAGAACCTAAAATTCTGTCTCATACTTTGAAGATTCAAATATTCATTGCTTTTTGGAAAGTTCTGATAACAATATTAACTATTATCAAAAGAGTTTCTTTTTAAAAGGGTTCTACTTCACGTAATCTATTCTGTAATATTTTGTTTTCCTTGTTATATATATACTCCTTTTTGTAACATTTTTAATACAATTTAATAGATAGGTGTGTGTTTATCAAACTAAGAATTCTGTGTAATTTTGCAGTATCCCTTGTTCTTCTCCTTTCCTGCAACACAGTATGTTTTGAATCACCTTTCAAATTTTCAAGAGAGCATCACCAAAATTGGGTAGATTCCCTTCTGAGAAACCTTATGAGTAATAGTAATTTAACAGAATAGACACATCAGACACTGTACATCAGAGTTGTACAACAGTAGAACTATAATCATTTTCTCTGTGAAGTTTCACAGTTGAGATTAGACCTAATCAATCTGTTTTAAGCAGCCATAATAATTTCAGATTCCCGTTATAGAGGCATTTTAGACTGTATTAAAAAAAAAAAAACCAAACCAAAAAGCCTTATAAAAAAAAGCTTTTTTTTAAATTGTAAGAAGTTTTTGCATTTGTAGGGAATGAATTAGGCCCATTTTCTTTGCTGTTGACAAAGTACATTCCTTTTAATCTAGTCATTATAGGGAAAGTCAGCAAAGAAAGGGAGGAAATACAGAGAGATTATAGGAAATGACTGTTTAAAATACATCTGCAAATGAGTAATGCTGGGCTTGTGTTGTAATACACCATCAATTCTCCTTGTATTGCATGCACCAGATATGCTACACGGTTGCATTTGTGTGTCTTTTAAGTCTTATAGGTGCTCCTTTATTGCCAAACATCTGAGCTTTAAATAGCCAGAATTCAAGGCATGTGTTTTGAACTTGATTTAACAGGCAAAGTACCAGCTTTACAGGGCTATGTATGTTTACTGCATCGCTGTTTAGAGCCCAAGCTCATTGTTTACTGTCATGAAAATATGTCCTGCAAATTCAACCAAATTAAGGATTTAGTTATGAATTAATAATGATGTAATAGGTAGAAATAGTTGCTTAATTTTTTATTTCCTAGATATTAATGATGTTGCTAAAATTCATAATTAGATGATCTCTCAATCTGTTTTTTTCTATAGGTACTAATGCAGTAATATAATGAGGGGTTAGTATTCCTACAGATGATTTTATGCAATTCTTATTGAAAACACTGACCTATTTTTAACAATGTGTTTATCCTGGTTTTTTACCTTTTTTTTTCCACAAAATAAAAAATCAATACCGTTTAAAAATTCTTTGCCTCTCAGAACCCATTTAAAAATCAATTTTTAAGCTTTAAGTCATTCATTCCTGCATTTGTATTTAAAATTAAAATATAAATACATATTTTTCATTATTACATTTTATAACCAATTTCATTCCTAACCCAACTTTTAATGACAAGTTTAAATGTAGAAGATATTTTGAAGAGCTAAGAATGAGAATTTATTGATAAAGGAAAGGCAGACTGTTAGTGTACCTGGACAAATAATATTACTGTAAGAGTGATAGATCTAGCTGAAGAAACTGTAGGAAGCAGAATATAGAGTTCCAGGACAAAATGCCAAATAGCTGGGAAGACATAAGAATAATGTTCACTCTGGAATCCAAAACTCCTTCTTTTAAAGATAGAAATAAACATCTGTTAGTTCTTCCATTGTAAAACTTTATTTTTATGGGTTTATAATAGGGTTATAAAAAGTCATTCCTTACTGAAACTTGACATCGTAAAAGGCTAGGAAAGTCCTCTGGGTGAGAAATACATAGATTAAAGGATAATGGAAAGGTATGTTTTCAGTACAAGCTTACCAAAACACACACAATATCTCACTCTATTGTGCATTTGACTTGTACCTTCTTATCATAGTTCAAAGCTAAGCAGAATTTCTCCTTTTAGAAATGTACTTTTGGATTCAGTAGATACTTTTCCAAATCCATCCAAAGAGAGAAAATTCATGGGAGTGAACTATGAGATTCTGGCTCCATCAGCAGAGGAAGCCTGGAGCTCCTAAGACCTGTCCCAGAATTTAATCTATTCTAGGCCAAATTGTTGGTCCAATGCATCTTCAGACCTTTCTTCTTTCACTTCCTTGCTTCCTTCCCAGTTTTAGCTCATTAGAAGTCATAGTTGTACCAATTCCATTAAAATCTAGAGTCTTAATATCTGCATTTCTATTTGCAAAAGTGAACTAGATAAAATTACATATTCTAAGAGCAAAGCCTTTTATCCTAGTTGAGAAAAATTTTGGTGATAAGCTTTGTTATGTACCAAATGGTGGCATAGGCACACTCCCTGGACTGTGAGTATAAAAAAAATTCTCAATTGTTTTTTAGTCTGGATGAAAAAGTGAAAAATCATTTCAAGCACTTGTGAATTCTTTTAGGAAATCACTGGATATTTTTATGTGAACTATTTTCCTTAGGTGTGATCTTGCATTCATTCACTGAAGCAACTACTAAATAATTAAATTAATTTTAACCATAAATCAAATTGAGACAAAAGTCCTTGAAGCCATGGTGTGAAATATTTTTTTTAGATTAGTTGACACACTGCTTGGATCATAAATGGAGACAAATCACTAAGAACTAAAAAAGTCACAAAATTTGAAGCATCACTAACCTGAGCAAAACCAGTAATATATGGAATTGGGTGCTTATCTGTCTCCTGCTTTGAAAATGGTTGACCTGAGTACTGTTAGTCTCAAAGTCCAGTGTCTGGAAACATGTATGTGGAGAAGGCAAGTAATTATATTATATATTATATATTATATATTATATATTATATATTATATATTCAGCTCTATTGTGATGTCTCTTTTTATCATTTTTTTCCCTTTAGATGTAATTACTCCTTATCTTTATGCACAATTTTAAAGTATAAAATTTTGAACATTATTACTCTGAATTTTTATATGTTTATTTACTTATCTTTTCTTACTAACTTCCATGTATATTGCTAATGGTCCATGACCATTATCCATTTAAAGGATATTCCATGATTAAGGCATATTAAAATGTGTTGCATGAAACAGACCCTGGTACTTTCAGACTTCTTTTTATTAATATTTTGTTTATACTGGCTGATCCGCTTGTGACTATGTGGTAAGGACCAATCTGATATTCACAGTATATTTTCAAAAAATAAGACTTCTTCAGTATAATTAATATGATAATTTCTTTTAATGTGAATCAGGTATGATCATTAGAAAGGTAAACAACTGTATGATATAAAAATATTATTGTTTAATCTCGTACGTAGCTTGTCAAGTAGTTCCACTATGGAAAGGCTTGTCAACATTTGGATGATGACGTGTAACACTATGGGCTACAGATGGACTGGGTTGACATAATGTACATTTGAAATGCTAGCCCAAGAGATATGAAGGAGAATACGTGTTTGGCTGAATGATGACACAGGATGATTTCATTTAATATCTAAACACTAATAAGGTGAAGTTCATACCAGAATCAAAATGTGGCTTTTCCTTTCTATAACTGCATGTTGAGTTAGCAATGTAGCAGAATGATAATGATCTGGAGTAGGGAATCAAATGCACCCTCAGTCACTTTGCAGACAACACTGAGTTGGGTGGGAATGTTGGTCTGCTAGAGAGCAGGAAGGCTCTGCAGAGGAGTCTGGACAGGCTGGATTGATGGGCTGAGGTTAATTATATGAGGTTCACCAAAGCCAAGTGCTGAGCCCTGCACTTGGGTCACAACAACCCCATGCAATGCTTACAGAAATAGGGAATAGTGGCTGAAAAGCTGCCCAGTGGAAAAAGGTCTGGGGATTCTGGATGACTGCCAGCTGAACATGAGCTGTCAGTGTGCCCAGGCGGCCAAGAAGGGCAATGGCATCCTGGCCTGTATCAGCAGTGGTGTGGCCAGCAGGACCAGGGCACTGATTGTCACCCTGTACTGGGCACTGGTGAGGCCACACCTTGAGTGCTGTGTCTACTTTTGGGCCACTCCAAGAAAGACACTGAGGTGCTGAAGCAGGTTTAGAGAAGGGCAATGATGTTGGTGAAGGATCTGGAACACAAAGCTTATGAGGAGTGGCTGAGGGAGCTGGGATTGTTTAGTCTGGAGAAAAGCAGGCTTAGAAGGAACCTTATTGCTCTCTAAAACTACCTGTAAGGAGGTTGTAACACAGTTGGGCTCAGTCTCTCCTCTCAAATTGCAAAGCAAAGGACAACAGGATATGGCTTCAAGATGCGCCAGGGAAGGTTTAGACTGGATTAGGAAAAATTTCTTCATGAAAAAGGTTATCAAATTTCCCTTTCTTTGGAACAGGCTGCCCTGGGAACTGGGAGAGTCACCATCCCTGGAAGTATTTAAAAGGTGTGGTGGGCTTGGCATTGCTGGGTTAACAACTGGGCTCAACAAACTTAAAATTCTTTTTCAACCTAAATGGTTCTGTGAAGACAGACATTACAAAATGCGAAAGAAAAACCTGGTTGGAGGAATATTTCATAAAAGAATTGTTTCTTAAGTGGAGTTACATGATGTTTTTCCCATAGTAATGCCAGTTCACAGTTTGGCATAACATAATGTAGCTCTTTAATAACAAAGATAATTAAAATTGCCAGAAGAAAAACTGTTACATAAATGTGAAAGATAATAAGATGAAATATGGAAATAGCCCATAGTTAGTACAATACAATTAATAAGGCAGCATTTGTTCATGTTGTTATTCACAACCTCAAATAGTAATTGAATTAATTTTTTTGTGAAGGTATCAAGTTTCCAACTTCAAAAAATAGTGAGAGAAAGACCAATTATTTTAGGTCTGTCATAATTTGTGTCTGCCAAAGAGGAAAATTGAAGCTAAAGATAGAATCTATAGATTCATGGTATCTACTCTAGTACATTTGTCTCAATGCTTAAGTATATAGTGCCCAGTGACTCATGTGAGGTGGTCTTCACCCTTCTGAAATTAGCATGTCTAAGATCTGTCTAAATAGATTTTAGTTAAGTATAAAAGGTCTCAGTAAAATCCATGACACTTACTGAAACATCCAGCAAAACAAAAGAATTAGTCCCCTGTATGCATTTGTCTCTGGATCATTTACCTTACTAGAACATACTCTGTTTTGATGGGATGTTAGAATGGACAATTAAGGAAGGAAAGTGGGAAAAGCTCCAGATATTTTCATAAGTGAAGACTTAAAACTAATAATCTAAACCGAATGCTTAAGTATTCAGTAATGCAGCTGAAGAATAATTAAACATATGCTCTCTTTCTCTTTTAGTGCTAACCTTCCTCTGTAATTTGCTTTTAGTTAGACCATAGCATTTCATTTTGTATCTTTCATACATGGGAGAATCAGAAATAAAAGATCTATTAAGCAAGTTTCAACATGTCCATTTGATGGTTTACTATTAAAATATTAATTTCTTCAGAAAAGATACAGATTAGCTTATCCTCTCTTAGTGAAGAAACCAGTTAATGCAGTGCTAGATCAGGGTTATTATAAAAAGCCAAAGGCAGGCAATATTATTTGCATTTAATGAAACAGTGATTTTTGTAATGTAGCTGACTAAGGGAAAGAAAGATCTTATGCCTATAAAAATCTCATCAGGTGATGCTTTAACAGAGCATCTCAGTATCCTTGTCACCCAGAGCTGTCGTAAACAAACTACTGATGAGGCAATGATAATAATTAACATAGTGTTAATGGAACATAGATGCTCACAGCTATTTTTCAGCTACAGTGAGCTGAATGAATGCCAGGCAGTGCATGCAGCAGAACATCATAGCATGCTTCTGTTTTAATTTGCTGTGAAGCAGTTGGGTCTCTCCTTATTTTCATCCACAGATCCTTGGTGTAAGTCCTTGTTGTAATCTGATGATGCTTTTTTCCCTCTAAGAAACTGTATATCAAATCAGAACATGTAGAAATATCTAATGGGGCAGAATCTCACAAAATTTCAAAAGCTGGCTGGTTTTTGAAGCTGTTTCAACAAGTCAAAACACTCTCCTTTATTCTGCATTACAATAGATCATTGCTACTGAATATTAACTTTTTGTACAAAATAATAATTTTATTGGTAAAACTCAAGTTAAAAAGAAACAAAAATAATCTTGAGGTTAGGTATAGCAAAAGGCCTCAGAACGTCTTTCCTTCTTTCTTTCCTTCCTTTCTTTCTTTCTTCCTTTCTCTCTTTCTTCCTTTCTTTCTTCCTTCCTGCCTTCCTGCCTTCTTTCCCGCCTTCCTTGTCTCCTTCCTTCCCTTCCTCCCTCCCTCCCTTCACTGCAGTGAATGGAGTTTCAAACACGGATGGTCGTGGCTATAGATCATTTTTGGCTAAAATTCTGGGTTCTTTGGCTGATATCCAAGGTGTATTCCCTCTCTGGGATGTTTGGCATTGATGTTAAAAAACTATGGGTTGTTTTCCATGGATAATTTAGGCAAATAATGAAACACATTCCATTGTATTTCTAGATATGAGGCACAGAAAACTACTGGCTTTTGTCTTGACTGGCTATGTCTCTGCCTAATCTTTGATCATAAAAAGAAATACCACCTCTTTGCTTTGTTTTTAACAAAGTGGTGCCTGACTGGCATTTTATCCTTGCAGGGATGTTTTGAATCTGTCTTAACTTCTTTTCTAATCATCCTCTGCCTCCTTCACCTCAGCTTCCTAAATCTCTTCTCTAAATATGTTCCATTAGACAATCATCTCCAACTGTTTAAAAATAAAGGGAGAAATAAATGTAAAGTAAATGCAAATTGGAAGAGAACGCTATCCTTTCAAGTATTACAAAATGTTATTGTTTTCATCCTTAGTCCTTGGTGGTCTTCCCTTTTTTTTTTTTTTTTTTTTTTTTTTTTTTTTTTTTTTTTTTTTTTTTTGTATTGACCTTGACCTGCTCCTTGCAAAAGCTCCCTATCCAAATAGGAAGTCTTACCCAAGGACTTTACAAAACTGTCCTTGAGTTAAAAGTGACTCATTGAACACAGGCTTTTTGATTATGGTATTGGCAAATAGTATTACTTTTTCATTTAAAATGCTGGTATGTTCGAATATTTCTGGTCTCAATCCTATATCCCTTATCAGAAAAGCTTACTTTCAGTTTCAAATTTGAAGGTTTTGTCTTTTTGTGGTAGAGAATTTTTAATGTTATGGTTTGAATGCTCCCTTAGGCAAAGTAGTGAAGGACAAATATAAAACACCCAAATGTATTTTTTTCCAGTCTCATGCTTTTGAGCCTGAGCACATTTTTTTAGTATTAAAGCTGGCAGTACTGCTGTTTCAAATTGAAATACACCATTAAATAAGAAATAATAATATTGATATTCTCTCAAAAATCTTTTATCCTTCCAGAGAATAGAAGCCTCTTATCTGATCAATAATGTGGAAAAAACCCAAACCCTACATTTCCATTAAATATAAGGCATTTCTGATTCATAGACTATCTTTTTGTTTTGTATTTTTGGCACAATGGTGTCTTGTTTCATGACAGAGGTTCACATTGCTGTAGGAATAATAAGAGTGACATTTATTTATTTATTAGAAGAATAATAAAAATGTTCCCATAAAAATTAGAATTTTTTTGCTGTTGTGACCATCTAGTCAGTTGAACTTTGACTTTGGAAAATGCGTTCTTAAAATTATGCTTATAAATAACTTTAAATAATCCTAGTGGAAGGCTTGGAGTACCTGGGGTACCTGATCTCTGTAAGACAGCTCTCTTAAAAGTCACTGCTTTTGTTTGGAAGATGTATAACCTAGGTAGTTAGGAAAGAGCACAGATGAATAGTGCTCCAATTTGAGAGGGTCTTCAAACTTTTGGTATGATTTGAGGATGTAACAACAGAGTAAATGATATGTCAGATAACCCTAATGTATGCACAGCTTTGCCATGCAGCCCTAGGGAGCTGATGTGCACTGGCAGTGCTGGTTTGCCATCTTAGACTGTACTGTGTACATACGGGACTCTGCAGAGCACAGATCTGCCATGGGCTGGGCTCTACTGTGTCCTATACACATTCTTCTACTACTTTCTGCTCCTCTAAGTTTAGTCAAATCTCAGCTTCCGAGAAGGCATCTGAGTGTGTTATTTGTGAGTCCAAAAACAGGAAACAGCCACAGCTTTCCCTTGAGCTCTCCCCCAGATGCCTCTGCAGCAGTTTGGAAACAAGGCAGGTCTGGGCTTGAGTTTGGGCTTGAGCTCACATGCAAGATGCTATTGGTGTAAGCACAGACTATTGTGCAGTTAGAAGTCACTTAGATCTTAGGAACATATGGCAGTTTGATTGATGTGAGTTATATCAATTCATTTTTAGCATTATATCTTCTGTAATTTTGTGTAATTAATTTAAACTGATTATTTTGCACTTCAAGAAATATCAAAGAATGGTAGGTAACTTCAGAGCTCTAGTTCTCAAAGATTTAAATTGAGAAGTTATGTCATCTTTCCATTTATAAGTTTGCTTAAAGTATCATTTGTGCAGAGGTTTAACACCAGAAAGAATGATGCATGAATTTCAAATTAACATTATCTCTGGTAGAAAGCCAAGAGGTTACATATTTTCCAGAAAATAACTTTTTGTATCTATTTGGATATAGAATGCAAAATCATTACATACTTTCGTGTGTCTTGCTAATAGTAGAGGAATAATGAGTGATTTTTTAAACTTTTTTTTTTTTAATGAAACAGTAAAGTGTATTTTGTTTGTCTGATTGTTTATTTTGGTTTTTTTAAACGATTTTAAGACTTTGAGAGAGATTTAGAAAGTAATTTCCCTAAGGAGACATTTTGCAACTTTACAACTTTATAAAGTTGCAAACAAACTGCAGATACGTATTTTTGGGAAAGTTCTCAGAAATTAGCTGACATTCATAATTACTGAAGAGCCAAAAGAAAATTGAATCTATGAAAAAATACAACTTTCTGTTAGACTTAAAAATCAGAGTTGATGAATAACATACCACAAGCGATTCAAGAACTATCTATCAGCTTGCAGTGTTTGGGCTTCTTGGTGTTGTACCCCATGTTTGTCCCTGGGCTTTTACAGGCACAAACAGCTGCTCCAGAAGAGCAGGTTGGTGAAGAATATCCCAGGCAGCCCCTCCTTACCTTGAAAATGGAGGATTTTATGGATTGTTCATACTGGCACTACAGCACTGTCCAGCTGCAACTTGCTAGCAAAGATATCTGCTATATATGAATGCACAAGCAAGCATTAATGCTGGTAGAAACCACCAGATCTATATCTCTCTTTGCTGACATGTGAGCTTGAAACAATATGACATAGTCCTCCCTCAGCCTAAACAGCTCACTGAGCTTGACAAGGACTCTAATAGTCAAGACAAGCAGTTCTGCATCGTAAGGTTTTTGATGGAAAACATAAAAGTACTGCTCTGTCCAACCACTCTATGAACATGCTAGAAAAATGACAGATTGTCAAAATTAAGTGCCATGTTCTTCACATGAAAACAAAGCAAACATGATGAAAGCTTTTAGCGATAGGCATAGGTTTAGTTTAGACTATTTTTCCAGCATCTTGCAACTATACATTAATGATACTTTCTTCAAACAGCTGTTTGTGCATAAAGGAAGAAGATTATTTTAGTAGGCTGAAGTTTGACAAGTTCTTTCAAAATTTGCTTTTCTTTTCTCTAAACCCTACAAGATAAATAGCTATGTTAAAGAAATGGCTGCAAAATCCAGGCTGAATTAAGACACATATACTAAAAGAGCAAGTTATGGATGTGAGTTTTGAAGCCCTTTGATTGTGTCAGTAATTGAAACATACTTTAAATCTTGTGGCTATGAGAAAATGTTTGAAAATGTGGCCTGGCTTGAGCAATACTATTTCTCTCTATCTGTTGGTAGCTTGAAACAATTATCTGAAGAAGTGTGAATTATCCCATTTTCACTTTGCAAATTTAAAACAATGAGAAAGGAAAACTGCAGACATTGTGATACATGCAAAAAATTTTCCAAGTTCTCTATTTTTCTACTCTTTAATCTAAAATTTATTTTCTTCTGTAAATCAGTTTTTGTTCTTCCCATTCTTCTTTCCAGGCTTATCTTTTATATTTTTATTTCTGCTTTATGACATATTTAATATTAAATACAATAAATTAAAATCTCTATTTCTAATCTTTAAGTTAAGGTTTAAATAATACACCTTTGTTAAAAAGGAATCAGGCCTTTGAATATGTTTACGTCCCATAAGGCACTTTTAGTAATATCCAAGGCTTGCCTTAGTTGTCAGAGAAGCTGCCAGGTTTTATTGACATACTAATAATCTGGAATGGGAAAATTTGCAATGAGTATATCCTTTTAGATGAATGCTGCGCACTCTTGAGTTGTCTGGTTATGTAACTTAGACATTTAGGGATTGTAATTCAAAGGAAACAGCAGCAGCAAGACAGAAGTCTGGTTCTGATATTAAAAAAGCAGAGGTTTGTGTGCCTTTGTTGGAAGAGGAACAGTAGGTCATGTTATTGTTTTTGCATACTGCTCTTAATCCAGATGCTTACTTTTCCTGCTCTAAAGGTTGCTTGCCTCCTTCTGCTCTTTGTATTGATGCTTGATTATATCTTATCTGAATCTTTTGTTGCAGCTAATCCAAGTTAGATGATAGTGAGAGCTGCAAATATTTTGCCATTATAATCATCATCATAAATCATAGGCCATAAGATCTGCCTTGTGTTTAGAGGAATCAGCTTTTTTATTGACTGTCTTCCATAATTAATAGCACTTTACTTTGTAAATCAAATTAGCCCACTTTTTCTATAAAGATTTAGTGTGAGATCATTTTTTAGGACGTTAAATGACCTTGACAAAAACAAGGGATCAATAACACGTTGATTAGCAGATTGTTTTCTGTAATATTGGATGTTTTTCATCTTGTTAGTTTTTCCTGTTGTACCACCTGTAGAGGTTAAAGGTCATGGATACCTCCTGGCAATTCTATTTTCCCTAGTTCTACTCTTGTCAAATACTGATAGATTCTCTTTGGCATATGTGTAGATTTTTAGATTTACACAGGGCTTTGCTATCTTGATTCCCAGTTCTGCTGGGAATAGTGACAGAGCTGTTAAATATCCTGGACTTCAGGTCTCTCCCATGTCTGTGCCCAGATCCTAGGGTCAGCTACGAGGCAACCAGTTTGCTCAGGTTTTTTGCAGTCTGGCCTTGAAAATCTGAGAAGATGGAGACTGTACCTTTGTAGGCAAACTATTCTTCTGTCTTCAGCTGTCTATCAAAAAAAATGATATGTCCTATAAGATCTTATTTTGATTTATGCCCTCTTTTTCTTTGTGTCATGCACCATTGTGAAGAGCCTGGATCAGTTCTGTGGGCACCAGCAGGCTATTATTTCTTTCCCTGCCTCTTCTTCAGGCTGAACCAAATCCAGCATTCTCTACATCTCTTCACAAAGGAAGAGATCTCTTCACAGCAGCCCCAGCCACCTTGGTGGCCTCTGCTGGACACTGAAATTCTTCTGCTTTCATGGTAGGAATGCCTGTGCTCTGTTCTTCACCGATGAGGTTACTTGGATCCTCTCCTCTCATTGCTCCTTAGCAGCTCTTTATGTTTACTTTGATTAGCTTTCATTCAGGTATCATAAAACAGAACTCCTTGTGCCAAAAGCCCATGGCTGATCCAACTTTGACACACAGTGTCCCAGGGGGAGTATGAGGCCAGGACACTGCATTACATTCAGCAGAGGCCTTGATGCCAAAGGAAAGTCATATTCCCAGCTATGAAAACTTCTTCAGTCAACTGAAAGCAAAAGCCTCCCATGTGACCTGCACAAGCACCTTATTACAAGGCCACGTCATGTAAAGCAGAAATTATTTCAAAAGAGCAATATTAGCAAATTAAGAAGTCTCTCAATTTAACCTGCACATGTCCACACACGTCCAAGTACTGAATATCACAAGAGCGTTGCAGTTTAGGTGCTTTTATCCCATCTTCCCCCATGTTAAAATCACCTCTCATGGCTACATCTCACTTGGTGGTTTAAGGCTGTCAGGATGTGCTGTGCAGCTCTAGTCAGCCCCCTAGGAGCACACTGCTGGTCTCATAGTGTAAGGGCCTCTCTTTCAAATTCTGTACATACAGCAAAGAAAAACAGGTGCATCTTGAAGTTGGGCTGCCTTTGCATTAGGAAAAGTCCATTTATGTCCACTTTTAAACAATTTCCATCAGGAGGATTTGTTGTCACTGCTTTTGATAACTTCTAGCTCTTGCAATGCTCCTGTTCTGTTGATGTCATGGTGTTTTATGTACATTGGTGAGAGTCCTGATTTTCTCTTTTATCTGTAACACAAAATTTCCACTCATATATTGATCAACTGAGAATGATGATCAGCTCTGAACATTCAATCCTTTACTTAAAATTTTAGCTATGGGTAACTTCAGCTATCTTGTGACACTTCATCAGCAAAGTTTTGAAAAAATGTTGCATTCTGGAGTCCTAGAATTTGGGTAAAACATTCTCCTGTGACCTGAATGACTGAAGGAGCAGATAAGTCAAGAAATAAGGAAATGTTTATACAGAGTTCATTTTCTTAACCTTTAAAAATAACCAAATGGATTTATTTTTTAATTTGCTGTCTGACTAAAACCAAAAGGAAAAAAGAGGTTTACGAATGTGCATTATAGAAAGGAAAGAAGAATGCTAAAATCAGAGTCAAGAGTGCATTATGCTAATGCCATGAAAGATCAAGACTGAGACTGTGACCTCATTGAAACTGGTGCAAATTTGATTTTTGAATTAGTAGGGTCAGATTTCACTCTAGATACAAGATGTTAGAGTGTAAGTTTCCTTACTAGCTATTAGGTTATGAAAATATTAAAAATGCCTACAATAATTATCAAATTGCACAGACTGTGTCGAGGATTTGGTTCCTGCACAAAACTAACATTAAATAGGAGTGAGATAAGGATACAGAACTGAACACAGAAGCTACTGTATCAAAGAGATATCTTAGAGGTTTTAATTTCTTTAACGGGATTTAGGTTTCAGCACTTTTTAACATAAAAGGAGATTAAAAGTATATTGACTAGAAGGAGTCTGTAATATGCTACATGAAAGGCAGAATTAATTTTACTTTGTTTCTAGTACTTGCCTATAGGTGTGTTGTTCAAGTCCACACAAGCTAATTTGTAGAAATAACTGCTATTATATATTTTTATGCCCAGTTTATACAGAATTTAGTTATTTCTTACAGTAGAACATAATGTCTCTATCAGAGAGCTGTAAGAAAACATTGAGAGCAAAGCTGTCATAAAAATTAGAAAAATGTCAAGTAATACTGGAGAAATGTCAACAGTTGTATGGGTAAATTGTTTTAAAAATAGCTAAATGGAGGATCAAATATCTGGAAAACACAGAGGTAGATCATGTGGAGAATGATGAGCTTTTATTTTAGAGAACAATGACTTAGCAAAGTAGTAGATGGTCATGCCTGATAATGAGCTGAACAGGAGATTTTGAGACTGATTCTGTGGATTGAAGATTAGATAAGGGCTCACTCCCCTGCTTTATAAACAGGGGAGTGAGATGTAGGAAGATGATTCTTTAGATGAAGGTATTCAAAGGCACAGAAGCTGCAAGTAGGTAGATTTGATCTAGAAATGAAGAATACAAATGCTTATCAGTCAACATAATGAGCTGGTGAAAGAATTGTCTCACAAGTCAATGCCATTACAGTTCCATGAGAGCAAACTTAATGAGGGGAACAGAATCCCACAGTAACAATACCAAAAGCAAACAAAGAAACCCTCCTAGAATACAGATTGCATCTCTTGGGGATAATGTGAACCCCCAAGTTAAGAGTGAGTACAAGAACCAACATTTGTGAAAAATTTTGGAAGGACACCTTCTGGGATGCTTTTTCAGGCACTCCATTCTATGGCTTTGATCCCTTTGACTTGTCTTTCCACCAGACCTTTTTCTCTGCCAAAGATTAGTGACATTGAGAAGACCTTAAAGCTCCATTTTTAGAGTGTATAAGCATTATTTCACACAATATTAACAGATATTTTCAAAGTAACATGTACTTAGGAACTAAAGTTCTATTGATTTTCATTATAGTGCTGGGTGCAGCGGTCTAAAATCTTCACCAAACCAAGTGAATTGCTTTAGAACAGAGCAGAGTTGTCTGAGTTGTCCCCAGAGCTGGGGAACTCTGGGTGCTCTCCAGCTGTCACCTAGTGGTGATCCAAGTACCAACAGCAGCTTGCTGAAAACTAAAGCTCCATCTTGGGAATTTCCAGTGTCATAAAGTTCCATTTGTTCTTCTGTATAGCATTGCTGTTTGGACTTAACCTCTGAATTTAGAAGGTCCATTTTAAGGATCAATTCCTTAATCTTTATTTAGGACTCTGTCAGCTCTCCTTTTGATTTGAAGACTGTCACTCACCTAAATGTGGTTGAAATCCAGATAGGCGTTTCTGAAAGAAAAAAAGCTGGGTTACTTATTATAGGAGCTCTTGCTCTTCAAACCTCTTGCCTGAATACAGACATAGTACCCATCCTTTTTGTGTTTCATTCTTCCTAATAATTCTTGAACTAGAGAAAAGAACTTGTGTCAGTTGTGGCTGTGATTTTTATGAATATTCCTGTAACCCCTCTGAGGGCTGAGTATGAGGCTGTAGATAAAATGCAGCACATTCCCCAGCAGACAACACTCTTCATGTGCATCATTTACAGTACAGAACTAGTCATAGCAACTAGTAAGTAGTAATACTCAGTAGTTTTGGTTTTGGTTTTTTTTAGTGTTCTGTGTAAAAGCTGTAAAATTAATGTTTTATTTGTCATGCTGTGATGGAATGTATATGCTTGTCAGATAAAATGTGCACATACAGTAAAACAGAGTGCTCAGATCAGAGGCTGTAACTCTTTCTGGCTGAGAGCAGAGCGTGAATCCTGTGATCTGAGAGTGGAGCCTTTTAAAACTTCAGTGTTTAAAAATGAGAGAGAGATTTCTTGTGCACTTCTAGGTAGAGGGAGGGGAAATCCTTTTAGTCCAGCAAACATCTGGTAGCTCAAGAATGATAAAAAAGTACTGATTGGTTCTGACAGCTGCCTGCTTTGTAGTGGTATTTAACCAGAAATATTTGAAACAGATTGATATGAATAATGAAAGATTGCATGATGTATGACACAAATAAACTTTACCACAATTTAACTCATTAACAAAGAAACAATGTTACATAAGGAAAAATCCTTATTTACTGTTTAACTCATTTGTGATATTTCATTTCTAATAACGTGACAACAAGGTTTTTGTAATAATTTCCTCCATCAAGTATTGCAAGTATTTCATTGTGAAATAGGTTGAATGGGATGTCATTGTCCTTTAACTTTAACAAGTGCTGCTGATAGATGTGCTCCATTTAAATGTACAACAGAGAGCTGAACTAGATAATGAACTTATTATTACTCTCTGAAGATTACAGGTTAGTCCCAAAGGAGTGCAGTAAGCTAGAGAAAATCCATATCTACTGGCTAAACAATAGCCAGAGGGCTGACTGGAGATATTGATTTACTTTCTAGGCCATTTAGACCTTAATGGTGGAGAAAAGCTGAAGTGCTGTTTACTTTTCTGCCAGAATCGACCAAACAACCAGTCCATTTTTTAAAGACTTTTGATTGATTTCGCTTAGAGGAATTAGAGGTGATTTATTTTTAAGCTGAAAGCAACTCGTAAATATCTCCCACTACACAGGTTCCATGAGAGTAAATGTTAAGTGGAAATGCTTACTGAGAAATACTTTGCTGCAAATCAATGTGAGCAGGTAATACTCCTTGATAGGAGCAGTCAGGTGTTGGACACCTTTCTCAAGCATGGTCAAGCCTCTGGTTGTGCTACGTGAGACACAGCATTTTTAAAAGACTTAACTTTTGTGAAGGGATATGAATCTGATTGCTTGGCTGAATTTGTGCCAGCTGTACCCTGCTGACTTAGAAAAGGGCCATGGCTCTGGCAGTGTAAGTGCTGCTCAAGGTCAGTAGTGAGCAGCTTTAATATTTGATGGATGAAAACAATAGTTTATCATGTGACAATTGCCCATGATACTTCATACTCACAGCAAATGAGTTCTAGCTCTAAGAAACAACTCAGAGAAAAAGCAAGCTAGGATGCTGGAATTAAGTATTTTCAAAATTAGGCAAGATTAAAGAAATGCTCCTGAGCTACTGCCAGATATAGAGACACATCTAAAGAAAGTAATAATATTTTTTTATTTCCTAGAGATAACCTGTCTGGAAAAAACTTGTAGGCTTATACAAATGTCTGTCAGGTGTTTTAGGGCTGTAAATGTAAAAAATATGTTGCCAAAATCATTCTTTGGAATGCTCTCATGAAAATTACAAGAGCAGACCTGGTATGTTGATAGTACTCTCGTTTAGAGATAAAGCCACAATTTTATATTAATTCCCAACACAGTCCATAGTTACTACTTAGGAAAATAGTGTGGGAACATATTTTGGAAGTCCACTTGCAAAGATAAAACCTTTCCTTAGAAAGCATTGCTCAATTCTGCTTTAACATAATAGTCTCTGTTCATTGGAAACAGTACTATTTTGACTAAACAGGCTCAGCTTTTTTCCTCCTCCCCATTCCCTTCTGTGAAGGGAGTTAGACTTGGTTAATCAGCTGCTTATATCATAACACAGAAACATGTACCTGTTACTTGAAAACTAGAATTACCGTCAGGTCTAAGGGTCTCACAAAAATGTGGAAATATGCATCTTTTAAATCTGGAAGTTACATTTCAAGTCCTACAGGTGTTTTGTGCCACCTCTCCTACCAGATAAGTCCTATCTGTGACATTTGAATCAGCCTTCACACCATGCTACACAGGTGAAAACTGATGGGAAGGAAAAATATTCAAGTATCTTCCCATTCTCTGGGAAAACCCCTGAACAATAGAAAAATCGCATTACTGTGAGGTAGAGGTCATTAGGACTTTGCACAAAGATAATAATTTTCACTGCCTCTTTGTGCTTGTGAACTGATGCCTGGGAACTGTGGAAAAGCTAAGAATTTCAGTGTATGCTAGTTCTGCAATATACATGAAAAGGAAAAATGGTGGATGTAATGTGTGTTCTCTGTTGAAAAACTGAAAAAAATTGATAGAACTTATTTTATTTTAAGTATGAGTTTTGTAATCAGCACACTAAGTTTTAATATAAGAAGAATTCAATGCATGCTTTTGTGAAGTCATGGGCAGAAAATTTTACACACTGCTTCATATATAATTTCTTTAAGCTTTTCTGTTTGTTAAGATTTGAAAAAGTTCACTTGCCCTTTACTTTTCTTCAGCCTTAAAAAGTTTATGGCAGTATATATTTTGCAGAAGTGTTTTAGATGCTAGGCTTTTAGGCTTTAATACACTCTTAAAATTTGGTTTTTTTGAAAGACAGACAAGCCTGCAAGCTAACTTCTGTGGCTTTGTACAAGTGTAAGTGGAAATGTTACCTACAGTTCTCCTGTAACTACAGCAAACTGTGATCCAGCATTTAATGTGCTGATAATGTGAAATTCATTGAGTATTCATGGTTCAAAAAAAGCTGTGCATGTGTATTAACTAAAGCTGTGCAGCTGATGTTTTCTGTATGTCAAATAACATGAAGTGATTAAAAAAAAGGTCCATTTAATATAAACTTTTCTATTTATTTTGTTATTGGGAATTGTTTTTTGTTGTTACTTTTAAAATTAAATCTATAGAATGTTTGAACTAGAACGAATTATAGATTAGATATATTTTAACTTTCATTTAAGAGTTGGTTGATCTGGCTTAGCTAGTAAGCTAGAAAAGTATTGCCTCACCAAAAAACATAAAATTTTATACTGAAATAGAGTCCAAGTCATGCAAATCTGAAGAAATTAGATCAATGCCCCCAAATGAGTCATGTTATCAGATCAGTGCTCCCAAATGACATCACAGTATTGTCATTGACTTTGTTCATTTTCCTTATCAGGTTTAAGTCCTAAAGTATTACTGAATTTAAAACACAGAATGATTACTTCCATTTATTTCAGGAGCTGAAAAGCAGTGAGTAAGGATGAAGTTCAAAGAAATCTAAATCTGGGAGGTTTTTGTTGGATTTAGTTTTTTGGGGTTTTTTTCTTTGCAAGTGAAGTGCATTAGGAAAGAAAACAACAGCTGGTAGCATGGAGCTGTGAGAGATTTTAAAAAGCTGGGGTGAAGTAATGATTAGAAATGCAATATGGAGCTGTTGTGTAAAACGTAAAATCAAAGGCACTGAACTAGACTAAATATAATTTAAGCAGAAGCACAGGTCTAATTACTAGGCTTGAGAGCTTAGAGTTATCACCCATAAAGGTTGATTCCTCACCAATTCTCTGGCTGCAGAAAAGAATACTAGTAGACACTGGTGCTAAATTTATGATTCCCATAGCATATGATTATAAAAAATTAGAAAGGCAGATTTCTTAAAGTGATCTTTGTGTATATTCCAGTCAAAAGGGTCTGTATAAGACTTCTTTAAAGTGAAATGTATATAATCACAAGGACATTCCCTGAAAGGCACATAAGGAAACATTTTATAGTTTTATTTTAAATATGCTTTAGAAAAATTAATTGATTTCTTCATGTTTGAATGTATTTTGAATTTTAATGGAGCACAGGCTTAAAGAATAAATGCTCTCACTACATCCATCTAATAAGTGAAATGATTACATGCTGGGTATATAAATGTTGCTTGCTGATAATCTAACAGAGTTTTTGGAGGAATGATCCTTGATCACACAACTTTGTACAGAGGACCAAAACCACTATACTCTTTTAGCTTTACTCTCTGCCTGGCAACCTGCCTTGTCCTTTAAGGAGCTGTTCAATGTAGAAAGTTTTCTAAATTTTTATTGTGAAGAATAAGATGGTAAGTAATTATAGTAGTAGAATTTATTATTTATACAGCTACCATGTGCATTTTCAATGCTAAGTTCTGATTTCTACTAAGTAAAGACCTTCTGTCACACTAAAAATGCATTCTGAAGTCTCTGCACATTTACAGAACAGCATTTTTAACCACAGCTGATGACTGCGTTCAATCTTCGGGGAAAAAAGTTGCCTAAAAATATAGACTCACAAATATAGCATTAATCATAATATTTTCAGGTTTTTAAAAAATCAGTGGCCTTTTAAAAGCAAAACTCATCCCATCCTACTCTACAAAATATAAAGTAATGTACAGTTATTTAATAACTATGAACTCCTTTTTTCACAAAGATAATGGAACTTGTCCCAGGTGTTTCACCTGCATGTTGTCTCCTGAGTGATCTGCGCCTGAGATCCAGCAGCTGTGCTGTAACCCTTCTGTAGGAAGGCAGGTAGCAGTGTCCATGCATTTCCCTAAGAGAAAGACAGGTTATATGCCTATTTTAAAATTCCTTGAGGGTGCGACTAGAGAAAAGTGACAGCTTATGTTACCTTTTGAATTGAATATGCTACTGAGAGCACAGGGTGGGCTGGGTTCACTGTATTCTTCTGTGGTAAGTTACTAAAATCCATAGGTATAAGAATGCTTAGATGCATTGTCCTACCTAAGTACTTGCAAGCATATGTTTTGTAAATTCTCCTTTAGCAAGTAAAATGAGAAATAATGAGGCTTCTTTTATGTTGAAGGGCTTGGCAGGACAGTCTTCTATCTAGGTTAAGTGTTTTGAAACAAGATAGGTTTTCAGTTTGAGATTAGAGAGCTTAATCTAGGACTCAAAAATGTCTACCCATATATGAACTAGATATCAGTGCTCTCAGTATAGTCAGTGAAGAAGCAGTTATTTCTCTCAATGAAGCCTGGAGAGAAATTCTGCTTACTTAGGCCCAGTAAATCACATCTTTAGTTTCATTGAGTCTTTTGTCTTGGAGGGAAATACAGTGTCTTCTTACTTCACAGGCAGACATTGACATGCTGATGTGTGGTGTTAAACTAAATCCCAGGCAAGCCACCTCCTTCTTAGAAGTGGTGTTCTCATAAAGGTGGAATCAGGAGACAATAACACTGGAAATGGGTGAGGCTTCCTAAACTCAGAAACCAGCTCTTCAATAGAAAAATGAATTTTAAACTCCTCTGAATCCCAGTCCAACAGGCAGAGTCTGACCTGCAAAAGTTTAAACCTGAAAGGTTTAAATATTTCTGGAGGAATAATAAGGAGAAAGATGTAGTCAAAGATCTTTTTCACAGTCTTTTTCACAGATTTTCTCCTGTGTCACGGAAGAGTTGCTCATTGTTTACTTTACAGCTTTGATGGCTTACCTTGTTTGTTTTTTGGGGTTTTTTTCACATAATCTTCTCATTGTGTCCTACTTGGGAGTGATTTAAAGCCCGTTTTAAGTTTTGAGTACTTTATGGTAATAGAAGGACTTCTTTGCAAGAATTGAATAGAAAATATTGAGATACTTCAGTTTTTCAGTGAGTTGAAGCATGGGCTAGAGAAAAAGATTATTTAATTACATACCATCCCCTGCTTTACAGGGAAACAAAACTGATTTATATGATTGTTAGTTTGCTAGTTTTCTAAAAAAAAGTTACAGTTTTGCATGTGAAGCAGCCAGTGAGGAGTTCCTCCTTCAAACCTGTCCCTGAACCTCTGAAATATCTTACAAGTACTACTTAGTGTACCTAGTGTCATGTCTGTTTTTACAGACACGTATGTGGGTGAGAGAAAGGAATACTGTCTTATTCCTCTGACGTAATAAAAAGATAAAATGTGGAGAGCTGTGTCCTTGTTCTGAGATAGAAGATCTATTCTAATGTATACAGAGAGGGCTTTTTTTTGCTTTTCTTGCGCCTTTTTTTTTGCCTTTTTTTAAAATGAGCTTTGTTGGTTCTCTAGTATGACCAAGGCTGGTAAATGTGGAACTGTTCATAGACTTTATTTTTGTTCTTGATAAAAAACCTCTTGAGATTAATGAGTCATTGGTGCCTCAGCATCTGCTCCCAAGACTGGGGAATTTGAGAAAGAAACTGAGGAGAAATAAAAGAATAAAATAGGTAAAATGTTAAGAGCAGAAATCTTCATGATGGTGAATGGACATGAAGGATTTAAGAAGTGTAACAGAAAGGTTTATTTAGGGGAGAAAAATGACAGATTAAATCACATCTATAATAAAGACACTTCTTAAGTGAACATTTTGAGAAACTTAACTTTTTTTTGGGCTTACCAATGAATTTGTTAAAACAATATATTCAAAAGCAAGCATCAGAAGTCTGTATTTAGAACAGATATTACTATCACAGACCAGAAACAGTACTCTCTTTCATGGAGAAATATCTTATAAACTATGTCAGTCAGGTATCACGATTTTTTATAATAGCTAGGTTTCATAACAATTGCTATAGGCTAACCTCCAGTAATTAGTCTTGGTTGAGTGGGCCACTTTTCTGTAACTCTGGAGAAAATACTTTTTTTTATCTCATGAACATCTTGTTGTGTATTGCCACAATACAGGCACAACTCAAAAGTTTCTCCTGCATGACAGCACCTAGCACATGCTCCAAAGGTCTTAGAATTTTTAGGGTGCATTGTTTATATTTCCATATGGGAATTATTATGTGTATTTTAGGATAAAATTTTCCTCCATATAGATGTTAGTAGTAGGCTCTGTGCTGGAGTCTGTAGTGAAAAGAGAGTATGCAAGAAAGGGATCATAATAAAACAAGAACAGGTTTCATAGCACATAAGATCATGGCTTGTGGATATGATTATCAATCTAGTGTTGCTCTTGTGTTGTTTTTTTGGGGTTTTTTGTGGTAGCCCTAGCAGAGTGAGCACTTTCAGTCCATCTCCTTTTTCTCTCAGAAATCTGAACAAATTACATTGAGCTGTAGCTCAACAAAATCAGGAAACAGTGCACAGACTTCTAGTGAATTCATTGCACCTTTGGTCTGAAAATATACAGAAAACAGATGATATTTGGGAGCATCAGTACCTGTCTGAAGTATGTGAATTGACTGGTATTTATCGGTGACCTGTCTAGACAAATATTTCAGTCCAAATGGATAGTTGGTGCACAAGATAAGAAGTGGTTTCCTTTCTCCCTCTCCGTTAATCCCTCTGAGGAGATGGAAGTTTAATTCAACTATTTATAAACCTAAGACTTTGCCACTGAGAACTAATCCCTGTTTGCAAGATCAGAATTATTTTGTTATTTTTCTCTATGCATCACTTTAAGTTTATCCATGTTGCATGTCATCTACATTTTTATACCCCAATGACTAAGTACTGCAAGGCCCTTTTGCAACTTTTCATGACTTGTGTTTACTTCTGAAAATGGTCAGAACAAGGTTTCCAGGAGTGGTTTCTTGGCCAGATGTGAGAGCAGAGCTGAAGGGAGGACTAGAACTGAATAGACAAGGGAGATGCATGAAAATTACAGCTGGAATGAGCTACGGAGGGTTTTGAGAAAACTGGGCAAAGAACTGGAAAAAAGGGGGACAGGCAGGTGGGCAGTGGAGGCTGCAGCCCAACTGCATGGACAACTGTGAGCTACAGTGCAAAACTGTTACAAAGCACGACAGAAAATGGAGACAAATTCAGCTTTGCAGCAGTAGAACTGATAAATGTCAGGGAAAATGATCTCACAGTATTACTTAGTGGTATAAGTACTTACAGGGTAGCTTTTCAACCATGAGTGGCATCATTTTATGATATGTGAAAATGTTATTTATTGTGAAAACTGGAACTGGTCTATGAGGATTTTAGCTTTTCTGCAGTTATCTACATGGCCTCTGCTTATGCTCTGTGCCATAAGAGATTAACACTTAGATTTGCCAGAATTACAGTTGGTAATGGAAAAAGGAAAAAACTGACAAAGATGTCTCTATTAAAATCATGCAAGTCACACATAAATCTCTTATGGATGTGCATCTCCACTGGCTATTTCCTTACCTTTGCGTATGATTCATTATAAAGAAGAACAGGAATTATATGATTGTTAAGACAGAAGTAGAAAGAAAAGAACATTAGAAAAAGTCATACATTCTTATTAATATATATTATGTGCTGCAATGAAATCATTTTTACCTAAGTATAAAATTACCTAGATAATAGATTTATGAACTGTAAGAAAAGATGGAAAATATGTTGTCTCTTGAAAACTACTGTGAGAGACCTGGTAAAAATATTCTTTATATTCAATTGTAGAAAACACTGAAATTTTTTTTAGCAACTGGAGTTTTATTTGTTTTATACTGTATTGAGTATTTAATTAGATAATATCCAATGTATACCCATATTTCTATCACCAGAAATACAAAATACAATCTCTGTGACATACAGTATGCTGTAAATTTTTACTTCATAGAATCACAGAATGAATTTGTTTGGAAAATACCTCTGATATCATCAGATTATCAAGTCCAACTTATGACCAAACACCATCATGTCAACTACGACCTAAATGCCATGTCCCGTCATTCCTTACACACCTCCAGGGATGGTGAGCACCACTTTCCTGGGCAGCATATTCCAATATCTAATCACCCATTCTGTGAAGAAATTCTCCCTAATGTCCAACAGCTTCACACAGGTCCTCTTGTCCTGTTACTTGTTGCCTGGGAGAAGACACTGACACCTTCTTCCCCCCCACCCTCCAGCTACACCCTCCTTTCAGAGAGTTGTAGAGAGTCATAAGGTCTCCCCTCAGCATCCTTTGCTCCAGGCTAAACAACCCCCTCCCTCAGCTGCTTCTCTCAGAACTTGTGCTCCAAACGCTTCACCCTTCAAGCTTTGTTGCCTTTCCCTGGACTTGCTCCAGCACCTCAGTGTCTTTCCTGAATTGAGGGGCCCAGATCTGAACAAAGCATTTGAGGTGTGGCCTCACCAGTGCCAGGTACAGGGGAAGAACTTCATTGCTGGCCACACTGTTCCTGAGGATGCCACTGGCTTTCATGGCCATCTGTGCACACTGCATTCAGCAGCTGCATTCAGACACATTTGTTCAGTGGCTGTTGACCAGCAGCCCCAGGTCCTTTTGTGCTGCATCATTTTCTGGCTGTTGTGCCCCCAGGCTGTAGTACTGCATGAGGTTGTGCCCAAGGAGCAGGACCCAGCTCGTGGTCTTGTTCAACCTTACACTATTGGTCTTGGCCCATTGATCCAGGTCCCTCTGCAGAGCCTACCTACCATGCAATAGATCAGAACACTAACCCAACTTGGTGTCATCTGCAAATTTGCTAATGGTACTCTTCAAGCCCCTCATCCAAATCAATAAAGATAGTAGGCAGGACTGGCCCCAGCACTGATCCCTGGGGGACATCACTAAGGATGGGATGTTGACCAAACATGGCACCATTCGCCATCAGTCTCTGGGCCCTGCCATTCAGCTAGGCCAGAAAAGAGTGCATCTGTCACTTGCTCTTGAATGTATGTCTTGTAGGTTGGGACTCATTAAACCAAAAGCAGCAACTTCAAACACACTTCAGTAAGCTTATTTTTCCCAAAGAGACTTTTATTTCCCCATACACTGGGAATTATTTTCATTTTGCTTTATGGTGTAAGTGTCCATAAATTGAAATAAAATCATGAATGTTTTGGTTTGGAAAGGATCTTTAAAGATCACTTAATTCTGACCGCCCTACCATGGGCCAGTGATATCTTGCACTAGACCAGTTGCTCAAAGCCCGAAACAGTCTGGCCTTGAACACTTCCAGGAATGGGGTATTTGCAGCTTCTCTATGCAACTGTTCTAGTGTCTCACCACCCTCATTATAAAAGAATTCTTCTTTATGTCTAATCTGAATGTAGTGTTTCTCAATTTGATAGAATTATAAATAATAATAAACCTTCCATAAAGTTAGATTATTCCCAGCTGCATACTACATGGAGTTTTATACTATCCTCTGTGGTGTCTGGTAATAACCAATGTCAGTGGCAGAATACTGGAAGACATGTTCAGCTTTTTGCCCATTATGACGTTTCCTATACTCCTAGTTTCATTTTTAGACCTTATTATCTGTATTGTCAAACTTAAGAAATATGTGTTTTTATTTAGGTCTCCTTCTTTAGGTCTCCTCTCTTCTCTTCTGTATTTTATTGTCATACCTTTTTCAGTGCTGCAGAACTTCAATGCATTTTGAAATTAAGTTCCTATATTTTCCTCATTCTTCTCTCTATTTTCTCATGATGACCTCCTCATTTTTCACATATACTTGTCAACCCTTTTTTTCCCCTTTGTACTGCTCACAGTTTCTCCTCTGTGGAAATATAACTCAATTTCAGCATACTTTTCTGGTATTTTTGGTTCCCTGCAGAGGTGGTTCTACACATTATTCTACATTTGCTTGGAACAAAAGAGTGAACAAGGAATAAAATGGAAGTAAAGAGATCTGTTCCTTTTAAATACATAGCATGAATCTGTGTCTCTGAGCACCTTCCAGCCTTGTGGTGGATGAGATGATAAGCGTCTACTCTTTATGGCTTCTTTGCTACTTTTTTTTTCCCTGCCATAGAATTTTTTTTTTTTAATTCATTACATTCTGTACATTGTTGTTCATGAATGCTGCTCTTAGAATGAGAGCTTTATGCTGAAAATTCTATGAGTTTATGGTATAGATTGAGATCAACTCTTGACACTTACTGACAAAGAAACAGTACTTCTGCAACAAAGTTGGAATAGTCTTTAAAAAGTATTTTCAGAAAGTGTGCTAAAAGATTGTATTTTGGGGACCAGTATGCTTTCTGGAGGAATTAAAGTTCTGCTTGTCCATGAGCAGACATTCTTACACAGATTTGTATTAGAAGTTGCTTCCTGGTAGTGGACTTTTTAAGGAATTTACCTTGCAAGAATGAAGAATTCTAGTACTTTTCAGGGGAAAAAAATCTCTAGTATAGATTAAAGGATAAAAGTTGACAGAACTGGAGACAAAAATTTGTCATTTTTCTGCCAAGGAATATGGAAAATAAAGGCTTCCCAAAGTCTTTTTCCAAGTGGTCATGATATGTAATATGGTTAAAATCTGTATTTTTTTTCATGCGGATGGCTAGAGACATATTCTTGATGCAAGGCTATTCTTATGCTAAATTTTAAATTTATGTTCAGAAATTGTAGCTGTATTAACCCAGTTCAAAGTGTATGTTGTCAAACACTCTTCATATAAGCAAATAAACACGTCTTCAATCCAGTTGTTTTCAGAAATGGTCAAAGTATTTCAGCTGACATTTTACAAAAATAACAAATTTTCTGATATAGAAATTTTAGCTGAAGTCATTGAAGCTTGACACTGAATAATTGAAGTAGAAATAAATATACTAAATATAAATAGTAAATATAAAAAGTGTAAATAGGATGAAGTGAAAGTGTGACAAGCTTGCATATGTAGCAGTAAGCTCAAGTCCCAAGCGAAGACCGTAAATGCAGAATAAGAATTTGTTACTTTAGTTAAAGGTACTCCTTTTATTGTGACCTTTTATTAGCAGCCCATAACTGGTGTATTGTTACTCAAGTTCTGACAGAGTGTTTATACTGCAGTGAAGTATAGATGCTCTTCAGGTGTTGAATAAAGTATTTACTATTTCCATTTTTAAATACAGGACAATTTTTCAATGACATGCCTTGTAATTGCTTAATCAGAAAGGTTATATAAAATAGTTTTAGCAGTAGGGGGGTTTCTGATTAACTGATAATGGAGCAAACCCATATCACAGACTATTTTGATTATTTTGCCTTGATTACCAAATATTAGTTCTGAACTTTTCCAAGAAACATATCCAAGTTTGTAAGTCTGATATTTATCCACAGGATAGAAGTGCTGTAAGAAATGGCAGTATTAGCCCTTTTATAACCTTGTTACAACCTGGCCCTGAAGGTGGGAGTAACTGAGGTTCTTGTTAACAGGTCCCTTGGGGCAGACTAGAGTGAAATGACACGGAATGACTGGTGTTTATCTTACATAGATATCACCACCCGTGGATCCAGTGATGAAATTTGGTTGTTGCATTGTTGAAGTGACCGTCTCAGACTTGATCTGTCATGGGTGAGGAAGCCCCTGAAACATATAGTTCAGTGAGTTCATATATGTTTAGTTTCAGGTAGGAACACCCAGGGTACCTCCCCTGGGGTGGGAGTTTAACACTGTCTATTGAAACACTGTGGATCACATTCAGTCCTCTGGTGGAAGGCCCCAGAAAAGACTTTGAGGATCTTCGATGGTAATGACCTCTTCTAAGACATTATAGCTCCTTCTCACATTGGCTTGGTTTGGCCAGTTATTCCCATCAGAAGGGACGAATACCTTCAGGCTGTGTCTGCATGTCCCAGTGCTTCCCCACAACCAGAGTTTTATGCCTGAGCAAGTTATGTAACTGAGGACATTGGCATGATAAAAAGCATTATCCCATGTAGCAGGATCTGCTTGTTACCAGCCTCTTCCATTACTTGGCTCAAACCCTAGCTTGTTGCTAAACAGACTGGTTTGTTGTTGTCCTCCTCTATTGCTCACCCCCTCTGCACCTGGGCTGTTCTTAGGTTTTGCCACCACACACCCAAAACCTCTCCTCCTCCCCTTCAGCTGGGGAATGCAAACCTGGCCTCAGCAAAGCACCTGCTGCTTTTGCAAATGGCCAATTGTATGAGTCATTAACCATTAACATCTCAGTCTCTCACAACTGTCGTGTGAATTTATTTCATCCCTGTTAAAGAAGATCATTTCACCTACCAGAAAATTGACCAATACTTGAAAATGTGGAACATTGACAGCATAAAACGTGTTTAGGTTCTTTAAAAACAGTTTTATTTTTGTCATGCCCATAGGCTGTGTATTTTGACATACTGTAATACAATAGCAATATATGTCAGCCTTTAATCATGATTGATGTTTTCTTTATGTTGTAAAGTTTTAAAGAGTTTAGTTCAAAGCATGTGAAAAAAACAAACAAAACCCCCACCCTTTTCTGTAGAATAATCTGTTCCTTTTCCTATTCCAACAAAACTAGTGTTGTAAAGAAGATGCAGACTTCAAACTTACTTTTGGTCATCTCTTATTAAAAGCTGGGAAAAGTCTAAATCATTTCCTCTGGGAGAGAGAGAAAATATACATGACAGCAGCCTGTGATTCAGTTTCTTACAGTTTTAATGTGGCAAAAATGTCATTAAATATAGATTTGTTTAGCAATCTAAAATTTACTTGCATTGTGGAAGAAGTTAGAATGGCCATGAGAGTGGTTCAATAATCTTCTGTTTGCTGCTGTATTGATAAGCATATGAGCTTTGAAACAGGAATGTAAGTGGAAGATATGAACTAGAGGTTGGGGTTTTTTTATTAGTAGAAAAATTGGAATAGTTACTAGAATAATAAGACTTTTCTTGCTTATGAAAATTTCAGTATAATTTCTCTGGAGTTCTTTATTTAACTCCATTTTGTATCTCTGTGAAAGTTGTAATACAGTCCTCTGTTCAATAAAATATATAGTACATTTGAGTAAACCCATGAAATTTAATCTATTTCATGGGTTGTAAAGGAAATTGGTAAATCACTTGAAAACAAAGCATAAAATTATTTGTATCTACATCTATCTTTGTATTTGAAAAGCTGTCAAGTAGGTTGTCCTTCTATGTCTTTTTTAAGACATCTGCTTAAAAACAGAGACAGTCTACTGAATAATGGAGAGCAGGCTCACAATACATTTTTCAGCCTGATAGAATATTACAGGTTATATTTAAATTACAAGAAATCAAAACCTCACCTAAAATATTTACTCAATCTTCTGTTATAAGATTCTACAAGATTTAGATTCATAGATCTAAATTTTGTAGTAATCCTTGAGTGCATTTACAGTGCTGGGTTTTGTGTGGCTGAGCCCAAAATACCTGAATTTGACACACTATATTCTGAATGACTCAAAAATACATGTCTGTTTTAACTTAGTGGAAGTCAAACAGATTTTTATATAGAGTTCTAAGAAGTGAGTCAATTTAAAGCAGTCTTTTAAATAAAGAAAAGAAAGGATTCTTCATTTGGGGTAAAAGTAACTGAATAGCAAAGGCTATCAAAAGAGAAGACACAAAGGCTTTTTTATCTTAATAATAGGATCAAAAGGCATCACCAAGTATTTTTAATTAATGATTACAGCAAGATTTTGTTGTTCTTGTTTAGCTGAGGTTTTTTGTTTGGGGGATTTGTTGGAGATTTTTGTGGTTCGTTGTTTCTTTGGGGGGTTTAGTTTGGTGTGGAGTAGGTTTTTTTGTTTGTTTTGGGAACTTTTTTGGGGTTTTTTTTGGTTGGTTGGTTGGTTTGGATTTTGGTTTTTTTAAATTATTGATCATCCCTATGTATAAAGTAGTGAGAAAAATAGCTGCATCCAGATTGTCCAAAGGCACCCAATAGAAATTCAAGACTCAGTTCACTTTTTTTGGAAACAAAAGGTTTCTAAATTTCTTCACATATGTTGGTATAAATAGAGCACTTGATCCCAGGCTGGTGTGGCACTATGCTAGCTAAACTGCAGGTATAGAAGGAAGAACATGTGTCAGATCACTTCCATTCATAGACTCAAGAAATCTGGACCTGAAGCAGGCCTGAACCCTTCTGACTGTTAGAGCTCCTTTGAGAATATGCTATTTATCTGAGAGCAGGTTCTCAAAAATAGTTTCCAAATATTTTCAGATTTTCTGTGTAAAAACTTTTGGAAATTCCTGTAATTTTTTTCATTGGAAGTGCATAATTTCTTTATTACTCTTCTCTTCCCAACTCTGTGTAGGCTGCCAGGTTGGACATCTTTACACTCCTCTGATGTTACACCCGGTGCTAGCTCTTACACAAACAGGTTTCTGGAAATGGCCAATACTGCAATACCTCTCCTTACTTTGTGATTTTAAAAGTCATTAAGTAGATTTTAAAAACAATTAAGTAGTCTTTTATGTGTAATTTGAAATGATAAAAAGTAGGATGGATTTGTACTTTTGACATTCTGTAGTCACGTACATTTATGTTTCATTCTTCTCCGCTTCTAGCTCATGCAGACTGTGTTGTTTTCAAGTTAGAAGCACAATGTGCTGTGCTTGTGTCAGAGAACAGTTTATACAACTGGAGAAACTGTTTTCATATCTGATTCCTAAGTGGGAATAATGAATTCTAATTCAATGTCTTTTGTTGTGGTTGTTTAGCTTCTTTTTTTTTTGTTACAGAATAATAATTATTCATGAGAGTCCACAAAAAGTACACACACTTATTTGAAATGGTGCTGTTGGCATCCTGATTGTATTTAACAGTGTGCAATAAATCTGGTAAAACAGAAGTGCAGTCTTTATGTATTTAAAAAGAAAAAAGTGTAAATTCTGCCTGCTGTCATGATAAACTAAGCAATTTACTGGCATTTAATCCAGTTTTATTTTCCTATGGAACCTGTTAATGAACTTCAAGATGCAGGTCTCATTGCCCATTTAAAATGTGTCTATGAGTGAATTACCTGGTAATACAGCTCTCCTACTGCAAAATATCTGAAGATTGTTAGATCTGGAATTTTTATTTTTTTCTAGTCTCATCTGTCATCATCTACAATAGGCATTTGCCTTTACTTTTAACTAGCTTAAGGCAAGCTACATTTTTGTCTTGGCTCTTGTTCATGATGGGATTGCCCTGCTTGCACATTCTACTACTCTGCAGGATAAAGATGTTAACTGTGAATCAGAAATCATATTGTAGGTGTAAGATATGAAATAAAATCAATACATTTTTCTGAGGCATGTCACTGGTTAAGTGACAAAAAATATTCTGATACTTACTGAAAAAGAAAAGTCAAAGGTACATTTGAACCTGTCAGTTCAACACATTCCTGTTATCCCTTTAGGGGATATCATACAACTTGACACCAACATTTAAGCTTTGAAAATTATGAGCTCATCTATTTCAAATGGGATGTCACATGTTCCCAAGCCTTTGCCATTACTTATAGTGGAAGACAGGATGATCACTTTTGTCACATATTGATAGTGAATAAGATCTTTCTTTTTTCTTTTCTTTTCTTTTTTTTTTCTTTTTTTTTTTTTTTTTTTCTTGTTTCAGAATGAAGAACAAATTTTGGTATTTTGAATTTGGCACTTCGGAAACTTTCTCAGCCACCTGTAAGAAGCTGCATGAATCTGTAGAAATAGAAGTAAGAAACTAATTGTTGCCTTTGTCCTTGAAATGTCACTAGTTTGGCTGAAATGCAGGGAGTAAGGGTGTAGAGTGCCTGAATCCAACAAGGCAAAACAGTGCACATCCTTTCGACCCTATATTCCAAAATATTATTTTTATCATGTCTATTTGTAGTGTAGCCCTGCACAGTGGAACAAAGTTCAGTTTGATGATTAGTGAAGTCTTAATACAGTAGACAAGGTCAAGAGGTAAAGTATAACATTAGAAATCAATAGGGAGTGTGGCTAGGTCAGATGGAAAAATGAAAGACTGTTGGAGGGAGTGAGCGCTGCTGCAGGATTAAAATAAAAAAATATAATCTTATTATTTCTAGGT
This sequence comes from Zosterops lateralis, assembly GCF_965231275.1. NCBI lineage: Eukaryota > Metazoa > Chordata > Aves > Passeriformes > Zosteropidae > Zosterops > Zosterops lateralis. Next base: position 29,684,748 of record NC_139762.1, on the reverse strand, counting down.
CCCAAGGTTTTATAACCTTTAAAACTCAATTCCCTAAAATTGTACTTACTTTCCTGAATAAAGGTTAAAGAATATATATATATTTTGAATTATTCCCCTTCATTAAATAGCTTTTCTCTCTGCACAAGGGGTCATTTTTCCATTACACATTGAACATTAACTAAAAAGACACAGGATACTTACAGACAAAATAGGAATTTAAAATAATGTGCCACTGCCACTTTGATGGCTGCTAGAATAAGTGGCTAAATTACATAAACTGTTTGGGCATCTGATGTTTATGAATAAGTACATGAAAAATGAGAAATCAATGAAGATACAAACCTGAGAATTTAGGTTAAATAATGAAATCATTTCTCAAGAGGATTATGGTGCTTTTCCTTTCCAGTAGTAATGAGAAACTGCATGTATCAATGGAGTATTTGTATAGTGGCATGAGGTACTCAGAGAGGTCTGGTGAGAGCTGTGAGAGTCCAGTTAAAGCCTCCTAAAGGGTAAAGTCTGAAATTGTCTGAAGGGACCATGTACTTGGTAGCAGAACAGTAGCAAGGAATATTGAAGCTGTAAGACCAGCTGTGCCACACTTGCCTGTTATGCTGTTTTGTTTCTCTTTGAAGTGAAAATCTGCTCCTCATGTGTTAGATTAAAATATAATTAAAATAAAACTCCACCAAAAGCTTTAGGAAAAAAAAAAACTAACAAAAAAATCAGCCTTGTTTCCCAGGAGAGTGTTTCACACACAAGTTTAAGGAAATTTAGCATGAAAAATATTTTATATAAAATATTTTAAAATATACTTACTGGAAGAAATGCTTACCTGGTTTGATTAGATTTGAATAAACTGCAAGTTAAATGTACCTTTTGATTTAATACAAATTAAAGAGGAGACTTTCCCAATAAAATATTGATATCTAGAGAAAGTCATACATATCCTGATACATACTAAGATGTGAACTTTAACCATATAATTTTAACCATTGAAAGGGTGATTAAATGGTAACATCACAAAGCAAACAAGTAGGTATACAAGTTTGTGGTGCTGCTGCTATCAGTTGTATAATTACCTGTTCATGTCAATAACTATTATTACCAATAAAGTATTACATTGCCAGTATATGAGCCACGTTTGTTGATACTCGCTTCATCTATCTTGGTCATTACCATTAGTCATAGAATTAGGAACAAAAAACATAGTTTCCAAAGTTTACAAGAACTGTTAGGAGGTGATTATTTGCATATTTATTTACAATGAGTAAATTACAGTGCTTGCCAGTATGCTTGTATCTAATGTTTCTTGTTTGAATATTATCAGCATTATATAGTCTGATTTTTAACCTGATGCCCCACAGGGATGTCACTACAAATGAGAGGCTGATGCATCAGACCACATTTCACTCCAAATAAAATGCACAAAGAATATGTTTGCTCTATAGCCAAATTTTGAATGAACAAAGAAGATTAAGAATCTGTATCTCCAAGCTGTGAGATGGTGATCAAATGTTCTCTGGGCAAATGTTTGTTTAGCCTTGTATTTGATTTCTAACCTAATTAAGCTTGATTTTCTGTCATACATTCTTGACTCCTGTTCTGTATATTTTCTTCTGTGTGAGTGTGAGATGCAGAACAAAGTTGGACACAATTCCTATGTAATCCAGAATAGGATGTATTTTTGCTTTCAAAATGAGAGGCAAGAAGTTGAGGAGAGGAGAAAAGGGAAAAAAGACCAAATCAATCAAACAAACAAATGAAAACTAGGACTAAACTAAGTATTTCTTTTCAATAATAATGTGTCAGTAAACAAGGCTGAAGATTTTACAATTTAGAGAACTTGCAGTTTATTTCAACTTCAGAAAAAACCCCCAAAGATATGTGAAAGATAATTAATGAGAGCAGATATGGGTATGGTGTAAGTAGGGGTGGCATGGACCATACCTGCAATGCTGTAAAAGCATAGGGGGAGCAGTGTAAGCCTTCTGTACCACCTGGTGTTAATGGGTAAGGAAAAGGAGTTTAAAACATTCCTGTATACTTGCCTGATATTGCCCTTGGTTTCACAGCAAAGCCTTAATATCAGCTCTTTTCAGGCGTAGATATGTATTTCTCAACAGAGAGATGTTCTGAAAATAATTTATATGATAAATAAGGTATAAACAATAATACCCAAGAAGAGAATGAGGCCAGGAAAGAAGGCAAAAAATAGAAGAGCTAGTGTTTCTTCTTAGTCTAGGTAAGCATACTCCACATTTTAAAAGAATGCTTTTGTTTTTAGCAGCATTGTTGCATTAACAGCATTGTTACATTATTTGAAATAAAAATAAAATAGGAGCAGAACACGTGTGTTTTGTTTTTGTAGTATATAAATGTGTTAGAACTATGCAGAGCTACCTGCAGGGCAAACTTTTTGTCTGTGTATGAACAAAAGAAAAGCTCCTTTCCTAATTCAGAAAGTTGCTCATCACTGGGGGACTCTGAGGCCTCGTCACATAATTGTCTTAGTGTACTACCTGCTGTGCTCAATATTGAGTGAAAATGGAAGCTAGACCCCGCACCATCCTATTTCACAATTTTTCTTTTATTTAAATAATTCCAGTCAGTTTGGGGGACGCCAGACCTTTATAAATTAACAGCAGGGAAATACCAAAGGTGTCAGATTGCATATTTATCATCTTTCTCGTGTAATACTTAAATATGTATTAAGAAGTGACTGACATAAATTAGGCAGATTTCAGAAGCCACAGGCCGTGGCTTGTAGAGGACCCCCTTCTGCTTGACATTTCATCCTTGTCAAAGATCAAATTATTTTAATTTAGGCTGCAAATTATAAGAAATGAAGACTTCTTTGTGGGAATTCCCTGTGGTAATCTGACTTTTGTTGTTACTGCTGCTTGTCAGTGTGCAAAAGATATAATATGCATGCAAATAAGGTTAAAAAATATGTACTATCTAATTATCCAGCCAGTACATTCCACTTGAAGACAGTGGGAGGCCTGACACACAGTATGTGTTTGATTCATTGAGGCCTGCAGGGTATTTACACAAGATTACTTTTAATTATGAAATTAATATCTGTTTATCTAGAATGTATAGCAGTAAGTGAGCATACACATGAGCAGAATTTTTAGCAAAATAAATCATCTTAGTATTTATTTAATACGTATAAAATACTGTGGAAAACCACAAATTTGCTTCCAAAAATGACAGTGAAAACCTAGGCCTTTATTCTTGTAAGAAAAGTGTTATTAAAAAGTTATACTTTCAATTACAGTAGTTGCTACAACTGCCAATTCACTTCCAGATATGCCTTTTGACTTTAAAGGCTTCCCTGTATGAATATAATCCACAGGTTTAAAATTTGATTCTTGAAGAGCAAATATGAAATGGAAATCTTAGTGTTGAAATTGTTCTCTCTCCAGATTTATGCTCTTCTTAGAAGAATTAAGCTGTGTGTGCATTATAATACAGTTCTGTTTTATGATCTCAGAAAGTTTCAGAATAAACAATTGTTCATATTTATTCTTGAGTTGTACTTGGCTTTTCTTCTTGAAGGCTGTGGTAAAGGTTTAGGCAGAGGGAAAGAAGTGCCAGTGACCCACAGAGCAGCAAGCTGCAAGATGTCAGTGGACTATTACTGAGGCATGTTTAATTATTTTTCCAGTTTTCTCCCTTATTGTGTATTGGAATTGTAAAATAATACCCTTAATCCATTTGAAATGGATGACTGGATCCTCTACAAGCTTGCATAACATTGCAGGGGTAGGATCAGATGTTTTAAAAATATGCTGCTCTACACTGTGGTCCATATACCTTGTCAGGATATCGATATACACTATCTATGTTGTGAGGAATGAAGCTAAGCTATCCCTAGCCAAGGGGCAACTCTGGCTTGTTCAGTGAACTAATGAGTAGAACTGGATGCAGGTTCCACTGTAGTAATATGAACTTGCAGTTTATTTTCTCTTGTGGAGGTTCTTCAGTCTTTTGCTACATTTTATATGAGTTAAGAACTTCCTAATGTTGGTAGAGAGGAGGACTTAGCTTGAATAAATTATACCTGTTGAAGGCTAGGTGTGTGCTATCAAGCTGTCTCATCCAATGTATCTCAGGTGAACTGTGTTTGCAAATGTTGGGGTTCAACCACCTGAGAAAATGCTGCAGCTTGTCACTGGGCAGGCTGATATGTTAAAAGACCCCTGAGCCCTTCTCAATAAATGAAAAATATGGTCCCTTTCTAAGATATAATTGGAAGCCAGATTTAGCAAAGAAATGTACTTGTATAAAATGTCTAAATGTCCAAGTTGGCTATAGGAAGCATGAGAAATACACAGAAGTGACACAAGATGGGTATCATTCCATCACTGAAGGAACTATCCCACAGACTAAGACTTACTTCTGTGTATCCATTATTGGAAAGGTTTTAGATCACTGATGACTCTTCTTCACCTCCACATCCTGTTTTCCCTTTGCAATGATGGATATTTCAGAGAACTGCTTGGTGAAGGTTCTGGGGTTAGAATTGCTGCAGCTGCATTAGGAATTGTCATACCCACTTCTACTCATTTTACTTCTTGTTAGGAGCTACTAGTCAGCCATAGCCCTGTGCTGATATGTTTGTTGTTCCTTTGGATTGAAACAAATACCTGTGTGATGTTCTGTGCTTGTGAGGCTTGCTTAGATAAGTCTGTGAATTCTCTGCCTGCAGGATCTTTGTAACCATTTGTTGTGGAGGGGACTCAGTTGCAAGAGTGAGAAGTATCATTGCAAAATCATAAGGCAGAAAATTTAGTTTGAAAAGGCAGCAAAAACTCCAGTTATTGATAAAGAAATGTTGGTAGTATAAATGCTTTTCCTGCTAATAGCTGTAGTGAAGCTAGAAATATATTTCACTTGGGTCAGTGAACAGGTATCAGATAAGACAGTACCAAATGGTCGCACACTAAGGCAATCAAAAGCTGAATAGCAATCATATTTTACCTTCTGTATGATGACCTGTTCTTATCTCATACCTCCTTTTCAGATACAAGTATATCTCTTAGGTGTAAACATTGAATAAACTATTAGTAGTGTTAAGAATGATAAATTGCTAAAGAAAAATATCTGAGAAAAAAGAACATTCAGATTTTTCTTTCTCTCTTACTGCTTTTTCTCTCTTCTTCCTTTTTCTTTTTTTATCCTTCCTTTCTAATCAGTGTGATGGAATTCAGCTGGACTTAATCAATATCTCTCTGGAAGGAATCGCCATTCTAAACATCCCAAGCATGCACGGTGGATCGAATCTTTGGGGAGAGACAAAGAAAAGACGCAGCCACCGTCGGACAGAAAAGAAGAGGTCAGATAAAAGAACCACCGTTACAGATGCCAAGGAATTGAAGTTTGTGTGCCAAGGTAAGCTTACAGATTGATATAGGCTATCTGGCTCCATAATGTCAACTGGTTATATAATTGACCTTGTCAAGAAAAAGGATAGACAGTTCTTAGATATTTCCTTTCTTGTGCATTTATCTTTTCTGATGGGAAGAAATGCCACAAGGGCACAAACAAAGATGTATTGCCAATTGCAGTCTCTATACTTGCAAACTGCCTCACCTGTTAAGCAGACTAATCACACCATGTGGCACTGTGTGCTCATGGGACATTTAGTCTAGAAATAGTTGGAGATTTTGGAGTTGGAAGGTGTTTCCAGAGCATGTATAATGTTTCTTAATGTCAGTGTGCATAAAATTTGGGGATAATTGTGCCCTGTTTCTGACAAGCTTTGGCCAGAGGCAAGGGCAATTGCTTCAGAGTAAGAAAAGCAATCTATATATACATGTTATGTTTATGCTGTATGAATCCTTTAATACATATGCTGTAGTTGGCTTGCCACAAGCATGATCATTTTTTTCAGGGCTCATATACTTTTCTGGTGATTAGATGTACTTACTTAATAAACTTTATTATTAAACATAATTCTTGACAAAACCAATAATAAATAATAATTGCTATCCTTCTCTGAGAATCTGAGTAGTATGGGTTGTAACACTTGACTGCATGTCACAAGTCTGAGAGATTATAAGCCATCACTCTCTTCACACCAAAGGAATGAACAGACCAGACTTTGAAAATCTTTTGGGGCTTGTTTATTTGTTTGTTTTTCTCTATTTATCCTGCAAAAAGGATTATCTTTTGCTTCAGAGTATCTTCTTGCTTCTCCTCCTTATTCCGACTTTATAAAAATAAGGACTTCAACTGCCTTATGCTGTCGGGATCCTTTTAAATAGTTTTGAATATTCTATTTTTGCATTTCATCAGCAGTAATTTTTAAGTCATTAGTTATATGTGTGTAAGTCACTAGTTGTAAGTTTAAGGCACTTATTATGCATTGTAGTTTTAATTCAGCTAAATTAAGCTGAATGATGACAAAAGTTTAGGAATAAAGTAGGTTTTTATGGTTTAGAGGCTACAGTAGGTACTAGCATTCAATTTCTGTGAGCTCTAGCAATTTGACATATGTTCTCAGTATCTCAGTGTGACTTACTGATACACCCTGTCAGCTGAAGTCTCACCAGGCGCTCAGCTTCTGCATACACTACAATTCTGTATTGTGCCCTGATGTTCAAGAGATGGAGGCTGCTGGGTAAAGGGCTCACCAAATTTTTTCATTTTGTTTTGTTCCTGAACACAGGGAGACAGGGCATTTATCCTTTTGATAGAAGTGAAACGACATTATCATTTCTTTAATTATTGAAATTATGTGTGTCTTTGATACATATGTAACAGTGATTTTAATCTACTGACTATAATTGATGCATTAAAAGGGCATTACTGCACTCAATTCCAATTTTCCTGGAAAGAATAAAGTAAAATTACAATAAAAATATTAAAGACTGAACAGAACTTCCCATGTCAGAGTGTTCATAGTGCAAACATCAAGCATCTTTAAAAAAACTCTCCTCATTACTTAGTTTCTAATCACTTTATATGCACTGTGGATGGAAGTAGCTTCATCCAAAAGGCAATTTTGAAGCAGAGATTGACTTCTCAATATCGAAAACTAGATCTCTTCTCACATCACTGAGGACATAGATAGTATTATTGTTTGCATCTTCACTAGCATTCCAGTGCTGAGCAGGAATACACTTCTTAGATTTCATATTTATTTTGTTCCAGTTTTCAACACTGAGCAGTCTTGAGCATGCAGAGTGGATTCCTTTTAAAGGTGTGGGGTGTGTAGGGATGGGACATACATGCTCTGACTGCGTGTTTAGTCCATGAAACCAGGTTAAAACAACTCAAAGTAAAACTAAAATATTAAGGTATTGTGAACATTTCTGAACCAACTGATTAATTTTATGAGTCCAGTCCTGTTTTATGCTGTAAAGAACAATCACTTAATTCTGCTAGCTAAGATAGGCTCTTAGGATGAGTGTACTTCTTCAAGTCAGAATTCAAGATTATTGATGAAGAATGTAATTCAATCCATTTTATGTCTAGGCTTCTCAAATAGTTTTGAGAAATCTGAATCAACTCACTGGGGAAATAACTGACTCTCACTTGAAAACATTATGATTTTTTCTGTAGCTGATTATTTTCTTAGGTGCTCTGTACTTTTGGCACATTGCACCTTTTAGTTTGAAGAAAACACTTTGCAGACTATTAATACCTGGTGCAGAGATAGGTATTGCTGTATTGGGAGCTATGATAAATACATACTTGCTTGTTAACTTCTGTTTATTAGCTTATTCTGAATAAGCATCCTTGTAGTTACTTTTACGTCCAAATAAAGCATCTAATCACTTCACAACTAAGCACTGTGCTTCCTAGGAGACAGCAATCAATCCTCATGTTTTCCTATGGATACATACATATACATATATATATATATATGAGATTTTGGTGTTGAATTTTGTTTGGTTTTTATAAATCTAATGTTTCTTTATGGGGCTCCTGAGTAACACATGCATTTATTTTTAGATTTTTTCAATTGCAGTACAACTGTGGGGTTTTCAGCTGTGTATCAATCTGTATTCTTGTCTCTGCTTTTCTGATTTTACAACTTGACCATAGATACATGAATTGAAGGTTAGTACTCTGAGCCCTGAGGTGGGGTACTTGCCTGGACTATTGGAAGCTGTTTCCTTGCTCTGGGCAGTCCCTGTGCATGTTGAACAGTCCCAAGGAGGATTTCTCAAACTGCCCAAGAAACTTCTGTGAGGTCCTGCTGCTGTCTTCCTGTGCTCTCATGTACAAATCTTGTATGTGCAATGTGTTCATCATTGCAGGAAAAAGGGTCAAATTTCTGCCAAATCTTTTTTCTTTCTTAGGTATCTGTGCAATGCAAAGAAAGTATATTTCTTTGAGCCCACTCGCCTCTTTCTTTCCTTTCCTCTTTAGCATTGCCACCTGTTGATGTAAAAAAGCTTGTATTTTCTTTGCCCTTCCCATTATCCTCCTCTGCAATCTCAATTGCCAGACCACAATTTGCACTTTAAGTAATCAAATGGATGTCTGCTTAGAAAACAATATGATTACGTGCATGTAGTCTGAAAAACAATATATATTGAAATGGAGTGGTTTAAAATGTGCACTATTTAAATACATTCCCTGCTTATCTTATAGGGGTTCATGCATGTATGCTAAAGAGAAACATTTGGCAGCCAGAGCATGTAGGTGTGTGTGCCTGTGTATTGCATTTCTGTCTAACTGGTAATTTATATTTTAATATAAATCATGTATGAAAGTGTATTTATCTGATTAGCTTATAAGTAATTGGGAAAAAAAAATCCCAAACATATTTAGCTTTAGTGTACTAAGTATTATCATGATCCTTGCTAGTGGAAAAAATACTAGAGGTTTCATTTCAGCTCCTGTGCAGTAGAGAGGGTCTTCCATCACATTTTATTAGGGTAAAAATCGTGTGGTTCTTTTATGATTTAATTTCATTTTAATTTCTAATTTGTCCTTACAATTTATATTGTAAAATGTCAGTGCATTTGGAAAAAACATAACTACAGATACTCGGGACAATTTGTAAAAGTCTTTAGATATTATGAATCTCACACTTGTAATGTCTCCAGTTGTTATTTTACTTAACATCTTCTAGTATGTACATCTCTATGACATGTCTATCCACAGGCCACTTACAGATTTTAGATGTTACTGTGAACTATCCTTGAACATTATTTAGTTAAGACTTCTTTTTGGATATTCACAGATATTGAAAAATGCCATAAGTCAGTACTTTGAAAAGGTTAACATACTGCATAGAAACAAAACTACAAGTTGTGAAACATAAATGCAAATAAGTGTGCTGCTTGGTTGCAAATTGCATCGAAAACCAGTTAAATTGTGACAACATGTCTTACATAAAAAATATATACCCCTTATGTTAAGTCTTAAACAGATTTCTTCCTCACAGAAATTCTAAATAAAATTTTCAAATATTTTGTGACAAAAAGGCTTTTTTTTTTTTAATCTCTCCAATAAACTTTTTGCTAAATGAAGTTTTCCTCAGGGTGGAAGTTATTATGCTTTGATTTGCTTTCATTGCTAAAGTTCAGTTAGAGCCCTGTTCTGAAATGGGACCTCTTTTAAAGTCTCTTCAGATTTGATGGCAGAAATACATTTAACTTATTTTTGCATGGGTGGTTCCACTCGCATCAATGGGCTCAATGCTTGAAGACAATATCTATGAACTCTTAATGGGTGAAACCTTTAGACTTTAAATGTTTCAGTGAAATACTTTTTTCATATTTATTTGATAGATCACCAGGAACACTGATACTTAACCAAGTCTACCAAGTTGATCTGTACAGCTTGTTAAGAGCTGCAGTGAGCTGTCACTCCACAGACTACTAGGCAAATTCAAGACGTTGTGCATATCACATCACAGCACCTAGGCATAAACCAAGCTTACCAATATGATTCAATAACTCTGTGTGGAAATCTCTTTTAATAACTGCATTATGACTTTCTGAATGGAAATGCAGAAGCTTTGGAGATGGAATAATGTGTATGCAGGTAGTTCACTGCAGTTTAAAGCAGTTCAAGTCATGCAGAGACTGTGAAGGCCTTAAAACACTTCAAAATATCCATAAATATTAAGAGAATAGAAAATGCCTTTCTTATTAGGTGTCAGATTCCACTCTACAGGGAGAGAGAAGCTTCCCTGTGGACAGGAGATTCCTGACATGTTCCCTAAACAGCTTATAACTTTTTGAGCTAGCTGTCTAATTTAATTTATGAAGGTTTTTCATAACCTGTACTCTGGCTATGTGACCTTTCCTTGTTGAAAAAGTTGAAACTGTGTACTATATACACAGTCTGTGTAATATATACACTAAATATACACAGTATATATTCATTATTGGTAGACTTTGGGTTATTTTTGACATGGTAAGGCATGTATAATGACTTTCTATAATATTTTTATTAAATGTTATTGACAATGTCATGGTTACATAAGGTAGTAGCCCTTACTTGGTATCTTGTTTAGACAGCTTTTTACAACCTAGGCATTAACACCTTACCACAGAGAAAGAAAGCTAATTAGAGCTATTTCATAGCTAGCCTATGTTAAGACATTCATGTTTTAACATTAGTCTAAACATTAGGAAAAAAATCTAAATTTATTCAAACAGTATTTTTTTTCTTGTCCATGCAGGTCCACATCTGTTTTGAAACTTTAAACTAAAGGGCACATATTTCTGTGTAGAATTTTTTGTTACTATTTTGGGAGTATGTGTTGTTTACAGTAAATGAAATAGTTGTGAGGGCTGTTAAAGTTAGTGTGGCATTAACTTCAGTGTCTAAAAAAATCAACCCTATAGTGAGTAGACAGAGTCAACTCAGGAAAAGAGTGTTTATCCAGCATTCAAATAAGTATCTAAAGTAGACAGAAAATAATGCTCACTGGAGGTGACTCTCCAGTTAAGTAGAACCTAAGGAATAGGTTGAGTTAGAAACTTCCCTTCCCACCAGCTATGTGGTGAGATCAATTTCTGTATGTTCTGCTTGTGGTGCCAGTTCATCAACCACTTGAACATTCCTTGGAGGAGGAATGGGCATTGGGCACCACTGCAGATAAGACTTGTTGAACTGAATCATGCTGATCTGGTGCTGGTGTATCCCATGTCTTTCATTAACTCTGTGGTCACCAATCTACTGAGCAGAAATTACTCCAGCAGAGGATCCATCTTTCCAGTTTGTGCAACCCCTGCTTGGAGTGCAGTTTCCAAGTGCAGGGGGCAAGAGCAGGGGAACACCTGTTTTGGACAATACTGTATAAGCAGTGTTGGGAAATAGGATAGTATTTAGTTACATACTGCCTCATCTTTAGTGTGTACTGCGTTATTTTGTCACCTTTTAAACATCTGAATGACACGCTGAGTATCCCTTTTTCTTTTGGTGCGTTTGTGTTGCAGCACTAATTGTACACTGGCCTCTTCCACCTGCTGAGCAGCAGTGCCCAGCCACTGTCAGTGTGCAGTGGGAGCTGCTGTCTCCCTGGGCCAGCTGCAAGGTGGAACTCAGCACTGGGTGAGGTGCTGACCTCTGGCTTTGCTGCAAGTTTACTCTGGGCAAGGAAGCGTTGCTGATTTCTCTCAGTGGAAGCACCTGTTCTTGCAAATGCAGGACTTGTGTAAGGCAGGATGCAACTCAGAAGTTCCTTCTACTGATACATGTTAGTTTCCAGGTTTTTGTTGGTTCTAGAAATGGTAGAACAGGGTGTTCCATACTGTGATGTGTTACCACTAAGCAGTAGCACCTTGTCTCTGGAGGCAGTGCTTTGTAGGGGGAGGAAAAGGGAGAAGGGAAAAAAAAAAAAAGTAAAAAACAAATGATGTAAGAGATAAACATCACAGGTTTCCCATAGTAACAAATTTCTTTGTGGTAGAGCTGTAATTTTCCTAACTTAAGACTTGGATTTTGGCTAGCTGGCTGAGGGAAAGGTTGGTATTCAAATGTTTTTGTCTCATATTAGCTAATGAAGATTATGTGGCCTTGTCTCCTTATTTTTGCTTCATGCTCATATTTACTGGAACAACATATTCAGATATCAAAAAGGGCTAAATGGCATTTTGTCCTAACTGTTTAGTTAAATTGTGAATAGCACCGTTAGTTTGTAAGATTTGTGTTCAAACATTTACTTTACCAAGCTGTTAAAGATAGTACAGGTTTCCTAATACAAGAATGTGGGCTGGAATGTCATGATTTTATTATGCTATGGAAAAGGCCTTTTCCTGTCTCCTCTTCCATCCCCACTACCCCTTATGCCCCTATCCCCAACAGTAAAGTTTTGCTTTATCTTACCCTCTTTTTGTTCTTTAAAAGAGGTCGTGTTCAGTCTTCATAGACTTACTCATACAAGTAGTTCCATCAGTGTGCAGGATGGAGCCCATAATTCATAACACAGTTTCAGTCTTTCAGAAATATAAATAAAATGTCTTTTGGCTGTGAAACACTGAGTTTATTGTCATTAGAAATTAACAGAACCTTAAAAAATGGCTTGATAGTCTGATTTGGTTTTAGATTTATCAAGCATGTATATATGTTTCTGTGCAATATAGATCATAGTAGAAAAACAATTTCCTTTTATTTACAAGGCAGTTGAGATTGTCATTGTATTATACTTCTTGGTGCACAGAATGTTCATTTTCTTTCAAACGTTATTCATTGAAAGAGGATAATTATGGTGTATTTCACAGTCTGCCAGAAGGAAAATGTATCTTTGAAAAGTTTCATTTCCCTTAAGTTGCTCATTTTCTATAGGAAGACAGAGCTATTAAGTAACATACCCCTGACAAAGATTGATTAAAATGGCATAAAGGACTATCTTATCTCTAAGTACAGGGCTTTGCATGTATAACTCCTATGACATTAAATGCAGTAGGTGAAATTAGCTATTGTATAAAAAAAAAATTCACAGTAAATTGGTTCCTACAGAGAAAAAGGGGAGGGTGAGAGGAATGGCATGTTAAATACCAAGAAGAAGTAGGAAGTTATTATTGTTTCAGGATACGCCTATAATGTAGCATCCAAATAATCACACCAAGCCCTCTGCTATCAGCATTACTGCATTATTCTACTGGGGCTCACTTTGGCTGCTGGAGTGGAAACATCATCTTGCTGACATGCATTCTCATATTGGGCCAGCTACTTACAGAAGCTCAGGCTCCTCTTCAGCATTCAAGGTGAATTTATCCCAGGTCTGGCTGACCTGGAACAAAGGGTGTGCCCTAATGTGCACCTTGTGCAGGGTCTGTGGCACACACCTCAGCACAGGTGTCAGCAGCAGGCCCATATGAGCTGTTCCACAGTATTCCAGTGCTTAGCTTGGCTTTGCTGGGAGCCCTTTGTAAGCCTTGCCCCTCATTAACCCAGGTAAATGAACCTTACTTACCTGTATGACAGCCATTAGTTAAGAGACAAATGATAAGGAGTATGAGTGCAATATCCAGATATTTTGTTGGATTTTTTTTCCCCTATCTGCTGCAGACTTAGTAACACATACCATTTATTGTTGTAGCAAAAACTGATCAGTTTACCCAGGCTTTTTTTCCCCCTCCTCTTTTATATAATTGGTTTTCCATTCCTAGTACTGAAGGCAATGGTTATCTTGCTATTTATCTCTCGAAAGACTTGACTGTCATATGAAAATACACCTTGCAGGATGTGAAGCTCTGTAACTATCTCATTTGTACATGACAGAAGTATAAGTTTGCTTTTCCTGAACTCTTTCTTTTAGTCTTTCCTCCATGTTGATCTTGCTCTGACTGTACTTTGGCTACCATGTTTCAAGTACCATGTCATGCCTCAATATCTGTATATTTGTATAAGAGCATTAGCACAAGGCATAACTCCTTTTGCTCCTTTTGAGTATAATTCCACTGAAATGACCAGATTTATATGAATGAAAATAAAGTACCATAGCTTAGGGCAGAATTTAGGGGGGTTTTGTATATTAGAATGCAGCTGGAAATAATGAGCAACTCTCTGATTAAAGATACTACTACTACTGTGAGTGCATGTGTGGGTGCATGCATGTGTGTGCATTTTAAAAAGATAGGTTTAAGTGACACTTTGAGATTTGTAAAAGTGTAAATATGTGCCTTTTTCTCAAATTCACAAAGAATTCCATAGAAACAAGTGAATGAATATCTTAAATTCCTCATTGAATAAATCTTCTATATTGTATATTTGTTTAGGTACACAAACTCTTTTTTTTAAAATTCACATTCTTTTTTAGGGCTTAATTTTTATTTTCTCCTGCTGTATAGTGGCATTAATAACAATTATTGCAGAAGTGAAATGGAATAGAAACTAGCCCTATCTTAGTTATAAAATAACTGTATCCTATTATGGTACTTTGATACAGAGTTTTTCTTTAATTAACAAAGCGAAAACATCTGTTACTATCTCAACATACATTTTGAGTTTCATACCAGTTTTAAAATTCATGTGTTTCTCTGCTTCTGAACTTTTTCAGTTATAAATTATTTGTAAATGTTAGTTTTCTTCTGAAAGCTTACAAAAAGTCAGCAATTAACCAACTACAACAGGTGTTTCCTTTCTTGGGGAAAGGAATGCATATGATTATTGTAATTTAGATTCCTGTGTGAGTTAAGGAATTGGCCTGTTATTAGAAAACATTGCAAGCACATGGAAAATGTTTAAAATTAAGTAGAAAGGTTGCATGAATTTAAGACTGACACAGGCTTAACCCCTTCAGGCTCTCTTTATGTGTGAATTATACTTGAATAGTTGCATTTATGGCTTAGATTTACAGTAAGAAGTTTTTTATGCCAAAGATATGTTTTTATATTCTGACCTTAGTATGAAAAGCTTCAATAACCATTTTGCAGTATTCAATTTGTGTAATGGCAGACAAGCATTCCCTAGGAATACTGATAGCATATTACTCAGATTGTTTGCTCATTTAACCCTGCCCCAGGTGCCGGAATCTTTAGATTAAAGATACAGAAGTAAAAATAGAATAGCCTAGCAGATCATTTTTGGTTGTAAAAATGTAACACATAATCATATCCTCTGATCCATTCTAGTTTTCTATTACTTGTTAATAGAAAATTTCAAGTTCCTTGAGTGTCTGCAAAAGGTGTCAGATTGACAGCAATTTAATTTTGAGTAACAACAGGAGAGACAGCATCAGTTAATGCATGCATTAGTATTACTGATAAAAAAATACGTTAAATATTCTAAAAATATTGATGATATTAAGAACCTGGCAAGACCTCAGGTTGTGTGTATATACATTTGCATTACTTACTAGACGTAGAAGTAGAATTTACAAGAGGAAATTAGAGACATAATAAGAAAAAAATATGAGTTTCAGTTTGTTACAATAAAAAGACTGATTTTTTTCTCTTAGTGATGGGATTTTTTCCATTCACTCTGAAAAGGCTTGTATTAACCAAAGCAGTCAAACACGAGTAGCTACAAATACATATGAAGTCATGCAAGTATTTTACTAGTGCCTAATTATTCTGCAAGGAGATATGGCTTTGGGTGGGGTTTTCCGTACTTGCTCTTAAAATCAATTTAAAGATTTCTTTCCACTTCTTTCTCCATTTGTTTTCTTACACCTGTAGTCAGCTAGCAAATATACTATTAGCAGAATACTGTGTAGGAAAAACGCCAACAAAAAGAGCTGTTTGATAGTGGCATTGTTTCAGTCATGTATTATGGAGACCAAGTGTGAATCTGGTGATTTTGTGCACTTTTGCTGACGATAGTAAAATTAGAGGAGAGGAGGTTTGGTCAAACGATGTCATCTCCATGACCTGCTCAATTTTTTACCTGCTGCCTTTAAATCATAACCTCTCTCCTGACACTGTTGAGCATTGCCAGTAAACCACCAGGTTGTTTATAAGAGCACATTGTAAAATAGTTTGTGTTGGAAAGTATGAGCTGCCCAACAAATTAATGGCATTGTGAGGTGCTGCCTGCTGGGGTGAAAATAAATTGTAAGAAAATATGGGGAGACAGGTAATGGGTACTAGCCATGCTGCACAACACTTCTGAAACTGCTGCTGAGTGTGTGCCAATAGATATGGCAATAACTGTCAACAAGATTTACACTACTTTCACATTTACACAGTGAGAGTAGAAAGGTTGAAAGAGTTCTATAATTTTATTTAAAGTTTAGCGCCAACTATTTCTGGACCTACTATTTCCAGGCAATAGGGTTACAAACACACTGCTTATCTTTCATGTGTGTCAGTGGGAGGGTTTTTATTACCATCAAAAGTCCTTGAAATTTGACATCAGAAAAATAGCAGTGAAGCAGAGGTATATACTTAATTGCAAAATCCAAGTAGGTACAAATTTCGCCATTTATTGTATATGTTGTGATTTCTGATAGCACTAAATTGTGCTACCTATCTATAGCCCCAGTGGGTGGTTCCTGCAGGTAATACATTTTCTGGCTGTGCTTCTTTCCCTGATACTGAGAAAGCACAGCTTAAAGTCCCCATGTTGGCTTTGTTGTCCCTTTGGCATTGCATTCCATGCTGTAGAAATCTGCGTGAGGCGAATTGAGCAATTTTAAAGGTACACTGTGAAAGGCTCAGGAGTTGTCCCATCATTCTCCTTATCAGTATTCTGACACATGTCTTTACACTTACAATAACTTTCAATAGTGTTAGCACTGTAGACATGGTAAATTTAAGGGCTTGAGCTGAATTTTCTTATTCTGGTTTGCACATCCTCAGTGGAACTTGTAATTGGCCAACCAGTAAGAAACATTTCTTCAAAATATGGACTAGAGCAGCCATGGATTTGCAATAGATTACAGATGATATTTGTGTATCTTTGTTTTTCTTTCTTGTGTGTCTGTTATAGTCAGGAAAAAAAAGTGATATCCTTACAAAAACCCCAGTAATTTCAGAATCCAGTAATTAAATAAATAATCTGAGGCTGACCAAACAATTCCTTGTGTTACTTTATATAAACTGTGTGAACAAATTGGCAGTTAGTGATTATTATTTATTTTTTCTGTGGTAACACCTAAAGGTCTTAGACACTAGGTGCTTTATAAACACAGATCAAATGGACATTTCCTGCTTGAAGAGTCAGAGGCCCAAAGATAATTTAGGTTGGAGGAGACCTCCAAAGGTCATCTAGACCAACCCTCTCTGCTCAAAGCAGGTCTAATTGGATCAGGTTGCTCAGGGGCTTGTCTAGACCTTACACTCTAAAAAATCTAAGAATTTATGATCTAAAGTTCATTTGCTAAAATCTAAGGGCTTGGTTGCTGAATGCAAGGTTAAGGAGTCCAATTTCATACTGCATGTATGAGGCAGTGAGTATGTAATTAGGTTTATTTTCATCTGTCTTATTCACTCAGTCACAGGCTTAGCTGACCCTGTAGTCCTATCCTAGAGGCTCCTGGTTCAGTCTTAGAAATAAGAGTTCTCTGCTGGGGACTTCCTTTTTTGGAAGAGGCCTCAGAATAGCCACACATGAGCAAAATCAGCACTGTCAAGTGAAAACACAGAGGAACTCTCACCCCTTTTGGAAAAGAGTACGCTGGAATCGATCCTCTCATTGCTTTTTCTGGCCAATGTTCCCAGAAATTTTTCCTCTAAAGTTTGTAAGTTATCCTTTCTGGCTGCTTCAGGTGGAGTCTCAGTATGTTCATTTCGTTCTTACAGACCTGCTTAACCCATTGATGGTCAAGGAGGCACATGCTGAATTGTAAGTTTGTGTTGAAAATCAAATAGAGCCAATAGTACTTAGAAGAGCTCCTAGTATCTTCTAGAAAACCTCCCTCTCATTTACCTGGACTCTAGACATAGTTGGGGATATAATTTTCCTTCTAAGGCATTTAGTTTCTCCGTACTGACCTCCTGCTTCATATTTCATTTGATTTCAACTCTACTTTCTTATGAAAACTAGTTGAAAATTTAGGACTTTTGGATCCCAAATGGCTCACGAACTTATAGAAATAATGGCAAAAAGCTTTATAGAGTGCAAATGGCTTTGTATTTATATGACCTTCTACAGATAGTAAAACATTTCTCATAGGTGGCCATTTTCTCTAGGCTGTGTGGAAAAAAATTATTTGTGGCTCGAGTTTTTATATTTATTCAGTTAAAAATATTCTTTGCCAGTTTGGGGATGTTTAGAACCATTACCTAAGAGCAGATAAAATGGATGATTAAGTCTTTAGAGCTTGAAAAAGTTATGCTAGTAAGAAACAATCAACAATTTTTGTTATAACATCGGAAATAATATTAAGATGTAGACACTTTGCGAATTACTGAGCAAGACGTAATCAGAAGACATTTAAAACATCAGAAAATAATTGCTGTATAATTAATTGGGGTGATGGAGTTGATTAATCTAGCTCTGTCTGAAGCAATTTATTAAACTATCATTTTCTACAGGTAAAAGTCTTTATGGTTAGTCTCATATACATTGACAATGCTTTTCAACTATAAAATTTCCAAAATATATAGAGGTAGTTATTTAGGTATCCAGTCATGAGGAGATAAGTGTTTGCTTTAATATTTTCAGCCTATGAAGCCTTTTCTGTAGTGAGACAAAGACTTACTTCAAATATCACTGTGATGATGTCACTCTGTTTATTTATAGATGTGTCCAGGTTTGTAAAACTTTGTCTGATGACCACCAAGCTCTAACTGGGTGTAAATGCTAACAAAGTTAGACAACATACTTTGCAATAACCTGTATTTTAAAGTGCCACACCAGTATTAACATAAAAGGCAAAAGAAAAATTTCTGCATTACACACACCTACTGTAGGGAAGAAATCATGATATGTGGCTGCAATATATATATTTTTCAATTTTCCAGTGTATTAATTTTCTGCTTATATTGTACCAAAAGAATTGTTACAATATAAAGAATGAAGAGGTCACTTTGATCAGACCTCTATGAAATAATTTCTCCTTCTTGAAGGAAATAACTCAGAACATAAATTCTAACATTGCTTATTGTGATAATAACTTTAAAACATATGTATTTAGAGTATTCAGAATTAAGATCATCTGCTAATTTTTGTGTCGACTACTAAAGCATTTCATTCTGTTGCTATAGGATTGTCTCAGAGTTACGATTTCTGTATATGTGAAAAAGTCATTTGATAAAAATGAACAGGCAAAAAAGATTGCAGTACTGCATATGAAAATTCCAGATTTTTTTATCTCAACTAGAAAAACTGTTGTTGCATTTCTTTTGTTGTATTTACCTCATACCTTAAATTATCCCTATGGAAAAGAGAATGCAGATGGATGACTGACAAGGCTTTCTCGCCTGGGCAGTTCTCTGGCCACGCTGTATCTCCTTGGGAAAGGAGTCTCAAGCAGCTTCTATTGACCTTCTGTTTTGAGCTGCTGAGGCTGGTTGCCAGGATCTGTGTGATGAACAGAATGTCTCTTTTCAGATATATTCTTGCTACCTTAGACATATTCTGTCTGAGTATGAACATTTGACATCATTGTATGAACAATTGTATGAACAATTGTATGAACAATTGACATCATTGGTACAGTTACAATTTTTTTATCACTTCTTGTGAGTTCATGAAATATTGTCTGCTTTGCTAAATTATTTTAGCATATTGTGTCTTGTATTCTATGTTGAATTATGAAATAGTCATATGCTAGAAAATCCATGGCAATTTGTTGTCAGTACCAGAAGAGACAGAGATGAGAAAGGCTTTGACTGTATTTATCTAGATAAGGTTTCATTTCATTTTGTACAGCAGAGGTTTTGTTGGTGAGATGGCAATTGTTTGTTTGAATGATTAAAGATAATTTAAAAATACACTTTCACATTACTTTAGTTCAGCCAGAATCAAAGGATATCACCAGTATAAAATTATTACTATATTTATTATTTTTTTTGTCTTCTTGTAGATCACATTTCTGCGTATGACTCTTCTTATTATTGAACAAATTGAAGGGCTGTTTTATAAAACTAATGAGGAAACTATAATGGCATATTATCTCTTTAAAACTTCCTCCAAAACTGTATTAAGACTACCTCTACCAAATTGGTAATGTCTGTTTAGTGCCTTAGCATTCGGAAGTTATTTCTTTACTGGCTAACTAGAAGATTTTTATAAAATCTATTTTGAATAGCTTGAAAAATGTGTCAAATAGTGTGTCTTGTCAAAATCTGAAAAAAATCTCTAAATTGTCAGACATTTCTTGAGGGTAATATCAAGGCTTTGGGTGGCTTTGAGAGACAGGTAGTTAAAGAAAATTTCTCTTGGCAGCTGGATCATGGAAAAAGATTTGTTCTGCTGGGAAAATGAAAGGACTGTGTTAAAACAAAAGCTAATAGGAGAGAAGATGGCCTTTTAGCTTTAAAAGTAGAGGAACTACTTGCAAGAACTTGAAAGAGAGAGTGACATTGTGACCAGTGAATTCAAAAATCACTAGATTCCTTTCATTGTACATGCATTAAGTATCTTTTGGTCTAGGCCACATGTTTGATTTTCCTTTTTTTTTTTTTTTTAAGGGATTTGGGGCTCTTCTTAACATATGTTCCATCATTATAGGAATCTGACAGATCTATGAAGTTTATGACAAGTCTTGCCAATGTGAGCTGCTAGATAATTGACAAAATGTTGCTAGATAATTGAAAAAGAAAAATCCATTTAACTAACATGTATTACTTGTACAGCATGGTAGATGACACTGTTACATATCTAGCAACAAGAAATGGCAGAGCTGGTGAAGTGGCATAGCTGGGTTATTTTGGCAAGGAAGTCAGATCAGTGTGTATTTTTTCCCCATAAGAGAAAATGGTTCATGCTGTATTTTGAGATCCCAGAAAGGCACTACATACAGCCTAGACATCACTGTTGTGATGGCTTCCATGCTGATGGTGCTGCTGTAGGATTTATACTGTAAAGTATATGTGTTTACAGTGGCTCTGTTTTCAATGTAATTTTGAAGGCTGCCCTAATCTGAAAAGTTAATTAACCCAGTAAACAAAGTAAACCTCTTAATTCAGTGTTATGAAGCATATGGGTGTTTGTTGTGCATCAGCTGAACATTTCCCAAGTATTTAGTAAACACCTGTGCAATCACAGGATACTTAGTAATGAGTATAGTAGCCTATCCTTATGTCTAACAACTTCTGAATGTAAACGTTGGTTCCCAGCAGTCTTTATTAATGCAGTCTTTTTATTAATGTAGACTTTGTGAATTAAACTAACTGCATCTAGAGATCACCCAACTTCTTATGGCAGTGGCTACTTTTTTCTCTTCTTTGACTTCCCTGACCTCCCACAGCAGCTGTTCTTACAGTGATGATCATCCAGTTCAGCATGCTGCTGTAAAACAAGCTTGCTCTTTAAAAGCAAACCTGTTAATCTCATTTTAAATGAAAAAAATTAAAATTTGGGGAGAAAGCGAAGAAAAATAATTTATTTTAAAGCAATTGTTTACTTTGTTATGGTATTTATGTATCCCCATTTGACCCACCCGTAAGACAATACTTTCTAACTGGCACGAATTCAGCACTCTCAGAATTGGTACATGAATACAGAACTGCATAGCTAATAGTTTCATTTAGAGGACCACACACAGTTGCTGCACATGTGAGGGAAAAAAGCTGACAGATGTCCACATACTCTGGCTCTAAGAATAATAAAAACCCTCCAACCTAACGGACTGTGAGCAGGAAAGGCTCTCAGAGCACTGTCACCTTTTCCCCTCCCTGAGAACCATGTACATTCTTGCAACTTCTTACATGATTTTTCCTAGTCCAGAGATAGAAGTTATGTATCTGAATAGCATATAATAAATCCCCTTATGAGAGGAGATTAATCTGTGCTCCTTTATTATACAAAAATAGTATCACTTTCCCCTACAATAATAAAACCTTGAAAGCCACCTCAGTCTCTTGCAAAAAAGAAAAAAAATGAGAATTCTTTCACACCATAAGGAAGAGGGATGTGATGGTTCAGCAGTATTGGGATTAGTGGATGAAGTACTTGCTGTCCCACTTCCCTGCTTCACAGAAAGCCTAATTCGTGCTGCCCCACATGTAGTCTATGTCAAGTTTTCAAGGTCTTTTGAAAAGCTTGGGTTTCAATACGGTGGGTCTACTTTTTGGCTCTTTCAGTCACAGAAAATTATGTGATGTAAACTTGAGGAATAAAAAAAAACAGAAAAAAAAAAAAGAAATTGATAGTGCCACTATCAATTTTTGCCACCCATTACAAGGAAGAATAGCAAAAGCAGAGTTTTGGTATTTGTAAGACAGACAATACATTATTTTCTTCTAAAATTGTATAAACTCAAAAGTTAGAAATACTATTGTCATTGGAAAGTTAGGAACATCTGAAAACTGTGTGCTTTCACCTGAGGTGTTCCTTCAATTTTTCCCTGACATACTGAGTAGGTTTTGAAATATGCATCACTGCATGAGATACTCAGGAAGAAATGTTTGTATAGGAAGAGTCATGGTCTTTTAATTACAGACTCTGTTTACACTAATATCACAGCCATCAGCAACTGCATCCATGCAGTGTCAGCAGTAATTAGCACCGAATATATAGGCCTCCACTCAGGAAGAATTGCTGAATGTATGATTTAACAGCACTGGAAGTGCTCCTACATTATCCCACACAATAGCATTTTTAGTATAAACTACAAATGTCTAAAAAGGATTTGCTATTTAAGTATAGATCCCAGCTTACCCTGCACTAACCTCCCCCAGAAGGCAAGACCAGAGGACGTGGAAGACATAAGGTGAAAAATGTGAACAGCATAATGCAGGAGCAAATTTCATTTGACATGAAAATTTTGGTCCCAGTCCCATTGCCTTTCATGCAGTTATGACTGTAGCTATGCTTGTTAAGGAGATAGTCCAATGTTAAGGCACTGATAAAAGAGTGCTTCAGTGGACTCACTTCTGACTTGCAGTGCAGCCTCAGTTAATGTAATGGAGGCTTAAATCCTCCACGTTTCAGAAAATTGCAAATTGAGTATCACAAGTTACTTGGACTAACTTAATTACACAGATTTATGCAAGCCTATTCTTCAAAGAGTATTTTTCCCCTTCAGTGCTAAATACATCTCTGCAACATTTGTTTGCTAGGTCACTGATATTCAAATCTGAGTTTCTTCCTAAACCAAATTCCTTCATCTTCTTAATAGCATGCAGAACATAGTCCCAAAACCACATGGAGGGTAAATTCATTTTTATTTTATTTTTAGATAACATAGCCTTTATGCATTCTGAAACAAAAATCTGCCTTCAAATGGAGGTTTCTCCTCTTCTCTCAGTCACAAGGTTTTGGGTGCAGAAAGCTCACTGAAAGATGGGTGAAAATTGTAAATAATTTAGAAAAAATACCATACACTCTAGAATCTCCTGCTCCTTGCTGAATTTGTTTTGGCATGCAGAGACACTAATGCACCTGTGGAGAGAATGTTCTCCATAATGGATGACATCTGGTTTGAAGACAAAAGTGGAATGTCAGTAGACATTGTTAAGGGAATGACAGTGGTAAGAGCCAATCCTACTAGTAGCTGCAAAGAGGTCTCTGAACAACTGTCTGAAAACACACACAGCTTCCTCAGAAAATTCAGCACATATGTATATAAAATATCTCCAAACTGCTTACAGACAAAGGTTAAAAAAACCCCAAACCTTCTTTTTCTTGTTAGAAAGATCTACTCAAAGTTTCTAAGATGTTTTAGAAGCAGTCTTAAAACAGACTTTTATTTCCAATAGTGAGTAGAACAACAGTACAGCTGTTTGTATGGGCAAAATTCTACTGTATGTACTATTTCTTCTGAAACTGAATATAAGGATAAACTTCCTTGAGGTTTTTAATATGTTTTGAAATTATCTTTTGTTCTGTTCTAAATTAAGTTTAGCTATAACAAGTCTAAAGAATTGTTCAGCCTTTTGTAGTCTTCCTAATTTCTTGAATTACGGACTGTTTTATGATTAAACACTTGTACCATCCCCTTAAAATTAATTTGTTGATGAACTTTGAATCAAGATTGAGATATATTTGAGAATTTGACCCAAAATTAGGATACAATTTCAGGTTAATGCTTAACTCTTATGGAAATTCTTCAATTTGTTAGTTGTGAGTTTCTCAGAAGTCATCCTCTCTTTGCACAGAAATAGATCCTAATGTTTTAAGATGGAGCATTTGCTGTATGTGTATACTTAAATGTGCATGAATCAAAATATTAAATAAATGACCGACAAAATAAAAAGTAAATAGATTTATCTCTGCTTCTAAAGATCCTACATAAAAGGAATAGCTCTTCTTTTGCACTGATGGTATGCTTTATTACTGCATGCCTTATTATTAGAAATAAATCCAAACCCCATTTATTTCCATTCATTTTTATAGGGAATGCCATGTAGTTCTTTTTAAAAGCAAGCAGAAAATACCTAGACTTCTTTGTTATATGTGATTTTTACAGTTCTTTCCCTACCACCTGCCTTCCAGAACAGGCAAAGGTCTCTTCCTAATTACTCTTCATATTCTGAATAAGACCTAGGTAGATAAAGACCACAAAATAAAGTAACAGTAGAAACTAAGGAAGGCAAGTAGACTTTTTAAATTTAAATTTTTTAATTTTAATTTAATTTAATTTTTAAAGTATTGTCTAGGTATTGCAAACCTTGACATAGAAATTAGTTCTGATGTTCATCACATTTACCTTGCAACAGTAGCTGTGTCATAGCTGTCTGCCTAACCAGGGATTGGCTCCTTTTGTGCTCTGAGGTACATATTTGAAGTAGATCAGATGAATCAGTTTGTAGTCATGTCTGTTACGCACTCAGTCGTGGTCATGAATAACTGGACTTAATTATTTACAGGAATATTGCCTTCAGAAATATTTGCTAAGTGTAGTTGATGAAAAAAAGATGTCCCAATACCCCACTCACCAATGCAGCTGTGACAGGACAGTTTAAAAGGGACGTAAGGTAAACCTGAACAGCTTTTCTGTGGTAATTCTTCTTCCTACTGTCTAATCGTTTCCTTAATGTGTCAATATTTCATTTACATTTGTGTGACCATGCTTTGACAGGAATGCCAATGAAGCCTTCAGATGCTAAAATCGTTCTGAGTTATTTCTGTGTGTGGGAGTCAATACAATGCAAACCAGGTGAGAAACTTGGTTGAATCAGG
The DNA here is from genome assembly GCF_965231275.1 of Zosterops lateralis. NCBI lineage: Eukaryota > Metazoa > Chordata > Aves > Passeriformes > Zosteropidae > Zosterops > Zosterops lateralis. Next base: position 29,659,611 of record NC_139762.1, on the reverse strand, counting down.
CCATGACAGATGCAGAGTTTTCTAGCAGCTGTCCCAGAAATTTCTGCCCTCACAGCTGTTTGTACCCACCCCTACACTGAAGACAGGCCACAAGGAGCAGGTGGGGACTGAAGCAGCAGTAGCTGGGGTAGTCAGACCGAGGTGGAACATGAGCTCATGCCTTCACTCTTCTGGGGATCAATATCCTGCAGAGCCCCTTGATAATGACTAAGAGGTTTTGATGGCTCTGTTTTTAAAGATATATTTGTCCTGCAGAAAGATTAAGAGATTCTCTTCTGTTTCCAAAAGCAGGGAATCTCTGTGATCCTTTGTAAAGATTTTTCTTTTTGTAATAGAAAAAGGCAGGTATCTCCAAGGTATACCTAGTCAAAGTCACTGTGATTTTTGTTCCGACAGGTATGGATATATAGATGTAGCAATGCTAATATGATTTGGGAAAAGAAATGTGTTTTAGGCCCAATTGTGATAATGAGAAAAGCATTATGTGTGAAGGTGGAAGTGAACTTGAGTTTCTTCCTCTCTTGTCTACAGCAGTGTCAATATATAATTTGTGCAAAATAGCATGTAAAATATTTAAAAACATAAGACCCAATATACTTGTGAAGCATTCTACATTCCAAATGAGTTCAAATAGAAATAACATTAAGTAAGAGACTATTTATTTTTTTCAGTGGAGTTACATTTTTGAATATGATTAATAGCAGGCAAATAAAATATTTGGAAGTTTATTTGTCTGTATCTGGAAGGCTATACTCACTGTTCAAGAGGCCAAAAGCCCTCAAATGTTTGGAGTAGGGGAAACTAAGAGGTTGCATTTGAGTGCTAGCAAACTGAACCATTCCACAGTGTTCATTCCTTTGTCCTCTTATTAAGTGAAAAAGTTTAACTTTTTATACTTTTTCATAATAAGCAGCTACATAAGGCAGATCCTATATGAAATTATTTATGCTATTCATAACCTTTTTAGCAACAGGCAGATTTCCAACACAGTGATTTACGGGTGTTTTTCAAGAAACGTAATCAAAGTATTATCTCTTCTTTTGAATAAGCCTCTGTTGGAGCAAACAATGAATAGGCTGTTTTCTCTAGTTTACCTATTTTTTTCTGAGTCCCAGGAAACTTAGATGGCAGATATATAACTACGTATCTTGTATTATAAGGAATAAGAATATTTTAAGGTTTAGAAACTTCCAGTTCTTTAACAACTAACATGTGATATTAATGGTCAAATTTCAGACTATTAATGAGACTCCTAATATCAGTCAGGAAATTAGATATTAATAATGGACCCGAATCTAACCCAGTGAAATACTCCAGAGCTTTGGAAGCATTCACATTCTGACCTGAATAGAAGAAAAACAGCTTATGTCACCATGAAAGCAATCCAGCTAAGTCACTTATGTACAGAACAGCCTGCACATGGTAGCCTAATATTTCAGGTGTACCCCAATGTAAATTCTTTCCCTCTCTAACTTAACTTTCCAGATGTTTTCAGACCAGTGTGTCCGAGAGGAAGGGCAAGTGGAAAGAACTCTTTCTGTGCAAAACATACACTTGAGAACAACCTAAAATGAGCAGATAACTGAAATGTACATACTGTTAGTTTTGTATATGTTATTAGTCCTGGAAGATATTTATAGACTAAAACTGAAAATTCTGTTTTTCTGGAGGCCTTGTGAATGAACTTCAGTATCCAAGTATTTGAACTGTGAGCCTCTCCATTATTTTCTATCAAGGGCAACGGCTCATTCTATTTTCATGATAGGATCTCATTTTTATTAGTTTACAAAGACTCCAGTGCATAAAACATATGCAATAGGAGTAGCTATAAAATATACTGCAAATAACTATTTCCAGTAATTGAATACATTGCCTTTGGCTTTAAGTACCAAAACAAGTCTGGAGAAAACTCTTTTCCTACTGGCTGTACTTCCACCAGTCTCCAAGCTGGTCGTATAAAGCAGCTTTCTTTCACATCTTAGCAATTTAAAGTAAAAGCAATGATAATTTTGGTCTGCTATTGTTGATTAAATGATAGACCCGTAATTCTCAGGATACAAAAACTGTATTCCTTCTCCAGAATAAAATGAAAGCTGGGAAAAATGTGTTTGTTTGAATAATGTGTGAAGGGATGGAGAATGAAGGACTCTATCCAAACCCAAATGCAATACATGGGTTTTACATGGCCCCATGCACTCCTGGGGCTATTTATTGAAGGTAAATATAGCATGATTATAGGAGCTAGCAAAATTTAGGTTGCACTTTGACAGAATCAGTCATGTTTCATACTCTCAGATGAAAAACTTCCGTCACAAAGCACTGATCACCCTTCCCATTCAAATTAATTCATAAGACACTGCTGATCTATTTATCTCTTTTAGTCTGTATTGTATACTGTACCTCCATATCAGACTGATAATGATTCTCTGTATACCCAAAAAATGTAAGTAATTCACACAATTGTAGCCCTGAGTCTTTTTTGATTTCTTGTACGTATATAACTTTCAGTGATCTAGAGGTGGTGATGTCTCCTTGTTTTTGTTGGAGTACTTCTCAGGAATCTCCCTTCCTTTTCATATCCAGACAACATTTTCCATCTGATTTTGTATTCCATGTTATAGATACTGGGGACCGGGGAAGAGGTGTGGAGGGAGCAATGAAGAATGTGTAGAAGTTAAATTCCAGGAAATTTGGAAGACAAGTGCCCTTCTCCCCCAAAGAAGATTTTTCTTTTATCCATTCACCAACCATTTAGAAAGATTATTTCCTAATTTTTGTATCCTAGTAGACTTCCATTTTGGTAAAGAATCTTTTTAGGAATATAATGTGTTTTTGTTGGGTATCAGGAGGAAACTTGTCTTAATAGCAATCAGTTTGGCTTTTTTACTGTCCTTATTTCAGTATCAAATGTGTATAGTATCAAAAGTGTATAGATAAAATGTTTAGATTTTTTCACTATGTTTGATTTTAGATCAATGTATTGGTTACCCCAGCTTGCCAGTGACACAGCGTAGAAAAAAGCTATAAAGATCTATAGGAATGTGAGGTTTTGGTAGATCTTGTGCCCACTGGAGAAAGCTAAAGTCTTTAAAATAACAAGTTTCAGGTTCTTAGTGTTTTGTTTGGTTGCTGAGTTATTGGTTTGGGATATTTTATTTTGTTGAGTTTGGGTTTTTTTGTTTTTGTTTGTTTGGTTGGTTTGGTTTGTTTGTTTTATTTGTGGTTTTTTGTTGTTGTTTTGGGTTTTCTTGGTTGTGTTTGGGTTTTGTTGTTATTCTTGTTTATTTTTGTTGGTATTTAGCTTCACTTCTGTCTTGTACAGAAAATGAGAAACATTTGGGGATTGGCCCATACCTGTGGGCATTTGAATGAGAATATACCCAGTTTTATAAGTCATATAGTGTGCTTTGTTATGTGAAAATTACTTAAAACATGAATTTGTTTTTGTTAAGAATTTTCAGTTTGCACATTGTCTGAGAAATGCTTTCATTAGGCTGGCTAGGCCAGGATCCCCAGTGAGAAGGACTATGAAAAACACTGCCTGCCCATTAGAGTTTTCTCTTATGAACAAGGTACACATTCATGAAACAGAAAAACACAATCTGACCACATGAGGAAGTGACCAGAACAAGCATTTATTTCTGTTTGTGTAGTGCCCAGCACACCCCCAGCCCAGCCTTTAAATAGCAGTTTGTGGCCATGGTAATTCAGGTGAGAAATAACCACAGTTAATCTTCTTTCAAAACTTCTGTATAAAGAATATTGTACTTTGTTCACCTGAGGGTAGAGTTAAGAGGTGACTAAGTGTTATGCAAAACATTAGATTGCAGATATCTTTGGAGATGGTTTCTAGGAACAAGGGGCGTTTCTACTGCCTAACTTAGGTACTGGTGTTAGTCTGCTGTGCACTGCTTATTGCCTCCTGCTGGTAATTAATTTTTGGAAAAGGGGATTGTAGGGACGCTCATCTCCTCATTTAGATACTTTGTTTAGGTGTGTAACTGTTGGATGCCTTTTCATATCTGCCCACAGCTCCTAATTGGCTGTTTTGGTGCATCACCATGATTTGATATATAATGCTACCAGAAGTATAAAGACATTTGAGTTGTGGACTAGATATGCAGACAATCTTTTCTTAATACTTCTTCCTTTGTAATCTTTCTTTTGAAACAACTCATTTATTCAATTATTTTAAAATTCAACAGCCTCCCACTGAAAAAGAAGGTTCCTTTGTCGTATGCCTGACCCTGTGACAGTAAGGAAGAAGCCTCCTCCCATCTAGTGGGATTCTTCCATACCTGTTAGTGTTACTTTCCTTCATTACAAAAATAAAAGATATTAAACAGTAAATCAGCTCTGGAAGAAGGAAAAAGATGTATGAAAATACTTAATGAAAGCTAATCGCTGTATACTTTATAGGTATAAAGTAAGCCTTAATCATCACCCTGCTAGGTGCTAGCTTTTTGTCTAACAAAAATTAAGTGTTTCAATAATACCAGGCTATTATATTGGTTGTGTTTACACTATGGAATTACTAAAATTAACCAGGAACTCCATACCCCCTCTTACATGAGCTACAAGATCACCACTTTTCCTGGTGGATATGGTGTTAAGTGTAAGCAGGGCATTATAAACTGAAGTCAGATTTGATTAGCCCCTCCCAACATGAGGACTGACAATACAATGTCCTTCATTTAAGGAATACAAAAATTCCAAAAGCACTTTGAAATTTGTAATAGTTGAAAACATCAGCCTACTTCGATTCCATGTTTGTGTTTGCCCTCTGACTGACCATTAGATTAGTTTAACTTTGAACCTACAAACATAAAACAGTAGCTAAAAAGTAACATGTTGCACTTTTTCTGTAGCAAAATTATGATTAAAGACTCTTCACCTGGGAAAATTCAAATCTTCACCATAAACATAATGGTGCTTCAAAAGGGAACTAATGATATAGTTTATGAATTTTAATTTCTGTTTTAAAAGTCAGCAAATGCACTTTCTATAAATGTAAACCATCTGTTGGCACCTTCTAAAAGACTAGAATTCAGTTCATCCAAGTATGAATTATTTATTTAGGATTTTTCCCTAAGTAAGCTCTAGGTTTTCTTTTTTTTTTTTTTTTTTTCTCCTATCTCTTCCATAATAAACCACGTTTCTGTGTTATGTGAAGTTTCAAAGTCAATGCATTCATAATGGTGACTTATACCATGTTAAATGTTTTGAATTAGGATTGCATCACAAAGGTAGTAGAGAATAGTTTCTGTGAAAGCACAGTTTGTAGCACATTAAATTAAAGTGCTTTTAATGGGTGTTTTTAGTTTCAAGTAGCATGAGTGTCAGGTAAAGAGTAAGGCAATGGTAGAGTTGCTATTGTAGATGTATCACAATTCCTTGGAAAGGTGTGTTGCTTTCATAAATCTCCACAAGCTAAATGAGAGCATATATCTGTGTAATTTTGATGATTAATTTAACAAAAGCTGGACTAAAATTGTCAAACACACTTCCAATAAGCATCTATATTGAAACAGAGGTATGTTGATGACTCTTCAGTAAAAATTCAGCACAAAGTGCAGCTCCAGATCCTAAAGAAGCTTTGGCTGGCACTTGCTAGTTTTATGACACTTCCATCTCCCATGGTTTATTTATTTATTTTTTGGCAGCTGTTCTTGATGAGATATATTTGGACACTCGGGAGAGGAAGCAGAAACAGATGATCTATCTTGTTGCACTTTGCTAATTAGAACAATTCCCAGTGACCTCCATCTGCATAGTTTCAATTTTGCCTTTGAATCATGAATCAACAAACATTTTCTCTATTTGATATCCCACTGTTCCTTGATGCTGTGAACAAATAGTGTGTTAGTCTTGTCTTTCTTTTCTTTTCCAGAAAAAAACTGTTTGCTAGGAATTGACATTTACTGCAATGCAACCTGTAGAGACTTGTTTGGCAATACCGATGACCACACCATCGAACATTAGCCAGTTCTGTCACAGCACGATGGGTGCTAATGGGCAATCATTTAACTGCTTTAAAAACCATCCTTGTTACACATCCTATTTCCATTAGAGCTTTGTACCTGTCATTCAGTGGCCTGTCACACTCAGTCTCCAACCATTTCCTGTCTTTAGTAAAATCAGTCTCTCTATATTGCTCATATTTTTCTATTCTTTTACTAGATTAATGTGAAGCATTTGCTATCCCATAGATGTTTCTGTCACTGCTGTCAATTACAGCATGCAAAGGGATGAAGGATTTTGCTGAAAACATAGATAAGTGAAAATTCATTTTGGACTGGAAATGTGTGCTACTTCATGACCGGCTTTCAAAATCTATGTGCCCTTCAGCTGTGGTTTCTTCATAAATTATCTTTAAATTAATGCCAGGATATCTTCTCATTTCTTACCTGTTTTGTATCTGTATAAAAATTGAATTGAGGTGTGATGAGCAGTACATTTTACTAATTGCATATTTTCTCATAGGGTGTGATGAGTTTTCTATGTCTGTGTTGTGATTTCTGGTTCACTTAGGGGAAGCTTGGAAAGTGAGAACTCATAAGTATTTAAGCGCTTTGAGACTCATACAGGGTCACCATCTGGGACTACCCATTTCTCTGGATTTGTTGGAGAGAGGACTAACTGTTACCTGTCATTCAGGTGTTAAATGCCTAAAAGAAACTGAAATAAAAGGTGTACTTGCTCTTGCCCACCTGCCCCCTCTCCACCCTCCCTACTTCAACAGGGTTTTTTCCCTGAAATTGTGTATATAGCTTGTTTTAGGTGTTTACTCTGAGCTGTTATTTTCTAAGTTCCTAAATTACATTCAAACTTATTTTTTCCAATACATTTGTTAAAATAAAAACAAGTGTGATACAATTTCAGTTTCAAACTAGATTCAAGCTTATGTAGATCATGATTGGGTTAAATAATTGTGTGTCCATAGCTTTAAGAACACTCCCCTGTTGTATTATTTTCAATTTATGTTCATTGGATTTGCACAGGTACTAAACATTCTCATAACTACTTGCATCAGTTTCTCAGGTGTAAAACCTCATCAATTAGTTAATGTAATATAAATGTTGAATAAACTTTGTAGTTAGAAATACATTATTGTCATAAAACCTGAAAATTCATTTAAATACGTATTATGAAAATTATTTAAATAAGATTTTCAATTTTAAAAATCAATTTAATATTTATTGTCTTACAGTGTTTTAAAAATGTTGAAATCTATTTATGGTGTTTCTAATGCAATTAAAAAAAGCCAAAACATATAATTGATTATATTTATTATTTATATGATATGATAGATTTGCCAGAATCAAAATAAAATGTTTCAATGTTATTAAAGCAAAATATTTTGATTTGTTTAGAGCGCATTTTGTAACAATTTTAAGAAAATTCCAATATTTTCAATTTCTATTCCAAAAACACTGGAAACATTCTTGCCTGCATACTGGAGTTTTAAGTTGATGACTAGGCTTTCAGTATCTTCTCATTTTGGATTTGGACCCAACACAGGTAAAATTTACATTTCTTTTATCTGGCATTTATGTAGGTTTTGTCTTTGCTAACATGCTTTGAGACCACATTTGCACAGCAGAGCAATCTTTTAGATCAAATAAATGAGAGAATTACCCAAAATCTGTTCTGTTGATTGGTGTGAGTAGCTTTTCTTATTTCAGTACAGTTGTTCAGTGAGTAACAAAGACAAGCCAGCAAGCTCAGGAAGTAAATACCTTTTATTTAATCCATTTTTTTGTTATTTCATTCTCCTGCCCCTTCCTCTGGAGAAGAAACAAAGCTGGCGGGGAAAGGGATTTGCAATTTGAATTTTAAGGAATAATTCCATATCATACATCTTGCAAGCACTAAGAAACAAAAGTGAGTGTAACACTCCACATGGTTGCACAGTCTCGGTACAATCCATCCCTTAGATGGGCAGGGAGCTGCTCCGCCCCACGGAATGTGAGCCTGAGAGAGTGACAGAGCTCTGTGCCGGCGTTGGTACATATTTGTCAGAATAACACATGCCTTCTGCCTTCACCTCTCTGCGTGCCCAGAGATGCTGCTGGCTGGTGCAGAGGGCTGGGGGCCAGCAGAGCCGGAGCTGCGCTGTGGCCGCCTCGCGGGAACCAGGGAGTGTTTTCTCCTGAGAACTCTGCACACAGTGGCATCTGCTATTATCCTAATCGAGTTCCTACATAAACATAAAGTCAGAGGCAGCTTCCCAGTGCTATAGGCATTTAACTTAAACATTTATCGTTACACTATAGCAACTATGCGAGGCCAACATCTCTCAGTCTAGTTGGCTCAGCGGCTTGTTTTGTAACACTCTCAGAGCTGCCAGCTCTCAAGACATTTGGTGTTTTTCTTCAGTCCTCAAATCATAGAATCATGTGACACAGTAAGAATATCTTTCATTTTATTTAAAAAAAAAAAAAAAAAAAAAAAAAAAAAAAAAAAAAAAAAAAAAGAGTGGAAAACAAAACAATAAAAAGCCCTAAAACATGAAAGAATATTTTTAACCTTTCTGACCACAAAGAAATGCTTAGAAATACTTCTCTCATCAGGACCTAAACCTGAATAAAAGGACTCTTCTTCCAAGCTGTATGTTTGTGTTTTTAAAAAGTCTCATTCTGAGGGGGCAGATAGATGATTTCTTGAACAACTGAGGATGCGTGTTCTGCACTGGAGATTCATTGGGTGTTCTTGGGATGGAGCCAGAAGAGTTTTTCTTTTTCTTCTGTTTATTGAAGAGCTTTCATGTCTTTGGGTATGAGGTCTCCTTAAAATTTACTGTCACTGACATTTCTATTGAATTTAGATGGTCTAACTTCATATTCAAATATTATTATTATTGATTTGGGAAGTCATACTAGGAGTAGTTATATTTTAGGTATTAGCACTCTTCTGAGGTCACAAATTACATTTTATGGAGAGTAGTTTTCCTCCATTCTGTTAGTGATGTAAGTTTTGAATAGTCATATGTTATTTCTTAAAAGTTCATTTCACATTTTAAGACATCAGTGGGTTTGGACGTCTGGTGAAAGCCTGGCTTACATTGCCTCAGATGAAAGCTTGGTAGGACTCTGCCTATTTTGAAGAAATAAGCCATGGCTAAACAGAAATCTTGGATGCTGCAGATTTTAACCTTGGTCCTATGAGGATAGAATCCAGCTCCTCAAATGCAGTCAGAATTGGAGCCAATAATCTGTACTGTGGTAGGATGAGCATGTAGCCTGAATTCTCTCTTCTCTAACACAGTCTAGAGACCACTGCAGCATAAGAACAATTTCTTACAATTGTTTTGGCTTAGAGGATTTATTTAGCCTAATATCCCAATCTAGATTGCTCGGTAATTTGCAGAAATATCATTTTGTATAAGATGAAGTCAAAATTTGTATCCACAAGAGACTAGTAACAGTGAAGGAAAATTATGTCAGCCTGCAGGCAGGTCATTGACTGAATTAAAGAAAATCTATTTAGTTTCTTGCCTACTCTGAACTGAAGAATGTAGATTTACCTGACACTTGGTCTTTTATGGAAATGTGTGTGGAAATGTACAAATTACAAACATTCAATAATCCACTGCAAAATTTGTTATATTTTTCTGTCCAGTTATTTTACAGCTGTTGTTAGTACAGTGCTGTGCCACACTGTATTTTATTTTTATTTCCTTTCTTTTCTTACTTTTTATATTGCTCTTGAAGAAGAGCATTTGATTCTCTCTCTCAAATATATGCTTATGATTTTTTCATCCTTTGTAAGTTTTGTGTGTGTAATGCCATGTGGTCATTTTCTCAGACAATTAGTAAGGTTGTGTTTTTTTCTTCAACATTTTTTGAGACTAGAGAAGTGGCTTATGTGGTAGGGTGTCTAATTTAATAAATAAATATATGCATGCTCAGCTCAAAAAGATTTTTTCCTAAAAGTGTTTTAGCACAGTAGTGAATTTTTTCAGATGAAAAGCAGAAGAATAAGTGCTATATAATCAAACTATGTTACTTCTTGATCCAGTTCTTCTTTCTCTGAATACTTATGCTGGCTGCCTAACAGAGATGGCAAGAATTCCCACATGATAAGTGTCAGTACCTGAAAGGGGTTTACTGCCTTACATCAGGCAAATTACAGTTGCCTTTATGTCTTGAGTTACAAAGTCTCTATTCCCCCTGAAACTGTAATCATAGCTCAATTAATATTTCTATTTATCTTATTTGAATTTGTTTCAAAATCCTCCTTTACTTACTTGTCTCGAAGTACTTTCTGCTGTAGGTTCAAAAGTTTATTTCATAAATTTATTTCATAAGGAAGCTGATGCTTTCTAAAATTATTTAAATTTGGTCTTCTTTTAGTTATCTTTGAATGTTACCATTTTCTTGCATTATAAAACAGTGTATCAGCCTAGTTAGGAAGTCCTGTATTTGGAGAAAAAGCTGAGAACTGTTGATGATAGGGAAAGTAGGACAAAATTATGCTGATGTTCATATGAAAAAGATTTACTGTGGAGAGGCTGGAGCTTCTCTTTTGAGCTTACAGATATTTACATAAACTTCCCTAAAATCATCTTTTTACATAAAAAGTTGCAGGTAAAAAGGTAAAGAAGGACAGTATCTACAGAGGTGGTCAAAAAAATTGTCCTGTTTGGAGGATCTCTGATTTGTTGCCATTATGGAGAAAAGCCAGATAGCCTGTAAGGTGTTTTGTATTCCTTGATATCAGAAATCTGTTATGATTTCTATATCTTGGATTCCAGGAATTTCTCATTTATTATGCTTTCGAGCCTAAAACTTTCTGGCTAACAGTTTTTAACATTACTTTTCTCTGGCACCAGCAATAACCTTTCCTAAACTGAAAAAGCTTAGGATTCAATCTCCACTTTATTTTGTGTTCTCATACTGTTTCTTGTCTTGATTGCTTATATAAGTTTGAAAAAACTCAGCAAGTTGGAAACAGAAACTACAAATACTATATGAAAAGTATGCAGTGGCTGCTGCACCATTTACACTTTAGGTGAATAATAGACTAGTATGTTAACAGATGGAAGCCAAAGATTAATGCAAAATTAATGAGGACAAGCAAACTGAATAAAAGATAGTAAAATGAGATTTGAGAATATTTAATCATCTTTCTGAGAAAATACTGTGCCAGTGACATGGCAAAACTCTCTTCATTGTGATATAATCAGAATTCAGAAGGACCTTTCTGCTTTGGGCATATATTTGAAAAAAAAAAAAAAAAACCAAAAAAAAAAAAAAAAAACCAAAAAAAGATAAAATCGACATATGAATCTACATATGCAGTTACTGAACTTTTTTGGTGAGGGTTTAAAATTAGCCATTTATCAGATATGTAGTCTTATGCTATTACTAGACCAAACAAGGTTCTGCTTTGTGAACTCTGACGAATAAAATCAGACAAAGAAAAATATCTTACAGGAATCATGTCTGTAGTCAAAGTAAAAACTGTTATCTTGTGTTTTAATAACTAAAACATTGCTTGATTCAAATTTAGTACCGTCACCAAAGCATAAAGGAAAACAAAGGGAAGACACAGAGAGAAGGCAGGCAGAGGAAAAATACTTACACAGAAAATATGCAGAAAAATAGCACTCTGGCATTGAAGAACTGAGGTGTGTGTTATTTCTATCATGCTAATTTTGTAATGTTGAATTTAAACAAATGGGTAGGACTCACTTACAAGTGGTTTGAGTTCCATAGGATTCAGAAGAGTTTAAGCTGTTGACCTGCATACCATTCTGTGGCTGTCTCAGACAGAGGGGATTGAAAGTCATGCTAAACCCTAACACAAGGAGCAAGAAGAAATATTTTGCTTTAAGTCATTTCAGTGTACGGAAAACATGATTTGAATTGCTCAAACTTTTAAGCCTTATGTTGTTCCCTTCAGCTAAAGACTTCCAGGCAGGGAAAGTTCATCTAAGTAAGCACAAAGCATGACTGTAGAAATATTCCCTCATCAAAAGATATGCTATTTTGTTGTGTATCTGTTCTTCATAATCTTCATCTTCTCTCCAGTCTGTAGAAGTCTGTCCTGTGCTAGTTCTGGAATAGTTTGTAACTCTTTCTGTAAATCTCATGAGTAGAGTACTCTGCTTTTGCACTGGGAAGGTCTAGAAGCTGATAGATAAAACTACCCTCAGCAATATAATATTCAGCTATTTTTATGACAAAGTATAATATTTAATAAATGCTTATTTCTCTTTTACCCACAGTAGGTTTTTCACAATGTTAAGAAACAAACACTTCTTTTTAAGGAATTGTGCTCTGATGGGCATGTTGAGACTTGAACAATTAAAATCCCATTTTAATGATCTCTTACTGTCATCATTAGAGTTGGATAAGCAGAGCAGCATTTGCTGTAGTGTTTCCACATATATACATTTCAGACTGAAAAGTGCAGTGCACAGTCATTCAGGACCATCACTAAAATTAATCGACTCAGCATATTTGGCACCTTAATAATTTTGACACCAAGTTTTTGTAAAATTAGCACCAGTGTAAATTTAATGGGACTGACACTATAAAAGAAAAATAAAACAGGCAGTCTAGAAACATTTCTGTGCAATTTAGGCACATCTCTCATGTTTACTGTCATAAAATTTTATGGCTGCCTAGAGAAGTCAAATTATCTACAGGAAGCTAAAAATTAATAAATACCTCTTTAAGTATGCACGAATAGATTAGGTCTTTTCAGGAGAGGTGAAAGCAGCATTAGACAAAGGAATCTACACTCACACATGCACATAACCCGTTCTGTTCCAGTTTAACCAGTGGAGTTTTTGCTGTTTTATGAAGTAGGTGCTAAACCAGAATTACAATCTCAATAAATACTTTGGTCATTCAGTTTGTTATGGATCTTCTTACTTTTAAGAAGAATACAAAATGGCAAGATGTCTCTGAAGGCTGAGGAGATGTGTCGGTGCTGGACTGGGCTCTCCCAGTGTTTGCAGATTGCATAGAGAGAGCAGCAGAATACATGTAGTCAGCTGGTCACAGTAAACCTATAGGTCTTCTGGTCTCTCCTTTAGTCTCTGTATGAGCTGGGAGAAAATCCTCTGTGGTCTGTCCTATTGCACCATTACAAGAGCTTTCAAAGAGGTTATACCCACTTTCAAGAACTTATGGCATAAATACAACTTGTGTGCCTTTCAATTTAGTGTTCATAGTAACAGATTCCTACACATGGCATGAGATATACAGAGTTTTGTAGCATTTTCAAAGAACATTATCTCAGACCATTTCTACTTGGCAGATGACCAAAAGTCATTTTCATTAAACCTGGTTTGTTTCGTGTGTTTCAGAGGGGTGATTCTGGCCATATGCAAGCTTGCATGAACACAGTATGTACCTACATAAACAGAAATGCAAGGACATAATTGTTACTGTGGCAGCTTAATTCAACATTAGGATTTGTAAAAATCTTTCTACTCTTTGAATATGTAACTTGCCCACTTGAGGAGTGGTTGCTGCAATAGCCAGGCTGTCAGTTGCTGGTGGGTATCCCTTGGTGCCTCTTTGAAAGCTCTCCATCTGATTGCATCTTTGCAACAATCTCTCTGCCATTACCTTTCATTTACCTGGTCATCCTGTGCAATCATAGCATATCCCTTGCTACAACCCATGAATCTTCACAGATTTTCTCAAGGATTTTTGACCACATTGTCTTTGGGATCACTGTTTTCTCCACAACAAAAATTAGTAGAACTTGGCTTGGTAGCTGACTTAGTTTTGCTTAGATTAATGATTCCTGTGTGATCATATAAAACCTCAGATTATCAGAGCATAGGTAATCTCAGCCTTATGCTGTCTTCAGGTTTGACATTTAAACCCTGGAGATTCACAGAACTTGGATAAATTAAGCAGGCTAATATTAAATCTGTTTTCAGATTTAATATGAAATATTAAATTATTTTTATTTTCTGCTGATTTTTGTTTTCTTGTGTCTGTCCATTAATACAATGACTGAGTTGCCAGTTTTGGTAATTTTCTTCAGCTTTCTTAATGGAACAGTTTTAGAACTTAAGTAGAAGTTTTTGGACACACATCCTGCTTCCCATTCCAATTAGAAGATGCTGCCAATTCAGAGGCATTAGAAGGGATCCCTGGGACTTTAGCTACCCAGTATCCACTGTTTTTTTACAGGAGTGGGTTTAGTGGTTTATTTCTTTTCCTGATTACTGATCAGCAGATATGTGTTCTCTTTCAGTCAGTGGCTTTCCTTTGATTATTTTTCTTAAGCACAAGAAGTATCTCTTGTGATTACAAACAAAGTACAAAATCTGAATCAGAAATTCCCCAGGTGTCTTACACTTTCTTAATACTTTCTGGTAATTATAAAAACTTTTCTTATTATGGAAGTTATACAGCTCTTTTACAGTGGCATAAATATTCTGAAACATTGTGGAATGAAATAGAAAAGCAAAGTACTGTCACAATGTGAACTGTGCAGCGACAGGCAAGGGTTACTATATTCAGAATTTGGCTTTGTGATCTGACTTAGAGAATTTTTCTACTTGAAAGAAAAAAGGCTTGCATTCTCAAGTTTTTAGTATATTTCTTAAACCATTTCCCCGGTGTGAGAAAAAAATGAATGGCAAATAGTCCATAGTAGCTTAATAATTAGTCTTTCCTGGATGCACCGTTTGACGGTATGATTTGTCATGTGCATTTGAAAAAGAAATTTGCGCAAATCCAGTGTCTGGAAAGAGCCTGGCTCAATCTTCTTTGTGCCCTTCTTTCAAGTATTTGTATGCATTAACAAGAGCCCCTGGTGCCATCTCTTCCGCAGGCCAGAGTCTCAGCTCTCTCAGCCTTTCCTCATAGGAGAGATGTTGCAATAGCTTAATCACCTGGATGGCCCTGCACTGGATCCTCTCCAGTATATTCATGCCTCTCTTGCACCAAGGAGCCCAGAACTGGACCCAGCACACAAGGCACACCCTTACCAGTGCTGAGTATAGGGGAAGGATGACCTCTCTGCATCTGCTGGTGTTATTATGCCTAATGAAGTCCAGGATACCACAGGCCATCTTTGCAGCAAGGCCACATTCCTGGCTCATATTTTACCTGGAGTTCATCAGGACTCCCAGGTGGTTCTCTGAAAGGCTGCTTCTAGCTGGGTGGGCCCCACATGTACTGGTGCCTGGGGTTGTTCCTTCCCAAGTGCAGGACTATGTACTTTGCCCTGATGAATTTCATGAGGTAATTTCACAGCTCCTCGGCTGTGGTTTATGAAGACTTCTCAGGATCTGAACAAAGGGTTCACGTTCTCTCGTGGTGTGTCTAGCAAGGGGACTTTGCATGGCTATAGACCTGTATACAGATTTCTACTGAGGCTACCCTAAGAATGGTACCTAGGAACTGGGAAGATGTAAATAGATGTAAATAGATGTACTGGTGTTACAGTATATACAAAGTAAAACTTTAGGCCTGGAAGTGGGATAAGGATTTTTTCTGGAGACTTTTTCTAAGGTAGTAGTTAATCTCAGGAAGTGAACACCATATCCCAAAGTGTTAGTGGCCATAAACTTCTCCTCTAATGTGATAGAGTCAACATCCTTGTCTACACTTATGGCTGTAAATTAAACAGGGAAAATCATCAAGTCCTGGCACATGCTTATTACCAAGACTGCTGCCTGATGGAAACTAACTTTCCATGATAATGTCTGGGTGCAGGCCAGAGACTGTTCCCAATAGGCAGTACTGACAAAGCTATACTGTTATCTGAGAAGAGAGATTTAACTGTATGGGAGGAAGCCATTCTGTGCCAGTTAGCCCCAGGGCCAGAAAACCTGACCTTGTTTAGTTTAGCATTACAGACAGAACACTTTGACTGGAAGGCATGAGGAGGGTAAGACAAAATGCAGAGAACACAGTTGATCTGTGGGTATAGCAGGAGGCATCATACTGTGTGTTCTCAACAGAAGGATTGAGATCTACATGTGCAGATCATATTTATTCTCAGATGATCCAGTAGTTCACAGTCCTTATGATCACTTAAGCATGGTTTCAGATCCTTGGGGGGATTTCCTTAAAAGATCCTTGCTTAGTTTGGAAAGCCTGAGAATGTGAGGATGGCTTCCAGCTCCTTAAAGCAGAAGGGAATCATCTGTTTTGTATGTACACGGAGAACAGAACAACGAGTAATGGGCTTAAATTCTGTCAAGAAATTCAGCTAGACTAGAAAATCTTTGTAATGGTAATGAGAGCAAGAAGTTAGAATAGGCTGCTCAGGGAGGTGAACGGGGATTTGTTGCAGTACAGCTGTGATAATGACTGAGTGACATAGGGGCTCCTGCAAACCTGTTTTGTTGGGTTTTGTCTGTGAGTCTTCACAGACATCTGTAGTGGTAATTTTTAAGATTTGTTGTAACAATGTTGGTGGCAAGGAAGAATCAAATTTGTCCTGCTGTTGTTGCTTGAAAACTGCATCTTAACAGTGCAGTGCCTGCTTCCTAAGGTACAGTTCTGTAGGCTGAGAAGCCTCCATCCAGAAGCTGTGTGAGGACAAATCTAATTTTACACCTAGAGTGTATATACCGTGCATCCATAGTGCTCCATTTTAGGCCCTGAGCTTTTCAGCATCTATATAAATGACTTGGATGTGGGACTGGAAGGGATACTAAGCAAGTTCACAGACAGTACAACACTGGGGTGACCCTAGAGGGCAGGGAAATTCTGCAGAGAGACCTCAGTAGTTATGGGGCTTGGCAATCACCAACCTTATAAAGTCCAGCAAGGGAAAGTGCTGGATTCTGCATCTGTCTTGGGGGAACCCTGGATGTGCTGACAGACTGGGAGTGAGATGCTGGAAAGCAGCACTGTGGAAAGGGATCTGCGAGTCTTGGTCAGTGGTGAGTAAAACATGAGCCAGCAGTGCCCTGGCAGCCAGGAGGGCCAACCATGTCCTGGAGGACATCAGGCACAGCATTGACAGCCAGGCAAGGGAGAGGATTGTCCTGCTCTGCTCTGCACTTGGGCAGCCTTGCCTCGAGTGCTGGGAGCAGTTTTGAGTGCCACAGTATCAAAAAGACATTAAACTGTTAGAGGGTGTCCAAAGGAGGGCAATGAAGATGGTGAAGGGCCTGGAGGGGAAGCTGCATGAGGATGGGCTGAGATCACTTAGTCTGTTCAGCCTGGAGGAGACTGAGGGGAGACTTCATTGTAGTTACAACTTCCTCATACGAAAGGGGAAGAGGAGGGGCAGGCACTGATCTCTGCCTGTGGTGACCAGTGACAGGACCCAAGGGAATGGCCTGGAGTTGTGTCAGGGGAGGTTTAATTTGGATATTGGAAAAAGGTTCTTTATCCAGATGGTGTTTGAGCACTGGAATAGGCTCCCCAGAGAAATTATCACTATGCCAAACCTGACAGAGTCCAAGAAGCGTTTGGACAATACTCTCGGACATATTGTGTGACTCTTGGGGATATCCCATTACATCCTATCCCATTACTCCTATGGGCTAGGAGTTGGATTCAGTGGGTCCTTCTAACTCAGTTATGCTGTGATGCCATGATTTCTTTAACAGAGAAAGGCTCTTTTAATTCTGCTTTACTTCCCTCAAGTTGAAGCCCAGCATAGAAGAGTGGCTAACGTCAAGTCAATGCATTGACAAGAACAGAGGAGCAAAACAAAATTTGTGTCATTTGTTTTCTACATTTACACATTTCCTGCTCTAATTTGATTATGTTTTCTTTCACTGTGGATCACCAATGTATCTTCTGGTTTTTGAGAGTTATCTTCTGTTTTCTTAGGAAGTCACAATTCTCATTCAGAGGGCAGGACCTCTTATTAACTATTATAATCTCAGTGCATTTTTAGAAAGTAATTTGTGTTACTGGTCATAGCCCAAAAGCAGTTTCCAGAATGTTTATATTAGATTTAGTGTCTTTCCATATTAGAGATTTCAGTTTTTACTAAAAAATAATGAGATTAAAAATTCACTATCATAACAGGCAGGTTCCTATCACTTCTACAACAATCTGTGGTATTAAGATGATAATAGCTGCATTTTGTGAATTAATTCAGCTCATGTGGCAGGGGACAGTGACTGGCTTTGCCAGAGCTCTAGAGCAACAACTTTGCCTTTGTCCTTCAATGTTGTTAGCCTCCTCATTTGCTTCCTTTAAATTGAGGAAATAATCAATAATACCAGCTGCAGCTGTTTCTGTCCCTTTGTCTGCCAGCCAATCAGTTTCAATTGTAAAATCAAAATCACAAAGAAGCCTGCAGTCATGGAATTAGTGAAGCACAGAGACTTATGACATAATACAGTCTCTAAGCTTTTAAAACTAGAAATTCTGCAATGAGAGCTAGGTAAGTGCTTTTACATCTCTGTCTTCTTTCTCCCTTCATGCAAATACACATAAAGAAACACACATACCCATATGTACGTGGTTTTGCTCTATCAGACTAATGTACATAACATTTGAAAGCTTGTTTGGGTGGGCTTTTTTGTTTTCTTTTATTGTTTCTTGTTTGCTTCATTTTTTACAACTTCAAAAAGATGTCTGCGATTTTAGCTGATGTTTAAAGGGGAAACGTTTGGATATTGGATTTGAAAATGAAAACCTTCAAAGCAGAGTTGCATGACTGGATTTGTATGCTGGACTGTTCTAGAATGAAGTCACTGTAGCTTAAACCATAAATGCATACAGATATATTTATCCACCTATTCTGATCAGACACAAATAGTTCTAGGTGCTAAGTTCTATACCCTCACTAGTAAATATGCTAACCTGGGAACATTTACTTTCTTTTAATATATTCAAGTGAATTTTTGAGGCTTGGGTTTTGGGTTTTTTTTCCTTCTAGTGTCATGCTGCTCACCTGGAAGTTGAAACACTATACTTATAAGCATAGTCATAAAAAGGACTGCTTCCTGGTTATAATACTAAAAGGTAATACAGGAACAGGTTTTTATAGAGGTTCCCAGAACCTGTAGTAGAGGCAAAGAGTATTCCAGGATTCCCTAGCTGTTAAGGTGTGGTTAAGTTCAGCAAACTGGAGAAATTAAATTGATGGCTTATATGTCTTCACTGAACTAGTTTCATGAGAGGGAGTGTGCTCATCCCCTATATGCTCAATATAAACTTTCTTCCATTACATAGGTTTCTAAAAACAATTTAGTCTGAAATTTGCCTTCTAAAATAAAAAAAATTGATCCATAATTAGGACAGTATTTTAAAGAACACATCAATAGCATTCCCAAATCCAAGAAACCCAAATAGCATGGCTTATTGTTCCTCTACCAGAGCTCACAGAACAGCTTTTTTGGTCATTTATTACATGCTGCCCTGACAAAGAGAACAGTGAAATCTGTGCTAAAGTAGCCCCTCTGAATGCACTCCTGTCTCCTGGCAGTGCTCTGTAACAGTACTCAGGAAACTCAAGATGTGCACCAGGTGGGAAGTCATGAATCCCACCAGTGCCCTTACAAAGTTAAACCAGAGTTAAAACTCTGGTGTTTTCTGAAGTTTTAGGGAAGATAGATATTTATTCATAAATACAGAGATAGAAGATGAAATGACAATATTCAGCTCTTGAAAACAGTTTTCAGACATCTGGAAGTGAAAATACAGTGACTTTTTTCCCATGTAGATCTAACAGTATTGACAACTGTTATTGCCAATGACTGTTGCAATACATTTTTAAACTCTGAGTTTATTTTTGAGTGATATTGTTCACACTGAGTTTTAGTGGTTTATTCTTTGCTGAAATCTTTGCTCATTCTTATTGCAGCATATGTTAATAGCAATCTAAAATCTGATACTATGTGAAGGTTTGTGATTTTATTCACGAGTGATTCAGTTAATCTTTATTCAAATACTGAAGTAGGAAATCCTCCGTATAAAGGCCAAATAGTTCTGAATGTTAGTGTTGTATGAAAATTGACTTAGGAAAAATGTATCTAAGTATCTACTGTTTGGGTTTTTTTAATTTGAATTTTGTTTTCTTAATATAAATAAGTTTTCAGAAAAAGATCTCTTTCTTTTCCTGACACAGGGGGAGTGAAAATATCATTATAAATTAATTATTATAAAATAATCTATTGATAACTTTATAGAAACTATAATGCTATATTATGAGAGCTAGAGAATTAAGGGAAATTGTTTCAATAAATGTCAAGAAGAAAAGTTTTCATAACGTCTTAAGAAAATGTGAATATTTTATGTAGCAAAGGTATAAGTACAAGCAATGTGAATCCTGTGAAATAGAAAAATTATGTAATCCAGAAATTTGAGGGTTACTGTCACTTGTGTGCTTATCAGTATCTAAGCTCTTTTAGCCTTTTGTATGTTATTCCTTGAGAAACATCATTACGCTATCTAATGAATTTATTGTAGATGGAATTTAACATAGCATACTATAATAATATTACAGATACCTTATTACTGCTGAGTCCATAGACTGTAGGTCTTTTCAGCAAAGTGCTGTATTCTGTGTGGGGATAGTCTTAGAGAGCAACAGAGATGCTCTCATCATTGTCAGTGCTTTGCTGTATCCATCACTGATTTTCCTGTTACTTTGTCTGTTGCAGCACTAAGAAACAGGATCTTTTCCTATTTCCAAACTGGAAACATGTCTTTTACCCCAAGTATAATCTTCATATATGTTACAGGTCTTTAACACTTTATCCCTCTTTTGGAATTTGACTAATGTTGAATATTTTGGAGTGGTAAAGATAACAACATGCCATATGTCATTCTTGTTGTTTGGAGGGGGTTTTTTTGTTGTTGTTTGTTTGTTAAGTTAAATGCATCTGATTTGTGCAGACATTTCAGAAAGTGATACCAGAAAAATGGGTGTTTCATCTTTTTAGTTTTGGTAGAATAGAAACTAATAGAAATTATAACTGCTGTGGGGCAAATGCACAGTTCCAGATGAAAACCACACGTGACTGAACTGAAGTTTGGTTATTTGAGCTAACAAAGCAATAGCTGAGTCAAATCTGAGCCAGATCACTCTTTTAATGTATACAAATCCTTTACCTAGTGTAGCCGAAATTCTGGGGACCTAAGGTCCTTTAATCCCCCATAGCATTTTTTAAACAACCTCTTGTAAGTTTGATTTTTCCCTGGGGAAGAAGGGGAGGAGGGAAGCACTCGCATATATATGCACAATCTAATTCTACAATTGCAAATGCAAGCTTACTTAAGCAAATCAGGAAGGGAGATCTGGCATGTTGATTATTTTAATTGAATTGTTTCCCCAGATCAGTCAAGAGATCAGAGCTTGTTTATTTCTTTTTCTCTAATGGTTTTCTTTATGCAGGCAAAGTATGAGTATTTACGCTTTTACTTCTCCTCTATCCCGCTTTTACATTAATTTTCTTTGGGGGGAAAATTTCTCCAGTTCTTTCCCCTGTGAAGCTATATATACTGCAAAAGCTTCCTTCAACCAGGTTGCTATCCCTGTAAAATGCCTATTCTCCAGAAGGAGAAATTTGTACACTCTAGCTTGGAATATATTGCTGTGGGTTTTACTTATTTTATTTTTTTTATTTATTATAGGTATTTCATGTATGGATTTACATGTGGGTTTTTTTGTCCCAACACATGGTGCAGATCAGTTTGGGAGAGAGGAATTCGATGCTATCACAGCATATACTGAGGTGGAATTTTACTTCTTATGGGACCCAAAGCACAGTATTAGAAAACAGTACATATTATACACAGGAGCAGCATAAAACTTGTCATTTCTATGTTACTACTATAAAATTGCATAAAAAATGGTTTGCTTCCTACTATCATTAGATACTGTTTTCCAGCAGGATTCTTTGTTTCCATTGGATCAATATAATTTATTGTTTTCATTCAGTATTTGCTGAAGGTGCGGGCTTGTTTCCAGCTTGAGATGCAGTGTTCCTTCAGATCAGTAGACTATTATTCTGTTACAGAATAATTCAGTGTTTTCATCACTCTACCACAAGTTCATAATCTAGCTACAGAAATTCCTTAGGCTAAAACATGACTTTCAGGAGTTTTAAGGACAAACAACAGATTTTAAATCTTAGTGGTCAATCTGTAAAAGTGTAAATTTTGATAATTTAATTGTGTTTAATTTAAGAATGGTTTAATTTTCAAGATAAATTCTGATTTTCAAGAAGTTAGGCAAAACACCTCTCTGTGCATCTTGGCAGTTAGTAAGATCAGCAGGAGAAAGTAGTCCAATCAGTTCTGTGGAATCAATTTTAATATCAAAATATTAGAATTAATTAATAGATGGGATCCCATGAATCTAAATACTGCTTAACCCATGATTGAAGTGCCTGAAATCTATCTAAACCACAGAGAAAGGTCCAGTGCATTTAATTTCTAGTGCTGTGTAAACCTTGCAGGCAATGAAATGCATTACTTGCCTGATGCTAGCTAGGTGTTGGTTGGATACTGATAAGAGCTGTGACTTGTAGCATTAGTCTGGGGAGGTGGAAGTGTATTTCCTAGCTCAAGCTTTTTGTGACTCAGTTCAGACAGGGAGATACAAGTGACATACTAGTCAGGAGCGCAGGTAACTTCCTGGTCCTTTACCTTTTCACTACAGACTGCTAGTTAGGGGGCTCATCCAGGAAAGATGTCTGGGTACTCCACTCTCACATGCTGAATCCATTTTTCCTGTTTTCAGGAATACTTTTTCTAGCTTTCCTCATAATCCTGTGAAGATTTTTGTTCTTCTTACACATTGATGGTCCTCTGAGGTGCTGTGAAAAATGCTAGGCACTCTTCAGTATGGCTTAAATCCTAAGGGTATCCTACTCCTGGGAGCTAAGTAGTCAGTACTGCTGCTGTGGCTAGAATTCTCTTTCCCAATAAAACACAACCTTGGTCCATCAGTTCCCACCTTGTAATATGGTTAAAGGATCAGGTGGAAGGGAGTGTTTGACACTTGCTTCTTGCCTATACAGCCTATGAAGAGAGACTTAAGTGAGGTGAGTCTCTCTCTTGATGAGACAGGGAACTGGGTGTGTATCTGTAGATATGCTCAGCTTCTTCCTCCTTCAGTGTCCTCTGAACAGAGGTGCTGGCACATAGATGCAGTGGATTGCTACCTGTGACAATAGTGAATAAACCAGTAAAAAATTTAAATATACTGCCTTTCTGAAGGAGATACTGTGACATTAATAGAATCATCATGCCAGTAATCAGTGTTAGTAAGAGGTGGCAGGACATGGAAGATGGCATAGAATGAGTGATACAATAATAAAGGCATAACAGATGGTAGTTCTGGTACTTGGAGTACCAGCATGGTTCTCCATAAACTGAGAGAATGAAGAAATTAAGAAATAGGAAAAAAAGGAAAAGACTAGTAAATACACATTATAGATTTTGCTAATGGAAGATACTTGATCAGAAAATACTTACACTTTCCAGAAGAAATGAAAGGTAACGATATAAGAAATCTGAACTGAGTAAAAACAAAGGTCATGTATGCTTTACCATAGGAGATGTTCATTGGTATAAAGTGTCTGGGTTGGGAAAAGTTGGTTTTCCATTCTGAATTTTTTGGCCTGTTTTTGCCATGTAAATTATGGCTACAGTTGAATGGCTGGTACTTAAGAAAATATTGGTATTCTTTGGGGTTTTTTTCCCTTGAGAGTAATTTGTGGGCATGAAAGGAGAAGGGAATGGGAGAGTGAGTACTCTAAATTCCTTCATTTGTTGATAACCTGCTAAACAGGAATAATCACTTTTCTCTGCTAGATGGGATGACCAGGTATCTGCATCCATTTAGCAGGTTTTGATAATCACTAAGAAGAAACAAAGAACCTGCAGGGTATTTTTTTTTTATATTCATCATGATTTATTTTGAGGCATTAGCAGGGATATTTTTCTTCTCCTTCCTCACTCTGTCTTCAAGTTTGTTTTCTTTTTCAGTATGTGAACATAGAAGAAAGCGAGTTAATTCACTTAATGAAAAAAAATTGTAATGGGTGATATTGAAATAAGAGAATACCTAAAGACCCCTAAATATATACATAAATCAGCAGGGACAGATGAAGTTCAGTGAAGGGTTCTTAAATAACTGTCAGAATAGATTGTGGATTCATTTGCCACAATTCTGACAAGGCATTAGAACAGGTGATGTACCAGGGTCTGAAGAAGAGCAAATGGTTTGCCAATTAGTTGTAAACTGGCAGATTGGACCACCTGGTCCAGCTGTATCTGAAACGTACTTCCCATAAAGTTTTCCTCACAGATCTTTATTCCTAGGCTACTGGGTTCACGGTTTGCAACAAAGAAAAATAACTGAAGGTTTTTATTTAACACAGAAAAGGACAGACTGCACAAACAAAAACAAGGCGCACAAGCCTGATTTGGTCTTTAAACCTGGTTGTATAGTTGCTATTTGTAAAGCTTGCTCTTTTCAGGTATTTTTCTTTCTCATTTTCAAAGGATCTTTTTATAGCTTTTCTAACTTATTTGTGAGCCTCAGCTGTGCTTTCAGTACAGAATCAATTTGGAGAGATTTAAAAATATAAATGTTTGAAAGGATACTAATATCAAGGATCACTTTTGGCCATCACCCAAAAGTAAAAAAGCTAAAAGCCTTCAATTTTAAAATGAAATATATGGAATTCATATTATTACTGTTATTGTCCATTTTCAAATTTGTAATTTATTTCCACAAGCAAATGTTAACATCCATTATTTCAGGTTTTAAGTTGGAGTATCTTTCTTACACCAAAAGTGGATTTAGGTTGAAACAGTCACAATTTGATTAAAACTGGGAAGCATAGTTAGATAAAGAAATATTATGAGGTATTTAATGTTAAAACTTGGTAAACATTACAGTTAAGTGTCTGGCTAATAATTCTTAGAGATTTATTCCCCATGGTTAAGACTGTCCTATATACTTCTAAAATATATATTTAGTTTGGTATAGAGAAGAATTATGTTGGGATGACAAAAAATTTTATCAAGCCAAACACAATCTGTAGACTCTTCAGCTTTTGTTGTGTTTAATACCATTATTAGCATGGTATGAAAATAAAAATTGAATATTGGTCTGACATCCTTTCATCTCTATTCAAGTATATCTTTTCAAGTGAAAGAGGTTTTTGTTTACCTGCGAAAGCCAAAAAATACTATGATGAACAACTAAATGGACTTTTTTTCTTATTATCATCCATACCAGAAACTATATGGAGAGGTATATAAACATTAGTTTATATGAGTGCTAATGGAATATAGGGGGGATTATTTATTTCTGATGTTTTAATTAGAAAAGTTGCCATTTTGCATGCTTTGTGTATGACAAAAAGCTATTAAAAAAAAAACCCAGCCTGGATGTCTGAGCAGCTGATGTTTGTAGCAAGAGGAAGAGCAAGGACAGGCTTAATTTTGCAACCAGTGTTCACATTGAGTAACATCTGTTCATGTGAATAGTCCTATTGAGCTGCAGGCACACTCACGAGCTCAGAGAAAAGCCATGCTACTGAGTACAAGTGGCTTTATGATGGTCAGCCTAGAAAGAGATCATTGGCATTGTTCAAATGAGCAAGAGCTAGTCAGCTTGAACAAGATGTGAAGGAAGCCTGGATGCCCAATTAATAACTGAGTTTCAGGGCTTTCCGTTTCACTGTGAATTTCCTTCATAATTGTCTTCATTCATGCCTGTTAAAACCCCCGTGAATGGAAAAATAGTTGTGAACAGTAAGCTGACATTTGCAAGAGAGCTGAGTGACTGACCTGAGGAGAGGAACACTTCTCAAGTTAGCCAAGGAAAACACAAAGTGAGTCATCAGTCTGCACTGGGATGGAATTTCTGCTGCACTGGGGAGGCAGCAGCGCTCAGTGATGGGGCCTAGCACGCACACTCTTTGCCAGATCTCCCCTGGGAGTCAGCAGTGCAATGCAAAGTGGGTAGTTTACATCTTAATCTCATAGATTAATAGTAGCAATTATTTCTTTTTTTTTTTTAATTGTCTCCTCCTGCTTATTATTTATGTATATTCCAGTACCTCCTAAGGAGCCTAATCAGATAGTGGAGTCACAGGGAACAAACACAAAAAAAACAGTCCCTGCCCTGGAGAGCTCACAGTATGCTCAGTGTTTTGTTGGTGTTCATGACTGATCATTGATTTCACATGTGAAACCAGAGTACAAAAAATTTTGTGAGAATGTATAAAAATTAAGATTTTCCCATTCCCACGAGATCAGAAGAATCCAGACATATAGCCACTCTAAATTAGGAATTTAGTTCTTTTAATTCAGTGAGTACAATTGGACCAGTCTTGTAAGTGAGGTATGGTAGCTTTCGTACGTAGCAGTTATATGGGTGAGCTGAATGAAATTCAAAATCACAGACTTTTCTCCCTGTGTCTTTGTCACTCTGTGATTAATATATAGATAAAAATAAAGTGAAAGTGTTTAAGCAATAATTTCTTAGACAACTCATCTGATATTGCATCCATTTAGGAAGTTAAGATACCAAACACATGGTGGTTATTTTATTCCCACAGAACTGGCAGGCTTTGGAGCAGATCCCAAATAAAGATCTATACTTCATATTATTAGCAGTTTTCATGTCTCCTATGCTACAACATCAAAATGTGGTCCTGGTTTATGACATACAAAAAGCAATAGGCAGTCTGTCTTAGCCTTTACAGCTGAAATACTGCAACAGGAAAATCTGTGTAGTGGGGGTTCAGCAAAATGTATTCTTAGTTTGATAAAGCTTTATTTAAATTTTTAAACAACAGCTTTTTGCAATTAAAAGATTAAAAATTTAATTGAAAATAAATTAAGGTAGTAGGATTAGATAAACATAAAACTTATATAAAAAGTTTATTATAGATGGATGTGGAAAATTCTCTAAATTTACTCTGGTTTTATGTTTTATGTACACTGAGCATAAAAAGTAAGTTTAAAGAACAATAAAGGCTGCAGAGTTAGAACTCAAAATATAGAAAGGGCCAGTATTCAGACAGTCTAACCTTAACTCAGTCCTCTATGAAAGCCAGAGTTTTCTGGACTTCGTATAGTGTACATTTTATTTTCCATAAAAAGTGCCATGAACTTCAGTGTGTATGCTGTGCTTTGATGATATAAAGAACTGTTTAAGCACTGGGAATTAGCATTGGCAATGTCATGTTCTAGGATATTTTGGAAGAAAACATATGATGGAGAAAAAATATCTCAAAACTTAGCCATTAACTCTGTTGTCCATCACTGCTTTCCTTTTATCTTCCTCTTAGTTTTTGTTTGTTTTTCATGCTATAGCCAAAAGAGCATTGATTAATTTCATTTCATTCTGAGAGGATACTTCTCCTTTTATTCAATAGATTTAGGACCGGGTCCAGTTCTCATTATATCTGAATATGGGTTGAGTCAAACTTTTGTTGAACTTTCTCTATGCTTGCTATTGAGAGAACACTTGTTTTTAGAGTTTGGTTTTGTTTGATTTTTTCCTTGCATAAATCCGGATGAGGAATCTTGGGGTTTTTCATATGTTAATTGTATAAGGATGCTTCTGCTCTTGCTTGTTTATTATTTTGTATATCTATCGAATTTAACAATATGTTTCTATTAATTAAAATAGAGTACCTGGAATGTTCAGTTGGTGTTAGGTTTTGCAACAGCTTGGAGATTTTTACAACTTCAAAAATAAATCAAATAAAAATAACACAAGTCTCTGATTTTTAAGCCGAGATTGACTTGGCAGTTCCCTTTATATTAATTGTATACATACTAGTTTCCTGCAAGTAGTCAAAACACTAATGTTTTTACTTGTACTTTTAAAGCCTTTTTAAGTGAACATTGCCAGAATTTACAAGAAGCTGATAACTGTCATACTGTTACGGATGTTTCAGCTTCTGCAGTAAGAACTCAAACAAGATTTTCAAGAACATATTTATTTTTAGCATTTTGTAACTCTAGTGACCATTATCAAGTAAAGGCTGTGAGAAATTAGATACCTTAAAAGTAGCAAATGGCAGCTTTTACAGTTATTAAATAAAGGTTTGATTCATGTGGATTGATGGCACAATTACAGCATGTTTAACCCAACTCTTGAAATATGATTAACATAAGCTGATATTGTAGTTAAATATTTAGGTGATGCATATGACATTTTTTTTCTCCTGGATTCCTGATTTTGTTGTCGTTTTCTGGAAATGTCACAATTTGTATCACACATACCTATAAACTTGGATAAACTCACTTTTCCTTTAATTTCTCCTATTCATATAGGGGAGGATTAAAGTTATGCTAAATTTTTCATAAGTCTAATATCAATAAATGAATATTTAATGAAAGAGAAAGCAGGCATACAGAATAAACTGGTTTCAACAGCTGTGAACATGTTTTCATTTAGTGCATGCCATACTTACCTAGGACTCTTGACTCAAAGAAATTAGATTTGTTATGAAAAAAGGACTATGAGTACTAACGATTTAAACAGCAGTCTTTTTTCCCTATATAATCCATCAGTTGTGAGATCTTCTTTCACAACCCCTAAAGCATTGTTCCTTTTCATTTTAGTCAGCCAAAGCAGCTGTGTCTTTATAGCTGCAAAATGTTTGCTCATGACCAACTGCTGTTTTGTACACTGCTTTTCATCACTAACAAATATTTTATTTTTCGCTGTTACTCTGCGCTTGTCATAACTTGCCGAGGAGCAATGTAGTAACGTATATCCAATTAGTCAATGGCTTCTCTGTCTCTTCTGACTGGATTCCTCCCATGATGTATGCCTAGGGAGGTGTGCACTCTGCAGAAGATCCCCTAGACTAGCAAAAGGGTCAGTGTGGATGCAGAAATACATCTGTAGGACTCTAGCAATAGGATGATCTCTTCAGACCTTAAAACATTTGTGGTGGTAGATTGAAAGTAATTTATTGGCCAAAATTATTCTGAAGATATTTTAAAATGTGATTGAGATATCTTATGACAGTGACATCTGATCCACTTTTGAAATGGCTCCTGAATACCCACAGCCATTTGGTTTATTATAAGATAACCACGTCAGCCATATGGTTTGTAATCTGCTGCTGCAGATCCATCAGGACCCTCAGGCTGTGATCTCATCCTCAGGGCAGTGATTCTGATGAGTCTGTGGTGTTACCCTTGTCTAACAGTAGTGGCAATAATAATGATGATAATGTATACAAGAAATACAAATCAAACATATGGACATATGCATCTGATACTTTGTGACTGTGGAAGCTCATCAAGCTCATGACAGTCTAACACTAAATGTGAGACTGCCTGGGAACTGCAGGTCCTCTAGGCAGACAGAAAGTCACAGCACAGCATCAGAGCTCAGAAAGGCAATAAAGTGAGTTTTGCTAATGTATAATTGTACTTATTTATGAAAGATATTTTAAAGCAACCATCCAATTATTTCATTTATTTAGAATTGCAACATGCTTTTGCCAGATGGTGTTTCATATCAGGTCAAAAAATAATGAAGGAATTTGGCATTAGAACTGAAGTAACAAGAAAAGATGAGTGACTAGGGATTGCAGATTTGTTATAGCTTTTTGTTTTGGATTTTTTTTTCATCAAGATTTTGTAATCTTTTTACATCTCTTCCCTGTGGATTTATTTGTATTTATTTCATTTTTGTCACACCTTATTAGAAGTTAGGAAAGATAATTTATGATGTGGTGAAACAAACCCCCAATTCCCAGGGAAGTGTAGACTTAAATAATTTGTCCTTTCCTTTTTTAGATTTTATTAGACATGTTCAAGGGGTTTTAACAGTGGCTGGGGATGGAAGGAGGTGATTTGAAATTGCCAGGAGAAAGAAACAGTTTTTTGAAGAAATTCCTTCAAAGCTCATTATGTCCTGTTTTACTATTGATGGTGTTTTGAATGGGAATGTAGGACTTGTTATGCTGGACAAATAAAACATGGAGGGCTGTGGTTCAGACTCATTAACAGCGCACCAACATGTGTAGATTCTTCAGAATACAAACACTGTTCTTATATTTCTTTTTTTCTCCCCTTTCCTCCCCTCCCCCTCCCCCCCCCCTACACCTTTACAATCCATTCTTGGGAACAGTTTCAAATTTTGTCGTGAGCCATTGACTTCTGCCTGAACTAACATTACCACTGGTAGTTTTTATAGTTTTTCAAGTTTAAACAACAATTGATTGCTGAAATCTTTGCCTAATTAAGAAATAAAAGATTGAGCCTGAGCCACTCAATACACTAGGTCACGGTCTCAATGGACTCTGTTGGAATCACAAATATTTCAAGGATTATTAGATTTGGACTTCAATGAACACGTCACAAGGAGATAGTTTTGCATTTCCTACCAATCATTTCAGTCAGCTGTCTCATTTGTTCATTTTAAGTCTTCTACCAAATACTATCAGTAGTTCTATGAATCAGGTATGCCACTTGAACTTGAAATAATTTTTTTCATACTATTTTGGGGATTGGTTTTAAAAAGTGAAAATCTAAAATTTCCCAGAAGAATGGATGTTAAAATGTGAAGTTTCAATCCATCTTTAGTATTTTAGAGAGGAAAAGCTTTTTCTATAGGCATTTTTTTGACCAACTTTGAATAGATCAAAGGTACAGTTCTTCCTTTAATGGTTCTTTCTTTCCTGGGGAAAAATGCTCATTTTCCTCAGCCATACATTTAGAAATTACAAGTGACTCTGGCATTCTACTTCTATGAAAAGCATGACTGAAATGGATGAAAAAAAAAAAAAAAAAAAAAAAGCCCTGTGGCTAAGATCCAGAAGTGAAAGACTAAAACCTGTCTTTTGCTATGCTAGAATCTAAAGCCAGATGTATAACACAAATACTCTAGTGGAATATGGAGGGGAAAAAAAGAGATAATCTCATATGTACAGATGCTAGCAGTCAAAATCACTCAAGCTGTACTGAAATGTCCTTTGCACCTGGCACTGGAGGTGTTAGCCATGCCAGTTCAGTTCCCCAACACAGATGTTCTTGTTGTACCACTTCTTATATGTAACATTTAGGTTTCTGTTTAGCTCGGCATAGCACACATAAATACTGTACTTCAAAGGCCACCCATTTATTAGTGCACCTGCACATTCTGCTTTCTTTAATTCCCTCTGTATATTGCATTCCCCTTGTGCTGCTGATCCCAGTGCAAAGCAATGTTATGGAAAAGAAACTGAAGTAAACATCACAATGCATGAATTACAGTAATGTGTGATTGCTTTTGAAAAATATTTTTCATCATATTATACATGTAAGGCTGAATTTTCAGATGATGGAAATGTGTAAATGTGAACTTGCTTGTTGTACACAACCTTATTTATATTGCTTTATAATTAGTATTCTGAAAGCATGTACCATAAAGTAGTTACCATAGCAATAGGTCTGTATAAACAGAGCACCTAACAGTCATGCTTGAAACATGCATGTGGTCCTTTGGATATTACTGAATATTCATGCTCAAATGGTTTGTTGGGCAGACACCAACATTAAGGTCCTTTCAAAATTTTTTTCAGAGACAACACTTAATCTCCTTATCTGTTTCTCATGTACTTTTCTCTTATCCTTCATCGTTCAGAAAAAAAGTAAGAGTGAAAGAAGACAATCAAAATAAGATCAGAATTATTTTGTTGGTTTTATAGTTCTTCTATTTTGCATTACAATCCTTGAAAATATTTTTCTTACCATGTCTAACCCCTGTAAAGACAAACTCAGTTAGGATCCACATTTCAGTATGCCTTTTCAGCACAGGATTGTGTGAGGAGTTAGCTCTGGGCAGGGACTTGGCTTCTGTACTTCTCAGATACCTGAAACATCATGAGTGGTGCAACAATTGAATAGTGTGTGCTTAGATCATTTTTTAGTGAAGCATTGTGGCTTTCCTTGTGTGGCAGAATAAAGTTTAAAAAAAATAAAAAATTGTAACGAGATCCAGTTTTGCTTATAAGTAGTCTTTTCTTGTTCAGAATGAAGTAAAGTTTGTTTTTTTCTGTGAGATACTGTCCAGGACTAAATCACTAAAAATAACTTGCATCTTGCTGCTGTGATACTTCTGGCTGACTTTGGTCTTTCTGTTCTTGAGAAGAGATTTGGAACTGTTCTGTACTTGATTATGGTTATGGAAATACCTTTTCTTCCTATGAGTGTTGTAAATAACTGTTGAGAAAAGATATTGAGAAATAGCTTCATGTCAGTCATTAATACTTAAAATATTGAAAGGTATAACAAATTAATTTCTGCTTTCTTTGTGGTCCTTTGAATTGTGATTCCACGTAAAGCACATCAAAGACATTTTCTTGCAGCCCTATTAGAGGTAACTTTCCCATTTGCTTTGTCCAATAGCAAAAGTTTCCAAAGTGCATCCCAGATATGTCTTCTTGTAAACCAGGAGCAGTAGAAAAGATAGTGAATATTTAGCAATGTATGTAGTTCAGATAGGAAGAAAAATAATGGCAATTCTCTGTATGTAACTAGACTAGATAGCAGAGACCAGATCCTACAATGACAGCTAATGAGAACAGATCAAATGTAAGGAAAAGCTCTAGAACAATCTACTCACATACTTGGAGCTTAGTCCTGGAGCTATCAGCAAACTTGTTGTCCATTAAACAGTGAATAAGTAGAGGGTGTATCATTTCTTCAGGCCTTAACCTCTGTAAAGAAGCCAACACACAGCAATTTTGAGTGGCCGATTTAGCAGAACTCCTAAGTTGTCCAAGTGTGCTAACTTGTCTTGCAAATTCATCTGGATAATGAGAGAAAAATATGCTTCTCTGGAAAACCAGACCTCTTAAACTCTTTCTCTGAATCCCTGTCAGGGGAAAACAAAGCCTCTCTTCAATTCTCCCTATATAACTTCTTCACACCATTAGAGCTCCTCTCGAGATACCATCCTTTCATCTGCTTCTTGTGTTGCTCCTTTGTCAGGCTTGTCAGCCCATTGGGAATGTCCTGGAGATCCTAGACCACCTCAGACAGCACCAAATATATTTAGTTTAGTGGGAAACTAAATCAAAGCTTCTTTAACTTTGAGGACTGCAGGAAGTTTAGGAAGATTGTCTGACTGATGAAAGTGTTAGAAATGCCTGCCCCAGAGTTCACTGGATTTTACTTCAATTGTCCATGCTCCTTCTATACAAAGAGAGGGTCTGAACAATGTAATCGAAACTGCAATCCAAAGTAAGATTGTGGTATTTATTTAATTAAAATAACCCAGATACTGAGAGTGAGGGCAAAGAAACTTAGGAGGCAAACTTGCCCCCAAAAAGTTGAAATCTCAGCAAGATCAATAGACTACATTGATGCCTTCACTGCTGTGATTTCCTTCCTCTTAGTACCTATCCAAACAACTACCTTGGATGTCTTTACCATGTTGAAGGCTCTTCCCCAGTTGCAGTAGAAATGCATAACTTTAAATGCTTAAGACAGGTGTTTTACCCCATCATAAATGATGACAAGAAATCTGTGAGGCATCTCATTGATGTTCAGAATACTTTCCTGAGTTAGGTTCTTGGTTAATAAGTAAATAATGCTGTTGGTTGAGCTCGTATTGACTCTGCATGGTGTGATCTCCAAACACCATGGAATACTAACATGGTAGAGGAAGAAAATGTAACTCATGAAGAGCAAGAGAAATTAAGATCATCTTTGGGGTTTTCTGAACTCCCGGACCAGAGTCACTACCACCTTAATCAAAAGGAGTTTTAATACTCCCTTAAATGGGATGAACATTTCTTTCTGGCAGATGACTAAAAAACTCTTTGGTGGATAAATATAGGGATAATGTTGTTAATAGAGTTTGCTACCCTGCAGAAAGGGAACATTTATCCCGATAGTACTAGTTCTCCTAGAAGTGTACAAATCAAAGCTGGTTTTCATTGATCAGATTTCTACATTTTCATAAATATTACTGTATTTTTCTTTTCTAGGCATTTTTATAGGCTAATAAAATTTCCAATATTACTAGGAGCCATTTAAAGTGAATACCAGAACTACTAAGGAGTAATTTGAGAATTAGATCTATTTTTGTTAGTTGAAATGATCTTGACTTGCTCATATTGTATCGTACCTGATGCTCAGTAATATGATAGTACCAATACAAATAGGAAGATATCCGGTTTGAAGTTCTTAAATATCTATTAAAAGTGGTGAGCAGACCAAGCACATTAAAATTCCATTTTCCCCATACAAGTGTTTGGTGCAGATGACCCCCACTGATCTTAAATATATTTCTGTATCTGTAACTGAATAGAGGTTTTCCGTACAGCATGTTCTAATGGTACTCTGGCCTTTAGCCAACAAGGCACTGAATAAGGCTATTTTTAAAATACAGAAACTGGGAACAGCTGCAGCAATCAAATTTGATAAAAACAGAGAGGAACTTTGCTTTTTTTTTTTTTTTTTTTTTTTTTTTTTTTTTACGGTTTGTCCAAGTTTAGACTCCTTTCATAGAATGGCTTTTGTTCTCTTGGACGAAGAGTGTATAAGAGTAACACAGTGAAATCCTTTTGAACAAATAACTTTTAAAAGAATACAGATTAAAAAAATGGGGAGCTTTTTGGTGCAGCAGCATATTCAGTGCAATTGTACCTCAAACTGTTAAAAAACTAAATCCATTTTAAAAAAATACATTTTGTCTGCCAGTCTTTATCATAAAAGTCTTACACATAATGATCTCCCAAACTGGAAGATGAGATCCCTTGTTTCAAATTCTGAACATCTGAGCACTGGTATTTGGGAGTAGTTTCTGGAGTGGAAGTGATTTTATTTGAATGCTCTGGGGTGGGTTGTTTTTGGGTTTTGATTGTTGGGGTTTTTTTCCTTCTTTAACCATTAATCAGAAAAGTTTCTATGAAGAACTCTTCTATCCTTCCTCCTACTAAGCTAGGGAAAAAAAGTTCACTTTAGGAAAAGTTTTACAAAGACCTTCTGTGCACATTAAAAAGCTTCATAAAATATTTAATTATAGGGACTGATTCTTTCTTGTTTGTCCTTCCATTTTTTGGGGTGAAATTCGTCATTCTATGATTAATGAGAATTGGGAGATGATTGTGTACACAGAAAAATATCCATTACACAGTAGTAGGCTGAGATGTGTTTGTTAAATGATTCCATCTGAGGATAGAGCCTCTGTGCTAGACTGATGCAAGATAAGATACTGGGTGAAATTCAAGTTTCACTGAAATCAGTAAAAATTATGCCACTAAATTCAGCAGAGAGAGGATTTTATTGATTGCATTCATTTAAAGTGAGAAAACTAGCACTTTTGCATCTTACCCCATTATCCCATTAGGGCTATTAAGTGCACCATCAATTCTAGTGGTGGAGCAAAATTCTACTGAATTTCTCACATATGCTTAAATATAGGTAATATATATCATTTGTGTATGTCCACAGAGGTATAAAATGTGTTTGCATTTTTTGTGTTTTTATGTACATAAAATATCTGCCTAATTTATTACCACCATATCTGAGTATCTCTCCAGGGTAAGAATTACACCAGTGATATATCTTTCTTCACACTAAGAGGAAGGTTTAGCCTGTTTTGTTTTTGTTTTAATACCAGGAAAACAAAATATGAAGACGAGAGTAAAAGCTAGAGAATCAACACTGGCATGAAATAGATGTATGGATCCACCTGAGATTTTAATGTTTACAAGCAAACTCAGCAACACAAAATACTCAAACCTATATCTATACCATAGATATAGGACTTGGTATAAATATGTCTTTGAAGTCAACATTAAGTGAGAGAACAGACTTTTGATAACAGAATGTTAAAATTCAGGATTTGCTGATTTATTACCTGTCTCACTCTCCTCCCGTCTTTGCATGTGATCTTGGTCAGGTCAGTTCTGAAAAGTCTTGTGCTTAACTTTGTGGTAGAAATATTATGACTTTGTGGGTCTACACACATTATATTCAGTTGAATATGAGAACAAATATTTTCCAGGACCTAAACATGTCTGTGTACAATTTTCACTTTGTAAAATGGACATAATAATATTATTTTTCTCTAATGCTTTGTTTAATTTGTCTATAAATTCTTGGATAGGAGAGCTGTCCATTTTATATGTCTGCGCATCAGTAACAAAACAGAGCATTGACATCATCGTGGCCTTGAGATACAACTCTGATATAAAAAATTATAAATGTTGAGGCAAATGTTATTTCGGGTAGCTTCTCCAAAGGAAGACATAACAAAACCCAGGCTGTACAGATTGCACACGATTTACTGAATTTTTTTTTGTAACCAGGAATTTGGAAAAAGGTATTCATTTGAAATCAGGAAAATATTATGACAGTAAACACATTTCTGGCAATTTTTTACAACAGTCCCTATCACTGCATATGGAAGCGACTTTGCATTCCTGCATAATGGGTAACTGGAGATTTAATACATGCTGTGTTCTAGGAAGATACTGAAGCATTCATGCAGTGCAGAGCACTGAGCTTGGGAGTTTTTCAAAGATCCTCTGGCATCATACCAGCTTTCAAATTCTTATCCAGTATTTTAACTGGAACCAAAAAATTTCCAGAGTGATGATTACTAGGGTTTGATTACATTTAGTAAGCTATGGAGCCCCTTCTCTTCGAAGACAAACTGCTGCCAGAGACAGATTTACCACTGACCAACAGTGTTTTTATGCAAATGTGCCTGAGTGAGTGCAGTAACCCCAAGTTATAATAGAGTCATTCAATCTCTTGCCAGGACAGCAATATTTATATATTGCAAAGATAAATTAGATATCAAAACCAGTTCCATTACAGAAGGAAAGTTCTCTATGTAAATCAGTTTTTCTAATCACACCATGTTCCTTCCCACCCACCCCCTACCCCATTTTGCTTTCCTTGCTTTATCTTCATAGATGAATTCCAAATGTGTTTTTCTCTTGTATGTTCACTCTGAATATTGAAGCATTCAGCTAATGCCGGGGTAATGGATAACGTGAACTCATTACGAAACTTCAAAGTCTCCAAGTGTGTTTCTTCGTGCCTTGGGAAGAGCTCTAAAGGGCTTATAGTCACATACGATGTTTTGTCTGCCACTTGTGCAAGTTTCTGTTTGAACTTTCCTTCTGCTGCCTTATGGGAAGAAATGGGCAGTCAGCTCCCTAGTGACTTTATCTCCCCATCAGGAATGAGTGCAAGGGGTCAGCTGCCCCTCCGCATGCCAGTCCCCGTCTGCTGACAGCAGGGCTCCCCTGGGAGAGCCGGCTTTGTTTACTGACAGCGCTAATGTGAGGAGACACGTGAAGTACTTTGGTTTGTGGAAGAGACAGGAGAGACATGGTGCTGTGAAAACATTCCCACACACTCTAATGGCTCATTCACATAGAAAACAAGCGAGAGCCTTCAGCTCTTTCACGGACCTCAAAGTAGAACAAACGTACTGGGGAACCCCAAGGCACCAGTCAGAAAACACTTTCCTAATGGACTAATGCTGAGATGCTCTCTGTGATAACTTACCTATGAGACCTCAGCTCTCCTTTAGACAACTTAATGATCTGATTAGAAAGAAAAACTGCTCAGTATCTGATAGTTACTTTTGTTCACTGTTAGCTGTGAAATTTTTCTTGAAAATCTAGCCTTTAGTTTCCTAAACCTGAACTTCCTAAGACTAGTTATAATAGGTGAGACATGCATTGGAGAATTTTATCATTACAATCACCAACTATTTGTCTTTAAAATAAAATCTGTAGGATGCAGAAGAAACACAAGAAAGAAATACATCCCTGAAAAGAGAAACTTATTTTGCTTTATAGTTCGTAGAGACAGAGATAAACAACTTAAGAATATAATTTGAGGATCTAAAGGAGTGACTTTCACTCAAACACAATAGGGCTACATGTCATAGAAAAGTCCACATTATAAACTGTCTGAAGTGGCAAATGATGTTTGGTGAACGGCAGCATTCATTATTCTCCACTACAGTTTATAAGATGAATGTCAACAAGAGCAGTGATACCAGATCAACCCACAGGTTAGTGTAGCTCAGTATCTGACCTCTAACACCAGCCCGTATTAGAAATAAAGCATAAGAGAGTAAACGTTCAGTGATTCTTTTCTGTTAAGATATCCTACCATATATGTATCATTTTTGATTTAAGTAATTTCAGTTTAGTGTGGCCTCATGGCATAAAAATATACTATGAAAAAAGGATTTCCTGCTTGTCTAGAAGTTCTATGAAACTCCTTGGTTCTTGCATTTGAGAAATACTGAATTACATTACTGTCTTCATCTACTCCATTGCACTTATATTTTTTTCATCTTTCCTCCATTCATCTCCTTACTTCCTGAAGGCTAGTAGTTTAATTTATTTTCATACAAAAGTTGCTCCGTATTTGTTACCACATTTGTTCACCTGTGATTTCTAGTTATTTTTCTTCCTCTGCATTGCGAACTTGAACTACAAATTCCATACTTCATGGATGTACCAATTGCAACATTTGATGATCCTAAATTGAGCATTGAGCTGGTATTTTCATAGAACTTAGCACTGTAACTCCACAATGTTCATTCCACCATGACAGTATCAATTAATTATAGTCCAGCAAAATAAACATATACACATGGAGACACACACACCATATTTATTTCCAAATGTTATATCTATATGTATATAATGATCTACATATCTGTAATGAGTGCTCTTTCTCCTCATGAACATTAAGTTACATATATTCAACTTTCTGCCTTCGTAAAGCCCCATTACTCAGTACTGTAAAATTCCTAAACTTTTTTATAATTGGGTTTTAGTTTTCTTTTGCTCAATCTTCAGTACTTATTGTCTACCTCTATTTCCAGATTATTTTGGGGTACATGTTGAGTGGTACAGAGGCCCTCATGAATCTTTCTGAAAAATCAGTAATAAACTTCCACCAAAATGAAGAATGACTTCCCCTTTCCTATCTTTTAATTTAATAGAAGATCAGATCTCCTTTAACAGAGCTTACTTAGTCTCCTTCAAATTCTTTGGTGGAGGCCTTTTAAGAAGAAATATCATCCCATTGTTGATGTCTTCACCCTTTATATTCAACCAGTGTACCTATAGCCATGTAGCATTATTGGGGAGAGGGACTAAAACAGACACACTCCCACTTTTCATTTGAGTTTTTATCATAGTCAATACATCTCAAGGATTTGTTGAAATGGATATGACTACACAAAAGCATCAGGTCAAATATATCAGCAAGGGCAGGAGTGTGAACTAATGCAGTCAATAATTGCATGTTATATTTGCTTTAGTTTTTACTGCTTCTGAAGGAAAGTTATGTCTAATTTAAGCTTGATTCTAAAAATACTCATATTTGGCCTAAAATAACTGCACTTTGGGAATGTGCCACTGCAAATGTGAAGTTTTTGAAAAGGCTTTACTTTTTTGGTAGATGAGATTATTGTTCAGTTCCATCTTCCCATGTTTAATATGCCACATTTTTTGAGAAGTGGTATAGATCAAAGGGCAGGATGTGGCCCTTACTTACCTGCTGCTACTGGCATTAATCTCACAGCTTTTTAAAAATGATGTATCAAATATATATCCCTGAAAATGTCACTATCGTGAATATTGCACGTATTGCCTGAGCTGTCAGAAATAAAAATCTGTTCTTAATTATTCTTCCATCTTTTAAAAAAATAATTTTCTGATGGCCCAGTGAATAGGAATTTGATGTTTTCTTTGGCTAAACATTTTAATGATTTAATACACCTGTAAAGTTCTATGTGCTTGTATAATATATAAATTTTTGAAAATGAGTAGTGCTTTCCCAGTTAAGTCTCTGTGGCTAACAAGAAAAGCAGCATTTTTTTTAAATTTCACTTAACTTTAAATGTTAGTTACTTATGGGAAACATTTCAAGGGAAAAAAAAAAAAAAAAAAAGCAGTAGGAAGCCAGATATACAAAATTGGGCTTACATGAGTTACATGGATGCAAGCTATAAAAATGTATAGTTAGAATTCATCATATTGTACATTTTTAACTTTTGACCATCTTATTGTTTACCCTTAATGGGCAAGAATATTGTTTATTTTTTTTTCTTCATTAATATATATGGAACTGATTTCACTGTGATGAAAAAATGAATAAAGCAGAAAATATTAAGAAAGTATAAGAAGTAAAATGAAGGCTTTGGATAGTATCAGATTTTCTGCTGGAAGCAGAATAATCCAGATCATAATTCTTACTTGCTTTTAATATTTTTTCCCCTCATCACAGTACTTCTTTCAGTTAATTATGTTCATTGAAAGCCCAAAGAAGTGAACAGAAAAGATTCCTGTTGAAACTTTGGAATAGCCTCATAGATATGATTGTTAACATAAAATTTTACCTTCATTATGGGTTGAGGGGTTTAAAATACACAGAGTAATGTGGTCTCTTTTTTTTTGTTTGTTTTATTCAGTGTGATGATAGACTCTAACATTTTAGCTCAAAGCTTTGCTTCAATGAATAATGTACCTTTTGGAAACATTGATGTTAACAGCCAATTTATAAAGCACACATATTATACAGCTAGAAAAGAAATGTTTCTTTTTCTTGCTCATTTGGTCCTGGCAACATGTATTTACACAGAAGAATATAAAACATTTCATGCAAAACACCCTCATTGGTTCTGGATAATATTTCATTACCTTGCTGGGTTGCTTCTCAAAGCAGACTGCTTATTAGTGTTTAGGTTTCTGTTTGTACCTGAAATTCTAGACAGAATTTGTCCTTGCTCCTTGAAGTCAAGTAAACTAATATTTATTTAAAGATTTTTTTTGAAGTTTAATGCCAAAGTACTATTTAGTCAAAAAAGAAATGTGAAACAAAAAATCTATAACTGAGTACAAGCAAGCATGACAAAGTTGGAAAACTAGGTGGACAGTTAAGATGTTTTTCTTCCTTTTTGCATTGCATTTATGTGCTAATTAAGACACCGACTCAATGCAAAAAATAATAATAACACGTGCACATAAAGGCTGAGTTAGAGTTGCACTGTTTTCTGGGAAGTACTGTATAGAAGAGGATCCAATAGGGTCTGAAGCACTGACTTTTTCTTTACATATTTTTAATATCTTTTGGGAAAAAAGCATAAATTTCTGCACTGTAAACAACTCATTCTTTGTGTGTCAGGTAACCCAAATGAAGGAATCTCTTCTGTTTTCTCATATAATTAAATTATTTATTTAGTCTTAATGTAAAATAAGCTATCAATATAATTATTTTATTTCAGAATAATTTTGGTTAGGATATTATAAAATCACGTGACAGCAGGGCACAGTTGTGTCTAACTTAAAGCTGTAATTCTCCTTAGGAATAATCATGCCAGTTTTGTTCTTTCATTATCAACTTGTCTTCTGACATCTCTTATTGGTCGTTATAACTGCTTTCAAACTGCTGTCAAGACAAAATGTGGATTTTTTTCAACTTTTGCAGATCTAAGTGACCAGCTTATGGAAGTGGTTGGTCTGGAAGGAGCCATGGAGATGGGACAGATATACACGGGTCTGAAAAGTGCTGGACGACGGCTTGCCCAGTGTTCATCTGTTGTCATCAGGTATCAGCAGCTTTAATTTACACTGTACTGTTGTTGTGAAACTGAGGAGTCTTATATATTTTGTAGTTTAACAGTCATAATTGTGATGATTGTTTCTTGCGAAGGTATCCTTTTTGTATATGTAATGAATCTATTCTGTCTGTATTCTCTGCCTTTACGTCTTCCTTTCTTAAAATGTGTCAAAAAACTAAAAAGAATTCAATCTTCACATGTTGTATTCAAGTGCTGTTTTGTCCTGTGAAGAAGTATTGTCAAGAATTTGGAGCAGAAGGAATAAGGCATGAACATCTTGGGGTTTATTGTCAGCATACACTCCATGCAATTTCAAGCCAAAAGTAATTTAGCATTACTTTGTCACATTTTAACCCATTTATAATGCATACCACACCAGGGAATACTAGCGTGTAATTAGTAATTGTGAAGCACTTTTTGATCTGTTGAAGTCAAAGTGCTCTGTTTTTAATTTATTTGTTATTTACTGAATTCTGACAAGCCACTATTATTAAGTCTGTTGGTATGTATGAGCTGATGATGGTGGAGTACACTAATTTCATTGTGTTTTATCATTTCTAAGATAAGAACATTCACAATAGAGTAAACTTGGATTAGAGCACAAGGAAAAAGTAATTATTCGATCTCTCGGATTATATAAGGACTGAAAAAGAATTGACAGTCTCTCTCTTTTTCAGTGAAGAATTCCTCAGGAAGAATTTTCCAAAATTTATTAAACCCATAGGCTCTACAATTATAAGCCTAAAACAGAAGAGCAACAATAAAAAAATAGATAGGAACCCTTCCTGAACTATAAAGTGAGAGCTCATTAAACATTCTTCCCTTCTTCCATTTATGGCCATAGGTGACAGTGGATAATTCCATGAAATGTTAGTTGTTTTCAAAAAACGTCCAAACCAGAATTTCTGTTG
The DNA here is from genome assembly GCF_965231275.1 of Zosterops lateralis. Classification (NCBI taxonomy): domain Eukaryota; kingdom Metazoa; phylum Chordata; class Aves; order Passeriformes; family Zosteropidae; genus Zosterops; species Zosterops lateralis. The sequence goes on along the minus strand of NC_139762.1, from coordinate 29,617,207 downwards.
ACTAACATGAATCACTAATTTTTCCATTATTAGGTTTATCCACTCCACGCTATTTCTAGTAGTCTTGTACGCAAACTATTATCATGCAGAAATATAGGGTTGGAAAAGACCAAAAATGTAGTACATTTTTTTTCTCTGTTCTCATTTTTCTATGCTTTTCTGAAAAGCATCCAGAACTAGAGAGGGAATACAGTCTATATCTTTCTGTTGAAATCAGTGCCCCTTTGGTAAACCATTTAAATTTATAAATTTAAAATTTATATTCAGTGTTACTCTGAATATAGTGCAAACTTCATTCTCTGTGAATGTTCTGTCTAACTCAGAGTTAGACACAGTAATTCTAGTAAGTAGTGATGATAGACCTGAAATTTATTTCTTGTTTCATTTATAGTAGTATAATTATGTATGCTATATACTAGTACAATCTAAATTATAAAGAATAGCACAAATTTGTCTTTTCTGTTAATAAGGTTTTTTCCTGAAGTTATTGTGTCATTCACTCATTATTTCACAAATTACAGACTCTTTTCCATGAAAGAGTAGTGTATTATTAGCAAGATACATGAATGTTTGCCATGTTTTTGCTTTCTGTGTTGAAAATCAGACTAAGCCTTCTAAATTGACTGTGTTACATTTGTAAGCATATTGAGTCATACTGGAAATTTCATTGGAGTTTCAGGGTAAATCAGGGTTATGTCTGTATGCCATATGCCTTTTTAATAAATACATTTATCAATTTTTTTCTAGTTTCCTTTTCTTATGAAATTTGTTCCTTTAGGACCAGCAAGTCTCTTCCTATGCAGATAGATGGAGAACCTTGGATGCAAACTCCTTGCACGGTAACCGCAACTGATTATTTTCTCTCTCCTTTTTCAATGATAGAAATATTTCTCTTTTATTTAGAAGATAACTGTTTTCATCAATTTACTTAAATAACATCTTCACAAACTGTTTTTATGTACTTCAGTACACCCTGCATTTTCAATTTACCATTCCAAATTCAAACACAGGGTAGAATGGAATAAAAAGACATCTATTTCAGAAGTTTGGAAAATACTTGAAAAGTGCAGTCTCAGTATCCCTTTAGCTAATATGATCATTTATTTATAATGATGTATCAGATTTAGAGTCTCTATTGCTGAGAAAAATTCAGTCTCTCTTTTGATGCTAAAACGTATAAAGTAACTAATATTAGTCTTAAAATTTTAGGAAGATTTTCTATGGTGTTTAAGTCCTTACAGTTTAAGGGGTAAAAAAGGAAATTAATTCTTGTTTCAGTACCCACGTATTCAGTACACAAATGACATGAGGTCAGGCAAATATCAGTCTGCATAGGTTAGGATAACCTAGGGTAGGAGCTTTCTCAGAGAAGGGTACTTGAGTGACTCTTTAGAGACAATGCAAGGAAAGGTGTATCTGTTAGGACTCTCAATTTTCATCTCTCTGCAATAAATTATAGAGGCTAACCAAACATTCAGAGAGGAGGATGAAGAAATTCAGGTTCTTTATTGTCCTATGTAATCTTAGTAACATTTTAATATACAGTTCTGCTAATTTTGGTTCGCTAAAGAAGACTTGTGCTTTTAAGTAGATGAATTGCTATAACCTTGCAGCTTGTAAATATGACAAAATACTATTGTGACAAGGAAGAAACCCCACTACAAATGGGAGTAATTTTCTAAAAAAGTATACTGGATTCCTTTAATGAGCTTTGTGCCTTTGGTAGAATTAAAAGTTACACAAAAAATAAAAGGGGAAATTCAGTAAGGTGCTAATAGGCATGCAACTGATAATATATGGGTTAGGATGATAGTAGAAGGTTGTGGTGGTTCATGTTTACCAGATACACAATAGCATACAGCTGAACAGTGTGAAGGATACTGAATTCTCATTCTCTAGGGAAGTGCTCAGATTCTGCAATGTGAGGAAAACCATATGAACACCTACTGTGTGAAGGCAGAACAGTGGGGATTTCATGAGATTGGTTGCAGAAAACCTTTTGGAGTTCAGAGATATCATTATCTTTACCTCTCTTACAACGATGGCTCAGTGCAGAGCAACAGTACTGAACCCAGCAGTTACTTGTTCAGGAAAAAGACATGTAATTTTGCAGTTGCCAGATTACAGAAGAGAACTTATGGGAGGTTGCTGGCAATAACGTGCTTTTTCTTTTTTTTTTTTTTTCTTTGGTCCTGATGTTTGCTCTGTGCAGAATCCCTGCTATCTGATTGATAATGCTAGCAGAAGCTGCAATTGAGAACAAACCTGGAAAAAGAGACAGTTCTTACATTTCAATTACTGCCCTGAGGAAACAGTAAATTACTCCTAATAATTACTGCTGTCCAGTTTTAAAGGGGATAGAAATGGCATATACTTTTCTGAGGAACCTATTCTTTTTGCTATACCATTGTTAAAAGAATATACTTGGCACTGTGTAAGAAAACCGTGCTGTTGAATGTACTTGTTTCCTCTGAGGAAAAAATACATTAACTATATGCTACACCAATGCACTTCTATGAATTTGGTACAGAAATATTATATTTTGTTATTTTATTCATTTTTGAGGATTTTTTTCTACTAAGGAGCTAAGTATTTATTGCAATAGCTCCTTGCATCATTGTACATGTACCACACTGTTTTCTACATCTTACAAAGTAAAAAATATGTATGGTCCAACCTCTTTCCTCCCCACTAATTCTAGCAACAGTAGAGTTTTTTCTTTAAATTCTCTTCAAGGTAGCTAGGAATTCTTCTTTAGATAATGACATAGGTGGATATTAGCTTTCTTTCAACCAAAGATCAAGATTTGATTTCTGAGTTTGTGCTTCACAGCGATCTTTGTTTGGAAGCCAAAGCGTACTTGATCATGTAAATACCAGGGTGATATCTGTGATGTGTATCCAAACCAGAGTCTATACAAAACCCCCAGAAAATCAAAATAATTCTTTAGGCTTAGTCAGCTATGTAGTCATTCATTTGAGCCAGCAAGAGCTGAAATTTCAGAAAACTAATAGGGGGGCCAATATAAAAATACTGAGGTTTGTATTTTTTAGAGGAAAACCCACCATTTTCTCCCAAAATGAAAGCAAATAAATGAGAACACATTTTTAAATGAAAAAAATATATCATGGCCCATAAAGAACTCAATAAGTTTAGTTCCCTAGGACACGTGATAATTTGGCTTTCCTTTTATTTTACCTCTCAGGAAGTTTCTCTAGTTCTTAGAAGAAATTGAGGCCTAGATGCTGCTGTTCCTGCATTGTGCAGACATGGGGAGACATTTCCAGGCTGCCTCTTTTCTCATTAGGATGCTGAGGCAAGGTGCTTATTAGTTTACTAGCTATGTTGTTTTGAAGGAAAAAAGCTACAGTTGTGTTTGGATATACCATCTCACTAGTTTTAGGGGAGAGAGGTCTGCACCTTCCTTGTTAAATTGCACACATCAGTGAGACACAGCAGCTGAGCCTCAGGTTTTTGATTCTTTGGTGTTTCAGCCAGAAAGCTGTTGTTAAAAAAAAAAATTAAAAATAAAATTAAATAAAAAAAGATTGCTATCTTTCCCCCTTCAACTGTCTTTTATGAAGTTGAAATAACGTGCTTTATTTTTGGTATCTTAGGAACTTCAGTGTCATCTAGTTTTAAGGACTAGATGTCAGTAGTTTTAAGGACTGATCTATAAATATTACAGGCACTATGTTAGAAAGAAATTCGTAGAATCAGCAGGTATAATCAACTCTTGCCCACATTGCAAGTACTTAAGCTCAAAAGTACTTTTCCGAGTTGCTGCAAGTTTTGATATAAATGAGAGTGTTTTCCAAATGATTTTTCAAGAAATAATGTTCAACCTGATGAAAATTCTCCTGCTTTTGTATTGCACCTATTCAGGAAAACAAGTTCAGCCTCAAATCCCTGTTATGTATAGGATACAGCCTGCACATGCAGGCTTGGAAGTTTACTTCCTGTCAAAGAAATCAACATGTTTCTCTTTGCTGCTTCTCCTTTCTGACTGGGAAGAAAGTTTCACACAAATAGCATGGGTTGATGACACTGTCCTTTCTCATGCATGTGGAGGCCATGATCCTCCAATAGGATCCTGTGAGCTCTGAGAAAATACTGTGGAATGTGGTAGATAATGCAGTGATTCTCCAGAAGCTGTGGTCTATGGTTTTTCCTTCCTGTGATCAATTTTAGGAGTAAACCAACAGTTGTGTTTTTCTTTTAAAATCCTTTATGACACTTCGCTTATGCACCTATCATCTCTAGATGAGAGAAGGTACACACTCCAGTAGGTTCTGTGCATACCTAAAAATGTGAGTGGCTTGGTCTAAAAATCTTTCAATCCAGAATTATTCAGTGTGTTGAACATATGCAGAATGCAGTGTCTAACAAAGTCACTCTGCTCTGGTAAAATAAGATGAAGCAACTGAGCATCAAAATTGTATTGTTTTCACTGTTTTTTTATAGAAGACTCTTTGGGAGAAGGAAAGATGATAATGTTAATATGATGTTAAACATCTTGTCTGATTAGCTGAAGAGGAAATTCTATCAGAGCTCTCCCAGACAAATATAGCAACATGAAAGATATCTATGGTTTCACCTGATCTCCAAACAGGTCATTAATAGTAATGAAACTTCAAAGACTCTCAAGCTAATTCAATAAACTTCTAGCTTTAGCCATCAGGGTTTTTTTTTTAAGAAAAGTAATCTTTCAATTTAGCTACATAAATTATTAGCAATGTTTTGAAAAAATCTATAACAATGTTCCATCTTAATTAGAAATAACTGCAATTTCAGTTCTTTCATCTATTCCTGACTTGCTTGGCATAGTATCTGAAAGAGTGTCAAGCTTCTAGAAACACTAGGTTAAAAGTAGAAGACAGAAATGTCTATAGAAGATGCAAGAATATTGCTTAAATAAAGAAACAAAAATAAAAACCCATAGTCAGAGCTCACCTAATGGATTGCCAGAAACACAGTTTCACAGATATCTGAGATGCAGTATTTTTAGAATTGTTTACTGATTGTTTACTGTTACTTGGAGTAAATCATGGAATAATGTTATTCAAAATTAGTATTTCAAAATATTGTAATTTGAATATTGTAATTTAAAAATAAGTTTCGACTGAGTGGTTTTTCTCTAGCTTTGCCTTTAGTCCCTAGAAATGTGATGAGCACAGAGATCCTACTGCCCTGTAGTTAAATCCAGAGAGAAACAAGAACTTAAACCAAATGAAGTTTTTATTAATAATCACTATGTGCCAGAGCTAGGTGAGAAAACTAAAAGAGAGTTACAGATTTGCTTTTCTATAGCTCCATTGTCTCAAATACCTCACACATCACATGAAGCAGCTGCAGCTGTATTCTAGACTCTGTCTGTAAAGTATCTTCTTTCCATGCCTCTGGCTGCACTAGTATTTTCTTATCAGTTGTTTATAATGAGAGACTTTAAACTACTGCATCTGCCACTTTAGAGCAAACAGGAGCTGGGTCCTTGATATGGTGGATAATTTCAATAGAATGTTAACCAATCACTACATAGTTAACCCAAAAATGGAATCAATCACTTTCAATCACATAGAGGATTTTTGATGTTGTTCAAAAATGCTGCACTTTTTTCCTTTTTGAGCAGCAGTGTGCATATATTTTGTTCCAAGGTCAGATTGATTTATTGAGTTTTTAATATTTTATTTTGCAGCTGAGCATTGTTTTTTGTGGTCACAGGTACACTGCATTTTAATTATTTTTGTTTATGAATGCGTATTTTTTTCCTTAATTTCACAACAGTAGTTTTTGTAATTGACAAAGCAATTTACTGCATGTGTGCTTTCTGCACCCCAGACAAATACTCTAACATGTAGTGCACTTTTCTTTCCAGTTCAGACTGTTAAGAAAAGAATTAGTTGTGACTAATTGCCAATTAATTTGCAGTGGTTTTAGGGAGGAGGGGAAAAAACAATTGCACCTACTAATTAAAATTTAAAATATTCCAAAGTGTCATCTTTAGGTATCTGTGGAATACATAATTTCCATTTTAGTTCTGCACTGGATCTGTAACAACCCTGAGCTGACAGCTCTATTAATTTAAAACCTCAGTGATACCTATTAGTACAAAACATGAAAAAAATGCCATTAATCATTTATTTTAATTTTGCAGCTCTGTCATTTTCTCAGTATGTTTAAAAATTATGATGACACCGTAACGTTCTCCAATCTACCTGTGTGAAGGGGAAACGGATCACACTACTTAGGAGAGAGACTAGAGTATATTATTAGAGCTTAATTAATGCCAAACTGATTAGATTTGATTGCGCTTTGCACAATAATATTGTTTAGAAATTTATTTAACATGTGTTGCATAACGCTTTTAAAACAACTAGTCTAGATCTGAGCGATTTTGCCCAAAATGACACATGATGCAAGTCACAGGTTAATTTTGTTCAGCAGTGCCTACATTCTGTTGCTCTGATTCATAACATGATACCCCATAGACTCTTGATCACCTAAGAAGATAAAAGTATTTGGCACTCCTGTGATATAGGGGTGTTGCATCCCTCCATTTCCTGTAAGGGGAGTAGGATTGGAAAACTCTCATAACCCTCAAAACAACAAACATCTAAACCCTGCTGAGAACATAAAAAGTGACCATAAACTAAAAGATCCAGCTACATAAGGCTGGGGGTTTTTTCTGGCAGTTTTTTCCCTGTATCTTTAAGATACAGTAATATGTTCTTTAACCTTAATTGAAATACTATTAGCAGAGCTGATTAGCTCTGTTTCCAGTTTTCTATTGTCAGTTAGCACAGTACTTTAGAACCTGTATTTATAGCACCATGTCTTCTGTAATAGTAAATAGTAAATGTTTAGGCATTCTGTGAAGTCAAGAGCATGAAGGTAATCAGCACATAATGCAAGAAAAGGAACATGAAAGCAAAATCGACTGACCTAAAAGATATTATTATCATGCTAAAATTATTGAGGCTCACTGCATTTCATTTAGTGGATACATTGTATTAATATGGCTTCAAGGCATTTTAAAACTCTTTGACCTGCTCCTAAAACAAATAAATGCCTGGTTTATGCATTTGTAAGTATTTTTGTAGTATCAAAAATTCAGGATTCTTCTATATCAGAAAATCTTCTATTGACATATAGGGGGATATTATCATCTCTTTTTTTTTAATTTAACCTAGTGTTCCTTACCATGAATGCAATCTAGACATATACTAGACATACTTTAATACTGAAAAGGTGATTTCAAAATTGCAAATGCAATACTTTTCTGCTAGATAAATAGTTAGTAGATATACCAACTCTTGTGGGAAGAAGTCATGGTTTCAGTTTGTGAATAAGAGGGTTTTTTAATTGGCTTCATCACTTTAAGTTTAGCCTAGAATGTTGTGGATCAAGCTTACAACAAAAATTCTTAGTATCTTAGCAATTCAACTGGCAACATTCTTAGCCGCAAAGTGGAATTCTGTTGTTTCCTGATTTTTGTCTATTTTTAAATATAAATTTATGCCAAGTACATCAAATCTTTTTTTTTTGGTGGTGGTGTTTTTGGGGGTTTTTTGTTTGTTTGGGTTGGGTTGGGGTTTTTTTGTTTAGTTGGGGGTTTGTTTGGTTTGGTTTTGGTTTTTTTGGTACAGTTTGGGTTGTTTTTTTTGTTTGTTTGTTTTTGGTTTTGTTTTTGTTTTTTTTTTTTTTGGTTGTTTTTTTTGTTTGTTTGTTTTGTTGTTTTTTTGGGGTTTTTTTGGGTTTTTTGTTGGTTTTTTTTTTTGTTGATGTTGGTTTAGGGGAAGGGATTTGTTGTTTTGGAGCTTTTTTTTGGTTGGTTGAGATTTTTTGTTTTTCTTCAAGCAGCAATTCAGGCACTCAATTAATGTTTAAAATGTTTTCTGTATTTCCCTCAAGTTATTACATATTTTCAATAAATTAAGTGATCTCAAAAATTGTTTTCCAGAATTCCATAGTAATTTCTCTGAGTATGTATCCTCAATTCCTAAAAATACATTAGGTTAGGATTTTAGTTTTCTGGATTTTTGTCTGTGCAATTTCTTTTTCTCATGCACATGTGTTTATGTGACTCACAGGTAAATCTAGGAAACATTAAAAAATTTAAAAAAGGGTCTTACTTAAAGCTTTTATAACTGTGCTTCTTGCTGAATGGAAGAGAAAGTGAATGGTAAATGTTAGTCTTTAGACACTCCCTCTGCACACACAGAGAATCTCTATAGAGCTGTAAGTAGGAATTTTTAACTTAACAAAGTCCCAGTTGCTTCTAAGTAAAGATCTCTCTGTCTCTCTCTCTTTTTGTCCTCCCATAGAGCACTTTCAGTGTTCAGCCCTACTTTGACCTACAACACTATTTCTCTGCCTGAGATCCTCAGTGCTTATTCCCATCTCGAAGTTTGCGCTGTCACTTGTCACCCAAACTCACAGCTCCAACTCTGGCAGTGCTGCCAGTATGAGAACAGAAGCAGAAGTGAGAGACCAGGGCAGAAATGCAGTGCCTGAGAGTCTTGAGAAAGACAAAACAAGCCTTCTTCAGGCAAAATACTGCAATGGTTCAGAAACATACTGATCTCTTTTTATCAGCCAAAAATAAGATGTTTCAATTTGTTTATTATTTTTTTTAGGGTAGGAAAGTAAGGAATTGATGGTTATCATTGTTAACCAATGCAATATTAACAGACACTATCATGACTAAGTAAAAAAATATACTTTAAATTTACACTTTATTGTAGTATTTTCAGATGGTAAAATGTATTTTCCACGATTGAAATTGTGCCTGTTCATAGCAGTTGAGAACACGTCTTGGAGAAAGACATATAGGACTCGTCCCCATGCATGGTTGTGGTTAATCGCGTTCAGGCATGTTAGCTGATCTCAGCTGATGGGAAGCAACATACTGCAGAGGTCGTGGTCTCTGAAACAGATGGCGCAAGCCAAGAAAGAACATTACAAATTATAAACATTTACTCAGTATGTAATTGCATTCATCCTGAGCAGCATTGAACAGCCCCAACCTGACACGCAATCTGTACAGGGTCTCAGGATTACCTCACCCCTTCATACTAAAGTCATCTTATGAACTTTGCTCTTTTATTCACTTTAAGATGGAATTACTATGTTCTACCTCAGAAAGGAAACTTAAAGGCATTCCTACTGCCATATCACGGCCAAATGTTCCAATAAGCTAACCCTTTATGACTTGAAAAATTCACTCACACCACCTGTTACACCATGTTACAGGTTACACCTCAGGATCAGGTTGGTATCATCACTGCTCCTGATCCCCAAAATATGTCTTATGAAGTATGTGAAAGTTACAAAAATGGGCAATTTTCCAGGACCAGATCATCAGCTGGTACTGACATCAATGGAATAATGCCAGTTTACCCCACTACAGATTTGGCTTCCAAAGTGATGCCTGAAGCAGCATTTATTGTGAGAAAATATATTGGTGCCAGTCTTTGAAAGCGAGTGTTATTATCAATGTGAAAGTAATCTACATTGCCAAGAACCCCCCATATGCTTTATTTGATACTAATGAATAGTGTTGACAAAAGAGGTCCCACATGAAATTTGAAGTTAATGAAGTAAGGTGGCATGAAAATGAGCATTTGGAGAGTAAAGGCTCAAATAGAGTTAAATCAAGACACACACTCTGTTGAGATTTTTATGTTTCTGTCTTCTTACATGGTAAAGTAAATTTCCACCCCAAGAAATGTCCTGATCTATATTTTAATGAGCCTCTCCACGTGACATACATTTTTTGTTTCATTTACTATTAGTGAATGACAAGTGAAGGATATTCATTTTAACTTGAAAATGTCAGGTATGCACTTTAAGAGATATATTTTTCCAGTTTTAATGAGGTGGTGTTTCTTTTTGAAAGAAATACCCATCTCTGATGTGGGTACTATACAGGTGACAACTGATATTTAATAAGTGATGGTTCTTGTATTAGTCGTAGTTCACTAAAGAAAATGTCTCGGATTGCTTTTGAAAAACTCCTAACGTCACTAGCCCAAAGGCAAGATGTGACCTTTTTATTACATAATGAGAATCATTTATTATCTTACAATGTATCTTAAAGTCACAGACAAAATGCCACTTTGATAATTGCTTTCAATTAGCTTTGAGCATAGCATACATTCATAAAATGTCTTCTCTAATTTAGACTTGAATTAGAGAAAATTGCAGACATAATCTACTTTAAGGTTGTCTCATTTAAGGTGATTCGTAGTTCTATATCAAAGAAATCAAAACGGGTGGCTTTAGAGCAGTATTACAAAGTGTTTTAAATACTCTTTTCAATATTTGAGTCTATTCTATTAACAATTAATTAACAAATTAGAATGCTAGTTCATCTTTTTGGACCTTTTCTTGTATATTAACTTTATGCTTTTGTTCACCGTGGCTGTTTTGAACCACATAAAAGAGTACAGCTTAATTAGATGTATAAATAAAGCATGTAAAGACATGGCTTATATTTCAATAATAGGCAACAGCTTGGTCTGTCAGCATGAATGTTCTTTCCAACTTTTAAATTCTTCCTCAACAGCAAGCAATAAATCCCACACTCAAAAAGTAAGATTGTATATTGACATGTATTTTATTCCATGTATTTTTAAATGGGTTTTTGTGTATTATTTAAATTATTTGTGGAAAAATGATTACATGTAGATTGGTCTACTGCATATGGAACATCGTTCATAAAAAAACCCAGGTATTTTCCTTTCATCTTAAATTAAATGATGCAGGTCTGGAAGTTATATAAAGATAAACCAGGCATTTCAGATAGTTGGAACTGAACTAGCTCAAGGGATAACTCTGTTTTTCTTCTTTCTTCCCTAGATAAAAATTACACACAAGAACCAAGCCCCCATGTTGATGGGACCGCCTCCAAAAACCGGTCTTTTCTCTTCTATCATCAAAAGAACAAGGAACCACAGCAAGGAATAAGCCTATGTAGTTTAGTTTAAATAAAAACAAAAAACAATTAGCTTTGTTGAGCTTTGGAATATTTATGCTGGAAATCTTTCAAGAATTTTAGAATATCTTCTATTTGCAAAATCTTGAATTTTGGTTTAACCGTTCTGTAGCTGAGCTGATGTAAAACTATGCTACTAGAAAAAATGTTGTCACAGTTTTGTAGGCATTTTGCATGATGAAAGCAGATGTTTACATACAGTGATACAGCATATTTTTTGTTGCATGTGTTACCATTTACTAATCTATGGGCTAATTCTGCCATGGAATATAGGAAGAGAATGTCATGGGTAATTTGTTTTTCTCTCTTTTCAGTTTCAGTTTTTTCTACTACAGTAACCATATGGCATAAGTTCAATAGTCTCTATTCAGTCAAACATCTTTACATGAATAGTCAATCTGACCTGTTTCAGAGTAAAATCATTGCAGGTCTCATTAACCTGTATTTTTATCATTTATTTCTACCCTGAGACTATTTTTATTCATTTAAGTATTAAAATCTTGTAACTTATTCTTGTAACTCCTATGTACATGAGTAACTGTACCTGCTGAAAACATCTAATAGTATGCACAGTATTCAAATGGTCATGATTGTTCTTGTGTAAGTTTTTGTTAAGATTACAAGTTAATGAAAGTTTGAGCAACAACTAAGAGACTAAGAAGATCGTGCTGAGTGAAGGTAATAATACTTGCAAAACTAGCCGTCAGTGTTTGTTGAAACCCTAGAGTTATTTTCATGAGCAATACATCTTTGTAACATGGCAAACTTTAAATCATTCTGCCCATTGACCAATAGCATAGTGCATATGCACACAAATAACCAAAGCTCATGCCTAATTAAAGTGCATTTCCCACCAAAGATTTAGTGAAGGATGCTTCAGAGAAATGGGTTAATGCATAATTAATCAAACTCACTGGAGCAGCCTCACTTCTGAAAATTTACAGTTCTTTTGATTGCATTGTCAATGTCCAGACAAATGTTGGGGTAGGGAAAAACATTAAATTAATCTTAAGTAAATACTCACTTTTCATTTGTTTCATAAGTTGATAGACATAGTAACATATGCTAAATATTGAGACATAGATATGAACTCTAAGTATTAGAAAATTAAACTTTTTTTGGTGTCATAATAATTTATAAATTTATGCCATCCATAATTACTCGTCCCTAAAGTTAATAATAATTATTATTATTAATAATAATGATTTCTCAAGGAAATTATGAACTGCTGTCTATTATCCTTTTGTAATCTGCTATCTGGAATCCAAACATTTCTTGTCATAAATTTTGGTGAGGCAGTTGCTTAGGTTTTAACTTTCTTAGCTCTCTGAGAGACTTCCTAACAGCTTAGAAATCATAATACAGGGATCTGTCTGAGGTTTGCACAGCGCTGTCTAATGTTGAAGGGAAGTCCAAGAATGGCAAGTTTTTTCAGTCTTGCATATAACCAATCTCAAACAAAACTTTTTGTGCAGTCTTAACATTTTTCTTTGTTCAGAGTGAGCTGCTTCTCAGCTCTGCATGTCTTAAGTTCTCAGAAATTTCATAAAAAACAAGGAAAAAAAAACTTTGCTTGAAATGCATGATTTCCCATTTTTATCCAGACTTTAAAATGTTAATTATTTATTAAATCTATTTTTCTATTGATTCATTCATCCATTTTAAAAATAATAGTTCATCATGTTGTAGTGCACGGTACTGTGCATGTATTTAAATAAAGTTACTATCATTTATTTGTTCCTCAGTATAAGAATTCAACAGAGTCCTAATTTATATAATAGATACTAAAATAAAGTCAGTATATAGTTGGTAAGGATTATGTCTTTGAAATATACAGTCTATGTTCTGTAAACATTAGGAGGTAAATGCCAATTAATGTTTTGTTCAGCATTAGGTAGAAAAATATGAAGGTGATTATTCACTAAAATTAAGATCTTGTAATTCACCATTCTTGGGTCCAGTGGTGTTGACATTTACAGTTACCATAGGAGTAAATTAGTATTTTTCCTGTGCATTGCAAACACACACACACACACACACACACACAGAAGCATTTAATGCACTGAACTACAAACATGCATAAGTACAGAGCAAAGGTTATTTGCAAAAAGATGGATTTTGCTGATATAATATTACGTAAAGTGTATATTGGTTTTATGAAATTATGGTTACAGGTGATAAATATTTTCACATAACTTGACATAGGATTTTCTACCAATGCTCTCAACTTTTTGTGGCAAAAATGTGTTTAAGAACAATATATAATGTGTTCTCTATGATTATCTCATGAACATTGTAACCCTGAAAATAAATAAAATTATACATAAGCTATTACTTAATAATGTATGCAATTTTAAATGTGTCAGTCAGTGATAGCAAGTTGGTCACAACACACTTTTTTATGTAAAGAGGAATAGATGAGTCCATGCCATCAGAATTACATACAATTCTGAATAGACATATAAAAAGTAAATCAGATCTGCTGGTCGGTGTGTATAAATTTTCACTGTAACAAAATACAACAGAGCAGCCATTATACTGAGTTAACAGTTCTCATAGCAGACACTGTCTTTCTATTAATCTTGGTTGTTTGGGTTTTTTTAGGATAGCCTCTAATAATTTAAAACCATTCTCAGGTTTAAAGATGGTGAAGAGAAAATCTTAGAGTACATAAAACAGTATGAAAAGAAAATTATTGATTTAATGAAAGATAACTTAAAAAGTGAAGATTCTTTTCTTCACTTCAGTATGCACAGAACTAATATGAAATTGTTCATTGGTGTAAAAAGTGAAACAATATACGCATATATCTACATACAACTGAAATAGGTGCACTGTTCTTAGGTTGACTGAAGAGAGTATCTCTAAACCTTCTACTCTTTACAATGAAGGATTCCTTAAGGCTTCATTAATGGCATTTGCAATGTAAATGGCAATTAAAATATACAGGCATTAAATGTGACATTAGATTTGCAAATCTTTGATCATTGTGTGTTAACTGGGCAATGTGGTGACAAAAGTATATGGTGTCTCAGGAAAACACTTTTAATTTCTGATACTGGTCAGAGTCTCTCTCATTTCACATGAGTTCCTGTTAAAAAGAAGTGGAAGAAGAATTTCTTGCAGAGACAAATAGAGAATTACTGTTTCCAGTACTTGTAAGATATTTGTATGAGACGTCCTGATTTAGGCTTGTTGGTGTGCATATTTGTATGTTCATGCCAGACCAGGTAACTTGCTGGTACACTCAGGATTCTGATAAGACAGGAAATACTTTGTTTCTGAAAAAGGAGTAGATTTTCTATTACAATTGCTCACTCTTATCTTAACCTTCTCTAGGATTGCATGTAAATCACAACAATGACTAGCTGATATCCAAAATTATTTAAGGCAATTGAAGTTACCTGTTTCAACACGTTTCAGAATATCAGTGTAAGAAGGAATATAGTAAGCTGTGGTAAGAAAGGCAGAAGAATACCTTTTTTATTTTTTCTAAATCTTTAGGTTACTATTTGTTTGCCAAGATTACAGCATTTTAGTGATTATTAGTGATTTGGGGTACTAGTGGTATTCTGCAAGTTACTGCCTTCAACTCCAGCTGGCTTTTCTGAGGCTTGTAACTTTGAGGCAGACCATAGCAAGACCAAGACTTCTGGGAAGCAGACACTTCCAAGAGGTATTGTCCTTTGCCTCTCTGTAGGTGTGACTAGGGAGAAGGGCTAGAAAATGGGGAAAAAAAATTCAGGAAAAATTATCTCTAGACAAGGAAGTAGGAGAAGAACAGAGAACTCTCCTATGGAACAAGGAAACAGATGCTCAAAGCAAAGTGTGATGCAGTAGCATCCACAAAAATGGTTTTGTGGAACCTGGCAGGTCAGATGAAGGCACTCAGGGCTAATGAGCAGCAATGAGCTAGATAAATGGGTTAATTACATTTACCTAGAGAACCCTTCCATTTAAGGCTGAAGGACTAAAGTAGTATTTCCTTGCTTTGGGGGCAGAAAAAGTCAGAGAAATTTGAGCTGAAGTAGACAATACAACCAAGCCCTTCACAGGAAATGAGAAGGACTTGCAAGAAAAGGGGAGCTGAAGGATTGTCAAAAGAAAATGAAGGACTTTGCAGAATTTTATCTATTTCTTTCATATCCTGAAGAAAAAAATGAAGAAAATTTGCCTTTGCAAAACAGCAGCTTGCCAGGCTACTAAGTGGTTAGCCTGAAAATAAATAAATAAATTGAGAAAGCTGAGGTGGGCCAGAGGAGCACAGCTCAATGTTTTATGCAAGAGCGGTGAAGAACGTGTCAGCCTGTTGTCAGCTAATTGCTGCTTGTCTCCAGCTCCATCAGGTCTGAAAGCATTCTGTTTTCTCTCTGTCCATAAGGAAGGAAACTTCTTGTGGTCCTGCTGAGGTGAGTAAAAGCCTTACTGTAGCCCTGGCTGGAAAATGAATAAAACATGGGCGAGACCTGGAAGCTGTTAATGAGAAATAAAGTAATAGCTTAAAATCCGTGGCATGTGAGGCTCTGAGAGTGTGCTGTGTAACTGAGGTAGAAACTGTCCTCATGTCTATCAGGGTTTGCTGATGTCTGCCCATCCTGGGCTTGTGCCATGGGGGAGTCTGATGGCTCTTGTTATTCCTTTTTGTTCAGGCTATGGATTTTCAGTTGATTTTGAAATAAGCGGGTTTGACCTTTTCTGTTTTGCATGTATGCCTATGGGGCTTTTCCATTATCTGGGTCTCATAACTTTACAAATACCTCTGAAGAAGAGAAAATTCTTTATGACCATTGACTTCCATTATATGAAACTGCCTGATAGCTTGAGACTATAAACAGGCAGTGATACTTCTAGGCATCTAGAATCTGGGTATAGCGATATTCAGAGGCTGCTTTCTTTCCTTTCTGATTCATGAGTCAAAGAGACTCCCTGAGAAGCACCTCAGGGCTCTCCTTAAATGTGACTCATACAAAGAGTAAGTGATAATCATCAGGCTTTGTTATTTATAGAAAGGGGATAGCTCTACTGATGGTAAAGAAGCTGCTTCATGTGAGGTGCCCATTCTAATAAATATGGAAAATAATTTATTGGGTCTGAGTGAGAAGGAAAGATTTTGATGTTTTCATCAAAATTTCAAATTTTCTTCTAGTGTTGATACGAAAATACTCACCTGCTGATGGACCTCTTTGAAATAAACTTTCGGTTGGTTGTTTTTTACCTAGGGTGAAATTTGTGTGCTGTGAAGGAACACAGAAATTTGCATTAATAAGCTGCTTTTTTGGACAGGGAAGTGAACACTTTCTTACTCTTTTGGTGAAAACCATCTTTATGAGCGAAGTTGTGCCGGCTAATAAGATAATTGTCAATCTTCAGGTCTGTTGGTCAATTTACATTAAGTGTACAAAAAGAAGCTCAGCCAACCAAACCACATGATAACAACTCTTCTTTAAACTATTTGTACCTGCAGAGAGAGATTGACGATAGCTCTATCCATTGGTGAGGGAGAAATTGCAACATGAGCATTGTCACTGTAACTTCTGCCCGGCCATAAGATTAGCTGTTGCAAAGGACGTGGTATAGGGTTTGTCAGTTTGATGGTTTCTTCCTTTGTTGGGTTTTTTAGTAAATATGAATGCATTCTAAACCTCTCTTTTTATCTTTTAGAGTGATAAGAACCTCAGACTTTTATTCAGACAGATATAAAATATGTTTATTGTACACACATACATATGCAAGCAAATGCAGGAAGATCTATTCCATCTAAATTCAACTTGACTTCCATATGTTTCAATTCAGTCCTGTTATTCAAGGAAAAATAGAAATAACTTGATAGTTTAGGTAGTTTGAGGGAATTTGGGGGGGGAAATGGGTGTGTTAGGCTTTTCTTCTCAACAGTATGACCTTGTTACAACAATATATACGTATAGATTAAGGAACTTTTACCTCATTGATATAAACCACAGTTTTCTTTGACTATAATACTGATGAGGATTTGTTGTTGTTTGTTCTGTTGTGTTGTTTGGGTTTCTTTCTGGAAAACTAGCTAAATCTTTCTTTTAATGTTTCCATACAAATAGTTGACAAGAAGTTTTGAAAGATCTGATCCAACTGCCTGATTTACAAAGTCTAAGCTTGGACTGAGATGCAAATTCAGACCTTCATACTTTGTCACTAGGGCTCGTCAAAAATTCCTTAACCTCTGTTCCATCAAAATTCATTAAGTTGTGTGGAGGAACTTACCTTCCCTAATCAATTAGGTTTTTTTACTGGATTCCTATTTCAGAGCAAAATAAGACTTACCTTTTAAATGCCAAAATATTTTGTCCTTGAATGTCAAAAGGAATGTAAAGTTTTGTTTGATTAATTATTTCTGGTTCATTAATGTAGTGATTAGCATTGTAGTATAACTGATTTTTCACTTTAAAAAGCAAAATGTGAATAAAAGGATGCTATTTTTAATTCGCTACAACCTATTTCTTCTTTCCTTTAAGAATTTTTTTAATTGTTGTATTTGTTTAAGATCCTGAAATGAAACTTTCAACCTTTCTGCCTCTACAGCTGACAGCAGAGTAAAAGGCTGTTCATCAAATTCTAGTATTTATTTAAAATACTTGCTTTTTTGATATTCCAATAGATACACAGCTCTGTTGCTTTTTCACTGTTTCTCTTTTTTCAGATTAATTTGTCAGTACAAGCCTACCTGGTCACTGAATTAAGAAAGGAAATTACATTATCAAATTATCTTCATTATTATAAAATAAGTGAATCACAGAAGAATATTTTAGGCAAGGCATTGTAAAACAAGTTGTTGACAAGGCAGATGCAATGCTTGTTTTTATTCTAAGGTATAGAATGTATAAGTATGCACTGTAACTTAATTGAAAATAACCATTCAATCATGCTGATAAGGCATATGTATGTAACTGTAAGTCTCCAAATCCTGTGGTCTTTAATGTCTCTCCATCTTTCAGGTGAATTATCAGCTACTGCTGTGGGATAGATAATCTGTGAACTCTTTTTACATCAAAGTTACAAACTTGTACACTGTCTGAAGTTTTGGAATCTTCTTTTTGGTCACCATACCTTTATCACTAAGTACTGTCTACCTGATGTCTAACCCAATTGATACTATGTTAAAATTCTTGCTGTGGCAATCATCAGTCCTATTTTTATGATCTTGGAACACCAGGTTAGTGGACTTGAATGAGGTTAATGGGGCTTTAAGAAAACGTTACATTTCTTGGGCACAAGATAAGGTTCACTTCTGACGGGAGTCCTGTCACTTTTTAAGATATAACAACTTTCTCTGTCAGAGTTATTAGTCTGTGCAAAATGATTTGTAGTTTTTCCTTGGCTTGCCTGCTGAATCTTAGGCAAAAAAAAAATCTTATGGCAGATGCCAGTGGTTTCCTTTTGGTACACATGGAGAAATATGTATTACCACAAGAACTAGTGAAAGCATTCAGATGTAACCAGAAAAGCCGTGCTGACGACAGAGAGCAGTGCTCAGTTCCTGGAGTCAGACTCACACTGGCAGAATTTGAAATGCTCAGAAAAGGGTGAAACTCCCTTTATTCGTTTCTAGGGTGACTTCTGTCTAAAAATGCAAGAGTACAAGTAGGTATTAAATACGTCTGTAGCTTGCCACTGCTAACGCTAATATGTCTGCACAATATTTCTGCTGTTTTCTTATCTCAGATATAGCATGAATGGTAATTTTTAACTATTTCTACTATGTGCTTTCTCCACAAAGCACAGTGCCATAGCACAGCATAAAAGCAGATTTTAATAAGTGCAATAAAAAATGTTTTAAGGAACCCAAGATACCTTCTGGTCCAACATCACAGGACAGTAAAGGATTTGCAGGAAAAAAATCACATAATCCAATTTCCACTTATTCTCAGTAGAAGTTTGCAACAGAGAGGACTTCTAGCCAAATTACAATGTCATTAATTGTTTCATTCTAACTTGTTCACAAATGAATTTGGAGAGTTCCTATGATATGATCCTTACCAGAATATGCAGCCACAATTGTGTAAGGGAGGATTGAGAATATTTTGGCAGATCTGGTTCTCCTTATATATGTGTGCCGTGCTACACCAATGGGGATCCCTTGAGGGCATTTAAAGTCCCAGTGCAGAATGGGATACTAAGTCATAGTTTTGGAGATTATGATTGAAATACAGCCTTGGTTGAGTCAATTTAAACTGAAGTTAAGGATGTGGATGTGAAGTCCCAGCTCCACTGAAATCCTTGGTTTGTAACTGCAAGCAGAGAGCCTGTGTTTGATCCCTGCCATCTTGTGATAGGGCTAGGGACATCTTTCCTGCCTCAGTTAAACTGCCTACAAAGAAGTTATGTGCATTCACACATCTGTAAAAACCTACTGAATGGTTACACCTGCGAAGTTTCCCCACAACACTATTAGCCTCGAAATGAGGTCACCAAGACTCTTCCTTTCAGCAGAGTGCTTATGTTTTCCTTTGTCACTCTTCTGTGTCCTCAGCAGTCCTGTATTTCTGTCTTCAAAAGCATTAGCTTCAACGAGCTGTATTATAATATATTTTCATCGACCCATTTATGTAGGTTGGCGTTTAGGCACTAGGCTGAGAAATGGAAGTTTTTAATTTCTGAGATTAAGGAACAAATCAGACTCTGTTTTTCTAGCAAACACTGTTAAGTGTTATAAGCAATGTTGTAGGAGAATGCTGCGCAGTTAAGGATCTGTCTTAAACTCCACCCTCTGAATCTCAAAGGCATGAGAATCTTCAAGTTCCAACTAGGTGGAGTTCACACATTACTGTTTTATTTTGCATCTGCCAATTCACATGTAAATTTTATGGATTCTAGTGTAACTGTGCCTATTCTCAATCTTCAGAGCTTTAAAAATCTACCCTTAATGTTTGAATCACTCTGTTGGGGTAATGTAACACCGAACTTGAGTATGAATGAATGAATAAATAGTTGCTTTGAAGCCAGCTTCTAGGCCTTCAGCAGAATATTGACTTGGTAACAAATTCTGTGTTGTTGCCTTAAGAGGCCCTGACACAGCGCTGCAAAACCCAAGTTTATGTACAGCATAACACAACCCACTCCTAATTATTTCTGCCTAAAGTAGCTGCTGCTGTTGGATTTCTTGTCTTTCATGCTTAAAACAGCAGTGACGCAGTAGTGAGTCAGGCCTTTGCCAGTGCATAAATAGCCAGGGTTAGGTGCTATATAAAAACATTTATTTTTTTTTTTCTAAAAGCTGGTATGTGTATAAACCTTGATTAGGATGTCATAGGTCTATGCAAATGGTGCACAAAGAGTACATCTTCAACCTCCTACATTTACATACCACTTTTTGTTTGCAGTATCAGCTAATGTCTCTGTCTATGTACTGTGACTTCTGTTTTGTAATTTTTTTGGCACCCACTGCACACCTTCAGGCTTGTTCTGTCTTATGTATAAAGCCAATCTCATAGCTCATTTTTTCAGTATTATTCAGATGTTAATCAACAGTTAATATAAAGCAGTATATTAAAACATCAAATTGAAACATTTTGTAGCTTTTTTTTTTATAATTAAAAAAATTGACATTTCAATTAAAAAAACTAGTCTTATTCCTTAAGGAACTGATGCATGTAGAACTATAAAAATATTTTAAGTTAACTCATTGCTCTAATCTAGTGGTAAAGAAAGGCTGAGAATACTTATTTAAAGCAATAATTTAATTGTCATGTGACAATACTGAACATAGAGAAGATACCAGGTTCTTGTCCTTCTTTATTTGATTTCCATTATTTCTCAGTTTCATTCAGATATCGCCATGCATGCTGTGATAAAAATAGGGTAAAAATTCGTGTATAAAATAATAATTCGATGTATAATGAAACAAAGCTAAAGTAAAATTGTAAAATCCAATAGAAGGGTAACCGTTCTCTCTCAGCCTGCTAATCTCAGTTGAAAAGACAGGACGAAGATCATCAACTTAGACAAAAGACACTGGCCAACCCTGATAAGAATCGCTTCCTCGCCAAGGCAAGGAGAAATTCCTTCCTGACGTCGATGCCAATTTCATCAACTTTCTGGTGCCACGAGCGGAATGAAATCAACATAAGACAGACCCTTGGAATTGACATAAGAAAGGAGCCTTCCCGGAATGAGACAACTAGACTTGATGAGGTCCGGGAGGGCCATCGAAAAGAAATCCGGACTATTCAACCCACCTTGGACACCTGGACTGCCTAAGGGCAGAAAATTCCTATAAAACGGTGGACTGAGAGCTGCACTGGCGTGGACTAGGGCGTCTGGTACATCGGTGCGGACCTCTATCCACCCAGCGCGCGCTGACAATTTCCTATTTTTGTGGTTTTTATCTTTTTCAGGTGCTCGATATTCTGTTATTAATAAATTGTCATTTATTAACCTGAAATTTGCCTTTGCATTTATAACACATGCCATTAAGCTGGACTGCTACTTAGCAGTTCTTTGACTTCTGGCTCATCACTGTTCTATCTTAATCTTCAGTCGTAAAATAATAACTGATTGTCTTAATTCTCCTCAATCTTTGAAGTTTTTGTTTGTTTTCCCATCACTTTATTTTCCCATCACTTTTTTTCCATCTGTTAGTTTGCTTCCTTTGCTTTGTTCATACACTTCTAATTAGAAGTACTTGTTATTTTGATCTGAGTCACAGCTCTTGTAAATTTTCTTTGCTATTCAGATCCATTCAGAGTTCACCTCTAAAGGATTCCTGGTCTGTCAGTTCACAATCTTATCTTCTGTCAGGAACAATTCTCATTGTTCCTGACAGAAGAATGTTTTCTTCCCTGACACCCCACCCCCACTTTGCTTTCATTCTGGTTACATTAGACACAGGTTATTTATTTGTTTTTACTTTTGAGGACTTCAGAAGCTTACATCTACCTTAACATTAAATATTTCTAGGCACAGACATAAAAACATATTTGTCAAGATCTTTCATTTCATAAAATCTCTTTGGTAGAAAGGCAAATGCTTCTTCATAAGATCTACATCCAGTCAAGCCATGGCAATATTTTTTAACCAGTAATTTTGTTTGGCAATTTTAGCGTATTTAATACACAATCAAAATTTCTACGGAAATGTCTACAAAGATACTGTATTACCTTCCTTCAAATCCTTCCTTCAACTATGTACAAAAAGACCATGTTGTAACTATTATCACAGAAATCAGAACCTGTTGTCTTTCGTTTTCTTAGATATCTGTACTTAACAGCTTTTAAATTACAAGCTTTCTTTTAGGGGTGGGGGGAAGGGATCCCCATATTCTGTGGTGTTAGAGCATCTAGCACAATGGGAGTTCTCCACAACTACATCATTTAAATGTTAGGCCAACAGAGATCTATCTATGTAATTTTATGTTGGCAGATGGATTTATAGCCTACTGATGATTATTGCATGTCCCATCTGTACATGATCTGCAGGAAACAAGAACCCAGCTAGAAAATTTACTCTGTCACAGTTTTATCTTGCTGTTCTGAAACTTTTGTCATTCATCCTCTCTTCTGTTGGTCAAAACCAACAATCACCCTGTAACTGGGTTATATGGAGATTTCACTTCTTCCAGCTGCATTCTCCCCACAAATAGAAGAAACTATAAAATATTTGTCTCACAAGGGCTCTGTTGGTGTGCTTCTTTAAAATTCCAAATGCCCCTCTGCCTGAAAAAAGAAAAAGGTCTGATGGACACATGCAATCCCAGATCCAGCAACACTGGAGACTTCTTAGGAAGATGCTGAATAGACAAGTTTACATGCTTCCTTTCTCTCCTGCATATCCCAGGGAGGCTGCCCTTGCAAATTTTGTTAACATTTAATTGACACATCAGTGACCTGATCCAGGATCAGAAAGAAAGATGCAAAAAAATTTAGTCTGGATTTTGAACTGAATTTTCAGGTAAAATAACCTAACTGTGATATGGGCATGCAAGGTTAGAGCTTGAATGCTAAATCTGACTGCCTGAGGTCACAAAGAGAGGTTCCTGGCCTGAAGTGCCTCCCTAGGCCAGGGGGCACAGTAGTGAGGGAATGGATCACATACTCCCCTCTCAATATGCTTTGTTTATTTTATCTGCTATCTGCGTCCTGTGACTTGTTTCATTTCCATTCCTCCAGTGAGAAGCTGCATTGCTAAAGCTCATTCCATAACTTTAGTGGATGAAATTGCAAGAATAAAGAAGTATATGTATTAAAAATGAAGAGAAAAATGCAGAGTTTGTCCTAACTTCCAGTAAGCTACTTCAGTTTTGCTGCCCCTACCTGTTATTTCCCCTTGGTGTTCACCCAGGCAAGATGTTTTCAGGGATAAAAAAGAGAAAGTAAGATTACTTGGAGTCAGGGGAAATTAATGTGTTATTTGCAACAGAGGTGAAGTTCAGTGCATTGTATAGAAGGTAGCTTTAATTAAAATCTCTCTTTCAGAAATAAAATAAGTAGCTTGAAGTCCGGGTGAATGAAAAAAAAGAAGGGGGAAATAAAAGTTGCATTGTCTTTCAGTTTTCTGGGGTTTTTGGGGTTTTTTTTAGAGGCTGCCTACAGGCTGAGGGCCCTCCCTCTTCCAGGCTGTGCCGGCAGGTCACAGGCTCTGCAGGCAGGTGAGGGGAACACACCGGCTACAGCCTCCTGCATTGGCTGCTTTTCAGTAGCCTGCGTTTCTGCAGCCTTCCCAGACTCCTTTATGAAGCACTGTCTTAAATCTATGTAATACTGCTGACTTCATCCCCTCTCTAATGTGGCTCACTGGCCTGACACTTCTTAATAAAAATAAGGAAAATATTTAAGAGTAGTTGAAAGGTTACTTCTGATATTTTGCGCCCTCTTGGACAAATCTTTTCAGTGTATTTCCATCACTGTCTCTAGCAGTATGCCTTGCTTCTTTTGCTTTCCTGTATTTTCCTAATTCTTCTCCTAGATCGTCAGACATTAATCTTCCTTAACACAGGAACTAAAATTTCAAAGAACTTACTGCATAGTATTTATTTACAGTGTATTTTTTTTTTGTCAGGGAAATTGATATGTTTCACCTTCCACCCATTTGCTGATGAGGTAGTATGCACAGAGAAAGCTGAGTACTAGAAGGATTCAATATTTTACTTCTCCCAAGATTCCCAAGATATATTTCTTTTATTTGTTGCAGTCTGTTCCCTGAATGAAAGTATAGAGGAAATACCTCTGTTGTTGTCTTGTTCATTTCCTTTGCAGAAAAGCCAACATTTGGACTGGAATCTCATTCATGGTAATGCACTGTTACAATAATCAGCTAAATTGTTCTAGATTTTACATGAGATTAGAACCCAGCTTGGAAGGTTGGTTAAAGTAAGATCAGGATAAGGAATTGTTCTGTAAAGTATTTCAGGCTGCCTTATCTGGTTTGACTACAGCCATCAACATGTCTTACAGATGTGAGAAGAAATTCCAGATTCTGCTAGCTGTACTGACAGTGCAGTTCTTACTGCCTTAAGTGGTCCTTCCTTTCAGCAGCAATATGAATTGCAAAGTCTGACTCCCATCCCCAAGATAACCTACCTATTTTGGAAGAGATCTTTAATTCAGCAAACCTGTCTTTAAGAGGCAAAAGTTTCTCAGCTCCATAGAGAATTATTTATCAGTTGTGTCAGAAGTGCTTTAGTAAAGCAAAAGAAGGGGTGTTAAATGTTTGCTTTAGTAAAGCACAGAAAGCTGTATTAATACTTCCATTTTTAAAATAAATAACTAGCTCTTACAAAAAGATTTTCATTCTGTGTGTTAGACAAGAAAAATCCAAATGAAATTTTTATTTTTTTAAAATTTGCATTAGAATTTTAAGATTGTTTGCTTTGTACTCCAGAAAATGAACTTTTGGGAGAGCTCTCAAATGCTCATTGAGAATTTGCTTATCTCAGTTCATGTTGGGTGATATTATGGTCTCACCACTATTATGTTTGAAGTTTTCAGTTTATTCTAAAGGGAGACTTCTTGTTAATGTACACAGGGTGCAAGCTTATTTAAGATTTGCTTGAGGAAGGGATTCAAGAGCTTGAATGAAGGTTTTGAAAACTGACTTACAGTTTACAGAAAGGGCATTATCAAGACAACTCCCTTCAATGAACAGAACAAAAAGCTATAGCCTGCAAAACCCATAAGTCAAGACCAGTTTTGTCAATTAAACACCTACCTCACCACAGGCAGCTATGACTTGGGACCTAACCTGAGATGTGTGACTTTGCTTGTTCTTTTACTCCCTGAGAGCATTTGTTCACTTACTGCCATGCAGATAATGCATTGCATTTCACAGCACAGCAAGTTTAATCAGGACATGTCATCGTTAATTTGTACCGATATGCACTGATGGACAGGGTTTTCCAGGAGCATGACTAGCTGTTTATCAAACGATCATCAGTTCTGGAGAAGAAATGGTGCAATCCCCCTGTTGTTTAACAGCATCTGCTTTATCATCTGCTCACAGGAGTACCTTTTTTCTCATTCCTTCTCTGGATTTCCCTTTGTAGCTGTCACTTGTAGACAGCTTCATTTATTTCTGCTGCTTTCTAATTCCTTTAGCAGAGATGTCTAAAAGATGTGCTTGATTTATTGAAACATGTTGTGTAACTGAAATGGTTAATGATGGCAAGACAAGACTAAATACCACAATCTGCATTTGATATCTGAGGCTTTCCTGTTATTCACAAAGTGTCTTTTTGAGTACCATAAATAATTTACAGTTCAAAGTGAGTAATTCTAAGTGCTAAAAAGCCAAATTCACATTTATTTCATTTGCTAATGTTTTCACAATATGACACAAAGCATAAAACCTCACTCCCACTGCTCTATAGTTTAACAAAAGAGCTGTTAGATTAGCACAGAAACTCCAAGGAACTCTTCTAACAACAGGTTAAAGAGAGGTATCCGTTCTTCAGTCTTGTAGTCCCTATTATGGTAAAATTCTAACTCCAAACAGAGAATTTTACCGAGAATTTTACCAAGAATTTTACCTGACAAGACACCAGGGTTAATCTTTTAGCATGCAAAACTTTTCTCACAACCGTGTTGTTTTATTGCTTTAAAGAATTTAACAGTGGGAATCACACTGAAAGCTAGAGAATGATTTATTTTTATTTGGACATATTGTGACTTGACTGTAATAGGTAGAAGTAGTGCACATTACTTACAAAATTAAACCATAATCACAAATACTAGAAGAAAAAAAAGTTCCACAGAAATCAAAATGTTTGTCAGTGATATGCAGTTGTGCACATCAATTTTAAACAGTTTTTTCTATTCTTGTTACTGTCATATAATCTAAGCTAAGTTAAAGGAGTTTGTAGAAGTATTGACTAGTTGAACAATTCCAGTATTTTATCCAATATATGAAAGTCTTTGTTGTATGATGCCTAGTTCTTTTTGAAGCTAAATATCCCAAATTCTACTGACAAGACCAAAAAAACCAAAAACAAAACAAAAACAAAACAAACAAACAAACAAACAAACAAAACCAGCCATTAATGTTGGGGCAAAAAAACCCAAAGAACTTAAACAAAACAAGAAAAGCTTACACTTTAAAAAATTGAACTTAATATCTGTATAATGATTATCACATTGCAAGATAACTGACCTCATTAAAAGATTTGTTCAAGGAATATGTTTTCCCTCATTGTCTGGAAAAAGATAAATATAGGATCTCTCTCACATTTGCATACAAAATAAATCACTCTAAGGGACATCTAAGGTGAAATAAGAAATTAGTTGTATCTGAAGACTGTATCCAGTATTTGAAATCTTATATAATCTTGATATTATAGTATCAAATATTGACAAAAAAAATCAAATGTCTGCAAAATTCTTGTAAAGAGAGGTAAGATGTTAAGCATCTGTCTGTATTCAGTTTATTCCAACAAAATAGTCTTAGTACTTTTAGCACTGACTTCTGAAAAACTTGGCCTATCAGACATATTTATTATCTGTCATTATTTTTGCCCCAGCTTTTCCTTCTGAATGATCAATGTTTCCTTTGTCTACCAAAGCTGATATAAAGGGTTGCTACACTCACAGTTAAAATTAGTCTCTAATGTTTAATGTTACCTAACGAGTTCACACAGTAGTGTAAAGAGTGAAGAGGAAAACAACCAATGCCCAGAAGGAATTTTAGGGAAATAGATACTAACTCATCAGATCAACATTTCGGCACTGGGGACAGGTTCATGGTTGAGGTGAATAGGAGTGGTTGTCTCAGAGTCAGTGGAGTTGATTTATTACCAGCTGAAAGACCAGCGCTAGACCAACAATGTCCCAGCCCTGTGAAAGGACATGTGCTATTCCTGGTGAATACCAATGGGGTGGGCCTTTTGAATGGGCCTGAGTGGAGGTTTTGTACGTCTGTGTGATTTGGCAAGTGGCTCATTTTCTGAAGCCTGAAACGATTTGCAAATTTGGAGGAAGAATTCAACCAGAGAAGGGAAGGGGAAAGAAAAAAAGAAAAAGAGGCCGAGTTTTTTGGTCAATGAAACCATAGGGACAGGATGTCTGTGCTACCCTTCTAACAAGTGAGATGGAGCTAAGAGCATTTTCACTACAAGTACCAGCCTAAAAATATGTCTACATTAAGGGACTTGTGCCCACTCTCCCGTTTGTAAAAGCTCTCTCTATTGTGGTACCTGATATACTTTGAACATACTTTGGAGCAAGCCAAGAGTGTGTTTTTTTGGGAAGAAATTAGTAGATAAATAGTTTCACGGGGAATAAGTGCCTCAGAACAAGGACTTGGATCTCTCTCTGAATTGATGGGTTTCACTGAATTTGGGTTTGACAGCTGAAGATATGAGGACTTTTGTGGGAGGCTAAGAAGGTGCTTTGTACCAAACCTCCAGCTTTAACTCTCAGGACCCTTCAGTTCCTCCAGAACTGTCAAGGAAGAGTGCAGAGATATGCAGGAGAGGAGCAAACTGGCTGTGATGCATTGAACACTTAGGTTGCAAGTACTCAGTCTCAGTTGAAGTACTCTAGTGCATGGAATGACAATCTTAAGTAGTATATTTCATGTAGCTGTTGATACGTAGTTTTCCTAGGTGTATTTGATGCCATTGTCCTTCATTATATCTTAGAAACCTCAGTGTGTAAAGTGAGCAAGTGTTGCTTGTGAAACAGTTACTTCAGCTTTTTTAATGAGGTGTTTGTTCGCATTTCACAAGAGACTCACAGATTATTGACTCTTGTTCCAGCTGACACCATTTAGCAAAAGAATAATCTTCTGTGAAATATAAAGATGTAGCTATATATATAAGTGTATTTATGAACTGGAGACTGCTATGAATGTAGTAGTTATAAAAAATGTAACAGCCAATTAAGAGGTACAGTTTCAATGAATAGAACTACGGGTTTCATCTTTAAATCTAAATTTTCCACCATTTAAATTAATCATTATTGTATCGATATTGCCTTAATAACTAAGGATGCAAAGCAAAAGAGAGAGAGAGAGTTACAGTGTAAAATGCCAGAAATCCTTGAGCTGCATATTCAAACTGAAATGTAGTTACAACTGCAGGCAGCTTTAATGATAATGTTAATTGTCTTCCCTCCCCCATCTCTCCAGCCTCCCCATCTCTGCTAACATTCAAATCCACTATTTCTTCTGGATTTCATTTGGCAGTCACATCCCACTCAATATGAAGGCGTATAAAAGAGAAAAATCAGTCTGCTAGCATACTATATTGGACCCAATTTCTTACTCATCTCATGGCACCAAGACTTCTTTTATCTGCAGGAGTGCCAACTGATAGAGCAAATGACAGATGAAGCATTCACTTGCAATGGTTTGGCTACAGAATTAGGGATACATTTTTTCCCCATTGTGAAATGCCCTTTGGTACTGGCAAAAAAACTTCAACAAACCAACATTTAAAAAAAAAAAAAAAAGCTTGAAAAATCTACGACATTTTCAAAGGCATCCAAATTAATTAGCATCCAGATCTCACATTCCTTTGTACCATTGCATGAGAGCTCAACATTATTTTTCCTAGATACACAAATTGTGGAAAGCCACCAGTTACTGACTTTTAAAGAGAGAAATGTCCTTACTTTCTGAAAGGCTAGGGTTACTCTTACTACATTTCCTAGTTCAACAACAGGTAGAATGCCATGGGAATTCTAATGCAGTATAGGGAAGACATACAATTTTTTTAAAAGATAGTTGCACTGTATTTCAATCTTCTCCTGTCTTAAACCCTATTAATTTTACTCAAAAGGTTTACCAGGTAACATTTTTAGGATTTTTGAACTTCTCAAAAAGATATTTCTTATTGCTAAATGTCCATGGAAACTTCCATTTTCATTTTTATTGCATTTAATTTAATTATATTGCTAGTTAGTAATTAGTCCTTGTGAATTCTTTAGAAATATTCTTGTACAAAAACACAAATTAGAATCACAAAATAATTTAGATATATACCAATCAAGATCATCAGTTCTTAGCCTCTTGCTTAAAACAATCTTGCAGGTCTAATGTCTCTGAAGTTAGATAAAGGCCTTGTCCAGTTGAATTTTGAATAGGTGCAAGGGTAGAGATTCTAGTTTGTCTCTACTACAGTGTCCGACCACCTTCCTGGGGAAGATCTCTTCCTAGTGTCTAACTGGAAATTCCCTTCCTGCAAAATACATCTATTGCCTGGTCTCTTCTCCACTGGTTAAACTGATCCATCTGTAATGACCCAGATCTGCCCTTCCTGAAAACAGGTGTGACATCTGCCTGCCTCCATTCATCAGAGAGCTCCCACACACGCTAGTCTATTCAGTGACTGAAGAAGTGTGTCTCTGAAACTTGCTGGCTCCCTCAGCTCCCTTTGAAGATTAGTCGGGTTCCATGGATCTGCATGTTAAATTTGCTTTGACTCCTCCACGCTTCATATTAACACAAGTAATACATGTCCCAGTGTTGTTCCCCAGTATTAGGGGCTGACCTGAAAAAAGTCTTTACAGCAAAACAAAGCAGACATCATGTTCCTCATCCTTTTCTTGTCTTCTGTCATAAGTTCTCTGCCCCATTCAGCAATTGGTCTACACTTAGTCTTCTGAAATAATAAGTTCTCAACTGGTTCTTTTGTACCTCCTGACAGCTGAGCTTTGGTTTTATTAATTTTACAACTGAATGCCCGAGAAATATTTTTGGGTAGGTCAACGTTGCTTCCAGTTTCTGTACAATTCCTTTTAGCATTTGGGCTCACACAGAAGTTTCCTATTCAGGCAAGCTAGCTTCCTGTGCTTAACCTTTTGGCACGTTGGAATGGACAATTCTTCTTCTTCTGTTGTTGAAGGTCAACCAGCTCACCTGGCCTCCTTGAAGTCAGTTGCTCATGTGATTCTGCCTACAAGTTTTACTTGACTATTTGACTTCCTCATGTCTCTCAGGATTTTAAACCCCATCTTCTACTCAGTTCTGCCGAGGTTATTTTTAACTATTGCATTCCCAACCAGTTCTTTCTTATTTCTGAATAGCAGCTATGACAAGAAGGTATTAGTCTCCCTGCATCTTTATTGCTTGTGCAAAAAATTTTGCCTGGTGTACCCCAGGAATGTTGTGTGTTTGTGTTCTGAGATTTCACTACTCCAGCAGATATCAGTATGAGTCAAGTTCTCCTTGACAAACACAGTTTTTGTTACAAGCCTTCTTCCGGATTTTTCAAGAAGGGTTTGTCCGTTTCATACCAAATGGTATATCATCCATCCATTGCAGGCCTCTAGTCATGGTGTCACCTTCTGTCATGGCAAAGTGGGCTTGTGAATGTAGTCACAAGTTATGACTATGTCCATAACTTTTTTTTTTGTCATTGAAATGTAGAGCACAAATCCTTGTGCTGTTTGTTTGTTTACATTTGTCACCTTCTCAGAAAAATAGCTTACTCAGATTGCATGCTTGATTGAAATCATCTGTGCCATGGTCTTTAAACCATGTTTAAATATTTGCTATCTGAAATGCAGGTGAAAGCACAGTTTTTCTGTGGTCTGCATGCCCTGAGTTTGTAGTATAATGCAGTCTAAATTTTCTGAGTGCTGATAATTCTCCTGTGACTCTTTAGTTGTCTGCCAAAAGGACCTACGCATAACTAATGTGAGATTAGGAAAAAATACCACGGTGCCTTGGAGGTTGCAATAGGTGCCCCAGGGAGCACAGGGACAATGACAATATAGAAACCAAGACATGACATTGCAGTTGTGTTCTTGCTCCAGCTTAGCCTGTATTGTCAACTGAGGTTCCTGTTCAACAAACTGGACTATGCAGGTAAAGCTTTTGTATTTTATGTATAGCCATACAAGTATGGCTTTATTATGTCTTGAAAAATAATACCCTCTCTTACATCATAACAACATAAGTTGTAAAGACATTGTTTTGATTTACTGAAAATCATTCTTTATCTCTACAGTGAAAGAAAAAGAATTACTTTAGGTTATGTTTCACAAAATGAGAGAAAATGTTTGTTCTGTCTTGAAGGAAAAAAAGGCTTCACGTGGCTACTTTGATGTTCCTATGTACATCAGAAAAACTGAACTTTGAAGAAAACAGCAAATGATAGTTTAATAATTGTGCATTTATTTTCCTCTTATCTATTCTGTCACTGAAAGATTTCACCTAGAATTTGCTAAACATCTTAAAAAATACCTGAGTGATCTAGTGTAGCAAAAAGGCAAAGTTACTCAATTACATCACATAGACCAGCAGTGGTCACTTGCCTGCACTGAAGTGGAAAATTCTGGTTCTTTTTGAGTCAACTCAGCTCTTTGGGAATTGACTTTTCTCTTAAATACTTCAAATAAAATGCTAATTATTTCCTCAGCTTGCTAAAATTAGTGCAATCTGGTTGCTAGCAAAGGAGACAGTAGCTTGGTAGATGATTTAAACAGATTACATGTATGTGAATGATTTCTTTAAAGACAATGGATTTATCACCATTGTGACAGCAGAATATGTCTTTAGGATTTTTTCTGTAATGGGGTTATTTTTTTTAGAAAAATTTCATGACCCAAATTTTCGTAAGTGATTAGAAGGTGCTCAGCTATTACAGACAAAATAGTAATAATTCTTTCTTCCCCTTCTGTGGGGGAAATAGCTCAATTAGCTATTTTTATTTGCTTGCTCATATATATGAGAGAGTAGATACCATTCATGCAGAAGTTAGCTTCACTCAAGACAGCGAGTCTCATGAATTTCATCATCAAGTGTTGTCCCTTTAAAGTGCCTTGAAACAGTTTTCAGTGTCTGGGATTTATGGATTGGTGAGTTGCTGTACAGGTTAATTCCATTTCCAGTTTTATAGATTTAAAAGACTCCCTGAGGGCTTTGTTTGGAAAAGAAATTTCCTTGCATTTCAACCAAGATTTAAAAAACTCTTTTAATCCTTCTCACCTTTATCTGCATGGTTAGTTACCAGAATGAATAGGAACATGCATTATCCAGATGAGCAAAGGAACTCTTTTTCATTGAAGTAGATCAAATGGGGTTAATAGACACAGATAGAAAGGTGTGTTCCATTCATCTAACATCAGTCAAATGAAGCTGGGATCCTGGACGTTTATATGCTGATAAACAACTGCAAAAGTCTGTATGTAAGTTTATAATTAGACTAATTTAATGTTATTACCACAATGCTGTCTTTGACCTAAGTCTTCTATTTACTACCTCTTTTATGACAGTGGTGAGTTATTCCAGGGTGTTTCTGATTTTGAATTGGAATGCATGTTGATTCAATTGGAAATTCAGGCAAATTTTGGAGTATATAACAAAGGGGTGGTTTAGTTTTCTGAAACCTGAAGAAAAAATGGTGAGAAAACTAGAAGAGAAGCCCCATAGAAGGTGCACAAGAGACATCAGGGGAAATTTCTGACTTGCGGGGGTTAGTCCTTAGAGAGGCTGACCCGCCCTCAGCGGCAGTCCCACGATTGCCGGTATCTGCAGCCCCTCACAACCCGCAATCAGGGGTACCCCAGCCTGGGCAGCCTCAACCGGAGTAATGTAGCAAAGGAAGCAGAGAGAGGACTCTCAGGGTTGAGCGAGAGGTGTTTATTCTCTGACTCAGGTCCCGAGAGAGACCCCGAGCCTGGCAGACAACGGCTTTTAAACTGAAAAGAGGAGGGGTTACAAACTTCCAATGAGCAAACTGGGAGGAGTGGTTTCTTGCATCACAACCAATAGGGAAAACATGGGAGGAGGAATACATCAACTTTAAACCAATCACATCTGCTGCAAAGATGAACCTTCTGGAACTGGGGACGGGGATATAAGTGATGGACATAAGCTCATGTTATATAACTTAAGTGATTGACAGTTCAACTTAACTTGTAAACAAGTATTATGGGATAAGGGTTGTTATGGAAACGGGATTTGGCGGGAAGGGGTGAAGGGAGAAGAAGCCATTTTGTTTAACTGAAAACCATATTTAAACTTTAACCGATTTAACTGAAACATGATAGAACATCGCGGAGCGCACCGCCACACTGACTCCTTTGAAAACTCACATCATTAAAAAAAAAATTAAAAAGTGATTTACCAAACCAATAAGGTAAAAATCAGAGAGAAAATTGAGGCTTAGATTTTGTAAGGATAGCAATGAACTACTCAACTATTCTTGGTCTCATTTCTATAACTGCTTTTCTGGTATACAGTCTGGAACCCTTTAATTCAGCAACATCTGGCAATAAAACTTAGAGATTACCTTTCATGTTTTCATCACTTTCAGTCTCTAAGTCTTTGAGCATTCTGCTTCCTTGTCTTTCGAAAAATAAATATAAGGCTTTTTGAAAATTTTTCATAAGTTCATGGAATTGGATTTCACTTTTGTGTAACAATACAGATATTTAATCACTGCAAATGAGTTCCAGGTGCTGGAATCTTCACTCCTCAGGCTAAGAATATCTTTCTGGAATAAGTGCACCTCAGTAATTTTTTCCCTATATAAAAATGTTCATTTCATCTCTCATCCCCGATTGATTGATGGTAGCATTTAGCTATTTTTATTTTTTTCATCAAAGATACCTCTCTTCTCCATACAAAGTTATATTATTTGATTACAGAAAAATAAATTGTTTTGTGTTTCTTTAAAATATTGTTTGATATTGCTGACTAATATATGAAGTCTTACAGTTTCAAAGGAGTTGCAGCGATTTGAGAATATTAATCTAGAAAAATTGGAAAGTGAATTAATATCTATTTTTTAATGAGAAAAAAATAACCTTCCTGGAGGTTTCTGGGTAGTATTTGACCCAATAGATTCTATCTCTTAAAATGTAACAGTCCTATAAAATAAAAGTTTTATAATTTTGGAAGCAGTTGGGGGTATCTACATTCTCTAATTTTTTAATTGAACCTTACACTACTGAATAAAAACATTCACCCTTAGAATTATCTGCTATATGTTCCATCCATTTTGTTCCAGAATCAGCTGCAGATTACTAATTTTCTCAAGCAGATTTTCAAGAAATATATCGATTTGTTTGTTTCTTATATGACTCACTATTGTTTCTACTTTGAATTTTAGCAGTTTTCCTTGGTCACTGGGTGAGAGCTGAGCCTTGTGTTTCACTCAAGCTGCTGTCTACTGTACACTGCTGTACACTGCATTCTACACAAACACACATTCTAAAAAGGAGCAGTGCTACAAGAGAACTGATGGACTTCTGGCATAGAATAGATCATGGGATTTGATTCTCTTCAATATAAGTGGGTTTTGATTGTTTTTTTTTTTTTGTTGGTTTTTTGTTTGTTTATTTGTTTGTTTGTTTGTTTGTTTTAAATTTCTTGTCTTGATACAAGTTGCATTTTGACCAGCATCTAAAGTCATAGCAAATTAGACAAGCTGCAAGCATTCATTTTTCTTCCTACTCTCTCAGTCAGTGAGAAAAGAAAACATTACATCACTCCTTTGTACAAGCAGATTTCGCTGTGATGTACTTGGCCCTCTACTCAAGGCAGTGAGATCTGAAGTGAGAATGATTCCCTTTTTTTACTTCATTTGTTCCTTTCCCAGCTTTTTGTCACTGGAGTTACAAATCGGATGCTGCTGAGGGAGGGGAGCACTATTTCCCTGGATAACTTAAAAATGCAGTGACAATTTCCCTCTCTGGAATAAATAAATAGTAGTCTTGTCCTCCCTTCCATTTGTTATCAACCAATGAGAATCTGGGAAGGATAGGAAAAGCACCTGTAAAAACAACTTGTGGTTTGCCCTGAGCTTCTGTCAGCTCCAGAGCAAAAATAGGAGTACTTCAGTAGCAAGCACAAGAGAGGCATTACTCAGTTACTGTTTATTCCTTGAGATACACCTGTACTCATTTTCTTGCCAAACCAAGACACTCATGCTCTTCATTTTGGGGGGGGGGGGGCGTATGTGCATATGAGAGTGTTTTTTTTTTTTTTTTTGGTTGTTTGTTTTTTTTTTTTTTTTTTGCGGGGGGAAGAATCATAAAGGCGTCTTTTCTCTCAGTAAATAATTAGTAGTTTGACTGGTCACACCCTGGGCTCGGGGAGAGGACAGGCTCCAGTGGTGGTGGGAGCAGCAGTGTGGCTGTGATAAGACACAGATACGCTCAAACAGGTAGTGTTTACTACCCTGTTTTCTGGCATTCCACAGAATGGGCCTATCTGTTCAAATTACATAACTTTAGGAGCAGCAAATAAATTTGCGTTAGGTTTCTCTGTTGCTTGGTTGGGTTTTTAATACTTCAGTGCTTCAGATATTTTGTCACTCAATCTAATTTAACATCTATTATTGAATTTTCAGTTTCCTAATCTGACCTCCATTCTTTCTCAAACTTTTCCTTCAACACATTTAGCACACAATAAAAACATATTTTCACTCATCTCTGTCTTAATTTAGAACACAGTGTACTTTTGATCTTGATTTTTTCCTTTCCTAGACACAGAAAAATGAGAACATTAAAAAAAAAAAAGGAGAGAACATTTTGTACTCTTCTTTTCTTTCTGGTTGTTGGTGGGTTTGGTTTGGTTTTTGTTTGGTTTTTTGTTTGGATTGTTTTTGGTTTTTGTGTTTGTTTGTTTGTTTTTGTTGGTTGGTTTTTTCTGTTGGTTGATTTTTTTGGTTTTGTTGTTGTCATTGGTTGGGTTTTTTGGCTGGTTTTTTGTTGGTTGGGGTTTATTTTGGTTGGCTTTTAGGTGGGGTTTTTTTGGCTGGTTGGTTTGGGAGTTTTTGTTTGGCTGTTTGGTTTATCTGCCTGTAAACTGGCAGTTTTTGTTCTCATGACTTTGTTATTTGTAAACTTTTTTTCTACTATCTTCTGTATATGCATTTAGGACTGGTGAAAAGTGAAAAACTAAACCAACCTGTGAAAGCAAAGGCTTCTGATAATCCATAAAACAGATACTCATAAGCAACAACAGAAATTCTCATTCTTTTGTGTATCCTTTAAGACTTAATTTTTAGGATATTTTTAAGGTTTTCCCTTGATATCTTGCTTGTGGACATCATGCATAGAAATAATGGCTGCTGTTACTGAGGCAAACTACTGTAGTTGACTTGTATTTATGACAAAATCTTACCTCTGAAAAACCAACTGATCTAAATTCATCTGGTTTAAATTCATTCAGCACTTCAGGAAAAGATCATTGATTATTGGTCCTTTAAAAATTCCCTAGTGTGCTAATTCTCGTAGACAGTTTCCACCTTGACATTTTTTTGCATTCAAGAAACTGTTTTTAATCCAAATACTGTATTGTTGGCAGACTAGATGCTTTGGGGGGTTGGGGTTTTTGAGTTATTTTAACTTTTTAAATTTTTTTCTGGGTTTTACTAGAGAAAGAAATGTCTACATGAGTTTATTGCACTCTAATATATGCAAGGTATTTAATAGTGCAACCTACTGTCTCAGACAAGAAAACAGTGATTGTAACAGAAAGGCAACCAGCAGATTTAATGATGGATAATAAGTTGATGACAACACTGATAACAGAATTTAAGTATTTTACCTTCAAGAGAAATTAGAATGAAATACCAATTAAGCTTGTTTTAGAACCCTTATAATTTTTAATTTGCTTTGCAATCCAACTAAACCTCTCACATTTCTTAATTCTGCATTACCTTATGGTATCCAACTAAATGATTTGTCTACAAATAGGAAATAAAAGCCTTATAATCAGCATTTAATTTTCAATTTGAAGGCATATACCCCTGGTTAAAATAAGTATATGGAGAAAGAATAAAGTAAGAAATTTATGGAGTTACATGTCAACTTTGAATTAAACCATTCAGAAAAGTTACACAGCCTAATGATATTTCTGATACCTCTTTTCAGAGTTTTTTAGTAGATTCTGCTATATTAAAATTTATCCTTTAGAACTTTTATAAGAACACACTGGGTACTTAAACTTCTAAAGCAGGTTTGTACAATGTATGAATGCTCTTTTACAACTCAGCAAGTTTATCACACATGTTTATTTACCCTAAATGTGCCTATTCATTTAATTGGTAGAGACTGACGGACTACCTTACTGTTTTTTCACTTTGCAGTGGCATCAACTGGCTTCCTCCCTGCTTTCTACATCAATGGAATAATGAGTCAAGTTTAATTTTTACTTCCCTTTCTTAGTGACAATGATAACCAAGGAGGACTTTGGGTTCCTGTCTGACTCTGTGGCATTTATATTAGTTTGAGTCAAGTACCCAGCATTTGTGTGCAAAATGCTATGCAGAAATGATCTTCCTACTGAAAACTTCAGATTCCTTAGGTTTCAGACTTTAAATATAGATTCTCTAAATTTAGGGTGAGATTTGTCATCTTGCTGAGAACAATTACCATTCTAAGACTATAGCTGCTACTTTGTAGATCAGAAGGAAGAAAGGTCTGTCAAACTATAACTTTTCTATTTAATGTGGTTAAGTCCTAATTATCCTGAATACCTAGAGTTAAATATTTCATGGAGTCACTGGAAAGATAAACATTTTTACCTTGGGATGAGTTGGATCTAGTTGGTTCCTTGTTTCAAAACAAGCATGAAGTAGGGCATTTCACAGTGTCCAGGCTCAATATTGTCTTCCATGCATCAAGATAACCTCTTCAATTAAATTTGTGGACTGCACAGATACAACTCTCATACTCCTCGTGTGTATGTCACACAGTACTAAGATCTTTTGTGGTCTGCTTTACTTCAGAAACTCTACCAGCCCAACTAATATTTCTGAGAACAGAAGTTTAGAATGTGGTTGTATCTGTTACTGATCTCCTTAGACAGGGTGAGAACATGTTCTTGGACAGCACAGGGGACTTTCCTACCTGCTGCAGTGGGTCACCTCATGTTAAGGAAAATACAACAGCACTGATGTGGTTGAGGGTGCAAGTTCCCTGGACATACGCACAGGTCTGTGTGTGTCTCAGCACAGTAAGCACGCTTTTCACACCATTCAGTTCCACTTCTTATATCAGCACATCTGTTCCAAGTGTTGGTTAAATATAATTAATAGAGCAGCCAAGGAGGCTGTTCCTTAAAGCAGAATATCTCTTGTGTTGTTTGTCTGTGGAGATACTTGGAGAAGAGCTTGTGTTGCTAGCAATACAGGGAAAGAGAAATTTCTCTTCAAAAAGGAAAATATGTTTTCCTGAGGTTTCTCTTGCAGTACATTTTACTACAGGTAGATGCCAATGAAAATTCCAGGCAGTAGATTTCTAGGTGAATTGTGATATTTTCAACAAAGTTATTTACATAGCAAAACTATTTATTAAAAATAAGTTGTTCTGATTGTAAAAGTGACACATAAATACCACTCCTATTCCTACAGTACAAGAAAACAGTGGACCCAGAAACTTATATAACAGAGTTTGCCTTAAAGTTTTTGACACCATTTGGCAAATTTCATTCCCAGAATAGTTATTGGTACTAGTAGTTATTGGTACTATGGTTCAAGTTGTTGGTCTTGGGTACAAACTGACCACTAATAGCTGACTACTAATGTAAAGCACCATGTTACTATTGTCAGAGAAGACATAAAAATGTAATAAAATTTTAAAATTTTAAAGTGATCAAAACCCCCATCAAATCCATGGATAAAATAAAATTATGTTATCTTGCTAGAATAAAAATAAAATTTAAAAATATCTTATTTGCTCCTTGATATTTTCTTAAGTACTTGTCCTCAGTGACTTGGGACTGTCTCAGATCTAGCCTCTGTATAATGAGCTAAAAAATTAGTTTGAAAGTAAATGAGTAAAAGAAATTTGGCACTTATTTTATGTGATATGTATAATTTTTGATGAAATTGCTGAGCTAAAACTAAACTAAATACCTCTAAGTGTATAATCCATTTTAGAAGTATTGGTTTCACCTAATATTTCTGATGTCTATGCATCTAAACATTTAAATAAGTTCTATATTAAGTTTACACTTAAAAAAAGAATACCTACCTTAAAAAAAAGAATACAGGAACTACAGGTGTGTGTCTACAACAGTTTTTTATGTTGTCAATATTTTTGTGAGTTTGGGCCCCATTCAGCAGTGGGATGCCTGTACAGGACTGGAGAATGTGGGCAACAGAGCTTACCTAGTAGCAATCAGAAGACATCACTTAAACCCAAACTTTTAACTTATTTGCTATCAGACTGAGACATAAACTCCAATTTAATGAAACCTGCATATATTTTGGTTATTGTCACCTAATGGTCAGCATTTGATGCCTCAAAATAGAGGTAGAAATTACCCAAACCCCAGAAATACCTGCTGTATGAAACTTCTTTTTCATGAAGGCCTGTGGGTTTTTTTCTGCTTTACCTTGTAAACCTTGCCACTTGTATGTGCACTACTTGTGTAAGATTTATTTTGTCAAGTTAGAAATTTAGCAACAAGCTGGCATGATTTCTTTTTTATTTAGTGTGGTTTTTTTCTGTTCAGAGATAAATATTTTCTCCTTGAACTTCCTTTCTTCACTGCGGTACTGAAGAGGAATTCAGGTACCTTTTTGTTCATATGAGTTTTTGCCTGTACTGTTATTTTGTCTGTATTTCATGATCTTTGAGCTTTCAACCTTTACCCTGTTGCAAATCAAGTTTCCAATAGTAGAAGCAGCTCCTGAAGCAGCCACTTTGGCCATAGTCAACCTACCTGGGCTTCCTGAGGATGTTCACCCTGTGGTTTCACAGATTCTGAAACAGGAAGCAATTTAGCGAATTCTATTCACTGGAAGGGTCAAATGCCCTCTGCTTAGAAAAAGACAACTGACCTAACAAGCATTACCAAGTGGAAATACTTCTTCTCTTTGCTCCTCAGTTACTTTATTGTCTTTCTTACATTGTTAAACACATCATCTTGTTTCTGCTGGTACTTTACATTTTTCACAGCACTACTCCATTCAATGGATATATGAACACAGTTGAAATTTTTATTTAATATCTATAAAGAATTTATACTTAAATATGGACAGATCTGCATAAAGCAGTAATTCTCTCATTCTCTGTACATTGAGGAAAGGAAGCTGTGAAAATTAAGTGTGCAATTCCAATTCACAAGCTCAAGACTCATAATCTTGAAGTTGCTCTTTAAGCTATGTGAATGATGACAAGATACTTAACTCTGAAAATAAGAACAGTTGCTTTAAGAGCTATTTTTTTTTCCTTATTACTGCTGTGGGAATTAATAAAGATCGAGCTTTTTTCCAGGCACACAAAAGATTGAGGGTTTTTTGAGTACATTTTCCCTCTTCTAGATGCAGGAACAGAACTTGCAGAGGTTTGTAGCTATTGCTTCATCACTATACTTTTCAGTGAATAAATACTGCTCATCGATAAAACCTCAGGCAGACGGTCAATAATGGTTGAATATTAGGTAAGACTACAATGAATGTCTGGATAAATTTATAGGCTGAAGGAAAAGACAACAGAAAACTCTGAAGGCTAAAGAGAATATTTAAGCATTCTGTAGGAATTGGAGCCAAGTTGCTCACTGGATAGGAGGTATCTTCTTACCCCTTTGGGAAATCTAAGAGTTATATGGGATTTTATTATTAGAAATGCTAAAGAACAGTTATGTCAGCAGCATTATCTTGTCCTAAAGATTCTTGCCGAGTTCCATATATAATTTTATTTAGTTGCATTGAAAAGCAAAATAGATGTTTGTTTGCTAGACCTTCAAAATCAGTTATACCTTGCACCAGAGGAACTTTCTTTAAAACTTCAAAGTCTTACACAGGGTACCATAGAGCTAGATCCATGTGCCAAGCCATGCTTTAATAGATTATGAACCTGGTAAACATGAAAGTAGAGTAATAGCAAAAGTCATCCTCTGAGGTGATTTCAAATCACATAGAGCCCCTTTTTTCTATTTCTGTGGTTTGAATTCAAATTTTTTTTCTTTACTTTTAGTACTGGACATACTTTTTTTTTTTTTTGGTGACACTTAACAGGCATATTATCTATTTCTTTGTAGACTTTAGTTAGACAACTAAAGAAAAAGGAATCTGAACTTAACATGTTTGAAAATCTAGGCAAGAAAGAGAAAACCTAATTTGTCCCCCTGTGTTATAAGGTCACACTTGAGAGCTTTTTTATCACACTGGATTTTTCTCCCTCTCCTTATGGGTTCACAGCCATTTAATTTGCCTGCCAAGACTCTTGGAGAATCTTTATTTATCCTCTGTCTGCAATAGGTACCAAATGTAACATTGCTAGAGCTCATGTATATTTTTCCTGGAAAGTTAGAAGCATAACAAATCTACTGCAGAACTGTCTTTCAGTCCATCTCTGAAATGTTTTCAGAAACTTCTCATTGCTCACCTGTTTTGACTTCCTTCCCAGCCAGTTCTGGACAGTAGAATATGAATTACTGTTGTTTTGTGCCTAAACAGCCTCCTTGACTGCTGAACTTTACAGTTCCATCAGGAAGGTGTGAACAACTTGTGTAAGAGTGTTTTCAAGTGTAGAAAGGTCCTGGAGGCTGCTTGTACACCAGTGCTAAGATAAAACTTTAATTTAGATTCTGTAAAATCTGTAACTCAAACCCATGTTGTAGCTGTCTTTACAATTACTTAGTTTATTAAAAATTATCATGATACTTGACTCAAAGGCACAGGATCCCTAAGATACATAATTCATGGGAATAGTAGGAAAAAGCATGTAAACTCAATTTTTTTTTAGTGAGAAAGGAGTATATTAACTCTGAACATTCCCTGAACCTATATAATTAAAATACCCAAATATCATTTAGTCATTAACTCTTGATGTCTTCATAGATACGTAGAAATGGAGTCCTATTCATTACCATTTTCTGCTTACATAATACTCAGGGGCCTTAAGGGGTCTTTTGGCAGCAGGAAAGCCTACAGAGAAAGGTAATTTAGACAGAAGATAACTGCTGTGTTCAAAGGAAAGTATTTTCAACATTTGGAAAGGTCCATTGAAGAATATGATAAAGTGGCTTTTATTTGTTTTGCAGATCATTATCAGTGATTATCAGTAAGGTTTTTCTGTGCATCTTTTTAACTTGGGCCTAGAGGCTGTTCAGTGAAAGATATTCATGTTCATTTCCTTGAATATGAGGGATTATTCTTCAAAGATAGAAGTAGAGTTATCTGCCCAAAAGACTAGTTTAGGAAATGTAGAAATGGCCATGTTCCAGTACATAAAAGGCAGAGCCAAGGTGGAGCTGGAGCTGAACTTAGCAAGGGATGCAAAGAATAACAAGAAGTGCTTCTATGGGTATGTCAGCCAGGAAAGAAAGGCTAAAGAAAGCAGAACCCCTCTGATGAGCAAGGCTGGCAGACTAGTAACAAATGAGGAGAAGGCTGAGATGCTCAGTAGCATTTTTGTCTCAGTCTTCTATGTCAGTCTCTCTTTCCACACCTCTCTAGTGGATGGATTGCAAGATGAGGACTGGGGGAAAAATGAAGAGGGGCCTTGAAAAACTTGGTAGGGGAGTCCAGGGTAACCACATGAAATTCAACAAAGCCAAGAGTAAGGGCCAATCCCCATTATCAGCACAGTGTGGGGGATGAATGGATGAGGAGCAGTCCTGCCAAGAAGGTCTTGGGGATGCTGGTGGATGAGAGGCTGGCCATGAACTGGCAGTGTGTGCTCACAGCCCAGAGAGCCAAATGTGTCTGGACTGCATCAAAAGCAGTGTGGGCAGCAGAGTGAGGAAAGGC
Organism: Zosterops lateralis; assembly: GCF_965231275.1. Taxonomy (NCBI): domain Eukaryota; kingdom Metazoa; phylum Chordata; class Aves; order Passeriformes; family Zosteropidae; genus Zosterops; species Zosterops lateralis. The sequence goes on along the minus strand of NC_139762.1, from coordinate 29,574,092 downwards.
ATTCTACCCCTCTACTTCACTCTCATGACAACCCAGCTGGAGAGCTGTGTCCAGCTCAGGGGTCCTCAGCACAGGAAGGACATTGACCTGTTGGAACAGGCCCAGAAGAGTGCCACAAACCTTATTAGAAGGATGAAGAACTTCTCTAAAGCAGAGAGGATTGGACTGTTCAGCCTGGACAAGAGAAGGTTCAAAGAGAGACCTTATTGCAGCCTTTCAGTATACTTGAAGAATGCCTAGAAGATAGCAGTTGAGGGATTTTTTTTGCAAGAGCATATAGTAATAGGACATGGAATAATGGCTTCAAATTATTTAGGGTAGGTTTAGATTCGATACTTAGAAGAAATTCTTTACTATGAGAGTGAGGAGGCACCAGAAGAGGTTGATGAGAAAAATTGTGGAAGCATTCAAGGCTGGGTGGGATAGAGATTCAAGCAATCTGGTCTACAGGAAGGTGTCCCTTGGAACAAGATTATCTTTTAAATCTCTTCCAAATCACACCACTCAGTGATTCTATCATAAAAATAATTACCTTGCTAGAGGTATCATTTCAGAGTCTGTCCACAAGATGATTATGTTTGCTTGACAAAAGGAGTTCTTTGGTTTATCATTTATCTTTCTCTCCCTTTTCTCCCTTCCCCCCACTTTGTGTTGTTGAAAGGTAGCAATATATTACACAATTTTCTGGTATAATGATGGTATTCTGAATCAATAAATGAATCCTCATGTTCCACAAAGGTACTGAGCAATTTTATTTCATAATAGGATGCAGAAAGTGACCATACTTTGCATTTCCTGCCCTTACGGTGGTTTTTGGCTTTCAACGTCTCCATCAATATAAAGAAAGTAAGAGTCAAGGGAGATACAAGAAGCAGTGAAGAGACATGAAAACTAACGATAAGGTAGGAAGCAGACAGATCTATACCAAAGTTCAGGTTACAGTCATACCTCTGTCTCCATGTATGTTATCACACCACCCCCAAATTCTGCATATTGAAGAAGCTATTAACATCTGAGAGACAGGTACTCTATCTGAAGAAAAAATATCCATTGGGCTCTGCATTACCACATTGCTTTTAATTAACTAGCAAAACACCCTGAAGTAAAATTGAATTAAAGGTCTCACTTAAGCTAAGGAAGGTGAAGAGTTTCAGACTTAATTTGCCTAACCATATTTCATTATTTCAAGGGTACCGTGAAATTCTTACATAAAATCGGTTATGGCCATCTTGGTCTTTGATATTGTAAAATTCTTGAATGTGTCTGTGCTTTGAGCAGAAATTCTTTTCTTTTGGACTAAGTAAATTGACATAATTTGCAAAAATTTTGCACAGCAACTCCATGTTGGCTGAGACAAGTTATATACAATATCCTGGGAGCAGCAAACAGACTGTGTTTCGCTCTCTAATTGGATGGTTGAGATAAATTGTGAAGTCCTTACTCTTCCTTTACTCTTGGAAAATCCTAACAAAGATGTAGGAAACTGTTTGGGAGTGCAGAAGGATGTTTTTACTTACCTTTTGTCTTCATGTAATTTTTTTTTGTGTGTGTAGTACATATCACAATCACTTAGTTTCCACTACAGAAGAAAAACACTGCCTCTTTTTGGAATAAAGTCAGCTATTCCACCAGCTATTTGTTCATAACTGACAGAATACATTGAAAAAACAGAGTTTCCGTACTGAACTTCTCCATTTCTGTTGTTTAGATAGACTGTTACCAGGCTATATAAATATGCCAGATAGTCACATTTTAAACATGTCTAAAATGTTGCCTCTTTTCTTTCTTTTATAGTAGTCAAATGACATGTAAACTTTTTCATTGATATCATAGTGGTTGAGAAGTCAAAGGAAGTGTAGTAGATAGGAATATTTACAATATGAATTCAAGCTGTATTTTTTCAAATTAGATCACAAATGCAATAACCTCTGATTCCTTTCCATTATAACATCTCAAATATTGTCTTCTAAAAAAAAGCGTTTAGAACATACCTCATATCTATGTACTACTTTATTTTAAATACCATACGCAACTAATGCTGATCTTCATTTGAACGTTGGGAGCTATAAATATTTACATGTGGAAAAAAAGCTACTGTCATTACACCTGATATTGAACTTCCATTTCTGCAGCTGGGAGACGGTGCCTGCACAAATGATAAGGGAATATGGTGAAAGTTGTAAAATTGTTAGGTAAGTTGACATTTGCCTTCATGGAAGAGCTTATGCTTATGTAACTATGGTGTGCTTTCATTATTATTCTCAAAACCTGAGTGCAGAATATTAATCTTAATATTGGAGTTAGTACTATTTTATATTTCTGTTGGCAGTATCTACCCTCATGTTCTATCCAGTTGTCTTTAATCTGTGGGCTAGAGGATGAGTTGTATGTAAAGATGGAAGATTTTAGGTAGTCTATTGTAGAAAACAGAAAACTCTGAAGGAATGTTAAGGCTTCTATACATAAAAACTTAATGCCCAAAGAGAGAGGTCTCTGGATAGGGCAAGGAGTAATGTGATTAGTTTGACCATCAAGAACAACAATCTTGCTATAAGGCACAGTTAAGCAGTGGAGTAGTTTGCCTAGGGAGACTGGATTCTCTGTCGCTGGAGGTTATTAGAAACTAGTTAGACAAATGTGTTAGGTGTGGGGTTTGTGCCACTTGTTACTAAGAACACAGGATGGACTAGACAACTTCTTGAGGTGTGTTCCAGCCCTATTTTTCAGTTTCTCCTGTAAAGGTTCCAGGACAGACTACATGAAAATCATTACTAAAAATCTATTAAAACAATTACAATCACTTTACCCAGCAAACCATCGCTTTTAATTTTTTTCAGAGATGGTTTGGTTTATTTAGGCCTGATAGGTTTTATTAAATTGATCCTTGTCATTTATCATTCACCATCTGGTTTCTTCTAAGTGTTTATATATTGATTCCTTTGTTACTTAAATCTGACCGGGTAAGAAAAGGAAGCAGCCGTCCTCTGTTCAGACAAAACAAGAAAAGTTAACCAACACCTGTAGCATGGCCCCTGAAGTTCCTACCACATTTTTATGTTCAAAAATCTACACAGCATTTTCAGTAGTCTAGTCAGTGCTGCTTTGCTGTCCTGAGTAATCCCTCAAGTCTCACCCTACAGCACCCTTGTGCCATGCAGTTGGCATTAGATACCCTTGACACGATTTACATAACCTCCACCACCCCCGAGAGGAAGTGTTTTCTTCAAGCTGCACTTGAGGCCCTTACAATATCACAAGTTTTAGTCCTTCTCACATGGACATATGTCACACAGACATTTGTTCTCTCTAGCTTTAATATGAATGTCTTGAACCTAGAAGTATTATATTGTAGAGTAACCCTATGAAAATTGGAAGGGGGGAAAAAGACAAGAACAGTTTTTCTCAGCTAGCTACAAGGACTTGAAAATAGAAGAAAAAAAATTCTCAACTGAAATCTGCTTTAAATTTCATTCATGTGAAAAACATTTCTTAAGAATCTTTCATTCCATCAACTTTTTATACATGAAGGCTATGCTAAGCATTTTACACAAAAAATAGTCAAAGCAATTTCTGTTCAGAGAAAGGAAACATTAATTTAAAAGACAATAGAACAAAAACTTACAAGAATTTGATGATATTTTATTTTGGCATTCTTTATTATTCTTGTGTCTTACGATTTGAGTATCCATTCTCTAAGATTGACATTTTCAGTCCTGAAACATAGAGTTATATGTTTCTCCAACTAGAAAAATCAGTTGTGTATTAAGTTTTTGCCTGAGCTAGGCATTTCTTGCATCATATGTTTACAGTAGGAGTATATAATTAAACTAATAATATATGCATTAGCAATAAAATTTCAGTAGTTAAGATTTTATTTTTTGCAAGGTGGAGGAACTTTCTGATGGCAATAAGAGCTTCTACAGTAATGCACCTGAAAACTGAATCCATCCTGTTACAGCTCCTGTAAAGAATCAAAGAAATTCTTGTGGATTTGTCATTTACAACTAGCAAGTCTTATTTCCTTAAACAGGTATTTTACAGGTGTTTGTTCTAATACAACATAACCTTCCAGGAAAACTTGTTCTTCTGAATTGAATTAGTGAATGTTCAATTGTTAACTAATAAAGCAGCTTTGTTTTAAAAACTACTGTGGCATATTTCTTACCATTAATTACTATTATCTATACAAAAGTCAACTCCATTCCATTTACATTCCAAAATATTGCCTATTTTCTGAAGGCTTTCCTTTGGAATAAGTGATGTAAAGCAGGAAAACAGAACATTGAGGGCAGAGACATTAAAATTTGCAGTGAAGTGTATTGACATGGAATAAGGTGTAGTGATATTAGTTTGCAAGGAGACACACCTGGGATAAGAACATACAGGTCTACACCATCTATGCTTTTTTCATGATACCACATTATTGTTGCAACGGAACTCAATTCACTTTCCTCTGCACGTCCTCAACAATTTACTATGGACATGTCCAGTGAAACAGAGTGTTTGAAGCCAGTTTGAGGGAATGCTTCTTGAAATGATCAAACCCTTTTGGTGCCTCAGGTCCTAAGATTAGCTGAAAGCTTCTCAAAGTTGCCTGGAATCCCTTAATTTTAGCCCTGTTCTTCAGGGAAACAGTAGTAAATTGAATTCTTAAAAATGCCTCTGTCACAGTGCGCATTCTCACACTGAAAGAGTAAGAGGCTTCTTTTGTGACTGAATTGTTAAGAATTAATGGAAGCATGTTTATGATATGACATAGGCCAAGATAGTTGAATATTCAAAACTGTACCGTATGAGACTTAAATAGGTAACCCTTTATGCCAAATTGCTAACCTACTATTAACGTTAAATATTTCCAAGGAAAAATAGCTTCCATTCCAACTAAGTTTAAAACAAGCAGCTCCCCACCTTCACCTACACAATACTACAAATTTAAAATTCACTTACGGAGGCAAGTTCTACTCTAATTATATCACATCATTTTATGTGTGATATTAGGGTAAGTATTCCTTAGAAAAGATGTAGTGGAAGGGTGTAAAAAACTGGGATTTAATGTGATTAAACCTTTCTGAAACTAACAGAAATGTTTCCACCCAGTTCATACAGACTTACATAGAGATATAAGGGACAGAGCAAAACAAGCTTACTTTACATCAGTGTAGGTAGATTTGTTGCCAAAGTTGAAAAATCGTGAATTCCTACTTCTCTGCTCTGTTTGTCTAGAGGAAGTCAATAGAATAGGCATAATCTCTTTCTTTTTTTTTAAGTTACCTGTCAATTTAGGTATAGGTGAATGTGTTGAATTGAACGAATAGAGCAGTTGAACAGTGACTGCAACAAAGCTTAATTTTTGTCCATCAGCTATGTTTTTCTGCCAAAGTAGCAACATACAACCAGTTCAGTAAACCTTCTTAAGGCTAAAACAAATTACAGTAGTCTGAAGTGCACCATCTTTCATGTATTTGAAGACTCTTGTTTTCTCCAGTGCACTGAATTGTACCATTTTTTGAGCACTGTAGCCCCTTATAGAGAATTAGAATTAATATAGTTGGAGATTACATTGTTTCCACAAACAATATATCAATTTTTTCCACTTGTCTGTGTATTTAGTGGCTACAATGAAATTTTAATTATCCAACAATGGACACTATTTTCGTATGCAATATCTATACGTGGAAGTAAACTATTTGCTTCATGTGCATTATTATGCAATTATTTTTGAGATGAAGAGATGTTTTAATGCTGAAGGTGAGAGGAGTTACACTTTCTCAAGTATTACACAATGACCTTTTTTCAAAGTCCTCTTAAGTCATCACTAGAGAGTTGATGATGCTCTTACAAAACACTCAATTATTGATTTTTAAGCACTTTTAAGATTCTTGAGATGAAGCTTATATGCTTGTACAGTTTAGAAGATGCACCACAACTTACTCTTTGAAAAAGATGCCAGATATTTATGGTTGTGTTTCACACATGAACTCCCAAGGAAGTACTCTTCTAGTTGAAGTGCAGTCAAATCAAAAGAATAGAAAAAAAGTGAAAAGGTTTAGCAATAATTGACAGTATCTAGAAACATCAGTATTTTAAACCTGATAGACATAACAACATGAAGTAGAAATGGTACTTTTCCTTTCACATAGTTTATTTCTTAAAATATTTCTCAAAATCCTTAGAAATTTTGGTGGAAAATTCCTTTAAATCATCCATGGAGAGAAATGTCAAAGCAGAAAATAGTGTTTAGCCTGTTAAATACTGTGAAATACTGTGAAATACTGTGAAATACTTTTGTTGTTGTTGTTGTTTTATTGGGGTGGGTTTTTTTAGGGAATTCTTCTCTTTTTTTACATTAGGGAAATTAGTATACAGCACTGCTACTGTATAATGAGGTTTTTATGTGGAAGTGTCTGTGAAGTGGTGACATTTTTACATGCTTGAACAGATGTGGATTAAATTTCCCAAACAGAGAACACAGTCTCATTCATATAAATTGATAATACAGTTTTCTTTCAAATTGTAGACATTTATCATGAGATTTATATTTGTCTTTAGACTTCAGGATATGGTGATAATGCATAGCCCCTATTGATTTCAATATGGGTTGGGAATTAGTTGTCCATCTTTAGGCATTTTTGTATCTGTCAAAATCATAGTTTTAATTCTGAATATGTTTTTTTCCCTTCAAAAACATAGGGATTAAATCAATTTTAATGAGTTGTATGAATGCATGCTCTAAATAAAACATTTATTTTTCACAAGTACATATCTAAATAAATTTCTCAAATAATTTTCAAATACCTCTGAGCTTCATTTTTAGACTAAAATTCAGAGACTATAGGCAGATAAACTTATATTCAGTTGTGTGTTTTTTGATGAAATTTCAAAAATCCATAATTTATATACCAACATATGAGGTGTAAGTACTTGTACTTACAATTTTCAATTACTGTTTGTAATAGTTTTCAGAAATGTTTTAATTATTTTCTATTTTTTTGTTAACAATCTGGTCCCTAAAATAATTTTAAATAGAGTTAGCTGTAATTTTTGATCACAGAAAGTATAATCCAGTTTCGTTAGAATTGCTTTGACAGGACTGAAGTGGAATCATTTACTCAGGATTTTTTTCTTTTATGAATAATGAGAATTTTAAAATTATGACAATTGTTCTGCAGATTACTAAAAACACTATTAGTGGACGAAATTTAGCATTGTTATTATTATTATTAAATATGCTACTTCTCTTACAAAATTTTTGAAGTCACAGTTGTCAGTTTTCATAAATGAATTATTCTAAGGTTTTGTAAATATCTTCATACATAATGATTTTCACATTGCATCTTTTAGGCAGAGGATGGGTTGCACAATATATCCAGGTGAATAACAAGGATTGATTGATTGAATAGCAATGTGATTTCACATGTACAGACAGAATAATCCATTTCATGTCCATATGTCTAAAAACCTGGATGTTTCTTCAGAGATTTCAGAGGAAATACCAGACATATGTGTGATTTCATGGCTGAGAAGTTTCCCTCACAAGCTCTTATCTGTCTTGTTTCTCTGTAGCCTCTATGTTACAGTCTATTAACAGCCGTGTAGTTTGAAAAAGGGGCATTCGTGTGCTTTGGCATGACAGCTGGATACTGGGCAGGGAAACTTTCCAGATGAAAGAAAAGATTGTCCTTTCCCATAAGCAAATCATCAGGTGTAACTATAACAATAAGGTTGGCAAAGCCTTCTGGGGTTCAGCATAAAGTAGCTGAGGTTCTCATTTAAGTAATATTGCTTATTCCAGACATACTCATGTTTAAAAATGTAAAGATTTTCATTTTCAAAGAGGAGAAATGAAAAGCACTCACTTCAATGAAAAGTTGCAGGAAGTTAGCCTTAAGATATTGGCAAAATTGGAATGACATTGTGCAGATAAATAACAGACTGTTTTGTCAGATTCCATTTTACAGCTGTCTGTGCTGTAAAAAAATTGTTGTACTGCTTAAGAATATTACTTTTTTTAAAAAAAAATAGAACATGCTGAAACCTTTCCCCAGGTTTTTACATTGAAAAAAACAAAACCCAAACCACCCAACACAACCCTGGCACACCGCATGTCTGTGTGGTGCTACCAAGGGTTGATCTCTGCTCCTAGGGCTGAACGTGGCTGTGATATTGAAGGGCAGAGGGAAGGATTCTATGTAGCACCCTAATTGTTATCATATCATTCAACAGACAGTGTGTAATTCTGAATAGTATTACTGGGCAAGGGTGACATGCTTATAATCCTCCTACTTTTATGTCATCTTGTCCCGGTAAATCGCTCTCTAATGAGTATTAGAGATCGAAGGCTTAGAAGTCTTGTTGAATCTGTGTGGTGTACTGGTTCACCACCTACAGAAACGGGGAGCTGGCTGAAGTGAAGATTATAACTGAAAGCAGTGGATGCTTGTTAAAATTCTCTATTATGCTCTACTGGCATCTCATAACAGAGAATGGATGGATTAAAAATGTGTGCTGATTACTATACAGCTGGGACTTTTTAACAAAACGGCTGCATACTTGTGGTACACCAAAGAGCTAAACTATGTTCTCAGAAGCACTTAAACTGTGAAGCTATTTAGATTCTTACTTGCAGAGATTAGGTCCCAGCTTCTGTCCCTCAGTGTGCTGGGTTATGTTCCTTGTGTGGATGGTGTTTCTGGGAAGCATGGAAAAGTTCTGGGACTCCGGTTTGATATGGTCAAGAAGAATACAATGCACTCTGCTGTTTTCTGTCTCTTTATTTCTTCACACACATTCTGCTCAACTGCAGTAAAGCAAAATACACCATATTGCATAAAACCCTCACAAATATTTCATTCTCTTTTCACTTTAAGGGTTTTGTTTACTCAAAATACTAGGTAAAGTAGGTGAACAGGAACTCACAGTTAATACAGCTTACCAAGCCAAATTGAGCCCAACTCTAAATGCAGTCATTGCTACCATCCCATCAGTAGTGTGTGCTGTGTGAATTGAGATCTAACAAAATTCATTTGACTTAAAACACAAGATAAAGCTTTTCCTGACATCTCCATCAACATTTTACAAAACTTTTCACTGATATTCTGAAGTCTTATATGAAAGTCTTACACAAAATTTCAGGCTGTAAAAATGTAAATTTCCTGTTATTTTGCCTATGCCCATTTCTTCTGTTTATCTAGAGTTCATATGATGATTTTATTTTTTACTGCACATGCTTATTGTTTTGCCCACCTCTCCAGGGGGACAAAAACTAACTCCAGTAAATGATATATCCCAGGTGATATTCTACACCTGCCCTTCCCTCTGTTCTTCTTCTTCCCAGTTTCAGTGAACATAAAGATTGTAGATAATGCAAAGGTTTGCCTTCTGTCCTTTGGTACAAAACTAAGTAACACTATGTGCTTTCCTAGTCCCATAAAAAGACCTCTAGACCCCACTAATATCACTTATACCAGAATTACCCCGAACAGCACTTTAGTTATCATACCAGACAATAATCCTGAGCTCATTCTATGTAATTGTTATCCCTATGGAAATTTTAATCAGAACAAGAAAAATAATATGACTTAGGCTAGTTAGACTAGTATCAATAAATAAAATAAAAATGGGAACTTTTGTATCAATTTTGTATTGATAAAGTAAATTTTGATTTAGAGGTAGTGAAATGTGGTCTGCTCCAAGAGTGACTCACAAAATTTGACCTAGACTCTTAGCCTTTTTGTTTTTTCCTTAAATTCTTAATTTTTAAAAAATTTCTTATGTAAAAAAAAAAGAGAACTGAGACCATCCTCCCATGTCATGTTGAAAATCACTCAGCTGATGACTGTTCAGTGAATTGAACAGCTCTTGCCGTTTTCCAGATCTCATCTTCAGGGGTGTTAGATGTGGCTTATTTGATAATTAATACTTATGATAGCTCTCTCTTTTACAATAATGGTTACTATTTCACTATTAAAAACCCTGCTATTAATAACTAGAATGTGACACTATCATCATCAGTGTAAGTAAGCAAGAAAGCTTTTTTTCCTTCTTGTTATTCACTAATTTATCGTAACAGTGATAAATAGGATGGATGTGATTTTGTATTCATGATGAGGTGAGTTATGTTTAGTGCTTCCGTCTAATGTGATGTGTGGTATTTTCACAAGAGTTGCTTCTGGAGACATTGGTACATATAAGAGAGGTCTTCTTAATATGCTCCTGTTATGCTACTATTAAGCATTCAGAACAGCAGATGATATCCATATGGAAAGCAAGTAAAATATAAAAAATGCTATATTCAGACAGAAAAAAAGAAATTGTGTTTAGTGGTCTTGCAAAAGCACCACTATAGTTGGCAAGATTACTTTTCATGTTGACAGTTTTTGCTCAGAAGCCTAAGCCTAAATGCTCATCAGGAGTCAACTGAACTCTTCCCATAGACATGTTCCTCTTGGAAAAGCTGAGGGATGTTTGTCAGCCAGAACTGGCAGCACAGATTTCTCTGCTATATTAAACCTAATATAAACTGCTACTTTTTAAAGACACAGTGTGGGCACTTTTTTGAGTTGCCATTCCAGCATTTTCCTGAAGTGCTCAGTTCCCTACAAGATGATGTGTTTTCATTTGTTGGGGTTTTTTTAAAAGAAAATACCAGAAGTATTTGGTCTCTCTTAGCTCTGTTTAGGGACATGCTCATGCTTTCAGGAGAAAGCTCTGAATTTAAGCTCTGATAAGGGCTTTCTAAATGAGCCTGCAAAATTTGATAGGCTGCACAACCCACTAAGTCATATTTAGCTGACAGCATCACATGCAATAAAAGAACTATTGCAAGAAAGAGCCATAGGATAAATTGGAAGCCCTTAGAAGTTATAGTAATTTATGTCTAACAGTCTTTACTTACTACACTGTTGCAGCAAAGTGGCATGGAAAGACCACTGCAGAACCCAAACTACTTTATGCAGAAACTATTTCTGTATCATCAGGTGCCTTCTGGAGAATCACAAGCCACTAGGAAGCAATCATTAGTTGGTGTATGGTGAAATCACATCAAATCACATCCCTTTGCTAAAGCTATTGAAGTAATTTTACAGATACTGGCTTCTTTTTTTTTTTTTTTTTTTTTTTTTTGGTGACCTGAGCTCTAAAAAAGAAACCTGTGCAGCCTGAAGTTGCTCTTTTCTAGTAAGGATGGCAGCTGAAACAATTAGAGAAGCACTGGTTCAATCATCCTTTGTTGCTGTACTATTTACTACTAGAAATTAGGTCAGCATCCCTGACATTGGTTACCTCTAAGAGGTACACCTTCTATTTTACAAAAATAATTGCTAATTACATTTTCCTTAATTTTTCAAGCTCTCAGTTTCAGTGTTTAGTTTGATCCCTTTCTGCATTTGCTGATGTGGATGCAATATTAAATTCTAGAATATAGAGATGTATTTTATGGACATGTATATTTTTACTATGTGATTCAGCCAAAATACTTGAATATTTTCTCTTTTTACCGTTGTAATTTGTTGTTGGTATTTCTAACTAATTTGACTTTATGTATATAGAAGTAGAATCCTTGTGTATGAGTTACATTATGCAGAGCTGTAACAATTTCCTTATTGCTTAAGCTTTTGACCACTCCAAGACTATTCTATCAAACTAACCAGTATATGTCAGGTACACCCTCTTTCACTATCCTAAGGGTAAAGCTATGAGTGGAATATTTAGGTTTTGAGTGAATTTTAGGTGTGGCTGGGTGCATAGGTGCTTGTTTGTGTATATTACTGCTCCTTTTCAGCTATGTTATCCGAGGAACATGTACCAAACATGGCATGTTTAAGGTCATGGACCTCTCATGGAAGCAAAGGTAATTTTCATCCTATACTTCTAGTTTTGAAATTCGTATTTTGCCACCCAGTTAAGAAACCTTGAGGGTAAAGAATGATGTCCAGCCCAGAGAATAAGGCAATAAAATTATTATATCAACTTAGAAGTCCTCCTTGGAAGGTTTTCCTTTGACTTGTAATAAAGTGCTAGCCCTCAAAAACTTGGTACACTTTTTGTGCAATGAATTGGATTTACATAATTAAATCTAGTAATCAGAATTGGTAAAACATATCGACATTAGACGAAAGCAAGCAAGAAAGTTCCATAATTCAAGTATGTTTTAATATGTATCTTCCTAGTCTGAAGGGGGAAAAAAAATCACAGTGACTCAGGGGACTGTGCTTAGTAAATTTGAGCTTTCCTTTCTAAAATCTGAATAGAAAACATCTTTCTTCCTTAGGCTATCATCAAAAGCATAGAGATGACAATACAAAGATTCAATAGAGTTTGCAACAGGAACATCCTGAATAAAGTACCAGATTGCAGAGATTGTAATCTTAGATTTAAGGAGCCTTGTATTTTTTTGGTTTTTCTGAGGCAAATCTACAATCTGAGGAATTTTATCTCATTCTGAGCTTCTGTTATTATCTTCACTGGATTCTAAGTGAATGAGAAGATTTTTTTTATTTCTTTTTAAATGTAGTCTGGCCCTGCTCACAATGGGATTCCAGAATTTCCTGTTAGAGCATGATTTATCAGGAATTTAATGAATCTCCAGTTCAAACTGTAGTACAGGCCTCTAAATTAAAAAAAAAAAAAAAAAAAAAAAAAGCAGCATAGCACCAAACACTGAAACAGACCTAAACTTAGAATTATAATAAATAAATAAATACCTAAATTAAAATTATAAAAAAAAAGATGAGCCCAAACCAAAATTGGAAAAAGGAATGCCAGTCAAGCCTGTTATGTTCAAAAGCCAAATACAGTTTTTGCATTTTAAATCTTAGGTTAATGGTATAATGTAATTAAATACTCTATGTCCTATCAAACATGAACTGTAGCTTTTATATTGCTGTTTTTCTTAGAGATGTTAATTTCTTGTCCTTCCCTCTTTCTCAAGCTAGATATGATTTTGAAACACAAGCAAATAAATGTCAATTCTTTTGGCCTCTGTTCTGCCATTTCATTGCTGAAATTCTGTCCAGTTGAAAATTTCCATTCAGACTGACTGGCATTTGTTGAACTGGTTGTTGTTGTTGTTGTTGTTGTTGTTATTATTATTGTTTGTAGTAGTAGTATTTTACATTATTTTAACACTTTTGCAAAAGTCATGGACTTTGTGCAACCCTTGCTGTGCCTGTGCATGATATTTTAAAAGCAGCTGCTTCTGTGGATCTTTTTCACAATAGCATGTTTTTTCCTGAAGACACTGACCCCCACAACAAACCCTTCAGTTACTTTTAAGCCTTGGTCTGTGATGTTTCCAAACTCATATGCGGGGTAGATACCACCCAATTTAATACTACACCAACCTAAGAAATGCAGAGACCAAATAAAAAGGTACAGTAAAGAGTAAATAAGATCAGTGGAAGATTTTTCAATATCTCTACCTCTTTTCCTCCTTTAAAACAAAATAGGATGTTGTACAGACTTTGTCTTCAAAATCTCTGCTCTACATTACACTTTTTATGATCAGAATTAATAGGTAGAAAAATATGCACAAGGAAATAGATGGAGCAGAATGGCTTATGAGGGTTTCTTACGTAAGAAGTGTTTTTCAGATTTATAGTTATTTTTTTCAGCCTGCAGTGTGTTAGAAAGGAAGATAAGTCCATAGAATGTCACTATCCTATAAGAATCCTTCTTGCTCTTTGGGATGGTACATGTGTTGTTTTCTTATTAAGACAGCAGATAGTTCTCAGAAGATGTCTTATTTTAGTTATAGAACTGGTTTTTTTTTTTTTAATATGCATTAATGGAAAGTGACTAGAGAATTTATCTTGGTTCTACAGTCTTGAAAAGACTAAATTTGTGTGAACTCATAGCAATATATTTCAGAGAGCAAGAGCTCAGCAGCTTCCTTTAACCCACTTGCTTTTTTACCTTGCTAGCTTCCCTATGGTGAACCTGTAGCTGTAACAGCAGCAGTTGCAGCTGGAATTAGAGCATATTTTCCCATTTGGCCCTTGTCACATATATCAGGGCTTGAATTCCACCTCTTGCTTTCAGTTCCTTTTTTGTTTGATTGATTGATTGAATGTGGGACATTTAAAATATTATTTAGTCTTCAAAATAGGAAAAAAAAATCTTTATGACAAAATGAAATAAGAACCAGTAACTTAATGCCTTATTAAAACATAATACTTTCAAAAATGAAAATCCTAACATTCAAAGATCTCATGTTCTTCCCATCTCCCCTCTTTTTCAAATCCTGAAAACTAATGAATTGCAAAATTGTGGATAATGGTAACCTTGCGCACTCTATGTGGAAGAAGCCTCTAACATGAGAGCTGAGTTTGGTGACCCAAAATAGCTAGGTCAAAGAAGAAATAAAGTCCTGGAATATTACTGAAATCCTCCCAGCATGCAACGTTTGTGCCTATTATTGATCCTTGGTATACTCGCAAGAGCCTAATTTTCCTTTTTTGAAAAACAGATATAATTATTCTTTCCTGTCTTGTGAACAGATTTTGGGAGGTGCAAATACAAGTTTTTAAGCATATTAAATTCCGTGAATGAAAAGATTGCTTCCTGCTTCTAAACGTTCTATGTTTTATAAATTCTAAGGGTTCAAATGATATTTTCTGTGTGGCATTTATTATTTCTGTGAAGACTTGCACAATTTGTCTGGTGGGACTCTGATCTATAGTTCTTGTACATTCTATTACATCTGTACATATAATTTTAGTCTCCATTTTTTGTTTATTTTTCTTCCTACCTTGCATTCCCTCCCAGGGAAGAGTTTACTTATCACATGACTCAACACAGCTGTTTAGTCCTCAACTTAAACCTTGCAAATATTGGCTTTTCCCAGTCACTCTCTACCTACAGTTTTGTTGTATCTGAATGTCATTTTCTCTTTTGGCATCTCTGCCTGCATGTGGCATGTAGTGCTACCAAGGACTAGCTCCTTGTCTGTATTGCTGTCCTCTCACGATTTCCATGCTCTCCTCAACCCCCTTTCATTGATGCACCCCATCTTTGGCTCCTTGCAATACAGTTTAACCTGATTGTGAGATTGGTTGCTCTAGGTAGCTCTCAAATAGCTGTAATAGCCACCAAAGCAGTAATGACAGCCTGCAGTGTCCCACATTTTCTTCTTACTTTTTGCTTTGGATGGGAAAATTTCTCATGGAAAGCTCAAGAACCTCATAGTTGTGTTCTTTCAAACGCTGTTTCAAAACCTCTAATTTAAAATGCATCTGCTAGGCACAGATAGAAGTGATACATAGCTACTATCTATTTTGTTACCTCTGCCTCTCAAGGATACTGGCTTTGGGTGGGAGGGAGAACACATTTTCATTTCTGTTCTGGTGAGCAAACACCTCTGCTCTCTGGGGCAGAGACCACCATCTTTATTCAGCACCTTCACAGGTACAACAAAGCCCTGCTACAAAGGCTAGCATTCTCAGCAACTAAAAATAGAGAACGTATTAAATATGGCAAAAGTGAGAACACAATACATATGATCTCATTATCTTCACAGAAGTTAAGACAGTCTGTTTCTCCTACATTATCTACTCTATAACAAAATACATGTCTTACTGCAAATGGGCACAAAAAATTTAATTATTCACCTGAACACCAATGGCAACACATGCGTGCCTTAGCTTCTTAATAGCAGTCACTTCCTAATTAACTGGAGATGGGAGCAGAGTTTGCCTCTGAAACAACATTTAAAATGTGCTTTTCAACTAATGTCTTGGTTTATTTAGGTCTTTTAATCATCTTTTTTAGGTCTTTGCTACTTAAAAAGCCCTAAGAAATACTATTCTCTGTATTTTAATTTTTTTCTTTCTATTAGTAATCAACACCTTTTCAGTATCTTGTCATTTAATATGCATGGAGCTGTGTTTAGATTTTCGTCCCTTTTCTTTGACTCTTCTGTTGCTTGTCTTGGAATACTCAGGCGTTGTATGTAGATATCTGGGCTTAGGGATGGCACACAGGTGGAAGTAGATGGCTAGGTCCTGGTGGTTATACATGTTTATGATTTCAAATATACATATCTATGATATAATATCAATATAACCATTTTTTGCTAATAGTAATAGTTTTGATTATTGCTGTAACTATAAAAATTCACAAATTGACAACTGTAGAGAGAGGTCATATTTTTTACTAACTCAGTTGATGCAATTGCTAAAAAAAAAGGAAATAGTCTTAAGGCCCTTCTTTGACTCCACAAGCTTGTTTGGTTTTTTGGTCATTATAGCCACTCATTTAATAAATGGCATTGCTTTTTCCTACAGACCCCTTGCTGCTATGTTAATATCTGTGCTCAAGCTCTGAGCATGTCCAATAGTGATCTTGAGTGAGAGTCTGTGATTCTGAAAGGGCATGTTGTGTCATCTTTGTGTCTTCTGGGTTTCAGGAGGGCTTAAAGGATGTCCAAAACCATTTAATGTGCACAGAACAACTTCTAAACGAGAGATTTTCCAGCAAACTCAGTAAACACAATCTTTAAGCATTTCTCTTCCTGTTCCTTGCTTTGTTTGCCTTAGACTATAACTGCATCAAGAGATTTGAGGTTTTCTGCAACCTCTATGAACTACAGTGGGGCAGAAATCTCACATAAAGTATGTGAAGGATTCTGAAGTGTTTGCACAATTCTCTCTTGGTATCCATAGAGGAGGACATGCAAATTAAAGCCATCTGTGAGATTATGTGTAAATTCTTTTACTGGTCTGATATTCAAGTGACTTCTAGGCTACTTCATTATCACTTTATCATAGCTGGCCATTTCATTAATTTAATTGCAAGGAGAGAAACCTGGAAACTCTACTGACCCTGCAAGAACCTATTGCAATTTACATTTACATGTTTCAACTTGGTTTGTTCTTCTAGTGATTCATACATTGCTATATTAGGTCCTGGACTAGTATAATTTTTATTTTATTTTTATTTTCTCAGTTGGTAAGGAAATGAGTATTGTTGTGATGGGATTAAGATGATTTATACAACTCAGTCAAAAAGTCATTTGAGTTGTTCTCTAGTATTTTGCACTAGGGGACTGCCTACTGCTTTGGTTGTGTTGGCACAGAGAGCTGAGAAGTCGTCCTGATTGTGGATTCACAGTTCTAGATGATTCACTCCTGTTGTAATTGTCATTGAAATTAATACATATCAGCAGCATTTTTGTTCCTCAAAGGTTCAGAAGGAACTAGATTAGGACAATCCAAGGAGCTAGATGCAGCCAGCATCTCTACAATCAATAATAATAGACTATTATTGTCAACAGTGTTTCTCAAGTTAAGAACTCAGTGCTCAATATCTCTCTTTATAGGCACGAAACCCCCAGTGAGATAAAAGGGACTGCCTGTGTAGAAATTACTCAGAGGACCACGAGGAGATCCAGAACAATACTGAGGTTACTCTGCTCCAACAACTGGGCCAGTGCTCTAAGTGAGCGGCCAACTCTTCCCCTTTCTAAAGCTTTTCCACTTTGAAGTCTTGGTAATGATGAGGGCTGAAAATACTATTAAACTTAACTTACTTTTCATCTTTCATAGAATCATGGAATGGCTTGGCTTGGACTGGGCCTTAAATGTCATCTAGTTCCAACCTCCCTGCCATAGACAGGGACACTTTCCACCGAGATGAGGTTACTCAGAGTTCCATCCTGGTCTTGGACAGCTCCAGGGATAGGATATCCATCACTTCTCTGCAAAACTTGTTCTAGTGCCTCATCACCCTCATAGTAAGCAATTTCTTCCTAAAGTCTAATCTAAAGCAGCCCTCTTTTGGTTTAAAACTGTCCCACCTTGTCTTGTCACTGTATGGCCTTGTAAAAACTCCCTCTCCATCTCTCTCATACGCTTCTTTACGTACTGGAAGATACTATAAGATCTCTCTCCCTGGAAGCTTCTTTGTCAGGCAGAACAACCCCAAGTCTTTCAGTCTGCCTTCATACAACAAGTTCTCAAATTCTATGATCAACTTAGTGTCCCTCTCCAACAAGTTTACATCTTTTTTATTCTGGGGGCCTTGGAGGTGGATGCAGTATTCCAAGTGAGGTCTCCCAAGAACAGAGTAGAGGGAAAGAATCTCCTTTGATATCCTGGTCACCTTCTTCCTGGAGCCCAGGATATAGCTGGCACTCATTGTCTGGAGCTGTAATTTCTTGCACTCTTTGGGATTTAATTTTAGTTCTCCTGTGTAGCATAATTTTCTAGTGCATAAATGTTTTCTGACAATTGCCCTGCATTGCATTATCGAGTAAATAGACATTGAAATGCAGTTGGTTATGGAGGCCTCTAGGTTTGTAATACTAGGTCTAAATGACAATGACCTATGCAATGTGCTGGTAATTCATATGGTCAAACTGGGATTACTCTGTTGTTTTCTTTCCTTTTTTTTCATTGAAGATACTTGTTTGCATGTACTTTTAATTCCACATCTCAGAGTTTCACATATGAATATAATCACCATTTTTTTTTCTTCCTACTGGTACATTCCTTTTTCCTGATTTAAGGTTTAGTTGTTGATGCTGCATTTGAAGCAAAGGCTTTATAAAAAGCCATAATGTTGGGCAACTATCTGCCCTATTAATTTATCTTCTTTTTTTCTTTTTAATTTTGCTGTTATACACTATTTTGTTATATGACACTAGCATCACGATAAAATAAGCACTGTTAATCTTCTTAAAGAATCAGCATCAAGAGGTTAAAATATGGCCAAGGGTTAATTTACCAGACAGAAATCTCATAAGGTTTTCATGGACTTGCTGTAGTCAGTCACATATGTAGTTGTTATTTTAATGAGTCTTCTATTGACTATGTTTCAAAAGTTGCTGCTCAACAGTTGTTTGGATGGAGGGCATCCTTTTTGTTGTCTGTCAGACCCATCAGTGACATCAAAGTTTACTGGGGAAATGCCTGGAAGGAATGGATACAGCAAAACAATTTCAAAAACTAGTAAGGTTTTTTTAAATTTAGTTTTGAAATGTACTTGCATATTACACTCCAATTTGACTATCCTTTTTCTAAATAATTTTCTTCGGTACAAGCATAATTTTATGAAGATGTCCAAAAGGTTTATTTTTTTCAAAATAAAATATTTTTGAATGTGTTTCTCTGCCTTGTTATCAAGTAAATTAATAATCTTTGTTTTTTATTCTGTTTGGGTATTTTTTAATATTGAATTAGATTTTTTCATACTGGATGATGGTTTATTTCTTGATTTGAAAATATGCCTAAACTCTTTTTATATTTTCCAGAAGAAACCAGTATTTATCAAATTTTCTCTTTACTCTGTCTGAATTTACTTTTATTTTTTACATCACAGCAATTATTTGTAGCTCCATAGTGTGTCAAATTGAACAGAAAATATGCATCTCATTGTCCTCTTTCAAATAAAAGTGTGAAGTATATATTGCCATTAAGAAACAGAAATAATATGTAATTTACAATATATAGTGAACCTTTATAGTGTACTTGAACATGTCTGTTTGTAAAAAAGAACTAGTATCTTATTTCTAAAGCAGTATTATTAGAAAAGTTGATTTTAAAACAATTTCTTATAATAAAATAAATTCAGCACTTTTTTGGGGATATTTTCAATTTGGTAAAAAAACTTTCCTCTTTTCAACTTAAAATGGAAGTGATTTTGAAGTTAGTTTTTCAGTTTCTAAAAGGATTATTTAAAAAGAAAAGATATTTAATAGTGCGGCACTATTAACAGTAATTATGTTTTAACATAGTTGCAAGAATTTTAAACAAACATGTAAAATTTCATAGTAATTATTAAGCCTTCACCAGTTAACATATGAAAGTTATGACTGATGATGATACAAAATTGCAATTCAACACACAGAATGACATCTACAGTATCTTCCTCTTAATAGTTAATGAGGCTTTTCTGAGTACCACTCAGCACAGTGAACAAAGATGAGGATAAAGAGGCCTTCAAAACAGCTTTACTCTTCCTTTCCTCCCTAGCATGTGTAACAGGGCCAGGGAGAGGGAGGAGGGTAGGAAGAGATGTGTGGCATGAAGAGGAACAGCAAGCAATACAATGCCTCTCCTGCCAGGATGTCTTTGTTGCACAGCTTCTCTTGGAGTTACAGCACAGGCTGGACCACAGAGAGCCTGGCTGTTTGCACAGTGTCCACCTCTTACAGCTCAGTAAAGCAGGATGCCAAACCTGTGCCCATGGACGGGGTGGTGGTGGTATGTGCTGGAAGGTGGTGCTGTGCCAGACTTTGTAAGATGCAGATTGTGATGTAGGGAAGTGCAAGGTGGGACCCAGGCATGTGAATTTCATAGGCAATACCTAATATATGACGGCTCTGAGGTGACTCTGGAAACTTCACTTGATGTTGGTTTAATTACTTTGACTGACTGGCACACCAACAATTTTTAGTGCACTGTTTAAAGATAAGAAAATCCGTTACTGATTTTGCTTTAGAAGAATACGTGGTAAAATCTAGTGCTTTGGGAGCTGTTTGATGGGTGGCTCAAGATATCCATCCAGTGGGGCGGGGTGGTCAGCTGGAGACAGTAGTTTCATCAGCTCTGCTGGTCCAGGGGTTAAATTGGCCACTTGCTTCCCAGGGTCATGTGTGTAGCCGCGGCCTTCCCATAAACCCAGCAGCTGCTCCAGTCTCAGTATGGGTATAAATAAGAAAATGATGGCCTCATTAGGGAAGCTGTGAATGCCCCATCCCTGGCAGTGTCCAAGGCCAGGCTGGATGTGGCTTTGAGCAATCTGGTGTAGTGAGAGCTGCCCATGGCGGAGGGTAGAAGTGCCAATTATTTTATCACAAAAGTGGCCTACGGGAACAGCAACTGAGAAAGTTGGTCAAGAGCAGAATAAAATTATTATAGGTTTTCACATTTAGAGTAACATTATTCTCTTGCAATTGCAGGTATGCTGGGATGGGTGTGTGAAAACAGAAGGAGTAACAACACAAAAAATGAGTGGCTGGTGATGGATGTTTTCCCTGAGAGGGCTGTATGGGAAGGAGAGGAGTGGTGGGAACATGGTGCTTCCCTCTTCCTCAGCTGGACTGGACAAGTGAGTATGGATAGTGAGATCAGAAAGGAGGACAATTGAAATGTTATGGCAGAGAGTAATATGCTCCAGAATAAAGTGTAATGAAACAATTATAATTTCTGAAACAAAGTAGTACAAAAGAAGTAACCTGAATATTGTTAAAACCACCGCAGGGAAATTATGCAAAAGCATGTTTCTTTAGTTGCCTTTACACCATTAGCTACAAAGTGAGCCCTCAGAAAGGTCTGAATGAGAAGCTGGACTTTTCTGGCTTTGGGGCTTTCCTTGGTAAAGGCTGAACTACATCAGATCATAGAAGCCTGAAACTTTGTATCTCACAGCAAGACAGCGTCATGAATACCTAAATTTAACACCTGATTGTCGTGATACCTGGAATTTACTGCTCAAAGAGAGGACAAATATAGTTGTTATGAAACCACATAATCTCCTTTGGTGAAGCCTGGCAGTTCAGAAAGGCAAGAGTTTTTGGACCCAGCCTTCCAACAGCCACTCCGTTCAAAGAACAGAAAGCTTGCTTTCTTAGAGAAGTCCTCCGAACTCCTGAACTTGGTAGGTCCTGGCACCACTACACCAGAAATTCCCCTAGATCCCGTGTACGTGCACTGCCAAATTCCGTCCACAAAACCTAGAAATTATGTCATCCTCGTAGAAATATAAAATTGCTTTCTATGATTCAACGGAGAAAAAAAAAAAAAAAAAAAAAAAAAAAAAGAGGAAAAAAACCCACCCCAAAAAGGTCTAGCAAAACACCCAAGCCGAGAGCAGCCATGGGCCCCGGGATGCCCCCACCAGCCCAGCTCGGGACAGCGCGGTGCGAAGCGTCTCTGGGCGCGCTCCTCACCCCCGGGCCGCGGCGCTTTGCGGGGCCGCTCTGCCGCCAGAACGGGCGCGTGTGCCGGGGGGGGGGGGGGGGGAGTGTTTTGCTGTACGGAGTCAGGGAGGCGAAACTTTTTCTTTAATTTTTTTTTTTTTTTTTTTTTTTTTTTTTCGGTGAATGGAAGCAGTTGCCTTGCCCACCCGGGGGGGCGTGGGGGACACGGCGTACCCGCGGCAGGATCCCGGGATAGCGGCGGGCAGCCCAGTGCGGACTCCCGAGGCGCTGCCCCGCCGGCGGCGCGGGAGGGTCGGGACGGCGGCGGGTCCGGGTTCGGGGCCGGTGCGGGGCGGGCGGGCGCGCGGCGATCGGCGATCCGGCGGGGGGCGCGGGGAGCCAATGGGCGGCGGGGATCCGCCGGCGCGGCTCGGGGGCCCCTGGAGGAGGAGGAGAGGAAAAACCACGGGATTGAGCTCTGTCAGTGGCGCTCGCGGCTTCCGAGGGGGAAGTGCCGGGGAATAATTAATGTTTTTATTAAATTTGGAGGGAATTTTTTTTTGCAGCCGATCGCCGCGCGTGGCCTTCAGGTGGGTCTTCCCCCGCAACTTTGCCCGCCGGCCCGCGGGATGGCGGTGGGGCTGCGGGAGCGATCCTGAGGGAGAAGGGGCTGGTGCGCGGGGCGGGGGGGCCCTGTGTGTGTGTGTGTGTGTGCGCGTGTGAGGGGGAGAGCGGTGAGTGCGCGGCCGCCGCCGCGAGGTTGGCCCCGCGTTCGCCATTTCGAGTTGAGCACACGCTCGGGGCCGGGGCCGCCGGCGCGGATGGCCCGCGGGCGGGCGCGGTGTAAATAAACCCTCCCTGCCTCCCGCCGGCCCCGCCGCGGAGGAGAGCTCCTGCTCCGCGCTGTGCTGTGCTGGCGGGAGCGCCTAACCCAGGTGAAGGCAGAGAAGGGAGGGTTGTTTTTATGAATGGGACTCTTTGAGGTTAATTAGGTATGCAAATGCAGGCAGTTCATTCATGCTGCCTTTTTTTTTTTTTTTTTTTTTTTTTTTTTTTAAATCTAAAAGCCATCTTGTATTCCCCTCTAGGCTGATTGGAGTCCAGATCCCGAGGAAATCTCCAGATCAAATGCCCAGTAAATAAAAACACTGAGCTAAGACTCGTGGAAGAGCTGCAGAATGGATGGATTTTATGACCAGCAAGTGCCTTACATGGTCACCAATGTGAGTGATCAGTTCAAAGTTGGTGTTTATAAACTTGACTCCGAGTTATTTCTGTGGGGGAGTTTTACAGACACAGTCTCTGCTTTGTTACGGCTGTAGGGGCGACTCTTCATCTGGGAGCTTTGCTTGCAAGATGAGCCTGTCTTCTTAGTTATTGCAATAAAGCATCGTGTTCTTTTAAAGACAGTTTTGGGATGATTAAAAAATCATGCACATGATTAGCGGATGAGGGAGGCGAGAGCAGCAGCAGCTGCATTCAAAGTTTCTGGCTGTGTTTGCCTGCAACGTTCAAAAGAATGAAGTTGAGGCAAACATTAACCTTTTTTTTCCCTCTCTTTTTTTGTTTTCTTTCGGGACTTTGCAAACAATTTTATAAGTAACACAGGGAAACAAAGCAGTCTATTATAATTTCATATCTGGGTTCTCCTGTGTAGCTTATGCTATGGGGATTTAATGGGCTATTGTGTAGGTTTGTATACTTTAGATGCTAAAAATACGACTGGTATTGTGTTGCTGCTTGAGCACATTATATATGTATTGTACAAATAGATGTCTACATAGATAGACAGAAATGTGTTGCATTTAGACATAGGAATCTTTTCCTATGTTAGGTGGAGGATGTTAGGTGCTCAGCAGTATCTTTTGTTAGAAATTGAAGGCTTGCAAGAAGCCCCTGGTTGAAAATATAAAGAATTTATGCCAACTTTGCATATTCCTGATTAAATAAAAAAAGCCCAAAACAAACCAAACCAAATCTCAAACCTCAGATTTCTAAAGTAACTGATCTTTCCTGTTTATAGAATCCGCGTGGGAGAAACTGTAATGAGAGACCGACAAATGTCAGGAAAAGAAAATTCATTAACAGAGACCTGGCTCATGATTCAGAAGGTGAGGGTTTGTTGTTCCCCCCCCCCCCCTTCTCCCTTTCTTACTAATGCAGAGAGGCTTTTTGAGAGCTCTTTATTTATTTATTTATGTTGGAGATAAATATATCTAGATCAATCTGAATAAACAAGACAAGAAAACTGCATTTACTAATGCAAAACAAACTGGCAAAGGCAATAAATTTATAAAGTTGAAAGTCTTTCCTTGACTTACCCTGTTGCATTTTTTGCACATGTGGCACACGGATGTCACGCACTGAGGCCAAGCCTTTGCAGCGTCTTACACAAGTCATGGCACCTGGCTTTTTCACCATCAGGCCTCTTCAGACTCAGGGCATTCTTCATCCCTCCCATTTTTTAACGTCCTTTTCCCTGGCATGTCTTCAGTGATGGTAGCAGGAGTGAGAGAATGTGGGTATGGAGATTTGATTTTCACCAGCTTTACTGTATAGTTGGGCTTCTGGTGCCTGCTGGCCTGTTTCTCTTGTAAAACACTAGCAGGGTTAAAAATCCAGGGAATTTCAATTAAGGAAACCTAGAGTGGAGAAAGTTTTGGGAGGCCAAAGATTTGTAACTTAGTCCCATCAGTAGCCACTCAGGACTGTAGTTTTAGAACTGTAGGCTGGTAATAGCTGTTAACACTTCTTTAGGTTACAGGGTCTGTATTATGCTATGCCTACAGCCCTGAAAGTACATAAGATGTACAGAAAGATATGTAGAGGCCTATAGCTTACCCCTATATAAATCTTATCAGGGTAAGAACACACTGACACAGTTTTCAAAACCCATACTTACCTGGAAAAGTAGATTGAAAAGCAAGCAACTTTCTGATTTTCAGTTAAATCATTTCCCAATGTGCATGAGAGGTATCAGTCCACAGGATAAATAAATAGCCTCTGTCATTTAAGTATATGTAAATAGTTATCTGTCAGCATTCATAAAAGAGGAAGTCTCTCTCAAAATGCAGTAAATTAAAAATAAACCATTTGTTAGTTCAAATATCCTACTTAGTCTTAGCAAACAGAATTTTCGTAACTGAGTATCTGAGGCTTGCAAGTAGGCTGAATGCTGCTCTGGTTTACACCCATTGTAAGTAACTGATTTCAGTGAATTGCAAAAGATAAGCTGCTGCAAAATTCAGTCCATGAAGAAGATGGTTTTAGCTTTAAAGAAGTACAGTGAGCATAGAGGAAATAGTGGTGATTCTCATGTCATACGACGTAAAACATAAGGGGAAGTACAAAAGATTTCCCATTTCTCTTTGCTATTGCAGCATCTCAGGTCATGGCTTCAGAATTTTTATATGATAGTTATGACCCTACTGTTAAAAATACTCGGTTATTGCTCAGGCAGAACTGTGGAAGTCCAGACAAGCTTTATCTGGGGCAGATATTACAGGGGGAGGCCTGAATTGTATAAGAAGAAACAGCTCACCTGTAAGAAATATTATGATTTTTAACTTTCCTATGTGTTGCTGAATGAGCCTTTTATACAACAGAGCTCTGTTAAGATTCTGGTTATTGTTTCAAGAGCTGAAAATACAGTAAGTGCTTGGGTTTTTATTAATAGGTGTAGAAAAATCAGTAACTGATGCCTCAGAATGCTTGCTTTTTCTGTACATTTTACTGCCAAAACAGAATTAATGGGTATTGTTCTTAAGGAAAAATATATTTTTGAATATATTTTAATCTTGTGAAGAGATTAAAGGTGTGAGTCTTTTATGCATATCTTTATCTTTTTGCAGAACTCTTTCAAGATCTGAGCCAATTACAGGAGACATGGCTTGCAGAAGGTAAGTGAAAAAACTGCTTGTAAAATACAAAAAACAACTCTGGAGGGGAAAAAAAAAGTCCTGAACTTGCTGTCTTAATGTTCAGCCCAATTAATTGAGCTCTAAAAGAGCCACCTCATGTGTCATGCATACATTAGAGCCTCTGATGAGTTTGTCTTTGGGGACTCTGGGGCTGCTCTACCCAGTGTCATCACAAATTACCAGGAGAAATTGCTTCCAGCTCACAATCACATCTGCTTTTGGCAAGAACTAATGCACCAAGACTTCAAGTTCTAAGCCTCTGTTCAGATTTTAATTGCAATTGATCAGGTTTATATTATTGTACCTCGAGAGACTACATACAGCCAGAACTGGGCTTGCTGTTTCCTTTTCAGCAGCACATATAATTATTTGGTGTTCTGGTGGAGTACTTTTCTGATGGCAGAAATTAGTTTCTCTGGGTTCATCGGGACGGGATGCTTCAAGATTTAAGTGCAAGTGTCTTCTTTCCACCTTGTTCACAACACAGAACATTAGGTGTGTATGAAATACTTAACCGGTACTTTTTCTTTATTTCCTTTTTTTTTTTTTTTTTTTTTTTCCAGAAACCTTTCAATATTTTGCATGTTATTTTTGTCTTTGCATTTGTAGTTGTGAGATTCTGTGCCGGGTGATTAGAAAACTAACATCGGTCTGTTTTAGGCATGCATGTTCTTTTAAGTATTTCAGATAATCTTGCAGAGCACATTCTAATGAAGAGACAAGGGTTAAGAACAATAATGTACAAGTCTGAATTTTGAGTAGTTGTTGAGAGATTCATTTAACAGCAACAAAAATGTGCTGCTGCATTAGGAGAACTTTAACAAGTTGCAAGGTACCTTTTTTCTGTATTTGTTTTCAGCAACATTTTCTGATTTTTTTTTTTTTCCTTTGTTACTTGCAATACTGTCTATTTGAAGCATAAAGATTTTTGTGCCTTATCTATTCTTAATATTTCTGGTCAATTTTTTATGTAAACTTCTGCATCTGAAATAGACATAAATTTGATGCAAGTTAAAATAATCTCTCCAGATTCATCCTGATTTAAATGAATGTGAGTATTCACATAAGCTTAATTTTTTCCTGTACAGGACTATGCACAGCTGTTTATAGAAGAGATATTCTGGTTTTTTGGTTTTTCGGGGGTTTTTTTTTAAGGTTTTTTTTTTTTTTTTTTTGGATGGAGGGGGTTTGTTGGGTTTTTTTGGTTGTTGTTTTGTTTTGTTCTTGTTTGAAAGGAGGGATGTTGGGGTAAAATGCTTGCTGTTGTTGTTCATAGAAAGGAAAATATTGCTGATGTCTACTTGCTTATGCCCTGTTTAAAAGGGCATAAGAAGCTGTTTTAACAGCTTCTTTAATAGTTTCTTTACCTATAAGTAAGTTGTGAGGCATTGTTTATTTTGATGACATTTTTATTCTGCTAATATTAGTTTTAGTACGGGGTTATTTTGTGTGTAATCAAAAACCCCTCCTGAAATTAATGGAACAGAGGATATATTTTCATGATCTAATACAATTCTTCCCTAATAATTGAAAACAGGATGTCCTGTACTAAGATCATTTTTGTAGTATAATGGTCAGATGTAACTGTAGCTGTCTCCCTGTGGTAATTTTCCTGAGGAACTCTTTGCATTGTGTTATCTCATTCATGTTAGCAAATCAGAAACATGTTAAAATGCTACTTAAAAGATACTATGTTTTAATTTAGAGGTTAACTTTCAGTTTAATTTTTTTCACAGGCATGGATGGTTTTGTTTCTGAAAAATGATTGAATTTCTATGATCTTAAGTGAGAAAAAACACAGGCTGGTTCATAATGTATGTGCAGATAATAATAGAACTTTGAAAAATAATGCAGAATTTAAGACTAATTTGATCATTTGCATAGGTACATAAATTAATGTAATAGCAATTTTTATTCTGAAGGCACTGCTTATTTTAGACTAGAATCACTTGTATGAGAGCCTTTTTACCTCTTTATCAGAGTGTATTTCACTGAATAAATTTAGATAGATTTTGAGAGAGAAGGTGTCTAGTCCCATGCCAGTTAGGTTGAATAACCTTGTAAAGGCAGATAAAATGATCTGGGAAATGTTTAAAAAAGAAAAAAAAAAAGTTACTTTTTTTACCTAGCAGAAAGTAATAAAGCTAAATAACGCTATTTGTCCACAGTATATTGAAACTAAATATTACAGGTTTTTCAGTGTTTGAGAAATACTTTAAGAAATCTCTTTTTCGGGCCATGCCATAGTTTGAGTTGTTTCATGAAACACAAACTTAGCGTAGCTTTTCTTAAGGCAAAACTAAAACTGAAATAAAAAGTTAAGATGACAACATCAAATATTGAGCTATTAGCTTGATCCCAAAGTTTTATGAAAAAAAACCCCACCCTTAGAAACTTCTTTTAGTCTTTATAATATGCTGGTGTTTGAGGACATTGTAGCTCTGCTCAAATGTCTATATGGATGAGCGTAGCCAGGAAACAGATTTTGAAATCAGACTTGTTTACCCATTGCTGGATGTGTCCATTTATGTTCTTCTGGACCTTCCTAGGCTAGAAGGCTGCCAATTTGGCAGCATCAATACTGTTTACATATTTCTTTTCATAATGCTCTGGAGCCAGGGAAATGACCATGAAATTTTAAAACATCTTGACCCTTTTCAAGAAAAGCAGTGGCAGCTGACCAGGTTTCTCCCACTAGTTCGGATACTCACTGGAGAGTAACCAGGTCAAAAATCTACTTACTAGTTAGGAGAGGAAAAAATTAAGTTGCATTTTATGACACACAAAATAGTGCTTGTGGATTTTTCTTTGTTTTGCTTTTCCTGAAGCTGTCCTTACTGCATCACATACTTTAGCCTGAAGATTTTTAGTTAGTGTCACCTGTGGCAAGTTGGTGGTAAACAAGTAAACAGAAAAGAAATGTATTCTTTTCCTCTTAGAAATTGTGGGAGGTTCACTTGTATTAAAGTATTAATCCAAATGTAAACAATTCAGTAACCTGTTTAATATTTTATTACTACATAATTAACAAGCTGAATACTACTTACAGAGAGCTCACAAATGTATCCCACTAGCTGCATAGTAGATTTTTATGGAAATGAATTTTGCTTCTTACTCTGTGTAGTATTATATATGTAAGAAAGACTCTAAATTATGATGTAAAACTTATTCTGAGTAAGGTTGCCCTGTGTCAATTGTTAGTCAAGACAGAAGATAAAGTAAAACAGTTTTCTCATGCTAGAAATTGAAAATAGGAAGTCTTTAATATTTTTTTTAGTGTTCAACCTTGACATAGTTAAAGTTGCCTATTGCTAACCAAGACAAATATAACTTGGATTTTATCTTTTATTTTGTATTTAAATAACTCAGTGGCAACATTTTGACATGATAATACTGTAAAATGACTTTATTGATTCCATGTATTTGGAATCAGATTGGTTCTGTCAGGTAGCAATTGTTTGGTGACTTGAAAAAAGCAGTAAAAATATTAATCTAATATTATTTTGTCATGGTAGCTCTTCCTACCTATTGTAGAACAAAATGGAGAGAGAAGAAATTGTTAGTGAGTGAGTGAGAGTCTCCTTTTTATGGTGAAAGCATTTGGTTTTGGGGAATATTAGATTTCAGATTTTTAAAAAATATTATTTAGATACTAATTTCTCCTACAGCTTGTTCAAGATACGTAAGAGGCATCCCAAGCGAAGACAAATAATAAATTTCTGCACTAGATCTGCTTCTTAGAACAACAGATAATAAGCTTCTCAGATGGTAATATACTAAAAATAAAATATAATGTTCTTTGTGTGATTTGAAGCACATAGAGAAAGACTACGTAAACAGTAAGTGGTTTGAAATAACAGCTACAAGTAACGGGTTCATGCCTCTACTACAACTCAGCTAAATTGAGTGGATGGCTTCTTCAGGCTACTGGTATTCAGAAGCCACTTTTTAGTATCTGAATGTAAGTCATTTCTCACAAGTAATTATTGGCCAACTTTGGAATGAACTTGAGGAAATAAGTTTCTTCCCTCTGTTCTCCTAATGGGAAGGTCCCACCAGTGTTGCAGTGATGTCTAAGCAAGTGTTGACTTGTAGTTTATTTCTTGAATGAGGAGGTGTGAAAGGAAATAGTTTCTAGGTCTTGAAGGATTGCTTTTAATTAAAGAGAGTACTGGATCTTCTAATATTAGTCTAGTTAGAGTGACTTTGTTTAATCTAGCTAACTAGCTTTTTTCTGCCAAAACGTTGTAAAATTTAGCCAGTATAAGGCAGATGGTATGTAGCCACATTCAAGAACTATCCACATTTTTGTAGGAGAAGTAAGAGTCAAGAAATAGTAATTTAATACCTTCTTGACTGAAATCTGCCTGACAGGAGCAAACTTAAAAGAGTGAAAACACATTCAGTTTGTAGTACAGAGAATTTTATTTTTTTTTTTTTTTGTGGACTCTAGTGATCTAATACTCACATCTCCTGATCATAAATATCTGCGCAAAAAAATGAACAGTTAGATTAGGCAAAATGGGAGGGAAGTGGATGTTATTTAAAAAAAAAATCAAAAATAAATTAACCCAGTAAAAATCTACAAGTCTGAAAGTCTATATAATAATAAACTATTTCATGTTTTTCTTGTTTTCTAAGAAAGTACATAATTTTACTCAAAAATCATAATTTTCAAAACCATAGAGGGGTTTGCTAAGCATGAGGAAATGTAGCGAAATATTAAATGTGAGTACTCCTTTTAAGCTAACCTTTTTTCTTATTTTTAATATAGCAGCAAATGAAGAACAGATTCTGCAAACCCATCTTCATATTCCTAGGGATTATTCACATAAGATAGATTTTTGAGATCTGCAGCTAGTTTTAATGTGCATTTAAGTTTATTAGTCAGAGCATCTCACATTGTGTAAAAAGGGTTTGGGGTTGTTTTGACAGAAGATCCAGTGCTTATGGGAAATAATATTTTTTACCATCTTGAAATTTATCACTGTTTTGCCTTCCCAATGCTTCTTTGTTAGAAACAGTTGTTCCCGTGGAAAAAGAAGAGCCATCAACCAACACCCCCCCCCCGCCCCCCCCCTCCCCCCTCCCAGCTCTTGCAGGAATACTTACAATTTAGCCAATCTTTCAGATATTCAGAAGTGACAGTGAATCAAAGAAAACTCAATAGATCCATTACTGTTGAGGCCCAAAGTCTTATTTTAGCTAAGGCCAAAATTCTGCTGTTCATATAGAATTTCCTGTCAATTTCAATTTCTTTTGCCACTTTGAATAAATGATGGATATTTTAAAACTAATTGCTCTTAGCTCTAAAAGTGAAGCATGAGGTCAGAGCACACAGTACCGCAGGAAGTGCTCTGCTACCCAAAATAAAGTTTTAAGTGAAGCATTTTCAGCTTCTTGTTTTTCTGGGCAGTTTCCAGGATTTTTTTAACAGGAACACCTTTCTCTGGAGTGCAGCTGAGCTTTTGGAAGCAGTTTGTGAGTGGGAGAAGGAAGAGTTAAGCTTAAGCCCTTTATAGTTTGCTTAACTTTTCATTTATTAAATAACGTTCCTTAGCAGGTCTGTGCTGCATCTTGAGACAAAGCAGTGAAATCACTGTGTTTATGCCTAAAGTTCAAGTTTACTTTGCTGTAGCTTTCTGGAAGGGTGTGACATGAAAAGCTTGTGGTTGGGGCCACATGGTTCATGCTGGACTGTGTTTTTGTGAATGGAGGCAGAACTCCAGTTCTGACTGCTTGTCTTGAGGAATTGCTTCGGAGATCAGCTGTCTCATTCACTGGCAGAAAGAATGACTCATACATCTTCTGCCTTGTTTGGCTCCAGGTCATTGTTACAGTGGATAGAGCTGGTTTTAATTAAATATTAACTCCTTTTGTCCTGGATGCTTGTTAATGGGGACTTTTTGTTTACTTGCAATGAAAGCATGCTAACAGGCCGAGTTCTAAACTTTTGTTTTCGCTCCAAATTGCTTTCCCTTTGCAAAATGAGCCGTCAGTTCAGCCTTCCAAAGAGTGTTTAAAGCTCTAAAAACTACAAACAAATATTAAGTATTTCTGTGCTGTGAATGTTTGCATAGCTCAGTAGGTATTGAAATCATAAAACCTAAACTGATAACATCTCAGGATCATCATTAGTGTTTCTGCATGCTTTCCAAATCCTCTTGAGACATTATAGCTGTAGTCAGAAGAAAAAAAAAAAAAAAACAAAACAACTTTTGGTAACATTCTAGTCTGAGTTGGATAGTTTATGCTGCAGATGTTGTCTGCTTCAGGAGTCTGAGTCTTGATGGCTGTGAATGTGGAATGAACTAATGTAGCTGCTTCTGCTATAAGCAGTAAAAGCCACGTGCTTAATATCCTTAAAAACCTTTTATTAGTCTTTTGGAATATACATGCCTTTTCAGCCCCCCATAATTAGGTAGCTCAAGGAAATGTTCTTTCAGATGGGTGATCATTTCAGATATCTTTTTTCAATTTTCCTCTAAGAGGCAAAGTAAAAAAAAAAAAAAAAAAGTTTTGATGATTTATGCATTGTGTCTTGTGTATGTTAACAGAAGCTTTTATGGCAGTCTTGCTAAGTTGCAGTATTTGTGAATAAAAGAGAAAATGAATGACCTATGTATATAAATGTGTAGACAGTTGTGACACTGCAAGTTACATTTTCCTTTCAGATAGTCATGTCAAAGTGTCTTTACCTGCCTATTTAATTTGCTGCAAAATCTACCTGTAATTATCCAAAATCCAGGTACAAAAGCACTCTTCTGCTTGAGCAATGGGATGATGTATCCCAATGAAACAGCATCTTACAGCGAAGTGCTGGTGGAAGGAATCTCTCTGTGACAATAAGTGTTTGCATTTCAGCAGTATGGTCGTGTGCAAGTTTCAGTTCTGCTTGTTTAAGAATAATATCAGGTTAAGGGAAGAAATCATTTAAGTTCTCATTTCTACCGGTTAGCAGGTCCTTTTGATTTCTCCGTATAGGCTTGTGGGTTCATTTCTCAGGTACCGATGCTACTAAATTTACATTCCAGTTGGAAATGCATGTTCCTAGTTTGAATGTTTTGGATGCTGTTATTTGTCTTGTTTATATTTGGCAGAGTTTTAAACACTTCTTAACTTGCCTGTGTTACTTTCTCTACAGAGGCTTTTAAGGCTATGTTAATATTGCATTTAAAGTAAATTTTGACAGCACAGTCTCCACCTGTTTCTAGAGTACCGATTAAGTGATGTGCTCCGTCCGTCTCTATTAAATATGCCTTCATAAATTTTGGGGATCTATGAATGAAGTACATTATTCTTGTTTACTCCATAAACAAGAGCAAATCAGGGGTAATGGCAGTAATGTAGTGGTTTCCATGACAGTTCAACCAGATATATTTTGGTTTTTTCTTACTCTATGGTTAGGGGGGAAAAAAAAGGACCTTACTTACTGATATATACATAAATCTCTACAACAGATTTTTTTTTTTTTTCTGGACTAAGTCAAATTAAATTGATAAAACCAGAATGAAGCACTGGTGAAGCTGTCCAGTGCACAGAGGATGCTCTCTGGAAAGTTATATGAAATTTCTATTCCTGTTTTGCAACCACTAAATGTAGCCTCTTTATTTAAACAGAAGGGGTTTTGTTTTCTTTGAGGCTTTTAAAGAGATCCTAGGTTCTCAAATTTATATATATATATCTATCTACATATACATGTAGATATAAAATGCAGGTGCACATTAAAAAAATTAATTCTGCTAGCCTCCTTGCTGCATTTGAAAATGATAGCTGGCTTAAGAAAAATGTGTGGGATGTGTCTTTTGTAAACAAGAAGTTACTTGATCCAATTACTTTAACTCTGAATGTGCTCACAGATGCTTCAAAAGCAAGTGGAAATATAAGAAATCTTAGGAACTGATTTTTAAGTAGAAGACCTTGATTTCATAATCAGATTTTTCTGTGACAGTCAAATAGCTGGCATTTTTGTAAGGAAAACACCAAACATTCACATGTAGTCAATTGCATGAAATGTCAGAAATTGCTGAGAATTAAGTGTTTAGGCTCATCCTGTCCCTGAGTTCATTCTTGGTAAAACTTCTGTGGTTTCTCTGGGAGAAAGAGAAATTGAGTGCACCGATATAGTGGAAATATTTAGGTTGGTAGTGTTTTATACAGTTTCAAACTTCAAGGAATCAATATGTCTTCAGAGGTACTGGTTTGTTCTAAAAGGATGGGTTACTCTCGGGTTTGATTTTGTTTGTTTGTTTTTAATTAGAAACCCAAACAACAAAGCAACAGTAGCTATGCTTTTTTTTGTTTTTTTTCAAAGTAAGGCTAATTACACTTAGTGTATTTATCTTACTCACACTTCTTTTCAAATCTGTATTTGCACATTTCCAAGGTAGTTTTTTCTTTTAAGGGGTACTTGCTGCAATTAAGACAGTAAGATTTAAAATCTTTTTTAAAACCCAGAGCAAATAATTTTTCAGTATTATGAGCCTGATTCTGAACTCTTTACCCAGGAAAAAAAACTTCCAGTTAAGTCATTAGAAATATTTCCTGAGTAAAGAAGTGGAGATCTGGTGCATGAAGAGCACCGTAGTGCGCATTCAAAATAATTGTGAGTAATTTAAATTCAATATATCTTTTTACTTCAAACAAATTATATTAAAACTAGTAGAAATTGCACGTACGTGCAATGGGGAATATGCACTTCCTATGCTAGAAAGTGTTCCAAAGGGCATTAAAGTTACATTTTATCATTTAACGTATTTGAGAACATTCGATAGTCGCAGTTTCGATAAATGATTATATAAGCAGCATTTACCTTTCCAGTCTTGTTGGGTAACCAGATCACGGCAGATGTTAACTTTTAATTAAGATTGTATGAATTATTTGCTTGTCTTTGGCCAAGAACTGCAGAAAGTATTTTTAAACAATAATTTTATGCAGCTTTGCTGTGGCGATTCCAGTTAGTGTGTATGTTAAGGAAAAGATGACGAAGTTTAGAGAAGATAAGCTGGATCTCTCTCGTGTTGTACCAGTATCAGTCATGCTCTGAGGATGCCGTTTCTCTGTGTAATGTTCTGCAGTTATTTGAATGTATTCATCTATAATAAACATTTAGTGGTATTTCAGCTTAAATGGTTTAAATGAGTTTACCACGCAGTTTAGGAGATGGCTAATGTCTTAGATATATAACGAAAAGGAAATGTGGTACCAGAGGAGCAAAATTATCTATCAGCAGACCGTGAAATGTTTGTATTTAATAGCTCAGGTTTGTGATGGAAGTTTCCTAAAAGCAAAGACGATCTTACAAAAGGCATATGGATGTTAATCAGGATTTTTTTCTTTAAGTAAATCTTTTTCGATGTCTGAAATGTTGTCATTTAACCAGGAACTCCATGGTCTGGTAAAATCGTTCTTTTTGAATATTTAAAACAACAACAGAAAATCCCTACTGTATTGGCTGACTGCCATGAACAATTGGAATCACTTTTAAGTAAGCCGAAGGTGTGGTAGTTTAAGGTTAAAGAAGCATTAGTGTTAATCAGTGGGATCTGGTTTTATGTGGACTTTATGTGCAGATATTTTGAAAATTAGCACTAATGAGTTTTACCAGTGGCATGGTAGGTCCAGACCCTAGAACAGGGAGTGAGGAAGGGCCAGTGAGCCCCCACATCCTCCCATTCCCATTGCTCTGTGCTGGGGCTTCTGTGGACTCACACTGCACCACACAGCTTCACCCCAGGGTTTATTTGATATTAAAATTATGGGCTTGCCTGATTTTCATACTCAACAATGAAGAAACAAAAAGTCATAATTTTATATTTGAATGTGCTTTAAATTAAGTACAAGAGTCTTTATTTATGCTTTAATGGCTTCTTTTAATTCTTGTTTCTTGTTTTGTTTTGGTTTTGTTTTCTTTTCTTCAGCTCAGGTACCTGACAATGACGAGCAGTTTGTGCCAGATTATCAGGCTGAAAGTTGTAAGTATACTACAAATCATCACTTTCTTAAAGTAAATATATTTGTATATCCATGTCTTCATCTTTGCTATTTATTTTGTCATCCATGGTCATGTGATAGCTCCTTTTGCTGATCTGTGACATCAGTGTGATGAGTAGATAAAGCAAGTGGCATTTTGATGTGCAGCCAAAAGAACTTGTTCGGCTGAAGGTATAACCTTTAGCATGAGGCCCTTTCCTGTTATTTTCACCCACAGACCCAAGGAAGCATGGAAAAACTTAGGTTGTGGAGGTGGAAGGAGTTTCTTTGACTCTAGTGTGAGCAGAGAAGCTTTTTAGCCAGTACAGATCAGATCCTGTGGGATGTAGGATGCATCTCTGCTGAGCAGAAGTTAGGCTGCTCAACACGTTTTGTGTATGAATAAATAAATAAAATTCTCCACATAATCAGTCAAATACAGCTGCAGATGAAACATTTTTAAGTTGTCTTAGTGTGTGGCATTTTCTCACTCAAACAATATTTTCCTTTTAGTTAATTGGTGAAAGTGGGAGTTATAAGCTGCATGCTTTGCATTGTTTTCTACTTACTAAACAAAACCCTAAACTTATTTTTATCAGCCTGTACCCCTCAAGTCTTGCCTCTACCTATTAAAATGCTCCTATTCTGTTAGATGCTGGCTCAGTTTTGCTGTACCTGCTGTTCTGTGGTATTGGGTGGTTGCGAGGGCATAGCATGAGAAGCATCTGACAAAGTCACAGACTTCGGGAGCTTCTTTTTGCAATTTTCTTCTTCGTGGCAAGGCTTCTCCCCATCATCAGAGGTCTCTTCTAAACAGTGTCTGCTGATTGTAGCAGAGAACATGGTA
The DNA here is from genome assembly GCF_965231275.1 of Zosterops lateralis. Classification (NCBI taxonomy): domain Eukaryota; kingdom Metazoa; phylum Chordata; class Aves; order Passeriformes; family Zosteropidae; genus Zosterops; species Zosterops lateralis. Next base: position 29,537,497 of record NC_139762.1, on the reverse strand, counting down.
GCTTTTCCATTTTGCTGAATAACTTAAATAGTTTATCCTATTGGAGTGAATTACTGCAGTTCACTAAACCAGATAGCTGTTAAATACAGCATTCATGTACTGAAATATTAAGATTAATATTAGAGAGATTAGGAAGAATTGCATTAAAATAGTCTTTAATCTAAAAAACAAATTCACGCTTGCTGAATTTTTCCTATAAATATTTTAGATTATTTTTCCACTCATTAAGAAGCTGTTTTAAGAACAATTTATTGAAAGTATTCATTTATTAAAAAAAAAAGCCCACACTTTTTTTTCAATCTCCTGGAATTTTATAGTGCCCCTGCACAGCAACAATTTAAATTAGTTTTTCTCTCAAAGTTCCTGTGCATATGCTAACCAGCAATCATGGTCACTTTAAACTTTGAAAATTGCCTTTTATAACAGAAGGTTTTTTTTTTTTTTTTTTTTTTTTTTTTTTTTTTTTACCTCTGTCTTCAAAGACTTTTTCTTTAAAAAATTATAATATGAAAGACAAAACAATCTATAAATCGAAAATCAGATATGTTACTTTACATATGGATCTGTGTCCAAATATAGTCATTCATACATATACCTTTGTGTAAGAGTACAAAGTTCAACTGGGGCTTCTATTAACCCACAATTATCGTTACACAACAAGTCAATGATTCTTGGAAAATAATTTGTGGACTGTGAATGAAAAGCCCCATTGAAGCTGGCCACTGCTTTTGGTGATAAAGAAATTCTCCTAATATGGCTATTTTATTAATGCTGTTGTGTTTCAAAGTTCCTTAGCCACAGCTTACACAGTATTATCAAAGGAACATTTATTTCTTAATTTCAGTTGGTTTCTTTATCTTAAGTAAAGGTCAGGAGAGCTTCCTGGAGAGTTACTCTGGCAAAGGTTATGGAGTTTCAGACATATACTTGGATATAATGTATGTAGCTGTGGGCTCTGCAAAAAAGGAATGGAGATCAACATAACCAAAGCCATGGGGAAATTACTGCTGCAGAAGTAGCACAATTGTTTTCTCTAGGACTCAAGCCTGCCTTCAAACTCCATTATAATGGCTTGCTCTGTATAATCTGTAACTGTGCGGTACTGAGCCCGTTACTGGCAGCAGTCTGGCAGAAGCACTTGACTTCTTTATTTTTTTAAAACTACTTAAATTTATTTTATTTATTTTAGTTTTTATCTTTATTTTTTACATGGGAGAGAATGGACAATCTTTCGTAGATTTAGTGTTTAATACATTTAATTGAGCCAAAAATAAGAAAGGAGAGAAGTGTAAACTGATGGAGGGAGTGACAGCCACTTTAGTTCAAAGGCATCTAAACTAAACTGTGCTTTGCTACAGAAATTTTGTTCATGGAGCTGTGTACAGATAGGGGTGTGTAAGTGATGTGCAAAGTGTGTAAAGAAAACTGAAGTGTTGCAGTGAAACAGTTACAATCTACAGTCCAAGTACAATAAATAATGATGTTTTATTTCTAGCTTCATTTCTTGAGAAAGGGGCTTTAAAGCCGAGACAATCTGTTCTGTTAAATTGAAAGTTGTGATGTTAAATTGAAACATTAAAAGGAGACTTAAGAAGCTTCAGCGACAGTGGCAGTTCTGGAACAATGTGGTTAAAATTTTCTTGCCTAGAAATCACCAGCTTGGTGATTTGAAGAAGTCAGCTCTTGAAGCAAGATGTGGAAGGTAGTGGAGGAACTGATACTGGCAAGATCATGTGCTGTGTCCTAGCACTGAGCAGGATTCAGTGCCCCTTAAAGTGCTGTGGCTTTTGCATTTATTTTCTGTAATAATGATTTTAACTAGTGAAACTGCACTGGTATTAGTAACTAGGGGAAACATTTAGTTTAGATTAGATATACAGTCCACTTTATCCACTCAGGGATTTAACTTCAAAGCTAGCTTGGGACCATGAATATTTCAATTATGAGTTGCTATTAAACTTCAATCAGTTTTTGAAAAGCAAACATAATATGTGTATTTATAGTTAGGTGTGGGCTTTAGATATTATGAGTGAGATCAACAGCTAGCATAACTTCATGTGGTTTTATTGACGTTGTTGGAATTACGCATATTTCTGTTAGCTAAGGATCCAGCATGTCAAGCTTTAAGCTTCAGTTCACCTGTTAAAAAGTGAAATTTATTTTGTTTCTTCTTTATGTCTTCTGGAAAGAGGCCCTTCCTACCATAAGAATCTTAGTAATGCCTGCACTTTCAAACCTTATTTTTTTGTCATCAAAGCTCCGTCTTCTCTTACCTTTTTATTAAATATTTTTTAACTTGGCATACCTATCACAAAGAACCTTTTTGTGATTTTGTTTAGTGTGAGTGGAATTTAGAGTAGATAACAACTAGCTTGTTAAGCTGAAATTTGAAAAATAAAACGAAGGTTTCTTGTATCTTTCTGCTTTCTGTGAGTACTGAAATTCCTGAGTTCTAAGAGACAAAAATGTGTATAAAAATTTTTTTTTTGGTTTGAAGTTATACTGGAAAAATATTGAATTGCATATTAAATAGTGTAATTCCTTACTTTTTCGTTTCCATTCTCGCAAGAATTAAAAACTCCACAGGAAGGAGGAATCACTTGTACAGGCTTTTACTCAAAAATTCCATTTTAGGCAGGTTGGTTTTTGTCTCTCTTTGAATCTGCTTCTATAATGCAGTTCACTTGTTTGCTAAACATTCAAGTAACTTCCTAATGACTATTTTTTAACAATAACATGAAAAGTTGAGTAAAGCAAAGGTGAAAAAATCTGTTTCCTCTAAAAAGGTGAATGTTTTGAGGTGGTTTTTTTAATCAACATTCTGTATGTGACACTGTTTCCTAATTGGTATCCAATTCATAAAACCTACTAAGTTGCTTTTCCCTCCATATAAAGTCTGTATCTACGTTTGGAGAAGGGTGACCTGTGTTAACTTCTTCTGATAAGGTTTCCTATTGTTTCAAGTCCATTTTCATATACTGAGGAGGAGCCAGATCCTGAACTGGTTGTAATCAGTGGCAAGGCTTTCAGATACTGTAGAACAGCAAGGACTTTCCACTTCAGCAGCAAAAATGAATAAAGTGTTCAGTTTGCTTGAAGTCAATATCTGTTGAGGTGAAGATTACTTGCTCCCATTGTTTGGATGGTTTCTGTGACAGACACAAGAGGAAGTAGGTAGGATTTGCTGATGTTTAAAAGATGTAGTTGGCAAAGGAAACTTGGTATTGTCAACACTGAATTGTAATGTGACCTTGGTACAGTTGGTTACAAATGGGGATTGCTCTACCAAACTAAATTGCCTGGTGTTTTAATAGTTAAACCATAATAATGGTTTATTTTGTTTTAATAATATGTAATTGTATGGATCTACTTTTTCATAGTTTTCTTTTTCATTTTTTTTCTTTTGCCCTGAAATGTCAATTACATATTTAAAATTAATGATAATTTCTAGGTTTCGGCTTTTATTTGTTACAGAGTTTCTGTTAATTAGGATTTGTCTTGTGCTTCACCTTCTTGATCAGTTTCCTTCCTTCTCGTTTATTTTGTTCTTGCATTGTTTCCGAGATCATCATAGCCTTAACACTGCCAAGGGGTAAATTTTAGTGTTAGACCACATCTGTTGACAGTAAACGGGAAGGGCTGGCTGTAAAAATCTATGCTTCTCCATGTCTGATTAAACTTTAAGATAGGAAAAATACTTTTTTTAGTAATGATTTTGTCACTGATCTTTCATGACCTTTATTCTTTCTCTTACCTCTTTTTTTGTTCCTCCAGGTTTAGTAAAGGTGCGCTTTCAATGTAGATGCCAGGAATCTTAAATTATTCAGGGATTTGCTTTTTAGATGCTCTGGCTTCAATCTTTAAAAGCCTGTTAAAGAGAGATTCTTTACATAGGCTTCAGGTAGCTGTATTCTTCTGTCATTTTAACTAATGGTGTAGGATATTCCAAATGCAGTTTAAATGAGGAAAAGCTTTAATATGTATTTTTATATTTTCAGTATACAAAAGAATGAATTTTTTCTGCATTACCAGATAAAAAAAAAGCTTTGTTTGTTTTATTTTCTTTTACTTTCTTCCTGTGATTTAAATTTCAAAAGTGAATTTCAGAATTAGAAGAGCATTTTCTGCTTGCTTTAGTATAGCAAGAGTTGGTGAGAAATTGATAGAGGTTAATTTTCCCTTATTTTGACATTATTTTGGAGAAGAAACCCCACACAATTAAAGTAGAAAACACCAGAATACTAGGACTTCTGACAGGTCTACTGAAGTCAAAATGGAATTGACTCATATTATTTATTTACTGGAATTGTTTTTGGTTTTGATGCAGAATAGTTTAATTTTGCAGCTTCTAGAAAAGATTTTAGTGGACTAAAAAAACTGTCATTTTTTTCAATGTGATGATTCACTTCTTAGGCAGCTGGTAGTCATGTCTTGGTAGTGCACAATGTTCTAGAAATTACAGTTGGTAGCGTTTTGGTTGTCTGCGTGTGGCAAGTTGCACACACCAGCATCTTTTCAGGTTGTTTTTTTGAGATTTTCTTTTTTTTTCAAAAAAAATATTTTGCCTTTATTTAGAGTCTCTGTGTCTGGAATAACCTTTTTCTTGAGTGTAGCTCTGCAAGTGTGGTGTTACAGCAGGCAGTCTGACTAATACCCTGCAAGGTGGTGCTACTTATTCCTGATGCTGAGCTATTCTCTGGTAGGGCTTTCTGCTGCAGCTGTGTTTTGTTTCTTGCCACTTGTCTTGAAACTACTTCCTTCCATAGGTCAGATGTTGTCAAATACAGAGACATTTGCTTACTTCTTTTAGTGCATGCCCGACTGTGATGGATTATTTCTTAAGGGCTGTGAGAGTCCGGGCTCTGTGGTGTGTTCCTGCCTTTAGCTTTGCATGACCTTGGGCATGTTGCTTAACATCTTTGTTTCTGGTTTGAAGTAGGCACAGAAATGCATGTGTCACTCTGCTGTGAGGTACACAGCTTTCTTAATGATCAGTTATCTGGAGATCTCAAAAGCATTTTACAAAGACAGTCCAGTGCAATTGCTGTTGTAAGAGCTGGAGAGGTCAGACTGAGGAGTCGATGCTGACCACCTTATCTCCCTTCATAGTTGCCTTAGATAGCCTTGCTTCTTTCATTGTATCCCTGAGCACTTGTTTCCTTTGTTTAAAGCAGGACTGAAACTGTTACCACCTGTTAATTTTGGTTTTTTTCTTTTCCCTTTTTTTTTTTTTTTTTTTTTTTTTTTTTTTTTAAGTTCACATTCAAAAGAAATTAGGATTTGGTGTCTTTCAAAAAACTCATTTTGTGGCTTATTGATGGACATTAGCCTGTGCTAATAAGGGTTTTGTTTTTCTTCCTTTTCCTTCATAAGATTTTTGGAAATATTTAAATCTGTCATATAGTTGTGCAGATTTAATAATTGATAATTTATTAATCTGCCATAATTGCAAGATTTGATTCTTGAAAAAGTTTTACCATGAGAGAGGTAGTCGATCGTAATGACTTTAACTTGTGATCCTAACAGTGGAGCATTTGAGGGCTTACTTTGATTTTAATAAACAGTTTCTATTTATTTGCCTTTCTGCTTATATTTTTATACTAAATTTCCAGCTTTGAAGGTGCAAAGATTTAAGTTTCTCCTGGATTGCAGTAGTGGTAGTGTCTCACAGATTTTGTAAATACTGGTGGTGGCAGTAGCACCTTGAAACAAATTAGAAGACCCCATCAAGAACATAGCTTTTGATTTTTAAAACTTCTAAAGCTGAAGCTTTCTTTCAGAGTGCCCAGCAGCCTGTGATGTGAATTTTATTGCTAATGGAAGGGTACCTGTGGGCAACTGCAGAAACAGCAGATACCTTATGCAGACTGGTTTAACTTCACAGGACCAATCTGCACCTGATGGTTTCCAGTAGTGTGGGGCATAGGGGAGCCCAGGCAGCTGTACAGGGCTCTTTTTGTGGGGTTTTGTGCCTCTGTCTCTCCAGCGCCCTTCCACGGCCATGTTCCTGCTCAGCCAAGCTGAGTAAGTTTCCTTTCCTTAGAGCCCCGTCCTTTTTTTCTGCTTTATTGCAGATTAAAGGCTTGGGTTGCATGTGAAGGTTATCAGCTAATGAATAAACTTCAGTCATCCTGTCCTGTGATAAATCTGTCTCTTAGATCAAAGATGAAGCATGTAGACCTTTTTTCTTTCAAATGGTAATTTCTTAAGGCTGTCAGATCACTTCCTAAGGTCTGTTTACATGAAAACAAAAACGTTAAACATATTTTATTCAAAATGTTGAATTCTCAGTTTTGAAAAAACCTTCTATTTCCTCTCTGAGGAAGCCTCCCCTTCTTCCTTCTGTGAAGGTCTCATCTGTGGAAATGCAAGCGATCCTCACGTTGTAAGTTGTCATGGCAGTATTTTCTTAACACTACCGTTATTTCTGTTTCAAACCAGATACTTGTTAATTTCATCAGGACTATGTATATGTATTAGAACATTTTTCGGTTCCAGTTGTGTTTAAGTGAGCATAAACTTCTTTTAGCTGTATTTCCACACTGAAAACAAGCAAGGCAGATTGAAGAGTTTTTGTGATTCTATTTTGATACAAAACACTTATTCTCCTAACAGTCCTTTCCATGCAGTGTTTTTGCAAAATGAGTTTTGTATTTCAAGAGCAGTGTAAATACTGATTTGAAAATCTATACGCTCTGGAATGGTGTAAAATAAGGAGGCAGTCTGCAAGCTGACTTCATCCGCTTCTATATATTACATAGGTTTCTTCATGTAAAATGTATTTGCGGTCTGTATATTTTTTTAAACTTTTTATTTCTGCTTGCTGCCTCAGCAACTGGAGATAGAAATCAGGCTCTCTTACAGAGTGCTGTGAAGTTTTCAAGGGATATAGCAGTTAAAAAAAGGAGGAGAGAGTGAAACTCCTCAAGACATCAATTAAGCACTGAGAAGTCTGTGACACATTTGTGTCATGTAGGACAGAGGTAGCCCTCTGTAAGCATACAGGAAAAACAGCCCTTGTTTCAGGTTCTAAGTCCTTTTGTTTTGATCCTGTGCATTTCAGTTACTAGGAAGTAATTACACTGAAGCATGCACTGAATGAGCATAAATGATTATATTTATTAATTCTTTTGAGTTTTAGAAGTCATCAGTGGTTTTTTTAGGAATGGTTTAAACATAGTTTAAACTTGTAAATGGAAAACTGATTATTTTATCAAGGCATGTGCTTGTCTTTTCCCTGAGAAAGATTCTTTTCTTTTCCTTTCACTTATTCTTCATTCTCTCTGTCTTCAAGACATTACTCTTACCAGTTCCTGGATTCTAGTATGACCTTGATGAGGTGAATGGAGAAGTGAACTGTCTTGGTAAAGGATATCTTTCTTCTTACATATCTATTTCTTCTGTAAGCTGAGGATTATGCATGTTAGAAAAGAGTGAATCATTAGCAGCTTTATTTCTGGTCGTCTTTTTTCCTGTGGCTGTTTATGAACTTATTCAGCAAATGTGGTTGCCAGTAAGTTAATGTAGTGAAATATTTTCTAGCACTGACATTTACTGCCGAGTCCTGCAGTCACTGAATAGGAAGGTTACTGACTGGCCAGGTTTTTGTCTTTGAATTTATACATTATGAGTCGTCATCAAGGACATTTGAAAAATGACATGCAAAAACAATTCCCAGTCTTGCTAATTTGATCCTCTTTGCTCAAAGGTTGTTTCCTTTCTGCTTAAAATGTATACCTAGAAAAGATAAACAGTTTAATTCTTCTTTAATACTCTGTCTTCATGCTGAAACTGCATGCAATGTTTCCTTACTAACCATCTGTTAATAAAATTTCTCATGACCAAAGCAATAAGAGAAATGGAGACAACAGGGACTTTTTAAAGTGTTAGTATTCTGTAAAGACAAAAAAGTTTCAAGTATTTGGGGTTAGAATTTGGGAACTGGATTAATACAAGTCCATAAAGTCAGTTTATGTGTGTATGTATATATGTGCATACATTGATACAGGAAATACAGCATGTAATTGTCAGCCTTACTGACTGTATGCACATATAAAATAAGCATAAAACTTTAGGAATGTTTGGCTTCAGGAAACATCAGCAAGTGTATTGGTAATGGACGTTCAGTTGCGAGCCTCATATACATTAGGAATGCTTTAAGTAGCAGCAGAAGCCTTAAATATCTGTGCTGAAAACTAGCACCTGGTTGCAGGTGGTCAAGCTTACACTGGCTCCAGAAAGAGCACTTCGCTAAGAGTCTTTGAAAATCAGCCTACTTAAATATAGTCTTGACTTTATGTTCCCAGACATAACCACTTCTGACAATGGCTTCTTTGTTTCCCTGTTGAATCAGTGATAAAAATTGTGAGCTGAATTTTACTGTTGACTTATTTCAATGGCCCACACCTTTTCCACTGAAGACTGCAGGTCTTGCAGTAGTTTTTAGTAGTGAACTAGAGAATTAGATTTCAGCTTTGCTTGAATGATCTGTAAAAGCGATCTGTCAGAGTTCTTACTGATGAGCATTTGTGAAAAATGAACATTAAAGCATGGAGGACACATATATTTAGAGTGGTGACAGTCTCCTTCTCCATGTGAAGTAAATAAACATCCCATTAGCTACCTTGAGTTAGTGTGTACTTGCTTTATGAATATATACTTATTGTTCAAGGCAAAATTGAATTAAAAATAATCTCAAAATGCAGTTTTGTTCCTTTTTAGTTCCTATTATTGAGAACTGCTAAAATAAAAATAAACTGTAAATAATCTTTTAAATTAGTTGTATAATTCATGCTAGAGAGCACTCAGTGTGGAGTCCATTTCATTATTTATTGTTTTTTCTTGCTTTTGCATATACTTGAGTAACTAGCTGACAGGCATGATTATCCTTAAGGATAATCTTTTATTAGGATGCTCTTTTATTATGAGGATATTCAAGTTTTTATAGGGACACAAACTGACACATTGGTTATGGGTCTCTGAGGGTAGGCTCCTGAGGCTGAGCTACTTCAAACTAGAATCAACCTTCTGACACCGGTTGTTTGGATCATGGCAGAACCAGCAATTAAATCCAGTTTCTTTCACATTTTGTCCAGCAGCAAGAACAAGATCAGTGGCCCTCTCATTTATAGATGGCTGTTAGCCCTTTGCATGAATACATCAGAAAAAAAACCCCAAAAAGGTAATAATTGTATTGATGTAACTTGAAACTTTTCTGTACGAGGGGAAATGAGGCAGAATCAGTTCCTGTTTGTTTTCTCCTATAGACATCTTTCCTAAATATCAAGCTCATGGTACCTTTAAAGCAATAAATAGAAAATACAAAATGGTTAATTTCAGTGTTTATTGTTCTGGTTAGGAAAAATGCTTCTTTTAGCTCCCAGAGTTTTCTTCATAATTCTGTTTCTACAAAACCTATTTAAATCCAGACTTGAAACTGTCAAACTGCAGTTACCTGAAGTGGAAAGTGTGTGTGTGTATGTGTAAAATGCTAGGATATTACTGGATATTTTAGTAATGGAAGTTACACAGTGCTTAGCCATTACCTCTCACAATTTAAATTAAATTTTGAAAATTGCTGCAAATGGAAATCCTGTCCTCAGAAAAGCACACAGACCCTGATATAGTGGCCAGCTCTTCTCTTTGCATTTAACTTTATTGATAATTCCCAGGTAGGAATACAATTTAAGTTTTCTCCCAGGCTTGATTTTACATTAAGAACTTCCTCCTTAGCAGAAGCTCTAACAGTGCATTGCCTCTTTTTGCACCGTGCCTGGGAGCCTTTGGAGCCAGATGCATTATCAGTAACTGTAGGAACAAATGCCCCATATCTCCTCCCAGGATTTTAACAAAGCAAATGCAGGTGAAGAGCAGCCCTGTTGCTCTGTGCAGTCGTGGAGGTTGCAGATCCAGAATAGAGGGATTAAAAATTCTTTGGAATTTTTTTTCCCTCTCTATAATCATCTTCAGCTATCCACGTGTTTTAGTTCAATTGCTACAGAACCCAGCTGGTTTAATTTTATTAGGTTACTGCTTCCTCCTCCAGAGAGCCCTAAGCCTCTGTTTATTTTGGGGGCAGGGAGAGCTCTTCGTCCTGCCTCACCGCCCCACCTGCTCTCCTCAGACATCAAAGTCAGCCAGTTCACTCCTCCTAGCTTAATCCTTCCCCTCTCCCTCCCACCAATGTTCTGCAGTTTTCCTTGTATTCTTCTCAGTTATCCAGTGCCTGTGGTATTTGTCAGCAGGTTCACTTTTGCCCTGGAGGTACCTGCCAGGAGGCAGAGACCTCCCTGGCAGCACTTTCCACTCGACTGCCTGCAGCTGTGAGTCTCCTACAGCTGGACAGGTAAATTGTCTGGAAAGGAAGGAGAGCACTGCAGGAAGGGGACATAAATCGGAATAAAACAGTGCCTGTGACAGCATTTCTGTGGGATTGCTTCTTTTGGAGGCTAAGAAACTGTGTTGGTAGCTGCAGCTCCTGCTGCCTGAAAATACCTTCCAGACGATTCTTAACGGGAAAGTGGAAATTTTTGGGGGATAGAGGCAAGGGGGGATCAGCTAACCAAAATTGTGCCAAAATGTTCTGTGCTTGGGGGTAGGAGAGTAGAGACCCTCTTCTAATACCGTGTGGCAGTTCAGCCAGGTAGCAGCTGCCCAAATACACTGTCAGTTTATAACAAAGGACCTATAGTGCCTTACCAGGTATTTACTAGAAGCCTCTAGAAAAGTTTGCCTTGGAATTGGTCTACCTTTGCATTTAGTGAGTAGAGAAAGTTACTCCCCCTACCTCCCAGTCGGGTGGCTTACCCTTTGGGTGGGCTTTTTAATTTTTGTTATACTGAATATACTCAGTGAATATACTATGCAATTTTTGACTGACATGGTCCTTTCAAATGAAAAGCCAAGTATCTACAAATATCTGAATTATCTCAATGGTGCCTTCAGCACTTCTAGTGTCAGAAGCTGCAGGTGTACCCTCAGTAACTAATGAGTATTTTAGAAATTGCAAGTGCACATACAAACAAATTAGGGATATCTTGCACTAAAAGTGAGGATTTATAGCAGTGAACCAATTATTATACTGAACGAGCACTCTAATATTGTGCTTCTTGTCCCACACTAACTGGGAACCCCTCCACTTCCCAGGGGAGGCTACATCTGTCATGGCAAGGGGGCCTTAGGTTAGCTGCCCAGAAATAGCTATACTGGCAAAATTTTTTATTGTCTTAGCACAGAAGCTTTAGAGAATTCCAGTTAAAGAATGACCCTTATTTTCTTTTGTGAAGAAGCTTATAGAAGAATTTCTTTTCTGAACAGGGGCAGGACTATCGTGTTTAATTGTCAAATAAGCTGTTCCTACAGGGAAATGGCACAAGCCTACATTTTAGGGATGTTTTTGTTGGTAACCTCCTCCCTGTGTAAAAATGCCCTTGTATAAACCTGCCTGATGGACACTGATGCAAACTTGGTGTGTTATAGGTGCAGTGAACTCTTTTCTGTTTTCTATTTCAACACTTTTTTTGGCCTCAGGTGCTAATCTCAAAGACTTCATGTTCATGCCAGATCATAGTCAGGATCGGGAAAATTATGGTGAATACATTGAATTAACATAATCTAGAGATTCACAGGTGATTCAGTTAATTTAAAATTAATTGAATGGGTTTTTTGTCTTTTGGTCATTATTCTGTAATGCTTTTTGCTTTAAAAAATAGGAAAGAAAAAATCTCTCTCACCAAAGCAAGGGCAAGTTATTTTAGCAAACAATACTGGCTAAGATGGATGCATTACTGTAAATCTTAATGTCCAGAATTTCCCAATATCACTTGTAGGAAAAATGAGCTGTTATTTAGCATCTTGCAACTCCTTGGTAGTAAACAAAAATAAATTCCATCTTCTGCTGCAGTTCATTTTCACCTGCTCGCCACTTTTTCCTAAGTCAAATACAAAATCAATATTTTTTTTTCTATTCTCATACCATGTCATCTGAGAAGAGTCCATGTAGGCTTTGAGGAAAAAAATCCTACCATTTTGGGTTGTCTTTTATTCTTTACTTCCCTCCACCCCATCCTTTCCCACCCCCTAAGGATTGTAAAGACTACACTATAGTGTAGCGTTCATGTGATTCAAGTAGACTGTTAATTGACATGCACAGTATTGTTAGCTTTAGTCTGGAAGAGAAAATAAGCAATTTGCTTCATTTTACAGCCTGAGTTCTAACCGTTATTAAAGTGCATTTGTAGTTGCATATTTTCCAGTAAAGGTGACAGATTACTTCAAAGCTGGTATTTTCTTTTTGTTAAACAAGGTTCTCAAATAGATCCATCTTGCCCACGTATTCTATTCTTGCCAGTTGGCTTTGAAAGCTGGTGCTTGGGCTCATCGTTCAGAACTAGCTTCCAAAAAATGAGGTCCCATGCTGTTTCTATCTTTTGAGCTAGTAGGGGTTGGAAGGATCTGATCTGAAGCCAAGGCAAAGACTGAATTGATGGAATCATATATTACAGCTTTGCCAATACTGCCCAGTCGTGAAGTCCCACTTTCTGGGAAAGAGCACTGAGACAAGGGGTGGCAGAGCATTCTCTGTTTTAAGGGCTGTCCAGAGATTTCCTTTTCTGGATTTAGAGTGAGGCTACCACATAAGAAAGAACTAGCTTTTTATTGAATGCTTTTTCACACATTTAAAAGTTGTTACTTTCTTCTGCATGCTGCTTACCCATTTTCACCCCAGTTATACATATCCATCTGAAGAGGAAAAAGCTTTCTGCTCTTTATTTTACAGGATTACACGTATTTTGACCATATGTAATGTATCATTGCAGAGGCATGCTTGAACATTCCGTATGCTTACCTTCATTTGACTCTATGTGCCATACACAGTCAAATACTCAAACACATATGCAGATTGTTTCAGGTGAATGGTCACTACTTGGTGAGTCTAGATGGAGCCCATTTGTCTTTAGGTCTAAATTCTGGATCTTGAAGGAGTTCTAGTTTCCTAGATGCAACTGTCAGATGGAAAATAATACTGAGATAATGTATTTCTTAAAAAAGATACTTGACAGGAATACATAGATTCCTCCCATCCTCCCTTCCCTTGCTAACAGCTTTCATTTGTAAGGTAGTGAAAGTTGAGGTCTCTTGTCTATGTTCAGCTTTTCTATAAACTGCCAGGATAGTCTCTGAAACCACAGTGATGATACATATCTGTGTGTCAGATATCCAATTTGTCACCAGCTTCTTCCAATATCTGGCAGAGAGCAGGACCTAAATGAAATCCAGTTGACTGGAGCTCAGCTAAGATCTGATAGAGGTGACTTTGATAGATAAATGGTTGAAGAACCTGGTGGAGTCTATGTAGATCTAATCTGTTCAGCCACTTTTAAATCAGTCCACAGCCTTCAAGTCTTGCTCATTTCTGCAGCTGTTGCAGTGGTCAGAAACAAAACGGTTTTTTTTGCAAGAGCTCGCGTAGGGTGAAAACAACTGCAGATCTTGCCTCAGTCATCCATGCTTGTAGTCGCTTCTGTCTTCAGCTGAAGCAGTTGTATTTATTTATAGGCTTTTAATTCAAAATCATTGGGAACAGTTTAGCTGGAAATACTTGATTACCAGCCTTTACTGTCCCACCTCTCTTCCTCTGCCACCTCTCCTGCCTGATGTTTTTATTTCAGGTTTTGTTAGTATACGAGGCAGCATACCTCATTCAGCTGTAACACAATAATCTCCAGAGTAGGGATGAATGGCCAGCTATGGCAGGTACCTGCTTCTGATGACTCTTGAGCATCTCAAACTTACCAGTAAAACTTCTCATCAAAATATATAGTACAATGAAATTGAAAGGGCACCCTGCTTTGGCATCCTGATGTCTTTAATCTGATGCTTATTAAATGATTGTTGAAATTCAGAGTGCAGCTGTCTACAAAGGTCTAAAGCTCAAATCATAATGATCTATAAATAAATAATCAATAAATGTCTTCCAGAATGCAGAAGACTATTGTTTCATGAGTTAAATGCAGATTTTTGAAACCTCTTTAGAAAACATATATAAAGCCTAGCATTCCCACCTAGAAAGCTATAGAGAAAGTATTTAGTTTCATAGCTCATTGCATCAGATATGCAAATACTTCTACTGAATGTATGACTCAAATGTTAAGGTGACCGTTGCAAAAATAAGGCATTTCAGGACTCGTGAACCCACAATGTTGTGCTTGGATTTTTAAAAAATGTTTTTTGATAAGAGCACCAAGGTCATTACTATCACCTAAGACATAACTAGCATTTTATCCTCTTTGACGAACTGTTCAATCGACCGTTTAAAAGCAGATTTATTTTTTTTTTTACTAATGCCTACCTGTTGTACTTATAGCATAAATAATTTGTTTGAATCATCAGGTGAGTGCTGTTAAGTTATAGTGAGCAAGGAAAATGGCAAAAACACAAATTAGGGTCCCTGTCCTTAAGTGTATTTCAGTTTGCATTTTGATAGCAGTTTAGAAATGTTATCGCCTGTTTTGTCACAGACATAATTCACATCTTTCTTCAGGCACTGTAAACAAGAGAAATGGTTTAATGGCTCCATAAAAGGCACTCTGTGCTGATAGCTGAGATTAGACCCTTTAGTAATGGATTTTTGTGCGTTGGGGGAAGGGGAGGGCTTGGCAGAGGTAAATGTACTGGAAAAGAATCTTGGAGAGACTCTGATGTATCTGAAGTGCCTGCTGCATTGCTGTATGTATCGAGAGATAGATTTAAAGTGTGACAGTGTTGGCTTTATCAGTACAGGGGCCTTTTCTTCTTGCATTTGAAATTTTACCAAGTATTATCTTGGGTCACTTCAGTCAGTCCAGTACCTGGAGTTGCAGTGGCATTAGCTTCTTCTGTGTTTTCATCTTGCTGTTGAGTCAAGTCGCTTGTATTCAAGTGTGTTCAAAAAAATCTCTCAAAACTTACATTGCATATTAACAATTTTACCTCAATCGATGATAAAATTAGTGAGTTTATTTACAGAATTGTGTTTAGAGAATGATTTCAGAGCACAAATTTTAAAAGCAGCTCAGAAAGAGCATATTTAAGCCATGACTTACTGTTACTTCCTTTTCTCTTCAGGTATTCAAAGTCCTCAAGCATAATATATATGAGTGTAGTATTACTTAGGAGACATCAGAGTTCAATAGCAGGAGCAAGTGTGGTATACAATCAACTTCTGTCAATTGATTTTATACCACATAATAAATGCTCGTGACCCACAAGTGTGGGATAGGACATCTTTGTCTTTTTGTTCAGTGGAGTCAACATTGCCTGCCATTAACCAACATCACTGAATTACCAGTTATATTTCATGGCTTTTAAAAGTATGTTTAAAACCATTCTTCCTCAGAAATAAGATTTTATCATGTGTTCTGGGCAGGAATCTAAAGTTTGAAAGTTAAAGTGTTACTTTTTGTTCAAAGGAGAAATGATTTGCCATTTCATATAACATATTCCTCATTCCTTCTTCATCTTGAATAATCATCTCTTAAACTGAAAAATATTTTAAGCCATTGCTTAATGCAGTGCATTTCAGGGCTTCAAAAGAAGTGGATTCAGGTCTGTCTGTACAGAGGTGGTACACTTCCTGTTTCTCAGACTAGAAAGTGTACGTATCAGACTCCTCTGAGACAAACCAATTCCTCCTTTGATTTCAGACTTCTTAATGAAATTCTTTATTTGAGTGGTTTGGTTCTTCATTCTTTGGGTGTTATGAACAAAATGTTCAGGGATTAGGCTGTTGAGGTAGCAAAGGAGAACAGCACTTCTGAAGAATGGATGGCGGGTTTCACCTGTGTTTTGGAATGTTATGTGTGAGTTTACTTTGTGGTGAAATCATTATAGCTTTGTATAAAATCTAGGACTGTACAACAGCACATTATGTATAATATGCAAGCCCTTTTACTTTGAAGATATAAATAGATATATTTATGCACAGAGAATATGCATACAGTAATGTATTATGCCTTCATCAATTTGCTACAGATTGTAGCAGTCCTTCTGCTTGCCTTATGTCTGTGTGATGGCTTCAGAGATGCTCCAGACAGGGTCTGTGGGGCAAGGATATGTTTCTGATACTGATAAGCCTGACTTTGCATGGTGGTTGAGATGAGGTGTTGAAGACATCCATCTAAATACACATTGTAAAATTGTTTGCCTTTCAACTTCGGAGGTAGTTATCTGTAAGTAATCACTCGGGATGAAATCTTGGCCCTTGGTCACTTTTTAATAAGATCATTATTAAGGCAGAGAGACCCTTTAATAGGTTGAGACTTTTGTTCTGGGGTTAAGTAAAATGAATTTACCATCCGGGAGAAAGAAGTGGTGAGGAGCTGGTTGTTTAAAATGTCATTTTGTTAATTTGAATGTGTTGGTAGCTGGTATGCTGCACTAAAATTAGATTGTATAAATAAGCAACCCTGCTCTCCTCGAAAGAAAGAAGATTGAGAACATAATATAAAATCCAGTTTAGCAAAAGAGTCTCTTTTAATAGGTGCACTGTAGAATAGACACACTTTTAATAGGTGCACTGTAGAATGAGTGTCACACTAAGATCAGAAGTGACGGGCGGAGAGTTTCAGTGATGATACAAAAACTGCTTTGAATGTTTGAAATTTTATTGTTAAAATAAGTCTGTCATCTTCAGCCACACTTAAGATATGGTCTGAAAGGGCAAGTAGCCTTCAAGAAAGCCCCCCAAAATGCAGTAAGTATTTTTATCAGCCTATCTTTTTTCCTTTTTACCTATAAAAGTGTACACTTAAGGAGTTATAGATAAAGCTTAGCATGGTGACTGTGTCAGGGGACTGCCTGAGGAAGGCTTTAAATTTTACAGCTACATTATCTTTCTGGCTGTAGTTAAGATAAAGATCTAATATAAAATCACTTTGGTCTGTAATGCTTTCTCTAAATGAAGTGAAGGTGTTAACCTACTTGATTTGAGACACTTTACCCTAGCTTATAAAGCTGGGAGGAAGGTGAGGTAAACTTTAATTAAAACTACAGCACAGTTGCCTTCCAGCACTGTGCCCTGTACCTTACTAGGACTGTACAGTAAGCAAAATAAAATGTACCTCGCAGTTGAGGCAGCAGGCTGGAGCCGTGTTCAGTGAAAGTAATTTAATTAGTGTTGATCATGACTCCAGATGATGGTGATTTGATAAGGAATAATTTAGTACTTAACAGCCTTTTACATGCACCAACTCCATGTGGGAAGGTAAAGCAAATTGCACAAAATGAATGTGCTGCTTTCACTTGTGCCTGTGCCAGTGAGCTGGAAAACTGCCTGTTAGCAGACGTTCAGGCTCTCAGCGCTGTGATGAAATACCCAGCCAGTTCTCCGCACAGGGCTGTAGTGTGGGAGTCTCTGTACTCCCGTTATTTAAAAATAAATAAGGGAAGTAATTTTTCATAACAGATTAACTCCAAGGAAGTAGCAAAGTAAAAATAATAATAATAAAAAAATAGAGCAGCATGTGGCCTTTGTGCAAATATGTGATACTGGCTTTAAAAAAGAATCTTGTTGCAGTTGTGTTTTAATTTTTTGATTCAAGTTCAAGAGATTGCCTACCTTAGCATTGGAGACAGCATCCCAGAGTTGCAGGGCCCATCATATGCATTAAATGCGTGGCATGCATTATTTGACCAAGACATAGAAAGGGGAGTCAGCAGTAAAAGTTCACTAGAACCATCCTGAAACAAACTACTGGCTATCAGCCTGCTTTGCGATTACTTTGGGAAGCTGACTGGGCTACATTTTGCTATATTATTAAATCTGAGAATCGCTTTACAAGAAGTCCGTGTGGGCTTCTTTTTAGTGCAAGTTCAGACAGTTTTATTCAGGAAGAGTTCTTTTCTTCTTGTGATGTTCACACTTTCCATCTCTGTTTCCTAAGTTGTTGTGCTGTGCATAAGCATTTCTATATGTTTTATTGTCTGCTTCTCCTTTCTAATCTTTCCACATAACTGACTATTATCCACCAAATATAATAGCTGAATAGCAATTTTCTGCTAACTCTTATGATTTTTGTGAAAATACGTGGCAAAATAGAATAGTGTTATGTTGCAGATGACTCAACTGAAAGGCAGTAGTAGAAGCCGTCATGTAATAGGGTACGAGAGGATCTATTTATGAAAGAGTTCTGTGAACATTGCCCAACCATGAGAAAACCCATGGCAAAAGTCTGGAATCCACAGATGCCAGAGTTTAGTGGTTCTGATGCTCACTTCTTAGACAGCATTTCATTTCTCTCCCCACTGAACATTGGTGTATGTATGCAGATGCATTAGCATCAGAAAATACGTCATCTGTAACAAATCGTCTTTTCTATGTTCAGGTAAAAGAGAAGGGGTAAGATGCTGCTTGATGGTATATAATGATAGCCTGATTTTTGCTGAGATTCCCTAACAGGAACTGCTGCATGTACATGGATTTTTATGTGGATGCAAGTGTCTATAATCAGGCTGGAATGTGATGTTCACACTATGGTGTTTTGATGACAACATCGAAAATCAGTGGTAAAATTATCTCTGAATTCTAGGCATCTTGGAGTTCAAAATGCATTAACAACCTCATTTTATTTAAAACTTGACAGGTTTGTTTTCAAGCTGTTACACACCTGTCTTTTAGTCCTTTGTGCTCCTAGCTAGTTACTTAGGTTTGTCAATGTCAGATGAACTTTGAATTTTCTTCTGCTTTAATTTTGGTTAAGATTAGATATGAAATAAGGAAAGCTGTCTGGCATAAACTAATTTGCTGGTTAACATTGCCTTTACCTTTGGCCTTTCTCTTAATACAGACCAACTTGTGCATCTAATTAATGCTGCATTTCTGTCACACTCCCTCTGGGGTTTTTTTTAGCTTTTAAAAAGTATGACTCTTTTTTTTTTTTTTTCCAGTTTGTGTCAATATCACATTTATTATTGAGTTTGGTCAGGCCAGGATTTTATCTTGTTTATTTTTAAGAAAAATTACTTAAGCCATTTCTTCTGATATATTTTTTTAAATGTTATGTATAATTAAAAGTAAAATCACCTAGTTTCAAGGGTTTTGCTGCTAAGTTTCAAGCATTCTGTGGGACAAAAACATTACTGATCATATACTTGAGGCTGATATATCTCAAATTTATTTTGAGTCATTTATGTGGCACTCTTTGAAGTGGTCTACTATTGCATTTTTAGCTAAAAGCTACCTCTGATATTACTTAGAAACATTTGGTGCCTGGGAAGTATTTTGTCTCTGACAACATTTACAGTAGTTAAGCCAAATATAAGTGGGCTGTTATTTTCCTGCTAATGAGATGGGATGCTGGCCATCATTCTATTAAACAATAGAAGTGATAATAGCCAATGTTAAGGATCTCTGGTGTCTATTTTTCAGTTGACTCTCAGAGAAATATTTAAAATGTTTATTTCCTATATTGTTTTTTTATTATTACAATGGTTTAATTAATCATGTGTTTAATTAGCAGTGTTGAGCTTACTTGGGAAAGCTAATTGTTGATATTGTACTTGGGTTTTAATTGCATTCTCCTCTTTGCAGTGGCTTTTCATGGTCTCCCTGTGAAAATCAAGAAGGAACCCCATAGCCCATGTTCGGAACTTGGCTCCGCTTGCAGTCAAGAGCAACCATTCAAGTTCAGTTATGGGGAAAAGTGCCTGTACAATGTCAGGTAAAGCAATTGGGAGCATGTTTGCAGTGAGAACTGCTGGTTTAAATGAGGACTGACTAAAGAGTAATAAAACCATAATAGAGATCTTATAAAAGTTACCTCTTCAGCAGATAACAGACTGATGAGATAATGCATTTAGCTGATGAACACTGATGGATTTGTTTACAGTTGTATCAAACACTTACATAATAATTTTAAAACACTTTTTTTCATCAAAATGCACATCCTCAATTCCTCCTCCATGGGAGCTAGCCAAAGTTTAAAAACCCAGGGTGCAAGTGTGAAATAGAAGGAAAGAGTATCTTGTTTTCTGTGAGTCGTGTTGAAAGTACTTTCAAAATGCATTATGCACATTAGGAAAGAGAGATCTGTGTAACAGGCAAGGGATTGGCAGGTCTGAGCAACACATTAGGTATTTGACAAATTGTGCAGATGTTGTATGTGCATATTCCGGGGTGATTACCTTTTAAAACAGTGTTTCATTAGTCCTTGCATCTTTGGTACTTACTCAAAAGCAAGTTGTCTTCTTTTATAGGCATAGATAATAAAAGCTTCATTTATTTGTGGGTGATTGAGGGGCTTGATACCTCTTCATTCCTTATTGACTTTCTTTTGGTTGCATTTACATGCCACTCCTTCCTTTAGTGTCAGCAGTGAAGGATTTCTTATTGACGTTACAGTCTATTTTAGAATCTTTTATCTAGCTTTGATTCTCATTAATGTATTATGAAAACTGTTAGCATTTAAAGCATTATGACATTTAACTTTTTGGCTATGAATGGGGTGGAGGAAAAGACTGGCACTTTTGCAAGTTATAAGAAATGATTTTGGTTTCAAAAATCAAATGAATCCATTGATGGGTTTGATGGGTGCTAAGGGACCTGACGTAGGAAAGTATGCAAGCTTGTGCTTACTATATTCCTAATGTCTGCATTTCTCCTGGTTAGAAACAGGGATGATCAAAATGTTCTTAAGTCCTTTCCAGATTTGAGACACCCTTGAAAATAGCATCTATTTCTATATCTATAGCATGTATTTGTAGGACCAGCAGTTTATTTTTGAGTGAGAGAGGGGTAAAAAAAATCTGTTGGGAGAGGCTGCTGACATCCTAGTATGGGTAGCTAAGCCAGCATACCATTGTTTTTCTGGGTCAGATCCTTTCCCTCTGGCTGTATTGTTTTACTGTCTCACTTTGTGGTTTGTGCAAAAGAAAAAGAGCCTTGACAGGCACTGTCAGCTCTTTGTGCTCTAGTCCAGGTGCTTCTACTTTTATGTATTTTGTATACCTCCTGTTAGAATGTGACTGTAAGACTGAGTCCTTTAAAAATACATTTCTGTACTGCAGAGAAGAAAATGCTGTGCTGAATCACTTGCCTCTAACATGACTTCTTCATTGCTCTTCTTAGTGTAAAGCTGAGAATTCTTCTCCCCCAAACTGTTCATAAGTTAACTATAATCAAAAGCTTCTAAAGGGGGCACTTGTGATTTTTTTCTGGATGTAGATGCTATGGTTTTGGGTTTTGTTCTTTCTTTGGAAAAAATAACTTGCCTTGCTTTTCTGTTACCTTACTAATAGTGCCTATGATCAGAAACCACAAGTGGGAATGAGGCCCTCCAACCCACCGACGCCATCCAGCACTCCCGTGTCACCACTGCACCATGCCTCCCCAAACTCCGCTCAGACTCCGAAACCTGACCGGGTTTTCCCTGCCCACCTCCCTCCATCCCAGTCCATTCAAGACAGCAGCTTCCCTATGGATCACAGGTAAAACACAAAACACGTGAAGGACCCATGCAGAAGGTGTTCTCAATTGTGGCTATGACTCTCTTATGTAGGGTAGTACTGGCTTCCTGCCCACAACTATTTCCTTTTAGGCTGGGGGATCAAGGTGGAAACCAGCAAGGTTCTTAGTGTCAGAAGTGTGTGTGTTTATGAAAGGCTGCACCCGGCTTGGTGCACTAGTGTACAAGTTCATATTGGCAATGACAGAATTTAAATAACATGTTGGTTCTGTCTTGTGAGGATGATTACAGTGTGCTGGATAATCTCATCTAGGCTCTCTTTTGCACAAAAGGTTGGGCCTGATGGTCTTTCAAGGTCCCTTCCAACCTGGGCTGTTCTATAGTTCTGTGATTCACTTGAGGCTAGAAAGCCCTTCGAAGTGATGAAGTCACTAGCAAGTGTGTTCCGAACTATAAATATCTGGCCTCTCGCTAAGCAGTTCACCTATCTAAGGGATGAGTGGCCATGTTACAGTGTTCTTGCTTCAGAATATTCTTTAGAAGGGTGGATCATTTTTCCAAGCGCTTTTGTAATATAGCATTTCAAAAAAAGATGCCAACATAAACCGTGCTTAAATAACATTAGTCTGAGTAAAAGCCACAAGAGTTAGAGACTAGAATTAAAGCTTAAACTGTCCTTAAGTCATCCTGTTTTGTTTTGATATGTTAGAAATCCCCAGACAACTATCTTTCTTAGCTTGGTTTTGCAACAGATGTGCTCAGTGGATTTCCCTGTTTTTTCAGTCCAAACACTTGTTTGTGGAATTCTTTTTACCCTAACCTTTATTGCATGAACCTGTTTTTGTATGCTGAGTTTTGATGGCTCTTGAACATTTAAAATTCCAATGATGTGTAAAGAGATATATATGTTCAGAAACTTGTTTTACCTCTTAATCGTTATCAAATTAAGAAAGACCTGAAAAGAAAAACAGTTGTTGCAAGTGTGATTTGCATGCCTCTGCTCTAATAAGGACTGTTATCTCCAGGGATTTGTGCAGATCACTTCTGAAAGAGGTTGCTAACGTTAACACTGCTGTTTCGTGCTCTGCTGCAATAGCTTTAAATACCACCAAGGTTCTCTACAAGCCCTTCTGGCCATCAAGAAAACTGAATCGGCCCCTTCACCTGCCATAGTCCCCATCTCCTCCCTAGCAAGGGACTGTGGTCTAACCACAAAGGCCCCCAGTGAAGCAAGGCAGTGGTTTAGATTACAGGATGGTAGATAAATGTGTTTCTGTACATAGACCAAAGTCAAGCTGCCAGGAGACTGAAATCAGCAGAAAGTGAATGGCTTATGTGTAGAGAACAGTAGTAAGATTTTTCAGATGAAAATATCTTTTGTTATAAAGCAGCTTAAGAGAGAGCACTGAACCTGTATGTCAACCCTAACTTGAGTATTTATAGACATTTGCATACATCCTAGTATAATTTCTGTAGCCATAACTCTTGCTCTGTGCAAGCTTTGTAGGCTCTTTACATGATTTCTCCTCCCTCCCTCCCTTCCTCATCTTTAATATTCATATTCTTTACGGCATTTTGCACTAATGCTTCCCTTCTATTACAGACCATCAAATGTTCTAGTAAAGTCCAAAATAGCTGACTCAAGAAAAAAAAATCAAAAAAATCTCATTTTTCTCCATTTTTAAAGAAAGGTGGAATTGTAGTGGAAGATATGAAGATATTTTTCCCCATTTTCTTATTTATTTTGAATCTTGTGTACGAAGTAAATGTGCATTTCATATTTTTGTGAAATTCAAATTTTCCCGATTTACAAGGTGAGATACTACTACAATGAGCGTATTCAGAAAATGTCATTTAAACAAATGACCTGCCTTTGTGAATTCTTATATGAATTTATAACGCAAGGCACAATTTTTTTGGAACATGCATTGGTGGTATAGGATAGCATTAATATCTAGTACGTACAGCCCATACATCTTCATACAGAGCATGAGTATATGAACGATAAGTGGTCCTAACAAGTACCAACAGGAAACAAATCCACTTGTATAAACAAATGGCTTGATTCCATACAAAGCTTCCAGTACAACAAGTATTATTAACTTCCTTTGAGGCTTTGTGAGCAAGCCTGTTTCTTATTTTATCTTCAAGTTGCAATTTTCTGATTCACTCCTTGACAGTTCTTAATGATAATTTCTGCTTCTTTTTTTGGCTAATGAAAAAAGGAAAAAAAGGAAATGAATGCAGTGTCAGTCAGCCTAACTGTTTCATAATACATTTGAGTTTCTAAGTTTATTTTCTGCAGGTGTAGGTGGAATTGCAAAACCCAATGTTGCAGCGCACTACTCTTTCTACTGCAAAAATTATAGTATTTACAGCACTATTAGAAATATTCATTTTGTCTCCACTACTACATTGTAGCAGTTTTTATCTCAGTAGTTTCCACAATATTTATAATTAAGCTAAGATAGTAAATATTTGTCAGAACAAGTTACTGCAGTATTATGACAGATGGTAGTAGAGTTTAAATTGTTTTAGAAACATGTACTACCTATGAGTTGATAGTCAAGGACTGAATTGCTTGTGCAATCAAACCCCTGTGTTGTGCTTCACTCACAAAGTTTTCTCCAAAATAAAGTCTTTTGGAGAAAACTGTGTGAGTGTGCAAAACCATTGGTTCAGATCTTCATTAGGTCTTCATTTTTTTGTGTGTGACATTAAGAAGTTTCCAAAGAAAGGCAAAAGTTACCTTTTTTTAATAATGTGTCTTGCTGTGATAACAGGACTAGTAAACAGTTTGTTGCAAGAACATTGCATCTGCTGTTGTTAGTGTGGTGGTGGTTGTTAGTGCTGTGGTGGTTACTACTGTGGTAATCTGCAGGAGATAATGGGAAGACATCATGCAGTTCATCAGGGCCCAGTGGGAAAATCCTGGTATTCTTCTGTATGCTTCTGAACCTGCAGATGTCCAAGTAATTACATTCAGGCCCTTCAGTTCAGGTAGACAGGTTTTATAGAAGAAAAAACAAGCATAGGTTCTTGAGAGTAGCATTGCATGTAAATCAAGATAATTTAAAATTAAATTATCTTATGCCTATTGAAGAGCATTTGGGCATGGCAAATGGCAGTGTGGCTTGTACAGATTACAACTTTCATGTAAAAATGACTGAGGGGGAAAGTTAAGGCAGGAGAGTAATTAATTGTAGCAAAAAATTGTACCCTCTCCTTTTGCTGGGGTGCTGACATTCCCTTCCTGTTACAGTTGGAATGCAGTGCTATCTTTGATAGTCCATCTCTCGTGACACTACCCTCGAGAAGAATGAACACTAGACTTTTACGCTGGAATGTTTCCAAATGTTAGAGCAGACAATACTCTGTTCAAAATGTGTTTATTGTGGTCAGAATGGTTTCCGTGTAACAGTAAGATGGGTAAGAGTAAATTAGAGTATGAGCAAGACGTTGCTAACCATTTGTGAAAGAGCAGAGAACTCTACCTATGCCTCCTTCATGTCACTGTGGTAGAATGTCAGTCTTTCTACTGTTTAGAAGCTGCTGCATTTCCTGTTTGCCGCCTCTGTTGAGGGAACATATTGAAAGCAAAGAGGATGTGGTGAGGACAGGTCTTAGTGCTGGTATTACTAGGTGGGATTTTTGTTTCTTTGCTTGCCAATCACAGTGATCCTGATGGGAGCATTTTGCATGATCATAAGCAAAATGTTTGTTATTAAGAAAATGATAAAGCCACTAATAATGACTTCTGAAGATCTTTGGGAAATGGAACGTAGCTCAAGTCCTTTACATGACCTCTCTAATTTGTGTTCTAGATTTCGCCGCCAGCTCTCTGAACCTTGCAATTCTTTCCCACCTTTGCCTGCAATGCCAAGGGAAGGACGTCCAATATATCAGCGCCAGATGTCTGAACCAAACATCCCGTTCCCGCCTCAAGGTTTTAAGCAGGAGTACCACGATCCAGTTTATGAACACAATGCTATGGTTGGCAGTGCACCCAGTCAAAATTTCCCCCCTCCTCTGATGATTAAACAGGAACCTAGGGATTTTGCATATGATTCAGGTAGGTGAGATTCTCCTTTAGTTCTGCATAGCAAAGGAATATGTGAGTTCAAGCCAGTGCTTTTGATGTTTTGATCATATGAATTGAAACTTGCTCTTTTGACACTTATATCTCACAAATTATGTCTGAGACGGTTTACAAAGTATTAAGATTGTTATATAATACAGTGTGACTTGTGCCACCATTTCTTGCTCTTTGAAGGATTTAATTTCCTAGAAATGTCTGTCCAGAAACGTCAAAGAAGTCGAGGGAGAAAGTCATGGGTGCAGATTTGCTTTGTTAAGAGAGAACTTGTTCTGTACTATCTCATCTTTGACCTCTGAATTTTTGTGCTCCATTTTATGAGTTCTTCCATTTGTCGGCCAGAAATAGAGGACTCTTCCTCCTCTTGCTTGCATTAGTTTATATCAGGAGTAACTCCACTGAAGTGGGTTATACAGCTATAAAACCGATGAGGGAGAAGAATTGGCCAAATTGTGTCAGCTTCTCAGTTTGTGCATACTGCTGTGTTTTGTGGAGGTACATAATCTGAGATGCCAGGTTGCTGATGTAGAGAACACATTGTTGCTATTAATAATGTTTATTGTGATTGTGCTTATGGGGCAACTGGAATGGAACCTTATTGCTCTACATACAGTACAAAACAGAGGTGGTGGCAGAGTCTGTTCTCAATAGCTTCTGATCAAAATAGAAAAGATAAGCAATAGAAAGGATAGAAAAATAAATCAAGGGAATAACATTGTAAATGCTTGACAAAAATTCAACATAATCTTTATATTATAATTGAGAAATGAATGAGAGAATTAAGAAGTCAAAAAAGAAATTTAGTAATGAGTAGCAAGGTGAAGGAAGCTACAAGGAAGCAAGCTGGAAAGGTGGCATAAAAAGAAGCTGAGATTAAAACGTGAATGCTCTACGTGGGGTTAAACAGTTGATTGGTATGGAGCCAAGATAATACAATCAAAATATTTTTCCATTTTAGTGTAAGTGATTTCTGCAGCTTTCATACACATCCATGCTGACTTGGGCAGAAGGAATGGATGGCTCTGTCTGACTTTAGTCTGACTCCAGTCTGACTCCCCCTTCTTCTTGGTGCTGCTGTACTCTCAGGGCTTTCCTTCAGGGTTCAGTCTCTGGCAAGATGCTTTTGCAGTTTATGTTCCAAAGGTGATATGACAATTGAGTTGAAGTGTCCTTTGAAATTTTAGCTCATGAAAAACTATCTTTCAGTTTGATATAGTGAGAACTGTTTTTTTATTTTCTTTCTGTAGCTAACTTTACACTGTCTATTTGGTGGTGTGTTTTGTGGTTTCACTAATGTAAAGTGCTTGTTATAGAGTTGATCTCAATGTTAGAATGGGAGAATTTAGAAAGTAGAACTGCTTTTTCCTTTCTTGTTCTTAATAAGCAAAGAACCAATCCCTAAGAAAATTTGAGTTAGCTCTTAACAGGGACCAGGGTTGAAATATTTTCCAAGCTGAAATATAAGACAAGATAAAAATGAAATCGAATTACAAGGACCAGATGCAGAACTCAACCCATTCATTAATGAAGGTTCTGAGATCTGTGGCTTTGTGGAGTTGTGTCTCTCTAGTCCTAGAGCATATGGGAGAGACTGTGTAGTTCATGTGGCAGTGGGTAATAAATGGGTTACTGCAGCTTCAGGCACTGCCAGTCCCTTGCAACCTTCACAAGCACTGTTATTCATCCTGCTAAATTAAAGGTCAAAAAAGGCCCTTTTGTAAATACGCTTTTTATTTGGCTCAGAAGTGGGATCTCTTTGTTGCATACTGTTATTTTAAACCTGGATTGGCTGCTAACATTCATATTTCTTTGGAATATTCTGTACGGAAGAAAGCTGGAAATTTTATTCTGAAATGAAGGTGTACAAACTTGTATCCATTCCCGTCATGCTTCTTTATTTTGTGCCAGCAAGAACAACATTCCACTTTATAATAATGATTTTCAAGCAAAATTGTTGCTTCTTTTGTAGATGAATGATTAGTTTTTAAAAATGAAATAGCTGTGTAACCAGTAGTCATGAAAAATTAATCTGTTGGTATCAGGAAGTACTTTTATTGGCCTCAGAGTCACTGCATTTAAGTTGACACATCTGTACACTCCATAAATTGCAGTCAACAACTGTGGTCTGTTGATATTTTGTCTTGTTACCATCTGTTCTCTAGAAACCATCATTTTCCATCCTTGCTAAGAGTACATTAAATAACCCCTTAGGAAACATAATGTATTTGTCACTGAATCATTGATTTCATTTTTCACCTATGGATGTTCAGGGAAGGAGGAATGCTGGAGTAAAGAGTCTTTTCTTTTTTTTTTTCATTGTATTTTATTGCACCTCAGATAAGAATATAGAAACATATTTAAAAAGTTCATTGTAATGCACTGAGATGTTCCTTTTGGGATGTTTTTGAAAGGAGCTCATAAAAGTTCATCGCTTTTGTGCACTATTCTTTTATACTTTGTGGGAAGCTGATGAATGAAAAGCATTATTATAGAATGATTACAACTCTATTAAAACATGACATTAATTATGACATGGGAAATGGCAGATCAATTAGTTGTAATTGTAATTGCAGGTATGCAATTTCTACTGCAGAATAGAGATAATGGAGATGTTTGAGATAATGGAAAAAGAAAAATGTCAACAGAGTAAATGCTCTTTCTTATCCATCCACGCTTCTAGAAGTCACAGTGCATCATATATGTTCAATCAGACATTTTCTGCCATGGACTTTTTTTTTCTCCCCCACGTCTGACAGTCAGATGTATTTAGTACTTGATGGTAAATCTAGCAACTTAAGTCACACAAGTGCAGTCAGGGACAAATAGAGCTTTGAGATTTTGCATAATTAATGAATATACTCCAGAAGGCTTCCTAAGACCTTTGTTTACAAGGTCTAATAGTGGATATTCCTCTACCCCTAGCACTTCTAGAATTCAGTAATGTGTTCAGGTACTTAAACAAAAAGGCCAAACTTGATACAGCTCGTCTCTTCTGTGCTTTACTTTTGAGCAAGATCTTCACAGGCTTAACCCTTCCTATGTGATGTAGTGTATTTGCAAGTATACTAAGGTATGAATCTAGCTCTGTGTGTCAATTAATACTAAAAATCAAGTCTTTAAATGACATTGTAAGTTATTAAGTTTAAGTCTTATATTTGGTTTTTCCCAATCAAAATAGTTATCTTGGTTGAGAAATTTCTGTGACCATGTCTTTGGAAACTGAAATTTGTCACACAGCAGTAATGGAGATGAATAGAGGAGGAACGGTTGCTTGCATAAACCAATTACTGTTTGCCAGGAATTTTCTGTTGAAATTTAGATAGATTCAATACTTCCTGAATGTGTTACAGGCATTAACAGGGCTCTTCTCACAGTTTTATTTCAGGGTAGCCTCACAATTAATATGCTTGAGCGGACCTTCAAAAATTTGGATTCTCTCCCTGTCACTTCTGAGACAGTAGTCACATCACTTAAAGAATGAACTCTCCAGACAGAATTATTAGCCTCCATGTCTTTCTTTCTGAGTTGCTCATCTCTTTAATTCCTGAAGCCTCACAAGCAAATACCTTCTGTTGGCAAGTGAGAATGGATGGGGAACTGTCCCTTTGTTAAGAGAAATGAGCAGAGGCCAAGAGACAAATCAGATATATAAACCTGTTTGTTTTGGATACCCAGTTAGAACTGGGTGATTTTTAAAAGAACATTATGTACTACGTATGTTCAAATCCTAACTCCCAGGAACTTTCTTTATATTTCTAGATGAAGAATTATGGAAATATCTGATAAGGGTCTCACTATAGGCAGTATAAAAATACATAATGTCAAAAATCTGGCAGAAGCAATGTGGCTACTTTGAAAAACCTTGTTGGAGCTGGAATGGGCTTTACTGGGGCTTAAATTTGACCATTCAGCTGTATTGTCTTTTCTTTTCTTGAAAACTTCTGCCTCAGTACATAGACAATTTCCAGCCCCTGTAACAAAGGAAGCAGGGGCTCCACCTGCTAAGCTGTTTGCAGCATGGCTCTCCTTCCCACAGAGTTTTGACCTGTGCACTCAAGACAAAAGTGCCAAAGCAAAAGGCTGTATCATATTTGCAGCAAAGGATTTGTATAAAGTTTGTGCAGGAAGTTGTCAATTATGACACTTATTAACTTCCTAAGTTTGCTCATACAGGTATAGAATGTTGGTAGCATTCTGCCATCCCTGTTATAAACATATTTACCTAATGACAGGAAACAGAATAAAATGCAAAAATTGTCTCAAATACCTGATGAGGTGTTTCTTAAAAGGCAAGTCAGTGGGTGTTAATGTGGAAAAAGATCCCTAGTAGCTCATTTTTCCCTAGGCATCAGCCAATGTATTCTTAAATTTGAGATTTTGCAGAATAGCATAAGAGAAAGTATTGAATTGAAATTTCAAGGAAAAAAAATCATGTTGTATTTATTTGCAGGTTGATTTTCTTTCCTGTATTTCTTTTTCAAACAGTTGGTTATTCTATTTTACTTCTGAAGGCAAAATTTAGATATTTGGAGATGCTAATGTGAAGAGAAAAAGTCAATTGGAGACAGTGGTGGTTTGCTTTTTCCAGGATATTCTCTAGTTCATTGACCAGTGCAGCATTTAAAGTGACACAAGTCATGGTGCTCACTACTGTTTATGATTATATTGGCTAAGTTTTGTACTGTCTTCTGAAAATATAAAGTTCTGTGTGAGTGCTAAACATTATTACTACTATTTTTCCCCTGGGAGATTATTTCACAGAGACACAACAAATAGACTTCACAGTTAAGAAATATTTCTGGATCGTAAGCCTTAATTTTCTCTTTGATCGGCTGCATTCCCTTGCTCATAGCTACACCTCTTTGTAAACAATTTCTTGGTGTTAATGTACCACCTCTAAGTCACTGTAGATGGATTGTGTGTATATTCTGTCAGTGTGACATGTTGAGATCTTGTATCTTGCTTCAAAAGTCTTCCAGCTGCTTAGTCTTTTCCTCAAATTCTCTCCAAGTTTCCTTTCTTTTTCTTTATTTTTTTTTCCTGTTCTTATCAGGCTGCAAATACTTGCAGTATTTTTGAATGCATTTTTATAAAATGCTCTGTGAAACAAAACTGATTCCATCCTTTTCCTGGATATGGTGCTTCAGTACACACATCTCAAAACTACATCTCCTTATGGCCTTAAAGAAATTCTTGTACACAGAAGTACAATTGTTCTCAATGAAAATCAGATGACATAAAGGCAGGAGGGGAGAAGGGACAGGGTTTTCCTCTTGAGTTAGGAGGTTTAAGAACTCTCCCCTCCTCTATTTTGGTTTTGCAGTTTTCCCTGTGGTTTAAAATATTTCATCCTTATGTTTTGGGAACTTGTCTTTGCTGTGTTGCTTCAGTGAATGAGTATGAATTTTGTTCAATAGTTAAGCTGCACTGGACTTTGTACTTGCTCTTAAAACACAAATCTGCTGTTGGACTATATGGCAGCAGAAAATAAGACCATCTGACAGGGAAACTCGGGAAACTTGGACTTGAAGATTGCTGTGAATGGCAGAAATTTAACTTTTCACCCGCTGTCAATCTAGCTGATTTCCTCTATTCACTATTTCTGTCTGAAATAAATCTGTAGTTAGAAATTATTTCATTTTGCAATGTTATCTTTGTGAACAAAGAAAAACCCGAATACCAAGTTAATGTGACTATACAGGCAGGAGGCCATACATGTATTTTTGTTATCAAGGCAGACAATACGATCTGAAAAATTGTCCTGCAGTCCCTGTTTTTCAAAGAAATGGATAAATATCCTCTAAATCTACAGTTACAGTAAGTGGCACTGGCTAATGATTTGATTTGAGGATTGAGAGCACAGTCTGGATTTACTCTTTGTGCATTAAGGCAGGTCAAATGGACACAGGCTGCATTTTAAATCAGTAATGGAAGGCTGAAGCCTGCCTTAAACCAATCACATCAGCCTTGCCCAAGACCAATTGATCCCGAGAGACTGAGCCCTGTGAGCACAGCTTTTATATGAATGGACTCTGTGCAGCCTGAAGTTTCATTCATAAAATGGATGCTGAAGGGAAAAAAAAAAAAAAAAAAAAAGCCAACCCACACACGCCAAACCCTGGAATGTCCATTTATGCAGAGCTGAAGGGTGTAGTGTTCCCTCAGCTGCTGCTTTTGCCAGTTGCCTTAAAGTAATGATTAATGCTGCTTGGCCCTGCTTGCCTGCAACCTGACACCATTTATGGCCTTGGTGTGTTTCTAATGTATAGTGAATGAGAAGGCTACATTCTCAAATCAGAAACATAAACAGGAACTGGTTGGTCTGAATTCCATTCAAATATGTCACTTCAGCCGTGCAGTGTTTGTCCAACTTCGATTTTACAGGCAGGGAATGGGGCGGGGGAGAAAAAGCAACACAGACATTTTTGCAGTACAATTACCAACAAAAGGAGCAAGGGAGAGAGAAAATACTGCTGTCTTTTGTTGAATTCAAAGGAGAGCAATGTTTAAGATACATTTTACAGTTACTGGGGTTAATAAAAGCAAATACATGATTTTAAAGTATGCTCAAAAGATCAGCTCCATGTGGAATTTCAATTCAGAGCTGAATGTATGAGCCTTTGTTTTCCCGTTCTGCTGTACAAAAAGTTACACATCGCCTCGACAGGCTGTTGACATCTGGTCTCACAAAATGCATTAGATGTTGTCATAGATCTGAAAACCAAAGTTGTGGAAAGGAAGACGTTTGCTTAAGGGTTTTTTTTGTATGTGTGTAAAATTTCCACTTAGACATGAGCCGGTGGGGCCAAACTTAATTCTCTGACAAGTTTTTGTGAAGTGAGGTGTAAGAAATTAAACTTTAACAATTTTAATTAGCTATTTTTGGAAGGAAGTGTATGTGTATCTATGAGTGCACATACTTTTAAGTTTTTTTTCCCCTAGATTGCTAGCACAAAGGCTGATGACAGAGAAAATGAATAAAACCTTCCATTCTGAATGTTTCTAAATTGCATAATGATTTGGGAAAAGATTGCCTAATTTTTAAACAGATTTGAAAGAATTTTTATCTGTTTTCACCCATGTAATTTCAGTGAAACTGTATTTTTTTCATGGTGAATCTTCTACTGAAATAAAAAATGCTGACTTTTCTATTGCTAGGACTTTACCAATTTGTAGGACTCTGTTTCTTACACAGCTTGTGAGGGAATAAACCTTTTAAAGGTGGTTGAACTAAAACTTGATCCACCAGCATTTGGTGAAACATGCTCAAGCAATTCCTGTATAAGGAGCTGGTAATTAGTTCCAGTATTTCTACCTGAATATCTCCTTTTGGGGAGATATGAGTTTGAATCTAAATGTGTTCTGCAGGTTTAAAAATCCAAAAGAATAATTTGTTACTTCTCCCTGCAAAACACAAATCATACATTTTTTGTAGTGACTCTGGGTGCTACTTGAGTGATTTGTTGTGTTCTTCTTTGCCTTTCTTACCTAAGAAGATCCTGGTTTCTGGTGATTTCATTATTATCTTCACCCTTGAGCTGGTCAGAACTTCTCAATGGTGTTGTAAACAGCTGCTTTCCGCCAGGAGGCTGAATGTGTTTCAGTGGTGGATGAAGTGCTCCTTTGTAAACAGTTTGTCAGTGCTCTTGGAAATCCACGAACAGGAAAGTTATTTGCAGCAATATTGTGACGTTTTCAGTTTAATGCCAAAAGTAGGATGTGTTCTAGTTTGAACATTTTATTTTTACAAGGCTAGTTTTGTCTATGCACTTGGTAAAAATCTTCCCCAGTACACCAACCACCTGCTCGTGTAGCCGGGAAGTGCTTGTACTGTGCAAGGGAAGCTCTGAAAGGCATGGAAGGGATGGCTGGTGTGTTCACAGGGTCAGGCTGGCACATGGGAGTGATACCAGGTTTGTCTCAACTACCTGAGGGACTTGTGCATGCCCTTCTATACTCAGTAGCACAAAGGGAGAGAATCTGCATGTGCTGCTTTTCTTGTCTATGAGAAGACAAAGTGACACATTTAAGTCTATCTGTATAGACACACAAACTCTGAATTACTGCAATAAGGGCCAAGTTTCACATAATTACCTTTCAAACCAAAAGGACAATTTAGAAATACTTGGTATAAGTGAAATTGTAGGATTGCCAGTGAATTCTCTTCAAAGTTTTGGGGAACAGCTCCTTTTAGAGCAGTTCCTTATGAAAACTGCTTCTAATATGACTTACTTGGTAATAAAGTGTATGTGGAAAAGTGGGCAGGAAAACAGTAAGAAGGTTCCAGTCTTACTGTCATCGCTTCATTTTAAACCTGTAGGGAAGTAGACATGTTTCACTATGACTTGAATGGTTGGTGAATTTGAGTGACTTGTTAACAGACTCTCTGACTAAGGCAGCTATCTGCCAGTGCAGCACAGTTTTCACCTGAGCTGCCACATGGAGGGTGAGGCCAGGTAGGCAGTTCCCTCCTTCTCCCACCTTGTTTCACATGGCCTGTGCCTTCTAAGGCTCCATCTCCACTCTCATTGCAATTCCTCTGTATCACACTGTGCTTTGTCACGAGCACATGGGGTGTGCCCTGGGCCTCCAGATCTTCAGGTGATGTTGATAAAGTGAACTGAAAAGTAATTCACAGTTAAGAGTGTAACATAACAATCTGCCCTTTAGTTAAGGAGTCTGTGTAAGGTCAGAAACAGGAACAACTGAAGAATAAATCCTAGTTCAGGTTTCTAGTTCCTGCTTTGCTTCATTCTGAAAAAGACAGTCAGTCACTTCGCCCCATAGAATACAGTCTTGTCATTTCATCCCTTTGCCTGCAGAAGCCCATCTTCTCTGTGTCTATTCTGGCTAGGGACACGGGCTGAAATTCTGGTTTTTTTCTGTGCAGGGTGGAATTGTGGAAATGAAATCTCATCCTTATCTCTGAAAAACAATCAGAAAAGAGGATTTAAGTGCTTTAAGTTACACAGGGCTGAGACAACCTAACCCTTTAAATTCTGACATGATAATTAATATGAACTACCTTACCAAGGGACCACTCAAGTGTCTTACTCAATAATGAAACTTAGAATGCCTGCTAAGTTCAATAGC
Source organism: Zosterops lateralis (assembly GCF_965231275.1). NCBI lineage: Eukaryota > Metazoa > Chordata > Aves > Passeriformes > Zosteropidae > Zosterops > Zosterops lateralis. The sequence goes on along the minus strand of NC_139762.1, from coordinate 29,502,868 downwards.
AGATTTTTTTTTTTGTCCTGAGAAAGTCTGTGTGGGCTTTTTCTGCTTGGATGTATTTTGATGAAGGCATAGCAGAGCTTATTTCCATTATTTTTCTCTGTGATGGTCCTGGATGAGACGGCATTTTTGTAGTGTCTAGAATATGTGTACTTTTTAAAACAGCACCTATTGTGAAAAGAATGGTTTCATGGTCTATGATATAAGACCATATTCGTTGTTTAGGATGACTGCTATGCTTCTGTTAATAAGAAGAGCAATGAAGAATGACTCTTAAGTATTGATAATAAAAAATAAGAAGTTTTTTTACGTTTCCATGTTTTTGGCTAGTTTGTTTTGTTTTTGGTTTTTTTAGAGGGTTTTGCTGTTTTCGAGCTGATGTAACCTTACGATGTGAATTACTTCATTAACAGTCTGAAATAAGCTTGTTGTGTCCCTAAATCCAGGCACATTTTTCTTCAAAGGCTAAAACTTGTAAAATGATGATAAATCAGTCATCTCAAACACTTGGATCTTGCCCTGGAAGTAGTTCATGCCTGCTTCTGTCTTATTTGTTGTCTTGAAACAATGGTTTAAGGAGAAGAAAACATATAATTGCTCTATAATTTCTACACTAAAATGTTTTCTTTTGAAGTAGCTCCGCTTAGCATGTAAAAATACTTCTGGGTCTTAGTCAAGCATTTAGTACAATTTAAAACTGCAATACTAAATTTCATTGGTTGGACTTTTTATTAGATAAGGTAGAAATGAAAGCAGCAGGCAATTTAATTAGCAGTAATTTTTCTGGGCAAGTCATTACTTTGATGAACTTCAGAGCAATGTTTATGGCTCCTAATTAACCATGTTAGTCATTTGATTGAATAATCACTTTGGAAATGTTTCTACAATTTGATTAGAGTCTGACCCACTCTGATAGTCATAAATTAACTGATAGCACTTTAGGATAACAAGACTCTAGTTACTTTACGAGAAATAAACTCCTCCTTGCTGTATTTTTTTGGTCCTCTGTGGACTGTTTAAGCACAAGCTAACCAGAAGATTAAGTAATGTTGGTACAAACAATGCTTGCTTTAAAGAGACTCCAGATGTTAATTATAAATGACTTAGGAGCATGGGAGATGAAACCCCAACTTGGCTAAGAAGACAACTTCGTGGATGCTTGCATAATTCTTTATTCAGTATCCTCTGCTCTATCACTTTGCAGGAGTGGAGTTCATGAGTCAAAAAGGGCTTTGCTGCCAATACTAGAGAAGTTTTACCTAAAATAGAAAGTAGCATCTGTTTCAGTTCTACAGCTTCCTCTTTTTTACGTAGATTTTTCCATTCTCCTTAGAATTCAATCTACTTGGTAACATGAATGATTCCTTGCAGGTGAAGCACTGCTTGTAGCCTTGACTTCTAGTCTGCAGAGCTATACTTGACTCGGGTGATCACTGAGTCACTGATTCCTGTGGTTGCTCAGAATAGCTGCCTGAGACATGAGAGATTCTCTAGGCCTAAGGAGGCAGACACCGAGCGTTTTATTGAGAGAGGAGGTAATGAAGAGTTTGGCACAGATGTGCAAGAGGGACCATGGACTGTTAGAGGAAACTTATTATTACTGCCCTGTGTTTCGCTTGTTTGTGAAGTCAGTGTAAAACCTCATTTTCTTATCCTGCCAAATCTTTGATACTCATCACTAGTCAGTGAACAGTGAAATTTGGAATCACAGTCTGAAAGAGTCTGTAGGCAGTGTTGGAAAAATAATGTCTGCTCTTTCGACCTCTGTTTGCATCTCTTAAAGAGTTACAAGTTACTGGTAACAGATTGCATAGCTTAGGGTAGGAGTTCATCGCAAGATCAAATAGACTTTGTTAAGCAAGACTTTTGATATCCAAGAAGTAGGTTAAACATGGTCTAGAAGGGCAAACATTTATGGTGTGTTTCTGTTTGCAAGTCTCTGTGCACAGGATGTGACTACTTGGGGACAGTGCAGGACAAAGTGAAGAAAAAAGAAGACATTTAAAGAATACATTTTTCATTAGTTCTATTTTGCTTTTCTCATTCTTCCTGCAGATTTGAGTAGAGGTACAGAATAGCAAATAAATATTACTTAGAATACGCACAGTATTTTTTTTGGAAAGGTGTCATTTTTGTTTTAAAAACATACAAGTGGAGAGTGATATAGATAGACCTAAATTTCTAGATAAAATGCTTAGCAATTGCAGAAAATTGCATTAATCCTTCAAGTCCTTAACCAGAGTCTAAAAAGCATTATCCTACTCTAAATTGACTTTGACATTCCTTGTGTAAATGTAGAGTTTATAAGTCTCCAGTGTGACTTGCAGTCTTCTCAGCACAATTGATTGAAAACTTTGGGTTCAATTAGTTACAAGATGGATATGCAAGCACAGGGTTTTAAATATTCATGGTCACTGGTGCGGAATTTTTGTGAATGGTCCAAAGTGTAATTGCCATGCGAGTCAGCTTTTAGCAAAGTTGATTACAAAAGGTTTGGAGTTCAAGTGCCTACCGTAGGTAGGATCTTTGAGCCTGACATCATGACTTTCTCCTTGGCCATGCATGGTGTATGCTGCTCTGCAATGCTGACTGCGTGTTGACAGGTTCCCTCTCACTGTAATTTGCATCCTTTTTTGTTGCTCTTCTGTTTGCAGCCTGTGCCATCAATAACCTGCACACTTTTAATTCCAGACAGTCTTTTGACTTGCATTGTCATCTTCTCCTTTCAGAAGTGCCTAGCTGCCATTCCATTTACATGAGGCAAGAAGGCTTCCTGGCTCACCCAAACAGAACAGAAGTTAAGTTTTCTATTATGTATCATTTTTGTATCAGAGCAATGTAAAAAATTCAAAAAGCCTGGGGGTATTTGGGGTTCACTGGTTTAATTCTGCTGCTGGGAAGACTTGCATCAACCTTCTTTCCCTTTTCAGTGTTGAGTTTCTGATGCACTGATTTTTTTGTGCTTTCCTTTATTGCCATGGGTAGATCAGGATAGAAGCAATTATATTATGAACTTAACTCATTCTGCTTTTCAAGGCCTCTAGCACTTGAAAGGAAGAGACACTTAACAATTTGTCTGTTTCACCCATTCTGCTCAAGTGATATTTTCCAGGCTGTTAGCATGATAAGCTCAGTTAACTGTGTTAAGTAATCCATTTTATACTTTAAATTCAGTGAAGGTTTCGGGCTTTTCCTTTTGTTATTATTTTTGCAGTGTTTTGATGCACGTCCAATGATTTTAGTAGGACAGAGCTTACATAATTATCAAATTAATAATTCTGAGTGAAAGCACTTTATATGTTCTAAAAATAAGAAGTCCAACAGAACTAAGGTGACTGAAAGAGAGAGAGGTGATAGCCTCCACTGTCCTGTTTTAGTTTATCTGTCTTAACAATATATTATTTTCTGGCTTATTTGTTTGGGGTTTGTTTTTCTTCCAATGGGCAAATTTCAGAAACATGAGGAATCTGATTAGATTGATGAGAATCCAGATAGATGTGTGAATCAGTCTTCCAGAAAGACTTCATTTGCTAGTAAAGACAGAATCAGAAAGATAACATGTCTGCCCAAAATCCTGTCTGCTTCTGGGTTGAAATAAAGACAAAAAGGTAGTGTTTAACAAGGAAGGTGAAACAGGAGATGGAAATTTCTAAGTCTTATTATAGGAAATAATACGAAGTATAGAAACTTGATAAGAGAGGTGAAAGAGATGAAGAAAAAAAATAAACAAACTGCAGGGATAAGGGCAAAAGATTTTGATTTTTAATCACAGCACAGATAGGGAAAAACCCATCTTAGCTGTGTTATGCTCTTGTAAGGAGTTGGAGGTGGCAAAATGTTCATGAATGACGTAAAAAAAGCAGTGGTGTTTGCTAAATATTTGTTTTCTGTATTTGGAAATCAATCAACATAATTTTACAGAATAAAGGTCATGTCAAATCTGATTCTGTTCTTTGCTGAAAATAAAAATTTGATTAATAAAGATGCTTGTATTGTATAGTTAGACATTTTATGGCATTCAATTTGCCTCTGCATTACATTCTGATTAAGAAGTTAGCACAAAGCAGTATCAATAAAGTACACATTAAATACATTAAGACCTGGCCAACTGACAGATCTAAAAGAGGCTGTCACCAGGCAATCATCTCTGAATGGATTATAGTTCTGTAGGAATTGATATCAGGAGTGTTGCTATTCAATATTTTCGGTAAAGATATGGAACAAAGTTAATAGATAACTTTATGGCACAAAGATAGAGCAGTAAATAACGGGCAGGACAAGGCAGTCACACAAAGCAGTTTGAATTGTTTGGTTATCTGGGCACATTAAACAAAATTTTTTTTAGTACATGAATGTAGATCAGGTCTGTGGAACTGGGAAATAATATATTGGAAAAAAGGATTTTGAGATGGGCCTCCCCTCAGCTTCACAGTGGGAAACCAGCCCAACTGAGCACTGCAACCTTAAGGCAAAAAGCCTTCTGTAATACTTAGGTAGTCAAAAGGAGGGTCAGAGGGCAGCAGGAGAGAAGGAGATGTTTTGTCTCACTCAGTAGCACTGGTGAGACTGTTACTGATATGCAATACAGTTCTGGTTAAGCAAAACATGAGCATAATAGGAAATAGTAGGAATGTGTACAGAAGGGTGTGCTAGAAAGACTGCTGGGTTATAGAGAGTGTCTTTTAATGATGAAATAAAATTTTACAAAATGATCTTAATTGGAAGGAACAATGTGAGGGTGATTTACGTGGGTGTGACGAGGAAATACTGAGTGGTACTTCTTTAGTCTTGCAGGGAGAAGACCTGCAGGAACTAATGGTTAAATGTCAAAGCCATGCTAGTTTAAACAGGAAATGAGCAAACATTTTGTAATAAATCTTAGAGAAAAATGAGTGCTTTTTCATTTTAGCAGGTGGAGATTAACAGTCTTTTGGGAATGCTTATGTTAATTAAACACCCTTGTACTTAGGCCAAAATGTTGAGATTGGGCGGTATGTAAAAGATGTGGGATATTAATCTGATTCCTGTATAACTTAGTGTTCCCTCTGGCATTAGGCCTGTGATCTCTTTTTTTCTCTATGCATCTTTTATATAAACAACTCTCTCTTTTTAACTTACAGGCTGTATGTATGAAAAGGGACCTAGGCAGTTTTATGATGACACTTGTGTTGTTCCAGAGAAGTTTGACGGTATGTATGACACATCTCTCTTTTTCCTGTGTAGAGAGATTAAAAAGAAAGAGATGAGGAACTTTTCTCTGTTGCTGATCAAAAAAGCCCAGTAACATTCCAATTTAGGATTCCTTAACACACCATTTGTGGTGCGCCCAACCAAAGCTGACCTTTGTCTCTTGAAACCAAAGTCTCCTCTTCAATAGGATGTCATTCGACTTTTGCCAGCAAAAGATGCTGCATCCAGACTTGTGCCAGAGGAGCTCAGTTCCTGTACTGTTGAGAAGTAATAAGAGGATTTCCATTGCACTGATGATCACATACTGCTTGTTGTTTGAGATTTAATGAAAGCTGTACTTACAATTAACAAAACAGTGGAGAAAGAAGCAGCTTTGGTTTTACTGAGGATTAAGCCTCTTGTATTGCTGTCTATGAAGTGATGAATAGTGGGAAGTGAGTATATAGGGAGTATAAACATTTTTGTGTTTTGCCAATGTATTTGAACAAGGTTGAATGTACTAGTGGTTTATTTTTCAGTGGGATTGATAACAAATCAATGCTCTGTTCACAACATTACCAATTACAGCAGATTTTTTTTAAAGAGGAATCCTGAGGTCAATTAAAATGAATGGTTCAAATTATCCTCAGTTACTCTGACGTAAAATCAGTTTCCTCATGTAACTCAGTTGATTTCAGATTTATTTCATTATAAGCAATGTTGATGGACACTGTATTTCTTGCCAGTGACTCTGTTAGTCTGCAACTTTGAGAAGTAATTTAGAGACCAATTACTTAATTTGCTAGAATGGAGTTATGCATGCTAGTGTAGTGTTGTTAGTGTAGCTTTTGTGTTAGTGTGTGGGTGTCCAGCATTATTCATTTCAGCAGGAAAGATTAGATATTTCCTGATAAACTTGTGAACAAATCTTTGACTGCAGCTAAAAGTAGAGCTGGAGAATTGGTGTTTTTCTCCTACTTTGTTTGTTTTGTCCTGAGACTCACTTATTACAAAACTATTTCATGTTTAGCAGCATTTTTTTGTATTTGATGAAGATCTGGAGACTCTGAAACGAAAGTAACTCAGAGAATTGCACATTCTTCAGAGTTTCATATGTGTTTTTATGTTGGTAAGAAATAGATAAAGAATTTTAGACAATATTAGACCTAACTGAAGATTGCTCAGTCCAGTATTGCGTTGTCACTGCATTGACACAGTCACAGAAAAGAGTAATTTATTGAAAGTCTGCTTTTTACCTTGGCTTTGTAATGTGAGCTTGTTTGGGGTTTTTTAATTTTTTTTTTTTTAAGCACATCATATCAGGTATTTTTTTGTTTCCCACAAATGATTGTGGATCTGATCTGAGTACCAGTGTCAGATTTATATGTGCATTTATGGGAATGGGATCAGACCCTGTACTACAAGAAATTAAAACTCGTTAACAGTAGCATTTGTCTATGTCTTCCTTGAAGAACCTTTTGGTTAATTGAGATTTTTACAGGAAAGGGAATGAAAATGAAAAATAAATAAAAATACAGTAAAAGAAATAAATGTTGGAATGTATTTTTGTGCAGTCTGCTGCTAGCTTCTATGACTGCCCAGTGAGAGAGTACCTTGTACTCTAGATTGATCTTGTGATACAAATAGATGTGTTTATACTTGCAGCATGATGTTTTGAGGGAAAAATAGCAGATGTGTCATCATATTCTGGCCAGTAAAGCTAAAGTTGGATAAGCCCAGGACTAGTCTTGATGTTTCAGAAGTAGATTCTCAGCTGCTTCATCTGAAATCAAAGATCAGCACAAAGAATTTCATCCCGTATAATACTGCACTTGCTATTTGCACTTTGCTCAGCTATCATTACAAGAAAAAAAAAACTGTCCTTGAAAAAGAAAGACTTTCAACTTGAACCTCACATAAACCAAAAAGCCTTGTGTTGATTTATTTGTTTTCCACAGCTATTGAGTCAATTTTCTTTCCTGATTATAAAAGGAAGTACTCCATTTTTAATATTATTATTCTGCCTTTCACTACACAAAGCCATTTTGTAATGGCTGTCAGAGCATCCTAATGTTGTGGTTAAGTGTAAATTCCTGACTTTCCTTATCAAAGAGGTCACACTGTTTATTGGAGGCTTTTGATATTCTCATAGTTGAAATGAGGAATTTTACCAATATCTCTAGGATTCAGTCTTGTGTGGAGAAAAAAATACTGTCTGCTTCAGCATCAGACCTTTCAGCTGTTGTTGTTTGCATGAGTTGTTCAGTATAAATATGATTTAAAAACAACAAAGACAGTATGGATATAGCAAGATGTTTTTCTCATTGGCAATTTGCGGAACAGCTAGTAGAATGTTATTGATGTTTATAAGAAGGTTTTTCTAGACTTAAAATTTTAGAAAAATTAACTTATTGCTTTTCAGAGGGAATACTAATTTAATATGTAGATATGAGTAAAAGTAATTTTTGCTCATATGCAAGTCCAATATGCCACAGAGGAACTCGTGTATCTGCAGGATTTACATGCCTATACATAAAGCACATGCTGTTTAAGTCCAAGTCAAATACTTTGTCAAATTTTCCTTATAAGCATTTGCATGCAAGAGAAGTTTCACTCAATAGGATTTTGCAGCTTTATGAAGCCTACATTACTTTACCAAAACTGGGGCCTGTGCAAGCATAGTTCTTCACATATCAGAGTTGCTTCAAAAATAGTTTATGTTTTTTCAGAGAGAGGATATTATGAAAAGGTTTGCAAGAGATTTGCATTTGTCAAAACTACACAGGGAGATGCTTAGTGAGAGTTTCATAAATCATGAATGAATTTAAGTGCTTTTTAGTATATTAGTATGTTATTGTAAGTCCCCAGCAAACAGGGGAATGTTATGTTTGGGGGTGGCTGATTCTTCCCTCTGTCTTGTTACCCCTGATGATTGCCTTGCTCACTATCTGACGAAGCGAGCGATGGTGTTCCAGGCAGGGCATTGCTCCTGTAACGCTGTTGCTGCTGTGTGCAGGTGATGTCAAGCAGGAGCCAGGCATGTATCGTGAAGGACCCACGTACCAACGGCGAGGCTCGCTCCAGCTCTGGCAGTTCTTGGTAGCTCTGCTTGACGACCCATCCAACTCTCACTTCATAGCGTGGACTGGCCGGGGCATGGAGTTCAAGCTGATTGAGCCTGAGGAGGTGAGTTAGACAGCATGCCCTCACGTTCACTGCCCCGTCATGCAAATTTAACTGTGCTGCTTTGGAATTAGGCCTTATTTTCTTTCCTTAGTTTGTTTTAGTAATGCTTTAGAAGGGTGAAAGAAAGGACTGGCAAGGGAAGTGCTTCAGTTAGGACAGAGGTGTGGTTAAGCATAGACTTGGCTCCTAGACCCACCAAATGATAAAAATGTTGCAAGTACTAGAGTTAGTAAGTAGTTTGCATTAATTGTGGGATCCACATTTTTCAGAATCACTTCATGGATGGAACTGTATTCCAAAATTCTTTGAAAACTTGTCCCTTACTAGTCTTTCAACACCAAATATTAGATTCATTAGATTGAATCATTAGATTGTTTAGTACAGGCTTGATCCTAGGCTTGCAAATGCTCATGCACATGCATGGCTCTTCTGAACCATGAAGGACTCATGGGGTAGATAAAATTACTTATATTCATGAACATTTGCTGAAGCATGGCTTAGTTCGCTTGTGTGATAAACAGGAAAAAATTGAATGTTTTATTATGTAAACAGTTTTGGACTAGGTAATATTATGTAACCTAGCTTGCATTGTAAACTATCTTGGAAACTGTTGGAAGATCAGGTGTATGGGAATTTTGTTGTAAAATTGATGAGGAGGATTTAATTAGGGTTCTTAAAAGGCAGTATCATTCTGCTTTACTTTTTTGCCCCTTAAATAGGGTTTTCTAATAGAGGAGACCACAACAAGTTTTCTGACAGGATCCCCTTGAGTTAGAGCTGAGTGGGAAGGCTCGGGGGTGTAAAGCTGCTTCTTCATTCCGCCAGCTATTTCTGCTGTTTGCCCTCCATCTACTGGCATTAGCAGTCTGAAAGCTTTCTTGCATGTTACTTACATTGTCTGCTAACAGCTCTGTGGAGATGCTGGACTAGCTGGGGATGGTGTCAGGACTGATGTCCCTTCCCTTCCTGACATGGTCTGGCTGAGGAGCAGGTTGTTGCAAAGACCCCAGTGCTGGCTCTCGTTTATCTGAGCATCCCCTGCTCTAGTGATAGTCACCACAGCAGATCCTGGCATTGTGTATCTGTGGATTTGAACTCAAAACAGTCTTAGTCAATATGATGCTAAAAGTTTGCTGGCAAGTCTGCAGCCTTTAGCAGCCTACATGGATTCCTTAGTTGTGTAATCTGTTCCAGAATAGAGCAAAATCTTTGTAAAGTCTTTGGTTTGGTTTTGGTGAATGATGTACGTGACTTTCCCCCCCTACCCTCGTGTCATATTTTTTATTCTTTTTGTTCTGTCTTGTCTTTAAGGTACGTCCAATTTTTTTCCAGATTGAGGAGTTTTATTGAGAAATGGTTTCCAGCAGATGGTGCAAAAACTTTATAGATTTTATTAGCTAAGGAAAGGAAAGTAACAAACCCCTAAGGTTTCCTTATTGTGTAATTTCCTGAAGAACTGGATATTCTAATTTAACTTAAACAGATCATCTGCATGTCTGGCTATGTAGAAGTTGCCCTGTGTTTTTGAGCAGCATTGCATCCGAACTCTGGAGAAGGCTTGAAGCTTGCCTCACTCCGTGTTTTCCTAGGAGTACAAAGGAATCTAAGTTGTTTTCATATGGATGTCATGAATCTGACAGAAACAGTCAATTAAAATAAGAATAGCCTATGGGAAGTTGCACAATTCTGTTGGTTGCCAAGTGTAAATTGAAGAGAAATCAAAGAGCTTGTTGGTTCTGCTGTGGCAGGTTAGGATGTCAGTGACATGACCTTTCCATCCATTCCTTTCTGGAGGTTTATGCCCTCATAGAAAGAGTGACAACAAAAATGAATATGTATCAGCTCCTGGAGTGCCGTTGTTCATTCAGAAAGTGAACTAGAGAGCCTGAGAATTGGGCATAGGTCCATTTATGCAGGCCTGTCACAGGGACAGCTACCTTCAGCAGGAGGGTAGGGTAGAAGGGTAGAAGCCTGAATCCCTTCCACAGAGCAGGACTAGGTAAATGCTATACAATTCAGGGATGGGAACTGGACCTGATTGCTGTTTTAGGAGTGTCAAAATACCACACAATGTAACATATTCTTCACCATTATTTGTTGGTTTTCTTTGCTGCATATTTATTTATTTTGCAAGCCTGTTATGTTGGGAACTTCCAATTAATGCAGAAAAAAAAACTTTGAAGGAATAAAAAAGGAGTGATGTGGTCATGTGTTGCAAAAATGAATAGGTGAAACAAAGTTAGACATCTAGGCCAGATCTGCAGCTGGAATAAATTTGCATGATTGGAGATATGTTTCAGTACAGCTAAAATGCAGCTGAAGTTACCAGAGGTCTGATAATTTACATAAGTCTGAAAAACTGCACCACTGAAAGGAAATAATGCTTTCAAAAGAATTTTAGAAATTATTGTCCAGGTGGACATTGAAATCATGGATTTTGCTCAGTGCTGCATGTTGTCATGGCTTGCATCAAAAAGCTCCAGACACCTATGGGAAGTTTCACAGAGCAGTCTGCAGAGAAGTTGCTTGGCTACTCTGTCCTTTTTCAAGAGCTGCATGCATATGCACCTCTCAATCATTTTTATAAAATGTGCTTTAAAGAGTTCCTCAGCTCTGCCTTTTTTTCCCTCTGGTGATATTATGTCATTTTTACAGATAGTAATTGAAATGTCACCAATAGCCGATTAAATTTCAGGCAAGGAATAAGAAGTTAAATTCTTTAAACAAAGGGTTGCTTTGTCCAAAACTATCTTTAGCAGTAGAACAGGAAGCATAAAGTCAAGTAGAAAACATAAGTCAGAGCAGAAGGCATATTGTTCTCTATGGAATAGTTTCATGAGTTACTTGCAATTCACTTTTTATTGTTATTTTTAAGGGAAATTATATGACTGAAATGATGAAATTTCTGTTCCATTCTTCATGCCACCATACAGTTCTTCCAAGTGATTATTCTGCCTCCTCAGATTAATTAATTTTTTTTCTGAAGTAATGTTTATGACTGGGAGTTGTCTTTTGACTTGTATCTCCTAATAATCACAACACTGCTGTCATTCTAATTACAGTCTGTATTAGTTCATGAACTAAGTGTATATGCATGTGTGTGTAACTTACTTTTTTTTCAGACAGCAAGGAAAAGACAGGCACAGTACAATTATCCATAGTATCAAACTGAAGAAAGGTTTTGTGAAAGTTTTCTAGTGGAACTTGCTAAATATTTTTTGTCCATCATCTCTTTGTATGTCTTTATTTTTTCATTGGTTTTATTTATTAAAAAGCAAACAAAAACCCTAACCTTCCACCACATTTTCCAATAACTCTTTTTCAAGTTTAATGATGATGTACATGCAATTAAAATTCATAGTAGTACATGGGAAGTTCAGGTCATGGCAACCTTTTCCCATTTGTTGCACCTACAGGGTTTTCCCTCCTGCATCCCCAAATAAAGTATCTGATGATAAGATCTGCTTGTTAAATGCATTTAACGAATCATTGCTAATCCATTTCTGTGGCAGGTGGCACGTCGCTGGGGGATTCAGAAAAACAGGCCAGCTATGAACTATGATAAACTTAGCCGATCGCTTCGCTATTATTATGAAAAGGGAATCATGCAAAAGGTGAGTAGCTAATTTTTGTATTACATTTCACCAGTCTTGCATGTTAATCTATAGGTCAGTTAACTCAAGGAGTACTTGTAATTGCATGGCTTAGGTAATTTTTCATCTGTTTAGGCAAACAGGCATTTGGACCTACCAGGTCTAGCAATATGCATTAAGATTTTTTTTTTTTCTCTGTAAAAAATGTTTGTGGTTTTAGTGATATAATCATTTCATGATTATAAAGAAAGAAGTAACATTCAAAAATATCCAAAAGGGCTTCTGGCAGCTGGGAAAGGCAAACGGTAGAGTACAGTGTGATTGTTTTGCACATCTAAATTAGCTGCCCAGTGCTTGGGTACTTTAGTAAGTGCAAGATAGAGGAGAATAATTATGCCTATTAACATACCAAGTACTTTAATATTTTTACCAATAGTGTTGTAGTAATACTGGTTTTGAATGGAATTTAATATTTATAATAGACTGAATTAGGAGAAATATTTAACAATAATTTATATATTATGGGCTAGTCTTGCTGACAGTATTCAATCCATCCTCCTACTGTGTGGCTTGCTGATTTTTAAATCTTGCTGTGTAATACCATGTAGATTGACTTAGAAATCAATAGGAGAGAGCAGTCTGCTATATCTACAAAACTGCCAGGTGTGATCAAAGATTATAATAAACACCTTGGACTGCCAAACGTATTCCATATCTTTTCACATTGGTCTTGTGACCAGTGATGATGAACATGTTTAGACTTGTTATATGCCAATTCCATTAATGGAAACGGTGCTCTCAGCTCAAGTTACTGGGAAACTTTTCCAGTAGGTTTTGTGAAGTCTTACAAGTTCTCTTTCTTAGATTATGGGATTGTTGTAGTGCACTCCTTTTTCACTACCAGCAGTTAACTTGGACAACAATCTGGGCTTGGCTAGTATTGGCTTACAGTTCTTCAGTAGCTCAGCACCTCATTCATTTTTGTGTGTCACGTAAGTGTGCACTGAGTCTTTGTAAAGTGGATTGGAAGCTGGGTCCGCTCAGGAGGAAGCAGAAGTCCTTGGTTTTGCTGACTGGTGCTTCAGGCAGAGGAGTTCCTTGTTGCAGGTTACAGCTCAGCAGAAGAGGCAGCTGTGCTGCCAGCACACTTCAAAGGCAGCAGAGGCAAAAAAAAGAAGTAGCAGAGTAAAGTAAGTTGAAAAGGTGGAGATAGAAATACCAGAAGGCTGATAATGCTGCCCCAACCCACACATCCATTTAACATGGAAAGTTTACAAGTACTTTTGACAGCTAGCTTGCTATATCCTAAACTACTACTTTATTATCTACAAGAATGTGTTTAAGACACATTTTCAAAGCTAGCTTGTATGCTTATTTTTCTGACATAGCAATGTTTCAGATTTGTCCTGAGATCACTCTATCTGGCCAGTTCATGTATATTAAAAACTAATGGGGGTTGTAAATGCAAAGCAGGTTTCTTTATGGCAAAGTTTGTATGCATATTTTCCCTCTTTTATTTTTTAAATCATCAATGATAGCAGATTGTGCAAATGCCTGATTTCTGAATGCAGCCTCTAGTCTATCAAACTTGCTGACATTAATTTGATTTTAAAATTCTGCTGCACGTACAGTCCCTACCAAATTCTATTTGTAGAATAAATAAGCTGAAAGTTTAAGGAGGCGCTTCAAACTATTTTGCACCCATAAGAAGAGAGTTGTTAAGTTTGCAACACTTTTTCAATTTTCACTAACTCACTTCATTGCTATGGTAGCTAGAGTAGCAAGAAGCAGATTATATGATTTTTATTTTATAATCATTTAAATAAATTAAGAGCATGCAATCTAATGCATATTTTTAAGCACAATTTTTAAAATAAGGTACTTGAGAAGACACTATATGGACTTGTTTGTTGTTTGCAATAAGACAGCAATTCTGTGTTGGTTTTATCATTCTCTAACTTCTAGGAAATCGAAGCATAAACATTTAAGGCTGTTTCTGATTAAGGGAGAACTTTAGGATCTTTGGACAAATTGCCCCTCCATAAGCAAATCCAAATGTCCCAGCTTTGCATGAGCAATTGCTAGGTACATATTAGCCTACGTATTTGCTTACGCTGTCCCTGTACAATCAGCATGCACTGTAACTAAAGTGCTTTTATACGCAAGTATGAATCAATCTGTGTAAAGTGAAATCCAGATCTCTGTCGTGCAATGTGATTCTTTTTTCCACTTTGCACACAAAGTGTGTAATTTCATTTTGCCACTGTAGTGGCAATTTGTTTACATTTTCCAATAAGAACAGTTCCATTTGTGGTTAAATATAGGAAACGATCGCAAACAAATGTTTAGAAGTAGAATACTTAGTTCATCTTCCAACAGGATGTCACGTGTGGCAAAATCAAGAGCATTCTGCAGCCTGCTTTGGCAAGTCCCACTTGTCTTTGCTAGGTCATTGCCTTACCAGTTCTTCTGTCACATTATTAATTGTGTAACAAAGGTGAGTTCTTTACAAGATTGTTGAACTTGGAGCTGCAAAACACGAGGCCTTATGCTGCACCTTTTCTTCCCCTTCTGTTGTCCTAAGGTGGCTGGAGAAAGATACGTCTACAAGTTTGTTTGTGACCCTGAAGCGCTTTTCTCCATGGCTTTTCCCGACAACCAGCGCCCCTTACTGAAGACTGACATGGAGCGCCACATCAATGAGGAGGACACTGTGCCTCTGTCCCACTTTGACGAGAGCATGGTCTACATGCAGGACGGAGGCTGCTGCAACACCCACCCCTATAATGAAGGCTATGTCTATTAACAACAGTGACACTGAAGGGGTGTTTCCCCCTCCCTTAAGCTTCTCCTCTTTCTCAAGACCCAGAGGAAAGCTGAATCGACTTCAGTTTGTTTTCTAAATAGTACACTAAAAGGGGCTTTTCCTGTTGCATTACTCCTATGGTCTGCCATGGACAGCGCACTTTATTTGAAAGGGGAGGGTTGGAACCTAAACGTTATTCTGTGTAAAAGGAGGAAAAGGGTGGGTTTGCTTTTTACTTAAGTTTGGGAAGGGAACATACAGGTTTTAAGTACAAAAAAAAAAGCTATATCATGTCTGTTTTGTTTCATATCAGCATAAGATATTGTACATTTTCTTTGGGTATCTGTAGTACAGTTAATTCTCATTGTGCAAAATAACCACTTCTGATGATATCACACAGCATGCCTAGGGCATTTGTTTCTTGCCATTCTTAATTGCCTTTTTGCAGTTATAAAAGAGAAGCAAAGCATATACCACAGCATTTAATTTAGAAGTTTCCAGTGGCAGAACTTGTACCTTGCCTCTGAGAACAACCAGATAGTTTTCCTAATTATTTTTTCTTTTCTTGTGTGCATATGACCTCAAAAAAAATTTCCTATTTAATGACAAACTGGCCATAAGTACAGTGACCAAGCAGCAAAATCTCTGACTTCAGACTGCAAGCTGCATGCTGTATCTGGTGCCACATTGCTATACATATATGGCCCATGCTACTGTGTTGATTTTTCAAGATCCATTTGAGGGTAGTAATTACATGGAATAGGCTTTCTGATGATCATGTCAGCATTAAATACAGGATCATGATCAGGAGGGAGAAAACATTTTGTATCCTTCCATTTCCTTTGGTACATAAATAAGTTATTTAATCAATAGGAATTAACTGTACTAAGTCACATATCTAATTATGCTGTTTAGACACAGCAAGCACTCCTTGAGAAAAATATCCAATACACTAAATAGGTACTTTAGTAATTTTTAGACACAGTACCCATTAATATGCATTTAAGCCTTTTACTGCTGTGTTATGTTGATAACATATATAAATACTAGATAATGCTAATGCTTCTGCTGCTGTCTTTTTCTGTAATATTCTCTTTGATGCTGAATTTACTATGACCATTTATAAGCAATGCTGTAACTACAGGTAGCATTTCAGGACAAAATAGATGACTTGAACCATTTATTGCTTAGAAAATAGCTTACGCCATAGCTGTGCTATAAGCAGCTTTTACGCGCATCCACAAATGACTAGTAAGCTTCAGCTTGCTGAGGAAAGCTCTGCAGAACCTTTTGTAATTTTCGGTGGAACAGAGACGAACTGTCAAAGAATACCATGAAGTTGCTGTATGACGTTGTAGTGCTGGCACTGGTGTTACCAATCAACTTGTTTTGGACACTAAATGTAAATGTGATCAGATATGCTTGGAAGACAATTCAAATTTTGAGGGGTTTTTTTTTTTTTTGATTGTTTTGTTATTTTTTCAAATTGTTTTAGTTTTTGAGAGGGGTTCCCTTGAACACATGCTATTATGTATGTAAAACAAAAGCAAAAAGTGACAAAACCTCAAAAGTTTAAAATATTTATTAGCACCTTTTTTGAAATAGAATAACTCATAGTTTGAAGGGGTGGAGAGGGTGGTACAAATTGGATCTTTTGCCCAGTGAAATTTAAATAGTTGTTATATGAAGTACCTCATTTTCCTAGATTGTCAAGAAGTGGGAGTATAATGAATACATAACCATGAAAAAACAAGAATAATTTTCATAATATTGGATAGATTTCAAAGAGAGTCCTAGGTGGTGGGTTAATATTCTATCATTTTTCAGTTAAGACACTACTTCAGTTATGAATATTTTAATACACATTTAATCAGAAGTAAAGAAGTAGTGGTCACTTGAAACCACAGGTGCATAAAAAGCATTTGGGCAGGTATTTAATTTACCCAGATCTATGAGACAACGTATTTTATAACATATGCCTTAATATGCCACCTAATTCTGTCATCCATAGGTCTCAATGGCACTTAAATACTTGGTGATCAACTGAGAATAAGAAGTCTAAAATTGCAGAACTAGCAAAAAGAAAAGGGAAAATGTTGAGTAATATTGTTTAAAAAAATTGTGGTTTCCATTGAAATAAGGTTCAAATGAAACATGCTTTGATGAAAAGTTCTTGGATTGGTTTTGGTTCTTTAATGTCAGCACAGAGCGCCTCTTGCCTGTGGCAGGATGTGGGTATTTGGGAAAGGGGTTGGACAAAAAAAAAGGAAAAAAAAAGATTTAAAAATTGCATTGAATGTGTAATATTTAAGAAGAAAATATATATATATATATCTGTATACGGTAGTGACTCACTGAACAAAACAAGCAGTCAGACCAACATTACATGATCTCTCAGCAGAAGACAAAAAAGTCTTTCACTGAACTGATTAACCCTTTTTAAAATGTACCTAAGAGGTTTATTTAAAGTCTATTTTTATTCCACTTTTTTGTTTGTTTGGGTTGGGGTTTTTTTTGTTTTGTTTTGTTTGGGGGTTTTCAGGTAGAATAATAAATCTGGCAGCTGATTTCTGCAAGATTGTTGTGTATTGGATTCCTAACCATTTGGATTGGAGAGGACCCTGCAGAAAGATTATTCTTTTGGGAGAGGAGAGGATGGTCTGTCCCCAGTGCCTAGAATGGCTTTCTTCAATGTGTAACAAAAAAAGAAAAGGGAAAAAAAAAAAAAAAAAAAAAAAAAAAAAAAAAAAAAAAAAAAAAAAAAAAAGGTGAGGAGTATGTACAATTCATGTGTATGTATATATGAGTTATAGCCAGGAGTTAGATTATCAAATCATTGCATTTGACTAACAAAAGGGAGGAGGATGGTCTGTGTATATTTTGGGATTGATTCCTACTGAGAACACTTACACATTTTCAGAGGCATTTTAGTACCCTACTGGATTTGAATGTGGGATGTTTGGGGCTGAGGTGAGGGGGATGAGTTTTCCTTTGATTGGTTTGGGGGTATTTTAGTTTTGTTTTCAAGCTGTACCATAAGTGGAGGGAATATGCAGGTTTCACCTGTTTTTAGTAGGACCTGTAATAGAATGAGCTGGTCTCTGCTCATCTGTCTCTGTGCTGGGCAGAGCAGTGGGGCAGACAGGGTGGAGCTGCTGTGAGGCAAAGTCGGGAGGCATCACTGGAAGATCCAGCACTGTGGAACAGCTGAAGGGGCTCAGGTTTCATGTGCCATCACAGATCACTTGCACCAGTAGCTGAACAGAGGTGAAGTTAGTGAAGGACTTGGCAGATTCCCTCAGAATCCTTTTAACATTACGAGTTTAGGACAATTGGACAGATTTTTCTTTACAGATAGAACTTCTGTGTCAAAAAACCTGCCTTTTTCTCTCCAAGATTAACCGTCTACAGTTTCTTACACACCAGCGACAGGACAAACCTTAACATTACATTCACTAAAAGAGGAAATTTCATCTGCTTCTCAGACCAAATCTGCTTGCTGTACTGACAGTGGTCTGGTGATAGCAGGGGAAACAGGGATACATAAATGCTTTTCTCTAGAAATTCCCTGCAAAGAGCCCTTTGCTCAGAATTTTTTCATCTTCGGGATTCTCTGCTACATGGGACTATTCCCCAGGGATTAATATTTGGAGGTTTATTGCCCTTGACATCTGACTCGTTTGGGCTTCAAGTCTTATCTTCACAAAACAATATCATCTATTAAATATTTTTGCCTTCTTTGTGTGTGGTGTTTTTTTTTTTTGTTGTTGTTGTGGTTTTTTTTGGTTTTTTTTTTTTTTGTTGTTGTTTTTTTTTTTTGTTTTGTTTTGTTTTGTTTTTTTTGTTTGGTTTGGTTTTTTTTTTTAGTTGGTTTTTAAGAGCAGGAAACAGATCAATGTGTACAGAAGGTATTATGAGGAAATTTTTGAGTTGTTAATGGCCCTACTTTCTCTGAAGAGCGTTAGCTTCAGTTCATGTATTACAGGTAATAGCACCCATAAACAGTCCTATTCAGTGCTCACATTAATAGTACTGAGAACTTTTCTAAATATCTCCTTCAAAGATTTTTTGAGAGTCTTAATTAATATGGTATCTTATACTCTAAGAATCATCGCTTTGAAATATTCTGCTAACATGAGAGCCTAGAATCTAGCAGTAAGAGCCTAGGAAATTAATTTCTCAGTTCTCTGATTATCTGAGGGTTTTTCTGTTGTGTGTTTGAGTTTTTTGTTTGGTTTGATTTGTTTTGTTTTTTCCTGGTTTTGTTAGTTTGGTTTGGTTTGGTTTTATATCTGAGGCTACTCTGCTTGGAAGGGAGGTAGCAGCTGAGAGCAGTTGCCTCTGCCACAGAAACCCCAGTTCAAAGTCCACTGCATTTTGCTAAGATACAGGCTGAGAACTAGAGCATCTGCAATAAAGCACTGAGCCCTGCTCTCCCCGTGCTTTTACAGAAGAGGGAACTACAGTGCACTGGCTTTTGTTTCTTCTGCTACAAGAGCAGTAATCTCTGGCAAAGCAGCAGGATGGAAAGCTAGGGGCAGTAGCATTTTAAAACTACATTATTACCCAGATCTGTCTGTCTCAGACTCCAAAATGTACCAGCCAAGTGCTGTCCCTTACCTCCCAGCTTTCATGATTGTGTAGGTAGGTAAAGTTAACTTCAATCTTCAGGAGGCTGAAATATTGGTTTCCTCCCTGAACACCAATTTAATTTCTGTGGGAAGGAAATATCTGTGCCATCTTCTTATGTAATAGTCTGAAAATGTCTATGAAGTGTCTTCTTGACATTTTCCCAAAGAACATTTTTTGTGTGAAAATGCCACAAGACGCATCACCAAAAGAAAGGGTAAATAAACTCTAAGAAGTTATCCATACATCAGGTTCTCCAAAGCTATAGTAGTATTTACTCTAGCAATGTATCATGTCTTTAATACTGCTGTATTGTCCTTATTACATAGTTTAATTGGACTGACCTCAAAAATACTTGGTTTACCTTGAAATTTTGTTCCTTTTAAATGCACTTTTAAATGAATTACAGGAAGGTACCCCTGAGGCAGGGTTACAATCAAGCATTTGGATCTGGTAAGCCATAACTCTGCGTCTTTGCTCTTCCAAAGCTCTGTGGGCAAGTATGCTTTTTAGTTGTGTGGTGGAGAGGTAATTACAGCCACTGGTTGGATTTTGGGGGGTGGGGTGAGTAGTTTTTGAGTATCTACAACTGCCTTTGTTTCAGAAGGAATGTGTCTAAATGCATTACTTTCCACAGTTACTTTCCAAGTAACCAGGTAGAGAATTGGTGTCCAAAATAGCATTTTTGCTCTGTAATTTACAGTAGAGACTATGGTACTTCCTTGCTGCTGCCCTAAAAAGGAAAGAATTGAGATTTCACCATTTTCTTTTCCCTTCCCTTCAGTGATAGGACCCAGCTGATCTATCTGAAGATATTTTAGTGAATATTTTAGTGAACAGTCTGCTCATCAGTACAGTGGCACTTTGTAGAAGCTTGGGTACAGAGTGTTGAGTATTTTAGATGTACTGCAAAGGGCTTTCTACGGTGGCTTTCAGTCAAAATCTTGCATGGGCAGTGGCATATGGCTGTGCCACCTAAATAGAGGCAGAGAGACATTTTTTGCAGAGGCACCAGCTCCTCAGAGCTTGAGACATTTGCTGAAATCTGCAGTTTAGGCTGCTTCCTGGCCAGCCAGAGTGAGTCTGCCCTGGAAGATCTGGCAAGGAGCTCTGTGTGTATGTAGAAGACCAGAGAGAGCACGATTTCAGCATGCTTGAGTGAGGAAGCACAGAGATGGGGAAAAGTCTGTCAGGGGCAATCTGGCTCTACCAAGTAGCTATTCCAGAGCTGATTAGTACAGGAAGAAGGAGGTTATATGACTGATACAGTAAATCACAAAGATAATTATTTGAATGACATGCTGCAGGAGAATCATAAGAAATGATGGAAAGTAATAAACTCTGTAAACAGCAGTGATTTTTTAAGACCCTGGTGCTTGTGAGAGTGCTTCAGGAAAAGGAAGAGAGAAAGTAAAACAGAAAGGGATGATAATATTAGATGAGAAAAACAGGAGTCAAATCATGAACTGCATTAAGGGACTTGGAAGATTGCAGTGTTTTAGATAAAAGGAAGGGACGAAGTGCAGAGTCAGTACACTAAGATAAGAGCAAGAGAGAAAAGGTAATTGGAGGCAGTGCACTTTGTGGTCAGTGGGCCAAATGTGTTAGGCTCAGAACTGCACTGGGGATGTGTTTCGCCCTGGTAGCGTATCCCCAAGGACAGGAATATCAATTCTGACTTTGGAGTGATTGTTGATTTTTTAGTAAAATCATCTGCACGGTGTTTGGTAATTGTTAGAAGAGCAAATAAGATACTTGAATATGCGGAGAGTGTTTGGGGCTGTAAATGTAATGTCTTTTTCATCCCACTATACTAAAAAAAGAACCAACAAAACCCACAAACACAAAAAAAGAAAGAATACCTTTCAGGATAATGGGGCAGATTGTGGGTTGGTATAACTCAGCTTGGTTTCCTTGAAATCAGCTATGTAGTTTTATATTAAGAGAGACTATAGCCTGTATTTGGTAATGTGTATGCCTGTCTAGCATAGTATATCCACCGGACTTCTTTACTTGTTGCGTAATTCAGAAAGATATACAAATGATTAAGACCTGGGGCATAGCATGAGACCAATAATAAAACATGAAATTAAACAAAAGTACATGTCTTCTGAATTCTACTGATGTAGACAAGTCATTCTGCTTTTGTATAAAGCTCTTTGATGAAGCTCTATATACACCTCTAATCCTTGCAATTAACTTTTTTGACCAATGCTGGCAGACTCTGTGCTGGAGTCTCTGATCCTGGTGGCTCAGCACTACTGTCTACAAAGCTATCTGAGATCTGTAGGGTCAGGCTGCCTGCCCAGCTTGTCACAAAGACCATGTGAACATTCACAAGTCTTAAAGAGTGCACTAAACTTCCAGCCGTTCTCTGTATTAGCAAAAATCAGGTATATTGCGGATTTAGCCAGAAAGGCTAGCCTACAAAGGAATGTACCTTTGGCTACAGATGACTTGGATATACCTGGACATGCGTATTTGAAATGAAGGCACAATTTTTTATTGGTACAAGGTCGTGCTGTGTACAGCATTTTGTTTGGGTCCTCTAACTGAACTGAAAAGGAGGTAACATAGCCCACTTAAATAGTTTGGAATTTTTTACCCTAAATTGCAAGGGCCTGTGCATTATTACAGAGCTGCTGACATTGGGGTTGGAGTTACTTTTAAAGGGAGAAGAGAAATATTGCTGCATTTATATTTAGCTGGGAACTGTATGTCTTTCAACAAAGAAGAAATGAAAAGAACCATCAAGAATAAAATTTGACCAATTAGTGAGTAATACTCATTTTATATCCCTACCACTAACACCTAACGTATCACCACAATATTTGCTCTGCAGGACATTTTTGCATATAGAAAGCTAAGGCTATATAGTAACATAAAGGGTGGAAGTAGAGATAAGAAGTTATAACCCCCAAAAGTAAGGAGAGAGAAAAAATCCCCACTAATAAATGTCTTTCCATTCTTATATTGCCTCTAAATTTATCCCTCCCATATTCCATAATGCTCTAAGTTCCAGCCTCAACAGATAACATTAGCAGTATGTATCATAATTTTATCAAACTTGGACTCTTCCTTAAAACCTTAGGTGACTTCATACATTTGTATCAATTTTATCAACAGAGCATTGGACTCTCTTAAAGCAGGTGTGGATCCAAGACCAGATTTCTCATGACAAGAAGGTTTGGATTTTGATGGGATGCTTATGACAAACGCAGCAAGAGATCCAAATCTCTCATGTAAAAAAAACTCTAGAAATACTGTGTATGCAATGTCTTCAGTTAGTAATATTTATGGAAGACTAAAGGCAGTTTTATTTGGCTGATTTGTGTTACTTGGAGGTGACCATGTGCATAAACTATAATGGGAAGTCAGTATTTCTGAAAATTTATATAAGAGAATTTAGCCAGAGAAGTGTGACCTGCTGACTCATTGTCCCAAAATGGTATCAGTCTAAAATATCATTGCAAGTGTGAGCTGAATTCTCATACGAGCCCTAAATGGTACAGACAGTAGCTCCATGCATTAGGAAGACAGGCTGTTGTAGCTTTATCCAGTAGAGAAGAGCAAGGAAAGAATCCTAAAACCATTAATCATAATGAAAGAAGATTAAAAGTTTCAGTCATACAAATTGACAACTGCAACCTGTAAATTGTAATTCATGAGAAACAAACATTAGCTTAGAATTAGCTAAGAGACCTTTGATTCTGGGACAGCAGATGAGTTCAGCTTCTGTTGGACTGCTCACCTAGGACATGTAAGTAACTCAAGCCAATGAATTTTTGCACTACATTAAATGGTCTCAAATTTGCTTATAAAAAAAGCCCATCTGGAATGTTCAATGAGACATGCTGAAGAAAACATCATCGTGTAAGAAAATGAACATCTATACTGATAAGAGAAAAAAAAAAAAATAATCAGTTCATCAATAGTAACGTTATTGTTAAAGAAAAGGCCCTTAGAAGGATCTATATACATAGCAAAAAAGGACACCAAGAAAAGCAAGCCTCTACAATATCTTAGATTTTGAATGTTTAGACAGGTATAGGATAGCTTTCTTTCCTCATGACCCTGCTTTTGAAGTAAAATAAGCTTCTTTAAAATTCAATAGCTATCAAGATTCCTAATGTTTTCTTTTATTCTTGTTGTTGAAAGGTAAAATTCAGATTTAAAGCTAAAGCTTGTAACCCACTGTACTGAATACAGTTGTTGCTGTGTCATAATTATAGAATAATCATAGTGCAATGTGGTATAGGGTTTTTATTGACGTGGATATGAAGGAGTTGCATTACTGTGCCCAAGCTTCTTGTTACTTCCATGCTGTTTGTTTCTGGGGACAGAAGTACATTTTATAGTGTTCCCCCTTCCCAAATAAAAAAGGCTTTTGTAGCAACAATCCCAAGCATATTTTTCCCCCTGAACCTCATGTGCTAAGAAAAGAGAAAAAAAAAAAGGAGAAAGAGAAAACTATTCTTCAAATGTTTAGAAAATTTAAAATAGTGGCACAGATTTCTTCATTTTTCTACTTATAAATTTAATGACTGTGATGGGAAGTCTGAAGTCCTGACAAAGAATTTGAAAGTGAGATCAAAATAGAGCATCTTAGAGAAGCAGCACAGTTGTGTTAGCTAATACTTGTGTGCGCACACACATAATTCAAACTGCGTCTTTCAATGCAAGTTGTCAATTATTTCAGATTTTTATAAGATAGAAATTGGTGTTTCCTATTTTGCCTAAGCTTAATATTTTTTTTTTGAGAAAAGAAGGAAGACTTTATCAGAAAAGAAAATAAAAGAAAAAGGGGAAAAAAATAAAAGAAAATTAACTTTTCCAGATTGCTGGAATGTGAGATTGCCCAATAGAGCAGGAAAAAGGAAGTGAAAAATGAATGGATAATTATAATTGACATATAGCTTTGTGATTTACTACACGGATACTATTCATGTACATAGACTCTATAGGCACTTTATATAATAGCCATGTAATTAATGTATACATTATTAATATATAAGTGCTTCTATTGAGAAATGTCATTAATGATTCTGCCATCCTAAAGCTGTAAGATACAACTTAGTGTGATCCCCATAAGGCATTTTTCTGGTCTGTCAGAATTAAGACAAAAAAAGCTGTACTAAATTCTTGCCAGTACATAAAATCTTCTCATAAAAGTCTATGAAAGTAGCCAGTCTAATTGCCTTGGAAAGGAAGCACATAGGTTAATTTTTGGTGAAATGGGCAGAAAAGATTTGGAAGTGGATCAAGGAGGACTTAAAATATACTCAGGCCTTGAAATATAGTCAGATCTCTAAGAAAAAAAAAACTATAATAAGGACTGAACTGATATATATTCAAAGTTTTAAAATATAAAACTTTCTTGTTTTTGTTTGTCCAGTTTCAAAATAACTGTGGAAATTAGAAAGTGACTGAGCAGTTCTGAGGGGAAGAACATTTAACAGATTCCCATTACTTATTACTTGCATAAGACAATCAATTTATTTTTTGCAAGTTTCTGCATAACAATAGAAAAATGTTCCCCTTCCATTGAGAACTGTAAAACAGAATGTCTTCACAAGACTTCAAGAAAAAGAATAATAATTAGTGAATTGAAGGTTAAGTATAATAATTATAGCTGGTAGCAGAGAGATTGGGATTGCAAATATAATCAGCTCTGTCAAAATAAATTAAGGAGAAGAATATATAGTTACAATGTTTTAATGTACACAGTTCAAGTGTTTTCTCTGATTCTGCCTTGAGGTCTACAGACTTTAGGTCCCTCTGCCTTTTTTATACCTGTAGGTGAGGTATGGTTTCCTGAATGCGTGAACATTCTCTGAGCAGGTGAAACTCTGAACTGTGAAGGGACAGAGTTCAAAGGCCAAACACAATCAGAAGTATAAGTTTTTGTCAACATTTTCTAGCAGCAGAGCTCCACTCAATGGTTTGATAAGTTCTCAAGCATTTCCAGCAGTTCTATGAATTTTTCTGTACAATTTAGTTAAAACAAGAACGCATAAGTCTATTGAATTCAATAGGGCTGGGCCCAAGAATTCCCTACTTCACCTCATTTTCATATGGATGAAGATAATCTTGTATGCCTTATTGGATTTTTTGTGTTTGCCTGCTATGAGAAGACTGATTCATTCTGCCTCTGCCCCTTATTTATACATTTATTCTTGTATAGAGAGTGTGAATTGAGCAAGGTCAAACCAATCAGCACAAATGCAAATGAAGATAAAAAAGTAAAGAACTGGGATGCTGTGGCATCCAGTTGTTTTCTATCTTCTCCATGCAAATCCAAGATTTTTTCTTCCTCTGTCTTTTAGCAGTAACAGACTATTACTTATTTTTGTTCTGTATCTCTGTCAGCACCAGAATAATGCAATCTGCTTTTTCACCTCTTCAGATGATAAAAATCCTTTTTTCTTTTTTATCCTATCTATTTCCATTTGCATAGGTCCTTCTTCCCTGTTTCATACTCTTTCGTTGTGAAAATCCCATTTTCAGGAAACTAAGGCAGATATAATGACATATTCAGACAGGTTAACATATCTTACTGAGAGAACTGATACAGAAGGCAAATATCTGCAATATTTTGTCTTAGAGTATGAGCTATTCTAGCATTGTTCACTAAAATAAGCCCACTGTAGGTCCACAGAAGGATATTATGCAGTATTAAATACATTTTCCTTGATGAAACATGGACAGAAATATTTCAAAGACAAAGAAAGCATTACACATCTCTGCATTGTCCTTGATCCTGTTTTTGAGGTGACCATCCTCATCCTATAATGGGATGATGTTATTTTTACACTACCTATTGCCATCAATATATTTGAAAAAACTCTTTTTATTGTCCTTCACATTTTTGGCCAGGTTGAACTCCAGCTGAGCCTTGGCCACAGGAATTTTCTCCCTAGAGTAGAAAGCAGCATCTCTCTATTCTTCCCATGTCACTTGACCTTGCTTCCACTGGGCATACACCTTCCTTTTTTTGCCCTATTTCCAAGAGAAGATCCCTGTCCAGCCAAGCCAGCCTTTCGCCTCACCTGCTTGACTTCTCACACTTAGGAATTGCCTGCTCCTGTGCCCTTAGGAGGTGATGTTTAAAATGTAGCCAGCACTGATGGACCCCAGCAGCTTCAAAAAACAACGGCCATTCCCTGATTTCTGCAGGACTGCTGCCAGGACAGGCATCTCCTGCTAACCAGGACCCATAATGTCAGCTCCACTCAACTGAAAAGTATGGAATAAAGGTGGAGATTTTGGAGACTTTGTAATTTCAATACGAGAAAAGATCAATCAAAGTGCTTGTTTGTCAACTATGCTCTGGACATACTAGGAGGTTTTGCTATCCTCTTCCAATTCCATCTATGCCCAAGGTATTTTGTATTGTCAAAGAAATGATGGAGCAATACTGAAAAATTAACATTTTTACTACCATTCCCTAACTCACAAACCAGGATCTGTCTCATTTGCATATTCTTTGTTCATCGAGGAGGATGGTGCTTTGTCTTCCGCTGTTACTTTTAACGAATTAACTAAGTAGCTAATAATGACAGGGGCTAAAGATCTATTGTGCAATCCATCCAAATCACAGTGATCTTTCTTTGAACATGAGCTATCAAAAGTACATCATGAGCATGACTCATATGGGACCTCAAAATTTGTTTGCTTTTGTGCCTAATGCCAGAATTTAAACTCTGTTCTCTCAAGGCTGAAAGGCTAATGTACTAATTCACAATGTCGTGCAGCTGCCTATTTGGTTGAGTTTTCTGTTCTTCTCACAGAAGGTTAATTTCCATAAAAAGGATTTGGATTTGACTGGGCTTGTTTGGACAAGATTTTATGGGATTTGGTTTCAGTCATGATGTTTGATGTCTCACTACATAAAGAAATACAGCACAAGAACAGAAAATACTGTTGAATTTTTACTGCACAAGCTTGACTTTTTGTATTGAATGTGTGTGCAGGTATGTTGGCCTGGGCTGGTGGAGTATTTTACTGCGTCTAAGACTTAGCAACATTATGTTAAGCCAGAGCTCTTTATCACTCTGGTTTTTGTGGTGCTTATTTTCAAGAGATATATATATTAGAAAATAAAACTGGTTGAACTAGGTGCTAGGCCGTGGGAACCAAATAGTTCCACTTATCAGGCCATGGCTTCACAGTGATCTGGGGAAAATATTTGACTGCCAGAAAGTCATTGCAGAAATCCTAGGATTTTCACAGCCATGTGTTAGAAGTGTGACAAATGCACAACAACCCCAATGAGACAAAGCAAAGTTAAAGCAGTTGGTCGATGTGCACCTGATCAAGGCATACAGCTCTTGAAGAAGTTAGTTTCCATCAGTTGCCTTGTAATTAGAGCTAATACCATTGATTCATAATAGAAGGAAGGTGAAAGAACCTGTAGACTGTCATGACTCAGATTCTTTTTGTGTTCTGGCCTCTCCAGTGTGCGAGAATCAAAATGTAGAGCAAAAATTTCTATCAAGAAACAGTAATATAACTAAAGCAGAGGAAAGAAAAGTCTCAAGGCAGTAAACAAATTCATCTTCTTTAACTCTAGTGGATGAAATCTAAGTTGAGATCAGTCTTGTACAACCTTGCCGAATTTAGAGCCATCTGCACAGGGGTAACAGATGGCAGCATTTGCCCCTGCAACTCATTTAGAAATACATCTTCATTTGGCACAATCCAGCAGGGATGAAACACAGCAGCACTTTGTGAGCTCTGCTGAGCAAAAAGGTTTAAAGCAGCTGACAAGCACCATAAGATATTGTTGTACCAGTTTGTATTGATTGTGCTGGAGGGCACCTCCTTCTGGAAGAGGATTGATTTTTGTGTGTTTTCACAAAGAGATTTTAATAGTCTTTGTACTTGCTGTCATGTCACAAAGGCCCACAAGCAAGGCATGCCTGATACCACAGCTTTAAATGATCAGCCATCCAGCTTGCAATAGGCATCAATTAATACTGTATAAAAACATCTCCAATGCACTTATACTAAAAACCAATTTTTATAAGCTATAAGGTCAAATTTCTGCTATAGCAAAGAAATCAGCATCATCCAGGAATTAAATTAGCTCAGCTTCAGAGAGTGATTAAGAGAAAGAGTACTCTGTTTCTGATTCTTTGTTAAGAAGGTCAAACTCTTTCTAAAACTCATGAAAATGTGAAAGCTGTTAATTGCAATCATTTGAGTCATTGAATAGAAAATTGTTCCTAGAGTTTTTTCTTTTGTTACTTCACTCAGAAACTTAATGCCTCTGTAATTTCCTGAGGTAAAAATTTGCAGCAAAGAAATGACTAGCTAGTTAACTTTTTAAAATTTGGACAGAAAAAGCACAGAAATGAGTGTAGGTTTTTTGTGCTAGGTTTTTTGTGCCATATATATAGGCTAGGTCAAATGACCATAATAATATTACTAAAGCTTTATCATAGTGCATTGATACTGCTGTCAATACAATAGTACATCTCCATTTGGAAAACTCATGGAGAATTACACAGAACTGAAACTAGAAATGGAACACAAAATATTATATGTACATTTTAAAAATACATCTTTTCAGAGGTGTGATAACTATAGTAACTTTCAACAGGTGTGTCAGAAAAAATTTCTTCTCATCTATTGAGCTTTTCCATAAGATGAGGAAATCCTTTATAAATCAATGTCCAGTCTGCCTTCAGATGCCAGCTTTGCTGGGATGCAGTGAAACATCTGTTCTAGCAGGACTGAGGCATTGGTTGTTGTAGATGCTCCAAACAGCAAGTGGTTAATTTGTGGTTTTTCCTGACCACAGTAGGTGATGCCCCTTGCTGAGTCAGTAGTGACTTCTGGAATTGCTTGGTGCTTAAGAACACAACTGCAAGTGGCACTTGGGAAATGGTTAGTGATGGACTTGGCAGTGCTGGGTTAAGAGTAGAGCTTTACAGTGTTAGAGGTCTTTTTCAACCAAAAAATTCTTTGAATTCTCTGAATGTCCTCATGGGGCATGCTGTGAAATACTGAGCCCTGTACCCCAGATGCCACTCCAGATGTCATATTCTCCTCTTCCATCCCTCCTTCAGGTATAATTATCACTTTCTTTCTTAATGTCTCTCTCTTACTATGGGTATCGAAGAGGAACTGTTTTCCACAAAGCCAGCAGGTAGTGATGTGGTGCCGGAGAATCCCCTGAGCTAACCCTGACTTCCCGGTCTGTGCCAGGAGTGGCCGTGCCCAGGTCCAGCGATGACACGAGTGGCAGTACAGAGCAGGGCTGCTGCTGCTCTCAACAGTAGCTGCTGGTACAGTGTCCAGCATCAGGGCAAGGAACAGGGAGGAGCCTTTCATGCGCTTCTCAAAGGAGTTTATTCCCTGAGGAGGGGAGAGACAAAAAGCCGAAAATCACCATTGGGCACATTCTTAAATGGGGGAGGTACAGGAAGAGGGTACAGTCCTTCAACCAATCAGGGATACAACAGATTAGGGAAGGGTTCCCAATATTACAACCAATAGGAAAGACAATGGGAGTGGATAGGGTCACATGGGCCAATGGGGCCTCCTGGAATAGAGGAATTCCTGGATGGGGTTTAGTCAGGACAGCAAGGACTGACAGGGAACTTTCTAGAACCAAGGGCAGGGATTAAGGAGGATTCACATTTATGGAGATAGGGTAAAAGGCAGATCTAGGGAGCGATGGACAATGGGTAAGGAGGAGATAACCTGAGTGATATCAAACATGTCAGGGGGGAAACAGGGCTGATCTATTGGGAAAATAACGTCACAACAACTTAACAAAAACACACCACCACAAGGTAGTGCTATCTTTGCTTTCTGATTTGGCTTTTGGAAGCATCACTGACAATGCACATGCTTAAACTAGTTGCCCAAAATTAGGGGAAATATTCTCTGCTGCTTTGGTTTTGTTTTGACTTAGTGCTTACAGAATTTTCAGGAGATTGTATGTGAGTTGCAACCATTATAATGCAAATTACAGATTAAGCCCAAATCAATATGGAGGTAAATAAAATTAGTGGGACTATTTCCACCAACACCTATAATAGGTTGAGTTAATAAGATTTCTGAATAAAAACTTTTCTTTATTATATTCATCCAGTATTTTGTGAAGTGGGGTCTGGAATCTATTTTTTACTGCTGCTGCACTAAAAATAGCAGTGATGTAACATACTTTGCAAATACTGAGCTTCACTGTGAAACCTAGCTTTGTAGCTTCTAACTTTTTCTAGTTCGTAACTGCAATTTGTTACAACTCTACCTGCATATTTGGACAAAGAAAGCTGAAATGTTTGAGTGTTGGGGAAAGACCAAAGAAATGAAGTGATGGAAAATGTTGGATGGTTCTTATGAAATAAAAATAGCTTCCATTCAAAATAAGTGAAGAAAACTTTCATTTAGTAGCTGATTTGTCTAGAGCATAGAAGATGTAAGAGTGGACACAAAAAACCACGTATCTTAATGAAACATGAATATGGAATATTTCAAGACAAATCATGCTCTGGTCATTATCAGAACCATCAACACTATTTTTGGTGGAACAAATATGCAAACCAAGAAAAGATTGCATCTTTTGTACAATACTGATCAGAAAAATAGAGAAAAGAGTAGAGAAAATGTGGAAGACAGACAAAGAGAAAATGAGTAACACGACTTTGTGAATCAGCAAGTATTGGCAGTGCTCCTTAAACTCTTAACCAGCTGGGAATAGTTGGCTCTCACTGTAAGCTTAGACTATTTTATATTCTTCAGTATAACAGAAAAAAAAAAGAAAATATATTAACTAATTGTTTGAAGATGAAGGAAATTATAAGATTAAATAATATATGTGTACAATTCTTTCTATGCTGTATGATGTACATTATATATTTTTCATCTTGTACACAGGGAACAGCTGCTATCTCCTTCAAAACTGTGAATCTTAATCTCTAATGTAAGATGGTAGTATGTCTTCCATTATAGTGTAGCTTTCATCTTTTCTTCAGTAGCTTTTCTTGGGGGAATGGAAGGATCAGTTTATCAGAAAGAGAATAGGTGAACAGTAGAAGAGTCTTGAAATGACAAGGTTTTTCCCATGCAAACCCAGCAGAAGAACATCCTGCCTTAGAGTTAATTTTGAAAGACTTGTTTTTTTGTATGTGTGTGTGTATGTGACAGAACCCAAGAAGATTTAAAACAAAAGTGCTATGTGAGAATATTTGGGGATAAAAGCATCAAGATCCAAGGCACTTTGCCTAATTAAAAAATGGATCTTAAGAGGCAGGTCAAGATGTTCAGGGATCAACTGCACAAGTCTGTCATTCAAGGAGTATAGAAGCCTTTTCACAGATGTTTGTAAATATTATTTACTAGAGACAGAAAAATACTGTACATGTATTATCTCACTCAGCTCTCTGCTATGTGACTGTTTCATGCAATATTCATTGTACTGTTTTAAAAATATCACTATTTGATTTCCAGGTCTGCCTTTAAAAACAATGTTGAGTAACTAAGTTAATGTTCTTATGCAAATATGGTGCTTTATTCTTAGAATTAGCATGGAATAGATCATGAGAGGAAAGTAATGAGTTGTGATTGTATAGTTGATACTGCATAGAGTTTAACAGTTACTCTTGTGTGTATGAGGTAGATGTCAAATATTTTCTTATGCAGTCATCAAACATTTCACGTGATCCTCTACATAGTCAAATTCCCAGCTCTTTCTTTCTAGCCCCTCTGCACCATTAGAGCTGAATTCTGCTTTTAGGACCTTTCAAAGACCTCTGTGTGTATCAGCAGATATATTTCTCAGACAAGGGAGGTAGAATGATGATAACTGGGGTTGAACCACCTGCGAAAAGATGAGGAAGGAATGACCCAAGGGTTCCATTCTTAACCCAGAAAATGAGCATGTAGAATGAGTTTGCTGTGTTCCTTGTCAATTTAACTGCTTTCGTTGTACAGTGTTCTCAATGATGAAGTATGTTTTCATACCTAACAGTGGAATTAGTTTCTAGAGTAATTGTTTTCACCTTGGTATGAAATATCTCAGATAAGTGACTTTTCTTTAATGTTTATCAGGGGAAAGTATGCTTAAAATTTGTTGTCAAATGTTTTTCATATGCACTAGAGAAAATGAACAAACTTCAGTGCTATGTGTCCAGAACTATGTGTGTGTTCATTCAGATCTTTACCTGACCTACTTTACAAGGATGGTCACCATCTTCATTCTTTGTGCTCAAGTTCCCCATCCTCAAAATAGGAGTAACTGCATTGATTTGATATCCTCAAATATTATTATTAAGCATAAACAATTGTTCATGCAACCTGCTACAAAGACTAGGGTTTTTCAGAAATGGCAACAGGAGAGTTTGGGAGAAGAATGCCTAAGCATTCAAGAAGTATTGAAAACACAATAACTTTTATTAAGCTGTTGTCTGATTTTAGGAGTGTGGTTGCTGACATCCATGGAACTCAAGTACATATTTAGCCACAAGGGAAAGGTAGAGGACTGGCAAGTAAGGGGTTGAACAGAGAAACATGTACTTCTCTAGGCATTACAAAGTGAGAAGCAAAGAGAGAAGAAAATGAAGTGGGGGAAAGTAAAGAAAATGAGGAAAGGATCATTCTGTGACTAGAGCCATATGAAGAATTAGGATATTGGAGATTATTGGAGAATGGAATTAGGATTATTGGAGAACAGATAGAGACATTAGGGGGAATATCTAGAAAAGACAGAATGGAGAGAACTGGAGAGTCATAAATGAAAAAGGGGCAGATGCATCTGAATGAGGACCCTGTATTAAGTTCCTCCTGAACAATCTGGCCTTGAAGCAGATTGTACAAGGAAATACTTACCTACTTACAGGAGGATGTGATCTGGTCATAAAAAAACAGACAAGGTTCTAGGCTGGATCAAGGAAGTTATGACCATCAGACACTGAAACCCATCAGTCCCATTTCTGCTTTGTGATGTGTTGATTATATACTTCCCTAAGGACTTGAAACTATGATGAATGCACAGAAAGGACTACTCAGGACCTGTTTATTCTAGACTGGTCCCATGACTGGAGAGTCTGTTATGTGCCAAAACTCAGATGAGTACAGCAGTTACAGGAAAAGGGAGTGCTATTAGTACCTATAACTACTTTCTGTCATTCTGGGCAGCAGCTACTGCCTCACGTGGCTCCTTGGTTCCTCCTCCTTGGTTCCTAGCTCAGGTCGCATGTGGCCCATCCTGTTCAGGATGTTGATGCAATAAGTGACATTTCTAGGTGGTCCATCCACCACCCTTCTGTGGAATTGAAAAAAAGTGCCATAATATGACTCATTTAATGTTAGGGGGCTTTATTGCCAGAGATTTTACTAACAGCTTCCATATGTGCAGTACATTTATTATTACAAAAGCTAAATAGGGAGTAGGAAAGTGTTTTTAATAGTAGAGGGTTGCTGCAATTGTACATCTTGTACAGTATTTCAGGGGAGTCAGTCATGGTGGAATCCAGTCACTAAAATACTGCTGAAAGCTACTTGAGAGGAAAATCCGATCAAATTATAGGATTTAAAATAGAATTTTAAAAAGGGAAATATTGAGGTTGGGAAAGTTGCTAGAAGTATTTTCTAGCTAAATGAGATGGACTCAAAGGTATGTATTTGGAAAGCAAAAAAGCCAGCAATATTAACCTACTGGTTTATTATACTTTGTATAACTGCAGAGCATTCTTGGGGAAAAAAAAGAGGTTATGTTTAAATGGACCATAGGAACTAATTTGTAACTGAAACACTGATGATATTTTTATGCTTATTAGCTTCCATCATTTAGGAGGGAGATTAAGCTTTCTACAGAACCCATAAACATTTAGTTTGTTGTAACTACAGATTTTAATGGTTGAAAAACGGGCTTATCCATCTGTTGGAGACCAGCAAAACAAATACCTTGAGTTACCTGTATAAGCTGCTTTCTCTGTACACATAGTTCTAAATAAACATGACATGATCTGATAATAGTGATCATTTTTTAGACAGGATGTCAAATTTAGGGTAAATGATGCTAAAAAATATTGTAAAATGGTCCCCAGCCTCTGTCAGCGCAATAAAATGATTGCAGCAGGTTTTTTTCCTCATCAAAGCAGATGGCTTTAATGATTTTTCAAGCCATGCTTAATTCATCTGCAAACAACAGAGATTGGTTTCCAAATGTGTACTGAGAGAGAGAGATGTTACTGTTCATAAATGCTCTGCAAGTTTGTTTTGCCCCATCATTAGTGGCAAATGGTGTTTACTTAAGGTAAATTATTTTTCGTGAACTGCCTTGGAGTTAGTGTTACAGTTGCAATAAATTACCTGTAAAATGAAATGAGCATCACCTGGTTAATGTGGCTAGTACAGTAGACCTGATGTAATATACAAAATTATCTATTTTCTTTTGAATTAAAATTGCATTGCAGAAATGACTGCCATCTTTTCCAAATACTTGTTTGTTTGTTTCATACTGTAAAACTGAATGTTTTTGCTTTTTTCATGATTTTCTATTGTGAGTTTGTTATTGTTGTCATATTGTTCTTTAACACCAAGTTAAGAAAAAACCACAAAAACACATGGCTAATTCACATATGGGTTCATATTTTGAAAATATCTTTGTTTTTGTGTTGTGTCAGAAGTTAGAGAACAATTGAAGAACTAGTCTGTATAAAATATCTTATGGGAAGGGAAACTTTAAAATACACTGAGTAAATAAAAACAGTGATTCCAGCTTCTTTATGTCTCCATAGGAGGAAATTCAGTTATTCCTAAGATTATATCATTCCTCTATTTACCTAGTGACTGAAATATAAGTGGAGAAAAAAAGTTAGTGTTTAATGGATGTGTTTCTGAACACTGAAACTTATGTCTGCAGAGGCTTGCTCACATTAAAAGCCTTGGTTTTATCAATAATATTGTTGCTCCAGGCCATAAAGAAATAGAAGATTTTGTTTCTTTCTATAGATATATACCAAAGCCCTAAAAAAAAAAGGGTTTTTTTCCAGACCAAGCGTTTATCACTTATAGATGTGAGTAATGTATACATTTAGGCCATAGAAGGCTTGTTTTCTTTCTAAACTGATCTTAGTCGAAGTTAAAATATGTCCCATGATTTATGATTGATGGCTTGCCAGCTAAACCATTTAAAGTGTAGCAAGAACAGACAAAGGTGTTGGGATGACACTGACTATAATAAATAACATGAGATATGTGTTAAGAAAACTGTGAAATTAGATATTGAAGGGCATTGATGCTTGGGGTTGTAGATGTTCTTGATTTCAAACTCAAATTATAAAAAAAAGTTGTACTAAATAATTTCAAAGAAAGTTAGATGCAGGTGGTATTCCTGATATGAGCATTAGGCGTTTCTTCGTAGTCTAGACCTTCATGCTCAAGCTTCATAAAATATTGAAACATATATACCATTAATATGAACTGTTCACTTCCTTTCTGTGTCATATTGTGTGCTCTTCCCTATCACTCTCATTGCAAGTGTTGTAAAAAGCCCCAACTTTTTGGGTCAGACAGGGAAGTTCAGGGCTATGCCTGTAGAGAGAGTTTGGGTATGCAGAACAGAGTTAAGCAGAGGTGAGGACACCTCAATAAATCAGTATCTACACAAAAAAAGGATTTGTTGACCACTCTCCTTTCAGACCATGACTTTCAGATTTTTCTGTCTTGGTAAGCTCAGCGGTAAGAGATACACTGGGTTTATGTGTCAATATAAAATTTTCATTAGGCAGACAATAGAAGAGATATATTCCAAACAACCTTCTTGTTTCACAGTTAGAAAGAATATTTTTAAATCACCCTTTTAAAACTTTGCTGATACAACATTATTCAGGCTGTCAGTTGTCTGGGAGGAAGATAGCAAGCCCCTACATGCAAAGTTGTGACAATTTTGAGTCACAGCAATTAGTTCAGTTATCTAACACAATACAAGTGGAAGTGAGAAAGAATGGGCCAGAACAGGAATAATCTTCAACATGTCTTTCAATTCAGAAGAGGAGTCAGGGTTAGAAACATTGCATTCAAGATGTCAGAGACAGTGTTAGAGAGCATAATTTAGCAGTGACGTTCATGCCTAGTGCCAGGAAAGCAGCTGGCATCCTACAAGAAATACACTTGAATAGAACATAGTTCAAGACATTCAAGACCTTTCTGAGAAGTGAAAACCTAGATGAAAATACAGCCTCAGAGTATAAATGGAGGAGCTGTCTAGCACAATGCTGTTGACATTCTGTTAAAAAAAAAAAAAAAAAGAAAAAAAGAAATAACCCACAACAAAAACCACAGTTGGAAGGTGGGAGGAGGGGATTGTATCCTGCTAAACTATGAGTTTCAGTAATAAGGCTTCACTAAGAAAAGTGCAGCATAACTAAATTTAACATACATTCTAGAAGAGCAATCAAATCATATAGCCAGAGCTTCAGTGAATAATTCATGTGAAACCTGATGAGATAAAAGGACTGACATGAGAGAACACCATAAATAACATACTGTAAAAAGACTGAAGACCAAAGATCTAAGCTTTCATCAGCAGATATAAGACAACATTCTCCTTTGGAAGTGCTGGTGGTTCTTCACTCAATCTAGTCAACTTCATTTTCACAGTTTTTAGCTGGGAAACTGGCAGGAGGCAAATTTTCCAGCAGACAAAATTAGTATTTCTAACTTGCTACTAAACTCTGATTCTTGCCAATTTCCTTGTTTTCTCAAATTGACATTTTGCTGAACAGGATAATAAATGCAGGACCTTGTTGCCATTCCTGGTGAGTGAAAACACCAGAGTGATCTCTGCTATTTGGTCTGTAATCCACACAATACCTTTCACCACTTCTTGTATTTGGCATAGAATTGATGCCTTCTTATCTGAGTCACACTGCTTCTCTTCATCTGATCTAGGTTAGAGCAGAGAGATGTAAAGCACACACTAAAAGACTGAAAATCACTTTTCTGGGAAAAATGAACTTTTTTTTTGTATATGTCTCAGCTGCAGAAGATTAATGTGATGCAGCACTTTAAAAATAGTGATAATCCACTACTGCAATGGACCTAATGGCAGTAGTGTAAGTGCTGCATTGGCTAAAAGTCCATCTCTTCCCTTCCATAGCTGTGTTGCTCTTACCTGGGCTTTTTAGTTGTGGTGACTAAGACAGTGTGTTTTTCAGGTTGTTTTTTTTTTCCTGACCTTGGCAAGGACACATGTGTGATCTTTGTTAGCATCTGCCAAAGTGCGCCAGTGACAATCTGCTGTATTGCTTCTGATAAAAAAGGATACCTATGCTAGTGTAGTTAACCCCAAAGCCAAGCTGAAGAAAGTTGTAACTTTTCTTTACATTCTAGATGTGTTATGGTGTGGTGCAAATGCTTGACAATGTGTAAACCACTCTCCTTTTCAAGTATTTGCCTTAGTCAATGTACTTCTGACTACATGTTGGAATGGGATGCAGGCATAGTGCCTTTTTTCTTTGTAAACAAATACTGATATACAGGGAATAACAAGGTGTCTGTGACTTCAACAGGTTCTTTTAGTGTAAATAATCAGACCAAGGTGGTGGCCCACTGAATGAGTTTCCACTGATGGGAAAGAGTCAGCTAGAGACCACAGTGAATTGGAAATTATGCAGGTGCAGTATACATGCTGGATTGTTCTTGTGTTTAAAGTTAAATATACTTTACTCTGCTTTACTACACCAAAGCCAAGATGCCCAGCACTTTGTAAACCCAAAGGGCCTATAGCATTTAAACTAGATCTAGTCATGCTATTTTCAATTAACACATCTATTCTGTTCAAAATTGCAGAGTTTGCACACCAAAAAAAAAAAGCAGAAAAAGAAAAAAACCTACTTCTATCATTAAGGTATGGTAACTTATAATCTCTTAACAGCAATTTATTTTGTTAAATTAATTTCTTTTTAGATAAATTTAATATTAAAGAGTAGTTTCTGGTTTGGCTTTCTGTGAACAATTGTTCAAGTAACTCAATATTACATAGTCTAAGTCATTTAGAGAATTGCCTTGTCCACATTGAAAAGGAGAATTCCTCTTGTCACATAATCTTTGGAAATCCAGAAAGAGTGAAGCAGTATCACATGGCTCTGTAAGACATATTCAAACCAGATTCGAAGTTTCATAGAAGGAAAAATTTCTTACACCTTCACTTCTATTTGGTATAATGAAATTGTTTGATGTTGAAATGACTAGAAGCAAATTGCTTCACCTTTAGTACCATGGGGTTTTTTTGTTGTTTTTTTGCACTACACTGTGTGAGTAGTTCTGTTTCAAGTTGTCACCCTAATTTGGAATCATGATAAATATTAGTGTATGGCTATTGCCTATAAAGTGTGTCCCCACTCCTGCCTAGGTCTTAAAAACTTTTCTTCCTGGTCTGTCAGAGCTAATGCATCTTAGTGAACATTTTCTGAACCAGTGAAACAGCCTCCCAGAGCCCATTTGGATTGCTGTGGTGGGCCAGTGCTTTGTTCACTGCAATGCAGTGGTAAGCCACTATGTCTCAATAGATACTGCACTTTTTGGAATGCAAAGCTGGCATTAGTCATTTTAGTACATTGCACTGAACATTTAGGCATTTATACATTGCGCTGAACAGCTCTGCCTGTTCCAATGAGAAGGGCCAGAAACTAACCTTGGTTAATCACTGGATTCTTTCTTCTGGCAGTTCTCGCATCTGATACTTCTTTTCTTAATCTATGAAATTATTTCACAGGCTTTCTATTTATAATGCATTTAATGTCCCCTACTGGTGGTTTATTCATGGAGTATAGTGGTACAAAAATATGTATTAGAAGCAGACAATATTAGTCCTAGATGTACTTGTTGTCTCTGAATTTTATTGAGCAATTGTTTCTCTTGCCTGCAGGCACTGATTCATTACAACACAATCCAAAAAACAACCTTGGATTTCAAATAAGTAACTGAGGTCAGAAATTTGGCACAAAGGTCTTAAACCAATAGTGGAGGAAATTGCTTTATTACAGAGTTAGGCTGATATTTTCAGAGGCAAGAATAACTCCCATTAACATTGTTGGCAATCACACAGCCTAATCCCAAGCACGTAACTTAGAAAACTTCCCCCTGTGTGGACAAGTGTTCTCAATGAGTTTCTAAATTTATAGAAGCCTCAAAAGCCCATAGTCTCTTATGTTTTGTTGTTAGTCTGCAGTCAATTCCCAAAGGTAGGACTCCAGCATAGCAACAAGCAGCATTTTTATTAGGCCAACATTCAGCAAAGTAACATTGTTTATATTATACATTCTTATTTTTACACATAATTTTCATGATTCCATTTTAGCTCTATTCCCAGTAGATGTCTGAAGTACCATTGCTCTAATCTCTACTGACTAAGAAAACATGCAGTAGATTAGGCAGTTGTAATGGTTACCGAGTATGGGGCCCCTGCTGTTCAACTCCAGTGACAATCTCATCATGAGCTGTTTCTGATGTTCAGCTGTTTTACTTCAATATCCTTCAAGAAGCAAAGTTGGCAAGGTCTCTGCTCTGAGAACAAAGTGACAACATAAGAAAAGTCAGGGCCCAAATCACAGCCCTA
This sequence comes from Zosterops lateralis, assembly GCF_965231275.1. NCBI lineage: Eukaryota > Metazoa > Chordata > Aves > Passeriformes > Zosteropidae > Zosterops > Zosterops lateralis. The sequence continues at coordinate 29,462,913 of NC_139762.1, read as the reverse complement.
AAGATTCCAGGAAAATGACTTCTTTGTTAGTATGATCTGTTTTTAACTTTCAAGGACAGCATGAAAATTACTTTTAAAATTACAGCAACATCAGCAAGAAGTTGCCATGACCTATGAGCCTTGTGTTATACTATCCATTCTCTATAGTTCAACAGTCTGTCTGAAATCTGAGTGCAAGTCAGGCTTGTAATATGGCTGTGTCTTGGAGATCACGAAGCAGAAGTTCCTTGTGGAACAATTTTGTTCTTGAGTAATATGAAATTGCAAAATTTGTTAATGTGGCAGAAAGAGAAGAAACTGGAACAAGAATCTAGCATCTGGATATACCCTGAAGAAGTTCCCATTTCTCAAAGAGGTGAGGTATTAATTTCTTTACCTTTTTTGGTATTGTGATTGCTATTAATTCTATTTTGGTAAAATTCAGGGCCTCACACTCCTCACCTTTGCAAAGACAGGACTTTCAAGCTGTCTGTAGAGAAATATTGAGTCACGGAAACGAGTAACTCCTTTGCATTTGCCATCTTCTGGTTTTGAGGCCCGTCTGTGAACATTCATATGTATTAGGTATATTCCAGAGGCTCCTGAGATATTGGTCTGCTTGTTGCTGGCTGTCAGCCTTTGTATTCAATTACCAGGAAGACATCTTCCTGGAAGGGAAAAGTAACAGTAACATTTGCAAAGTGCATGAATAAATAAATAGGATGCACAGATAAACCTTCTAAAATTCTGCTGGTCCTAGTCCTGGTTCAAGCAAGAGAGACTATGTGATCCTTGAATGATGGATATGCCAGTATCTAGCAACATGGTTCCACTCATTTTTATTTTAGTATGAAGATCAACACAAAGACAGCGTTAGGAGGAGTGCTCAGGATCCCAACTTTCTCCAAGGAGGAAGAGAGTGCTGCTCACCCAGTCCTTTGGGGGACTGATAAAACCAGTCCTGAAGCTGTGTCCTCTGTTTGGTTGATGTTTTGGGAAGGAATGAGTGATGGCTACAAGGAGCTGATGAAACCTGACAGGAGCAGGTATAGTATAGACAAGAGAGGTGACCTGGACGGTGACATGTAGCAGGGGTGGGCACCTACAGGCTCAACCCACCCTTTGGATGAGAGTAGTGGTGTGTGGTTACTGTTGTTGTCTGGGTTTGGCCAGGATAACACAAAGTCTATTTGGTCCTGATAGAGTGAAAGACAAATATTTGGAGTGAGATAATATTTGACTGAGAAAGACAAATAGGGTGTGGATGATGAGTTACGTATGAAAGAAGATAGGAAATCTCTGGAAGTCATGCAGGACAGGTGGGTACGCCAAAGAAAGTGAACAAAAAAGCACACAAGAGCCGACAGGATGGAGAGGATAAAATAGTAGAAGGGAAAAGTGTCAGTGGAAGTCCTTATAGGTAAGGGAATATGAAAATTTAGGAGTTTCCAGTATTTTTAATGACATTGGGAATAAAAAGGTAATAATGACAGAGAAAGAAGGCATTGTTGTGGTTGATCAAGCTGTTGTCCTGCAAATTATCTAATAAGCAGATAGACATGACTCCAATAATGCTTTTTACTTTTTGTTTGTTTGCTTGCCTTTGGGGGATTTTTCTGTTCCCAGAGAAGCTATTTTGAGAAGAATTTTCGCTTTTCTATTCCAAAAAATATAATTTTTTGAAGACTCCGGGAAATAGAGATCTGGTTTTTGATCTACTCATGCTTACTTTTAGCTGTCTTGTTCAAGAGAGGAAGTAATATTTTTAGATTAAGAGAACCAGTTGCTATTTCTTAATAAAACTTCTAGAATCCTCTCATGGCAAATTCCTCATTATTTTCATTGTACAAATTGTATAATCATTAGTACCTGAACAGAGGTACCTTAAGAAAGAACTGTATAACCAGAGAAAGTCAGTTCTCCAGCACAAAGGTTAGATAAAATATTTGCTATATATCTATATTGCTATATTGGCAATAAAGAGCCACTTTAGTTATATTGATGGCTTTTACCTTATTGTCAATGTACAGTTCGGATTTTTAAAAAGTGGAATCTATTAACCCTGTGCTTCAGAGTTACTATGTGTACAAGAAAAGGTGATGCAGAAGGACCGGTCTGGGCTTAATATGTAGCCTTGCTTGTGACAATTTCCCAGTTGCTTCCTGAAAAGCCCAGTCTTTTCTGTATTCATGTCAAAGCTGATATGTGTAAATTTCTTTGCAGTGGTAATAAATACGTTCCTGGTAAAAGGGGAAAAAGTAAATTAATTTCCTCTGAAAGCTGAGCTTAGTTATGAACAAGTCAAGCTTACACAGTAATTGTCTAAATCCTGTTTTTTTAGGTAGCTAATTCAAGACCCATGACAATCTTTAAGATACTGTTTACCTAGGTTTTCAATTATGCTAGTTAAAGAGTGTGTACTGATTCATAAGACATCCCAATAGAATGCCTATAGAGCTCAGATATATAGCAGGAATGAAATAAATTGCTATGAGCACCATATTTGGGAAAAAAACCAGCATCTGGATAATCCAGAGTCTAGATAATTTTCACATAGTCAGAATGTCTGAGGTTGGAATGGACCTATAGAGGTCATTTGACTCAAACCCCTCACTCAAGTGTAACTCCTTGGAGCCAGTTGCCCAGGACTGTGTCCATACAGCTTTTGAATATCTCCAAAAAGGAAGATTTCAGAGTTTCTAGAAGTGTTCCACCCATTCCCCTTTGTATCTGTTACTTTGTGCCATACACCAGCACGCACAATGCGTCACTAAAAGCTCAAGAGCTTTGATGTGAGCATGTATTTGCCCCATCCCTCAGAGTATTATTTTATAGTGGTGTGCAATCATCCAAAGTCACAGCTCTGCCTCTTTTCCCCAGCCTTTAAAAAGAAAATGATCTTCTGCTGACTCAACTCCATGAACTAGCTCAGTGCAAATTATAGAAACCCATAGCATGGCTGAGAATGAAGGGTTGGAACTGTATGGCCAGGGGAGAGATGAGGAGTAGACAGGATTATTGTAGTTTGTGTTTGAGTATGATTTAACAGTCACGAATGGCATAAGGTCAATGGGAAAAATATGAAGTACAGTTTATTCCCCTCATTGGTGACGAGCTGGCTCCTCTTTCAGTCCACAAAATGCTTCTGTCATCTAAGTAAGAAAAATATTAAGATATCTTTACTAAATTTTGAAAATAGTCAATGGTAATTGCAGGGTAGGGTAGAATAAAGTATAAATAACAATGGTAATCGTGTTGATAGCTAGTTCTTTTGTATTCAAATTTACTACCTTCTTTGGATAATACCCTTAGGTTTTTGTTGTAAGAAGTTAAGTATTTTTCTTCAAATATTGTAAGCAAGTTGAAGCTAAAGTCTCTTTTCTCATTCTGTGTCATGCTCAGCTACAAGATTCAAACTGAGTTACTGCAGTGACTTCTGAAGTAACGAATTACATTAGCAATGTGAGAAAATATTGTAAGAATATAAAAATTTATTAGATTGAAGAGATTGTTGAATTTTGTATTCCAGCCTCTTTGGATTTTACCAGGAGAAATTTAGGTATCTCTTCCCTAATGCCATATATATTCCAACTTTTTTTCCTGCCTGTTATTTCTTTATAGAAATATCATTATTCCAACCACATCAATTTTCAATGCAGAGCCTTACATGGGCAGTGGTTTGTGAAGGATTACTTGTAAAGTTTACACTACAATTGCCTGAAGTAAAAAAAAGGAAGAAAATAAAGCTTACAGTAAGGTAATGCATACTGGTAATATCAAATTGATTCTGCATGCAGAGTTTCAAGCCTGCTGTGTTTACAAAAAAATGTTGTTTCAGTTTCTATATGTCAAAGAACAATAATCCATCTGCAAATAAGGATTTGCTTTAAGATGTATTTAAGATATCAGGATTTCAACAAAAAAAACCTGACCACTAAAATTTTTAACTTCTATTGTTATTATTGTGCTTACGGGTAAGGGGGCCATTTTAAACCTATGAAACCAATGAAATTTCTTATTATGATTAGCATACTGATAGCACAACTATGTTTGCATGCCCCTGTATTAGATAATTTATAAATCCTGATGCTTAAACATCAGAGCTGTTGTTCGCTGTGTGCCTGACCAATGGGACTAGGTACCACCTTGTTCATATAAAGAAAATACGATAACTAAACCGATCTCTCCAGCTACACCGCTGTAATCCACTCAGATACAGCCTCATTGTGGTGAACTGAATCTAGCAGCACATCAGCTGTGCTCAGTTCTCTGTTGCACTGCTCTAGCTGGAGCAAAAACTTCACTTTATGCATCATTCCTATAAATATGGGGTCTGTTAGAAATGTAAAAGAGGAGTATGCAGTAAAGCCGGCGCATGTCACTCAAAGCCTATGTGTAGAGGCAATCAGGTGGTTTCAAAACTGAATACCATAGGAGGAGTTTAAGATTTGCTCTTCTCATCTGTCTATGCAGTACAGTGCAACACTGATGTAGTGGATGATGTGCTGTTTTCAGCTCCTTGTCTTCTGTGATGTTTCACTGTCTTTAAGACTAATGCAACTTCTGTTTGTCCAGTACTGCAATGTACTGTAATTTTCTCCCTGTGGGACAATCACCATTTTTTGGTTTTGCACTTCTTATTACCAGTATCCAGACATCATAAGTCTTAGGCAGATTTATCTTAAGCCTCCATAAGCAAAATTAATATTTACCTCCTACCTTGTTTGTGCCAAGGATGAGGAGCAGGGACTTTACAAGATTCAGGACCTTCTTACTGGAAATGTTAAAAGTGAAAACTAACAAGATAGGCTCTAAACTTTCTAAGTGACAGGTACAAGGCTGGCTTTCTTGAGACTCAGCATAAGCCAAAGAGGCTGTGCAATCATGCTCTGCCTAGATTTATGCCTAGATCTGATCTTCTTTAAAGCATCAGAGCTCTGTAATAATAACATATTTTTTGTATTTTTTAATGGCTTTTATAATTTTTCTAGTCTTCTTGATCAGATCCTCAAGGGCCACCTCACTTTTAATTTATTGAATGTTAGATACCCAGATGTAGCCTAGATGCACAAACAGGTTTGAGGTCTGAGTACTGCTGTGTACCCTCCCCTGGCCCTTCTTTTTAGGTGATCCTTGACGGTCCTTATTTTCTTCACTGTGGTAAAGTCTTCAGCCATGTATTTTGCCTCACTATTTGTGTATTTCAAACAGTATTTTAGTGCAAGGCTTGTTCTGGTGAGCTTTGAATTTATCATAAAGCCGTTTTCATATTGACTTCACTTAGATTTAGGTCAGGCCTAGATGCTGAGACGGGATATATATTTAAGGCATGCAGAGTTATGCAAATTCCTTTATTAAGTAATGAGAAAGTAGGGGATGATCCTTCCAGATAGTTACCTGCCTCTTATCAGTGAAGTGTAAGGCACTGTGTGCTCTGCATGGTGCTGTCCTGAGTACCTGAAAATGCCATCTAGTCTAGGTGGTGTTTTTAATTTCTGAATACCTGTATAAGAAGGTACGTCAGGATAGCACTCATCTTCACTTGAAATTGTATCATTTGACAACAGAGCAGGTGACCAAGGCAAGAGCTCCCAGATTTCATCTGATTTAAGATTTAAGGATGGCAAGTGTTTTGAAGGAAGGCCCTTCAATCCAGAGTTTAATCCTCCTTGTTGATATCACACAGCCTAGGTGCACAACCATTTATCTGTGAACTCTGGATTTCCTTAAAGGAATGGCCAGGCTTAAGTCCAGGCATAGAAAGACAGAGTGAAGGGAGGGAAGAATGGGTCACAACTGATGAGAGGCAGGTAACTGATACCTGTAATTATTTACAGCCATATGACCCTCTGAAATTTGGAATGAACTTTTAAATATTTCTAAAGCCATAAATGTTGCAAACAGGCATTTGTTGCAGTGAAATGGAAGAAAACAACTAAATCAAATAACTCTCTTTCTTCTAAGAATTTAGATCTTGCTTGGCAGGTCTGAACTTTTGACAACCTAAGTATTAAAGTTTCTATTTTGGAATCACATTGTCCTTTTCCAAAGAATAGACTTGAGATTGAAAAGAAGAAGAAAATAAAGGGAAAAAAAAGGCAGAAAATAAAAGTCGAAAGAAGAAAGCAAAATAAACTTCAAGAATTGATCTGTCTTTCTTTCTTCTATTATGTCTCTCTTTACCTCGCTCCTTCTCTCTTTCTGCTTTCTTGCTCCAACACTTGACTATATCATACTGTGTTGCTGGTTGCTGAGGTGCTGCTTCACCTTCTGCAATGTTGCTTGATCTTTGATTTCCTGTGAAGCACAATGAATCTTACATTAGAGTGTGCAGAGTCAGGTGGTGCACCATCTGTTCCCAAGCTCTGAAAACACTGAGTAACAGAGAGCAACAGAAAGCAAGAGCTACACCAGTTTCATCAGAATATTCATATTCACACAGTAACAAAAAACCAAATTACTCTATTTTCAAGCAGAAAAAAGCACTTAGTTTTTGAAGTTACCTATTAAATCTAACATGCTAGGCTGGTTTTCTTTCATTTTGTTAAAATATGCTTAATACTCATTAATGTGGCTCAGTCACAAAATATGTTAACCAATTCATAGTGCTTAAGTGATTAAATGTTATGGAAACCATGTGACATGGACTGCAAGTAGTGTTAATTTAACTGTATTTAAGAACATCTGTGCATGCAGTGACCAAAAGGCTGCTGGAAAACTATGGTACTTACATTGTGAGGAGCAGGTAATGCAGAGGATTGGTAATTCCCTAGCCTCCAACATATGATAATACTTTTTTCTTTTAGTGTACACTAATGTTCTGTTGAGAAAATGTTATGTATCCCTGACTTAGTGTTAGAAATTTCTGTGCTACCGTACTAAATAATGATTATGGTTCATAGGCTACAACTACTTGAATTCTATCTTTTTTTAACTGTGGTTTAATCGACAAAAGAGAAGTACCTTGAGTGCCTTAGAACATGCTTATTGGTTCAGAGCAAATCATCTACAAAGTTGCTAACAAAAATGCCTCTAATTATTCAAGATTCCTCTTCCATATTAATTCTAGAACAGCTTAAGTCAGATTTGCAGGAGTCCAAAATTGTTTTAACTACTTTGCTAAACATTGTGCTTATTATAGAAGAAACTAGAAGACTTATCACATTTTTAGAAACCATTTAAAAGGCTTCACTGATCTTCCTTTACTTTAATTTTCTGACACTCTTGTTTTGAAGCGCTATATTACAAGAAAAATATAAATGTTCAAAAATAAAATTGCTTCTGCCAAAAAATGAGGAAGTCACGGAAGAAAGAAACACTGTTTCATTTAGCACTGGTACATCAGTACTCTCTCTAGTGTCTTCCATCTCTCAATACACAGCACTGAAAATAAATTGTATCTCATGGGTAGGGCTGCCTATTCCCAGTTATGCTCATGATTTGTTGAATGATCTCGAGAATTTGTGTGCTATAGTTCATCCAGACCTGAGTAGAGACAATGATGATTGTATATAGAATGACTTTGTATATGCAGGATCTTTGATGCAGAAATCTTCACTTATTTTACAACCACTCAATTATCTTGCTCCATAATTTCCTTGAGAGATTACATATGTCTAGCTGGCAGCCACATATAGCATTGTATAGTCATATAATGCAAAGTGTGTTCTAATATTTGTATTATTTTACATATAATACATATGTGTGTATGTGCTATATGGATTATATATAGTATGTGTAAATGTAGCTGTAAAGACAGACAAATATACAACCCTCCATGATATGCAGTAAGGTTGCTGCATGGTTGTAAAACATTTGAAAATATCTGCATCAAAGAGACTGTATTAACACAAAGTAAAAAAAAATCCTACCTTAAAAAAAATGCTGAGCCCCTCACTGTTGCAAACAGGGCAATGGGGGAAAAAAAAGGTAACTCGAAAAGCTGACACAAACATATTCTGTGTCTTGGCAAATCTTAGTAGCAAAATTGATTTTGCTTTGTCTGAGTTTGGAATGGCTGATGATCAAGCTGCAATTCTGCAGAGGAGCTAAGTCTTTTGGCAGATAGGAATAAACACAGCATATACAAGCAAAATGCAGGACAAAAAAGACCCCAAACCCAGTTAAATTAGAGATAGCTTCTGATTTTCAGCCTGGGGGGTGCTCAGTGCCCAGATGGCTCACCCTTACACTTCGTTGGGATGACCAATAAAAATATTTCTCATTGCTTAATGTGCAACTATGTCCTAGGTCAATGAGGCTTGGAAGTCCTATAATCAGATGTCCTAAGCTTTTAACCTTTAGTAATTGAGCTGTAAGAGACAAGACCTCATTTTTCTAGAAGCCTTCAGGAACATGTGTTAGTTTATTCTTTGCTTGTTAATTGTTCATTAGAATGTAAGAGTCTGACCCTGTGTTTGCTGACCTAAACAGCAATATTTCCATTGAACTCAATGGATTTGTCTGCACTGTTGCTGCCGGGGGGTTGGTCATCTCTGAACCAATATAAACACATGGATGTTGTATATGCTGGAAACCAGCAAACAGCAAGCCAGAGATAAACTGTTAAGATAAAAGGTTTGCTGCTTCTGCAGCCCATGCAGATATGTTTGTGAATATTAAGCACCATGTAGACAGTACTGAGTTACTTCTAAAGAAGGAAATAAGATCAGTTCTGATGCAACACTGAAATGGTTTTCTAGCATTGGAATAGGCTGTCCAGGGAAGTGGCTGTCACCAGCCATGGAGGTATTTAAAAGATGTGTAGATGTGGCACTTGAGGATGTGGTTTAGTGGTGGACTTGGAAGTGCTGGGTTAGTAGATTCGATGACCTCAGAGGTATTTTCCAACCTAAATGATTCTGTTATTGCATCTGCAAGTTTCATCCTGGCCAATTTATTTAGCTCTGAGAAGTAAATGTGGGATGCCTATCTAATTTGGCTCTCCTACAGCTATAGCACAACTTTGAAAGACTTATTCCTTCAGAAGCAAGGAAAAACAACCTCTGGTCTAAAAACAGGCTACTGAGGCAGAGTTTTGTCCATGAATTTGTCCATGTTTCCACTGGAGTTCTGTGTCAGAACTAGAAATCAGAGGCAAATATTGCTGTATCAAGATGATTGGAGCCTTATTCCTGTTCTTCTTACAGCAACAACAAAGTATCCTTGTTGTGGGTTAAGAAATGGACATCAACACCATCCCCCAAGCTCCTCAGTCGTGTATAAATTCACCAACCAACATTCATCCATTCAGCTGGGACCAAGTTCTGCATTGAGCCTCCTTTTACTCTTTAGATATGAGCTGGATTTCCTGAGCAACGTAGAGATGACTAGAAGGGGTAATGTTTTCCAAAATTTAGTCTCACAAAAAATCAGTTTAAGGTTAGCTGACTTGATTATTACATTTTTCTCTCAAAGTAAGAGCAGAAGGTATGTGTGAATCTGTAAGTAGCAAAAGGTAGACCTTAGGGTAGAAAAGAGTTCATTCTTAAGCTCCCTCCACGTGCTGTGAAATGTCAGCTTCTGTTCAGGAACTCCTGGGGTTGTATCATGTCAGCAATTGCTATGGACTGATCAGAGCTCTCTGGTACAGATGTGTCTGGGGTGGGACTATGTGCAAAGACCATCCAGTTGCCAGGGTAATGGCACGGAAGGCAGCAATGAGTACATTCTCTGGGAAGAACATGGATAGGGTAGGGAGGGGCAGCAGTGATGGTGGATGGCATCAGCATATTGAACTGATGCATATATCTCTTTGGATTTAAAACTTTAACCATATAATCTTTTTCTCTGTTGATTTTAAAAATTTCATTATGTACTGCAATACAGAAGTTTAAATTAAAATTAATGCTGACCCATTGACTTGAATAGGTGATGGCTCTGAATTTCAGGGAGCTGAATTTGCCTATGTTCACATTTTGTTCAATTACAATGACAGCAGTTTTAATTTAGAATAATATTATCTGGTACATATTTATCTTTCTGCTGCCAAATAACATCTCCATGGAGAACCTGAAAGATTGTGACATAATTAGTAGAGAGAATTTCCAAAATGCCAGAAGTGAGTAAAGTTGCAGGCAATCCCCTCTTGAATTTACCTGCCAATATTTTTTTCTAAAATGTGTTATGGTTCCCATTTGTTTAATATTTATGAAAAACTACAAAGTACTTTCTAGTAGCTATGTTCTGAATTAATCACATTTTTTCGATTACACCTATTTATGACTTCATTAATTAATTATCATTAATTAATAATATAAATAATGTTTACATTTATTAATTATTAAGTATATTAATGAATTAATGGCCATTTATTAAAGAAAATGGAAGTGAACTATTTTGAGGCCCAACTTCCTCTTAGATTTATTGTAAAAGCTTGCAATGATAGATGCAACCTGAAATTATCCCACAGATGAAAAGCTATCATATAACAGATTTCAGAGGGCTGCCTGACACAAAATGCTAGCAATCTATATCATCATGGACCAGGCTCTAAGCCCCAGCTGAGATTTCACTAGACTGGACATGTTCTGTCTGAAATGTCAAAATGTTACTGAATCACAAGTAAATGTATATTCTCTTTGATTCAGCCGACAGCAAGGATCAATCCTGCTCAATAAGAGATCTCTGAATGCAGTAATTCATTTTAGAATCTATGCACTAGTAACTACTTTAACACAAACATAGGCTGACAACTTGCTTCTCACTGACAAGAAGAGTAAAAACAATTTTGCTCCTTTTGGCCACATGAAGTCAAAAGTCTGATATCACCCTCATATTTTGAAATGTGAAATCACATAAATTGTTCATTCTACTGTAAATTACCCCTTAAAAATTTCAACCTCACTTTGTGCTCTACCACATATGCTTAAGGAGAATACTGCATCTAGATTCAAGTTCAGTTGTGAATATGTATCAAAGGTTTTATACACAGTTGACAAAAAACCTTATTTGTCAAGATATATTTCCTTTATCCAAAGCTAATAACCAGTTTCATTTGCATCAGCTGCAGACAGTATGTGCAAAGCTGACACTGAGATTTTGCCTTTTTTGACTGAAATGAGGCAGGTGAAAGAAAAGAGGAAAAAACCCCAACAGCTGATTTTAGAAAAATTCTAATTGGATAGTGTTCATCTTGCAGAAGGAAATTCTTGCTCCGTTTTAACACAGTTCATCTTCCTTTTTAACATGCTGTATCATCTTCTGAGAAGACACAGCACATCTTGAGATTGTTACTGAAGTAAAAACCATAATACTGCCTTGTTGGGGGTTGAGTTAGAGCAGGGACATGCAATATGTTGTCAATGCCTAGGAACACCTCAGTTATGTCTATTCTTATGCTTTCCCACGTGGGTGGTAGATTACCCACCAGCAAGAAGTCTCCTGTATGAGGTAACATGCCTTGATACTTTAAGTGCCTATAGGTAAGCTGAACCTGAAGCTGAATCTATTCTGATTATATTTAGTGCTTATTTTATTTGAATAGTAAATGTGGGGTTTTGCCCCCACCCCAACATTAAAATATACAGATATTTATTTGCTCTTATTAGTGATGTTAGTGATGCTTGAAAAAGAAATAATTTTCACTGAACTTGTTGGATGTATTTCAAAGGTTAAGGAATGTGAACTAGCACTTGCAGCCCTCCTAGTAATAAGTATACTGCTGGATTTGAAAGAAGACAAGGGAAAAAATAATTTTTTCATCATTTGATAAATATTACAAAAATGTTTTAGATCAAGGTAAATCTGATAATTGTGTAACAGAAACATTTTCTTGAACATGAGTGTAATATGGAGTTCAAAGAGACACTCTCTTTTACTCTATTCCTATCAGCAGCTAAATAGAATAAAATGTAGTCCTTTAGAGAAATGACAGACCCTTTACATTTAGGACCCCTGGAGTAACAAGAGGAAAAAATATTGAAAAAGCTCTTCAACTTGACAGTGGTTCTGTGAGTTTGCCCACTGGTTTTCAGGAATACTGACATTACTTAGGTTTTCTTAGAAGTGGGAGAACCAAAGAGTCCTATATATTTCTTGTATATGAGAATTTTTCTCAATATTAACCAGACATAATATAGGACTTAACAGCACTTTCCCCCAGATTTTGTGTGCCCCATAAAACAAGTTGTTTGGAACCTAAACTGTTTATTCAGCTCTTGACATCTCTATACATGATGACCACCACCACCAAAAGAAAACACCCTTCCTCTCAAACACAGGTAAAGTAATACCATTTTTCTACTCATCTTCCTGTGGCATCCTATCCCTTACAGGTCTGAAAGAAAATACATTTTTATGGGAAAAAACTATCCACAGGCTACAGCAGATGTAAGGAGGGACGCCTCTTAAGGAATTTGCATCGTGGGCTACAAACCTACCAAGAATCATAGGAAGGGCAATGCATCCCAAAAATTAATAGTGTCTGAGAAAACAGGGCTGGATTTTTAAGAAGTAGTGTATTATTACAGGTCAATACTCACTAAATTCATAAGCTTTTAACATCTCCACTGTGCTGCTTTACTCTGCCCAATGATGTATCTTTTATTCTTTGTAGACTATCTTTAATTGGAAAATTGTTTAATAAATCCTCACATTTTATCTCATCAAAGACAGACATAGCGTGTGTAAATATTCATTACCACTTCATGTTTAAAACCACTTTGATAAATTAACTTCATAACCTTTAGAGAACAGGAAGAGACAGGAAGCCTGGATGTAACTGAGACGGTGCATTAAAAAATGGAATAAAAAGAAGTAACTCAACAAAGTAATTTGAAAATGTGTTTAGAAAGATTTTGATTGTGTCTATTAGTCAAAAGGAGATTCACATGAGCTCTCTTAGAGTAGAAGATGAATTGTCTTCTTGAGCTGCCAATCTCACTATTCTGTCTGTAGATGTAACTTCAGCCACTGGCTTAATATAACTTTAAAGTCGCTGTGAATCTAAATCTTGTGGATATTTAATAACTACAAACAATGTAGTACTGTAGGATGTCTTAGTCCAAGTTTTACAGCAGTCTGGTCTTCTGTAAAATGCTATTCCAATCATTTCTTTACCTTCTTTCTTCAAGCCTTTACAGGATCAATTTTTTCCTTTTTCTGCATCTTTTCCCACATTTGTTATGAAAGGTCTGAACTGCTTGCCTTCACCATTAGGTTTCTCCAGACCCTGTCTCCACCCTCAATATGCCTCCTCTTCACACCTGAGTCTTCACTATTCACTAGTTTTATCTTCAGTCACCTCTGAACTTCCTCTCCCCCTGCTCTTCATCCTGGGGAAAAATTTTCTGTTAGTATATACACAGCTACTTTATCATCCTCTTTTCATTGCCTCCTTAAAGCCCTCTTCTTTGGGACTATAAATTTTAGTGAACAGCTGACAGCAATTATGATGTGAATGTGCTTTGACCCCTATCAATCTTAGTGACCAATATTGTCTCATTTTTTCCCTTGTATTTTTTCCCTGTCCCATATGTCTGTATCTGTTGCCTCTATAATACTTCAGGTACATCTTCATAATATTTATGGAGCTAGCTGCAGAATAAAAAGAAAAATATCTGAAATATGTTTAAATGAAGTGACTTTATCATAAGCAGTAGTCTCCTGTACAGTATAGATGTATCCTTAAATTGTAATCTCCCTGAAGCAGAGCCTACTTTTTTTTTGGCAGGAGTAGCATAATTTCAGCTTGTAAATAAGCCTCCTAAGTACCAGGGCAATGCAAATAATTACCAATAATGCCAAGAAAAAATAAAAAAACTCCTGTAACTAGGCAAGCTGATTAGCAGCTGAAGCAAAAGTAGAGGTCTTGTCTGCATGAAGTGTTAAGAAACAAGCAAGTAAAATATCCTATATCACTTTGTACCAGCCCTCTTCAAGGTTTGCTTGTGCTAACGCTTAACAGCATATGCACATCATGCAATTTCTTCTACTTTAATTAGAGATCTGTGAGGAGTGAATTCTCTAGAGATAAAACTTCTGCTTATCCTATCCACTAATTATGTGCTTTTTCATTGAAAAAAAAAAAAAAATTTGATATTAGAATCTACTGTTCTTGAGTAGGAAAAAAAGTTACTCTGACCTTTGATGTGACATAATGCATAGTGAATGAATTTAGAGAATATGATGAAATGTAGTTAGATCAGTCTTTGCAGTAGTTAATATACAGCAAATAAAAATAATTGTATCAGGAATCTGGAGAGAGTGATACTTTTTCTGCATTTTTCTCCACAATACTACTGGGTGAATCAGGTTTGACTGTTGCCACAGAAAATATATTTACAGGGGTTCTTGCTGGAGTAAGACAATGGTGTCCTAGCATAAATTCTCCTTGTGGGGAAGGCAAAACAAATTGTCAGTACAAATCATGACCAGTCACCACTTCCAAGCTGCAGTCAGTCCTGGCTGTGCAGGGCTGGCCCCAGAAGCTGTGGTGTCTTTTCTGCCAGCTGCACGCTGCTCAGGGGAGCAGGAGGAAGGAAACACCCCTTGCCTTGGTGGCTGGAGCAGCTCCTGGAGCTGCTAATTTGATGCCCCCTCCGGCTGAAGGGAGCAGGGTCCTCCTTCACTCTCCTCGGGGAGTGCCTCTAACCACCGAGCTATTACATGTGGCTCCTCCTTTGGATTTATTTTTGAAATAAAACAATGGGTACTGCACAAAGAGCAATTGGTAAAGCTTCCTTCAGGAGAGCATTTGAGACTGAGGGTCCCAAGTGGGAAAGGAGTATCTGTCTGCTCACAGCTCAGATCAGAAAATCAAAATTCCAGAGGAGAGAGAAGAGATTGCAGACATGATTGACATTTCCTATTAGCTAGACATAGGAGATTCCCAGCTCTTTAGGAAGCTTCCCTTCACTATATGATTTTGTTTAGGATATGTTTTGGTGGTGCCTAATTTTTCATGTAAATGGCTCTGAGAGATTAGGTATCTAGCTCAGCTCTTGGGACTCCAGCAGAGGGGTTAGAGGTGCCTGGCATGAGCAAGAGTGGGAATAGTTGTAAGAAGATGATGCCCTGGGTCATACTCTCCATCTTCACTTTGATTTATTAATTAACTTGGATCTGATAAATTATGACTCTTTTCAAAGGGCTCATGAAGGGGACATTAAGACACAGGGAAATTTTAACTTTGTTATTAGACAATGTCAAGTTGCTCTCTACCCTGATGACTGAACTCTATATATACAAAACCACTGACTTCATAGATTTTTTAACCTCTCCTTCATGAACAGCAATTTTGTAAACCAGGCAGAGGACCACAATTGTAATTTCATATGTAAGAAATCTCCAACCAGAGGCCTTGCACCAGTTTTAGGTCAGTTCGATTTCTTGGAATTCTGAAGTGTTACTCCTAATACATACTGATCAGGTGAGATCTAAACCAGGCCCACAATACTGCAGGTTGTTTAGTGTACTACCCTCATCTCTTTGTACTCCAGTCTTTACAATAATGTTAATGTATTTATGAGGAAGACAGAAAAAATAGTGTAAAAGTGCTGGATAATGAGTGTTTTCCTTTAGATAAAGTATATACATTTAAAACAAAACAGGCTTGGTCACTTGAATAAATTCCACAATACTTTCACAGAAGTAGGAGGATTTACTACAAATTCCCAGTGTCATTCCCATTTTCATTCCTTACTCTTTCCATATAAATGATCTTGCGCTTGGAAGTTAGATGTGCTTTTGCGTGCACTGGGAACCAGGCAGGTTTTCTAGAAGCCCCCAGAAGCCAAAGAGTTTTCAGGGATGCTAGTGTGCATCACTGGCACATACAGAAATCCCAGCTCCCAATGAATGGGGACAGTTAATGACATTTGTACAGACAAGGCTACTTTGTCTGATAAAACATAGATACCTAAATTCAAAAGAGGGAGTCAGAGAGTCTACTTTCCATCATTGCCTAACTCTGATGGCCAGAATGAAAACAGATAAGTGAGACAGCAAATCTTTATCTTATTGATTAAGGATGCCGGCACGGTGTATGTGAGATCTGGGTTTTGATCTGTGTTCCCTGGGCTATTTATGCCTCATTACATTCTATGGTCAAGGTGAATAACAAACAAAGAGAAAAACGAGACCAGACTGTGAGAAAAGGCCCTTGACTTGTGATCAGCAGAAAGCACCATTAGAGGCCACCAAGGATCACTGCTGCCTTGCAGAGCCAGACTGCAGCTACTCAAAGGCTGCCTGCCCCCCAGAAAGGTAGCACAGCTGCTGAGGTGTCTTCTGTGCTGCATGGACTCTTCCTTCTGGTGACCAAGATTTACACCTGAACCTCTCAAAGGCTGCCAAGGGATTTCAAAAACAATTTCACTCACTTATAGACATGACTGTTAGTAAAAAGATAGGATGTGCTATGACAAAGGAACAGACTTTTCAGTAATTTTGTATTAGCCAGATGGGCAATTCTGAGGGTTGCTGTAGCTCTGTTGGTCACGGTCTCTTGTTCTTTAAAGCTTCATAAATAAAACTTTGAGCCATTGCCTTGCACCTAAATCTTGGTTTCCTACTGAGTTTGCATAATGCCCTGCCTTTTAAAACAGGCACCTTGTAAGCCTGTAAACCTTGTAAACACATCTGCCTTTTTTTCAGAAATAACAGAGAGAGCTGGGCATCATAGAATCATAAAATGGTTTGGGTTGGAATGAACCTTAAAGATCATCTAGTTCCAACCCCACTGCCATGGGTAGGGATGCCCTCCACTGGACCAGGTTGCTTAGAACCCTGTCTAGCTTGGCCTTGAACATTTCCAGGGATGGGATGTCACGACTTCTCTGGACAACTTATTCTGGTGCCTTATTACGCTCACCGGAAAGAATTTCTTCCTGATATCCAATCTAAATCTACCCTCTTTCAGTGTAGAGCATATGTGTGTGCTCTGGCTTACTGTCCTGGAATGAGTGGAACATCTTCTTAGACAGTGATATGCCTATGTTTTATTTATCATTGTAGCTTTGAGTATTGCTTGCTCAGCCTGAGAGTACCTCCACATTTCAGGTGGAGTCTAGTAAGTTCTGGAATAACATTTTGTCATGCTGCTGGGAGAGGTGTAGCCTATGATAGGTTTAGGTGAACTTACCTTCTCTAGTTTACCTGCTGTCTGAGCCAGATTGCCTTAAGCTACATAAAGATATCTCCGTATCATTCAGGTGTGTTTGCAGCACAATGTGTTTAATTGTGGAATCCTCCACAGATTTAACTAAGTCATACAAGGCAGATAAGCTGTATCATGAATGGCTATTTTTTGTAATAATATTTCTGATTAAAAATTCAAATTTCACAATCTGTTTTTGATGCTACTCTTACAAAAAAACACTCGTAAAGAGAATTAGAACTTTCATAAGCAGAAAAATGTAAGAAAAGCTTGACAGAAAAAAAAATACTGACTCTTTGATATACTTGATTTTAAATCCTGTAATGTAGAAAATTAACTCTACTGCAGCCAAAAACCCTCACAAGCATCATGTCAGTTATCATGTTAGTGGCAGTGGTCGGTGGGAATACATCTAAATCTCTCTTTTTTCTTTCTCTGAGACTCTGTCATTCATGGATGCCTTTTCATGCATAATGTGATAGCCCTGGGGTCACATACTACAGAACCTAGTATGACAATGTCATGTGCTTAACTGAAGATTGTATGATATTACCTTTAATGAGGGAAAAAAATTGAAATTAGCCAGGGACACAAATATACTAATTAACTTAATAATTTATTAATGAAGTTGGCTATGTTTTCTGATAATGCATTCTACTATTCTGTCACTCTCCTAATTGTTTAAAATCTTTGGAGGACTGGCTAGCAGAAAGGATGTCCAGTTCTGGGAAAGGGTGGAGAGTAGAAAATTCTCACAGAAAACTAAGCATGTTTGAGTGTTATGCTGCTTAACATAGGAACTTGATTTACATGTTTCTTAAGCAGATGTACAAGATATATGGTAGAAGTTAGCTTAATGCATAAAGTCGTAATAACAGTTTTGCTGTGAAATAAAGAAAACCCCTTTATCATTGCTAAAATTGTAACTTTTACACTCTCAGCTTAAAAATGGTTTTGTTAGCTTTCTTTTGGTCACCAATGACAGCAGAAAAGGCCTGATTCATTTAATCAAGGGATTCTTTGCAAAATAGTAAAAGAAAATCATGAACAGAAAACTGATGCGAGGATGAATCTGTCTTTATAGTTATGGAAAATGTACCATGGTCATGGTCATATTTGAGAATCATCCTTCCTAACTCAGAAGCTTCAGGTTCCTTGTTGTTATCCTATAAAATATGATCTGTTGGACAATGGCCTTCTAGGTGTGAATGGCCTTTCTACTGGTTTTCGAAGTGTTTTACAAAAGGGTATTTAATATATTAATTACTCTTTTCACTTCAGCAAAATATTTTCCTCCACAGTCTTGTTGAGGGCACTAAAGAGATTGTCAGAACTTCTCCCATTTTACCAGGCTCCGCCCTAATTTGTAACAGGAAGGTCCAGCCATATGAATTTATCTTCCTCTCCTTTCTCAAGACATAGGAGGGCACAGAGATGAGTGTCACTTACTGTCCCAAGAAGACATGGTAGAACTAGTCATCTCTTTCTCTACTGGCTTATTGTAAGTAACAAAGCAATTATTTGTAAGGGCATGGGAAGATACTAAAGAAAAGAGAAGAAAACAACTCATGTATTAAACATGATCCTTTAAAAATATAATTGAAATTATAATTTTATTTATTAAAAATTAATTAAGATTCAGTCATTTTTGAAAGACTGGGAATAAATCACTGATATGATATGATGTAGTGAGTGGTACCTCTAACTCTGCTTTTATTTTTCATTTTTAAATGATGAAACAGTTATTGCATAGTTAGTGCTACTAAAACTGTAAGTTCCAGATGCAGCTCTTCACTTGTGTAAAGTCTGAAATACAAAGACTTAAGTGAATGATATAGCAAAAGCTTTTTAGTTTTCATTTTGTTAATCTGCCCATTGCAGAATTAACACACAAAAATAATTCTCTTCTCAGCTTCTCAAGAAATGATTTGATGTTTCAGTGTTGTATTATGGTTTGAAACATTTGTTAGTTGTTTTCAATTAGTGATTTTTTTAGTTTTACAAGACCATGGGTTAACATTCTAATTATTATGTGGTGGTATACAATATATTACTATTTTACTATATCAAATTATATCACTATATATGGTTATAAATGATATGTACATTTATATATGTAATATTCTTATAAACAATAGTTGTAGTTATAATGTCAATTATTTATTTATGTAAGGGTTTCTTGGGTTTTATATATAATTAGTTTCCTGTCATTAAACGCAGGCATAATATACGCAGAAACTTCTTCTCCTTCCCTGTGAATCCCTATGCAACTTTTATTATCAGTTTGCTAGACCATAGAGAGGAATAAGTGTAGGTGTTAATGGTGCTTAGTTTCTATTAGAAGTGCTTTCTTCTTTTCGTTCTTATGAGAAATGTGGGAGGCCTCACAGGAACTGTGTTCCTATTGCTCTGAGCGGACACAGCAGGATGAGTGGCAGACGTAGGCAGCCAGCTGGATACGAGCCAGCAGGATGTCCAGGTGGCCAAGAAGGCCAATGGCATCTTGGCCTGTATCAAGAATTGTGTGGCCAGCAGGACCAGGGAAGTGATTGTGTCTCTGTACTTGGCACTGTGAGGCTCTGTCTCAAGTTCTGTGATCAGTTTTGGGTGTCCCACTTCGGAAAAGACAGTGAGGTGCTGCAGTGTGTCCAGAGAAAGGCTGTGGAGCTGGTGAAGGGTCTAGAAAACTTCTTGTGTGAGGAGGGGCTGAGGGAGCTGGGGTTTAGTCTGCAGAAAATGAGGCTCAGGGGTGACCTTATTGTTTTCTACAACTCTGTGAAAGGAGGTTGTAGCCAGGTGGGAGTTGGTGTTTTCTGCCATGTCTCAAGTGAAAGGATGAGAGGAATTGTTGCACCAGGGGAAGTACAGATTAAGTTTTAGAAAAGTATTTTCTGGAAGAGTGGTTAAACATTGGAATAAGTTGCTCAGAGAGGTGCTGGAGTTACTATGTCTGGAAGAAATCAAGAAGTGTCTGGATGGGGCACTTAAAGATACTGTTTAGGAGTTATTATAGTGGTGTTGGGTCGAAGGTTAGACTTGATGACCTTTAAGATCTCTAATCTTGATGATTCTGTGATTCTGAGCTCTATCTAGCTATTATTGATAACTTGGGGATATAGGGAAAATTTTCAAAATTAAGATGAGAACAACTTAGATAATCTACAGAACCCTCATGGGTAGCTTTAAGAATGGTGTTGTGAAATTTTGGTAGTTTTTTAATGATACAAGGACAACGACTGATTTACCTATGTAAGATGTAATTGGCATACTGTTATAAAACCTGATTATTGTTGGCTTTAATCAAGAATATACTTCTTCTGAATCTAAAATATTTTGATAATTTTCATTAACAGAGCTTCCTCTAGGGAGCAGGTTCAAGGAGTTCAGTTATTGGAAGTGGACTCGAGTCCTTTATTTGATTTCAGCTGATGATGTTAATGATTATTTTTATTAATTCAAATAATTTCAAGTGAGGTAAAGTCTGAAATTTAACTCTGGCTCTTCCATGTCAATTGCTTACTTATTCATTATAGTCAGTCTCTCTTTTTCTCAAGAACTAGTAGGGTAGTGAAAAAGTTTCATAATTATTCTTCCCAGAGCCATCATAAAACTAATTTTAAAATATCATACAATGATTATACATTAGGCAAAAAAATAGATGGTTTTTTTCACTCTTCAGAAAAAAAAACTCTCTTCAATATGTCTACTTAAAAATTATGACAACAGGGATATCTATTCAGCGTGGACTAAACTACATTTCCAATAAGAGTGACATTTGGAAGCACAAACAGAATATTCAGTGACATAAGGAAGAAATTTGATAAATTGCATTGTGTCTTGTGATGTAGTTCCAAGTGCATAAGGAACGTCAGTAAGTCTGAGTGGATATCATCTCTCTAGAGAAGCACATGCTCCTGGCTTGCTCTTAGTATATGACCTGTGCAAGAGAAGCCATTGCCAGACAATGGCAGTCTTATTTCCTACCACATTTTACACTAAAAGAGGTTGTGATAAGACAATTCAGTATAAATGCCCTGAGCCTCCATACTACTTGTGAAGAATTTTTACAATTCTGGTAGAAGATTATGAAGAAAGCATGCCTACTGTTATCAGTAACTTTCTAAATGTGATTGAAAAAAGGAGCTTGAACAAGTCCATTCTGTTATGTCAGCAAGGTGCTTTTTTCATTACTGAATCAAAATTAAACTCCATTGGTTCCAGGATGAGAAAGGCCCTTCAAGGGCTCCATTGCAAATTTCATGCCAAATACTCTAGTGCTCTTAGGGATCTATTGAGCTGAAATTATATGCTGGCTTCTATGGATCTGGCTTTTGTACCTAGATGAGCCATTCAGCAGGGGTATACCAAATAGGGCAAAAATACATCTTTGTTGAAACAAGAAGGTGTCTCCCTGGCTGGGCATCTGTGTGCATTCATCCATACATGCGTTCTGCCTTCTCTCAGTGATCCAGCAACCATCGAACTGCAGCAGAAATGCTGATCCCAAATAGCTGTAGAAAACATGACTTAATTTTGAAAAAATTAATCTTCTCCTTCAGCTAGCTTAATGCTGGTATATTCCTTTAGCCATTGGCACAGAAGCTCAGCACAGACATTCTCATTCCCACATACTTGGATGAGAGGCTGACCTATTGTACTCAAACGTGATGCACATACTGATTCTCAGCATGCCAACACTCATGACCATCTGCTAGGATGGCACTGTGCCCACCACAAAGGTGGGACACCATTCTCAAGAGGCCTAGGTGCCAATTGCCTATGGATTGAAAAGAGGAGTTTAGACAATACAAAAAGTGGCACTTTCATTGTGGGTGTTCTTCCTGATGCCACAAACTAGCTCAAATATTGTTTGCCTGCATCAGGCAAAATTTTGCTAATTCTGCTTGATAGCGTGTATCACCAGAAATATGATCTTTGAAATGATTCACAGACAAAATTCTAGACAGAAAAAAAAAAAAATCTTAAAAATGTTGCTAGGCAGAGTCAGAAACTATAAGATAGAACCTCCCCCAAAGTTGTGCTGAAAACACAGAAGCTAAGCAACAAGCATCTGGAGGAGTGGGGGGGACCTGACACACCCACTGCTGGGACATGGAGCTTCATGCAGCTGTGTCTCTCCTTCCTCAGCGCTCCTTGCTTTATTTTGGAAAACGCCGTTTCTTTCAAATCAAAGTGGTTGCACACAAAGCTCAATATGCAATCAGTCAGATTTTCAAAAAGATTCTGTGTGTACCAAAACAAATGTCATATTCCTCTCCAGGGGAAATTAAAAAGAACAGGGATGGCGGAGGAATAGGATTTTCAGATCCTTTAAGCTCATTTCACCTTTTTCTTTTGGCTTAGTCAGCTTTTAAGGACAGAAAATTTCAGTTTACTAAAATTTTTGGCCTTTAAAAGCCCTGTGAATCTTTCTAGAAGCAAACACCATCCTCTGGTACTGATGTCTGGATATTGATAAATCTGTATCAGAAATGTCCTTTTGTGGAAGACCTACAGGTAATGGTAGTGGAACATTATACAGGTTAAGGCCTTGCTGGAGGCATCACAACTGAGCATGTTAAGGGTCACTGGAGAAGAAAAATTAGGGAAGTCAGCATTTGTAAAACTGAGGGGAGGAAGACTTAGATGAATCTTGTTGCTGAGCTTGATTTATTTAACAAATCCACCATTCTTCAAGTCACCATCCAGATCATTGCCTTATCCATTTCAGTGTTATTGAATTTGAGTCCTCAAAGCATGTCAGGTGTATTTGACTACTCAGTCAGTCACTGCTGAGAGAAGAGTGACATCCTACAGACAGTCAGTGATTTTGAAGGGGTATGCACTGCTTTGCAATGCATTTTTGTCAAATGTGTATGTTATACTTTTTGTTCTGAAAACAATAAATGCTGTGATTCTTCATGGCTGAGCATTTTAAGATAGGATTTAGTTGGCACATAGATACGTGTCTGTACATATTTATTTTAAAGTAGGCAATGCAAAGAAAAAAAGAGCTTGTTTTTATGGTACAGCTTTTAGAATAAATGCTGAAAAGTTTGCATATTAACAGAATAACATCCTTAAAACTTCAGTACCTTAAACCTTCACTCAAACCTATGCCAGTACATGAAAGCAGGGCCCCAAATGACTAGTGTCTTAAGCTATATTGGTTACAACTTCACTGAAGATGCTGAGGGATCCCTTATTTCCATATAAAAGTATTTACTCATGGCGTAAAAAAGGAGAATATGTCTCACACATCTACACTAGCAGGAAAAAATTATGAAAATATGGGAATTTGCTGGGAACTTAAATCTGCTTATAAAGTTTCCAAAACAAGTCTAGATTTCTTTTCCCTCTGTATTCTATTCTTTCCATTTTCTGACTTTGAACATTATTAGATATTTATGGAATGGTTGCTGTGATCCGACATTAACACACTATTGATACGAAGTTAACAGGATGAAGTGACTTGTGTTTTACAAAGGTAATAGTAATATTCCCTTCTAGCCAGCAAACTATATGAATTTGGTTTTCTCTGAAAGATTTTTGTCTCCTCAGAACATTTTAAAATAAAGTAACTGAAATCAAAAACAAGATTGAAAAGAAACTGCTTTCATCTCATTTCTGTTTCTGCAGCATATCCTGGCCATAGCACAATGAAGATATGGAAAATAATTTGCACATTAAACATATATGCTTAGCTAATTTTACAAATAACTGTGAGGTTATATTTGTTATGTCTGGCTTATAAAAAATGAATGGGTTTATTTTACTCTCTTTCTTCCTCTTTTTTTTCCTGCAAAGCAGAACCTGTGCAACTGGCCTACACTCCCAATCAATGGTGTCTGCACAATTAACTACTAGAAAAGAGCGAAGCCCACTAGGTAGCTGACAGCTGCTTGAATTTAGGCTGACACCTTTAAAAACGAATAGAGATAGCAAACGTAGCTGATGCTGGGATGCCTCCATGGGGAATACAGTAGATTAGCTAGCTCAGTATACGGCTTCTATTGCATAAATACAAACTACTGAGCATTTTATGGGCCTGATCCTTTGAAGCACCAGGCTGACAGCATCTCCAGATCCTGCTGAATGTCCAGGCAAAGTGATGATAGCTGTGTTATACATAATATTTTCTTACCATTTTGTGGATCAGGTCAATTATCTTTTAGGTCCACTCTAGGGAGCTAATAGAAGTGTCTTCCACATGTTTAATTACACAGAGAAAGGAAGAAAAACAGACAATGGGCAGAAAGAGCATAAGAATTGATTCATTGTCTGACCACAGTGAAGTAGAATGGCAGGACTGAACTGAAGAGCAGTTGCTTGTGACCAGATGAACTCCAGAAAGTACTTGGACATTAGCATGAAATAATTTAAATTTCAACAAGTCCCCTTCTTTCCTTTCTCTCTTTACTCTCTTTATCCCCTCAGAATTCAGGAAAGAGTTCTAGAGCTGAAACTTTAAGTATAGATAATGATGGTGCTAGATGTGTATTTTCATTTTACAGATTTTTCAGCACCTAATAAGAGATGTAGTGACAGACAGTAAAGGCAACACTTTTCCACCTAAAAGGACTAGCCCAAGTAACTGTGTTATCATTTTAATCTTTCTCATAATCCGTTCAAATTAATCTTCTCAGGAGTTAACTACAATTTCCCAGTTTATGAATGTTGAGTTAGGAACTCGAACATGATTATTTAACTTACAGCTGTGTATAAGATACCCTACCAAGGATACAATCATTTTTTTGATACAGGAGAACAAGTGTTTGCTGTGAGGGTTTTATACTTTAAGGAAATATGATATTCAAAGAAAGAGAGAAAAAGAAATATCAGCATCCCTGTCTGGGGAAGAAGAGAATAGAAGGGGATTTTCAGCATTCAGCACATGGTCATGCAGAAATATATGGCAGCTGTAGGATTTAAACTAGGTCTCCTGAATTTCCATTCAATCCCTCTCTATAACTATTCATTTAATCTGAAAAGCATGCCAGCAGAAAAGTCTTGTGCTGCATGGTAGTGGACAGTGGAACTTTATACAAGAAGGTTCACTATCACTACTGGCATGCAATATGATTTCAGCAGAGCTGTATTCTGATTTTTCTTAAAAATTCCTTTAAAATGAAAGAATGGCATCCATTACTAACTGACAGTAATTTTTCTCTGCATCAGAATTCAAAGGCTGAATACATTAAACTTTCAATCCTTATTTGCAACAGGGGTTGTTTGGCTTGCCTTTTTTGTTGTTTCCAGTCCCCCCATGGTAAGAGCCCATAGGAGAGCAATCCAAAAAAAATTGGTGATAAAGGCCATAACAAAAATATGTATTGTTGTCTTCCTTGGTGTTCTTGGACTTGACCAACTTCTTTAGTCCTCACAAATTTTGGCACAAAATAGTCTTGAACTTATACTGATTAGACTGCCTTTGTTTTGGCACCCAAAACAAAGAGGTATGTAATAGATACTGAAAAATATTGTTCTAACCAGAACAGCTGTTCCAAATTATTTATTCTTTATTTAACCAATATGTGTAATTTTTTTTTTCAGGCCACTTGCTCGTCTAAGACCTTTAATATCCATATTGAAATGCATTTGTCTTCAGTCCATAGTAAATGGAAGTAGTATATAGAATCACATCTCACTTTTGGTTTGTATGTGAAAACTTAGAAACAGCTAAATGTTGTTTTGATCAGTAATAGAAATGAGGCATGTGTAGAGGATGAAGGTACTTACTATATATGTGGCTGGATCACTTACTTGCTTTCTTACATAGTCACATTTACCTTTGTTGTTTCTAGGTCCTTTTCACCTTTCTCTTTTTATTGGGTTGCAGTCCTGCCCTGTTTTCCCTGTACTTGGATACCCCTAGGCTAGAGCATGAAGGTATTTTTGAAAGTATCTGACACTGGTATTTTGAATAGTTGACACCTTTCTCTCTTACCCAGTGACTAGACAAGATATGGATAATTTTGATTTTGGTGTCATTGACATGAATATCCAGAACAGATCCCTGGATCAGTCCTGCTGATTTGGAATCCAGTAACATTCTCAAAGACATACAAAGTGGTGCCAAGGACAAATTCTCTTTTGTTACCACTTTGCAATGGTCAGTTAGAGATGGTTATTCTTCACTCCCCTTTTTCTACTGTGAAGACACCATTCAAATGGCTGTTGCTTTTCTTTCTTGCATTTTAGTGATAGATAAACACTGTTATACCTCTTTTATTGAGCAAGTCAATGTTTTTCGCAAAGTAAAGGTAAAAATCCAGATTGAGCTTTATGTCTGCTCTACAGTCTACAACATGTAAGGAGAAAGCTCTGTGTGTAGAGGGTTTGGATGAAGTTAGTATAGGGCCCTGTTCTCTGTATAAGGCTTACATTTTAAAAAATGCCTGAGGTATTCCCTGAATGCCTTTTTGGGCTTGAAGGAGCAAATTCCCTAACACTGAATGTCATGCTGCTATTATTATGTCACTCTCATTCCAGGTAATATAAAGCCATCCCTTCTCCACACTGTGAGGTTGGAGCTGTATCTTGTAAGATATTTTGTTTACAATAAATGATCACTTTTCTGCCTATTGTGCCCTAAACCAACTCCTCTTTTGCTTTTAGTGAAGTCTTCCAATCAACCAAATCAACTTCCAATGCTCTATAATTGTGTGGAAAGCAAGAGAATTTTTTTAGAATATGCTATTTTTTATAAACTGAAAAACATATAGCAGAAAAAGCTTTGAAAGGCCAAAAATATCTATGAAAAAAAACCCCTGATTATTAAAATTCTAACATATAGTTTTTCAAAGCAGTAAACTTGAAGATATTGATAAAACAATAAAGAGAAATGCGAACAAAAAGACTCAATGAGATGCAGTGATGAGGAAATTAGCCTAGGGCTTG
The DNA here is from genome assembly GCF_965231275.1 of Zosterops lateralis. NCBI lineage: Eukaryota > Metazoa > Chordata > Aves > Passeriformes > Zosteropidae > Zosterops > Zosterops lateralis. The sequence continues at coordinate 29,435,936 of NC_139762.1, read as the reverse complement.
GGAAAACTGTGCTCAGATTCCTGTTCTGGTACTGAGAGTTGACACAGTGCTGGGCAAATTCATTGCCTTTCTGCCATCAGTATAGTAGCATGAGACAGAGCAAGAGCATTTCCCAGCCTCACAGGAGCATTGTTTGGGTGAATGAATGAAAGACTTCAGGTGTCATGGTGATGGGGAAAGAAGAGAAGGAGGGAGAAGGGGTAGAAGAGAGAATTCTGATGGTTATATATTCCAAACAAGCAATAGAAAAGGTCTTTTCCCCCTACTTCTTCAATACATTATCCCAGAGGCATGACCAGCATTGGTGATGGGCTCAGCCTTTGCCAGTGGGTCTGTCTTAGAACTGGCTGTCTCAGCTGGACTTGAGGAAAGCTTCTACCAGCTGGTCGTAGAAGCCACTCCCTGTTGACTCCCTACTGCCAAAACATTGCCAGCCAAACCTACTGCATGTGCAGACCAGCCCCTGCAGCTGTGGCTTGTGATGGTACAACAGGAGGGCAGAAAATGTAGGAAGAATAATGTTGACAGGGGATGTGGGGACAACCACCAGGCACTGTGGCATTGGATGGGAGGTTGCACAAATGAATACACACGGGGCTAAAAATTGGATTTGGACAAATATGCAGACCGTGTTGCTCCTTATTTGTTCTTACTGCAAAATTCAGGACCACATTTTAATTTTTGCTTTGGGAGTTATTATGGCTAGCTCTGGGATAATTACCAAAATGAAAATAATAATTATTATAATTGCCATCTATTGTCAAGAAGAAAGGCGTTTTCCTTTCATGCCCTCATGCCCATTAATTTCAACCTTGGCAGCGATGTTTTGCAGAGGTAGTAGTTGTGAGAAGTGCACTGCAGCTCTTTTCTAGAAGCTCTTTCAGGGACCTCAAGCAGCTTTCTGGCCTGTTGAATGCTGCTTCTTCACTGTCACCCTGTGAGGCTGGTTGTGGTTGCAGGGCGCTTAGCCCCCACACCTCCCCCCTGGCACAGCTTGTACACAGTGCTCTCTCCTGACCTGAATTGTTTGCTGAAGGAGCAGCCACATTTACTGCTGCTGTGCTGAGAAAAGCACAGGAAATGCTTCATCTCCATTCTCAGCATCAGCAAAGGGGAGGGCAGACTGGTGGAGGAGAGGAGTGTCAGTAGCCAAAGGGGACAAGGGCCTCGGCCCTCCATCCATGAAATGGTTTGTGTTGGAACTGTAGATTAGTAGGGGTATAGAAGATTTGAAGGCTGCATGGAGCATCCTGCCTCTGTAGCCATGTGGAGACACTTGAATTAATTTTTAGACGATGGAAACAGAGCATGGGGTATTCAAAGGTCATGGTTTTCCACGTCGGATTTATAAAGGTTTGCATCCAAATCTGTTCTAAGTAAAGCAAGTAGAGGGGTTACACCTTGAGTCATTGTTTTGTGTAAAAATTATGATAGAAACACATACCTTAAAATATCACAGGGAATAAATTTTCCTGTTAAGATATGTCCTGGGGGAAAAAATGCCTATGCTTTCCTTCTTGCACATATTTACAAAAAAGAGATTTTTATCTTTTTTGGTATTTAAGAGTCTTTAAAACTTATGGATCAGGCCAAAACCATAGCAAACCTGCTTTTTGGATGTTTGAAAATAGTAATAATACCTAAATATACAATTGCATGATGATTTCCAATGAATAGCATGTTCTATATTTTATACCTTTTACAAACACTGGAAGTGTATCTATATTTATTTTTCAAAACAGTAGTTAGGTGAAGGAAAGAAAACTGCTTTTTTTTTTTTTTTTTTTTTTTTTTTGGTCTGAATTCAGTTTTATGCTCCAAACTTTCAATGATGAATTTGGACTAACTGAAAGTGAACTGAACTTTATCTTTGGTATCTGTAAGAAAGTCTTATTATTTGTTTTGTTTTGTGTCTGAATCTAACTAAAACATAATTTTGCACAGTCTTTTTGTCAGACTTCCCCAGTTTTCCATCTAAACTGATATGTGCATTCACAGTGAATCTTCATTAAAGATCAAGCCAAGCAGTCTTTAAAAAGTACAGGGCTTCAATGATAGACAGATGGTGGCTTTCATGATGTCAGGAAGTGTCAAATATTATGGTTGGCTGCAGAATGATGGCTACTTTCCAAACAGATTGAGAAACAGACAGAAAGAGCAAGAACACCATTTGTTGTATTTAGATACATTGTGAACAGAAGGAAGCAAGACAGAGCATACTTTTACACATCTTTTTTCCACTCCTTCTGAAAACAGTTTAGGATTTGTTACGTTATATTAGCCCTATCATTATACAAAAATATGTGAAAGCCAGAAATCCTGATATAAATATATATATATATAAATAGATAGATATAGATATATAGGTATAGACATGACTGTATTGATATATAGATATAAATGTAGATATAGATATATTTCCATTGTGACTTTCTGTGTATTTGCAGTTCTGTGGATAATTTTTTAATATTATAGGCAGATAGAAACCTGACATTTCATTTAATGGATTTGTTTATTGATTGACTGATTTTAGGAACAAAGCTGTGCTATTCAGATAACTTGCAAAAATATTATGGTTATTGTTATTATTATTATTATTGTTAAGACTCTATATGTTCTTCTGAACCCTTGTTTGGGATACTGCTTAGTAAAGGACTTACATTTAGATAATTGCTTTGGTGTTGAATAGGGGTGAGATTTTTTTCAATATTTGTGTTGGTGCTTCTGGATTTGGGACAGTTTTGGTTGTTCAGAATGGAACAGTATTGAAATATAATATGTATCAACAGCTAAATAGCAACTTTAAAAGAAAAATACTGTGCCTGGATGAGTAGCTTAAGCTGCACAGAGCCTGAATGACATCAAGTCAAAAAGTGCTCCTGTCTGAGGAAGGGACAGATTTTGTGCCTAAGAACTAATTAAGAACTAAAATGTTCTACTTGAGTATTTTTTTGGCCCATGGAATTCCATGTGAAGGATGCTGAAATGCATACCCTTAGTGCTTAGTATTATATTGTGGGAGTCTACATCAGGTCAGCATTTTGGTAAAGCAAACTGAATGTTCTCAATGACTGTAATTTTGAAAAGTATGTATTCCATATGGGTTTTATGTGCCTGGCACAGTTACTGGAGAGTTTGTCTGTCCTTGTGGCTGTAAGGGAGAATGGTCAAGTTTGCCTTTGCTTATTTAAAATCTTGGTTAGGCTGATCTGTCAGATGGCTAAGCAATGGCTCATTTAAAGATAAAGCAAGGAGCTGACCTTGGTCAGGAGGAGTAAAGGCAGAGAGAAGGTCTGTAGGAAAGATACATCTGAGAAGCTGGGAACTAGGACAGCTGCCCTGTGTGTATTCATGTTTATTTTACTTATTTATAAGTTTTTCCACTATGCCATTCACTATCTGTGTATAATCACTCCTTTCCTCCCTAGTTCTCTCACAGAAAATCTGTTTCTCTAAATTATCAAAATACTTAGAAAATTTATGCTTATATTTATAATGATTAACTCCCTGCAAAAATAAATTACCACATCTTGGAATATAGTCTTTTCTTCTTTTTGCTTGTTATCCATTCAACAGTGGACTAACTGAATCCATGGAACCATTCATCACATGACAATAATTTTACACTTCCAAATTATACCAACATTTACAAACACCATAGCAATTATGGTCCACAAGGAACCTCCTTAACCAGAATCGTGCAGCTCTGTGGAAAGAAAACAGAAACTCTAGATTGGAGCTTATTCCTGGCTAGTTGAATTGTATTTTTTGATTAATGGTGCAAAATGGAGTGGTCGGATTTTCCTGTTTTTCTGCTTTTGCCAAATTTTCTGTATGATTCAGCATTCCCCTCTTTGAATACTGGAAATATTTATTTTTTTTCTTTTTGTTGTTTTGGTATTTTTCCATCTTTTATAAGGATGTTTTAAGGACTGAAGGCCTTTTTTTTATCTAATTCATTTTTTGTAAGTAAACAAATATGGCATGAATAATACAAAAAAGTCCCCAAGGAATGATTAAAGTTCTTAATGACTTCTCTTTACCCATAGTCACACAGAGTCCACTCAAATTTGCTTCTTGGTTAAAGAGCAATCAATTGATATTTACTTTTAGCAGAAAGGCATAAAAAAAAGCAATAATGCAAATTTTGTTTCCCACGAGCAGTTATGGAAGTCTGATTTTGAGGAGGGACACACAACTGTGTGCACAGGAAATAGTGTTCCTCACACTACTTCAGGCAGGGAGAACAAACAGTGTGACCTGATTTACCAATCCTAAATAAGTGATGCAGCTTGAATTTCAAATATTTGCAATCTGTTTGCAGGGTAAAATTCAGACATATTTGTTGAGTATGTTTAAATGAGAAAATCATGATCTGCTGATGGATATTCCATGAGAAGAAAAAGAGGCTAATTTAGTCGAAGAAATTACAGGCAGAGAATTACTCACTCAGCGCTACTGGCAAATAGTAAACGAGTGGCACCAAGGTTTCAATTCAAACACTTAACAAAGAAAGCAACTAATAGCATCTTCCTTTTTCATCTGAAGTACTATAAAGAAGAGGGCTAGCCCTTCTGCCAAATTGCTTTTGCGGAAATGTGACTTCCGCCTTCGTTATTTTTACTCAAATTGCTTTAATTAAGAAACTAACTCTCCAGCTCTGACTTTGATCTTGTTTTCACACTGGATGTGTCCAGGTTCATCTTTATGGACTTGCTGATTTTCTGCTGGATTAAGGTCAGAAGTCACAGTCTGCTGCAGAATATTCCTCCAAATGATACATGTCTGGGGGAAAAAATCCTTTTGATTTGATATTTTCTTAATATTTTTAAGAAATTGGAAAGTTATGAAACAACCCCCCAGGCTAAGAAACACAGTCCATCCCAAGCTTCTTCTGTTACACTGTAGAATTAAACTGCATGGAGCTAAATAGTAATTTCAAAATCTCCTTTTTGTTTGTTTGTTTTGCTTCATTGTGTTGTTGGTGGTTTGGTTTTTTGGGCAGTTTGTTTGGGGATGTTTGTTTGTTTGTTTGTGGTTTGGTTTTTTCAGTCTCCATACCCGAGAGGTCTCTTCTTTCTGGAGCCCAAAACTCCTTCTTAGGCAGAATTCTACCATGAGCTGATGACTTCTTTCCTTTGAATCCTTTGCTTAGTGAGACTTCAGGTTCTTACCTTGGTTTCAAAGGATTAGTAATGGAATGATTCGCATATGGCACCAATTCCAGATAAGTGTAGTACCGTGATAATTGCTAATACAAGTAGACTTTTGTTGCCTGGCAAAGCAACCTGATGTTGCTTGAATAGTACCTGGAAGAGATTTAATTTCAGTTTTCTCACCTTCCCTTTGCTGTGGACTGACAGGACTGATGTTCGGATTAGGAACTGGAAGACAGTTTTAAATGGATGGCTTTGGCTCCAGCTGAGGTGAGTCTAGCCACTGTCTGATGGTGGAACTTCCTATGGGTATTCTGTTAGCTTGCTTGAGTTTTGTCCCTTTCTGGGGTGTATGGATTATCATAGGTCCTCTCTTATCCTGTCTTTGTTTTCTTCCATATCTGGAATAGTCTCTTTTCCATGGGCAGGAGGAAGGGAATGAAAGATGCTTTGTATCTGGAAATCTTTGCAAGCTGTACATTCAGTCCCCATCCTGTCACTTGACTGGTGATGTGTGCCTCCATCCATCCTCTGGAGCACATGAAACAGGCTGTGTGCATAAACGTGGGGTAGCCTCTGGTACATAACCTGTCCCAGTTCAGGGTGCAAAGAAAGGTCTTCCTTTTACAATGAGAAAGCTTAAGGATCCTATGGTTTATGACCAGAAGGCCACTGGGAACTGGTTCTGGAAGCATGTTGATACATAAAAAAATTCGTTTTATTTTGGATCCTTTGTGTTCTCCAGGTCCTCTAATCCTATAGCATCCAAAATGGCTGTGCATAGCATAACATTACAGAACAGGCTCAGGTACACTTGGAATCTCGTGCTTGGGCCACTCATGTATTTCCCTAGACACTCAGTTTAGTCATTCTGTGAAAGTTTCTTCATGGCACAGAGAAAAGTACTCCCACCTTAGCCTTCTTCCTGTCCTGTTGTCATATAGAAAAAATTGTATTGCTCTAAGGGAGTAGAAATATACTAAAAAAAAAAAAAAAAAAAAAAAATGAAAATGCCTTGTAAAATAGCCAGGAATGAGAAGAGGGAGAAAAGAGAGAGTTACAACAAATAAGTGAATTTTTGATATTTCATAAATTATTTATTTTTTAATTGCTGTTTCTATAATTCCTATATTCCTCATTTTGTAATGGGCTACACAAATAGACCATAGCAGTAGATAACTTTTGTATCTTGTATATTATTTAGACAAGACCTCATAATTTATTTCATTACTAGAGAACTGTTGCAAAACAGAGTGATAAATATACTGAGAAAATAGCTGTCAGATTTTGTGGAGATATGTAAAGTTTGGTTTCTCAAAGGTCTGTTTTAGTTACAAATGCATTCAGTGTTTTCATTAATAGCCTGGATAAAGGACCAGAGCGTACAGTTGACCTTTGCTCATGGCACCATGAGGTGTAGAAGTGAGTTTACTGGGGTACAGGGTTACAAACCGAAGCAACCTTGACAAATGGAGAAGCAGCTTGGAAAACCAAAACATAAGAAATTAATTAAAACCAACTGCAAAATATTGCCCTTGGGCAAAAACAATCAACTGTGCAAACAGAGAATGAGGAACTTGTTCAGTAACAGTTCCGAAAAATATCTGGGAACAACACACTCAGCATTAGTCAACAATATCCTTCTTTTAAAAAAGGAAAAGAACACCAGGCTGTATGTTGAGTTGTCCCTGATATGTGAATTGTCCACCATGGCTGGAACCGACAGAACTCCAGCTTTACTCATGTGCAGTAGGATTCAAATTGGTGGGGGGGTCTAAAGAAGTCCAGACAAGCTGGCTAGAAGTTGAAAAACAAAAGAATGAAAAAATTGAGTTCTTTGGTCTAGGAAAGTCTGGGGAGAAGGAAACTCTGGAAAAAAATTTCACACTGATTCAGGGAAGAAATTAGTTCATCCTTAGGGAAGAAAATAATTTATCCTTAGGGAGGACTGGACAAGATAGTAGGACAAGAAGTAGGCTTCAACTTCAACAAGAAATACTTGATTCAAACAGGTTTTCCAAGTGTCCAGTAAGGATGATAAATCCACACTTGTTTCCTGGGGATGTGGTGGTAGTGGGTTAGTTGTCACTCTTTTAGAATGTTGAAGGTACAAGTGTGTTCTGTTGCAGGGAGTGGGATGCAGTCTATGATCTCCTGAGATCCACTCAGACCCTTCTTATTGCTGCATTATGATTGCTGTCTTGACTCAGCTTGAACATACCAAAATATAACTGAATGTTGCAAAATTTTGTTAAAAGGACTATCTGTATAACAGATATTCAAGGTTGCTCGTTTTCATGTTATCTAATTACAAAGCAAAGCATTGATTAAACAAATTTTCAGGCTTTCGGTATATCAGCTGCTCTTTCTGAGAGCTTATTTCCTTGAAGCTATCAAATTTGTACAAAATCAAAATAAAATATAAATAAATGGTTCTTCATGAAGATGGTGCCGTTCTTTATGGAGCTGCATCAGTGATAGGTCAAATTTATATTGCTCTGCAGCATGATTTTAATATCATTCTGGCCTGGTTTAGGCATAATCAAGTCTTCTGTTGAAAGAGCTCTTGTAAGGAGCAATTAAACATTAGTACTTTAGCTAAACCCATATTAAATTATGCCTTGGAATTTAAGTATCTGGGAATCATCTTAAATCTCAGCTTGAATTTTAGGTTGTATTGTATCTGCAATTTATACTGAGGTATAAGACAATCTGTTTCCATCTTGATTTAGTATTTATAGCTTAAAATGTTATTTTATTATTAAATGTTCTATGCAACTGTTAGTAAGACCACTAATAGATTAAGGTACTATTATTTATGATTACAGCTTCTGCTTTTCAACAAGAAAAGAAGCTGAACATCCAGCAAGCAAATTTTAACGTGCTTTTTGAAAGCCTTGTAATAAATCAAAGCTGGCTGGGTACCCTTCAGCAGCCATGAGTGGCAATTCCAGCCCTTGCAGGGAATACTTATAAAACAGCAGAAGGAAAGGACTTTGAGCTGCTGTAACACTAGGGGCTAACAGAGCACCTCTGTAGGGCAGGAGCAGGAGAATAGTACCTGGAAGAGATTTAATTTCAGTTATCTCACCTTCCCTTTGCTGTGGACTGACAGGACTAGCACTGGGCATTCTCATGGACAAGCTGATATGTGATGCTGAGCCCTTTGAACCAGATTGTGACAGCATGAACAATAAGTGGGAGTTTCACTTACTCCAAAAGAATCCTTGCCATAGCAAGTCATCAAGGATATGCAGTTTAGATTGACACTGGGATGAAAGAGTAGCAAATGGTACTGTGTATCTTGATCTAGGTAGATCACCATTAAACATTATATTTGAAATCTTTGAAGCTTAGGAATAACTCTATGTATGTGTTGGTAAGCTTGTTTTTAGATTTATTTTAACATTAAATATATCCATTGTTTATGTTTTAAATAAATGTTCAGTTTTTTGTCAGTATTTTGATCACTGATGGTAGCTTACAGTTTAGTTGCCCTGTCAGCACTGAGATGTCTCGAAGCATTAGGGAAATAAATGCTTCAAATCCAAAGGACTAAAGAAAAATAATTAATTTTATTTACATCATAGGAAAGACAGTTTCTCTGCATAAATCTTTATTGAATATGTTATCTTTTTTTGGGATGAGTATGAGCTGCATTATTTCTTTTTCACTTGCCATGTAAGACATAATATAATGGCTTGACAAAGAAAAAGCAGAGTTACACTTGCCATACCATACATCTACTTTTTCAACATAATCAATAAAGAGAGATTATATAACATGATATAGCCTAAAGATCAGTTCTCTGTTTTTAAGAGCTAATTTCTTCATACTGCCCATTCACTCTGCACAGTCTGAGATGGGAGACTTCCCCTTCTCCCAGTTTTGAGGAAGAAACAGAAACAGAGAAAATAAACTTGTCTCTATGTGTTTCTACATTATATAAGTGCTGATGTCATAATATCTAGTTACATTTTTGACCATTTTGCAACTAGGTTGCAAATAAAAACCATTCAGTTCTACTTTAGCAAGCTGTGTGAGGACTGTTGATGGCTTGAAAACTTGCCTAAAGACTGCGACATTTCAGCCTATGAAATCTGTCTGATATACCTAAATTTAGTTTTTTAGGAGACTGGCTGGAAACCACCATAGCCTTCATTTTTCTATGTGCCATATGATTGCTAATAAGGCTCCTTATTGTATAATCAATCGACCTAAAGACAAGCACAATAGTTATCAGGTGACATACCAAATATATGTAGTAAGACTTTCTCATTTGGCAATATTTAATATCATCTTCCCAGTAATTTGAAAGTTTATGCTAGCATCTAATGAAACTTTGTCAGAAGACAGTGTTAACTACTTAATTTTGAGAAGTGGTGCAACCAAGCCTATGTCTAGTATATCATTCAAGGAGAATGGCTCAGAAGTCAATTCAACAGAGGCATCAGATTCATGTTTGGAGTAGGAAAGACACTGTCTGTTATAGAGTCTGCCTCTTGCCTTAATATAGTCAGTATGTTTTCTAGTATTGGAGCTATGTTAAGTCACCAAAGTAACAATTGTTCTAGAGGCTATTCTAATCCTGTTTTTTGCAGTTATTCTTCTCCCAGCCTATATATTCTACTTTAGCTTTTCTTTCTGAGTGTCATCCTATTTCTCTTAAATCTATTAATTCTGATCTTTTACATTTTCAGTAAAGATACCCCACTGTTGTATCTACCTAGGGGCATGGAATTGAGAACAGAGGGGGAAGAAAGTAAATCTTTCTGGTGAATTTGCTATTAGAAGAGCAGGAGAGAAACATAATTACCACAGTCCCATCCAAGCTTAGCACTGCCACAGAACACCAAGGTTGACATTTAGCTGAAATGCTCCTCTGTAGAGATTCTTTGCTTTAATTCATAGCTGAGAGCTTAGCCTATAGCAACCTGAGCCATAGTTAATGAAAATTGAAAAGTTACATTATATACTGTCCTTCAGGGTAAAAAAATTAAAACATCAACTTTATCTACAAAGATGGTTTCATTCCAGCTGCTGTGTTTTAGGGAGAGAAATGTACGCAAGGCATATACATTATCCAAGTGTCTCTGTCCCCAAAGGATGGATGAAAGAATGTTTTCTGGGCATGAAACTCTAGGTTTTTTAGAGGGGTTATGATAATTTTTTGTTTATAGTAGACTACACCATAAGGAGGGTTTTACACGCAGTGTACGGACTGAGTGATGAAGTCATTCACTAATTCTACTAGAAAGGCATAGATGGATGGAGTCTATTATTGAAACAATGCCTTACATGAGTAAAATAAAAGAGGACAGTGTTACAGCAAACAATTTCACTCTCTGTGGGAGCCATCATTGTCTTTTTTCAAGAAATAAGTTGCCATGAGTCTGGTTCCTCACTACATCTGATGTAGCAGATGCAGCAATAAACAGTGTTCCAGGTGTGAACTGTAACTTTCTGATACACTTCCATTTACAGAAAATCCTGCATGGTGAGTCACTGATCAGCTACTCTCTATGCCACAAAGAGAAATTCCTACATACTAATGGACAGCTGAGCTACTCCAATATGAGCTTTTCCCTTCTCCATTTCTTCTTCAAACAAACATTTCATCCACAGTTTTGTGAATATAAAGTGGCAGCGGTAGCATTGTTGGGTACCTCTTACTTAGGGTGTGTGCATAAGACCCATTATAGGCTGTGTGCAGCTCCTGGGTGTCCTTAACCACCAAAACTCCCCAGTGTCCCACCCACAATTCCTACCAGAAAATCTCAGGCTTAAATGCACAGTCTCTGGTACACATATAAAGCAATGAGAGGGAGTTTAATGACTTGGAAAATAAAGTTCATGAAGTATTTTTATTTTTCCTAGTACTATTGTATATCACAGATGATTTTTTTCTTTGCTGTGTGAAATGTGGCAGTTATGCCAGGGCTTCAAGAGTTGCTTTGCTGTCACCTCAGTTCAGCAGGAGGGACTTTGGGCTATACAGTATAGTAGATTTCCAGAGCCAGATGCTTGCAACATAATATTTATACTACAGTAGCTGCTTTTTAGTCTGGGGTTTTTTTTTTTGTTTTTTTTTTTTTTTTTTTTTTTTTTTTTTTTTCCCTCTCTCCAGTACACCTTCAAAGGGTAGAAGCAATTCCCTGGGAACAACCTCTAGTGTGTTTCATGTTCTCCTTCATATCTTGATCAAAGTGCAATTTACCTTGAATAGCAAGTAAATATTTCTTTATAAATCTGTAAATCTTTTAGCATGAGCTTCAGAAAACACAGCATTATAAGAAAACAAATATTAAAATGCTAATAGGTCAAGTGTACATGCATCCCTAAGAATCCCTAAGACAGAAGCTGACTGCAAGATGGGGAAGTTTGGTGTTCACATCAGTGAACTACCTTTCATGTATTTTTAGTGGTACAGCATATCTCCTTCTTAACCTTTCCCAGAGTGCCTTATGCCGTACCAGTTATACCTTTGTGAAACTGAGTTTTAGGCTATCTTTACAGATTGGTGTATACTAAGTGAAAATGTGAGTTAATCAATATTGAGCCAGATGTTTGTAAAAGAGATATCCCATTCTTGGTTCACATATACAAATAAGCTCTATATGTTGCATGAAACTCTTCTTGACTGGTTTTCTCTACATCTTCCATACTCAAAGACTATTTTGCCTGTAGGAGAGCAAAAAAAATTAAAATATGTTACCGCTGGAACTACAAAAAATATGTTGCATTCCAGATGTACACCATGAAGGCATTCCAAGAAATTGATACCTACTGTATTGCCAACTTCCTGTAGGAACCCACAGTTACACAGTATGAACAAAGATAGGCCTGATTATGAATTATGCTGTATGAATTATGCTGTAGGGTAAGAGAAATCTTTTCACCTTCTCATTTTTAGGGATTTGTGTGTCTTACCTTGTGTCTGCCCTCTTTTCATACTTCAACCAAGATATCTTCCCATAAAAAATAAGATGCATTTAGGATTTATCCCCCTGAAGTGAGATTTATAAAACAAAACAAAAATCAGCAAACATGGAGATGTAAGACATACTCAATTCCTGTTAATGTTTATCACATATAGTCAAGGTGGTCTTATGATTGAGGAAATGACCTAGTACTTGAGAGACCTAGATTTAAATTCTATCGATAATTCCCTATTTATTTCTGCTGCATAAAAACACTTAAACATGCGCTACAAATTAAGGACAAGCTTAAGTGGTTTTTGAGTCCCAGACTATAGACCTTGGGCAAACCACTTTGTCTCTTGGAGTCAGAATGTGAAATCTTTTATTCAGCTTGGTGAGCAGTTTCATGCACGAGTACTGTCATTGATTTTAATACGATTAGTCATGATAGTAACCACTTGCCAACCTGAGGTTAGTACCTCAGCTCTTATTCTCTAGAAGGGGATAATTAAATTTCCATGCCTCCCAGAAGTATTAGTGTATTGCACACTAGGTAATTTAGGTAAATTTAAAAATCCCACTCTTTGGAACTGCTTTTCATCAAGTTTCTAAATACATGCTTTTGCACAGATACAACATTTCTTTGTCTTTTATTTCATTTTATTGAAAAGTTGTGTTAAAAAGTGCATATTAGCATCCTTAAGAAAATTGAAGTGCTATGAGAAATTATTATATAAATAATTTCAGAGGAATGTACTCATTCTGTTTGATATGGCATTTTAAGAGAAAATATTCCCTGCCTGTCATCCTTTAATACTACAAAGTCTACATGCTTTATATGTAATCTATATCAGAGCAAAGCTTGGAAAAAGGTTTTTAAATGCAAAAGAAATAGCTTGCATTACTATAATATTTGGGGTTTTGCCTTGTATCTCTTTTATCTATTATTATTTTTGTAAATAACTACCAGTGAACCCACTGTGATTTGCAAGATAAGCTATTCTGAGATCCTTCATGTTCCATAAACCAGGGTATGTTCTTGATTAGGCAATCACTGAAAGAGGAAACTCACAGGGCAATTGCACTTACATGTCAAAAGAATATTTATTAAGAGAAGGAAAGGAAATGTTGGAATCTGAATCACTTGGCCTAACCTTTTATATCACAGTAGAAATCAATAGAAAAAGATAATAATTAGCAATGAAGCATGGATTTATGTAGAGGGATACAGACCTACATATGTATACATACATACATGCACTCACACACATATATATATCGCGTTTGAGTTTCATCTTGTACTATTTTAATCTTAAAACTAATGGGGAATGTTTGATTTCAGATATGCCTTTCAAATCCACCACAGATTCCTTCAGTACATTAAAAGTAAAGACTTTTTTCTCCTTCTATTATTTCTGGTAGCCCATAGAAAGCAATTTTTGAATGTTGAAACTGTAGGAGTAGAGTCAGTCATTAGTCTATCTAATTAGATGCTTTGGTCAAACACAGTAAGCACTTGAGTGAACCTGGACAATTATGTCATAGCTGGGCTGGGACTTTAAAGGACAGAAATACTATGATTGCATAAAAAGTGTCAATTGTCATGGATATGTTTTTGTAGTAACCAAATTATTCTTGTGAACTTGACCTATTCCACAAAGCTTTTAAAAATGTTGATCGCGTGGCTTATAATGAAATTTGTTCCACTGTGTGCAATCATGTGCAGTCCTTCAGCTCGAGTCAGCCAGGCTCCTTTGTCAGGCTGAGCTCCTCCTCTCTATTAACCTCTCAAACAGTGCCTAGCTCAACTTTACAGCTCCTAATTATATTTGTTCCACTTTGTGCAATCAGTCTCACTCTGTGCACCCAGTCCACTGGCTCTCACGTAGGACTCCAGAATGCTGCAAGTTGTGGATATTTATTAGAAATGTATGAAAATCATGGAATCCCAAACTGCCCTGATGATCATGAGATAATGCCAGACCTTGATAACACAGTATTTATCTCTGCAGCATTCAGCAGTGAGGGATTATGAATGCAGAGAGGGAACAAAATGACCAAGGAGATATATATCTGTAGAGAAGAGGCTATGAGAGAAGGTAATAGGAGTCATGGCTACCCCTGTGTGTCACTATTCCTCTTTTGCATTGTTTGTGTGGAGAAAGAACAATGCTAGCACATTTTTTTAATGTCAGCCACATATACCCACTTCATTAGACTCAGCTGACTTTCACGAATACTTCTTATTATATATCCCACCTTCCCTTATTTGAGATAAATAAGAGAAAGTCTGCATATTTAGATACCTAGAACATACAGTTCAGAAATTGTTTTTGGAGATCAAGAAAGAAGCTTATTTTATAACTGTGTTGATATGGGGTCAAATCAATTTCCAAGGATATGGTGCTAAGGAAATATGAGATATGCAGTCACCTTGTCTCTGTGTATCTGCATGTGGTCTCCCTCAGTCTTTAAAATTAATTAAATTTTAGTACAGTAGTATAGATCTCAGCCCTGGTCTAAGTCCTGTTTTTCAGGAAAGGAGAAGAGACTAGAGTCTGAGATTTGGCTAGGCAAAACCACAGCTGAACTAATCCTGAAAAAAAAATAATATAAAGGAATTTAAAAGTATTCATTAACCTGGTGCTTCTAGGAAGCCTCCAGGAAACTGCATTTCCACAGAAAATTTCATGTAAACTTTCAGACAAAACTCCTGCAGGCTCTCCAGTGTCTTCAGTCTAGTCTGCTTATACCATGGATGATTTGTCCATATTCTACTACTGAAATTTTTGAAATTTTGCCTAATAAGGCACATAAAATATAAAATGGTATATATTTATCTGAAACACAGGTAATATTTGTAAAAAATTAAAATGCGTTTAGGCACTCAGTATCACTCCTTTCTTCATTTCAGTGATTGAAACATCATTACTCTCAGATCCTGTTTACAACTTGAGAAGAAGTTCATTCAGAGGGAATAAGCCAATATTTTTCTACATATAGGTCATAATCTGCTCCTTTCAACAACAGGTTGTGAAATCCACTGTTCTTGTGCCAATAGTTTAAACGGCACAGCAACAGTCAAACCTCTGAGATGGTACTCAGTGGTCATTTTTCCTTGTTCATTCTGACAGAAGAGTTTGGCTCTGCCATTTTTGTATCCATCCTTCATACCGCCAAAAACGTGGCTGCAAAATATCTGTTTTAAAATTGCTTCTGAAAAGTAAGCATTATCTAGAGAAGAGCCTTTTTTTCTTAATCACTGAGAAAACACATGAAACTCAGACCTTACAAGTCAACATGAAATGCCACTGAAAAAAGTGTGAAGTATTTACCTCTTATCATCCCACTTTTGTTGTGACAATATTCCCTATGGCAACAAATTAGATTTCAGTACAGCAGTGCTGACAGAAGTAATGACCTGTCACCGAAGCATATACTTTTAGTATTAAAAATAGTAAGTCTTGTGGGGGTTAACTCATAAGCTTCTCTGGTGTACCCTAGAGAGTGCACCTCTGTGCATGCATCATCATTCTGTTGCCAGACAATATTCAGAACCAGTGACATGACTACTGAAGTCTAAGCCAGGGAAAGCTTAGAACACTTTTTTTCAGTTTTATCAAGGCTCTCCAATGCTTAATGGTGCAGGCGGTAACCACACAAGTCTATTTTCTAAACTAAACTAAAGCAAACTAATGATGAACTGTGTTAAAACTGCAGAGAGAAGTAACGAGTCCATGTTCATGGCAGCATAAAAAGAGGAGACTCATTACTATGCTTTGTAGATAAGACATTGATAAATCATTATTTTCTTTGGATAAAATCTTGGTTCCATCTTTTTCCTTTTAAAGAACTATTTAAAATGTAATAGTTCTCAAAAACTTGTGATGACATTAATTTTTGCAATAAAATCACTTTCTGGATATGTTTAAGTCTTTTAGATAATGCATAGGAAATATCCAGGAGGCTGAAACTTAAAACTTCACAGTAACTCTGCTGTACTCAGGGGCCTCAGATATACATCTTATCAACTGTTAGAATAATTTCAGTTTGAATCTCTTCCAGAGTCAGAAAATTTTGCTGTTCCTAGATTTCTTTCTGTGGTGCTAGTGGGATGTCTGTGCCTAACTTTTTTTTTTGACTGTTGTGGGAGTTTGTCCCACTCAGCTGAAAGGAAATGTAATGAGTGCAGCCCTTCAGACACTCACTCATGCCTATAGATGAGGCAGTTGGAAGTAGGGTAAGTTTTTCCTATCTGAGAACAAAGAAATGTAGTCTGAACTGATGGGAAATAGTCAGCATAGTAATAAGACTTTATAACTTCTCACCTGAAAGCCAATAACTCCCCCTGCATCTGCTCATACTTTGCACTCACCATTGGCAAGGTCTACTCTCATGCATTAGGACAGAGGCACTGATGGATGGAAGTGTCTTTTTTGATGCTTTTTTTATTCTCTCTCAAACAGAGCCTTCCTTTTCATATTCATTCTTAGTTTCTCTTGTGCCAACTTTAAATTGGGATACAAATTTCTAAATCCCCATTTTTAATGGCACTTCTTGCCATTTTTGGTGCTTGTACCCACAGATGCCTGCTGTGCTGATGGCGGCTGTCTGTCACTAATTTCATTGTTCTTACACCTTAAAACCAGTGTTCTTACCTTATATTCTCTGTGAATTCTGGTCTTTATTTACTGCTGTCCTGTTGCTGTTACTTGCATTTTGTGCAGCTTTGCCTTAAGTATTTTAGACACAAATTTACCACATAATTTTGTCATCCAGTCTGAAATATGAAATGAGCCAAATTAGATCATAAAAATTCCTGTTATAGTTATTTTAATGATTGCATATCAAGATAGAATGTTTGATGGAAATGGTCTGGGAAGTAGTGACTCCTTGAGAAGAGCTGGAAAATGCTTGCATTGGTGAATGAGCATTTTGAAGTGCCTTTGGGGCAAACTATTTTTGGACAGAAAAATTTGGGTAAGAATAATGAAATGCCCCAGTGACTGAGGACATCTTGCATTCCTTCTGAAAATATGAGTGAAAAGAGAGAGGAATGCTGCCAGACAAAACTAGCAAAGGCTCTATACTGGATTTTTAATTTTTTTTTTTTTACAGCTGTTACCAGGTGATTCTGTTCATATGTTATTCCATAATGAATAAATAACCCATATGCTATTTTCAAATGTGTATATAAATATAGTATAATATTTTGATGTTTAAGAATCAACTGATGTTTAAGAATCAATAAGTGCAGCATCTTCAATATGTCTTTCAGTTGCCATGTTAATAATTTGTGTAGCGTAAACAAAAGCATTGGTTCTCTTTCAAGATTTCAGTCAATGAGAATTTTTTCAGTATTTTAAGTGTCTTTTGGTTCTCACAACCAATTTTACAACCAAGCTTAACTCTATTTGTATAGATAGTAATGGAGGAAAATAAGCCTTTTCAGAAGCAAAGTTGTCTAAATTATTTTAGGCTAAAATTTCAGAAAAGATTGAAACCACCTAAATGTATCATTATGAGAGATAGTCCTGCCTTGTTTTCAGTTTTTTAACATTCTCTCTCTCATGTTGCTGCACATAACTGTGGAACTGTGATCCGAATACATATAAGAAATGTAAGAATATAAGAAATTTCATTCACTATTTCCAGAAAATCATTCATTGTGGTAATTGATTGTCTTCTGAGAGTTCCTGATCCAGGAGTTCTTATTTTTTATTTAAAAACTAAGCATATTTGTAGACCTCACAATTGCACAAAAAACCCTGAAAAAGTGTTCTGAGTTAATTTGAGCTTATCAGATTCCTGAAGTTCCTGAAAAGGAAGAATGCAGACTAATTTAAGTTTTCTGAATTTCAAAAAGTTCTTTATAAACCTTAACTAAGGTTTATTATACTGAAGTAAAATGAATATTATGTTTGGTTTTAACCTTTAGAATATCAAAATCTTAAGCAGTAGCAGCCAAGGGCATTTTTTAAGGCTGAAGGAACACAGAAGGAGAATCATAGGATCATCTAAAAATTTAGGTTATAGGGAGATTTTGGAGACCATCTGGTCCAGCCTTCTGCTTGGATCAGGGTTAATCTCAAACTGGATCATGTCACCCAGGGACCTGTCCAACCAAGTTTTGAAAAATCTCCAAGGACAATTTCCCACAGTTCCTGAACAACCTGTTCCAGAGCTTTTCAGTTCCCTTTGTGCATTGTTTTTTCTCCTTAATTCCTATTGTAATTTTCTTTCTGTAGATTGTGACTGCAACTTCTTTCCTTTCACTGTGCACCCATGTGAAGCATCTGTTTGCATTTGCTGTAACTCCCCTGGAGGCAAACAGATACCCTCTCAGCCTTCAGACCCAATTTCCTCAGCTTTTACATGCAGGTCAAGTACTCCAGCCTCCTACAAATCATGGTTTCCCTCCTCTGAACTCTGCAGCTCCTAAGTATCTCTTTTGCATCAGTAAGCCCAAAACTGGACTATGGACAAGCCTGCACTAGGACTGAGCAGGGAGGGGATAATCACCTCCCTGGGGCTGCTGACCGTGCTCTGGTTCCTGCAGCTGTCTGCACTGAGCCCTCGCTACAGGGAGCTGGGCTGGCTCATAGGGCAATGTCTGCCACAACCCATGGGGCTGCTAGGGTTAAACTCACTGACAGACCAGATGAAACCCTGGAAAAACAGGTGAACAGAGCTTTTACCTATGCATGATCAAATTAATTTAACTCAAAAACCACTGAACTCTGTTTCTATCTTTTTAGGACAAATCTTACAATTTGATAAAAAAGGATCCCTATTTGTCCTGGCTTCTGATGTCAGAGCTTCTATGACAGGTCAGAATCTGACATGATATGCTGAATAACAAAGAGGCAAAAAAAAGGTAATACATTATATATTAAAAAACATATACTGGAAACCATTATTCTATGCTTGGAAACCTTTGGGCATTTTTTAAAACGATGACTATCTCTGCTGTTTTCAAAGATGATTTAAACCAAAGTTTAGTTGCAAGCTGTAACTTGAGACTGTTGTGAGTTATATCACTGTTTTATTATTCTTAATAGCATCAAGTCCATCCAGAGATATTTCATCCTGCAATTTTCTTCTGATATGAAAATGCATAATGTTAATCTTTGTAATACTTTATAAACTGACCATAAACCAATGTTTATGGTCAGTTAATCATTGTATTACTTTGCTTTAGGTAATTTAGTACATTACCATAATGTAACAATCTACTTAATATAAATTTTAAAGTGAGCACAGTGCAAGTTGCAGGGCATTAATATATTATGTTTTCTAACCAGAACTCAGAAACACAACTGAAGTTTAGATACAGATCAGATATTTTCTGCTTTGAGTGACTTAGTGTTTTGCCTAAGGAATATTATGATTTTATGAAAGTCACTACATTATTTTTTTTATAGTGTGCCTTACAGTTCATTTAGAAGTCCCAACAGGATTGATTCAACCTTTGTAATAATCACAACACAAGAATATCATATAAGAAAGCCTTCTAGAGCATCAGTCTGCATACATTGTGGGGTACTGCTCCCACCAACACTGAGGCATGTCAAATCCCACTGAATCCAGAGGAGATTTAAAAGCTGTCATTAGTGGGAGATGAAAAGCATTAGTGCTAACACACGATGACATTATTGATTATGTGGAAAAATAGTATAGTGTGTGAAGGACGACGCAAAAGTAATAACAACCGGTGATTTTGGAATTTAATTAACTTAATTAATGATTTTTAAAATATCCTTTGTATTGTTAGATGGTGAGTTAAATGTAATGAAAATTGGTGGGTCTCACCACTAGTAACTTCCACTTGTAAGAGACAGCTATGCTCCTTAAAGGACAGCTGAAACAAAGGTAGATTCCAGCTAAACCCAAAGAAACCTTCCACACTCCAAAAAGAAAGTCCTCCTAACATCACTTAAGAATTTCAATAGTAGATACAGATATTTTTTATTTAGTATTGCAGGATTAAACTGCTGCATACATACAGAGACTATTGTCTCCCTCCCTGAAAGAAGAAACATTTTGCCAGAAGAACACAGAGAAGCTGGACATGAGAAAAAGTAAAGTAATAAGATTAAGAATTTAATGATCTAAATGACCTGGTCAGATTACTACTATGATTAAGGATTGGGTAAAATCACTTTATCACCATTTTTGACTCTTAGGCACAAAATTTTAACTAAGTGCTCTGCTTTAAAGAGAGGACTGTATTGTATATCTCAAGAATGCTCCTCCTCCTTTATTAAATCAATTAAAACTAGTATTTTTTTTTGTTGTTAATTGCTTCTATAATTTGTTCTATACATAACCTGATACATAGTGTGCTTACAAGTCTGCATTACAGCTTGAGGTATCTTCATCACATTTCATAGTGATGGAAGTAATTTGTTCATCTGCAAAGCTAAGACTCTGCTGAAGCTTGAACTGTTTGCAATAAAAGAGAAAGACACGGAAGGAAATGGATCCAATCTCTGACTGCTGCATGGAAGGGAATGGGCTATATGTATTCAGCTTAATTGTTGAAGGCGTGATAGAACCAAAAGAATCATACTTAATTATGAAGGAGAACACAATGCTATTAACTTAGTTGTTCAAAGAAACACCAATACTATACATAGAAATCAACCACTTTTCACAGAAGTAATTACTGCTGGGTCTTGGCTACTTTTTAGCCCTGAACAAAGCCAAGCATACTTTTGCATTGCCTTTAAGTTAACCAAGAGGCAAATTGTGTCTCAAAGAGACATTGAGTGTCCTGGCTTTCCTTTCAGTGCCTGAGTTCTTGCATGCTGGTGCAACTAGGTCATACAGTGCAAGATTTCCTATTGTGGTTATTCTTTTTATTCGCCTCTTACAGCTCCCCTGAGTATTGGCAATAAAGGAGAGTTTTACTCCTTTATTCTCCCTCCTATCCTGCGCAGCAAACTGGGTCACAATTTGGACCACAATTTGTAACACATCTGTGGATCCTTGCAACACTTTATAATCTACGTATATTCAACCTGCTTGGGCCTGTAAAAACTTTGCAAACATTTTATTTGGGAGTAGGGAGGGAGCAAAGTGAATAGATATTCCTTTTATTTTTTTAAATCCTGTAAGAGAACAAAAACCTTAAATGATTTCATTATAATCGTATTTACTACATTTGTGTCACTGCATAGCAACATCAGCAGGGCTGAGATAATCGGTATGATTTCATATTTTATTGTAATGAGATTTTATTAAAGTTTAACCTCTGATTTTCCAGATTCGTATTTTATCCCTTATTATTTACATTACTTTGTAATACTTTTTTCTATGAGTGACTATGTCTCCAGAATTTTTAGTTTGACTATAGTTTTTCTTCAGAAAGTTTCCCTGATTTGATTTTATTAATATAAAATAATATAGCTTTTTTGACTGTTTACAATTGAAGGTTTTGTCAAACATTTAATTTTATGTATATCATAGTCTCTAAAACAGTTGTTTAAAGTAGATTAATAAAAAGTATGTTAAAAATTTAAATGACTACATGGAAAATGTTTATTGTAGGCTAGGCACTGTTTTACATTTCTTATTTTTCCTTTACAATGATCCATTTCTTCCCCCTCTGACCCTAGTTAGGCATATTACTAAATGACATAAAAGGAAAGATTTTGTGAGACTTCTAAACAGAAGTGCAGTTGGAATGGGACATAAGCCCTAACTTGAAATATGGTTTTACATTGAGTTCAGACTTTTAAATTGTGGTAGTAGAAATATTTTGAATATATCACATAATCCAAGTCAAAGAGGATGGCTTCAAAGCCCTGGACAAAAAACTATGCTAAATACACTTTAGCATTCTTTTGCCTCTTCCTCTCACACATTCTCATCAACATAACTGAAGACATTGTTAGTCTTCAGCTTACAGCACTTGTACCAATAGGACTTCTTTTTAGGAGGATCTGATTCCCTTCCTAGAATAATTGACCCATTTACTGTTTACTGCTACTTCTGAGCTGCTGGGCTTCCCTATGGTGGCTGTGAAGTTACTGCTTACTTATCTTTAACCCCTGGGCTGATGATTTGGGGTCTACCCACAGCAGAACTTACTGTGAGCTAAGAGAGAATTTACCTGATCTGCTTTGTGAGGACTGAAAATTTATCCCACAGACTCATGGTAACAAATTTGCTATTGATCAGAGCCATATAAAATCCCACATGCTGATGTAACTAGAGAGCATGGAAATGGAATTGGTTGAAAAAAAATTAAAATGAAACAGATATAATTTGTTTAGAAATAGTACAATTCCTCATGGGAGATGAATGATAAAAAGCAATCCCCAAATTTTCCAGCAAAAGTTTAGACAAAATGTTGGAGACCAAACACTACAGTGAACCAGGTTTAACCCAATTCCCCGTGCAATTATTTGTGGTAAACTACAAAATACTAAAAAATGTTTGCTTTATTCTTGAGAAGGCTGTGAAAGGCATTCTTGGAGACTAAGAACCAGTCTCCATTCAGAGAAAGTGGCCTAATCCTGCCATCTCCAGAACTGAGCAAAGGGCAAACTCTCCCCTGCATCCTGCACTTACTGCTGTGGTCTAGAAACAAAGCTTGCCTTGAATAGTCTGAGTTCAAGACAGTCAGATGGTATATGCATTTTTACATACAATTATTGACAATTAAAAGGAAAAACTTCCACTACAAAAGGAAGCTCAAGACAGGTGACCTAGTCTGTCTACTACATGCAGCTCAATAACTGATTATGTAAAAAAATTTCATGAGAATTTCATAGAACACTTTATATTGGCTTCAAATTCATTATTAAAAAAAAAAAAAAAAAGATTCCAGAGTCTCTTAAAGTAGAATATATATTAAATAATCAATAAATACAGGGTTTTTTGCTCTGGAACATCCTATATTTATGTAATAAGAATTTTTTAATCCCTTTTTAAAAATATTTTTAATGATTCAGTATTTTCCCCATCATCTTGCCCTCACAAAAACTCTAGCTAGTTATCTAGCTATCATCTATGTAGGCATTTCTGCTCCTTAAACATTTGATAAAACAAAATGTTTTCTTTCTCCAAAACTGATGGAGCAGCAGCTGCTCCCTAGGAAGACCTGCCCATTGAGAGCACTGACTGTGGGGTAATGTCTCTTTTTCTATATCTGATACCTCTCCCACTCAGGCTGTCTGGTATAGCCTTGTATTCACACATGTGCTTTGTGCTTGGTGCTATATGTTTCTTTTAGCATTTGTTCCAAGTGTTTCAGCTGAGCTTTCTGTTCTTGGTATTCTGACTGTGGGTAAAAATTTCAGCTGTAATAGTAATGTCTTTTCCAAAAACCAGGGTTTACAGAAACAAGGGTGAATTGCTCAAAACATTCAGATAAAAATTTAACATCAACCTGTCTTGGAAAAGGCACTTCAAATTTCTGAGGAGTTGCAAAGGATTGGGTTTTTTGCCATCCATAGAGAACTTTTGTCCCAACACATTGGAGTGTGAAGCCAGAAAAAAAAAAAGTTTGTAGATGCTCAGTAGCAATTTGCTAGAGTTTGGCAGCAAAATTATTCTAATTTTCTAATCACACTGATCCTCCCAACTTTTGTGTGGCAGACATCTGGCACACCGCCACAAAGCTGAGGCATTTTGTTATCCTAAAATATATTAGTTATTTTAAAACAATATCCCTAGAGACACAAGATATTTTCCAAGATGAACAAATGAGAACAACAACAGCAGCAAAATTATGATAATGCTTCTTCTTTTTTTCCCTTCTTTTTCCAGCACATCTCTTAATGAAAATGTTCAAATCCATGGTACAATCCTACTGTGCTCTATTGCATAAAGGAATTTGAAGGCACAGAACTACATTTTTGGGTCCTAGGAGTAGGATGAAGAGAATGTACTTCTAAATAAAGACAGCACATCTATTGGAAGAATATTTCTCTCATTCACTTGGCAAGGTAAACCCTTCCCACTTTAATACAGTAAGGCCTAAGTTGACCTTCTATATAACGCAATGAAAATAGACACAAGTTAGTAAAAAAAGAATTTGTCTTACTGCATTTCATAACTGCTACATATGTGTCTCTGTGTTGGTAAATATAATTTCTCAGTGTCCAAGAATTAAATCCCTGCCTCATAATGCTAGTAATAGTAATAATAATAATAATAATAGTGGTGTCCTTATATTCTATGGAAAATAAAGAGGGTCTATTACTTTCATTAGGCACTGGTAAGGGAGTGTGCACGGGTCACAGTATGCAAGCTATTAAGATTGAAGATATCTGCACAAACAGCCTTGACTGCTTTTTAAAGGCTGAGCTGCACAATTTGTCTTTCATTAAGAGCTGTTGTGCAGTTTTGTGATTTGTAGCCAGCTCAACTGAGCTTCCAGAGTGTGTACTTCTATTTTGAGATCTTGTCAATAAACAAATAAGACATATGCTTCAGTGAGTCATCTGAGCAGAGCAGACTATCACAAGAATCAGTTGACCTGTACTTCCTTCCTGCTACTGAATCGTTCTCTACCTTTTCTTGTTAGCACAAAGTGTGTCCCTGTACACAGCACAAAACAGAGAAGCCAGGGATGGGAAGACAAGGTCTCTTTCATCCATATGGGTTTATTTGTGTTCTGCTGGCACCGTTATAGTCATACAGTAACCAACATAAATTTTTAGTTTTATTATCACCTCTAAAAAGAGACAGAAATGTGAAAATTGAAGCCAGAAGGTTTGTATCACAGGATTAATTAGGCAGGGCCAAGTGGAGTCACACTCCTCCTGGCAGTGAGTGCCTCAAGAAGGTGCCTGCCTTCAATTATGGAGCGTACAAAGCAATTAAAAACCCTGTTTCTTTTTCCTGGGGTGTTACTTGTTGAGAAATCTTTTTTCTTTCTTTTTTCTTTTCTTTTTTTTTCTTTTTAATTCTCTGGAGATCTGAACTGGTTTGAGGTGTAATCTGTGAGGGTAGATATTCATGAAAAATTGATTTAGCTGAAACCTGAGTGCAATAGGTTTAAAATAAACCTGAAAGGAATGAACAGTGTGTTTCTTGGCCGAAATTTTATTGGCCATTTTTTTAATACACACATACATGCACAGAAGACCAGATAATTAAGAACCCAGACGTAATGGATCTCCAGGAAAGAATTTTGTCACTGGCACACATGAATCAAATCAGCCAGCCACTCTATGCATTTCCTTAAGCCATACAGCACTCTTGATTAACCTTTTCCTCAATACTTTATACAGATATATGAAAGTTTCTGACTGGCAAGGTTGTGTGTATGTGCCAGTTTTAAACATATATTTCAGGCAGCCATATTACAAGGTCCATTGGAAAGTAGTACTCAGTTTCACTTGTACCTGGTTTACAGGATGTAAAGCCTTTCTCTGGATTTATGAGCCTCTTTGCTCTCCTGGTGTTACCAAGAGCTTTACCACCATCACTGACTGTGACCCTTTGTACCAGGACTTGACATCTGATTTTGTGCAGCTGGACCTGCACATTAATGCTTTTGCCACATGCCTTTCAAACACCCAGCTAACTCCTTCCTCTCCTGTTATTTCCCATGACAGATAAATAATTCAAAATATGATATAAAGTATGGTGTATATCTGGTTTGAATAGTGCTCTATCAAGATGTGTTTCAGCTATAGCAATGACCTCATACTTCCTGTTGAGTAGGGAGAAGCAAAAAGATATTTAAATCAATAGAATAAGGGAGCCATAGCAGTGGATATTGCAGTGCATGTGAGTTTTCTTCACAGGTATTACGTGACAAAAAATGTATGATAGGACACTAAAAGGAAGCAAATAATGACCATCAGTTTATTTTTTCTGACATTGGAATGCCTGTATTCCCAGGCTTCCTCATTAATGCTGCCTAAGAAGTAATTACATTTTTGAACAAAAAAGTTGTGGGTAATGGAGATTTTTTTTCTCCCATTGTGCACTTTAATTTTATTATTCCCTGGTTTAAATATAACTCACAGAAGAATGAGAAAAGTCTTTATAAAGGTCATTAAATAAATGCTGCTGGAACAAATCTTTAAACAGGATCATCACTGAAATGGGAAGTTATGCATATGGAACACTTTTACTTGTAGTACAGATTAAACAGTTGGCAAAATAAAGCTTTAAATTGCCAGACATTATGTGTCACTAAAAATCAATTCTGACAGATTTTATTGAGGCTTTTACCCATATTATTGCTGCTATATTTTTTTCAGTTAAAAAAAAAAAGAGGAAGAGGATTGACTTTTTCATTACAGGTCAGCCCATTTGGCAAAGGCTATCCTGTCACATGGCACACTTTGATACCCATTTTGATTTAGTGTGCATAGTATGTTTATCAGTGGCGAATGTCAAGATGACAATAATTTCACATTTCTGAGCCATTGCCAGAAGAACTCTGACACATTTTCCTCTGATTATTTCAAGATTTTAAAAGTTTCAGCAATTCCACTATACATATAAAACAAAACAGAGCAAAGACATTTTTCTTTCTTTTCTAAAGTTTTTTTTCATTTGGTTCATGAAACTTAAATAACTATTTCTTAAAATTAACAGGCAACTAGGGGATAGCAGAGCAATATTCTTTCACTCTATTTAATGTCTTGTCACAGGTATAAAACCATAAATTTAATGCCTGTGGATTTTGGAGTTAAGCCACCATATTATCTATATGTTGTTTTCTTCAAAAAGTCATATATATTTGTACATACGAAGTCCAGTATTTTTGTAAAAAGCCTTCAATTTTCACATCATTTAGTGATGCAATTTACTTAAGGAGATATTTATATATATATATATATCTACACACACCAGGACAGTCACAGGAGAATTACATGAAATAATGCATTTTATTCTAATTGAAAATCTGATTCTGGTATTAACTGTCTTTCATACTGCAAAGTCAAGATAGGATTCAGTTGTGACCCTTCTAGAAATAATTAGGAAGGGTTGTTATATTCTTAGTGCAGCTACCTTGGACTCTGCTGCCACACAAAGAGTCTGAGGCCAGAAGTTTTGACGTCTACAGAAAGAGTGAGAGTCACAGAGTTAGCAAAAAGACTTACAACAGTCTGAAAAAAACACCAAAGAATCAACAGCTTTACAGGTGTTTTAGGATATTCACCAGCAAGTAACAAGCTGAAGAATAGGCTGCGGTTCCTCTCTCAGTAACTTTTTTCACCACTGCAGGTGGGTCAAGAGTGAGCTGAATCTGGTGTGTTTCAACCGCCAGCAGTGAAACTTGTCTTTGTAAAGTATCTCTGTACTAGGAACTGAGGCTTCATTGTGTGTAAAAGATCAGTCCTGCTGGCTTTAAGAAATAAGAAGCAGATTTTTTAGGCATCCTGCTTACTTTTGATTATCTTTCCTCCTCTCCTTAAGTTTTCTTTATTTGGTCTTCAAGACAAGTTCAAAAGGCTCATTTAGTTAAGATAGCAACCAAGGATAAGGATAAAATTGTTAAACTTCTGACTTTACTTTGTGTCTCTGGCCAAAGGCAAAGAGCTGAAGTCTCAAGTCAACAAATATGTTGTCAAACTTCCTGTGAAGCCTCATACTAAAGAGATTATAAGAAAAATAATTTGTGACAACAACTTAATAACATAAGCTAAACAAAACCCGAAACATTTTGGAACTCTGTTCCCATTTTGATTGAGGGTTTATTCTTATGCACTGTGATTTTTTCTGGATATTAAGATTATACAGATGCTCTCCCTATGCATTGCACAGACCACAGGAACCACCAGACTGCAGACTGACAGGGTGGGCCTTGCTGTGCTGGTGCAAAACATTGACTTGAGCCCTGCTGTGAGCTGAACTCCTCTGTGAGAACCTCTGAGAGGAGCATGGGAGGCATCGCCCCTTACCTTTCCTTCCTGAGAGGCCCATACTCCTCCAATACTACATGTGTGTGTGTCTTTCTTTTATGTTTCACATTGCACTATGCAGCATTATACATCTACAATATGGGCATTTATCTACCTAAAGGGAAAGATATTTTTCTTTTGAATAACATTAATAAAATCAGGGTTCATGTAGTGATTTGATCCATCTACACATAGATGAACTTTATATAGTTCTGTTGTGAGACAAATTTTTTTTTAGAAACTTTTTCTGTAGGTAGTGACAACAATGGCATCAGATTTAGCAGCTGTTATGTTTAAGGCAGGAGCTCTAAATGTGGATAAATGAGGAAAAAGGGATAGGAAGAGTAGAAGTTTGAGGTGTGAGACTGTTCAACAGGAGATTCTCCCAGGTTCCTTTATTAGAAATACTGATAAACACTAATTGAAATCCTTAACATTAAAAAAAGGATGCCATATTGAGAACAGAGACATTCAACTGGAATTTTGTAGAGATATAAAGCAGGAAAAACTGCGAGGTATTTTGACCAAAGCAAATTTTTTAAGAAGTAATCAATGTGCCCCTTAATTTTACGGGCTATTTTAGAATAAAAATTATTGTACTGATATTTTTTCCTATTTCTTAATTTCAGTACATAATTTCTAAGATAATTATTTTTTGAGGATAAAACTCAGTCTTGACTTGGGATAGCTATCAAATGAATTAAATGTCATTATAAACTAGGAATTTTCCTGTTTCTGTGTTAATAATATCCAAAGTTGTGGGTACTTCCAGAAATACTTTCTTATTTATATTTTCTTATTAATATTTGATTTTATTTTTATCTTTATATAATTTATTTTTATTATTTATATTTTAATCTTCAATAGCATAATAACCATTTTTCTGTCTCTTTTTTCCAGAAAAGAAAAGCAGCACTGTGAGCACATAAAAAGCAGGTTTTATAAGAGTTTACACTTAACATACACAAGTCATCCAAGAAGTTATTTAATAAATAATACATCAGATTAGAAAAAATATTTCTAAAATAAGGGCAATTTCAGTAACTACTATCCTATTTCAGAAATATTTGTATTGAGAAAATAAGATATGACATCTCTGCCCATCAGAGGAGTGGAGGGTCATCCTTAGTCAGTCAGAATGAGTAAAGGAAAATAAAAGGATTATTCAATTCTTTGATGGATAGGCAAGATATTTTTCAGTGTTTCCTGCTTTTGGTTTGTAAGATAGTCAAATTGTGCAATTTGTCAATCATCCACTTGTAGGACTGCCTTATTATTTTAAACTAAATGTAAAACACTGACATATCTTCATATCTGTAGTCCAATCCGAATATGTATTTCTTCCATCACCTACTCCAAGGATCACTTAGCTCTCAGAGGTGTTCACCTACTTCAGCCATAGCTCATGATGTTAAGTGGTGACTAACACCACATTTTAACTGTCCATTTTCTGTTACCACCAATTTAAATTCTGGGAAAAGTTGCCTTATAAATGAACATCCTTCTTTGGCTTTATATAAAATACTACTACTCTAATAATAATGCAAGTCCTTCATCTTTAATAAATTAAACAGGACCTTCATTCTCCTTTAATAGCAATACAGGAAGTCTAAAACATATTCTTAAGACCTTAAATTTAGGGGAACACTAAAGTAGATGCAAATTCTCAAACATAATAGTATTTCTGGTCAGCTACATAGAAAATTCCACTAAATGGCCAAGGTAGGAGACCACAGTTTCTAACTAGACCCAAATAGGTCAACACTAGCTAATAAATTTTGATCGACTGGTTGTTCTTTGGTAGGGAATGAACAAAATGAAGGGCCATGAAAAAGAGATATACAATAAACTAAAACTGCAACATTGGCTTATTCTCTTATAGTGTTTGTGTGATGGATTAAAAAACAATAACAACTTTCTCCAAGGTTCTCATCAGAAAAATCAATTTGACTGAGACACAAGGGTTTGTTATTACTATTTTTAAGCAAAAGCCTTATTGACAGGAATTTTTTTCATAAGAAAATACTATATAAAATTATACTCCACAAATAAATATCACAAAGTGAAGGTAAGTATTATATTACATGTACTTCTCAAAAGGCAATTGTGAAATCTAGCTATGAGACAGAAAATGTCCATATTTTCTGTTTTCCACCAATAAAAGTTTTTAACAGAAATTTTTGGTGCATTTACTGAATAAATAAAAATAAATACAAACTTCCAAGAGACAAAAATATTTACAACTCCTCTGATATATAGATTTCTGTTTTTCATGATTTTTAAAAAGCAAAACAAACACACATGCAAAAATCTCACCCCAAAACACAGCAACTCTAAGTTTTGTATATCTTGTAGGACAGAGACACAATTGCCACAAGTTGTGGCAATTAATCTTCATTGAAGATTAATGCATTTATATGTTTCCTTGCAGCTATGAAAGTATAGTTATTATGAGACCATTCCTAAAATAATGAATGGGGGAAAAGAAGCAATCTTAGTAATTATTTCCACAAACTGATTTGGGGAAATGTAGAATGATTATACTTTTGAGGGTAAGATAATTACTTTCTTGAAGTAAATAAAAGTATTACTACTGATTTGAAAAGGATGGAGCTTTTAAATATTTTTCTATTAATTAAATCATATGTACACATTTAGATATTAAAGAAAATGGAGAGAGATATTGCACATGTATTTATGGGAGTTTCAAATGTGGAGTTTCACATCTCTTCAAAGGCACAATAAATGTTTCCATCCATTATGCATTACTGAGATTTATGATTTCTGGGGCTGACACCTTGGAAATCCATGTAAATAGAACAGATTTAACCAATATGTACCTACAACCTAAATGTATAGAAAAAAAAGTGTTTTCCCTTTTTGCTAGAGGTGTCAGCTGCAATTGCAGTAGTGTGCTATAGACATTGTAATCTGTGATCATGAAGCCTTAGATATTGCTGTTTGATGCCATCTTTTTACAATGGTGTCAGTGCCGTTTACAAATGTTACAGATTTGTGTCTTTATATGATGCAGAGAGATTTTGTCAGGGAGTTTTGTTTCTTATTCTTCAGCTGACTCTTGACTGGGCTGAGCAATCTGCCTCGAGAAGTGTCAGCTTCAACCAAGTTTTCCCCACAGTGGCAATATTTGCATTTTCCTTGGAGCACACTTAAAGCCTGGCTGCCCTTTCTATCCCACTGCCTGGAAAAGTAGTAGCTGTGCTTCAGGAAAAGATCACAGGGCATGGGACAGAAGCCAGCTCTAGCCCTTTCTCTTTTAACAGTTATACCCTTACTTTCAGTGTGAATTGGGTGGTCCTGGAGGTTTCTGCTCAGCAAGCTCCTCTCCCATTTTGTGGCAATTTTGCTCATTTGAGGCAGACAAAAGAGTCAGGATCCTTTTTGCAAGGCTGCATAGTGGAGGAATTACAGGGTAAGGAGCAACAGGTGTCCACACTACTGCAATAGTGACATGCTTGACTTTAAGCATAGCCATAATGTCAGTTATTTACAAATAAGTGAATAATAGGAATGGACATTAGTGTTGTTTACGAGTTACAAAGAAGGAGTTATTTTATTTGTGTTGTGTAATAGTTCTGCTTTATTTCAGAGGTTTGTTTTCTTTTCATGACATTTCATCACTTCTCATTTCCTTCAAATTAGATTGTAAACCAAAGTGTTCATTCTCTATTCCAGTCTCACAGAAAAAAAAGAAAAACAAAACTCCTGTAAAATAAACATTGCTGGTATCTACATAATGCATAGATTTCAATATACAGTTTATGCTTTTTAGTACATAGTTGTGATGTGTTGGTAGAAATAAGATCAGTAATGTTGACAACAGAACAAGAATATTGTTTAATATATAAACAGATAACACGGGATATGAAGAGTTTGAAAATAATTATATTTTTTGCAGATAAAACTTATTTTCTTAATTTTCATTCACAATACGGAAAACTAAGAAAATACAAAGTAGTAGAAGATGAAACATAATCTTCTGAAGTGCTGGCAGGTTTTCATCATCAGTTGTTAAGACTTTAATTCAGAACATGTTTCTACTTGAGCTAAAAAAGTCACTGTACACCTTAATCCATGTCACATAAGATTATTCTGCTGAGTGACACAGATGTCACTGAAGGCTTCCAGAATATGTGAGATTACTTTTGTTCTCTAGACAATTAACAAGATTTCTGTCTTACCCTCCATGACAGTTACAGAAGTACTGAACTTATCAGAGGCAGAATAATATAAACCTTCATTTTATGTGAGCATGTGTAATCATTTTATCATGATGCTCTCAAACAGGAATATTTTTCCCTTCTTTTCACCTGAACAATTTCTGTTAGAGTAGTTTAACGTCAATGCTTAAATCAAGCAGACCAGAATAAATACCAGCATTCAACAGTAAATAAGAGAAATAAAACAAACAAACAAAAATAAAACCAAACAAAACCAGTTAAAGTCAGCAAGAAATGGAAACACATATTTCAGAATATTTCCTATTCTGAAGACTACTGGCACCTCACCTGGAATATAATTTAAATGTCTCAATTTGCCATAACACAATTTAAAATTTCAGCAAAAATCTTGGGGAAAGTGACAGCAAAGGCACAGGAATACTGAGGTGCAGAACAAATTTAACTTTTGTAAAAAAACCCAATATAGTCCACATAAATTGTAGTCTGGACCATCTGTGTGTTCTCTGAAGTAATTAGCCCTACTTTAGCCTCTTGCACACTGTAAGTACAATGATATTGTAGGAATGCTAAGTTCAAAGTTATACTTCAGGAACTTAAAACATGGATGTTTAAGGAGAAATAGTTACTTTTATCTGAGAAAACTCTCTTCTGGAGCACTCTGCTGATTAACAAAGCTGTCTGTGAAATTCATGATGCCACCAGAAGATCAGAACAGAAGAGAATAAAATGTCCATTCAGAGATCAGAAAATTGATTTTGCTGGCTAAAAAAACTATTTTCTCCACTGAATAAATGTATAGTGAAATTCATTAGAACTGAGTTATATTCTGCAAGCACAGTCTTTTTTTTTTCTTTAATACCAATTAGTATTTCATTTTAATTGCACACCAGTATAAATCCTTGAGAATGTGTATAAGCAGGCTTATGGAAACCTGAGAGAGACACTAAAGATGGTAACTTCTGTAAGAGACAGTGCTGTTGTTATTCATGGGGTTTTTTTGACTCCTATGCAAAGTCCTCAAACACTTGGAGAGTATTAGAAGCATCTGTCCTTTATCCTCCTTTTAAATGACTGTGGCTGAGACAGTGATTAGAGATAGACAAAAATGTTCTTTTGCTTGTAATACAAAGCACTTGCTTCCCTGGCTAATTTGTGCTCCGTAATTGATTGGCATATTGTCAGTAGGTACTGTAAATATCCCTGTTGGAAAAGATCAAAAGGCTACTCAGTGATGAAATCTAGCACAAGTATGGTATAGTTTCTTTTCTTCCTTGCAAACTCTTCATGTTGAAATCCACTCTTTAAGATCTAGTCAAAGTTTAGGAGCCACTCAAAGATAATTCTTAAAAAGAAAAGGAAGATAAAAGCAGAACAGTCTGCTGTCAATAATATTGATAAGAATTGCACTTGAAATTATAATTTGTTTTCTTAGACCCTAACTCATATACACTAATATTGATTGAAATCTGAATTATATTTTTTTCAGCAAACTTCTGTATTGTAACAGACCTTGAAAGAGTGCTGGAAAGTCTAGAAACAGCACAGTGGAGACAACCTTATATGCCACATTTATGTTATTCATTCAGACACCCTTTCCCAGTATGCACTCCAATCCAGCCTACCATCAGCAGGGCTCTGCATCCAAGAGGACCAGCTGTGTCCTGTTGTACCAAGACATCCCTTGTCCCAGTTATCAGATGGGTGAGACTCGTATTTTGCTCCTTCCCAATTAAATACCTGAGAAACAACTCACTGCTGACACAAATCCAGTGACAGAGTACTGACTTCCAGTTCCAGGAGAGGAGCCTAGGCTGACCTTCGGGTCTGAAAATTAATAGACCTGTTTTTTTGTAACAAATGTTGTTTCAGAACTGCAGCCAAACTATAAAGCCCTCTGAGTCTACAACTCTTCTGGCACTGCACTGCCCTCTGGTTTTTGGAGCCACTTCTTTGCCCTTCTCTTCTAGCAACATCTACAAAATCCGGGTTTGTGGGGTTTTTTTCTGTATGGTGGAAGTTATAGAAGGCTCTCAATGCGTAAATGTGTCCTCCCATAAACTAGGTATATTATTGGTTCCAATAAAAGCCTAAAGAGAAGCTACTTTCAAACCACTACACCATACAAAAGAACCTTAATTTAAAGTACTATAAAACTTTGAGAAGAGGTCTATACATATGAAAATAGTGAAAGCTTGATCATAAGTTGCTGTTGGAATCCTGAGTGAAAGATTTTGGCTGAATGACTGAGAAAATGCAAACTTTGCTGCATTTGCCGCTTTTAGTGCATAAGGACTCAGTTCAGAGACTTGTTAAAATATCCTCACCAACATCAAGATAGCATGTCGGTGAGGATATTTTAACGAGTCTCTGAACTGACTCCTTATGCACTAAAATTCCACCTTATGTCCTTAAGCCCTTATGCACTTATTCCACCTACTAGGATCATAAGAAGGTCCAGGTGACCCTAAGATTTGTTTGGAGTGTTTATTTTTCCGGGTTAGAGGTGTAACATCATGTAGTCTTTTAGAAAATAGGTAAAGAAATTTATACAAACTTGGAAATATTCTGTAAGGTTCAAGATGTGTCCTAAATGCAAAAACAAAACAAAACAAGCCAAACAAAAAAGGCCTTATTACTGTAAAAGAAATGAAGGCAATCATCTGTAAGGATGTCCAAGAACTTTACATAATAAATTGGTAGTAAAATGAGCTAACTCTTCAGCACAATAGCTCATTCTTGGTTACAAACATGCTGAATTTTATGTAAATAAATCTGCAAGAATTTTAATGACAGTGTCTGTTCTGGAGAATAGGATTTTTTAATTTTATTTGATCAACGTCGGAGAGTATAAAACATCAGAACTATTATTTTCTATTAACTGTATCTGGCATTGGCATAAGCAGTCTACTTTGCCAATGGGTTGAATGGGTAAAGAAGTAAGAAGATGAGAAAAAGTTTGTCAAACTTAGTAAAAACTTCATAATCTATGTATAAAAGGCCTCACTTACTTGCACCTTTTAGTTTGAAAATATTTTATAAAACCAAAATCCTGCTGTTATTTTTCAGCTTAAAAAATAATAAAAAATCTCACACATGTAAGAGTTTGAATGTCTGGCTCATCACAATTTTAATTGTAAATCCCAGGAAATGCAGAATATGAAAATTAAATTAGGAAGTGCTCAATGGATTGCAGAGTAGTAAATTTTATTAAATTTCTTTACAAAATAACATTTGGAAAATAATTTAATAAGAAGCTGTATGTGCCTTACTAAGAAACAATGAAAAAGGTTCAAGCAGTTTTTAATATATCTACAATTTTTTTTGGCAATGCCTGTGGTCTTAGGAAAACTGTGTCTCAAGCAAATGTGAATAGATCAAAGCATGTGTACCTTCAATTTAATACATAATTTATGTATTGATTACTAAAAATATAATATATGAGAAACAACAGTATGATTCTTTAAAGCTATTTTATATGCACACTCTTCATGAAAATATAGCAAATTGTTAGTCTTGGAGAGCTGCAATCTGGTGTTTGTCACAGACAACACATTTGACTTCAAGTTTTTTAAAAAATGTAGAATTCACAAACTGTATAGATGGGTAGTATTCTTAGCAGAAGTAATAACCTGCTGTCCATATTCTGCTGTAAAAATCCCCATTTTATGACACAAACAAAACATTTAGTTTATATGTGCTTTTTCATATCAATGTACATGGCTCTCCACACCAAAACCATCTATTTTTCAGCAGGTTGGTTTTTGGAGACACAAATCAGAAATTTTCTCATATTTTGGCTTCTGTAGCAGTATTATGAATGAGGTATGAAAATAAAGAGTACTATAAGAATACAGATTTTCCATGTACTTTGGAACAGCTCTGCAATGTTAGATTGTTGAGATATAGAGAACTTGTGCTGTTTGGACTAATAGGATGAAGATTTCTGGTTTGACATAAAGATAATATTAAACCTGAATTTAATCATGCTGGTCCAATCAATATTGCAGTATCATCTTTCCTATTGCAGTTTAATGAAAGACGATGACACCAATATATCAATCTTCCTTTCAGGATATTTATCATTATATAGGGCTGTTGTAATGTCCTCAGAGCAAGACCTCCAAATCCTCCTAACCCAAAATCTCCTCCAATATTAACCTGTGGCAGTACTTTCCTGAGTCACCTTGTCATGCAATCCTACTGAGTGAACAGCACAAGTAATTAGGACAAGAATTTTCCCCCAGGTGAAAAGAAAATTTCAGTGTTAAGTAGTAAAATCCCACTTTTTTTTCTACAAGACAGTGTTCAGTACAAGCCATTCAGAGTCCTTCAGCTTTTGTTCATGAAACAGCTGGAACACAGCTTAGATTGATCCACTTGACTCACTTAATTAGTATGACTAATAATATTAATAGCAGATTGTTGCATTATTTGTAACACTGTCAGTGGGTACACCCAGTTCACAAAATGGGGGGGAAAAAAGAGTAAATAATGTAAAATCTTGTTTTTAAGTCCCCTGACATTGCCAAGAACAAGAATAACACATGAGACATCTTGCAGATCTCAACATCATGAACTCAGAGCAATAGTTCTGAGGACATTGATGTCATCAGCTCAGGAGACTGTCTCACACAGAGGACTCACTCCTCTCTGTCCTAGTGCCTTAGTTAACAGCCTGGATGCTTCTCTTTAATACAGCAGGTTGCCTTACATTCCTGAGGATCAGCAGATAGTGCAGGAAGGCTTTTATTTCATGCCTCATTTCTTCCAATATCCTTGGAATGACTTACCTCACTCACATTCTCCTGGCAGTTGTGGAAAAAGAAGAGAGTTGCAAATGAATTGTTATTTCCTGTATGTGTGTACACAGGTGTAAACATCACGCATAGAGATAGAGAAAGAATTTTTAACAACAAATATTTCAGTGATGAAAATGGTTACCTTAGCAGCCCTCAGTCCATACAGGTGGGTGGCCAAATGCCTGTTAATTAGCTGAGGGGGAGTTTTAGTCAGTATTAATATTATTAAAAGAAAAATACTATTGATTTAATTTGGGTTAATTGGTGGCTCATCAAGGAAGAAGGTTGCCTGCCTTCTGTGCCCCAGAAAGGCCAACAAGCAGCTCCTGAGACACAGCTGAATTGCCTATATGCCACTCAATCAAAATCTATATGGCATTTAACATCTAAACACCAAATATTTTGAGTAGAAGGCCCTCTTGTTCAAATGGGGGACATATGCACTAATCACATTTCTACTGTGAATCTGTCAAGTCACAAAATTTTTGTGAAACCTACAGGAGTTTTAAAAGGAAATCAGTTGCCTGCCAGTGAAATATGCTTTGCCTTAATAGAGTCACATGGTAAATCCTAAACATTTGGAATTGAGTTTTTTTCAGTTTTCACATTTTATTTTAAGGATATTACCTGGAAACCAGGAAGAAGATACAGCCAGCTAGTAAAAAATTAATAAATTAAATTAATCTATAAATTTCTGTAATATAAAATGTAATATTGATCAGTAAATAAACATAAACAATATAGGTACTGAAGAGTTTTACAACAAATTTAAATTTAGAAGATCACATCTTTTTAAAATAACTTTCAATCACAGTCTGTTCTCCCCCCCAGCAGTCCATCCCAGCTTTCTATTACAAACACTGGATAGTGGTACCTGAAACCACACCTTTTGCACAGCAAATATTGCTTCAGTGCCAAGACTCCTCCGTTGTTAAAGAACCAGAGTTTCCTTGAAAGGTGGCACTCCTGGAAAGAGTTTTTGGTTAACTTAGCTCATTCAAAAGAGTGACAAACATCATAAAAGGGCCAAAAGATGTTATGACTACTGTATCTGACATCCCTATTGCTGCTAAGAGGTCAGATACAGTAACTGACTTGCCTTTTTTTTTCAGGCAGATGTAAGTTCACTAAATACACACAAAGGCAAGCAGATGTGAGCCAGTTGTGTACATAAAACCGGAAAGCTGCAATTCATAGGAGGTTGCTCCTAATAATACATCTTAGACTTGAACAACAATACTCCACTGATGTTTAGTCCACAAGAATGGCAGGACAAATAGACAAGGGAGGTAAAGTAAAACTCATTTTCCTACAGCGGTGTTGTGTGATACAGCTAAAGTTAACAATGTGGAACTTCAGCATTTTGGCTTTGAGTACAGATTCACAACCACCCTTAGAGAAAAACCTGTAAGGAAAGAAGTTTTAGAAGCAAGTAGGCAGAAAAAAAAAAGGCAAACAAAATGTAAAACAGAACAAGCCCTGTTTTTTCTTTGTCTCTTCTTCAGTCTTCCCCATCCTTTTGTATTCTGTGCTGAAACTAGAATCAACTATGCAGTATTTATAGTGATGTTACTCTCCTGATAAAGTATTGCACAGGCTGTGGCAACAATCTAGGGCTCAGCAGGGAAGCTGTGAGACAGCTATTTTTGTAATGTTTAAAATTATACTAAATTAATAAAAATAAAATCTCCTGCTGGGCTTCCAGTTTTAAATAGCACATTGTGGTGTAAATTATCAGAGCATCAGGGTTCTGCTAATTTAGTACATATTATAACACTGAAGACATTAAAAGATCATAGCATTTTTCATTTTAAAAACAACACTGTGAACTGGCTGAATAATTTCAATAGTTTATACTAAGAATGGCTAATATATGCTCAATGGGATAGAGGGAAATGGGAAAAGTGGGTATCATAACTTTTAGGGGCTTGAAGGTATAATTGTTTAGAACTCTGACAGAGAGGATTCTGCCTATTCTCCAAATTATGACGACCTAACTTATTAAATTATCACCTTCTAAATTTAGAATGGTACTTAAAAATAATAACTGTGCTTAGTTTTGTATTAAAGCAAGATGACATATTTTATAATTTTAAAAAAATATAATATTGCTTTAAAGTAAGAGAACTCCCATTGTCTCATACCTGTACAGAAAACTTCTGCAAAATGGTGCTGAAAATCCTACCAGAAAGCGTATATTAGGTTAGATAGTCATCAAGCATACGCCTTTTGAAATCATCCAGAAAGAACCCACTAACTTAACTTACAGAGAGGACATGAGCTGAACGCAGTTATTCAGATTGGGCAGCATAAGGTGCTATTGTGTGTGCAAGACCAAACCTAAGCATAGTGAAAGAGAAAGGTGATAAAACATGTTTCCAGAGAAACAATGTTAAAAATGTAAATGTCCACTTGACAGTAAACCTGTGTATTGTCTCCTCAGATATTTTCTGACTACTGCTAGAAATCTCTTGTAGCCATTCATCCCTGGTAGAAAAGGATAAGAATAATGGCAATAAAAATGTGCCAGTGGAAACCAAACTGTCTGATACAATTTGACAGGTTGATAACTATTCTTTGCAAGTACTTATTGCTGCCAACCGTGGGTGGAGCTAAGCCCAGAATAAGGGGAAACGGGACATTTGTGGGGAAAGTTCAAGCAAGACAATGGGCTGAGACATCTCTTCCTCACACCAGCTTTTTCTCAGTCTGCTTTTGAAATGCTAGAAGCTGTGTTTGAAAGCATGGAAGACTTACGACTACTGCTAGCATTTGTGTTTGCTCATGGCAGACTATTTATTTTGAAAAGTACTGCTTGTTAAGTAAATAAAAGACAATATAATTTTGGCAATTACTATGTTTACAGGGAGCTGGAACAAGGTGAAAGTCACTGGCATTCTTGTTGAGCTAGCTGATAAAATGTGACCTGAAATAATGTGTAACTAGTGAAGTCAAGCAAAAAAATCCCTAGACCCAGTACACTGAGACCATGTCCTCATTGTGAAGAGAGCAATATTCATGCTATGCTGTGGCAGTCTGATATGTCTATATCATAAAATACTGAACAAGCAAATAAAAGCAAGATTGCTGCAATTTCTTGGGATGACTTTTGGGCAGCAGTTTATCAAAATTTACATGCAAAGCAGCTCACTTCTTTTAGAAACCTTGAGTCTGAAAAAAACCCACATTCTTTAAGCACCATCAGGTACTGCTTTGCTAGCTCACTTGGATTTTCACAAAGGGTGATTTGATTTAGAACACCATTGAATTCAATAGAAAATCATAAAACTGAAATCAGTGTTGCTGGAGTAATGCTGCAAAGACGATGACCAAAATACTAAAAGCAATTTTATTTTTTTATCAGAAACTGACAATTTTTCAAAGCTCGAATTTTTAATAAAAATTGTATGATTGAATAAAAGCTTGGATAATGGGGACTGTTTGATTAACCACATCTCCCTTTCCACCAATCTTGTAGCATCTCAGAGGCCCACTTGGCACTTGGAAGAGCAGCAATTGAATTTTTTGGTTTTCAAAATTATTATTATTTGAATCTGGTATTTCAATATTATATACCAGTATAACGATCATAGTCTGCACTCGATTCAGAAGTATGAATGTTAATCTTGAGTATATGAAAGATTTTCATCACTTTCTAGGCTTCCAAATCAAACTTTTCTTTGTGATGTCAAATTCTGATTTACTAGCCAACATCAATGACCAAGTCAGAAAATCATATGAAAGTTCCCAGGTTTTGAAGCTTCACTACTGTGAAGAGATTTCTTTTGCTTCCACTTGGCAGTCCTGTGCTTCCCTCTTTCCTCCTCACTGCCCAAGTGGAGATGACATGTTTTCCCCCTTCCCCAGAGGATTTCAGAGAGGGTGAAGAGTTTTAGTCCATAAGATATCTCAAGAACAGAGGCTGTAAAGGTTACCTCTGTAGTAGTATGAACACTGGGAGAAAGCCATGACTGAGACAGCTTTGCTCCTTGGTCTCTTGAGCAGGGAGG
Organism: Zosterops lateralis; assembly: GCF_965231275.1. NCBI lineage: Eukaryota > Metazoa > Chordata > Aves > Passeriformes > Zosteropidae > Zosterops > Zosterops lateralis. Next base: position 29,394,971 of record NC_139762.1, on the reverse strand, counting down.
CTGTGCTCAGCCTGTCTGCTGAGGGCAGACTCCTCAGATGGGAACTCACTCTAAAAACCATACCATGCCAATATTGTGCCAGTGAGCATGCTAATTATTAATTAATACAATAAATATAGTGCCCAAGTTGAGCTTATACCCTGCATTTTTGTAGTTTGCTGGTTCAGTAAACTTAGAAAAGAGAAGCAGGCAAAAAAGACATAGGGAAAAGGGAACACAAATCCATAAAGCTAGTAAGATATATATCCTCTTGACTCATACATAATTTTTCTCAGGTTTCTGTTGAGCCTCTGTGGAGCCATATTTTACTGACCCTCTTCCAGAAAAATCCAGGTCTAAATAAGTTGCCAGGCTAATTTATCTGGCTTTATTGTTAAGAAAGTAATATTCAGAATTAATAAATAAGTAATATTTAGACAGTGCTTCTTATACTTTGAGTACAGCTGAAATATAAACACTGCACCTATGAACACATGGAAGAACAGGTTTTTGTATTTTTTTTCAACCACAAATGCTCAAATACAGTCTTGGCAGGGAAAATGCACAGATACATGGAAGGAGTAACTTGCACTTTACCTGACACACTAGAATAACCTGAGTGATGACATATTTTTATCTTTATGGAATCTAACATGATTCTAAAAAGGCCTTTAGCTCAGATGTGTCCCACAAACCTTAGTGTTTGAGGCTTCTGTTCACCCCACAGACTGGTTGTCTGAGTTTTCACCATTATTCTGAAGCACTTTTTTATTCTTGTTTCCACCCTTTTTTTCTCCCTGTTTCATTCCTTGTGCTGGCATGCATTCATATGGATTTTTTTTTAAACTGTTATTAATTACAGATGATGTTTCTTCTTCACACTTGACCGCAAAACCAGACTGAAATGGACATTTATTGAATGGAGATGCAATGTAGTGGGCTACCAGTTCATGTGCTGCTTAGGCAGGTTTTGAGACCTTCCTTCCCCCTCTACTGATCCATAATTTATTAAGTTCAGGAGCTCTGTCAAAAAACTGAAACTATAGCTCAGCAGCACTAATTGCCACTTCCATCATTAAAACTGATTCATTCTCTTTTGATGCAACCTAACCAAGGAATAACAGGGCAAACAAAGAAATCTTACTCTCCCTAAGACAGATAAATAGTTACCACTTCTTACAAGAGAACTCTTTCAAAAACTAAATAAATACAAAATTATGAACAACAGCAGAGAACATTGGCATATCCCAAGGCTGTGAGTATGCCCACTTATTTAAATGACGATGAAAATTTTGGGAGGAATAAGAAGGTGGCCCTAATTTATCATTCAGAGATTTTTTTTCGAAGACACCAGCTTTGTTGCAAAGAGTTTGAGATCAGATGAATGGTGCTAAGAAAACACACAAGATTCTGGATAGCCCAATGTCCTGGAGAAAAGGAGGAATACGGTTTCAAAATGCATTTCCAGATGCTATGTTGAAGCACAATCTCCATGGAGATAGACTCACATGAGACATTTGTGTGTCTGAAATGAAGTACAGCAAAACACAGTTCATTTCTTTTGTCAAGTGAATAAGAGACAGCTCATTTGTCAGGAACAAGTACAAGGCTCATAGGATTATTGCTGCTATGACACTAGTAAGAGTGCAGAAGCAAGAGTAAAACATTTAGATAGAGCACAGGTAGTAAAATGCTATGGAAATTTGAGCCTGTCCAAGTACTCTAGGACCTGTTTGCAAAAGACAGATGTTTGTAGAGTTCTGGCCAAGCCCCAGAAGAACTAAAATTTTTTGAGACATGGTGATAAAAATGAATACTTGCTTTACTTTTTTATATATAGGCATATACAGGAGGAAAAATGTCTACTTTTCACTCAACTTTCAAAAATAGGAAAGGGATGAAACAAACTGTAAAAATTAAAGATTAAATCAGAATTCAATGTAAATAACAAAACTTGAGTGAGATGCCGTCATATTTTTGTCTTCTGGGGGTTCAAATCCACAAAAGCAAAAGTAGGACGTACAAGTACTACAGAAGTAGAAATAATATTCGACTGGGTTATTAAAATAATAATTTACAACACTCTGCTGATAGCATGTATTCACAAAATAAATGCTTTTACTGTTTTTTAGAAATAAATATACATGAAGTTAAAAAAAATCTAAGTCTGTAATACAGATAAAAAAGAACTTATAGAATATCTTGATTATCACTGTCATAACCAATTCTCTATTCAACATTAAAGAAGGAACAGTATTCTATTAGTAAAAAGGTCTTATGTAAACTAACAAAGTTACCTTAAGGATAAATATCAAGATATTTATATCTCAAAATACTAGTATGCTGATGTACACTGCTATTATGATTGTCTTGCATATGATTGTCTTGACTCCTAACATGACTACAATCTTCTTTGATGATTTCTTAGGCTTCTTCTCTTTTTTTTTTTCTTATGACTTTTAAAGATCTTGAAATAAAGTCAATAAATTTAAACATTTTTTGCATTTCTTTATATTACTGTCTTTGGTCACAACACTGAAACCCTTCATTGCTCGAACTCTTTACTCCCGTCCAATCTGCACTCCCTCATAATCATTCCCATGAACAAGGGTATGTTAATCTTCTTTCCTTTGGGTTTATATCCTTAGCCAGCAGCTACTTTTACAAATTACTGATCTCTACTTCCAACCTATTTTATTTGATAAAGCAAATTACTTTGAATAAATAATGTATTCAAGTTCAGCCTTCCTTTTGTAGGTTATCCATAAAGAAAGCAATTACAGCTTTGTCTAATTTATTTGGTTTTGAAAGGATTTACTAATTTTGTGTGAGAAATTTTCACCCTATGGCCCAGTCAGGAAAGTACTTTGTTGATATTTTGAACTAAGTCTGGTGTTGATGGCCTAAAGCCAAATGTAGGAGAGTGAACCAAAAGTAGAGTAAAATGTTGTTTCATTTAAGTTAATAAGACCAAATTTTGGAGGCCAAATATGTATTGTTTGTCCTCTTCAGAAAGAGTGAAGAGTCCATATTACTTTGTTAGGGTATGTAACGTGATCATGACAACATGGTAATTAAATAAAGTTGAGCACCCATTTCAACTCTTCTCTAACATTGAACAAAAAGAGAAAAAAGACACATAAATTAACAAATTAATTCAAAATTATTCCTGGTTTCAGATTTTATTTCCCTACCTGGTGTGGCCTCATTAAGAAATGGTATTGGTTCTGGAGTTAGAACACTTTGAGTTGAAGCTCAGGACCTTTCTCTTATGGTAACACCTAGAGAAGAACAAAAAACATGTTCAACTTCAAGTATCTATATTTTCTGTTAATGTAAAGGAGAGTAGTCTTTGGGGTGGTTCCTTTTTTTCTTTCTCTCTCTTTTTTTTTTTTTTTAAGCAGTTGAAAATGGGATTTCTAGAGAAGGCAGAAATAGCAAAAGCTTTATAAATAAATCTCTGCCAAAATCTCTTCTTGATTACTTTGTCCCTGCATGGAAAGTCCTTTGTAGCTTTGTTTCTGTCAACTTGGTGGCAAATTTTGAATTTGCCGCAAACTGCACAGTACCCTCCGATCCCCAGGAACTTATTATTTCTGCCATCTCTGAAGCCAGAGCTGTTCCATCATTGATTCCCTCAATGGTTTTAAACCCTCTTGAGCTATGGACCCTGTCTCTGTGCTGTGATTCCGTTCTGCCTGCCACATCCTCTAATCCAGAAATTTCCATCCTGGGCAGACCCAGTTACTCCCCGGGACAGGAAGACTGTGTCCACCTAGCACATTATGTCTGTTCATTCCTCTCCATGACTTTGACTCAAGTTGCTTTACTTTTCCCAGAGACCACTCTCTGATGATCCCCTGGATTTGCCTCACCTATCTACCTCTTTCCTGCTAAGTTTTTCTGAGAACTGCTGGAGTTATAAACTTAGCTGCCTAAAGCACAGAGAAGCTTCCAGGCACTGAAGGAGATGAAATTGCTGTAATTCTGCTTTCAGAACACTAAGATAGGGAAAAGATAGATAAATGTCTAGAAACAGAAAAAGGCAAGCCAAAATCATAGTCCATTCACAGGAAAGACTAGTGAACACTCAGACCTTTACAAAAGTGCAAGACAGGCATAGTTTCATAATTTTGAATTATAGACAGAAAAATAAAGTCAATCAGGTACTGAAATATTAAGACTTGGCTTTAAACAGCACATAGGCCAGAGTGAGATTCTCACCATTTTCCTCCTGTAAGGGATTGCTCTGACAAAAAAAGGAAGAAGCTTTGTATGCTCCTATTAAACTTTCACAGAGGGTCCTTGATATTGTTACTAGCATTCAAGTCAAGTCACTAGCATATTGGAATACACCTAGACCAAATAAGACTTAATTAGGTAATGGATGCATATCCACAATGTCCAAAATACTCTTAGTCACGTGTCATTTGAGACCAAACAAAATATCCTGCAGGTTGCCCTTTTCTAAAAGCCGATTTCGTACTGTGGCTTGCATTCCTGCTCTGTGTGCCAGACTTGATGACCTCTGAGGGAATGCGAATATAAAAGGATGAGCCATATTTGCACCAAAAGAAATAATTAAAGAGAGGAAGGAAATTAAAAAAGAGGAAAATACACTGCAAATTTCAGAAAATCTACCTAATAGTGGAATAAGTGGATTGAGGGATAAATGGTCTCCCAAGAGATAGAACAGAAAGGCTATCTGCTTGGATTAGTACTAAATGGAATGAACAAAACACTAGAAATTACATTGCAAGGAATAATATTGCACTGCCAGGGGAATGGTTGGGTTAATCTAATATTATTGTTTACCTCCAGTCCCTCAGAACTGCAGGAGATAGTATCATGAATAACACCTTTTTATTCTCTCACTTTGTCACTCCTCTATTCTCAAACTCTTTCTTTTGTCCTGCTAAGAACTGCTTTTGACATCATATGAGGAGATGTCCAGCCTGAAATGAAGTGAAAAGAACAGTCCATGAAATATTTTGGGAGAAGCACATGCTCACCGACCTCAGGGCTTACAGCACGTCTAGTATTTCAGCAGGTATGACTTTTCCAGCAGGTGGGACAGTTCTAGTGAGGTGTCTGTATTTTCCTCCTTTGCCATTCAATACCTTGAAGAGATATAGGAGAAGGATATAGAAGCCTTTGTTGCTTTGATGAACCATTCTTATTGCTCATCAAACAGCAGTGGTAGTCCTAGAAAAGCTGCTGACAAAGAGAATGTAGGAGACTCACATTTATGGGTTTTGTTTCTGTTTTTCAAGGGAGCACTCCCCTTTGGAAACAGCCTTATGACAGCAGGCCAGAGGGGTGACATACGTGTGAACATATGTCACTGCCCCCCGTGGTAATGTACATGCAAACATATGGCATTGCCCTCCTGGTGCATATTAGCTGTCAACAGACACAGGAAGGACCTTGCCCTGGTTATGTTTTTTATCATCCATATGGTTTTCTATTGCTCCTGATAGCAGATAAATTACAACTACTTCCAAAATCTCTGTCTAATAATAGTTTGTGTTTATGCCAAATATAGATGCTTACTCTTTCCCTTTGGTACTTCCACAGAATTCATTGAGAACCAAGCAACATTTTTTCATTGCATTGCAGGACTCTGATGATTTGAAAACAGAGGAGAAAAAAAAGAGAAGAGTCAGCATACATACAGCCAACGAGATGAATATCTAGAAGTAAACATGCAGCTTGACCCCTGTGACTTGGAAGGGACTCAGCCTCATGGGAAGGAAAAGCCTCCCTGCCACATTGCAAACACACCACTGTGGTGAACAGAGAAAATCGGAGTAGTGGCCCAAAATGAGGAGACAATGCTTCCATAGAGAGTTTTGCAAAATTACATGATTCTATGAAAAACTGAGTTGGAAGGTGACAGAGTTAACTCAGTTAGCATATGGACTCATATTTTTCTAAAGAGAAAGTAATTTGCTAGGTATTTTATAGTGAAAACTCAACTGGCAAAAGCACAGACCATCTCTAGATGATGAAAAAGTTAATACTTTCAAAGACTGGTTACATGAACTGTGAAGATAAGGAATCCAAAGAGCAGCTAGCAGTGCTTCTGCAGTAGTTTACTACCTTGTTGACTATTCCAGACATAATCCCAAACCTCTAGGCAGCCACTTAATTGGTTCAATAATCAGTCCCTAAAATGGTCTACACTACAAAGTGTACAAAATGAGTATTTGTTAGAAAGCACTGCTCACAACACAAAGTCCACAAAGAGAGACAGGAAAATCACACAGCTGTCCTGCCCCTATAAAGTCAAATTCCTTGTGTGTTCCCTTTCACATCCCAATATCTTAGTCACATTGCACACGTGGCAGCTGCCATTTGCTTGCTGTGCATCCAAGAACATGCTGCTTGGCTTAGTGTTTCTGCTGAGAAAGAAGAAGACATGTTCAATGCACTAAAACAAACAACATTATTCTTGAAACTCAGGTCTTAGTATGTTGCAATTCAGGTCCAAATACATCGGGGCATAGTTGGACACCTGATCTGTCCTTTTCCTGTTTGACTGGCAGAAGAACATCTGCCCTGTAAGACTGGTAACCTGCAGAAGTACAAAAGAACAAGGGCAATAGATCATAATACCTTTATATGTATATATAAAAAAAATTGTTGTGAGTTTGTGGTACTTCAATTCAGCTTAGATGATCTTGTGGCACTGAGAAAAGCCTTCCAACATTGCATGCATACATGCATAGTAAAATACATTTGAATAGGTTTATGCAGAAGCTGTCAAAACAGTTTTTGATGGAGTGTACATAATACAATTGGCATGAAAAAACTCAGCCTAGCAAAGTACTCTGTGCTATCAAGAATCATGAGTTCTTAGGATGATTTGGATAAGCATTTTAGTGGATCAGAGCTAGTGTTATCATTTTAGCTGGATTTATATAGTAATTGCAAAGAATCAAAAGCTGAGAGTTGCATACAATAGCAAATGCTACATGGAGATAAATATTTCTCACTTTCAGTAGGTACTGAAATAATTTGGTGGAGTCATGCCCAATGACTGTTCCAAACTAACTACATTTGTAATAGTCTAGGAATATTATAAAAATTATCAAAGAACAAAAATTTAGGGTGCCTTGATGGGATTGTCTTTATCTTTCAGGTGGAGAGAAGTTTATGACAGGAAACAACAATAGGTTAACATAAACAGCTTATTTTGCCTACCTTCATATTTCAGTACAGTAGTTCAATATAACCACATTTCTCCAAAGACTCGTATTCTGTTATTGAAAGGTAATGGTGGGAACCAACTTAAGAACATGTAAAATGCAAGATTTTTTAATCAATGAGAAGCTATTAATTTAACCAAGCCTTCCTGTAATAATATTGAGACAGACTGTCTGCCTGTTTTTACATTATAGCTAGCTTTGCAATCTGTACAGAATCTAATGAGGTGTGTACTTTTTGTGAATATATCAATTGAAAGTGGTCCTTAGGAATCTAATGCTGCCAAAAACTTGGTATCACTCCATGATTCTTGAGGGGTTGTTTGCTTTCTGGAACAACCAATTTGTTATTTTAGTAGGAGTTTCAGTCTTGCCACTTACTACGTGTAGAACTCATTTAGGTTATCTTCACTAGATCACATTAAGCTCAGATCTAAGTTCAGACTTGCCGTGGTCAAATGGATCAGTGATCTGACAGAGCCCCGTGTTAAACTACACTGGTGCATCACTTGACAGGTTCATTAAAGTTATTGTGCACGTGTAGCTCTGCAGCAGCAGAATTCCTCAAGTTCCCAAATAACCTCAGCCAATAATCTAAGCAGTTCTTGACCTGACATATTTGGCGTTGACTAAAAATTCAAGGCAAAAATTTGAGGTGGACAATCCATTTTTTAAGACTTACAGAACCAAATGGATCTTCTTAATCTAAACACATGGCTTAGTTTAAACATCTTTAGCTCACTTTCATGATGAATGAAATTCTGATTTCAGTAGAATTGTTCACAACTGAAATTCAACAAAGAATTATGCTTTTTTATCAACTGTAGCTTTATCATAGTCAGATTTTATTGAAAATTGTTAGTAGGTTAGAAGACATACAGAAGAGAATCTATAGCTAAATATTCTCAAATCACTGAAAAATTAAGAAGTTTTTTGCTTGCTGATTTCTCTAACTTGGTTTTAAAGTTATTTGATATATTCTCTGTACTGACTTTTTGGTGTAGTATCTAAGTATCTTCCATTAGTGCATTAAGCAATATAACTAATGTCTGAAACATGATACATACTCAAATTTCACTTTGTGTATGGGAAAACAAAGCAAATGTACTGGCATGTGGAAAAAGTAGAATCAGCGATACTTCAATGCTGAACACAGCCAGCTGGAAAACAGGTATTCTGGGTTTTTGAAAATGTCAAGGTTTTACAACTCGTGTTTATCCCACATTAGAAAAAAGCTGGGAAAAAGAGAGAAAAACTATGTTGTGGGTAAGACAGTTTTGCACATTCCATTAGAAGTCGGAGACAAAGATGAAATTATGTCCCTGATCATTGGGGGCCTTGGACTAGATGACCTTTAAAAGTCCCTTTAAACCCAAACCATTCTTTGTCTGCAAAATTCCATTACTGCAATTCCATGAATATCCTCTATAATAGATACCAAAATCACTAGAGGTTTTGCTGTGCCGTGTAATGATGCATCATCCCCAACAGCTTCCTGCTTCTTATGTTCTAGTCTGAGAAATGGGCTTTGGGAAACCATGCTGGAATTGGAACAACCTGCCCTGTGGTTGATCTGCTCCAGAGGAGTTCATCTCCCTTCCCAAGTGCCACCAACACAGAAAAAACCAGGAAAGAGCTCAGTATATATTTAGAAAGGTCACGTGTTACAGTCTAAAGATGGATCACCTGTTAAATACTGGAGCATAATGATTAGCAGGGACACATTGTTCTCTTGGTTGTCTGGTGCATTTCAATAACTTTCATCCTACTCACCAGCTAGCTAGCTGAAATAAAATACAAAATAACTATAGTCTGATGCTTACATTTTCTAATGAAAATTTTAGCTATAAAGTAGTGTCTAGTCTTGGAGTATTTTTATTTATTTTTGACAGAAATAAAAGGAAAGCTTTGAGTTTCTAGTGAAATAAATTTAAAAAGATTAAAATATAAAAGAAATAAAAAGAAATCCTAAAATAGTATGTTATTCTGCATCCAAAGTGGAGCTAATGTTGATATATACAATATATAATATTTAGAAAAATTCATTAATCAAAAAAATTTGACAAATTTGGTGTAGTGCAGTCTTTTACTGTATCCCTTTAATTAAAGTGAAAAACAAAACCCAAACTAAAACAGGACTTCAGTAATCACAATAGAAATAAATACCAAATAAAAATACAGAAACCATAACCTGAGATAGTGTACCATGGGGAAAGGAGACCTAAGGTGACTGGATATGGATATGTACCCACTAGCTAACAGTTTATGACAAATGAAACATATTTAAGTAGCCTAATTGTCTTTCTGATTTAATAGGATCCAATAAATGGAAACTGTATGGCCAGAATAATGAAAAGAGCACAAAATTTATCTCATTCTGTTGCGTCCTCTCTGTGTTCTTTTGTCCTTTGATTGCACTGGTGGATAATATTATTTTGTTCCCAAGGAAATATGTCCCTTTGATTAGGTTGCAGATATTCTCTCATTTGTCACTGTTCTATCAAGCTATGCCATGTAACAGCAGGAACCCTTGATTATTTAATTGCTTGTAAGAACTCATTAAATCTTACTATCAATCATTGGACATATGGCAAATATCACCCAATGGCATGAGAGGTTTTAACAGTGATCTGTCACTGGGGCATACCCTTTCTTTAGTAGCAAAGGCCCTTTGTTTAGTTCTCTGATCATAATAATTTTTAATTAATATTGATTTGTAAAAGAGTGTTCATGCAGTGGCCTTAATCTATGGGTACAAGGATAATCTTCTTACAGGAGCATTTGTAAAACCATATAAATATCCAGGAACCCCATCTAAGAGAGTTTAACCTTTTTACAATGTTTTGTAGATCATGTTAGTCTGATGATAACCTAATTTAGTCTTCAAAGTGGATATGGCTCATTAAGAAAAACATGTAAGAACAAGTCACACAATAGGTTTTGCATCAACACCTTGATGGGATCCTATGAGCTATCTCTGATGATATAAATGCAAAAGACATTTTTCAAAATACAGAATATTAGCTATAGCTAATAGGGGTAGTGGCCTGTGCAGCTACTTGTTTTGTCTATAACAAAAACCAAGTCAAAGGAGTGGGAAGTTATCTCACCAAACACTGTTTAATTTCATCACAGATCCTTAAGGTTTAGACAAACATCTACATTTACATAGATTGGATAGACCTAAAGTAGTGAAATCATTTGATTATCACAAAAACTCCTGCCTGGAATACACAGATTTTAACATGAGAAAAATTTAGATTCAGCATTCTTTGCAATCATAACTTTAGCAGCAGCTAATTTTACCTGAGGAGGTTCAAAATTTGTCATGCTCTAAAACCAAATAAACTTTCAAAGATGAGAGTTTACAGCAGTTGACGATAGAACTACTCCATTTTTGCAATCATAAAGAGCGTGATATTTGACCATTTTCTAGTGATGACTACTCTTTTATTCTACTGGACTTACAACCTTTTACATACCTTGTTCATTAGTATTACTTGGAACTTGCAGGAAGCAAAAGAGAAAAGTCCAAACACAAAACTCCTTTGATGATTTTACTTAACAAAAAACTTGCTTTCATCTTTCTTATTCTGGTTATACTGATATTTAGAGATAAAACCAGTGTATCTAAGCTATGCTTTGTAATAGACTTTTTCAAAAATCCCTTTTCTTTTGAAAATTTTGGGTAAAGAATCTAAGAATAATTGATAAACAGAGAAAAGTGGAAACCAGAAGATTTCAATCTCTGAGTCAGGCTTCTACTCGCACATGCTATCTATGACACACTAAGCTCCTTGTCTGAGGTGTGGTTCCCTTTGTAAGATGACACATCTTGCCATAGCAACAGTTTAGATTTGGGAAGGGTGGGTTAAATTCTAAAATTCATATGTTCTTGGAACAAATTTTTGGATTCAGATCACAGCTGGTGTCAGTGTCAATTTGTTTTGTGGTTTTGGTTTAGTGGATGAGCTCTATAAAAGAAGTAGAGAAGTATAAGAGAAGAAGTAGTATTTGAGTGTATAGAAATAGTAAAGAGCCAGACACCTTGCATTAACACAGAGTGAAAGGACAGCTGTGAGAAGTAAGAAAGAGCATTAGAATCTTATTACCTGAGATATGTATCTGCACTTTTAGGTATGGAAATTAAGAAAAGAGGTAGAAAAGAAAAAATAATTTTGAGGCTGGATTTTTCTGCATGTTAGGTTACAGGTTACACAGGTTACATTTTGTTTGTTTCAATTCTGCCCTATGTATTTCTGTGTACATATCCCTATTCTGTTAATAGCAGTATTGTACCAGGCATCTATAATTTGTCTTATGTTATGCTGCCTGACGATCATATCATAGTAAAAAAAAACAAAAACAAAAACAAACAAACAAAACCCAAAACAAACAAACAAAAAAACCCCCACTGCTTTATAGGACTTATGTTGATTCTCACATTTTGAAACAATTATATTGATTTAAAAATCTATAATAATTGTTTTTAAACTTAGTTTCTGAATCTTTAGTTCTTTTCCAAAGAGGATTCACCTTTGTCCAAATAGCTGTATGCATACATGCAGCATTGAGGACAGATAATTCAAGTGTTTTGTATTCTCTGATAAAGTGAAATCTAATTCATTCCTGTAGAGGCAGAACTCAGTCCTATAACAAGGGGAAAATCTTCATGACAGATATTCAGCTACAACTATTATGTACTTAATGTTATTAGAGCAGTATAAGGAATGTAAAAGAGTCATTTTCCTTTCCTGGAAAACACTACAAGACTGTCTTGAGATTCCTTTAAGCAGTGCTGCCTATGAAAAACTATCCCAAGGAGGAAATCAGATATCATGGCTCACAAGAGAGTTGTTTGGGAAGTATTTTGATAAATAAATACAATTTAATTATTATTTTATTTGTAGTTTACATAAACTTGACAAAGAATTACAGGTAGATAAATCACAAAATTCAGTGGTTTTATAAGCATTTTGTTACTGGGTTTGGTCCTGATTCCTCATTTTTTCCCATGTTGTGACATTGTTGGAATCCTTTTGTGCTTTTTGCTTCTCTTTTCCTGAAGTTTAAAAATTGTAAAATGATTATAATAAGGTGAGACAGTAAACAGATTTTTGCATTCTATTTGAAATTCTGAACATAATCAGACTCATTGGCATTTTAGCTGAGAGTTCAGTTCTTATTTCGTTTATTGTAGAGAAATGGGTCCATCTGACTTACTTCTCTGTAAGAAAGTGTTGAAGAACTCTTTTGCCAACTGGCTTGAGACTACACAAGTGAAGTGCTTCATTAACCATTCAGAGATACTGGAAAACCTTATTTTCCCAATAAACAGTTTAAACATAAGGACTTCACAGACAGCCTGTTAACAAGAACTATAATACATTACAGTAACTTCATTACTTTCAAGGTAGGCTAGAGTGTCATTTCAGGAGTAATGAATGATGCTTTAAGGTATCAGGCAGATACCCTAAAGACTGAGATTATGCCACAAAATACAGAAAGTCTTCCAGGAAGCAAATGAATAAGCTTTGCTAAGGGAGCATAGAATAAAACCCATTAAAACCCATTAAAGGAACCCAAACTGTAGACAGAAGGTAAGGAAGGATTGATTTTTTGTAACTGTAAAGGCAATAGAATGCCTATTTATTAATTAAAATTACATTTTATGTATTGTGATGTGATAAATTGTTGACTGTTTAGGTGAATTACCTCAGAAATGCACCCAAGTCTATTAACAGTGATAAATTATGCACTACTACTTTTTAAATTTCTGAAACATCCTCACTGTTCACTAAAGTGTGCTCAACTTTATTTTCAGTTTCAAGCAGCAGTTTTGTGCAATCATATTCGACATTTAACTACTGCCACTAAAAGCTTCCTAGCCAGAAAAAAACCCAAGCTTTCACAAACAGTTTTAACTGTCTTATTTTTCCCTGTCTTCCTGTTAAATATACATACATCTGAAAAACAAAGTTTTCTATTTTGACAGAATCTGATGAAAAGAAGTAACATACTCTTAGCTATATATTCTCTTGACTTCATATTTCTTTTAACTTGGGAGTGCTGAAACAAGTAACCTCAACCTGAAAGAAATATTTGAAATATGAAAATCACATTTTTGGAGTGTAAATAAACACAAAGAGAAAACTGAAGGCGCATCTGTATAAATAAATCTCTATATTCTCACACACCAAAGTTCTGAGAAAATATATTAATCTCTGGTGTTTTTTTCTTATAGGATACTAACTAAATCAGCTGTAGGTGAGAAGCACTAAATATTTTTGCATGGATGTTGTGTGTCTTTGGACATATAATGTTTTAGGTTAAATATCTGTATTTTGTACATACATATATAAATATGGTGTCTTTATTCTGATATAGACATGTAATTTGTGTACTTACAAAAGAGTTGATATCTGAAAATCAGACATCTATCCAATGCCAACTTAGAAAATTCAACATTATATTTGTCACCTTCTATACATCTGAATGTGTGATCATGGATATATGGGAGTGAGTGTGCATGTGTGTGTCTGTCTTGAAAAACTGGTGGTTTTGTCATTTTCTGATGGTGGTGATGGAGGGAGAATAATACCTTTATCTTACTATAATTTCTAAAGGCATTTAAAGGGTTCATTGTTTCAAATCAAAGAGCTATTCATAAGTTCCAATAAAATGCAATCCATCACAATTTTACATGAGCAGAAGCTTTCAGCTTGTACATATTTTTTCAGGAAGGCAATTTAAAACTTATAAACACAAATCACTTCTTTGGGTTTTAACCACAAAACATTTACACAGTACTGACCTACCACCTACAATATCTCAGTGCAAAGCCAAGAAGTAGAGCAGGCAGGACTGGCAAGCAAGGACCTGAAGACAACATTTTATGTTAGAGTAGACCAGATGTTGGGGCCTTAATTCAGGAATTCTCAAAAGATTGAGAGAGAAAAGGATGTTCCCCTATGCTTATATCCCTTATCAGACTGTATATGACATAATAATTAAAATAGTTGTTTGGATGACAGACATATCTGAAGTAGGTTTCTATATCCAGGAAGAAGGACTCTGGAATAATTTATTTGCTCCTTTTTCCCCCATATATTTGATGATTTTGCTTGTGATGTAATTGTACATTGACCAGATGCACAATGGCTGTGGTACCATAGCATCTCTGTTCAGTAACTGATTTGGCTCAGTCTATTAAAAAACCTTTGATGCATAAGGGTGAATCACTCTTAGAAAAAAATGTGAAGAAATACTATTAATTCTATTTTACTGGAGGAGAATTGAAGCTCAGAGATGCTCTACTGTTTACCCAAGGTTACAAACATTTAAATGGCTTACTCAAAGATCTGGAGTCAAGCAGTTTTGTCCTAGCTTGTCTTAATGTGCAAACATTAGTCTATTTTTATTTAGTAATTCCTATTCTGGGAATCTTGAAAGTACAGTGCAGATTCATCTTCCTAGGGAACTGGTATTCATAGATGCATGAATCATAAGATAATCTTTGTTCGATAGGAGATCTGCAGGTCATCTTGTTCAACCATCTGCCCAAATCAAGACTTACTCAGAAGCTAGACCAGGTTAAATAGGGCATAGTGCAGTCAAATTTTGAAAGCTGTGTTGAAAGTCCACAGCCTTTCTTGACAGCCTGTTCACCATTCTCACTGTGAAGAATCTTTTCCTTAAGTCTCCTTGCAAGGTCTCATGATACAACTTTTGTCATTGACCTTTGTAATTTCATTCTGAATCTTGGAGAAGAGACTACCTATGTTTCTCCATAATCACCCATTATGTACTTAAAGACAGAAAATTTATTACCTTTTAGCCCTCTTTTTGGAGGGCTAAATAAGTACATTCCTTCAGGGTGTTGTTTGCTCCAGCTCCTGTCTATCCCAGCAGCTTTCTCTGGCTTTGCTCCAATTTGTCAGTACCCCTCTCACAGGGGGGAGCCCAGCACTGTGGCACTAGAGTTAAGTGGGAATAAACATCTCCAGTGACCTGCTGGCCATGCTCTTGCTGATGCAGCTCAGTGTGGGCTTTACCTTTGGCTGTGCACACTGTTGGCTCCTTCCCACTGCTGTGCACCAGAGTCCTGGTGTCCTTCTCTACAGAGCTGCTTTCCAGACAGCTGGACCCCAACTTGTACAGAGGCAAAACCAGCACTTGTCCCTAAAAAAAGCTACATTTATACTTAAGGGGAAAGAAATTCTTCAATGCCATCACAACACAGGAACACAGTCTAACAATTGCTAAATATCCTGTGTTTCCCATTAAGATTAAGGAGGATTTCAAGCCCCAAAACTTTAGCTCTTAAAATGAAATCAAATGATTTATAGCAAACAAAAATCACTTTGTAAGAGAAAAGTGGAGAACTTTCAACCTATTGTAATGCACACTGACATATGCTTTAGCAGCAACATAGTTTCATTCCAAATAATCACAAGTCAGCAAATCACAAATTTACTGTTATCTACCAATTGATTCTGTTACAATGTCCCTGAGATTTACAACTGCCACACTGGATCTTTACCCCTTTCCTAATGTAAAACTGTTATCCTCTCTTCCCCTTTTTCTTCTTTTTGTTTTAAATATTTTTAATTTTTATTTTAGGCCCATGTACTTTCAGCATTTCAAAAGGCTGTGTATTTATTCTGGAACTAGTTAGCAGCTAGTGGTTTGTTTGCATGATTGAATCGTGGTCCGACGTGAATATTTTGTGTTATAAAGCATATTAAGGAGCCAACCAAAAACCAACAAGAATGGTTGTTCTAAAATCTTTTTCTCATTTGGTGTTAGCAGATTGTTTCAAAAATTCACATCTTCTTTTCTGTGCACAAACTGCCTACAAAAATGATGGTGGAAGTTGGATTGTTTTTAAAGCACATACAACTCTAACCTTTCTTAATCTAATTTACACTTTAAAATGTTTGCTGTTTCAATTCAATTTGTGCTGCTCCTGCCATGGATAAGTGGGAGGACAATGTTTAAAATAATAATAATAATTCTTTCCTCTCTCTGACAGCCAAGCATTGAAGAGAATAGTTCAGAGCAGGTTGGGAGAAGAAAGAAAACAGGCCTGGACGCACTTTGGTTAAAGTAGCATCACACATAGAATCAGTATATTCACAGTAGAGGTTTTGGAACAAGCACACATGGCCTGATAAATAAAGGAAATAAAGTAGTGACAGAAAATCAAGCCACTTCTAAGTTGCAGAACATAGCTGCAGAGGGAGGAGATGAAGAGACAGAGCCACACTGCTGGAACAGAGACTTGTTGCCATGGGAGCGAGGATGAGGAAAGCTGGTACTCTGGAGGCAATGACTGAGGACAAGAACAAAAAGGAGAGGGATAAGAACTTGGAACTGCACATACAGGGAACAGATACACACACACATCCCCTTGTATTTCAGGAAGCCCAAGCTGCCTTATTTCCAACCCACGTAATTACATGCATGATGGGGCCAATGCTAGAAAGGCAAAATTTTGCCAGGAGAATATTAAGTACCTGTTACAGAAGTAGTTTGGTTTTTTCTGACCAGTCTGGAATTTGTAGTTCTCTCTTCCCTTTGTCCTCATTTTAAAATACTCATGGTACTGACATACAAGGTGAATATTCATGCTCACAGTCTCATATCTTCTGGATCGCTAAGGAGAAGACAAAGGCATTTATCCACAGAAAGAGAAGATTCACAGTTTCTTCCCTAACAAGTCATAGATTTTCTCATAGAGTGCAATGACAATTCTAATACTATGAGAATTTTGCTTATACAGAAAGATAATTTTTAAAAACCTCACTAAATATTTCTACTGGCATTTTTCAGTAAAATATGGTACAAAATTCAAGCAATTTTCTCATGTCATGGGACATTACCATGTTCCAACAGGGATAAAATTGCTAGAGAATTTAACCATGGTATTTTTAGTTTTGAAGTAAGTTACTTTAAATTAGGTTGCCATTTCCTGTCTAAAAATGCATTGCAATTTCCCATTTTCTCAAACAGTAAGCATTTTATATGGAAAAGATAACATCAGCAGAGAAACTTTTTCTCCTCTGCATTTTTCAGGCACAGAGTGTGAATATGTGTTGGTTTGTTTGTGGTTGTTTTTTTTTTGTTTGTTTGTTTGGTTTTTTTTTGTTTGTTTGTTTTTTGTTTTTCATGCTTACATACGAGACTTTAAACCCTCCATCCCATGGTTTACCTGTGTGATTTTATTCTCTTTCCTCCCGAGTCTGCCTTGTACTCATGTTCTTTTATTCTACAGTATGATCTGATTGTTCAAACTCTGTGACCAAACCCCTCACTTTGCAACCTTTTTTGAAAGTGTATATTAATAAAAACAAG
Organism: Zosterops lateralis; assembly: GCF_965231275.1. Taxonomy (NCBI): domain Eukaryota; kingdom Metazoa; phylum Chordata; class Aves; order Passeriformes; family Zosteropidae; genus Zosterops; species Zosterops lateralis. The sequence goes on along the minus strand of NC_139762.1, from coordinate 29,377,428 downwards.
CAGGAGTTGTCAGTGCAGCAAAAAAATAAAACTGCCTGTTATATGCAAAGTACATCTTTAATGATATTTAAAAAGGAGCTAAACATCTCTCTGGGAATTCTTAAAACACTTATCTCTTAGGCCCTTATTTAGTTTTGCAAGTCTTTGTTGTTTAACAAGCTGGAGAAATGGGTCATCTAATGTTATATTAATCAGTAAATTAATATTTTAATTTGATTTTCTTTATAGTTGAGATGCTTGCGGCATCTCCAGTGTTTTCTCTCTCTATACGCTGATGTTAAGCAGTATCATTATCATACTGTACCTTGGGGTTGTGAGATAACAGGGTCCAGTGATAGCTCTATTCTTAGGAGAGTGGGAGGTTTATGATGACACTTACACATTTTAAATGGCACATGGAGGCTCTCGTGCAATGAAATGTCTTACAGCTGAGTCATAGGCTTTTCTACACTGGACTTTTCAGTTCACATACTTGAAATCACATGCTTTCATGTCTGAGCAGGTGATACATTTTGCCAATTTTTTGATAAGATCTTTACAGTGTGCTGGAGTAAAAATCTCAGTGATTCGGTTTCTCATAACTAGTCCTATTTTGAAAATTTTTGATAAGTTGCAAGAGATATGAATATCAATAGATGAAAAGGAGAGAAAATGAAAATGAAATCATTTTGTTTGAAGGTTAAGTTCCAGTTAAATCTATTTTTTTTAAATATTTGGTCAGTCAAATACAGAAGAGTTGTTGACACAAGAAGAGACACAAACTTTTATTTAACATTATCAGCTTTAATTACCCTTCTGAAATGCGCTTGGAAATTCAGAATTTTGATTAGATCAGGCCAGACTGTCCCTGTCCCTTGTGCATCTTTATAAGAGCTGACAAAGAAAGCTTTCTCTTTTTTGCTCTCTTATGCATGACCTTTAAACACGTGCTAAGATGGAAATGGTTCACAGGTTACTGTTAGGTGAGTACAAAGGAAGACACAGTCTTTGTTCCTTTTACCTCCTTAGTCACAATCTGACCTTCTCACCTTCTTCTTTCCCTCTAGACTCCATAATTGAGGATATTTACTACATCAAAGATCCCATGCCTAGTTCAGGCCCCCTCTCTCTCTTACAAATACACAAATCACACGTCCCAGTGCATGCTTGCTCTGGTCCAATGGAAAGTTACATGTCTGAGTGAAAATATATGCTTGGTGATACCCTCACATACCAAGGTCAAAGCAAATCACATTCACACATTCCATATCACACTTGGTTTAGTGGCCATACCTCAGCAGATGCACCATAACCATATATGACTGTAAAACAGCCATTACTTTATTGTTTCACTGAGCTTCACTGGCTTTGTAACACAGTCATTCACAAAAATGCATCCAAATGCAGGTTCCACTTATGCTTGCAATTGAGCAAGTGCAAAATTGGCTCAGGAGGAATGTAGGCTCGGTGCCAGTTTCCTTCTCTCCCTCTCTCTTTTTTTTTTTTTTTCCCTTCTATTTTTTAAATAACTTTTTAATGTGAAATGACATTTTAAACACTGCATAGCACAGGATTCTGGGTTTGGGGACTGAGTCATGTCTGGCAACCCTTACTCTCAGTCAGAAGCTTTTTTCCTGTCTCAGAATAGTGGTACCAGCTTTTCAAAAGACAAATCTGCCTGAATTGAGTCAGCCTCGAGGCCAGAAATGTTGTGTGGGCCGTTGGCTGGATGACTGCACCAGAATGTTTTGAAGTTAAAATAAATGGAAGAATCTAAATGAACGTGCTTATTATTTTAGCATAATAATAGAGTTAATAGCTAATCTTATTTTACGAGATCCATGAAAATTTTTGTGATGGATCATTGAAAACCTGCGGGAATATTCACATTGCTCTTGATTGGTACTAGTTTTCTCTGAGGAAAGTACGCATTTTTTACAAAAGCCTATAAATAGAATGACAAATGTCTGAATTATTTTTGTATTAGAATGAAGTTCACAGTCTCATTCAATGTCAAAAATCCTTTTGAATTCAAGAGTAGGCTTACCTCAGTTTTAATATGAAGGACTTTTAGAAAAGTATGAAACTTCAGAGGTGTTTGGCTTCATTGTGAACATTTCACACATCTCTGGCTATCATGGTGTTAAAGTCAGCACTTGCCAGTGTCAACAGAATGAGCTTGTTATACACCACTGAATGTCCAGGGACAGGTTTGACACTCTGTATGATTTTGAAGTCTCATTTTTTGGACCCTTCACACAAAACAAATAACATCTGTCTTTGAAAAGTTTCTTCAGCTCCAGAAGCATGAATGCAATGGACTACATAAGCAGGAACAGCAGAGGTGTCTTAAAAACCTGGGTGCTCCAGAAGTGAGCATGCACTGAAAAAAGAGACAGTCTGCTTAAATTAAACCAAGTAACTGAAGGGCTCTGGCTACTCTCCCATTTTTACAACACATGCAAAAAACAAGTTAGGAAGAAGTTTCTTCCTTTAGCAACTTAAAAAAATAGATTGAAATTCCAATTTGTCTGTCCCAAAAGCACACAATATTTTCTCTCTCTATTGATTATCAGTCCACTTTGGTTGAAAACAGTCCAGACTAAGATCAAAATTGCCTTGGAAAGATGACTTTAAACCTGATAAAGTACCAGCACCACTGCACTATGCTATCGAATGGGTATTTTTGGAAAATGAAAGTAAATCAATATTAATAATATAAACCAGAAATTGATTGATTTTGCCATTAAAATATATAATGGTGAAAGAGCCCATATCTAATTATTTCTGTTAAAGTCTGTAAGTAACATATTAATTAAACTGGATACATGAAAATATTTGAAGACATTTGTAAGACTTACTTGGGTCAACCAATTTTTAAAAGCAAAAGTTCTGCCATTAATAAACTGCAGAAAGATTAGAGCTGTTAAGCAATAAGAATGAAAGTCACACGAAAGGATGACTATGAGAAATTTGAAACAAAAAAGAATTTGCAGTCTCCATCATTCTCTGTCTCTTACAGTCTAATAAGTTAACTTGTACTGACTGGTAAGAGAGGCAATAAAAACTGATAATTCTTTAAATGACACTAATTCCAGGATGTATGCAAAGCCTTACCAATGCCTTAGCATCTATCAAGGACATATTAAATAACTCAAAATAGTGGATTAATATTGTGTAACCATCTTCAGAAATACTAAACCATCCATTCCAACATCCTTACTAGCATTGATCATGAACCATTGAATCAGTACTTTGTGTTCATTTCCTTTCATTTGCTTTATTTTACACTGGGGAATATTTGCATTTGTACTATGTTCCTGTTTCACATCAAACACTCTCTAAAATTCCTACCTGCCTTAATGTAACAGTAACTTTGGTAGCCAGTTATTCCTTGATAATTATACTCATACCCCACTCCACCCAACAGAAAGACTGAAATCACAAAGAAAAGGGAAAAAATGAAAAGGAAAATAAAGACCCAAAAGGCCAGTGATCTGATAACAAAACCAACATAGTGATAACAAATTGGTAAATTTGGAAATTAACATCTAATGTATGTCAATAAAGCCCTAGTAATGGCTTAAAAAAAAAGTTAACAAAAGCACCACCAACAAAATGAGGAATTAGAAAGCACATTAGAGCAATCAGTAAGTCATTTTGAAAAATAATCAAAATCGCTATACAGAACTGAAAACCACTAAGTCAATCCTTATTGTCAAGCCTAATGTGATCCAATATACTGTAGTGAGGGAATAGGAAGGAAGTGTCTACACCACATGTTGAATTAAAGTGAATCAACCAGCCATTTACTTTCATTTATTTAGTAACCTTCATGATGAGATCATCAAATAAGTTGTCTTCTCAGGAATCATAGAAGGCTGGTTTCTTGTTCTCTTTTTTCCATCCCAGCCTTTCCAACCTGATTTTTCCATCAGACTGCATGACCACTTAAATGCATGGGATTTTTTTAGGGGAAATTTGTTTTTGCTTCCTATCAGAAGAAAAACATACTGAGTTATTATGCAAACAGATTAATTTTAAGTCACTCTGAAGGATTCACTAATGGAATTTTGAAGATTACAGTATCATATTCTTAAGCAGTAGTCTTAACAGGCTAGGTTAACTGAGACCAATAGGAAATAATTTGACTGCAAATGGTAAGTAAAAGAAAAAATATTTCCTGTTCCATAAAAGCAAAATCAAGCAACAAAAAAAATATTGATGGCAACACTTTAGCTATAAATCTAGAGATCACTGTATGAGACAGAGAACACTTTTCCTGTCTCTTGTTTTAGTAGGCAAGTCATCTGCTGTTGGTGTAATTTGTTGTCAAAAGTGGTTCAGATGAACTGTGCTCCTGTTTCTATCTTACTTTCATGATGGGAGCCTGAAACAACAGCCCTACCTGTAGATCTTTATTCTGTAGAACACTGAAATGAAGGGGAAAAGGGTGGCACAATGGGTAAGACTTGTGTTTCCATTGGCAGTTAGTATAACCAAAAAACCCATAGAACACAAGCATCTGAGTGACTCCATGGCTCACTGATCACTGGCTCACAAGATCCCTTATCCACACTATCTATAAATTACTTGGTAAGTTTGCAAGAGTGTGCAAAAATCCTTTCTCTGGTCATTGTAGCACCTTAGTACAGTTCTCTGTCTAGGCAACACTGCTTTATTCTGGCTAGTTCCAAATTAATATGAATATTGCCATAGTGCTTTGTAATGAGACATATTTATATTTTGAATGCAACAAATGAAGTAAGTGCTTTTATCTTTGGAGTTTCCTTCATCTACTTCAAATCTGCTGGAGTTCATATGTATTTAAAAGCCTATAATTATTTTTCCCAGCTGTAGAAACTGGTCCTATAGTAGATACTACCACATTTTACAAATCTTGACTCAACTAAATCAGTACATTGTGGTAAGAATATTACTACTGAGACAGTTTCCCTGCTTGGGTGTACACACAGTGTAAAAGTAAATTTACAGTCCATGTTATTTCTAATACTGATACTCCCACATAGTTTGAGATGATATATTCATTGAAATATGAAAGAGATACCTCATACAAGGGATTTTCTTTGAAGAAGTTAAACTGTCTCTTTTCATAGGATTAAACTGGTTCACTACCTGCTTCCTTGATAACAGTAACAAAGCCTCAAATGAAAGTTATAAATTATAAAAACATAATAAATATAGTACTGGATATAATAATAAATATTATAATAATATAATACCACCACTTTAAAATGCACCATAAAATTATTGAAAAGTTGCACCAAACAATCTGAAAAGGCAGAAAGCTACAGGTTTAATTCTTTGGTGTTTCTTGGAATAATTCTAGTAGTTTATTTTTCTCTCTTGAATAGCTTCTGCACAATTTATTGTAGTTCTACTCAGTAGTAGTGATGGTTTGATATCTCAACAGAGTTGAATTTGGAAAAATAAACTGTTTATAGTTTCAATCTTTTATCAAAGAAAGTCCAAATATTATTCCTTTAAGTGTAAAATTTCCAATTTGTGATAGCTGAGGCATACATTATTATCTAAAACACTATATTACTTTTTTTCTGTTCCAATTTGTCTGGTAAAGATTTTGATGCCCTGTGAATTTATTTCTTGTTTTCATTGTATATGTGAACAGTATATGTACCAAATTTCAGTACATGGGGAGATTTGCTGACAATTTACTTTGACAATTCACAATTTGTAGAGCATAGATGTTTGCTAAATCATGTGGGTTTGCTTCTGCTCTCTAAACAGATTCATATTTTTTAAATGTGGAAATAACAAATAATGCTTAGGCAGTAAAAATAAAATAAAAAATAAAAAACAAAACAAAACAAAAACACCAAACTCTTTAGATGATTTCTGTTTCCCTTCTTCCTCTCATATTCATGCAACAAAAGCTGTTTGAGTAGACATTCACAAACACTAAAATGGAAGAGCATAGGCAGACAGGAAGAATGGCTTTTCAATTGGTTACTTAAAAGTCTTCCATTAGGTGTCAGCTGCTTACATTTCCAAACATTATATCCCACAATAATGAATAAAAGACTTCCTAATAAAAGGAAGGCTTTTTAGTATGAACATTATGAGTGTCTACTCAAGACTAAGGTTAATTCTGTGCCTTTCATGAACACTTTGGCTTGCAGATAGAGAGTTTGATTTAGGAACGGGTCACACTCTACGGACATGAAATATCCATCTGTTGTGTGAACAGTCATACTCTAGAGTGAATGGAATTTCTCAGATCAGAAGAAAGCAACTGAATATTTTCTGATACCTGATCTCTCCCCCACCTGTGGAAACCTATTGAAGCAGCTCTACTTATAAGACATTTGTCAGAATGTTAATTGGAAAAATGACTTCATTGTGTGAGTCATACAGTCACCTCTGTGGACCTCATTAGGTTTAAATGAGCAGACTGAAGGCCAGAGCAATCATTCTGAGCACAGCCATATGTTGATGAAGAAACTCTCCCAGAAACAGGCTCGTGGCCAACTTTGGGTACTTACAAATGACTAGATGGAAGATGGAGGTCTTAGTGGTAGGAAACACACTGGAAACACTGACATATGTAGCATGTTCCCTTTCACAACAAAGGACAATTAAAAAAAAAATCTTTTAAAATAGCAGATTCACTAGCTGGTAGGTTTTTAAACAGCTTGCAGCTTTTGAGTTGGCACAATGATATTTTTAGGTGCTGTAGAACATGCTTGTGTGTAGCTGTGGGGTTCTTTGCAGGACACTCCATAGCTTTGGTTTGAAGTCATTTGGAACACAAAACTTTTTGGTAGGAAATGAAATCATTCCAGCCTCACTTCAAAAATTAGCAAGGACAATCAAAATGAACTATTGGTTGAGTCTGTGACTTTCTGTGAGAATATAAGCTATATTTGTGGAGCTGCTTTTTACCTACATTTGAGAATTAGGTAAATCTGAATGAGAACTTCAGCAGAAAATGGAAACAACTCTGTCCCTCACACCAGCTAAGGAGTAATCTCCAGCAGCAGAAATAGTACAAAGAGAGTGACATTTTCTACCATTCATTTAATTTTTTTTTAACCTGAAAGATTCTGCTATTAGGATATCCAGACTCAGAAGGGCTGAGAAAAACATTATTAGAAGATATCTCATAGTAAGAAATCTTATCAGAACAAGTAAATGGAAGGAACACAGTGTAGCCCTGGTTCCATGCCTGAGGTGTTTTGGTTTTCTGAAATTCTTTTCCCAGGGAATTTTCTGTAAACAGGAGAAATGTTTTTGTAATGGTACCTATGTTACTCATTCCTTTTCCTAGGAGGGACATCTTCTTGATGTCCCTCTGGTCTGACCAATGTGATTGAAGAGGTTTGTCTTCTTGTCACCAATCAAATTGGTCTGTGTAGGATAGTATAAAAGGGAAACACATCCCAAAAATAAAGGAGTCATTTTCAGCCTTTTGAAGTTCAGAGCCTGTCGTTGTGGTGTAAAACAGCATTAACATAGGTTAGCTATCTTCTTCTTGTGTCATCTAAATATAACATAAATCTACAATTAGGCTTAAGGTGACTACTAAAGCTTGATTAGCACACAGGGAACTAAACTCCATATACTTTTTCAGAGGATAACAGTAAGTAATATAGTCATTAATACCTATAGAATAATCTCCCCCAAAACAAAACTATTGAAATACAAGATTTCTATGATTGCAGATATGTCTTACCTTAAATATATCTATTTTGAAGCTATAGATTAAGGTGCGTTAGAGGGTGTGAAACTCTCAATAGTCTGATCTTTATAAAATTTATGTCAACTACTCATATATGTCTGAACTTCTGAAAAGTATCCATTTTGCTTCTTTTTCTCAGTTGCTATGCACAGTCCTTTTTCTATCTGACCTCAAAATAAACAAGAATAAAGAAAACATTTTTAAAAACTGACAGCTCACTACAACTAAGTAGAAAGGAAAAAGAAGCTTTTAAAAACTAACAAACTATTGAAAAGAAGACTGAAAATCTTGTTATTGTCATCATCACTTGAGAAACTGAATTGTATCTACTCAAGTCCACCTTCCCACATCATGAAAGATAAATCAAAGACATTGTCTTGAGGTATCAAGTTCTCCAAAACTCTGTCCATGCAAGTTATGTTCTTCCAACAGGTATATTTTTATTACACTTAGTGTCATAATTGGAAACACAGAGATGAACAGCATTTCACAAAAATGGCCATAGAATCTTATGCTCACACACAAAAAGCAACCAAGTCACAACTTATTTGTAGCAAAACAAGAGGATAAAAACTAGGAATTAAAACTCTTTGGTCATTGTGAAAGCTCTCACATCAACAAACACATGGTCCTTTTCCCATGTACTCACTCAAGAGACAGAAAATATGCCGCTAAAGCACAGAACTTAGTTTATAACACATGCAGTAACCTGGGTATCTTCATCAAAACATCTAAAAATTAGGGGTTCTTACCCCAGATTCATTAACAGATTTGGGATTCACAAGGCTCACTTAGTTTTTATTTTATTAAAGTTCTATTCAGAAATTTTAAACATCTATCAATTTAGATAGGACTTTTAAGGATATTTTCTTTTCCTATGGTTGGATGTAAACGTAGATGCTGCTATGTCACCAATATGATTAATCATTATTACCCAGCCAGGCACACCTTTCTAGTCATATTTATCTTTAAAGAAGTATCACAACCAAATCTTCAAAGCAAATGTTGTCATCTGAAAATTCTTTCTTCCTTTCTTTGAAGTCCTTTTGCACTTAGAGGTGCTGTCTATGGAATACAATCTGGCACACACCGCTGCTTTCACTCTCAATGTTTCCAATTTCAAACTTTTTCTAGAAAGCCAACCAAGGAACAAACAGCACTGAAGTTTATGGGAACCAATTTTTCTCTGTGTCAGAACTACTACATTATAGTAGTATAATTCACTTAACCACTGCCTATGTAATCCCTGTGGATAAACAAATTCTTTGTCCTTGGTGTACCCACAAATTCCTTGTTCTTCCTCCCAGTGTCTAACTTCATGTCCATCCTTAAATTATAAACTCCCAGAGCAATGTCTCCTTCTTTGAAAATAATAAAACTATCTGCCAATTGTTATTACCATGTAAAAAAAAATAATTTTTTTTCATAATCATATTAAAGAAAAATATAAATATCTACATGGTAAAATTCTGCTAGTATTAATTAAACTTTGATTCAAAACTACCACTGTCTTCTCTAGAAATTAATATCCATATTTAATTTTAGTATTTAATAATTCCTTTCAGTAATCAGTAGAATTCATGGAAAAAACTTGCTTGATTGTCTACACACAACTGATTAGTGGTATGGCTTGCAGTTTATTTAGTTCCATAAAATGGAACTGTGGTTTGAGCATTTTAAAACACAGGTTCATGGATGTTCGGTATTTTGTTCAGTTCCACTATTTGCCAATATTTCCTCCAACTACAATAACACATTCCAGCTGTCTTTTCATAAAGCCATCTTTCTCATTTATCCTTTTTGTCCGCTTGGCAAGAAATATCCATAATGATGACTCTTTTCCTAACCTTTTATTATCAGACAGGATAAAAAAGCAACATCAAACACCTGCTTCTCTGAGGTACAGCTCAAAGTTATTTGTTCCTCAGCCTGTGTCACAGATAACAATCCAGAAGGTACTTTTCAGTTTATTGATTAAACTACTGGTAAGTTTGCATTTTTATGAATAAGCCTCTGCTCAGTGCACTGCCTCTGTACTTCCAGCTGTCTATACTTCCAACGCTCCATTCCAGTTTTAACACTCCATTGTTCCAAGCTCGTGAACTAAATGAAAGCTTCCATTCCACGGAGCAATAAGACTTGCCACAAAGTGGATCAACTGTTAGAGACCAGCCTTTACAAATATTTGGGCAAGTCTTGCACTGCATCAGATACAGAGAACAATACACATACGCAAGAGTGAACTCTTGTCTCTGATTGGAGGTTTTTCCAGCCTGATCGTTGTTTCTACCATATTTAAACAAATAAGGAAATGGAATGTAAGAAGCTAGAAAGACATGCACCATTGAGAAAATTAAACAGTTCTTCCTGAATTGCTAATATTTTTTATATAACATATGCTATCTTAATTCATTATTAGTTATGCTGTTAAATTGACTAGAAATATATTATTACACCTTAATAACCCTATTGTAAGTGCAAAGTATATGCTTAACTGGAAACTTACAAAAAATGCTTCCATAATGCAATACAGACATAGGTTGTAGACTTGTTGTGCATTTCAAATGTTCATAACATTTATAAATGTCTGCAAATTAAGAATTGATAAAATAAGATTTTGATAAATAAAATGTTATTATTTTTCAATGTTTCACAGATCATACTATATGCCAAATAAGGTTCCTCTGTATAACCTTGGCCACATGCTTTCAAGTTTAATAGAATTAATTTTCCCCACTCAATAACTATTTTGAGTCTGGTAGTGCAACCTACTCCACTAACGGTGAATTTCTTCCTGGCACACAAATAGTACTAGTAGTATTGATGTATGTATTTTCCTCTTCTCTGTCTGACTGCTGCCTACAGAAGAGCCCTACAACCTATACACAAATTAATGTGCAGGAGATAATCCCAGTTGCTCAGTTCACCCACTTTAACATCAGGAAATAAAGAAGTTCAGTACTGAAAGACCTGTAGCTCTAAGGCTTACAGAGCATTGCCACAAAACTTATTTTTCTGCATGTATTGTTTAACTGTTGTTTTGGACTAATTTTTAGTTAAGTTTAATTACATAATAGTCATGGTACTTACATATCAATATAGATTTCAAAACTCTTGGAAAACACTTGCTTACTAAAAAGTGTTTTGCAACATTCCCTTTCTCTATTTTATTTTTTCCACACTACAGAAGCGTACCAAATCCATATCCATTCTCTTTGCTAGTGTCAATTGGTGCACATCCAGGCCTGCAGTGGATGCAGTTTGGTCTCATTCCTCAACTGGCTGCTAAAACTTGCTCCTTGCAACTCCTTTCCCCACAGCTCATTGCTTTGCCCAGCTGCTGTGCTCTTCCTGAGGGCTGCAGTGCCAATTCCCAGCTCTGGGCATATCTTCTCAGCCAAGCCAAGCCAGCACCCAAGTGGCCCCTGGTGCTGGTGCACTGGCCCCCCAGCTTCACCCCCCAACAGAAGCCATCAGTATTTCTCTGGCAGAGCAAGACTCCACAGCACGGGGCTGGGGCTGGCCTTATCAGGCTGTGAAATTCCATTGAAACCAAGGGGATTCTTCTGTCGAGAGGAAAGCATGCAGAAGGGCTGTCAGGACTGCAATCTTACGTACTACTCATGAGTGGAAGAAGGAAAATGGAAATCTTTTCAATGAGCCTGTTTGCTTTGTAATATAAACCCATGTAATGAAAGAACATTCACATCATTGTAATTTTCTAATGTTTTATACTTCTGTCATATTTTTCATAGCAGTTTCTCAGATTTATCCATTTCAATTTTTTATGTTATTTCTTTTTTTTTGTTGTTGCCTGTTTATTATTGGCATATATTTTTAGTATTTTTCCTTTGGATTTTTTTTAATTGACAGGATTTCATCTCTGTTTGTTAAAGAGAACCAGCTGTTTTCTTCAAAGATAATTTTCTGAAGCTGTTGTGTGCCATAATTACACTGCAATTACACAGCAATATCCATAAAAGCAGATGAGGATTCTATGTGTCCTTCTGACTCATTAGAAGTTGCAAAAATGATGGATGCAGTCTTTCCTAGCTTGACTATTGCCCTCTGTTGGCAAACCCAAGTCCTGTCCTATCAAGAAAGAGCTAAGGCGAGGAGTAACACAACCTTTGAAAGGAGATCAATTTCAGTTTTGGTAATGGGAACACTGAGATAATGCTGAACCTGAGAAGTATTTTGTAGGTGCATTTTATGGAGAACACTTTGAGCGATTTTTTTAATGTTTACAATAAATCAGTATTATATACATTTTGCCCACTTTCTGATAAATTATTTATTTTCTCATATAGTCAAATTACTTGAGCAATTATTCTCTTTGCAGTTCAGTCTCACATTCATGCAATTTCCTTGCAAAATCCTTTTAAAAAATTCTTGTTTTGAAAGATATGATCAAATTCTATTCAGTTTTGTTTGCTCAGATGTTCAGACATGAGTAAGTTGAAAGAAGTCAAAATATGTTCATATGGCTTTGCAATACCTTAGTTCTTCATGTTCTGACTGTGGCAAAGAAAAAAAACCAGACACCTGCTATTTTAAATCAAAGCAGACTAAACCAAAATCCTTCTGAATCAACAGATCAAGAATATTTTAATTCTGGAATGAGTTCTCAAATATTTAAGATGACAAAAGAGAACAATTAGGATGGGAAGTGTGAGATTTGGATAGTGAGATTGTGGGGAGGAGGGGTTACTTGGTTCTTTTTTGCATTAAATATTGAATCAGTGAGCTACTTAGTTTTATTAGTTCATTTCTGGTTAGGGTTTAGCACTGTCCCTTCTAAAGATCCTTCCTGATGAGCTTAAGCTAAGGTTAAGGATCAGTGGGCTACTGGCACTGATTTACAGTTGGCTCTTGTGCACTCCTGTCAGAGAAGCCACTTAAGTTTTGACTTGCAAAAGATTGCAGCTAGGGCAGAACTTCAGTAAATAAAGTCATTTCAGTAAAATCCCAGAAAGTTTAATGAGAACTGAAAATCAGGAGAGATCTATCAGCACATGGATTTCTCCTGGCTCTACTAGATCCTGATATAGTTTCAAAACCTTTACTTTGATATGGGCAATAATGCAGTATTCTGGTTTTGTAGTCAACTACTTAATTAAAGCATACCAGGTGATTATTAGTCCTCTAGGGACTTTCAGCAAACAATCCATATTGAAACAGCAGAGTTAAACAAAACTCAGTTTATGGAGGCTATTCTGGAAAACAATGGCAGTGGGAAATGAACAGGTTTTATTTTCAGTTGCCTTTCTAGTTATCATATCATCTATAATATAAATCTCAGCTTGCAGAATTTTTAGATGCTCAGAATTTGAGTGTTTCCTTTAATGCCAGACAAGGACGAGATTTTGTTAGGACCAACACAAGGACTGGAATAAATTTTCTAATGTTCACATTTTTTCAGTACTTGTAGCTAAGGCAACTTGAGTGAAGTTTCATAGGTCAGTGACTTCTTGTTTAGCATCATCAACTTGACCAAGAATTATTTTGTATTGTCTTTTCCCTCTCTTTTCAGCAACAGTTAATTACTATGTCCAAGATATTGTCTCCATGAAATTAGACTTGCACACCAAGACACTGTGAATATAATAAAAACCTACACCAGAGAAAATGAAAATATGCAAAGGCACCATTTGCAAAATGAGAAACCAGCTGTCTGTCCACTGCAAATGCACTATCAATTTTGAGTTTCTCTGTAGGATAGTAGTTCTTTCAATAAATAAGACAATTGTATAATTGCAAGACTTCCAGCTTTTCCTCCATCCAGTGATTGCTGACTGAACTGTGTTGATTAGCTTTCAGCACAAGGCTTGAAAGTGGCTCTGCAATCATTCTGCGCAGCTCATACCAAGCAGTATTTTAATTTGTTGCGAGAAATACCTGCTGAAGTGTGTTGTTGGAGCCACAGCTTTTATTCTGCTAGTCTAAGAGAAGACACCACTTTTGATGCCAAGCATATATTTTCCACAGTTCCTTTGTATTTTTCTTCCACTATCACTTTTCATTCAATATTTAGAGTGTTTTTTCTTTAACTCAATTATTTACAGCAAGAAGATAAAAAAACCCTCCACAATTACCCCTTCTTTGTTAAACTGTGAAACAGTACATTTAGCAATTCTGTCAAATCTCTAGTAGCGAGAGTCAGCTCTTTCCCAGCTTGGTTTATATATTTTTGCTATTATACATACTTAAAATATCAATAGGTTAGAATTCAGCTACCAAAGAAAGGTTTTTAAATATTGCAGAGACCACAAGCACAAGACCCACAAAAATTAATATTTTTGCATATATGACTAAGACAAAACATACAGCAGTTAAAGTTCATACTTTTCACTTTTCTCCACATGTACAGAATATCTATATTTTTTGAGGCATAAAATTCTGATGTTGAAACTGTGACTGCATGAACTGCATAGAATTAAAACGCTATTTTTATCTATCTAGATTCATTAAAATGTAGAGAGGAAAGAGGTAGACCCTAAAGTCCAATTAATCATCAGTGTCTGAAAATTATGATGTTATAGTTTGGTGCACTCATTTAAAAAAAAAAAAAATCCAAACTGTGTTTACTGGCTTCTAAATTTTCCTAAATGCTCACTTTATTTGTATTGTCAAACCAAAGATTGCATATGTCTCACTGCAGGAAATATAAGAAAAATTGACTGGGAGATAAATACTCTAGTTATTGCATGTAGGAATTCAAAGATCTTTGCTTTAGGCATAGCAGGACATACTGTCCTGCTGTAAATATAATGTTATCAGGGAGTGAAAATTTAGGCTCACTGCCACAGTAGGGGATAGCTTTTTTCCTCCTCTGTTGATTGTTCTGAGATTAATACACAAGCAGTGCAATATTTCTGAAAAAAAAAAGGTGGTTTTAAACCCCTTTTAGAAGATTGTTTTAGTGAGACTGGCAATGGCACTTACAGAGGTACAAAAATCTAGATGCCATTCAACAGTTCAAGCTATTCTCTTTTAAATATTTCACTTTTCTATTTGAAAGCATATAACTCATATAAAATTTTTATTAAACTCTGCTGTCAGATTGTTTTTGGTTTATTTTTGAACTTTCATACTGGTGTTATGTACTCAATGACACGATATGTATGTACAGTACATTTCTCACAAACACTATTAGCTTCATTATTTGTGATTTAGGATAAAGATTTGTCTTTCAAATCCACAGTTTCTGTCAACTGCAATCATTTTCAGCTTGCCTTTACACATAAGATCAATGCTCTTAGACTTCAGGTTTCTGTGACTGTCATCCTGAAGTTGATGGTATTTCTGGTTCTTTATTGCCTTCTGACATATCAGTACACTTAAGTACAATTTTTCTCCAGTGCCTGAGGCTGAGTTGAATGAAGTGGTCCTTCAGTTGCATTCTGTCATCTGTGTGTTGACCACGACCTTCATGGTTTATTTATGATTAGGAGGTTATGTCTTTCCTTACTCTAGCAATGGTATTTTAGCAAAGTTCTATATAAATTTCTTAGTTCTGCAGATACCTTGCAATTTTGCAGACTTCCTCTCCGCAATATTCTTCAATTAATAATGGAAAGCTAGCCTGCACTTTTAGAGAAACTTTCTTATATATATTTCCAGTGCCAGCTTAGATTGTCTCTCACATTATCTGTTGTCCTGCAGAGCTGGACTAATAATGATCTTTGCCATCTCTGAATTGTGCCACTGTGAGTTGTTAGAATGCATTTTACTATGAACTAATGATCTGATCAGGAATCTTCTTGATTATATATCATCTACCTGGAAGTGAATGTGTCTGGTAGACACTGAAAAGAATTAAGCATGAACAGTTTATGGCAGGATGAGACCTTTATGACCTTTGAATATCAACAGTTGATAAAATATGAACGAGACATCATTAGTGTTTCAGACTATGTATGGTATTAATTGCATTTGGAATTTCAGTTGGGATTATTGCTACTGTTTAAACTTACACTGTAAACTGAGGAATGATACTTCAAATCCCCTCAGTGAAATTAATGACATTATGCATGTCAGCAAACACCAGTAGATGACCGTATTTTCTAGCTTATTAGTCAGAATAGAAAAGAAAGATATAAGTCTTGCATCAATAAAGTTTGGGTCGATTTACCAAAGCTGCCATCTAGCTCAAAATTACTTGTTTGCACGAATAGATGAGTATCTCCTCACATGCACATTTTCACAGAGATGTGGATTAATAAGAAAATCTATTGAAAATTCTATGTTGCCGTACCAGAAACGGTGATTTCCCTACTGCTTATATTGTTCATAAATCTAGTGCATAATGTCTTTCTTAAAATCACTTAAAGTTTCTTAAATTTCACTGCCCTTAGGCAGATAACACTAGTTTTGGCATCTTCACCTAGGCATTTTTCGCATGCAGGGTTTGTTGTCCCAATGCCCTTTACACCACGCTTCTTGTGAATGCTCTGGATTTCCTTCAGACCCTTCACCAGCCTTGCTGCTCTTGTCTGAACATGTTTGAGCATCTCAACATCCTTCCTAAATTGGTGGGTCCAGAAGTGGACACTCCAGGTGCAGCCTAACCAGTGCTGAGTATGTGCTTTAGAGGTGCTGCTCATAGTTTTAAATACTTTACTGAAGACTTTAGCACACATTTTGATATTATGCAAGAACTAGCATTCATAATCATAAAGCCAACACTTTTGAGCAATTTTCAGAAGAGAAGGCTTCTTTATGGCAAAGGTACACATTGAGACCTTGGCTAGCCTATAACCTATCAAAGCATATAAATCCATGATTTTACTCCAATATAAAAAGTACTGCTGAATGACATTAAGTATTTTTTAAAAGAAAAAAATGTATGGTCACATTTTTAATTAAGCCAGAAAAATGAAAGTTGCAAATGAAAACGCTGCACAGAAGAAACATACCATCACCCTCACTGTCAGTTTTGGAAAGATTTGCACTCTTTTTTTGTTTTAAATTATCTTCACCTCCTTTTCCTCCTTTTTCCTCTTCTACAGCTCACCAGTAGGCAGAAGAATTGCTTCCAATCCTGATATGCAACTTTTGCGTATGTGAATACAGTTTTCTGAGCACGAAGGCTGTGGCTTTTTGAGAATCAACTCCCTCACAACATAGTTGCTCTTACAAGAATCTCAGGCACACAAATGTTTACCCCAGCTCACGGGTTTTACACTAAATCTGAACAAACTCATCACTGGTCAAGCGTTTGGTATCACTATAAAGAAAGATCTGTTTATCTATTTCATGCATGTGACTAGTAATTCTGACTTAACCTCTTGGATTGTATGCAGTAAAGATATTTAAAAAAATAATAAAATAAAGTAGAATCAGTTGACTAGTCACAGATAAATGAAAATGGCAAGACACAAGTCCAGTAATGAGTGTCATAGTCCAAAGTACAAAATCACAGCTAATTCATAAAACTGTTAACACACATAACATTTACCCTTCTATTTAAAAATCTGCATTATTCAAAAGGTTTAAGGGAAAAGAAGCCAATAATACTTGATGATTCATTAGTTTGAGAGGCATACATGCTCTTGTTAAGACAATTAAGGCTTTGGTCACAAATCCTTTGGTTTTATTGATTTGGCAGAAATCATAACCCTGGCTCATTTTATACTTAACACTGAAGAGCTCTGAACAAGGGGAAGATAGGTTAAGCAATTATTCTGTGATATTTGCATTGAACTGATCCTGCAGTTTAAAAACACTGATCATTGACCAAATGCTGTATTATGATGTAATGTGGCTACAGCAACTGCCATTCATCCTGCACAAAAAAAAAAAAAAAAAAGGCAAATAGAAGGCTTCTGTATTAGTATACTGAAAATTTGATGAGATAAAATGTCAAATAATTATTTCAAGCTCCTCAGAGAAAAGCCTTATATATATAGATACTCTGATATATTATCAGATAGATAGTATCCTTTCACAGACAGAACTGTTACTTACAGAGGGTGCAGCTTTCCTTTCTTTGTAAGCACACTTTCAAATATACTGTTGAAATCTGCCTTGCAATCAGTAGATTTTCCTTATGAAAGAGTTCTATACTGTAACTTCTTTATGCCCTCTGATCTGCTTTGGATACATGAAAACCTTTTATTAGAGATGTTCCACTCAGAAGAGAGAGATTTCAGAACCATCATGTACAGTTCTCTATAAGCATCAGCTCAAAATCCAACACATGCCAAAAAGAAAAATCAACAATAAAATTCTGGGCATCAACAAGAATATAACTCAGGATGAACATAAAATATAATGCTGTCACTCTCAACTGCATGCAGTACTCTGCATATCTGCAGGACATATCAGTCAGAGAAAGCAATAGAACAAAATTACTAAGGGCAGCTGTCTTGAAAGAGAGACAGAATATATACCTATATGTAGGGTTACCTGCTGAAATTCATTTCAACTAGGATTGAAACAAGAAAATTCTTCTTTATGCAAAGGGCATTGATCGTGTAACTTCCTGCCAAAGACAGAGTTGGAGGAAACACGTTCAAGAAGAGGTGAAACAAAACAATGGGCAAACATATCCAAAAGCAGATACTAAGGGAGATGGGTGGGGATGCCCCCTCTATTGTCCTTCATCTGTTAATTGCGGATGTTAGGGCAGGAGGTTTCCAGTTAGTTCACAGTTAGTGACCAGGCTTGATGCCTTCTTCTATTGCAAGTGCTAGACAGGGAGCAAGATGGACTTACAGATGAGTTCTGTTCAAAAACCATGATTCTTTAAGCTGTTTTACAAGTAAGGTGGTGAACATGTTATTGCCATGAAGAGTCTTTCGAATTATGAAAATTTTATATACGTATCTATATATATATTTGTGTTTTCTGTTCAAAAATAATATATACACTTCAGGAGTAAAGAGGAATTTAAGCCATGCTTAAGCAGACCTTGAAGATGTTATGGTGTTTTTTTCTACCATTAAAATGACAATAAAATAATGAATAGTGAAATATATATAAAAATATATTGCAAACAATTTAATGTATCACCTTTTCAAACTTATATTGTCCTTGAATATTGATTTTCCATCTCTTATGTTAACAATATGTTAAATATGATGGTCAATCTAAAATGTTTAAAACAAACACCATGGAATATTTCAGGAACTTTATCTGAAATTCATAATTTCAATATTTTGCTCTAGAAGTCTGCTTTTAAAGGTTACGCTTAGAGCACCAAAAAAAACGATAGTGTTGTCAAATCAAGAAAATCTTAATATCTTAAGTTAATTTGAAATATTTTTAAACAATCCAAACTATTTTTATTTGTAGAAAATATTTGGATAAGAGCAGAAAACAACGTTCAGGACACAAAAGCAGTTCGAAACCAGTAAGCATTATCATTGTATCCCTCAAATTATTTGTCATGGATTAGGAAACTAGCTCTAAACTTCTTGTGTTAAAAGAGTTCTGAATAAAAAAAAACTGGCACTGTTCAAAATGTTTGTCATTAGAGGTAGGACCTTCTTAATTTTACTTCACAACTAAAAATACTCATCACACAAATTAGGATGTTTACTAACTGAAGAACTAAACTTTCATTTTACCTAAAACTTCCTATACTATTCAGCTCCAACGTTTTAAAACAGTAACATATGGTAAGCAGCTTGTCAGAAAAAGGGGGATACTGAAAAATTTAAAACATAAAATTTAAAGGAAAAGGCTTCTCTTCCCTACTTCTCTGCAATGTCACTGTAAATCTATCTCAAATTGAGTTAATTTAACTCTTGCTGCAAGATGCACCAATCCTTTGATGCACTCAATCTTAGTTTGTGAGACTAGCTGGAATCCTTACAGAAATGTCCACAGAAAGAGCCTTGACTTAGTAATTAGCCTAATGTTTGATGTGTTAGCATCTCATGAGATGAGTAATAGGTTCACACTAACCCCACAGCTTCATTCATGTTCTGCAAGAAAATACAAAACTGTGTGCTTGTAAGGTTCACACATACCAATAATTTGTGAAGACTGGATCGTGCCCAATACCACAGAAATTATATCAAGTTTAGATACCTTTTAGAGAAGTAATTAAAAACTAAATATTAGAAAGACTGGCAGTTTTTTAATCATAGCACCTAATCAAGTTGAATATCGTGTTAGAGTTTCACTCTTGTGATCAAGTTTTCTTCTAAACACACTTTTTGCAGAAACAGTTTTACTGGTGTCAGCTGATGTGTGACAAACTGGGAAATGTGCCTGCAGCTGAAAGTATTAGTCTTCATGGCTGATGGTTCTTTGGGGTACTTGGAGTATTTTGGGGTACTTTAGGGTACTTATTTTCCCTATGCTGCAAAAGGATGAAACCACAACCATTCTAAACTTTCCCATACATATATAAAGCAAGTGCAAAAAGCCTGAAATCCCAGCTTTTCCAATCTGTCACCCCCTCAGCAAGACAAAATCACTGACACCACTTAGAATCAAGAGCCTCTGCATCTTCTGATAGACATCTGCACGACAAAGTTTTCTGGTGATGGTACTCAGGCCACTACTGGTCTTTCAAACATTACATGAAACATGAAATCACTTGGCTGAAGAACAGGTTATCCTAGGCCTCATATACATAATAATCAGGTACAACTGAGTCTAATAGCCATCAGTCAAAATATATTGCTTTAGGATTCCACAAACACAGGTTCACAAGTTAGAATTGGTCAGTGCAAGAACTTGTAATATTTATATACATGTTGTTCTCATTGGCTACTAATTGTTAGCTGTCAGAAAGACAGAAATTTTTAATATCAGCAAAATTTTCCAGATCACAATTTTTAAAAACTTCATCTAGCTTTTGAAACCAGCTCTAAACACACTACTATAAGAAGATATATAGAAAATGTAAAAAAGCCCATGTCTGGTATAATTTACAGCAAGAATAAAGCAGAATTATTTGGCAAAATCCGGAAAAAGTGTCATGTGAATAGAAATAATAGATCAAGGTTAGCAGTAGCATACAAAAGGCATTTGAGGAGTTACTTTTAATAAGGGGGGTTGTGTGCACTTTGGAGGAAGCAGTGCCACTTGTTAAAGTGTACACTTTAGGTTAGTCTTCTCTTAGGAGTTAATAGGGAATTAATCATCTGTACACCAGGGGAGAGTGGTTTGATCAATACTGAAACTATAACCTTCACTGAAGCAACGTATCTAATAAGTACATCTTGAATAAAATTCCTTCATGCACTGACTCATTTTTCTTAAAACATGAAACCAATAAGCATTAGAATCCGTTTGGAGTGAGGGTGATCTCAGCAACACTTCTGACTGCTCTAACCAAAGTGTACCCATCTATACATCCACAGATAGGCAATAAGCACATCTAATACATTATTAACACATAGTAAAAATAATAATGGATCAAGTATTAAACTTTCATGAGCAATATGAAGATCTGGTGTTGTGGCTATAAAAGAAAAAACAAAACCAAACTCCATATTTATCTAAATTAACACAGAAAGTTAGTTTCCTTCTCAAACAAATATCTAGGATGAAAAAAAAACCCATACAATTTGAAGCTTTTCCCTATGAGAGTAAATGCAGTAAAGAGTGCTGAATAGTTATGATTTTTACAGAATTATATTAATTGAAGCATTCTAAAAGTGTTAGACCTAAAAAGTACGATACAAGTCCAAAGACCTCTTTTGATTCATCCTACCTTTTCCATTTTTCTTTTATTTTTAATGGCTGAACAGGGTGTCAAGTTGCAGTAAAAGACTGGCAGGAAAAAACACACTATATTTAGTGCATCCAGATGAACTCCACAAATTTATGGGTAAATTATTCCCCCAGTTATCTATCCAGTAGTCAGAGGATTTAACCTACTGATTTACTTACTGTGGGGCGTGCAATTTACTCTAACAAACTAATAAACTCTAATAAACCTTCTGATGCACCTCTTATGTAAGGGAGCAGGGAAAAAGAGAGAAGTGTAAAGGTTGAAAGTTACACATTTGCAGATCAGAAACACAATAAAGCTGTGAGCTTTTTAAGCAACTCCCTTGCTTTCATACCTTTGCAAAACCATTTCAGCTAATGCTGATTGCTTTGGTGGGGCTGATGTAGTGCAGGCAGCTGATTTGCTCTGTATTTTTTAAGGAAATAACCTGAAGAACAGAGATAACCAAGACGTAATGCTTCTCCTAATTCAAGAGAAGCATTTGGTATCTTCTTGTTTTAGTGTACTAATGATGCAATTTAGAAATACTGCTTTTTGTACATTTAGTTAAAAAGCTCACTATTTTTGTCAGACCTCTGGTACCAACCACCAACCAGCTATTTCTAAGTGCTTACCAAGAAATTCACCTCTGGGAATAATGACTTTGGCACAACTGTGGTTCTTGCTTCTGTCTGATCACCCTGTGTCTCGTGCAAGGACAGGTGAAATGCTTTTTTTAACAGCAAAACAGCAGAAATTGTGGCCTGTGTCTTAAATCAAAAAATGAAAATGTTAGTTGAACTGAATTGTAAATTGTGGTGATTTATCTGCTTCCATATTAACAGGTAAGACAAGGCAGGAAAATAATGTAAAATGGACAACTGAAGAAAGGAATCACTATCACTTTCTGAAAAAGAAACCTGTTCATAGTCAGTCAGTGCTTTTAGGGAACAGAGACAAAGACTTTGCCCTCACCCCACCTCAGGCAACTCAGATTTACTATACAAGCCAAAAGAATTTTATGCCAGAGAAAAGAATATCTGGAGAATATTCAAGGAAGGAAAAAAAAAAAAAAAAAAAAAAAAGGTACTAATTTGGTTTAAAGAAGATACAATTTTACCAAAGAATGCGGGGTCAAAGTGGACTTGAAACCCAAATTTTTGGGTCAGAGTTAAACATTTCAGAGAAATACATGCATTAGGACCATATTACTTCAGTGTCTTATTTTATTGAAATTTTTATTACATAATTTTCAAATTATGTGGTGGTGCTGTTTGGGAAAGGGATGAACAGAGATATTAAAAAAACACTCACAGTATAAGTAAAAACTAGGATGACTACTGCAAGCATCTAAGCAGAACTCCTTGGGGGGATGATTTGTTCTTATGAGACAAATGCCACTAGGCAATATGTGCTCCAGTTCTTCAAACATTTATATTAATGATTTAAACATTTACATTCATCCATCTATAGTAGTTCTTAAATGTCCAGTTGTCCCAAACTGGTTTCTTTAATGCACTCTTGAGAAGGGGCATGCTCAGTGCACAGGTGGGAAATGCCCAAACAGCAAGACAAGTCAGCTGCAACTCATGAGCAATTCAGATCAGTTTTAATCATAGAATAGTTTGGGACTAGCAGGGACATATTCACCTGTATCAGATTGCTCAGAGTCATGTCCAACCTGACCTTGGACGTTTCCAGGCATGGGGCATCTACCACCTGGGAAATGCGTTCCAGTATTTTGCCTCCCTCCTCGTAAAAAAGTTTTTCCTCATAACTAGTCTAAGACCTGTGTCTATGTTACAGGATAGGCGAAGATGTCATGCTGCAATAGCAGATGCTGCCTAAACTGATCAGTGAGGAAGTGCACTCTCACTACTCCTTTAGGTAAACAGACACATGCCATGGCTCACAGTCCTGGGAAAAATAGAGCTTTTTACAATAAGGAAGACAGATGAACTGAGTCATGTTAATCTATTATGTAAGTAACAAAATAGAAAGTAATTAAATGGGGGGGGGCAGGGGGGGGAGGCAAAATTACTTTAAATATTTAAGTTGAAATTTAAGTTGAAACTAGTAATGAAGTAGAAAACTGAATGTCAAAAGATTATTATCCTGACAGTGCCCCATTTTAGTAGGGCTTTCAAGGCCATGATTAGCTTCAGTATATTGTGTTGTGAAGAGCTTGGATTGCAAGTTGAGGTTAATGTGCAGTAAGAAATGCAATGCCCTAACTGCTCCTGTTTTCTCAGCAAACAGATGATAAAGAGTAATTATCATTCACTGATAACTGAGTGTCTCTCTTTTTAGATCTTGTATTCTCCATAAACTGATTTTGTACTTAGAATAGAATTTTCAAGAAATCAGTCTGTCAACATAATATGGTCTTGTTGTTGCAATACTTTAGCTTGTAAACAACTTTTCTGCTATTTCCCTATTTTAGATTGACTGAATTATGTAAGTAATGTCACATTTATGATTAACAGTGAGCTATTTACCCAGGGAGTTAACCTCTGTTGGAAAGCTACAGACACTTAAAATTCAAAATCACTTTTGGAAAGCTACAGAAACTCTTATGTCTTTTAAAAGTGTGACCGAAGAAATTTATCAACTGTAATGCAATGAAGGCAAGGAAAAAAAAAAATCAAAAAAAAAAAAGTCACCTGTAAGTGATTATTTCAGTGTTTACTGAACAGGTGCAATTTAGTATTTAAAAATAGAAAAATCCTGATAACTGGGCATTGAATTTCATTTTGGCCTTATCAAGGGCAAATGTCACTCAGAAGTCGGAAGAATACAACAGGAGGAGAGGATGAAGCTTTTCAATAACTGCCAGCAGCATGTGCACTACAGGAGAGATCAGGGTCCTGACCAAGTGTTCACTGTATATTCAATTCTCAGCAGTTTTGAGAATACTTATACCGTGTTTCTCTCCTCCACTTGAGGAATGAACTAAATACCCTTTACTCCTTAAAAGGGTAAGAATGTGGAAAAATGTATTCATTTACACTCAAAAAGTATACTTTTCCTTTCTTTTTATATCCACAAGTTCAAAAACTTCTCTTTCTTTCAACTGCTTTTTTAAACCTTTGCAGCTTGCCGAAGAGATCAATGCACTTAAACACTAAAATGTTAAATCTGCTGTTTCAAAGAGGGCCATTTTGATTTTGATTCGAATTTCTTTAAATGTAAGTCCAAAACCTGTGGAAAATTAGTGAATACTATTCATTGGAAGAAAGCAGTTGGAGACCCCTCATTGCCAGCATCACGACCTTCTTAATTTATTCAATCACCATATTAAATAAGACATCTCAAGACATCTGTTTGAAACTTGCCCTCCTCATTTTGCAAAATCTGTATGCCTGAATACATAGAAGCCATGGATTAAACACGATCAAAAGGCCATTCCAAAGATGTATGCTTTCACCAAGAAAATATTAGGGTGGAACAAAAGTACATCCCCCACCCCCTCCAAATCTCCCCTTAATAAAGGGCTAGTATTTAATCTCAGTTTACACTTGGATCTGAACATTCCTAAACAGTGCAGTTCCACAAGACTTAGAAGAGTTACTTAGAACACAGTCTGGTTACAGACCTTGAAGTAAAACAACCCCTTTGCTCACAGAGATTTAACTCTGTGTATGCCAGATAGTCCACTGATAGCCTATGAGCCAACTTGTTCACCTTGTAGGGATTCTTCCTTCCTTCTCTCCCTCCCTCCCTCCCTCCCTCCACTACTGTGAAGAATGAAAGGAACAGTGATACTGAACACTGATTTATGGGGGATAACTTTTGTGCCCTTTCTCCAATGACAAGATGATGTGACAGACTGAAATAAAACTTTGGCAATAGGCTCAATGTTTCTTTAAGCTAAATACCCCTGACTACTGGGTTGTAGAAGGAGATATATTTTTAGGCTGTTCCTGTGGCCTAATACATCATTGATTAGCTTCTGCAGAGAAGGGATTTGAACATATGATCTAATCTCTAGGATTTTCTCTAAAAATGAACAGCATCAACATGTTACCAGTATCTGATTAAAAAAAAGGTATGAGCTTTACTTCATTACTTTATTTTTAAGAGCAAAGCACAGATAGTCCCTTTCAAGGAAAGGTTTCTGACGCTTCTGGTCCTTGGATACCATTGCCTTAGAAAGGCAGAATTTGATGTGCAACACTGTCAAATTGCCATACAACTTTAATCCTAATCCTTCCTGCTCTCTATCCCTCTACTGCACCCCCCTTCCCCTGCAAATGTGTGGTTGGGGCCTTAGACAGCAAATTCCTTCTTCTTAGGGCCAGCTGGATATAAATTTGCATTTCTGTAGCTGGTGAAGCTCACCTCTCATTCATAGACCAGGGTGATATGCCAA
The DNA here is from genome assembly GCF_965231275.1 of Zosterops lateralis. Taxonomy (NCBI): domain Eukaryota; kingdom Metazoa; phylum Chordata; class Aves; order Passeriformes; family Zosteropidae; genus Zosterops; species Zosterops lateralis. The sequence continues at coordinate 29,351,682 of NC_139762.1, read as the reverse complement.
TAACAATCAGGTGTAGACTGACACACTTTTGTAGGCATAAGAGTTCTGGAAAGCTTCCTGTGGCTCACCTTTGTTCAGTTCATCCATCTTCAGTCAGCTCTGGCCAGGCTTACAGATGATGCTTCCAGAACCATGTAAATCCTGAGATTAAGAAGCAGCAGTTTCTGTCTTTAGCCATTATTACTGTATTATTTTACAGTATAAGAATCAGAGCCTGGCTTTATTAGATTCTCTCCTTTGCCTCTCATCCCTCTTTCAGAGTGGGAGTGAGAGAGGGAAAGACAGTAATTAAAAAAAACAAACCCTAGAAATCAAAAGTGCAGCATTTCCCACTGTTAACTTCATGAATTTAGATTTTGTCAAGCAGAGAAATACATATTGAATCACAGCCAACATTTGTAATCTTAACTCTTGTTCTAACTTAATTTTGCTTTAAGGTTCTAACTGCAGGTGTCTGGGGGTTTTTTCCCTCAGCAGTTTAAGACTGCATGCTTGTTGCATCAGACCAACTTTGCTGAGCTACTGAGTTCCATTACACACACAAAAGTACAGTATCACCTCATAAAACACTTCCAAGCTTCATCATCTGAGTAAAGATATGACACGGCTGTTTATCAGTAGGTAATAAGACAGATAATTTAACTGTACAAGCTCTAATTGGTCTAATTCACTAACTGACCTCTCACCACTTGATTCACTAGTACAATTGAGCTCTGATAAAGCCTTTAATTGTAAATTGCACACAGCTGTGAGCTGCTTCTCACGCTGGCACAAAAACACTATCATCGACTGTTTCATCTCTGCGACCTGCTAATTTGGAGCATATGTAACTGTTTTTAATGCTGAAGGCTTGACATACCACAAACAGCAGATGTTGCAGCTGCCCCTGAGACGCTTTATTTAATTCAATTACGTCTTTTGGAGATATGTAAAAAAGCTAGGCGAGATGAGAGAGGGCAGGAGAATGTTAAAAATGGAGCCCCTGGTTGAGGCCCAGGTGGCTCGATAGGCAAATGATTGGGTGAATGTCTAAATGATCTTTTTAATTGAGTAGACTGACGGCTAATCAGGGTCATGAAGTGTTATCACACTGATGAGCTGAGTGGAGCCCTGGGCTGCTCTGCAATTAATGCTGCTTTTGTGAAAGGAGAAAAAAGGAAGATAATGTATACCATCTGGCAATTGTTTATGATAAAAGCAGCAGTTTGCTACAAATTCAAGTTAAATGCTATTCATAACATTATTTCTTCTGCTGCTGTGGAGGGCAAGGACATAGAGCCCAGGCCTTTGTCTGACTTTCTCATTCTCTTTCAACAAGCAAAACATTCATTTGCTTCCACGTGTGTTATTATTAATTACTTGCCTGCTTGCTAATGTATGGCCCAAATGATGTTCTCTTTGAAATGCCATGAATAAGTCCAGCAATCTAGATTTTGGATACTTCATGCCAAAGCATCCAATGAGATGAAAATGAAGCTAAGGTCTCAACTTGTAGCTAAAAGCCAGAGAAAACAGGTTAGTTGTTTTCTCAGTGGTGGGTACCCATCCCCCATCCCCCTGCCCCCTTCCCCTGCCATGTTTCATTTTAAGCAGATTGAATCTTTGAAAGACACACTTAAAGGTTCAGAAAAAAAAACATGGTTTTGATAAGGAGGGGGAAACTGAAGTTAATTAATGTCTATGTGAAGGAGTTTCACTAGGCTTAAGAAGGTTTGGCTTTACAAAAGAAAAAAAAAACAAACCAGTTTACCAACAAGTCAGGGGTGTTTTGGGGATTTGGCTTTCTAGCAAGGTAAGAAGTAGACAGGTACTGGTGATAGCAGAACACTGAGATAAAAGCTACCATCCCTGTAAATAGAATATTATTCTACTACTCGGTAGAAGGCCATTACAAGTGGAGGAAAAAAAAAAAAAGAATGCTGCCAATTCTTCTTAGGTTTTAAACCAATTGCAAGCTGGAAATAATACTGCTGGGGCCTTCCTTAAAGAGGACAACTAGCAGCCAAGTTAGGGGAAAATTTGACAATATGTAGTGTCACTTCTGACAAGAAGATGAAGCCTTGGCTTAAAACTTAGATATTAAGAGCTTATTTATTGCTTACAGATTAGTTCTGAAAATCAGGTCATTCCAATTCCTGGATGTGTCATGAATATATTGCACATTCTTAAGAGAGACACTTAACTTGTATGTGCTTTGTCTAACAGAGAATCTAACCCAATGTGTTTTTTTAAACCAACACTCAAGCCAAAATTGATAAAAATTAACAAATATCTGTTTTGACTCCTTCTTAAAACTTAAAAGGCTAGACACAGAGACTATCCCTCTGCCAGAAAATTGGAAAGAACTGGACTTTGTAAAGTTTCTTCAATTCTTGGGGTGCTGTAAGCACATTTTGTGTATCAGTTATTTCATTGTGTTTTATATCTATTTACCTTATAACTGGATTTAAGCACCACATATATCTTCAAAACAAGATATTGCTGAACAGTACTCTAGTAAAAGGAGGAATAGCCTTAAAAGAAAAGCATCAGCCTCAAGCTTGGATCTTAAGTGTTTTTGCATTAACCCCTTGTTAGTTTTTTACTTCTGTGGACTATAGATGAATACACCAATTATTACCAGTGATCACTTGTTATTTTCCGTCCTTACTGACCGCTGTGTCCTGAAGATGAAATATCAGTAATGTTTACAGAGACCATGTGCTTGTAACACAGGGAAGAAAAGGATATGCTGCATTAAGGATTTCACTGAGCAATTCTCATGCTTAAACTATGCTTTCAGTCAAACTTCTAGCTATGATTAACAGACCCATGCTAAAAATATACACTGTAGACCCCTTAGCAATTTCCTACTCTTCCAGGTACTGCAACATTCAGAAGTGCCTGGGAGACTGTTTTGTCTTCCAAGGGAAGTTTCACAAGATTCTTAAGTTTTCTTGCTCTCAACCAGGAGAAAAACAACAAACAAAATGCAACAAAACAAAGAAAATAAACCCAGTAAGAATTCAAAAGGGAAAGGAAAAGGAAAAGAGGAAAATAGTATTAACAGGAAAGCATAGTTTGCAGGAGCATTTTGTCTGAAGAAGCTGGGAGATCCTCAGCTGTAGCTGACGTGGTGCAGATACAATGACACAACCCCCAAGTGGTGCAGGCAGGAACGGGCAGCACTGCTGTTATCACAGTGCAGTCCCCAGCACAGGTGAACTGTGTTGGTCCAGCAGCAGAATGACACAGCCATCCATAGTGCTTTGAGATTCTGCTTAGTCCATGCTGCTTTCTAGGCTGCCAGTGCTATGCTTCTCTCTATGTGTAGATATGCAGAAGTCCTTCATGAGCCATCCATTTAACTCTGAATTATAAATATAAGTTGAAATGGTTCTACAATACCTCTTGATATAAAGGCCCATCAAATGTTGATCTGTCCCCAGGCTCAGCTCATGGATTTAAATACCCTAAATGGGCCAGATGAATAGTGGGTCAGTGCATCTATTGCTCGCTGATCAGAAGTCCTTGCCTTATTAAAACAGGTACATACCATCTTGGAAAAAAAAAGTTTCAGTTTCAAGGAACAAATATATTCTGAGAAAAACATTCTTAAGAAAATTCCCAATTGTATCTCTTCAACAACAGCTGTTCACCAGGCTACTGTACCATCATGGTAGTGAGAGAGACAAAAGGGTATTTTTTACTGAACAACTGAGGTAGAGTATTACCCTACTTTATGTTTTAATAAGGGCAGAAAAACAAAATACTGGGGAAGAATGTCATGACAAGAGTATGTTGTGAGTTGTGTTGGGAAGAAGTGCCTGCTGAGGGTGTTTTGAGTACAGGAAGTTATCAGATATTGTAGCAGGCAGCAGCCCTTGTTAAGACTGTGGAGTTAGACAGAAATGTTGCTGCTAACACCATGCTTTAGAAGTCAGTTTAAAATAATACTCAAGATAGACTTTGTGGCACTCGGAAATCATGGCATTAAGCTCTGAATTATGGATGAATGCTGCTTTATTTTAGTTTAATAAAGGTATCCCACTCTTTCTCTCAGACTAGTATTAGACACAATAAAAAAGAAACATTCTTTCCAAGATTTAATATGCTATTTGAGTTCTCTTCTGTGATCACAGTTTCTATTTTCTTTCTGATTTTTTAGCTACAGAATAATGTAAAATCTTCACATATAAAAAAAGAATTTGTAGTGACACTTCTACTTATTTCTGTAAGAGTTTAGGACTCCTATATTTTATATACTTGTAATGAGACAGCATATGAATTCTATTGTTTTAATTTCATTGTAGTGTGACAGAATTTTTTTAGGATGTCTGGGACTACATGAATAGCTGAACTTTCATTCTGATGGCTGGACCTAAAAACAGCATCATTTTTATTGAACTCAGTAATTTGTTTCGGCTCAAAAAAAGAAAGAAAACATAAAGTAACTCTATGTTGGCAGTCTGAGAAGTCCTCTAGAAGTGTAAACCTGAATTAAAAGCCCTGAATCCAGGAATATTTGAATACTTTGTAGGACAGAAGAGATTAAGGGAGATCTATCTAAAAATATACTCTCCCAAATATTTGGTTCACAGTCCTATCTCCATGCAAATAAAGAGAAGGAAGAAATCCTCCTTCCTCTGTCTCAGCTCTATGACAAATATTTGGATTATTGGACCCTAAAAACTTTTACCATTAAATATATACATATATATATATATTTATACTTTGTTTTACTAGGAAGAATATGACATTGTTATCTTAAAAGAGAGCATAAGATGTTCTGCCATATAGACTCACCTTTACCATGCTACAAGTATGTCTGTTGGAGAGGATCTCATCTGGGCAATTAAATCACTATGCCTTTTATTAGTAAAATTATGAATACAGATTTACATGATTTTGGCATTTCATTGAAACATCAATAACCATTCAAGTAGCTCTTAACACCCTTTCTTGGAAGGAAAAATCACAGGTTGGCACAATGACTTACAAACTCTTTGAAGTAAAACGGATCTGAAAAGTAATGCTACTTTGTCTTCAGTTCAAAAGTTCAATATAGAGTCCATCCTCCTCCTTCCACAGAACTCCTGTACTTTGCATATGGCTGGGGGAGAGACCAGGATATAATTTAAAACTCACAGAACTGTCCCATGTGTTCATAAAATTCCTGGTTGCTGCTCCAGGGACAGGAAAAAAAAAATCTGGGAAGGATAATTCTTTCAGTTCCAGTGTTACCAACAGGCGCATGATCTTCTGAGCAGTGGTTTAACCAGAATTTGAATCCTAAAACTGCTCCTGCATTAGGCTATAGGCAGTGCCAGAGCATTACATGAGCAAGGCATTTCAGCTCCATCATAATTTTACCCAGGGGACTGAATTCCAGAGGCACAGCAATACATGTGTGAAAACCTGCTAAATACAATATCTTCCCTAGATAAAAGCACAGGCAGAGAAACACAAGGTAGGCTTACACTGCTGCCTCTCTGAACATAATAAGATTTTTTGCTGTTTTCTTCCAAATTTACCTAGAAATGTGAGTATTCAAAGTGAGTAGTTATGCCAAATGGTGAGGAAATCTTTATGAAAAGTGTTTTCATTCATCTAACTTCTGTGAATAATATTCTGGAAATGCCTCTGTCCCTCTGTTTACTGTAAACACCTGACTTTAGCCAACCTTAAGTTTCTAACAAGGATGTTATTCAGAACGACTACATTAGATTACATAAACATTTCCCATGGGGGTCAAAATCCAAAAGACAACTTTAAAAAACTTTGGTTGCTAAGATTGTATGTTCATCAAATGAATTTTAATTAGGTGGAGTAAGGCAAATTATGTCTTGTAATGCAGTGGACAATCCTAAAATAAATCTGTGAATGAAAATATCCAAATGCAAACACAGGTTGATATAACTCAGAACATCCTAATTGCTCTTGGAAACAGGAGTCTCATAAAGTACATATAAACTGTGTCATCTTGACAAAGAGCACTCCTGGATTTTTCTACTGAGTTTGTTTTAAGTTTATGCTAAAATAAAAAGGAACTATTTTCAAGGGCACAACAGACAGTTAGATGTCTAACTCCAGGAAAAGTCAATACCTGAGACAGTATATTATACTAAAATCTTGGGAAGATTTCCAAAGCCTCTAAAAAGAGATAGGCAGAATTCAACCACTGATAGCTAAGTGCAGTTTTGTAACCCATGTAAGATAATTCAAGATGGTCCTTCTGCCAAAAAAGCTATTCCTGACTTCTCACCACCTCATGACCATATATTTTATTGTATCTTTCTTGAACTGGAAGGAAGAAAAGCACAAACTTTTTTACTTTTTTTTATGGGATTATTTTTCATTTGTCTGAGATAAAGAAAAGAATGAGTATGTTGAGGAGGGTAGCAGCATTGTAACATTAATTTACCCATAAAGTTGAAGAGAGCAAACCAAAGGTGAACATTGAAGTGACAGGTTACATTTAGAGAACAAAATTCCTGTGCCTCTTCAGCCTAGTTAGCTCTTCAGAGGTACTATTAAGTATATGTTAGATATACACATTAGATACTAAGCAAATATAGTATCTATTAGATATACTTGAAGCTTTCTAGGTATTTTAAACAATACAGACACAGATATGTAAATACTTGGAATGTAATCCTTAGAAATCCATGTTCTCAGCACAGACATATGGCATTTGCTAAAATTCAAAGCAAATGTGTTTTCCAAATCACTTAGACCCAAACCAATGGAGGAAAACTAAAAACCCACCCTACAGTTGTTAAAAGTTTCCTTTTGAGTTTTTACCCTATTCTGCTAGGCACGACAATACTCAGATTATTACCTTACAAGACATCTCTCTCATAGTAATACAAATTAAGTTGAAAAGTATGTCCTCATTATTTTCAAAACAAGTATATTAATTTTCAGTTCAAACTGTCCTAAATTTTAGAAGAAGTTTTTTTAATTCCAAACAACATTTTTGCTCCCCTACACTTCTCATTCAGAGCTGTGAGTTTACCAGAGAAAAAAGAAACCTTTTCCCACAAAGCTTCAGCCTAAGGATATTTGCACAGAATACAGTATTTCAAACAATGAACCACAGCTCAGACAGAATTCAGTGACAGACTGAGAAAATTAGGATTGTTTTGCCTGGAGAGCAAAAGGTTGCATGGAGACCTCAAAAGCGACCTCCCAGTATCTGAAGGGGAAGCCAGAAAAGGACTCTTATCCAGGAACTGTAGTGATAGGACAAGGAGTAATGGGTACAAACTGAAAGAGTGAAAATTTAGGTATTTAAGAATATTTCACTGAAATTTGTATGAACAATTTAGCTATTAGGAAGAATTTTCTATTGAGAGGGTCCTGAGGCACTGGAAAAGGTTGCCCAGAGTGGTTGTGGATGCTCCAGCTCTGGCAGTGTTCAAAGCCAGGCTGGATAAGGCCTGGATAAGTGGGAGCTGTCCCTGCCCATGGCAGGGGACATTGGGACAAGTAATGTTTAAGGTACCTTAACATTCTATGAATCTATAATTTTATGATTCTAAAAAGGCAACCAAATTTATGGAGTTTTCCTAATAAAATAAATGGTCACAAGTCTTCCTTCCCTGAAGAAAGTGTGTGTGTTTAAAGTGACTGGTGTTTCAATTACCTCTGTTCTGCCTAATTTTAAACCTAAAACTCCATTTCATACACCTTAGATGAAGCTCAGATAACTTTCTCATAATTTACTAGACAGCCTGGGAAATTTCTATTAATAATGACTGGGAATTAAATTTTAATATAAAAATCATTACAGTGTATAAATAGAGTGTATTCACTGCTAAGAGAATTGCAATATAGCTGTTATAAGCAACTTATATTTTCAGAAAGAAGTGGGAAGAAAGAAAAAAAAAGTCTTGTTTCTGGTTCATCATGGTATACAAGATCCTCAGTGATATCTGTTCTCTTTCCAGGAAGACAGACATTGGATTGCAGCAATAGAGCAGTATCAACCCAACCTGATGCCTAGAAACACGGGTATAATAAGGATCTCTGGGAACAGTTTTCATGATTCACTTCCAGAAGAGACACTGCTGGAGATTACACAAGGTGAGGTTCAGCAGCATCCGCCGTGCATACACCAATATTTGCAGGGGGGAATCAAGCCCAGAGCCTGTTCTTGTACTGTGGTATTTCTTGGCTAGAAGAAACCACAAAATACCCACACTCACATATGGATTTGTTTCCAGACCACAGAAGTTTAAATAACATTTAAAAAATACTTTGAAGGAAAACAAGTTAAGTTGTAATGATAAACAACTTCTGTGAGACTCTCTATATTTATACTACTCAGTTCCATGGAGAGCTAACAACAAAAGGCCTGAACAGTCTGCAGTGTTCCACAGTCTACCACCCTGCAAAGGTCACAGTGGGAGCTCAGCTCTGCTCTGTGCCCCCACCAACAACTTAGCAAGGTTTTGGCCAGCCTCCCTCCCTCTGCCTTTAGTCATCCTGCAGTCTGGGGATGCACTATCTGGATGGTAAGAGAGAGAGCTCATGCTAATGAACCCTCCTTGTCATGCAGGTCTTATGCCTAATTCATCAGGCACTTTGGAGAGCCATCAGCTCACCCACATCCCCACGGTGAATGTTTTAGCTCAAGGCTGGTGTGTGCTCTCTTTTGGTGCACCACTGTGGTTAAAGAGACTGAGTAGATAAGTATATGCTGATAGGTGAAATGTTACCAACACCTCTCTTTACTTACTCACTGCTTACTGGACTCTTTTTTCCAATATTAACAAAGTTATGGCAAAAAAAATGAAAATAAAAAATTCAAACAAAAACAACAAAGAGGAGATTTGAAATAATTCCATGTCCTTAGTAGAATATTTTATAAAAAATATTATCTCTTTATATATATATATATATCTCAACGCATTTAAGACAATGAGAGATATCCTGAACTCTTTCCTACTTTTCTGAAAGATTTTGAGAGCACCATCATTGTGATCACATATGCAGATATCCAATGCCTTCTACCTGTAGTGGTGTGGATTTGGTTTTATCAGTTTTATGTATGTATTTGTTCCTTGTATTAAGTTCATTTTTATAAGTTATAATGGTTTGCCCCATGTCACCCATGTTCCACCCTCATTGGTTTCATCCCAACCCCAGTTCTATGTCAGTCATAAGTTATCCAGCCCCTGGGCCTTGTCTGTCACTTTGGGGTCTCTCCTAAAAGTCTGGAAAGTTCCGGGAAAAACCCCAAGTGATTGGACAAGACTTCAGCTGTCTCCCCACCTGAGTTATTAATTTGTTACTATGTATGTCATTTATCCAGAGAGCCTTGCCCCTTTGGCCCCTGATTTGTCCCCAGTTAGACCCATCCCTGAGTTCCTCCCCCCAATAAACAGTGTTGCATTTGGGGGTTCAAGAGAGATTCTTTTCCCTCACTTTTCCCCCACTGCTTCTGCTGAGGGGTGTCTGCTGGGGCAGATACCCTGATGAATAAAGCCAGCAGTTAACCCAGAACAGCCTCCTCTTTTTTCCTGCCGTCGTTGCTTCACTCCTTCAACCAAGCAAGAACTCACAGGGTCGGTGAGGTTCACCCTGTTACCGAGCCGTGCCCCCTTTACTGTCGAGGTGTCAGGGCTGGCCAAGGCAGAGAAAGACACCTATACATCTACCCATCCTCTTCTTCTTTCTACCCCGTACCTGCCAGTTTGCTGCTCTCTGCTATGCCTTCCTCTAAGTTTCTTTGTAAAGAGACTCTCACCATCAGCAGCAGGCTGAGGGTGCTGCCAAATGCAGGTACACATGTACACATAGACACAGAAACAGAATCAATCTTCCCTCAGTTCTACTTCACTTACTGGCTTTAGACCTTGTGCAGCATTATAGTATAGTAACCTTTGAATCTTCACGTTCAATTTTGGAGGTTTAAACTCTTCATTTGGTGATGCAGTCTCTTTCCTCTCAGGAATAGAAAACTTTAGTAAGTGTTCATTGGAAAAATAAAAGATGCTTAAGCACAAATTGGCAATCTAATCTGACCAGGAGTGAAAACAATCTCTGCCTAGAAACAGAAATTAAAATTATACAAGTTGTACATCTTGCAGATTGTCCAATGACTCTTCAAATTGCAGTGGGAAACTTTGGATTTACATTTGGCTTTTGCAGTTCAACAAAAGTCTAAAAGAAAAGATGAACAAAACCAGGCCAAAATTAATAAAATAATATCACTGTCCTGCAAAAAAAAGAACTGTCCCCAGCCCTCACAATGCAACATTTACCTGTATTAACTGCATTAGGTGTTTGATTCTTTACTTTTTCTTGAAATGGTCATATTCCTTAGTAGATTAATATATCCTTTGTTGCTCTTGTGTCTTTCTAGCACAGTACGGCCACAGCTTTTCTGGGGAGAAACTCAAGGATGCAGGCTTCTGTCAGGGTGCAGAGCAACCTCTGATGTTCATACTTTAGCTGTTTAGCACTGATGGACAAGGGAAGGCTCAAGGTCAAATATGCTCCTAGCTTGCTTTCCTCCTCAGTAGGAAAATGGATTTACAAAGTGCTTATCCTCAGATAAGGTTCACTTTTTGAACCTGTCAGTCCTGTTTGGGTATGTAAGGTACTTACACGTAACCATGTAGATATATGTATGATTTATGACTAACTAGGTGAAAATATTTTAACACCTTCCCAGCAGTGCAATAATTTCAATTTTTAGTTTGCTAAAGCACCCAAAGACCAACCTTAAAGAGAATCAGATCCCACTGCTGAGTCACGATCCAACTCAGGTTTCCAAAGATGGATGACATGAACAGGGAAGTTCACTGTCTTTCCAGAAATTCACTCAGGCTACTCTGGGGTCTTGGTATCCAAACTGACCAGCCTCTTTTTTCCACTTATTGAGCAGTGCCTGACCTTTCACTGTGTCTGAAATCTACTGGGGAGGCATGAAGATTTAATTGATATCTTTGCAAAGTTTTCCTGCAGTCAAAGGAATGAGATCCTCTGGTTATCTCCAGATGTCTGAAATAAAGAACAAACATACATACACATAGTCCTTTGAAAACTGAAGAGTCATAATCCAGTTTTCATTTTGAAGGGGTTTGGATTTGGGGCACTAAAAACCCAAGTGGTTTTCAAACCACTATATATATATGCAAAATTAAATAACTGGTTTCTGACAGATTTTAATTGGAACCCTTCTTTATTGTTCAGCAGATCCTAGTAAGTAATGATCTATAAGAATTTTGTTTGTTGTCTTTCTTTGTTTCACTGCAAAGTTTACATTATGCTGTTGTCTGTAGTTTAAAAACCTTGATCCTAACTATAAATACAGGAATCTTTAGGAAGGTGTTTCTGAAAAAGTACAAGAATATAAGGGCCTAAAAAGAAAATCTTTTACTAGGTTTATGTCTCATAGGCTTCTCTCAATATAGTCTTTAAAACCTGAGATAACTTCATATAAATTTATCTGCAGAACATCCAAGTAGAAACACAACTGTTTGCAAAAGTTGAGGAAAAGCATTTAAGTCTACTTGGCATCATTTCAGTTCTTTACAAATCTATTACACAAAAAAAATCTTAGCTCCAGGGAGCTAAGCTATTGTACCTGAACTGGAAGGTCTGACCCAGATATGGATTGTACCTATTATGTAGAGACCATCAATTGACAAACATTTGAAAGTGTTCAGAGCACCAACACGAATAATATAAAAAAGAAATCCATTGGCACAAAAACACATCATAAAACACCTGAGATACAACAAAGAAGCTAGTGCTTGTTCATTGTGAACAGATATTTTCAAGTGTTTTACAGTTTTTTCCTTTGTTTTGTAACAAGTTTAGTAGAATTAAAGAAAAACCTCAAAAAACACCTGGCTTTCAGAAAAATGCTTCTTTTACAGAAAATCTAAAAAGTTATGCAAGCATTCTGGGCATGTGATCTGGGAATTTGAGTACCCACAGCACTTACCAGAATTTCAGGGAGACAAACAGGGTTTCTTTATTCTTTTTAAGTTGTAAGTGATTCAGCTTGAGTGGGTTTCAGACAATGCCGCCCAGTGAAAACCAAATCTACAGGAAAATTGGACAGAGTGTCAAGGAGATCTTGGAGATGTGGGCTAAGGAGGAAGAACCAATGTTTCCTTCTTTGACAATCAGATTTGGAAAATGGAGTTCAACCTGCAAGTGAAGTTGATTTTTTTTTACATGTGTAAACCAGAAGCTCACATCATTATCAAAATCCACATGCTCTGACCCCCATGCCAAAATAAACCAGGTGATCTGCTTCATTCATGGACCTATTGTTAGTGCTACAGTCCTTGTCCCTACTTTGAACTTGTGTATCAGCCAGGGCCATACTAAAATAAAACATTCTTCTTCATTTCTTTCAATTCCAAATGGGGCTAAATGAATCAGAGGAGTTTTTCCATTGATTTCTGTAGGATTTTGGGGTTTGGATTTTTTGTTGTGGTGTGTAAAGCAACTTAAGGTAAAAAATACCCCTTTTTAATGATACTAGGGCCATTCTTAAAAATAATAGAAGAAAATTAAATTTCAGGAACAAAATACCTCTGAATTTTCCCCTGTGTAGCATCCTTGGCTGCAGTCTAGAGCAGAGCAAGAGCTGTGTGCTTTCTATGTGAGTGCAATATCAAGCACTACAAATGTTCAGCTTAGAACTGTCAAGCCACACATAAAATATTGATACTTCACATTGGCAGGGTTAATACAGTGTTATTTTAATTGCAAACACACTGTGGGTGATTAGTCAATCTTGGTGTGTCTTGAACTCTAAGATAAAAATGCCTTTTGGCTGGACCTCCTATGCAATTAGCACTATGACCCTCATGTGCTCTTCTCTGTTATTAATATGATTGGTCTAATATGAGTATTAGACATCACTCATTAACCTGTTGTGAACCATCTTAAAACCCATCTCTGAATAATAGACTACATTCCTTTTTCTAAAGCCATTTACAAGTAGGGAAAGTGAAAAGGATGAAGACGAGCTTTCTCCATTACATTGACTGGTATAGTGTTAAGCAATATGTACTGTATGAAATTATGAAAGAGCAAATTAAATAACAGAGCATATCTGGCTTATTAGTAATGGATGATCAGTCCATTGAATTTCCACCCTTTCCAGAAGATGAATGCACATGCCAGGATAGAAATATGTTAACTGACCCCTGTCTGAAGATAAACTAATGCACATCTGGAAGATCACTTGTTTTGCCAGCTTACTTTATGCTGGGATTCTTTCCTTCTTTTTTATTTTTCTTCCCTTCCCTTCCCTTCCCTTCCCTTCCCTTCCCTTCCCTTCCCTTCCCTTCCCTTCCCTTCCCTTCCCTTCCCTTCCCTTCCCTTCCCTTCCCTTCCCTTCCCTTCCCTTCCCTTCCCTTCCCTTCCCTTCCCTTCCCTTCCCTTCCCTTCCCTTCCCTTCCCTTCCCTTCCCTTCCCTTCCCTTGAAATCAAGTACTCCACTGCCTTGAATGGAGTTATATATTTTACATCAGCTAAGGAAAAAAAAGCCCAGTAAAAGAACATTATCTACAATAAGCAAGACTGGATTGCTTAGAGGAAATTATTATACATTAGAAAAGTTTCCTGGATCACTATTTTACCTAATAGCACTCTGAAATGAGTATTACTCTTTTGTTCCTATGTTAAAGCTTGGCCATTTCAAGTCTTTTCCCATTTCACACACCTAGTCCTGTCTGTTCCTGGCCTATGATGTGTGAGATGCCCCTTCTCTGGTCTGCAGAAAAGGTCACACCTGTGGCAAGATGTCTGCCTAAAAAGGGTTGATATTTACTTTATCTGATGGGTAAAGCAAGCCCCATCACAGAGGAAAAGATTTAAAGCACTGCAAGAAGCAGAGAGGGTAAGATGAAGGCTGTTTCCTGGTCTCTGCCCTTCACTAGGAAGCAAATCTGGTTTTGTAAAACTCCACATGCTCCCTTCTGCTTGATGGGCAAGGGGTCAGTTCTGCTCTCTCTACTGGTGCAGTCACTGCTAGGGCCTGGGACCTGCAAATGTGGGAGGTGTAGGCATGACAGAAACAGAAGGATTCCCTTCGACATCCAGCTCATAATGCCTGATATTCAGCAGGATGTACAATTGAAATAATCTTCCTTTAAAGAAGTCAGTGCCCATGCTTCATACCCTCTATTTGTTTGGAATAGGATTCTGAGGGTGAGTCCCCACTAACATAGGACTGAATTTTATATATTTATAATAGGATTAAGCCTTGCTCAGTGAGTGTATAATTATTCTAGATATTCCTACTGGAAGGGATAAGAGACTTGCTGATTTTTATCTCTGCTATCTAGCATGGTATTTCGTTAAGGTATCTATCATCTTTTAAATCAAACTCCTGAATTACTTGAAGAGGAGGAGTTCAATGATTGCTTTTGACAAGTGGGCATGAAATATTTGTTAAAGAACTGTGTTGTTATCAAATGAGTATTGTGCTGTTTTCATAGAGATTTCTAGGGCCTCTTAGAAAGTCATACCTAATGCTTAAACTAAGGATTGAATAATATGATTTCAGCAGAAGTCAGCTACTAATAACATAATTCTTACTGATCTGCTAACAACCTGGAGATCAGTTCAATTGTTAAGAATTCTAGCAATACCAAAATTACCACTGTGTTGAATTATTAATGATTTGTATCAAAGAATGAACTTAAATTGCTTTGGTCTTGTGTAAAAATTCCTCTGATCTTTGGCAATCATTATTTATTTACAGCTACCATACGTTCTCCTGCTTTCACAAAGAAATAGGGTTTCTTAAGTATGGCCAGGAGGCACTGAATTTTCATATGTAGTACTGTATCTCAGTTAGAAAGACAGGGAAGAACTGCTGGCTTGAAGGTTCAGCAGCCAGCTTTTTCGTGTGAAAGGCAGGTTATCTAAACATTTTCTTCCCCTGAGAGAGATATTCATAATATTTATTCTAAAATACAAATATTAGGGCTCTTTGCTACATGTGAATTATCCTTAGGTATAGTAAATACAGTTCAGGTTAAAATAAAATCAGGGCATAGCAACAGCTAGTGTTTACATTTATAAAAAGTACATGTGGAGATTATTGCAGGAAAGTGTTCCTGAATTTATTAAAAATCCTCCTTTTTAGCTGGATAGAGAACGTTTTAACATTTAGACTCGAACCCAAGTTGGTTGTAACTGTATAATGGGACTTCTATAGAGTATCTCTCTGTTTAACGTGGACATCTTCCCCTAAGTTGGTTCATTTTGCAGAAGGCAGATTAATACCAAATGTCCTGATTTATAAATTACACAGGACTGGATATTTAATTTTTTTCTTTAAATTCAGCTTCGATCTATCAACTAACGTCTTGACAATCCTTTAGAGTCAAAGAGAGATAGGATCATCCATTTGTCACAATTACTTGTCTGTGTCAGACGTATAATTACTTGAAGCATCTGGTCAGATACAATGAAAATGGAACAGAGAAACAAAGGACATATTTGAGATACCATTTCAGTTTGTACTTAAAACTGCAATACAACTTCAAATGGTGCATGACGCTGCTTTAAAAGGTACACAGAATAAACCCCTAAATTTTTTTTTTAATAATTGATGCCATTTGTTGCTTTGAACTGATGTTCTTCTGTTGACAATCTGTTAACATTCACAACATATACGTAGAGTTGATTTTCTTCAGAAACAGGATATAGCAAACATTCCAAGAAAAATGCCTTTTAAATTTTCATACAGCAGTTCTCAGTTCTGTCAGCTTTTATTTAAAACTGCTTCTACATAAGCAAATTAAAGGAATATGGTTTTTAATTACTATTGCTTTTACTCTCTAGAGATGAAACTAGCTGTGAGTGGACTATGAACCCTCAAATTGTGCTTACCAGTTTTATAAGGTTTAACTGAAGATGCACTCAGACTGTTAACAGGGTTTGGTGTTTCCAGCACCATGAAAGGGAGAAGCATTAGGAGGCTCACCAGCTACTTAGTGTATGTCACTATCAGACCAGAGCAGCATAAAACAGAACCAGACCCATCTTTTTCCTAAAATGCTTATTCTATATTAAAGTTTTACTTTCTCTCTATGGTAGATATTCCTACGAAGTTCCACATTCATACAGGAGGGCTGATCTTAATTACAACCTCCATAGCAATTTCCCTGGCCTGCTTATTCTTACTCTATAGAACACTTTGGGAATAGATATGAACACACTGTTTTCTCTCTCTCTGAAGCAATCTTGCCTATGATAAGTCAGCCCTGAAAAGGGTTCACCTGGTTCTTGGAGCAGAAATCCACTTCTCCGAATATATGTTCCACTGAATCACCAAATCCTGGCACAGACATACAGGAAAGGCACATCATTAACAGCAAAAGGCACTGCCTGCTGATAACTCCAGATAACCCATAGCAAGCATCTCTATAACCTACTCTGACAGTGAAGTTCTTTCCAAAATGCTCAGTGCTAACCCAGTGTTATTACAACCGAAATAGCAGCAATTAAATTTCCATTGCAAAGAAAATATGAACAAAGCTGAACACTCTTGTAAAAAACCACACCGTTCAGATGGGGAAAGCAGCTTTGAATAGCTGAGAACTCTGTCAAATCAACATCAGTTCTCATCAGACCACTCCAAGGTACTTCTCTTTGCAATAACATAATGCATTTCAATTTCTGTCACTATCAGTTTTCCATGCTTAGACAAACAATGCTACATGATTGCTTTACGTCTCTAAAGACAGTGATTTTTCCCTCAAACTATCCCAAATAAAATCTAGCAACATTAAATGCATATAATAGCAAAATTAAAACAATGTACTAAACAGAAAGTAAACAGCAAGGATGTAGGGAGATTACATCTGAAAACATCTTGTCTAAGTTAAAGACTACAGAATGTTAAGAGTGAAAACTCAAGGTTAGAATGAAAGTGCTTTTGAAATCCTGTCTCCAATGTACTACCATTCTCAATTGCAAACTCTCTTATACAATTCTCTATATATATTTAAATCCTTTTTTTCATATATGCAAGAGGTAAAAAGGTTCATTTTTTTTAAAATCCTTACAGGAGTATGACCTTCATAAAGGTAGCTCCCTCAGATGCTGAAAGAAAATAGAACACCTCTGTCTAGTTATTAAAATATGCAGATAAGTTCAAGGATTTTTTTCTTTTGCTCCCAAGAAATACAATTTTTAATATATGCTGTTATATGATTCCATGCAAAGAAGTATATTTTATTTTACAATATGCAAATATGCTGCATTTATCAAAAGAAATCCTCATCAAGTTTTCTTTCTTTTGGGAAAATTAAAACATATATTTTGCAGCTAACTGTGCAATATTATTGCATCTAATATGATTTTAGCTGAGGGAAACCCATGAATACAAGTTTAGGTGAAAGACTTTGAAAAATGCCGATCTCATACTTAGTACAATACTTTGTTTAACAATCAAGGAAAGTACTTCTTTTAACTGAAAATGAAATTAAGTCTTCTCTGGCCCTTCAGTTAGGATTACCCTGCTCACAGTTTTTATTTCAATGGCCCACATATTTGAGGTATTGGATCAACTTCATACATGATGAAATATTAGATGTCTGGAAATCACTACAACACACAAAAACCCCACTAACTGGCATTATGGGAAAAATAATTATGATGCAACTCTCCACTCACCCAAAAAATATTGCAATCTTTTACAGTTTCTCAGACATCACTGATACAATCAATCTCTTGTAGGATGGTTTGCACTTGGATGGTGGTGAAATGTAGTGGACTGTCATTTCTATCTGAAGTAAAAATTGTCATTCTTTCTGAAACTCTAGAGATAATTTTTTGTTGTTGTTTCATATGCATCCACCAACATTTGACTATAAAATAACACATTCACATTGGCATACAAGAGATTATGTGAATTAGTCAAGTATCCATGATAGCAAAGGAACTGGAGTGCAGATTATGGTGAGAAAATACTTCTAATCTTAATCTCAGTTCTTTGAGCCAGCCATTTTAATTTCTGCCAATCTGAGAACAAATATTTAAAAATCGGTTTATATATAATATGTGGTTTAGTCTGACCTTGATTACGACTAATTTATACCAGGCTAATTGTGGGAAAACTTTGCACTACATATTTTTTAACCGTACCCTTTGAGGATACCCTTTGAGGTTATCTTTGCATCATGGTGTGTTTGCCATCACCATATTACTGTCATCCCATTTTGCTGAAATCAGTTATAAATATAGTGTTGTGTTCTTAGAATTTTTCTCTGGAGTGTAGGAACTGAGAGTGGTTTTATTATTTTTCCTTAAACTGGCTCAAGTAGATTATAATCAGCATTAATATCTTATCACTTCAGAAAATCAGCAAAAATTAGCAAACTTTCCAATTTTTAAATGAATAAATTAACAACAGAGCAATCTGAGTCTTGGAGGCTCACCAAACACAAAGAAGTCTTATTTTTCCCCCAGATGTCTTTTCTTCAGTTAAAGTTTTGTGCTTTAGTTCATAAGTGCACAGAAGTGCACTTGGATGCCATCAAATAGAGAATCAGAAGTCACTTGTTATTTGATATGTAATAATCTCAATACAGAATAAGAGTGTCAGATTATTTCTGCATTAGAAGACTCACAACTGTCAGAATTTATCAAAGACCTACTACTGGAAAGGAATTTTTCAAAGTCTGCTGCATATGGTCTTACAAACTTTTCCTGTTATTGTAATTTCTGTAGAAAATTTTATTCATCCATTAAATTAAATGAGCAGGAAGGAAGTTCAAAAAACCACTCTATAATAGGACTTGTAAAATTAATAAGAAATTCCAGGAACCAAAACAAAATCATAAAAAACAACCTAAGTAAAAAATAAAAAAATTAATCCACGCTTTTGATCATTCTTCAGCCATCCCTCTTGGGATTTGGCTTTACCAACATATCTCTCCAGAAGTTATACTGCAAGGCAATAGAGAATTACATTTATGATGACAAAGTAAATTATTCAATAAAGAAATTCAGGTTTCAGTAATGCCTTTTTTCCTCCTAAATTTATGAAGTAGCATGTATTTGCACATTGCTATTTATCTGTCTAGTGAGTTTTTTTAGTATATGAGTGCTTTCTAATGAATAAATAACCAAAATCACACAAGAGTGATGGTATATCTTTCCTTCTACTTAACAGTTGATTTAATCTTCTCTTCTTTTCCCTTTTTCTGCATCTACCCAACAATTCTTTTTTTCCACTCTCTTTCTGAATAAATTCACTTATACATTCTTCTTACCATCTTATTCTTAATTTTAGTTACTTTGCAGGGAACTGTGAAAAAGAAACCGGAAATAGCATTTTTCTTTCATTTTAAAAATAGTAATTTTCATGATGGTATAAATTGCACATACCAATAGGATTCTTAGACTGTTGCTACCCTCTTCAAAAATTAGCCTTTGCATTTTACTGAAATAGATGAAAATTCAGCAGTTCAAATGGAAACCAGAATTTAAAGGTCACAGAACCAAAAATGGAGAAAAGTCAGTCTAAAACTAGAGACATCGTATTTTTGGCAAGGTTTAAAACACAAAATGTAAGGATCTGTAAATTTAATTGAAAAAACGAACAGTAAGTATTTTCTTTATTTTGTTGTTGTTTTATTTCAGGAAAAAAAAAATCTTTCTTTTACCCCTGCCTAAATTCCAGGCTTCTAGTCCTTTTTTTTAAATTGAACTTACCAGGAGAACGGGAGTGATGAAATCTCCTTTTTCTTACCTGTTTCTCATTAGTAAATAGAGTTACCTAAAACAGAAATGTAAAGGAAATAAAATTTCTTTTCATTGGAAACATTTTATTTAAAATGTGACATATATTTTTTTTGGAAATCAAAGAATGCCTAATATTACTTCTTGTGATTTATTTTTAATGAAAGTGCAGATTTTATTCCCAGTTTCTCCACTGAATAAAGAAACGTTACATTGCAGGAAAGTGCCTTAAATGTTTTCTGGGTTCAGAAATGGATTATTGCAAAGACTTACAATGCAAGACAATAAACTTTTTTTTTTTTTAAATTTCATCTCTTACCAGGTTGTAAAGCAGACAGATATATTCTTATTGAGATAGGTGATAAATAAAAACATTTCAGTTTCTTGACTCAGTAAAGAAGCTGAAGTCACAAAAACGTTATTTTAAAAATCACATCTTGTTTTTCAATGGTGTTGGCATTGGAGATAGAATGGTAGCAATCCAGGTTGAAGTTCGTCCTCCAAAAAATTGATTAGTTGAAGTAATCAGTCCAAAAGTTACGTAATTTCATTTGCTATAACTACCACGCAGAATTGTAACTCACCCTTGTTTTCTGCAGAAGACATGAAATAATGTTCTGCCTTTTTGGGTGTCAAGGGATATGTATAATCTTTGCATTAAATTACTGACCCTTTTTTTCTAATCACCTCTTGTTTCCCAAGATCAGATATTCCTTTTATGACCTTAAGATCTTGAGGAAAAATTCATAAGAAAGCAACTCACTTCTTTCTCTTTTTTTCTGTTTCAATATTTTAGAAAAAAAAAAACCCAAAAAACAACTAAATACAGTCATGCTGTTACCACTTATTAAGTAATTTCTTAACCTGCAAAGAGACAAGGAACCTATTGGTTTAAAATAGTCAGAGTCTCTGCAAAAAAACCATGGAGCCATCAGAAGACCCAACCAGTTGAGAAACTCAGGAAGCAGAACTTGTAAAAATTTTTTGTATATTAATTATTTGTTCTGTATTATATATTATCTAATAAAAATTTCATTCCATCCATCACATTATTCTAAACTATGAAGAAGTCAAAAGGTTTACAGCCCAAGAAACATGTCTTTTATTCTGAAATTTCTATTGTTTTCATTTCCCATTTTGTATGAATTCACAACTCAAAATGCATTATTGACTTAAAAGGAACACTCACAATGTTAAATGGCAGATAAGAAAAAAGGAATGTGAGAGGGTGGAGAGATGAGAGAAATTTATTTGTGTTTATAGTGCTATGCGTGAATGCTCAGTTCTGTCTTGCTTCTTCTACAACTCTAAAAGAGCAAAAGGAACATTTACTGTGTGAACAACATTAATGACAATAGCACTAGATAATCATACATGAGATTTTGGATACTTTTTGCAACAGCACGATGCTACATTCTTATCAGGGAATGGCTCGGCTGGCTGTTAATTTTTTAAAATTTCTTGAGGTTTGTTTTTCTAGCCCTAATTTTGTTCTGATATAAGCTTTTGAACACCACCTTAGTTTAAAATTCAAGTATATGCTGTCGAGCAACAAAGAAATAAGACATAACCTCACAGGATCAATCTCAGTGAAAAAGAGTTACTCAGCTTATCCAAAAGATTTCCTCAACTGACATGTTCCCTGCACTGTGGGGAAGCAGATACCTGACACAGTTTGGGCTTTTAAAATATTTTGTTATGATGTTGCCATTAATTTAGACACTTTCCTTATTTATTGGCAGCATTTCTTGTGATGGAGAGTGTAATTCCTGCACTGTTAGATTCCGGGAAACTTCCATTTACCTCAGCAGAGCAGTACGGAACATTGACGCAGCTATATGGTACCTGGCAGAGTTCTTCTAGAAGGTCTGGAGGAAAATCACTACTTGGAATTGTATTTTCTTATCTACCAACATGTAGCAAAAGACCAGCACTTCAAACATATGCTCATGACATAACTTAGTTTAGGTAAGTTATAAAAAGACAAAGACATTTTAGGTATGTTGTTTACTCAGAAAAGATCATTCACTTACAAGAATTAACTTTGCTAATAAGAATTCAAGAGTTTCATTTTTTAATATAAATATTTGGCTAATAGATATAAGAGGTATTAATTTTCTCTTCAGTTGGCTTTCTTTCCTAGGATTAGTATAGCATGACAGATGGCTGATGTCATCTTTACTTGGAAGAACTCAGCTGGCAATAATAGCATGGTACATTTCTGGGGATTTGCGGTACTGTATGTCATGAAGTCGTTTTCAACCAAAAAGAGTCCAAAAGGGAATTCCCAGAAGTAAATATCTGCCTATGATATCCTACTGTGTCTTGTTGATGCATCACAAACAGAAGGAAGCATAGAGTCTTTATAAAACTCCATAAATATTTACAATATTGTTGAAAATACATTGGAAATGCTACAGATTGCAAATGGTATGGGCCCCCTTGGCACTGTAACTTTGATTTTGCTGTTGAGTGAGAATAACAAAAACTGGTGATTTATATATATCAGAATCTGTTATGTATATATTTGAAGTTCAGTGATTTTTGTCACATTTGACATTCATGTGTAATAGAGTGAAAGCATTAATATTAGTAGAATGCAGATACACTGGTTGATTGTTTTTCATTTTGCTAATGATTTCTGTGATGAGTAGAATAATGTCAGGGTCGGAGGGTTAAAGTTAATGAGAGATTTCCATTGCACTATTGATTAATGGTGGATACTGTTGTGAGAGATTATCAGATTCCTCCCATTTAAAAACAATAAAGGTAAAAACTATGCCAATTTAAACACTTTGACTACCTACCAAAATGTTTCTAAACCAGTAATAATGACATGTAGGTCTGACAGAAACTGTGAGAAATCATAAAAAAAAATTTTAAATTGTATGAGATGCTTGTAATTATATTAATCAAATCTTGTTTTTTTAAATACACACTTTCTCTATCTTTGCTAGGTTAAACCATAAGAGATTTTAAATTTCTCTCCTAAATACATGTTGAAGAGTACACTTTCTAAAGGCAAAATAATAGAATATATTGCAGCATAATGTATGTATATGTTTACATATTAGAATATGATTCTTTTAATAGCTGATTTAATAATTAGAATTTAAATATGTTGACTCCAGTTGATATCTGTTCCCTCCTAATCCAAGAACAGACTTTATTGACTGGATTTCAAAAACGGAGGGCTAACTTCCTTTAAGCTCCAACTCTTCCTGCAGAACAGAGATGCAAATGCAAGAAATAAGACCAATGTCCACAAGAAACTGAGAAAGTATTTTTGACAATTATTTTCCCCTTCAATGCTTTTTACTACTCTGTGTTACAAGGAGAAAGAAAAGAGAGACTGAAAGGTAATGAAAAAAGCCACTTATGAAACAAAAAGACCAACTCACCCTCACCCCCAAAATCTAATCTTACTTTCAAAAGTGGCATCTCGTCAAATGAAATATTTTTAAAAGTTTCTACTAAGAGCTTTCCAAAATATATACTTATTTAGCAAAGAATATCATATCAGAGGTAGTGTATGAGAGAATTTAATGACTTAAGACAAATGTCTCTGTTGTCATATTAACCTATCTTTATATACCTAAGAAATGCACAAATAAAATAGGACCATGACATTTATATGAGTATTTTTATTCCTTTTCCATTTTTTATTAGGAAATAAAATTAAATGGCTGCATGTACCATGTTTAAAAGAAGTTAAATCTTGATCCATCACCTGAACATTATGGACAATGAATGATAATTGACCTATGGTACCTGTTAGTACCAATGAAGGCTTTACCCATTATATGAACAAATTTGAAAAAGACTGGCCTTATAATAAAGCAGGATAAAGCTGTCATGCTCCACAGTAGCTATGTTGATGGTGCAATGAAAAGACCATCATATGCTGTAACATGGAAAATAGTAGGCTGGTAGCATTTTTAATGCTTTTCTTTTCTAGTACAGTGTACTTCTTTCCTAAGTATGATTAAATAATCATAAGAACTCCTCTAAGGGCTAATCTTCGTTATTTCCCAGATTTTCACCTTGGGGACATATTGTCCCTTGTCACTGAAACCTCAGGGACAGAAGGGTACGCTACAGGGTGGCACAGCAGGAAGCTGAGATACTGATGAAACAGTGTTCAGTTAATGAAGGCATGGCCCATGGCTTCTGCTGGTATGCCATATGTTTGAAGAAATGCTAATGACTACAATTCAAATACCTTTTTCATCTTAACTATATGTAAATGTGTTTATAAATGCTCTCTTATAAATATACTATCACATTTTTAAAAGCTAAGTGCTAATGTTGCTTTCAACATCTATAATACACAATAATTAAAACTTTAGCAATTCTGTTTAATTATACCTTATGGGAAACTGTACAGTAATTTATAGAAATTAAGCAGAAAAACAAAGATCAACAGAAATAAAACAGCAGTCTAAAAACTGAATAATAAATAATTTAGATCATTATTTTGCAAAAACAAGATCATTGTGAATAGACAACTTAGGGCCCAGTTTTCAAACAGCTGAAATTTGCAAGGGGAAGATCAGTTTAAAAACTCATGACATTCTCCGACTCATGACAAAAAATCTCCTTCAGCAAGTTGAACCAATTGTGACTTTTTTTGTGCAGTCTGATCATTTAACAAAACTCAAAAACTAGAACTGACGACTTAAGATCAAAAACTGAGGAGATCTTAATTGGGCCGTAGCTTTTTTCTCTTTGCTTTACCTTTGTGAAAACCCTGTAACACTGCGGGTGATCATTAGCCACAAATGGCATTTTGCAGTGAATCATCTTCTCCCCAAGAGGCCAAAACAACATCTCCATTGCAACAGCAGAAGTGGCATTCAGGAAGAGCAGTTGGTGACCAGGTTAGCCTACATGTGACATTACTATTTTTGCTGCAAGACAGGACCCCCCCTGCTGCAATCATAACTGTTCCAAAGAAACTCCCTTAAGATCCAGGTTAAAGCATGGTGGTATTGCTAATCTGGGAATCTACTACTCACTTTTTTTTTTCCCCTCTTAACCTAACTGACTCACTCACATACAAATTTTGCCTAATACCTACTACAGAGTTGGAACAAACTTGAGATGAAGAAGGGCTAAATATTTTAAAATCTCAAAGATAGTCTACTGAAATTGCATTTCACACAGGCAAGGCCATAAAACTTAACCACCAGTTAACTCAATTTTCATTCAAAAATCCAGTCCAAGCAAAAAGGAAACTAAAATATAAAATGTGACAGCTGCCTAAGCATTCTTTAGGACACTATGATTATTAAGGTAAAACACCCGTACCAAGCTATTTTTACTGATTCCTTTCTTTCCTTTGATCCTCAAGAATTAGGAGAGAAGGGATTATATGAATGAGCTTCACTTGTCCAGTTTCAGCCAGAACTGTCCTAAACAAGTGCTAAACTTTCAGTGGAAGACATTTTCTGCTTCACTCTCACCAAAAAGGGTCACAAATTTGACCTTAAGGATGAAGAAGGGAACTGTAAAACTGTTCTATTTTGTGATCATCTTACTTAAAAATTAGGCAAATGTTTGAGAAAAATAATTTCTGACTAACTATATATTGTGGAGCGCTCTGGGGGAACCCAAACCAGGCTCATATGTATAGTTTACATGATGAAACATTGGAATCTATTTTACAGTGAAGGCAATGAATGTTTTAAACTCTATTACAGAGAACGTGATAATATGCTGCACAGAGAAGGATACCTTGAAGGTAAAAAAAAAAAAAAGAAAATCACAGCTTCTCAATATCTTAATAGAAGGTCCTCCAGGCTGGGTAAACAACCTCTTTATTAAGTCTGCTATCTCTTCAAGCAGAATTCATCTTTGCCTGCCTCAGCCAAAAGCAGCTTTCTGCCCTGTATGCCCTCTTCAGCCAGGCAAGACTGACAGTCAGGGTCAAGAATTTTGCCCTACATATTTGACACATAGGCTCTGAATATCTCTTTTTTTAACCATTAGCACAGACTGGTCTGTTGAGGTGTCACTTTCTCCTGGAAGGCAGGTGAGGCATGGGCCTTTTGTTGGACTTTCATACAGAAGAAAATTTCACACTCTGACTGTACATTATTTTTTATTGACAAAAATGTAAAATATGGAGGACTATGGAGGTAATGGACTAGAGCCTGTGTCCTTCAGTTTAGCAAGTCAGTTCCAGCTTGGAAAGTAGAGAACTATTTTTGCACTTAGCACTAGTTTGCTGATCTCTGTGAAGAATCTGAGTAAAATGATTTTAAGTAACTCCAATTACCACAGTTAACAAAATCCAGAAAAAAAATAATAAAAGAAGGCAAAGGTGTTCTTTTATTCCCATTTTACACATAAGGACATAAGGTAGAAAAAGTAAATGTTCTGAAAAGTAGAGGTGATCAGCCCAGTGATTTTGACAGGAATCAGGAAACTTTCAATAGCTGATACCCTTAGGTTCAGGCCCAGTAGATATTTAAATATCAAATATGAGATTTATGTAGGGTTGTTCTGTTTGGGTTTTTTATTTAATCAAATGAATATATAATTTATATAGGCTACAGAAATGCAAAAAGGGAGTGGCAGTGATGGAGAAAGACTTCTGGAATGCAGTTCTCATTAATAGTATTATCTCACTCCCGCAACATATAGAAACAGTTTGGAGGGAAAAGGCTTGAAACCAGGCCTTCTACTTTACAAGCTGGTGCTCAGCTATGGAGTTAAAACCCTTTCTTCCCTTTCTTTCATGCTCAGAAAATCTTCAATTGTCTTCTGCAGAACATTTAAGCTTTATGATTAATATTTGAGTGTGCTCTGAAGATGATCCTGGTTAAAAATACCAACCTAGGACCTGGGTAAGGTGAACTTGGAAGTCTCCTCTGTTCACGATTTAATTAACAATTCACTTGAGAAGTACACAGGACAATCCTGCTCTTCCCTCTTGTTGCATTTTTACAGGCATAAGTGAGCACATATCAGCTACCTTTAAATGGGGTTTATAGTATCTATATGAGGGAATTTTGAGCCTCAGAAGAAGTCTTGAAGCTCTGTAGACTTATGGACTCTGTTCATTCCTTAACTCCTCAGCTGCAGCCTACCTCACACATCTTACACCCTATTTCAATTTCTGTGATGTCTCACTCCAGCTGTACCCTGTGAAAGGAACCTGACTGCCTTGACTCTGACTGACAGGGATTCTGCCGTGGAGAGGCAAATTTGCTTTACGGTTATTTGTAGAGACAGGAAAACTTTGAAAAGCTGTATTTCTTGCTACAACACAGTGATCCTAAGAATGACTGTAGGATCTTAAGTCAAGCATCTGGATAATAATAAATAATTCCTTTCTGTTTGCTTGTTTTGGAAAAGTAGGCTATTCACCAGAGTAATATTACTTTGTCTCCCAAGGTAAGAAATTGATTATGTGTCCTTTACCTCCATCATTTACAGTCCGTTTTCAGTTCCTCTGATGGTATATCTTGAATTTTCAATGTTTTTTGGACCTGTCTATATGTCTTCATTTTTTCCTCACTAGACTTTCAGAAACGTAACAAATCTCCTTTTGAGTAATGGTGGCTAATAAAGCTAAAAATTGACTACCAAATCAGATGGGCAATACAATCCCTGAAAAAGATAACCGCATAAAAATCCACCAAACTGGTGAGAGCTTCTCAATTTTATCAATATGGTTAAAGATATGTGCAGGTGTACATCTTTGCACAATCAATGTAGCTAGACCAGCTGTTTATATTTCAGAACAAGTATTAAGAGAGTTTATTAAATCTAGATTTTCATTTAAAAACTGTCTTTTCAGAAAAATATTTCACCACATAGAGTCAAAAGAAATTTGAAGGTTCTTAAAAAACTCCTTTTTGGTGGGGGGGGGGGGAATGCATTTAAAGTTCAATAGAAATAAGGTCAAAGTGTTTCAAAAATACTTCAGTTTTTGGGTATAAATTACATCATAGTTATCAGTGAACCTCAAAATGAAAAATAATTTTGAAACAAACAGCAACATTATATTCCAATAAATGTAGAGAAAGCTGTTAGCCTACTGAAATGTTTTGTTTCAAATTAGAAAACACCTTTCAAGCAAATTTAATCAAAATTGATACTTTCCTTTAACAAGTTCAATTTTGTCAAAATCCTGTTTCCTGACAGCTGCAGTTATAACTTATATTTAGAAGCTTCCAAAACATTTTAATTTTGAGGTTATTATACAGATACTTCCAGTGCTAAAAGAGAATATTGTAAACACTGAAGGCTTAGAATAGCCTTTTCAAAGCAGGATCAAAAGCTTTAAAATGTTGCACATGGATATGGCTGGGGAATTATTTCAAGAGACAAAAGACATTTGGAGAATGTTTGGAAAACATTGCCTTCCATAAATCTATACAAAGAACTGAAGCCTCAAGCTTTTGTTAAGGAAAAATATAATATCACATTCTCCCAATTATTCAATTGTGATGTATTTTTTCTGTTTACTCACACCTCGCATATGAGACATGAACTCTAGGACAGAGGTGAGCAGATTTCAGTAAGGGAGGCTGGTGCCTGCTGAACACCCTTTATTTACACCAGAAGAGCTTCCATAAGAGGAAAGAACATAAAAGATAGGGAGAAAAAGCAATCTTGATAGCAAGAAATAAACAAGAACAACTTTCTCTCTCTCTCTCTTTCATTTTACTTTATTTTTTAATGTAGAAGACACTTAACCTATTTTTAAAGGCATTTTCATGCCCCCCTTCCTTGGAATAGTAGAACACATAGTACCCACCATTGCTAAGGCAGAGTTCATTTCACTAAAGGTATCCAGAAAGCTAATTATCTCCTGAGAACTTGCTATAATTTTAAGGTTATGCAAAAGATGTTAACTAATCACACAGCTCCCAGATATTTGTAACATGCAGTGTGACTCTGAGGTTGCATTTAAATGAGAGACAGGCATGACTACTGATGTGTTGTTTGTTAGTGCTGCACAGCAAGCAAAATGCTACATTACACAGTGCCAAATTCACAATACTTCATCGGTTATGCTTCAGAGATAACAGAAAGCATACAACACTTAATCAGTGTTCAGTGTTCCACAGGCTATATTAAATAATAATAATAATAATAAACTGAGAAGTACTCCAGGAAAAAATAGACTACAAAATTAATTACAAATTGCAAATATGGTGCAATGCAAATGAATGCAAACAAGAAAAGCAAAATGTTTATTTTTTTACCAAACACTGACCCGATTTGGAAAACTCAGGCTTCCTGATAAATTAAAAGTCACAGGTTAGGCCTTATATTATCTGTATTGGCTAAAAATTACATAAATTTGAGGATGTTGAAATATGAAACAAAGAACACAGAACATATTCTCAATTTATAATTTTTACCTTTTAATATATACTGTAACCAAAACTGCTACAGACAAGTATCAGAACTTCTGCTTACTTTCAGAAGTGGGTGGACAAAGAAAATAGAGATTGTTGAATCTGAAAACAATAGTGTTGACTTCTTTGGAAGCAATGTTATTGGGGGGGTTCCCCCTGTAAATAGCTGTAAATACAATCAGCTAGTTATTTTATAGCAAACCCTTACTTTCAAAAGTTGTAATTTAATGCGGACAACTAATAGCAAACATGAAACTATATGTAATATATATTTTTATGTCTATTTTACATATATGTACATTTATATCAATAATATATATAAAAACAATAAAAATAATTAGAAAACAATATTCTACCTCTCGTGCAAGAGTTAACATTTATGCCTTGTCATTCATAACTTGAATAAAATTACAATAGATAAGAATGAGAGATAACTGTTATCTCTAAACATCTGACATGTGAATTATTTAATTAATTGTTCCCATTTTATGCTACAACACTAAGCTTATTGAAGTAGGCCCATACATATTTCAATAGGTGCATGTTTTAAATTTAGGGCTATGTCTTCATCAGACTAAATTAGAGGCTAGATAATTAATATTTAACTTCTATTAAAGCATCTTAAAATGTATGGTCTTAACCACCACCTTTCTTTTAAGACAGCCACATGAATATCTATTTGTAAATTTCCTCTTAATTTTCAAGCAAATGAAACACAAATACGATTTCAGAGGGCACATAAACAGAAAAAAATCAAAAGAATCAAGGGTTGAGCAACCCAGAGAAACCATGTTGCAGAATTTATATCCTTCTGATCAGAGAGTTGAGGAGAAAAAGAGGGAACCTCAGATGAACTAGAAAAAATCTACAGAGGTTTATATAGAGGGCATATCTAAAAACTGATGTGGATTTCCAGTTTAAGCCTAGTGGAAAGAAAGGAAAAGAAAAAGGCAAAAACATTCCTTGAAGCTGTGGTATTTGCCACAGAAATTGAATCTTGCTTTGAAGCAAGAAGCAGCTGTTACTGAGAAATATGGAAATAATTTACCATAAGAGGCAAAGATGTGAAGAAAATAGATTCTAATCTGGTGCATAATATTATTGCATTATTATTTTAAAAGTCAGAGAAACAAAATAAATGAGCAAAACTGCAAGCTATTAGACATAATTGCTGACACTATGGGAAAAAAACATTAGAAGATCACTTAGTTAACCAGAAAGCCAAGTGCAAAGTCTCAGGTGATCAATGAAACCTGCCTTCCGACTCAGAGGGAGTCTGGTTTAAAGCAGAGAAAAGAAAGTCACAGACATGAAGAATGAAAAAGCTGTTTATGCCCAAATATAAAACTACAGATCAGAAATGCTGAAGAGCCTAAAAAGTCTGGAACCAAAACCGGAATTCCATAATTAGCTATTCCTATTTAGGAATTGTGCCTACTTAACCCAGATTTCTAATCTGTCTTTGAAAAGTGAACTGGAGAAGCTCAGGTAGCCAAAATAAAAAAGATGAGCTAATCAGTGGCTTATATTTCGTTATGGACAAGAAGTGTATCCCATCCCAGGAAAAGGATTTTAACTTTCAGTGTCTTAGACACTAGACCAAAATCCACAGAAATAAAGCCTTACTCAATGGCAATATTTTTGCCAGTACTCAGTTGGAAAAAGTCATTTGGGGGAATAATTAACTTTAAGCCCGCCTCTCCCCAAAACAGAGATTTTCAGTATGTTATTTAAAGTCTACAGGCCAAATTGTCTATCAATTAACTCTGACTTCAGAGAATCAGCAAAAATGCAGCTGCAAACAGTAAAGCTTTGCTAGGATGAAAATGTCTTTCCTACTATGTAGTTTTGAAGAAGCCTAGCCTTTCAAGGTCCCATTCTTGAGAAAAGGCAATGATTAACTTCATTTCCACTACTAACCAGTCTACTCTACTTTGATGCTTAAGTAATTGCTAAAACTAACTTACATTGCTGAGATTTAACTACAGTTAAATAATTACATGAATAAGGACCTATATATTCATACAATAGATTTTTACATATTTTTATTCTAATGACTTCACAATCCATTTTCTTTTGTGAAAAGAAGCAGCCTTTCAATTCAAGAGAAGAAAATACTAAACAAACCAAAAGAGCAATACTTGCTTAATATTTCTGTTTCTAAGTAACCCTGTAATTTTTGCTTCCACACAACTTTTTCTGACCATTTTCAGAAATCTAATCTAGGTCATCATATCCTGTCTGAGCCTTCCTGTATCATACATAATTTGCCTGAAAACCTTTGGTTTATGATGTTTTCAGTTCCAGATTATATCCTTTTATTTGTGTGTGCCTTTTGATATTTAATCCCAGCTCTGTGTGTATATTAAAATAACAGCCAATGCACGTATGAATTTGAATGTCATACTAAAATGAGTATAGAAGACGTAGTAAAACAGAGCTTAAAAATGTATGTGCAAGAGATGAGACTGGAAAGGTTCAGTGGGACAGTTCAGTGTGTGAAAGAGGCTCAGAGTTTTGGATGATTACCTAGATTTTATTCTGAAAACATTTAGATCTCATTTTCAGAAAGAGCTGAAGCTCAGCAAGACTCCTAATGGTATTATCACTTCCTAATTCCCTCAAAAAATTTAGAGCTGTGTTAAAATTAAACTGTGGGTTCAAATATATAATTTTCATTTGGGACGTCTACAGAAATTTAATTAGATGATCACTCTAGTGATCACTCAAAGGTTTAACTGATATCTTATGTGATAAAGCTGATGTCCACTAAGAAACTCTGTTAATATAATGTTGAGAGAGGAGGTTTAAAATGGCAAAAAACCCCAGAGCAACTGACTAACAAAGGGTATCCACATTTGTTAGACTCCTGAAAATAATGGTAGGGACTAATAAGGAACGTCAAGAAAAAGCATATGACAAGGTTGAGTGACATTCCACATTTGTGTGGCTAAAGAATAAATCTGTAAGGAAAACAAAGTGATTGCCTGGAGTGCAAAGATCCTGTCAACACAAAAACAAGTTAAACAAACAATTTTGTTCTTTTAATTCATATTGAAGACTGTGTCACTGTGATGTAACTGAACTCTTTAAAATCAAATCAATCAATCTTTGTAGCACTTTGTGGAAGAGCAAGAAGCAGAAAATAGAAACTTGACAGCCCAATGTACCTTTGCCCTGATGTTAACTTGTCAACACTTATAACCCCAGAAAGAGAAATCAGACAATAGACAAATATATAAATTATTCTTAACAGCAGTGACAGCTGCTGTCCTTTTCCTTTCAATGCATGCAAAACTCACTGGCTTAGTTTCATTATTATTTGTTATAGCTGTATGACTATTATTATTATTATTATTACTATTAAAACCACTACTACTGTAACTACCCTTTAAAAAATGTCGCCCTATCTTAATTTCTGAGAGATGGATAAAACTCCCATAAATCCAAAACAAAAGCAACTACTGTTTTGAATCTTTCATTCTACCACCAGCAGGTAAACAAAAATCTTCTCATTAGCAAAAATGGTTGGGAATGGAAGCAAAATCCTACTCTGCTGGGTCCCAGCTTCCCAAAACTGTGAAATGACATCCAGTGCACTGAAATGACACTTGAAGCCTTCTATGAAAACTTCAGAAGAACCTCAAAGACAAGGATAAACCAATTCACTATTCAAGGCAGGAGCAATGCTGCTTACAGCTCTGCTTCAGAAGTGATGTCCTTCCCAGGCACCGCTCATTGGAAGAGACATGAAACAAACCAAACTGTTCTTTGTTCCCTTTTCAGAACTCATCAAACACTGAGAAACAAATGCAAAAAGTTCCCATATTTTGATAGAACAAAATCGTTCTGTAACCCTTGATGATTTCTGCTGAGTTGAAAAGTCAGGATTTACCCAGAAAAACCCACGAGCACTGCTTGGCCCACTAGAGTAGGAATGAAGAATGGAGCTCAGAGTCTTACTGTCCCACAGATCCTTCAGCATTGTTGGATTAATAGGCTGAAGCCTGAAAATCAAGAAAGTTGATCAATTCCCAAGAGACTTGGGCCTTTAAAATCTTCCAGGACCTTACAAATCCTATGGGAGCTCAGTAAAAACTGAAACATTTGCCTAAATTTCTTTCCCTGAGAGGTTGCAGTTGAGGGTATGAAGGTTTGGGGCACTTCAGACTGCCTCGTGGATTTGTTTTCATTTTGGTCAGTTGCTGCTGTGAGCAAAAGATTTACAGTTTGGCCAGTGGTATATGTAAAGGGGTCTTTTTCTGAACCTCAGGAAAAAACATTGTGAATCAGATTATTATCGTTTTATAAGTGAAAAGAGCTAAAACAATTGTAGGAGAGGGAAACTAGGCATGTTAGCAGTATCATTTGGAAGCAGGACCAGTATTTTACAATGTCTAAACAATTTGTTGAGGAGGCTGGTAAAAATTGTGAAAAGGGACAAATTTGGAAGGATAATTAGAGAGGATCAAGATGAAATACTAGCTGTCAGGAAGCAGAAAATATTTTAAACTAGTGCTAACAGATGCCTCAAGTATTACTCTGTACAGGCAAAAGGAAAATGTGTGTGGAGATAGCCCCAACTTATGAGAAGAAAGGGATAGAGTGATAGGAAACATAAAGTACACTGATTATTGATGCAGTTCTCTTCTTCTCTCTTTGCAGAAGACAGAAATAAAAGCTGTATGAGTCTTTGCAGGTAAAAGGTTATGCAATTATCCAAACATACCTGAATTCCTGATCTAGGAAATGCACTGAATGTCTAATCTAGTAATTTTCATCTGGTTTTCAGTAGAAGGACAATGTATTTCCTTAGTGGTAGTTAGTTTCTTAGTGACTGTTTCCCCCTCTGCACCCTGTACCTTTCAATTAAATCTCAGGTGGTGTTAAGAAAATGGAGATAAAATGGAACAGCAGTCATTCAGTGGCTAGAAATAGTATGTTGCCTTTATCTATACACACCGAGTGGGCAAAAATATATGATGAAGGCTCTTGCATCCACATAGGCATCATATGGTTCTCATAGCATGGGACAAACAGATGGCAGCATGACCTGTTGCATAGCAGAGATGGGCCAAACCAGGTGGATTTGAGGTCACACACATCAGACAGCTTTGCCGTCTGGAACTGCCACTATTTCAGTCTCCGACTCACCATTTTCTGTAATGCACATGTAATGCTTCTGTCTCTTTCATTCTTTCAGAGTAAGAGGTTTTCTGAAAGAAACAGATAACGGGAAAATAGCAAACATGATCATCTGCATTTCAAGTGGTCACAATATTCTGAAGGCTTATATTGGTGAATTCCTTTTATTGATTACTTTCAAACAATAGGAAGCAATCCAGTAGGAAATATTTGATAGAACAATGAAGAAAACAAATACACAAAAATTCTTGATGGAGGATCAGGCAAATGAAAAGATGCAAATTTGTGATTCATTTTCCAGGGTAAAACATTTCTGCATGATATCCGGTAAATTAAGACTGTGAAAACTTTAAGATCTTTTATATCCTTTATACAATTTACACATTTTAGCTAATCAGAACTGTTTCTTTATTGGCTATTTTATGTGAGTGCTGAATAGTAGTCCCTTTCTGTAGCTTTTTTTCCCTACAGTAACTACTGAAGTCTTCATTTACACTGCACAAATTATCCTTAGCAGCAGGTAGGAAGCAATCAGCAAGGTGAAGCTGGCAATAGGTCTATTTTCATTACAAGATGGAGAGAGCCAGGGGACATGACATTTGTCCAACATAGTCAGGGAGGACTCTATTAGTAAAATCAGCTCTGGAGAATTGTAGTCTTGCTGAGGAGAAATTGAAAGGGAGAATGTGGGAAAGAGTGTGGTTGTTTTTGGTTTTTTCTTACTTTTTCTCATTAAGGTCAGAAAAAGACAGAAGTAAGAAATAATTCAAATCCCTTAAAAACTTCCTACAGTGCCATAAAATGCATCTAATCCTCCTGCTCTTGAATACACTGAGCATTTCAGACTATGTCTGTGAAATGATTTCACAGTGACTCATTAGTGGAATTGTTAGCAACAAATTTGGAGGAGGAGAGCCTGAGGATTTTGGAGATAAAAGAGAGTCACAGCTAATGCAGTTATATCACACTGGATAAAATTTTCAAACAATAGTAGAATAAAACAGAGGTGGGAGGGAAATGGGCAAAAACCATAATGAGTTAACTTTACATACCTAATTGAGATACACAAATTAAGAAACCAAATGTCCCAGAGTGTCCCTTGAAGGTGATTTCAGTCTCTCAAAGTTCTTAATCATCTTTTGAAGGTGACTATTTTCTCTTGAACTACAGTGGTAGGAATTTTCCCCATTATATGTTATTATTTCTGGTTTCAGTTCTCCTTTGAGTAATCTCTGTTGCCTGCATTCAGTAAGCAGGAATGTTGTATGCTTTTAAGTATTTACTGAATGTTTTACAAGGAAACGTTTTTTCTAGAACTGTAAATACAAAAAACTCCTCTAAGCAAATGAATGCCCAGCAGGCTGTATTTTCTTTCGTTTTTAAATAATACATTTGCTTGCTACTGGCCTTGGAACTGAACTTCCTCCTTTACCATAACATAGGAATAAATGTATATTTTTAAGTTCCAGGATAATATTTTTTTCCATACAGAATCAAAGAAAATTCCTAATTTAGTGAAAACTGTAAACAGAGACTTGAATAAAGGCTACAGTCTTTAGCTAAAATTATTAAATATAGAAGCATCTTGATAAATGCTTATATAAGTATACCTTAAATATAATCTTATTTGGACATTAATATTTACATTTTTTTTACCTGAATAAAATCCCTAGAATGAAGATGAAATTATGTCTTTGCCAGAGGTGGTGAAATGAAATATCACACTGCTTGCTCCAGAAGTCTGTTGCACAGCAGGACATTGAACCTTTCTCTTCTGAGTCCTAGGTTAGCACCTGAACCACAGGAGAAACCCACCTCCATCTTCTGGGGATTATACCTGTGAAGGAAAATGGAAAAGGAAAACATACTAGTCCTCATCTCTTCACTCATCTTTTACCTCTCAGAACCTGAGAAAAAGGACACTGTCAAGCTTTCTCAAGGAAATGGTCTCTTATGGTTCTTTTTGCAGGATATAGAATCCCATGTCTTTCCCAAGTACCCAACAGTTAACTAAGACATATGAAGCAAATGAACATTGGATGGCCAAGTTGAGTTGTAGAAAATGAATTTTTCTAAGGACTTTAATCTAATTTAAAAGTCTAAAGGCAAGAAAATGTAATGGCTAGATCTTAAACAAATGCATAAAATATTAACATCATTTCAGAAAACTCAAATGGAATACTCTCCACAGAATACACAGTGTACCTACATGCTCCATAGAGTAAGAGACATGGAGAATGTTGTAAAGCTGAGTGGGGGCAGGGGGAAGGAAACAGAAGAATAGAGCCAATGCCTGTCTTATCTTCATGGAAACTCTCCAAGTTGCCCTGAAGTGTTGGCCTGAAATCATGGTTCACTCCTGATTTTAGAAAACTATTCTCAGATAATTTTTTTGTTGTTGTTTGGTACTGGATAACACACCTTGTAGAGGGTGAATGCTCTTTAAGCTCTTTCAAATGCCCTCTAACCCCAATGGCACATTGCAAAAATTCATACTTTTCAGTATTGGACAATTAAAACTCAAAAAATGAAACAGGCCTCAGTCTCACTGTCTCCATGTGAATTCTGAACAACTGAGAGAATTCAAGTTCTAATTTCATTTTTTTTAGTTGCTTATTTAACCATATATTTTCCTTTAATTTTTCAGAATCACAATTAATCTCACTGCCTAAGGCTCTGCATGGTATTCTTAAGAACAACCAAGTATCACTCACCTCACTTTGCAATGAAGATTAAACAAGGATGGTGCACTATTAACCCTTGATCCTCAGTCTGCTCGTATCTCCAGACCACACTCTCTCTTTATGGCTTTATAGAGATACTTCATCAGCACAAAATTGTGACAGAATAAAGGTCCTTGCCATAAATGTACACCAAAACGTTCCTTCACATGTTCCCAAAAAAACAGTTGGTATTTCACAGGCTAAATTTGTCAAATCTAGAAATCTGAATCAAAATCCTTGAAAATAAAGATATTTAGCATGGTTATCTTGAAATTAGGTGGGTTGCAAAATTGCTGCAGTCATAGACAAAGACTATGTTAGAAAACTTCAGCAGCTTCATTCACTGAAGAATGTTTGCTCTCATCTGGAATCTCCAGCTGAACCTCAAATACTCATTAATCCAGCGTATGTGTTCTCTTCTGTGCTGTCTTTGTCACGCTAAACAAGCAACATGTAAGAAAACAGTCTAAAGTGTGATAAATTTTGGGTAAAAATTCAAGTATAAAATAATAACCTGATGTGTAATAAGGAATAAGGCTAATAAAATTGTGAAATCCAGTATAGGGCTAATTGTTTCTCCCCCAGCCTGCCAGTCTCAGTTGCAAAGACAGGATGAACATCATCAAGCTAGACAAAGACACTGGCCAACCTCGATAAGAATCACTTCCTTGCCAATACAAGGAAGAAATTCCTTCGTGACAATGATGCCAATCTCATCAACCCGCTGGTGATCTCATCAACTCTCCTGCGAAACAAGCAAAATGAAATCAGCATAAGACTAACACATGAAATTGACATAAGAAAGAGTTTTTCCCGGAATGAGACAATGAGACCTGACAAGATCCGGGAAGGCCATCGAAAAGAAATTCGGACTATTCAGCCCATCCTGGACACCTGGACTGCCTAAGGGCAGAAAAACCCTATAAAATGCTGGACTGAAAGCTGCATCGGCGTGGATTTGGGAGTCTTGTACCCCAGTGCGGACCCCTATCCACCCAGCGCGGTGCTGACCATTTCCTATTTTTGTGGCTTTCTCATTTTTCTTGTGTTCGATATTTTGTTATTAATAAATTGTCTTTTATTTATCTGATATTTGCCATTGCATTTATAACAAAAGGAAAAAACATTTTGAGCTGAACACTGAACTTTCCAGTTAATTATTTTCTTGTAGCACTGTATTAACTTAATTCTATGAAATAAATTAATTACAGAAAACATAGCTACAGCTAAAAATCTTAACTTGAATTTCCATTTAATTTTCAGGACAAAAGGATTTTGTTCTCCTTGTCAACCAACTTAGGTTAAAAGCCTCCTTATATACTTGAGTTGGTGCAGCAAATTTAACTTTTTTACTTTCGTATTTGTTATGATGTACATCTCTGCTGCACTACAATATGGCCTCCATTGGGCCAGTTTAAATATCATCCATACATGAAAGGCAGTGAAATGCCGTCAGCAAGTTTTTTCTGAAAGCAAGCAGTGTTGGAACAAAATGAAAGCAGCAAACAAACCCATCCTGCTCCTCTCCAGCTTTCTAAAACTTTCTCAAGTTCTGGGATATGGGAGAGAAATGCAATTAAAACAATTCTCTAAGTGCTTTATTTGCCACCTGCCATTCATTGAATACCTGCTGATAAAAGTGAGTTTTTTTACTTGCAGATTTATCCTGATAGACTGGAATTATGAAAGTTCACGAGCGCTCCAGGAGCCACATGAGGATAAATATAGATTCAATCAAATCAAGTTTGGCAATAAAGATGTAAGAAGTCAATCACTTTCAGCTTGTCCCAAGTTGTTTAACAGAAACAGGACATTTTATGAAAGCAGTTTTGTTTAAAAAGTGTAGAAAACCTTGTCTTTTTCAATTCTTCTGTTACAATTTTCAAAAGGTATTTTATCCAAAACTTATCATATGTTCAGAGGTGCTCACATAATATTATTTTAATTAAACCTCTACACTGTCACTTTTTATGCTATAATATACTTGTGACATAACTGTCCATTAACTATTCCTATCCTTATACCAACATACTCCCTGGTCAATCTCAGTGAAGCTGTGTGTCTCTATTAGTGTTTTATGTTATATCTTCCCTGCACTTCTTTACACTGCTGTGAGATCTGCTTGTGAAGAATCAGTTGGTGCAATAGTGAGTTGATATGAATGCACAGACCCAAGGTAGCTGGGAATGCAAGATTTGAACACTGAGCCCAGCTGTAATTGTTAGTACCAGTAATTAAGTTTTGCATCAATATTTTTTCTTTTTACATATATCTTTTTCCTTCTTGCTGTTTGCCACTTAATATAACTCTAGAGAAAAAGCTCATGTATCCAAAGTGTATTTGTCTTTTAATTAGAGCGATTTTATAATTATTACACTGTTTATTAAATGCACCTCATCCTACTGGTTAAAGAAGAAGAGCTGTTACCTGCAGCATATCTCTGTGTCATAAATCCATATGATCACATAGGGTAGACCAGCAATGCTCTGTTAATGCTGAA
Source organism: Zosterops lateralis (assembly GCF_965231275.1). Taxonomy (NCBI): domain Eukaryota; kingdom Metazoa; phylum Chordata; class Aves; order Passeriformes; family Zosteropidae; genus Zosterops; species Zosterops lateralis. Next base: position 29,312,221 of record NC_139762.1, on the reverse strand, counting down.
CTTTGTGTATAACTGACAGAGATTATTCATCTGACCTTATGTGTATCATGGAATTGATTCAAATTCAGAACTCAAATACATAATGTAAGTTTGAGAATGTAATGTAGTCACAGCCTCAGAGTTTAGTTATATTAAAAAAAAAAAAAAAGGCAATTCAATTTCAGTAGCCAGCTTTCATTGCAATTAGAATTGGCTTCTTGCAGTTTTGTGAGAGAAAAATTAAAAATACAGACATTCTCTGTACCACAGTTAGGGTGTATGAAGCAGAAGGTTTGTGCGTACACTTATGGTTCCATAGTTATCACGGTCCCCAGAGCTGCCAACTGGCTAGCTGGGCTCTGTCATGATATGATGAAGTTTTAGGCAGGTCCAGAGTTCATGCAGGAGCGTGCTTGCGTGGAAGAAAGGAGCGGCTCACACTTGGTGGTAAAGAAGGTGTTTATTCAGGGCGAAAGCCCAGGTGGTCAAAGCGTGAGTGTCTGAGTTGGCTCTTACTTGCTCTTATCAACACGGGTGTTACTGATGGAAATGAGGGGGAGTGACAAAGGTAGAGGGGGCATTGACATTGCCAGTTTGGGGTAAAAGGGGTGTGGAGATACCTGAAGCCTTGGCTGAGCTATCTGGCTTTGCCAGGGGCCATCAAATACCTGGGAGTGCCTATAGATAAGATACAATAGGGATACAATAGACTAGGCTAAGGCTATTAAGGAGATAAAATGGGGGGGAGCCAGGGCTATTATGTGGCTTAATGACAGTGATTGACAGTGATTAAGGGAAGTGGGGTGGGGGTAGGAATGAACCATTACAGAAACCTAATAATAAAAATTATACAGAATTTTAGAAAACCCAAAATGCACACTGCAACACATAGTGTCCTCTTGGCCTCCATTGAGGCTATTAAACGCAGGCATCATGTGTAGAGAGTCATACTGACTCTGATTTTATTTTGAAGTTCACTTGAATACTTTCCAGTTCTAAAACAACAAAGACCTGAGGACACTGGAAACTGGGATAGTTTGTAAAAAAAGTCAGAATTAAACAAGTGAAGTTTATAAGGGGATTTATTTTATATTAGTGTCCTTATGAACCAATTCATTCAGATTATAATGTCAGCATTTACAACACCAATAAAAATAGGGCTTTATACTACAACAGGGGGCAGAGTTTCGTTTTAGTAAATCAGGGAGGTGCAGCATTTTTATTTCAGCAAGTCATTCTAAAAACAAGGTCACTATAAAATCATTCTTTGAACAGACAGATGGGAGGGAAATATAAAGTGACCCTTTAAGGATTTTAACTGGCACGTGGTAAAGATGTAGTTAGGTTCTCGAGTACAATAATTTTGCGTGAAAGTGAAGACTAGTAATTTCTGTAGTTAAATTCTTCAGGTCTGTGATTGGCTCAGTTTCCTAGTCTTCCATAATGGATGTTAAACAAAAACTAAAATAAAGACAGGGTTACTGTTAATCCACTAATATGATGCTAATTGCTTTTACATAGACCATGCCAAGGATATTAAATTTAAAAAAGAAAAAAGAAAGCAAAATAATTAATGTTAAAAGTTTCTTTTAAACTAAAAAAACCCCCACCAAACCTATGTAAAAAGTTGGTGTTTTTTTCCCTCTAATGAAATGAGCTCTTTACATATAAATTATATTGTAATAACAGAGCTCCCTGGTGGAAAAGAGTTCCTTCTCCTGCTGGCAAAAATTAAGATAATCACAGATGGCTAATGATCAAAAATACTGACTGACAGCTCTGAAGTACAAGGCATAGATAATATTCTCAGAGCTACAGTTTATTTATACTCAGAACTGGCTTTAGGCACCCACGAAATATGCATTTGTGATGTCCTATTATAATGAAGATCTTTTAGCCACAAATTCCTGTTGTCAAGGTTTTTCCTTAAGACTAAACTTATCTCCATGATTTTTTCACCAAAATATTTGTGTTTCAGCATACCAGCTATTTGAAACAATCTGTAACTAGCTGAATTTTCTTAAACATGTAGACTATTATTTTTAGCAGCATTATACTTAAAATGTACATTTTGAGTTCTTAGAAAAACTGTATTATACCTCAGGGTTTAGATACTGCAGAAGCCAGTGAGGGCAAAGAAATGGTACTGAAACCCATTGGTTTCTTGTATTTGAATGCTGGTGTACAAAGTGTCTGATTTCTTTGGTAGTGTTCAAAAACCTAAAAGAAATTTGGTCTTGCTCCCACTTAAGTTAGATTAAATGTTTACCTGATTCAGCCAGGAGGTGGATGAGCTTACACGTAACTCTAGTTTTCTCAAATGTTTCTTATTTATCACTTCATGGCTCCTTTAAAAGCTTTGCTAAACATTTTGTGGAGTAGAAATCTTTCCTTAATTTCAAAGCACTGACTGTGTTTTAGGCTTGTGGTTGTTATAACCCTTCAGTACACACTCAACATGCAACATCAAATGTTTTTTAATAGAATGTCTACCTCATTGAAATATAATTTCTAGCTCCTGTAATGTAGATGAAAACCTGGAAAGATATTCCAGACCTATTTAAAAGATTTGCTAATAAAATTGTCAGTTTTAAGTACCCCCAAAATATTACCAATTGTGTATTAGCAACATTTCCCATGAAAAATTGTGTAGTAATGGATATCTGAAAAAGTTTCTACTCCTTTATCCATTTAAATTTCAAGTACATATTGAGAAGATGGCACAAAAAAGGGCAAAGTTCATTGAACTTTGCTATTGATTTTTTTTTTTAACTTCGGCAACCAAGAGAGAGGGAGAGAGAGACGCTACTTATGGAAAAGCTACACAAAATTACACATCATTGGACACCAGTGAATGCAGAAGGAAATTTTCAAAATACAAAACTGTAGGAAAACCCACAGTCAGAATTTGCACTTGCTTAGACCATGCAGTTCATCTTCACAAGCAGCATAAACAAGGCTTCATTAATCACAGAGCTCCCGGAAATAGTTGCTTAATAAACCTTCTGATTTTCAACCAAGTGTGATTTTTGAACATAGATTAACGATTTTTTGTGCTGACAGCAATAACCTTGCTGATATGTTGCATAATCTCAAACTTTAATGTAGGTTCACATTCTTTTAATTCAAGTGTCTGACTGGACCCGTGCTACACGAGCTGGAAGCCCTGGGTGTAAGAGTACCCATATATCAGTGCAGATCCTGTTATGCCAGAACAGTGTAAATTTTACAATGGCAGGCATGTAGCCGGAGTAATAAGTAAAACAAACCTTTTCCCATGCAGACTTTATTTTTGTAACTATGCTGAGCTTCATCCCAACTGAAATGATTTCAGCAAGTTATTGCATCTAAACACATGAGCAATTAGTAAGTAAGTCTGTGACTTACCAGCGTTCTAGCAGCAACAAATGTATCAAAATAGGCTTCTTAGGCTAGAACCTGGTCTACAGTGTCACATTAACAACTCAGAAGTCAGTCATAAAAAAAGGAGAGAGAAAGAGAGAGACTGAGAGAATTTTTATTTTTATTTTTTTTTTTAAATAAAAGAGGTGTTAGGAGCTACAGGGGCTTCACAAACCAGCCCTTTTAAGAGCATGTATTCATTCTACCTCTTTTGAAACCCAGTTACAGCTAAGTGAGCTATCTCAACTAAACTATTTCACTGAACTGAACAACAATAAACCAAAACGAGTAGAAGTACTAAAAGCATGCCTGAGGCAACAGAAACTTTGGTGCTAATTTCCATCTCTTTCAAGTGCATTTGATGAATGATGTGACAAAAGAATCCTAATTAAAGTTGAAATCCTGAATACTAAATAAATTAGAAGTGCCACTACATTCATCTTCTACAATGATAATGCTGCTACTTCTACTCCTTCTCTGTGCCCCTTTGCTTACATCTGTGGCAGTAACTCAGCAAAGGGCACTGCCAGCACAGATGGGGAAATGGATACTCTCCCCATAACAGAGAGATAATAGGACAGGCTGCTTTGTTTCCCTTCACTGCCTTCAATTTACACAAAGAAAACCTACCAGAAGCATTCAAAGTATTTTTAGGTATATATTTTTCCTCTGAAATGATTTAAAACTTGACAAGAGACTATCTGGTCTCTAGTAGCCCTAGAAAAGTTGCTGTGTTTATGGCCATTAAATTTTTATTTCTTTTATTACTGGAGAATCATTAAGTATATATATACTTGGAGTAATATATAATCCTAATGGGTTGGAAAGCAACACTGAAGGGATGAAATTCTATGGCTTGTGTCACACAAGCCAGGCAAGACAATCATAAATGACCTTAAAATCTATGAATCTTTCAAGGAGCTGCCCCATTCAATAAGCAGACTGGAACATGAATTATGACTCCCGAGAGACATCCTTTCCCTGCTCCCCTTTTGTTCCCAGGAGCAACTCTGAAATACTTCAGGAGAAGTTTATATCCCCAGTGTGCCCAAGCAGTAGGCTTGTCTTTTTCTGTTCTCTTTCCACTCCTTAGAGAAAGAAGCTGTCAAGGGAGGAGGCCCTTCTATTCCCACCACAGCTACACTCAAAATCAGCCAATGCACACAAAAGTGGTGCTTCAGTGTCTCCAAATCCCATTTGTACTGTCTAAGGCCTGTGACAAGAGAAAGCCTAAACGGCTGTAGTCAAGCAGGAACTCAAAGGGAGCCACGTAGTCCAATCCTCAACTGTGTCAGGGACTATTAGTGTCTGCCTGTTAGAAAAAAATGTAATAACATAATAAACATGTAATAATGCATCCCCAAATTTTTCTCCCAGCCTGTAGCAGTTTGTAGCAAATTCTGATTAAGAATTCATATTTTTGTATTTAATGTCTCATGATGTGCAGTAGCACATGCACAGAACACACATAATCTGGGTGACATGGTTAAAGATTTCAAGACTGCAACTGCATAAGTCACACAACATCTTCTTGCAGTGATATCACACTTGGCTCCTTTTAAACAATATAGTTTTCTTTGTATTTTCTAAATTACAAAAAAAACCCCACCCCACTTTAATTTCAGGTTTTAAACAAGTTTTCAGATTTGTAATATGAAATACTTTTTTTTTAGAGGAAATGAGAGAGAGAATTATCTTAATGAAAAAGCTAGTTTGCTTGCTTGCATCTGATAGATTTTTAAGACCTGATATTACACCTAATCTAGCTGACGACATTTTTTTAACTACATTTTTAATGCACTACATTTAAAAAAAAAAAAAAAAAGTACTGTGAACAAAAATGCAGCTTGTATGTAATTTCCAGAATTCTTGTCACTATGTGAATTCTGCAGCCTTAATTTTTATCTACAAATTTTGGACTGATGTTTTAGAAAGGATATTTCTTGATCTTAACTGTAACAGTGATCATTTCAGTGATCAGGGTGGATTGTTGGGCTAATTATTCTATAGAGGTAACTATATATAGGTTTAATAAATTGCCTAAATAGAAGAGACATGCTGAGATACATATTGTGTGATACTATTTATGAAAGTGCCTATCTTGCACATGAAAAATTGAATATTTGCAGCACCAGCTCTTGAATTTTAACTTTGCATTTTGCTACTGACAGTAAAATATTTTATTTCCAGTATAACTCAAGGTAAAGAAAATTTTCCATCCATCTTTAAAAATGCACAGAATAACTAATTATTTTACTAATTCTCACACAAACACCCTGTGATACAAGTATGCAACTTGGATTTTCCTCTATTTTTAGAAACCCCGGTCTGACAGTTAAATATCAGACTTCCATTTTGTCCTAGGTTTTTGAATGACTTCATATGTATGTCTCAGAGTGCTGATCAAGAATAAAGAAGACAAGTGAGAGATATTTAAAAAATAGTTGGAACTTGAGAGCTTAGTAATTGACATGTCTGCCTTGTAACAAAAAGGAAGCAGGACTGACTTCTCTAAACTAAGGCAAGAAACTAACTTGGAAATTTAACTTGCTTTTTATCATGTGCGTCTCTACAGAATTTAACAAAATGACTGCAAGCTTTCCTTCTTAGGGATAGACTAGATTGCATTTGGTCTTCACCATCACTTTGACTTCATTATCACTGACCTTGATCCTTTCTGCCACTGTCTGCTGTGATCCTTGGGGATTAACTGCTCAAAGGTTATTGACTTACATACGTGTATATGAGTTGTCATCTCTGGATTCTTAATAATTGATTGTCAAAGCACTTTTGCACCATGCACCTTGCTTCTTTTGGCAGAACAAGTGCCCTTTCTTAGCTCAATGTTCAGCTACTCTTCTTTGGGGTATGTGAGTGTCAACTGTCATGATAAAGCATAAAAATACAAGCTTGTCAGTAATGACCCAGTTGGAAGTTTGGCTAAAAAGTCAGAGAAAGCTTTTCAAATTCTTGTGCTGGGTCGCTGGGTCTTTGTGGTGGGGTTTTTTTTAATTATTATTTTTATTTTGTTGTTGTTGTTTTGTTTTGTTTTGTTTTGGGGTTTTTTTGTTGGTGTTTTTTTTTTTAATTTTGTTTTTTTGGTTGTGTTTTGTTTGGGGTTTTTTTGTGGTTTTTTTTTTTTTTTTTTTTTTTTTGATTGTTTTCTTTTCCCTGGGACTATTGAAAAATGCAGCAGAAACCACTGTCATTAAGAGAAGTCTAGATTCGACTGAGGTATTTAAGGGAAAGTATCCTCTTCAAGAACTAGAGAAGAAATATTCTGTTCAATAGTTCCGAACATGCAAATGATCTGAAATGGGTTGTAAAACTACTAATGAGCCAAAAAAAAAAATTAAAAATAAAAATCTATGTCTTTTCTGAGATTTATGTTTCCTATGGACATATAGGAAACATAACAGGGACATTTTTAAGTTTGTGTATCAAAAACTGTTGTTAATTTGGAAGGTTAGAAAGTTTTGTCAGACTGGCAGCTTTGACAAAGTCTCGGCCAAAATTATGGTTAGATTTGTGGGGTGGGTTTGGGAAGTTTGTTTTTTCTTTTTCTTTCAAAATTTTAAAGTGTCCTATCTTCAGTGGTTTTATTGAAGGATTGTTCATGGTAGTGAAGACCAACTTACATAAAACTAGTGGCATTATATGTTGATTAAGCTTAGAAAACGAGGTTAACTTAACACAATAATTTGTTAAATTGCACTCACCAGAAAGGTGAGAAATGGTTTTTTAACTCAAGTGTTTTTCTTCAAGAGGCTTAGTCTCGGAGACATAGAAGAACATCCTTTTGTTACCAGACAATATTTTCTGGAGCTATAGTGTGCTATTGTCACTGTAAGATAAATCTGTAGTGTATCGAACAGAGTAAACTGTTCCTGTTGTGTAATGCTTCCCTGTCTCTCTAAAGGCTTAGAATATCTTTTATCACAACAGGGGAAAATTTGGAGCTTTTATCAACAAGTTCAAAAAAGCATTCCATTTAAATAATGTGTCTGGAACCGTAGTCTATGGAGATAATCAGGAGCTTATTAACCTTAATCATAACAACACATTATCACTATTTGGTTTCATGTTGACTAATTTGCAGAACAATGGGGAAGAGCACACTCAGCACATAAGACTGTTCCAAGTTCTTGGCACTGCATAAATACGGTGACCCTCACTTGAAATGTCAGAGACTTAAGAAAAAGCTGTATCATATGATGAAGGAAGAGAGTCAGGGAAAAGAGGATCATGTAATCAGAGAGTTAGTTAAAAAGTAAACACTTGTTAAACCTCTGGACAAAGTGAGACCATCATCAAACAGATACCAAGAGCACAGAATAAAGGTCAGCTACCTTTTATCATGTTTGTGTAGCTTCAGTTAAACTAACAAGCAGCAGCATGTGCTTAGGGTCATAGTTAAACACTTTTGCCTTGATAAATGAGCTGTGTATTAGGTGCTTCCCTTTCAAGAGCATAGCCATATTGGAACTCTGATCTACAGAAAAAAAGACATCAGAAAAGGAAGCAATTTACCTGGGGGCAGAAATCAGTCATTTCAGTTGGTAGAAGGAAATAGTAACATGTCAAATAATAAAATAATAATACGTCAAAACAACTAAAATGAAGCAGAGAGACCTCAAAAATAAAACATATCACTTCAGTTTTGGGGAGTGAAATTGCAGAATTTTTTTGTTTCCGGAACTCTCAAAAGCACCAAGTACACTTTGTCTTGAACTATTTCAGTGTTAAGGGTGCATTTCCTCATAACTGCACACTTCTTGTGAAAATTCTAGTTCTTGATCCTGATGATTTTACTATTTCATACGAACCACATATAAACCTACTGCTGAACAAGAAATACAGCCATAAACCTTACAAGAGATTTAGATGTCTCCATCTTCAGAGGAGAGACATCTTCTTAAGAGCATGCTATATAAAATGGTGTATAGACCATGGTATGTAACAGTTCAATTTAGTTCATTCAGAAAAGGAATTTTTAGGGGTATTAATTTCTTAGATACTGTAGGACTACAATATTTTCAGCAGAGAAAAAATATGCTAGAACTGCAATATACATCTTAATAGCATTACAACAAAATAAGTTCAAGAAGTTTTAAGTTCTGTATTATGAAAAAAACTTCCCTAAAATTGTTCACAAAAGAAAAAAATTAGGTGGCAACATCCTAGAATTCATTAGAACCAGTTCTACTACATTAAACTAGAAGAAACATGAAAACCTGCCTTTTCACTGAACTGTGCCACTCTACCTTTTTAAATGGATACTGCCGCTTAATAATTACTGTGTCACACAGCATAGCAACAGTGTCCTTTCATGATTTGCACTTCATAGAAAAATGTGAATGTGCAAACTTCAATTGGCCAGAGCATTCACACAGAGTTAAATTCTACTACAGGCTAAACTTTTTAATGGTCTTAGAAACATGGAATGGTTCAGGTTGGAATGGACCTTAAAAATCATGACTCCAACTTTCCTGCCATGGGCAGGAACATATTCCACTAGACTGAGTTGCTCAAAGTCCCATGCGGCCCAGCCTTGAACACTTCCAGGGGTGGATATCATCCTCCTCTCTGGGCAAGCTGTTCTGGTGTTTCACCATCGTCATAGTGAAGAAGTTCATCCTCATGTCTAATCTAAACCTGCCTTCCTTCAATTTAAAGCCATTACCCCCTATAAATACATGTAATAAATACCTCTCCAGCTTTCTCGTGACCCCCTTTAGGCACTGGAAGGTGCCAGACCGTTCTCTTCACCAGACTGAACAACTCCAACTCTCTCAGCCTGTCTTCATAGGAGAGGCGTTTCAGTCCTCTCATCATCTTCATGGCCCTCCTCTGGACTCACTTCAACAGATCTGCATCCTTCCTATGTGGAGGCCACAAAACCCAGACAGTGCTTGGTTGTACCTGTTTCCATGATAGAATGGTATCAATGTGTTTATGCTTTGATAAGAGTTCAAAAACTGATTGCTGTAAATCACAGCAGGCTATCACTATCACAGTGGCAGTGGTGCTGCAGCCATGAATGTTAAAAGGTCATAAAACCTTTTTTTAGTAGATGAGTTTGTAAAGTTGAAAAATCATATAGACCAACTGTTCTTCAGGTGTCATACAGAAACAGCAAGTTATAATATATTCAAAAGTTTCTATAAAACCAACAAGAATCACTTGTTCTTCTTCAGAACAAATTTGTTTCAGTATTCTTCTCTATTCTTATGTTCTACTAGAATAATTGAACACATGAAAAATTTCTCAAAATATCAAATCAGTTTGAAACTCTGTAGTCTGTGTTCTGATATTAGAAGAGCTGAAATTATAATGGAGAATATTTCACCAAAAATTTATTTGGCACAGTGCATAATAATTTTTAATGGATTTTTTAACAAGGAAGGAAGTAAAATAGGGTGAGAGAGGTAAGCATAGAACAAAACTAAGTACAGTGACTAAGGCTGATGAAGAAGGTGGAATCTGAGAATGCTTTCAACTATAAAGTTGAAATGAAGCTTCAGCCAGTCATTCTTGACCAAAATCATAATAATGAGGTTTGGGAGAGACTGAGAATGAATTCAGCGAGACTTGATTATTTCAGTGATAGAGATTCACAGTGCTGTAAATGAAATTATTGCCATTTTGTCTCATAAATGGTGCAGTTAATAAAGGCACCAAACCCCAAAACTTCTCCACATTTTCCTGCTAGCTGCATAGCTCTCTGACTAAAGAATAATTATGCATTTTTTCAACATGTCATAGACCTCAGCTTTGTGGTAAAGTATCTGATAAAGATCTGCAGCAATTTGAGTTCTAAATCTGCTAGGCACTAGACAGTAAAAAACCCCAGCATTTTACACAGGCCATGGGATAGGACTGAGATAGAAATGTCTCACATGCACTATGCATGGAAGAACAGTGATTCCACAAAAAATTGAAGCCTATCCCATATAAACAAGCTTGCAGATTTGGGATGCTGGCAGCAAATATCTGTGTACATATACATATTTTTATCTTCAAAATATTTATATATTTAATTTACATTGCTTATAAACAATCAAAGAGTCACATCTAAAAGTGTATCTTCATTTCACAGCAGTGATTAAATTGATAAATAATTTCATAAAACTGGGGCTTACAAATTCAAGAATTGTAATTTTACTGAAAAGAAGTGTGCTGAGAGGAAATTCTGCTGTTAATGTAAGTATGCTGGTCTGCTCTGAAACAACACAGAAGATGCATCTGATTTTTGCATTACTCAAAGTAAATATTGCCCATAAAATTCAATAACTATTGAGACTTCACCTTAGTGGCAAACAGTAAATATAAAAACTAGAATTAATTTTCTCTGTGTTATTTATTACCTTATGAGAAACTGTGGAAACACTTCAGTGTAAAAACAAAAGCTGACCTCTTCTCTTGTCCTGCTGACCCTTAGTCCTTTATTGCATATTTTTCTTACGTAGTTGAACAATATCAGTTCACAACATAAGATGCAACTTGTCTTCACTAAATAAAGAGATAATATTTTTATTCAGCATTAATGTTGATATTTTAAGTATCATTCACATTGCTAAGTAGTCACAAGATCAAATGCACTTTGGCTTAGTTTCCATATAAAAATTAGAAGCTGTTAATTTTATTACCACCCAGGCAATATATTTGAAAGCATATTAATGAGTATTAATGTCATATGCTTAGCCAAAATAATTCCTGAAGTCAGAGTGCTATTTTATCTGCTTTAAAGATTTAGTAATAAAGAGTTGAATATGTATTTTTATAAGTATTTGTAAGTATTATAAGTATTTTATATCTTGTTAGCCAATAGTTGGATACAATAGAAAAATCTCCTACTGTGTACACAGAAATTATGTTGTATTTTGGTAAAACAGTAAGGCTGATGAAAAAAGTGACTGAATTCCAATAGAATCTATCAAAAATATCCAGACAAATACAGAAATATTATTCAGCTGAAGAATTTTCCAGTTGTCAAGATAAACATTCTTGAGTTTTTATTTGTTTTATTTTAAGAAATTCCACCCAGTTTGGATAATTATTACCCAGAAATCACTATGAAACTATTTAGGTTTCCTTTTAAAAATATTTCACGTTTTTTCTTTGCAATTTTTTCAGTTCCCTAAGAGACTGAATTAATCAAGGAATTAGATGAGAATGGACGTTTTTGTTTTAGAAAACAGCGTGGCAGCTAGACAACAGAAAACAGATGCCAATTATTTGCCAGTGTCTGCGGTGGAACAAAATATTTCATGACATTTACTTTGCCTTAGCAAGGCTGCCGTTGATGTCAGTCAGCAGGTTCAGAAAAGCGAGTCCATATGATCTAGGATTGAACAAAAATTCTTACACTTTGGTAAAGATGATAAGATGAAAAATACATGGTACTTTTTATAGAGTCAGCTATAATTGCACAATCTGGAATAATACTCTCTTACACTGTGAGATCAGAGTTGCTTAATAAATTAAATGAAAACAGAATTTGCACTTCTTGGGCTTAAAGGCTACAAAAGAGGATTTCTTTTGTCACACATTGAACAGGAAAGAATTCAAACTGTGCAATAGAAAATAAAATCTTTTGTCAGCACATCAGCTATTTTTATTTGTCCCTAGCATGCATTTGTAAGATGGGCTAGTCTTCATTATATGCCATCCAAGGAATACAGGAGTTATTGCCATGCTGCTTACCTGTAACACACAAAATTATCATGGTATATATTAATGATAACAAGTCTAGCCAGCAGTAAATAATTTTGTTAATCTAGGAGCTAGGGTTACAGTCAAAACTTTCAGTTTGGATCTGTAACAATTTTTATGTCACAAACACCCTAATTAGAAGGTCACGCTGACAAAACATGGTATACTGCTGGTGGTTTACCTATTATATCAACATGGAGTGTATGGGTAAAATGCTGTCTGGAGATAGAAATTATACTCCTATGAGGAAACTATGTCTGCATCATTCCTCTAGCCAGATCTTTCTTGCACCAACTAAGTCTTAGATTAAAGACCAAGAATGTCCACACAAATGAGTGCCTTGAAGAACCATGCTGGCAATGGAAGACAATGCAGCTGAATGGTTGTTTTTTGTGCAGGGCTAGATATACAACACAAAAATGCATGAGAATCCACAAGGGGAAAAAAAATGCCACATTTGTTTATATCTGGTCTTTTAAATAATTACAGAACATAATACCATCATTTCATATGGAACATCTGCTACCTGTAATATCTGTAATATCTCTGCTCTTCCTGAACTGAGGGGCTCAGTGTAACAGTCCAACCAGTGGAGGTCCAAGCATGTTTAGTCATGGAGAAGCAGTTACATGTGACCTACCAAACAGTATCCTTCACATCAGTCCTCCTGGCCAGACTCAAGAAAGAGATGACTGTAAAGCCTTTCTAACCTCCTTGTCTGTGTCTTCAGTTCAGCTTGTACTTTTGCAGTCTTTTGTTACCATGGGGCTACCACCACTCTGTCAGTGATACCACTTACAGCTTCACTCTATTTGCATTTTCTTTACATTCCTTCCCCTGAAATACTAATAACTTTATAGTTTAATGACATCAACCACCTCTCTAAAAGAGTACCAGATGATAAGAATAAATCACCAAGTCTCATTCAAAAAACTGTTAGTGCAAAATTCTGGCACTCATATAAATAAAAAACATATAAATACTTACTGTTTCAGTGTCTGTACTTCCGAGAGATTAAGTGGAGATAAATGCCTGTGGGATTTTAGCAAGGTTTTCTCAGGGTGAGTACATATTATGAAATGAGTCACAACACAGAGAACAAAATAGGTGAATGCAGCTCCAGGATGACATCACTGAAGTGCAGGGCCCGAATTCTGTTAGTAGCTATCTCACACAGTCAAAATTTTCTGCAGTTTTAGTTCACTATTTTTTTTATGTGTTACTGAACTCTGCAAAATATGCTTACTTTCTGGAATTTTTTCTCTGAAGGTACCTGCTTTCTCATAATAATCTTTACAGGCATTCTCATTAATATTTTCTGGAAATGGAATTTATAAACTCAATAATATTGACTTTTCTGGCAAAATATTCACCTCAGCATGTGAAGCATGTTGAGCTATGACTTTACTTAGTACAGAACTTTTTGTTAGAAAAAAAAAAGTTGGGTTTCCTATTAGTCAAGAATTCCCACTATAAAGAATCAACCTTCACTTAGCACATTTCTTTCAAATTAAGCAAGGGCTAAGCAAGGCTAACTCATCCTCCCCAGACAGAGTGGGGCTGAGACACAGTGAATGACTTAATGATGTCATGGGGAACATACTGCTCTTGCCCAACAGTACATTTTTTACTCCTGTGAATAGTTCCACTGATTTCAGGAGGACAGTCCTGCAGGATTAAGGCACTGATTCATAAATGTTTCAAAACAAGGCCGAAGCCCTGGTCATATTTTAAGTCTCAAAGACAGGTTAGTTTCTATCTAACCTAATAGATCACAACCTCCACTTGCTCATTAGCTGAGGACCTCTGCCCTCCTTATTAGGCCCAATTTTCTCAGATGAACTGTCAGATGGAATCTGCTGCAAGTGTACACAGGACAAGTTCCATGTCATTAATGAAACAGGTGTTTAATGATTTTGGATGCATCAAGTTTACCCAGCTTCTTAAAAGATCTCTTCTCATGTATAATAGTGGCTGCAACACCAGGGATTATTTTCTGAAAAGGTTGGCACTTCCCAGTCTATCAAACCACCAGCTTTACATGCTTGCCTGGTGAATTTATTTTAAATAATAGATTTTAAAATCCTGAAGTTAAGTAACTAAACAATGTTTAGGATTCCTGTTGCTAGCACTTATGAGGCAGTACTTCAGCCTCCACTGAAATCAGTAGGATCTTTAACTATGTAAGGCCACAAAAAACTTAGGATTCATTAACTGTAATATGAAAATTTCACACAGGAAAGGTTATATTTACTTCATAAGTTTCATTTTAAACGGAAGTTCATAAGTCAAAAATGTGAAAATCATACATTTGACTGAAGCTACTTAAGACAGACTGGACACTGGACTTTAGCACAGTTTATTCCCTGATTTTATCCCAGCCACCTTAATTGCCATAGTGGAATATAAGTGAAAGAGTTTAGCAGAATGAGCATGTCAAGTTACATGGCACCCTCCCAGAAAGGAATGGGAAGATGAAAGAAATATTCTACACCAGGATGGGAAAGACTTATTTTGAAAAAACTTCTGCATGAAAACCTAGATAAAAAGAAAAAGAGATTTTCTAAGCAAAATTAGGTCAACTGCATTTTAAACACTAAATCTCACTCAAATAAGAATGAAGAGTTGTCATGTTTCTGTTACAGCTACTAATCTCTAATTTTATTCAGGGTTTTGTATTAGTGTGAAGGATCTTTGCTGTCAAGAGCAAGACAATCCATATTAAGAATCCCAGTAAACTTAGACCAAAAGAACAACTTTCTCTTTTTGATGGAGACTTTTTGTACTCTAATATTCTGTCAAGTTCAAATCACAGTTCATTCAGAATAATATTAAACAGGTGCTCTCTGTGCAAGGAAAATTTTGACTATACTTGAGAAACAATCTTTTTAACAGGACATCATCCAGGTACAGATAGAAGTCCTGAAGGAAGATATTAAGGTTGTATACCAGTGAAGAGCAATGAAGAGCACACCCATCTCCTGGCAGCTTCTTGCAAAGCCTTGTTTCTTAACACAAGCTGCTAATGATCTATTAGCCAAGTGATTTTGGCCATGAGTAATTGAGGTGTCCCAGCTGTTTTCTGATGTACCAGATTGCCTATGGGGACAGCCAAAGATGGCAAGTATTTCAGCCATCATAGTTGAAATCATTGGTATTTGCTTGCCAACGACTAATGAGTTGATCCAAGAAAGCACTTTACTGGATTTCTCATAGAGGTTAGATTCCACGGAGGCTAAATAACATTTTAGACAATCTAGGACTTTTGATACTTGCCCACAATAATGGCAAGATCTAACATGAGAGAGGGATAAAATGCCACTGTAAACCTACATTTAAGTATCTTAAATCTCTCTCTCTGCATCAGGCCAGATGGGTAGGTGGGAATCTAGTGAGCTTGGTGGTAGATATATTCTCAGGCATCAAGTTATACAAATGACACATCTTCTCAGACCTTACAATGAAAAAATCATTTTAATAGTAAGACAGCCATCACTTTTGGTCATAATGGATCTCTTTGTTTAATAAACTTAATGTGACTATATGTCTCCACTATGTAGGACTGGGCAGTCTTCTCCTTTTCAAAAATGTTTAGTCTGGATACTTGACTTCTGCCTTTGATTTTCTAGTGGAGGGTCTGTATAAAGAACTCTTTCAGATAGCTGGAGTTTGTAGGTGAAATAGTTGATATAGGATATTATAATGTATCATCATTCTTTTTCTTTGAGCTTCCCAACATCACCAGTGGCAAAGAAATTGGGAATATCTGAGAAAAGTGATTAAGAGTCAGTATTATGAAGTGTTTTAAGACCCTTTGCCCAAAAGGATTGGGAATCCCTTGCAGCAAAAGAAATGCACCTGCAAGAGGCACGTACACTATGTGGATTCTGAACCTTAGCAGGTGTGAGAAGGTCATGATTAATGACCTTCACATTTAGAAGATCCAGCAAAGTGATGGCAACTAGATCCCACATATTCACACACATCAGGTCCTCTGACATCCTAATTTAATAGAAACTGTGAGACTGTATATCTAAATTTTCAGAGTGGAAAAATATTGCCCTATATTGACCCCGTCTGACTTTGGCAAGATCTGGGTACAGCAAGACACTTCAGTGGGAGGGAGCCCCAAAGCTGAGCTGACAATGAAGCAGAAGCTGTCAGTTCCCATATGGATTTTGGGTATTATTTCTCTCCTCAAAGGTAACATACTGCATCAAAGGAGCTCCCACAAAGTTCTAAATGCAGATACTGGTCTTTTCACAAAGCCTAGACTCTTGTTACACTGGCATATTGAATTGTCTGATAGAAGGAGCTGTTCCTTCCCTGCAAATCAAGAAATTGCCTCTGTGAAAGGCAGTAGTTTCCAGGCTTCCTCACCCTACCATGAAGGCAGCACTGAAGTCACAGGGCAACCTGTGACAGGCAGAGGACCACCTTCTGTATGAACTCAGTGGAAGCAGAGATCTTTCCTGTTTAAAAACGGTACTCAACTCGCCTCCTCACAGAGCAAAGGGCTGCTTTGAAACCATTTTCTTACATTGTCATTACTGTTGGGATTTTTTTTTTCCTTGCTTATAGAGAAACAGGAGACAGGTTTCTTGTGCTGATACTAATTACATCAGTGTGAAAAAGATTCCTACTCATAGCAGAGTACATTTGTCTATGGAAAAAATAAAATATATTTTTGTCAAATACAGATGGTCAACTCATGTTTTCCCTTTTCAGCCTGATCACTAACATCCTCACTCAAAGAAGAATATTCTTAGCCTCTTTTTCATACTGATCATAGCCATCCTCACTGAAATTTGCCTTTAGAGAACTAAGGATTCTGTTATTTCCTTTCTTACTTTTCCAGATCTCTAAACCTTGTTTCACCAAATGTATTGGGCTATGGTTTGGCACCTGCAATATTTTTGATTTCAGGATTCTCAGTAAATTAAAGAAAGTTTATATTTCATACTTACCTTTTTCAATCAAATTTTCTCCCTCTTTTCTTAAATAAGAACACATTTGCCCTGCATTTTCCTTTGTCAGACAAAATATCAGTGATTATAATTGTAGGCCAAATGCAAATTTTCATTCACTGTCTTGTGAATTAGGGTAGAAAAGCAATGTCTCTTATGTTTGTCATGGTGCTTGATGTCTGCTTGATCTCTGGAAACATGAAACCTTTTCCAAAATATCTCTTAAAAAGAGGTTAGCATCATCTCTCTGGCATCTATCATGAGCAGTAAGTTCTATGTGAAGGAGGAGAAAAAAGAAGCCTCAATTGAAAGAAATAACTCTGAACAATTCCATTTGTAACTTTCCCAGCATTTCTATTAGTGTTTGCCAGTCTAGGGGCTGGAGGGAATGCAGCAGTTGCATCCTCATCCTTCTAGTATGGCACTGGACAGATTTTTCTTTTAACTATGGCACTGCTATTAGAAACAAGTTGAGAGATCCCTTTTGTCATATCCCCTCAATGCCAGTGTTTTATTTATAGTTGTCTTCTATGCCAGTGTTTTATTTATGGTATTAAATATATAAAGAGATTATAATGCAGCAAAAAAGGCTGTTAAGGAAAAACAGATGCTGTTTTGTCCAAGAGCCATGCTTATGAACAAGGCCACCTGGGTTTACACATGCTGACTTTGAACCACATACAGAACAGAGACCTTTTCTTTTTCATTATTCAATCAGCTATTTTATCTGTGTCCTACAATGGTGCATAAAATACAGGACGTTTCTTTCTAAGAATTAACATGAATCAAACCTTATCTTTTAGGAGAGAACAGTGTTCTGAGTTTTGTTTTGAAATCAAGCCTGTGAATATTTTTGCTGCCTGGAAGTACATTAGTATCAAACAAAGCATTTATCCCACAAGTTATTATGTAACCACTGTAAATAATATATAAATACTTCAACTTTATCTCAGCTTAGCACTACTTTTAGTACTGAACTCATTTTATTAGTGCTTTTTATTGGAATTGTTAGTAAATCAATCCCTACCTTCTCTTCAAGGCAGTCAGCCCCTCCTAGTGGCTTCTCCTGACCTGCAGCAAAACACTCCTGCCATTTGTCCAGGGTTTTCCTGCCATCTGTCCTTGGTCTTCACTGAGCAGAGCAGTGAAGGTGGAGCTGTGAATTACTTTGCCTTCTTAAAATATAGAAGAGAATAGCGAAATCTTTTGTCATTTAAAGTTATTGATGGAAAAAATAAACTGACACAAATGTTTGCGTTATTCCTTGCGTTAAATCTTGTCCTACTTTTCATAGCCTGAATACTATGAGTCATACAAATGTGAGCTGTAAGAGTCTATATTGCTCGATTACTCATATTCCTCCCTCTGCTACATCAATACTTTTTGAAGTGTTTTGTAAAGCTGAGCAGTAAAAGCCAAACTATTCCATAGACCGAAGGCTGAAAGCCTAAAAAAAATGCTTGTGGTAATATCCTTCCTTTTTAGATCTTTCCTTCCCTTAATTTCAGCAATGCTGCTCACAGAAGTAGTTATGCACATGTTTGTATGCTTGTTGGAAAGGGTCTCTGTCACTCAGCCAGGAACACATTTCTGACAATCTGCCCGGTTTTCCTTCCTCAGTTTTACTGCCTAACTGGTTATTTCTGCCGTGATGTTTCACCTGTTGAAACTGCCCAGGGATGCTTTTGAACAGAACTCTGTGTTGTCACTAGAGTTGTGACTTCCCCTTTCTTACAAATGAACATTATCAAAAAGTCTTTCTCTCTCCCCTCTTCTCTCCACTTGTATTTTCATTACAGACCTGGAGAATGTTAAAAAAAAAAGTTTAACTTCTGACTTTAAGTTATCAGTGCAATAGAAAAACAGTTCACACAGTGAAACCTACATATTGAATTTATTACATAGGATCCTGTGCAAAACTTCGTTATCCCTCAATATGTAAATCTTCTTTCTGAAAAAAGTTTAAAAGCATTTGCGGAAAAGAACATAGGAAGTCTCAGTAAAATCCACTGGCAGCAAGCTATCAGCTGCATGTCAGGGTGTTATCCACCCAGTTTTCAGCAAAGGGCAGAACATCTACTGCCTTTGCCCAAGTTACTGCATATCATCAGCAATTTGCAGATTTCAGGACTTTATATTAAGGCAGTACTCCCAGTCAACCAGTAATGCTGGTGGCCATCTAAAAGTACCAGCAAGAGTCCCAATTTTCAGAAGTAGGTATTTATTGCTTTGTGACAATAAGGCACCATGCCAGGCACCTACAGAGAGAGCCAACCCAAATCAATAGCTGGGATCTTAGCAGGAGGTTAAGAACCCATGCACAGCGCAGCAAGCAGACAAGACAAGCTTCATTCCTGATATAAATACACAATGCACCGAAGAGAGCCTGGAGGCATTGAATCTTCTAGGATCAGTATAATTAGCTTACTCAACTACTTTGATATTGAAAGATACAGCTTTATATGCCAAAGCACATAGGCAACAACTAACAAGAAATAGTCTGTCTCTAGCCCCTGGGAGGGATAAAATTTTAGGTACTGTATTTAATATCAATAAAAGAACACAGTAAAGGCTTTTTGAACACTCTACTTATAATTTTAGGGAAAAGATGGGGTATATCTTGTGGCCTGAGGCAGGTTGCTATAGCTCTTAAGTCCATGTAGGTTCATGGATTCCTCCACAACAATCTAGATGTTTACATGGACTGCGGTTTTATTGTTAAACAAATTTCCATAAGTGGGATTTTAATTAGTGTAGTACATATGAAAGTCATCTGAACAATAAATCTTTCTGTAGTTGACTGCTAAAGATGGCTTCAAGCCAAGGCTGAGGAATCTTCACCTGAAAGTAAACCCATCAGGTTTCTGTAGCAGCTTACTTTTGATTGAAGAATTATTATTAGTTATTATATTGGTGCTTTAATTTAAACTGAGATCAGGAACTTACTACACTAGACCTACAAAGACACTAAGGGACAGCCACTAAAAATATTAGTTTGTAATTCATATAAGCAAGACAGATTAAAAAAAATACTTCCCACTTCCTGTCAGAAACTGAGGTTCAGAAAACAAGTTGAATGAAAACCTTTATTTTTTCTTTATCAAAAGATTTTCCATCTTTTGCAGATTATTGATTCTGATTCTAGAGATACTTGAAACAAGGACAACCTGAATTGTTCAATGTTTTAAGATTATAAAATATTAAAGAAAATTATTCAGTGTTTTAAAAAGTATGTCCCATATTTGAATGAAAATGTGAAATTTTGTAGTTCCCCACAACATTGACAACCTGCCTGAATTTTGACTCAGGATTATCAAATCAAGAAACACTAGTGCCATTGAGGAAAAATAATTGAACACATTTAAACTTTAAGAAAATGCAGAATGTATTAAGACCATGCAGATGGATAATTCTAGAAACTGGATGCATAGAATATTGGCTTCTCAAGCTACTGAATATAGTTTTTAATTCCAGTGTGGGTGCTGAAGCCAGGTTTTGGTCCCGTCCTGCCTGGAGTGCTCAGCTTTTATTTGCTGGTAAAATTAAATTAAAATAAAATAAAATAAAATAAAATAAAATAAAATAAAATAAAATAAAATAAAATAATTTTTAAAAAATAGAATAAAGACCAAAGTAAGAAAAATCAATTCTATAGCTGTCAGAAAATCCTATAATATATTTTACTCTGTCCTGGAATCAGAATAACTTCTAAACCAGCAAAACTACAACTGACTCAGGACCTAAAGTTACCCAAATTCAATAGAAATTCTTTCAGTGAGTCTAATGGGCTTTGGGTCATGGCCTCGTGCATTAAACTAATTTATACAGAAAAAAATCTATTTCCTTTTACTTTCAATTAATCAGGGAACTGGATATGACCTATTGGTGGAATGGTAAATAATAGAGAGAACAGGTCAGTTGTACAGAGTGACTTGGATCACTTGAAGAGGTCAGTTCAGATCTAAACATGGGGTTTTTTTGCAGCTAAGTGCAAGGACTTCTATCTAGAAACAAGAACTATTTTGTAAAATGAGAAAAGCTATTGTAAAGAGCAGTGATTTTGTCTCCAGATTGCTAACAAACTATAATGGTGGATGAACAGTTGAACCTGATTCCCTTCAGTGAGCTAACATGATCCTCAATTGATTTGCAAGTAAGGGAACATGATAAAAGTGGTAAAACAGCATTAATGGCACCATTACTGAAATTCTGTGTCCAGAACTAATATCTGTAATTCTAAAAGTATACCAAGGAATTGGAAAGGGTTCTGGAAAGATGTAATGATGCACCCTTCAAAACATACCTCACTATTGTGAAAGACAGAAAAAAACACGACCTACTAGGTTGATTTCACAAATGACCCGGAGATAATGTGCTCATTATACCTAAAATAATATTTCTGATAATCAGTAAGAGTTTCATCTGACAGGAAAAGCCATAGCATGATCAAAAGTGAATCCAAACAAAATTTAACTAGAGAAAGGGAGGATTTGAAACACTGAGGAGAACTGGTTTTGGAAAAAGATATTACAATTAGCCAGAATTGTATCATTCATGTGAAATTATTTTTGTCATCCTCTTTTACCTCAAAAGAATTGTGGTTGATTTAACAAGTTAATAGATGGCATTCTTTGATTTGTAGTATGTTGGCCTTGATATGTGAGCCAGAGATACAAAGGAGCAAGTGTGCTATGAGCTGAGACAGAATTAATGGTTTTGAAGCTAGTGCATATGGAGTCTTATATGCAGTGGTGATTTCCCCTGAGGAGCACAACTCACAGATAACCTGGTGCATTGGCAGTAGCTATGTTGAGAAATGAGGAGCTGATTTGACCCGAGTCCATTCAGGACACATGTTTGAGTACTGCCATGTTTGGCAGAGATTGTTATGTATTTTAGTTCAGTGGAGTGGTTGAAGTACAGGTATTGGGTTATTCTGTTGGTCATTAAATTATTAAACCTCTGAAAGTAGGCTATGGTTAATAAGGGTATGTCCATCTCCATATCAATGGCTATTGTACATGTTTTGAATGTTTTACCAGGGGTGATGTAATGGGGATAGATTTGTTAAGGCTGAAGATGATTATAGATGGCTATAATGTCTTTTCACTTAATAGTCTTTAAAACATGAGAAAAATTAATACATGATAGTTTGCTGAACCACATGCAGGATCCTTTCCAGGTTGTGGTTTGTAGATTTCTAGGCTTGTCTGCCTTGTTAATTATGTCATTAGGTCTGGAATTCACCATGGATATTATAATCTCTTATGTGTGGAGCTTTGTATATGCAACGTCACTAATAAATGCCAGGCCTTATTCTCCAGTTGCAGATGCATCCTACCCTGAGTCCTTCCGCCTTGAGTAGCCTGGTGGTAAGACACTGAAAGAGATGCAGCAGATGTAGAGGACTGAGCAACCTCAAACATTTGTGTGAAGAAAGTTGCTCTGCTTTCACAGGAAGCCAAAGGTTTATTAGGTGCAAACTGGAGTGACAGAATTAATGATTCACTTGGCTACCGAGTAGATTAGGATCCCAGCTTGTGCCTAGAGGAACCTCACAAGGCCTATGCCCTGGGACAGCAACCAACACAGTACAGAAACAAACTGACCCCAGGGGACCACTGGATAGGTATTCACCTGTCCATAGCAAGTGTGCATCAAAAGCAATTACAATAAATCCTGCCCTGAGCACTCAGTGCAGCAGGCGTGCTGCATTATGTCCAGCAGATACTGGGGGAGATCATTCCCACCACAAGACTTATCACAGTGCAGTGAAAGTTACACTGCAGTGATAGTATTCGCCACTGACACTGGAATTTTTGCCATTAGGATGATGTAGGGGACGAGCAGCATTTTCATATGCCTAAAATATAGCTACTGCTTTGCTGCCAAGTGCACAGACCAAACATCTCAACAGGGGAAGGGCAACTACAAGCAACCACCATCACTACTAGAACAGTTATACATTTATTTTGGCTGGTAGGGATATCAAACCTAGCTAGGAAATGAGAGTCATAGTTATTACCACCATAGCCAGACATTTTTGTTCTGCTTTACTGATCTTTTTCAAGTAATCATGATGAATCAGACTGTGATGAGCAAATAAAAAGCTAAAACCACTAAACACATGAGGAAATCTAAAGGGCACTTAATAAAACTCCTTGATTTGCTATTTCAAGTTTTAATACACTCTATCATAATTAATTTTGATGATCTTAAGCTAAATTAAAAGCAACGGGTAGCACTGCATGGAAGGAAAAGTATAAGGGCACCTTAATGGAGCCACCCAATATAG
Source organism: Zosterops lateralis (assembly GCF_965231275.1). Lineage (NCBI taxonomy): Eukaryota > Metazoa > Chordata > Aves > Passeriformes > Zosteropidae > Zosterops > Zosterops lateralis. Next base: position 29,288,863 of record NC_139762.1, on the reverse strand, counting down.
TGCCCTGTAGGCAACCATAACTTAATTTAAAAGTACACTTGATATGCAGAAATACACCCAAGTAAAAATGGCAGGTAATCCTCCAAACAGAATAAGAAGTAGCTGTTGTATCTACCCTCAGCCACAGTAAATTTGTATGAACACTGTGCTTTTCATTAAGCAATCAATAACATATTTTATTAGTTCCAGAACACTGCATACAACCCACTAGAAGCAATCTCACTCCACAGTTTTGAGTGTGAATACCACAATTAAACCAAGAAAAGATAAATTAGTTTTCTGAAATCTGGAGGTTTTTGAGTTGTAAAAGTCCAATTACAAATTAGCAAGCTGTGAATAATCAGATTAAAAAAAAATAAAAATAATAAAAAAAAACCAACCAAAAAAACTTTCAAAGCTGCATGAGCTTTACTTGCAAAATCCTCAAAGAATTATGAAGTTAAATAATAATTGGTGACAAATCAGACCACTGATGATAGCTAAATGGAATCATGGTTTTTTTCACCCGTAGTTTTGGATGTAATACCTGGCCTTTTGAGAGCAACACAATCTTTATGCCAAACAGAGGTTTGAAATATACACAAATGAAACAGATTTGTGCTATTCCAGCATTCTAACAAATATGCCTTCATTAAAAAACATCTGATCTCCCATTCCCCTTCCAGTATGTAGTGAACTAGATTTCCAAACGAGTTCATCCACCTGCTCCCATTAAGAGGGTTGATATCAACTCTTAAAAATGTTATATGTAATTATAGCACTAGACAGGAGATAACCATGTCTTGAAAATAGTCAAGAGTTAGATATTGAGGATTTCTGGAAATCTTCTTGGCTTCTTGTTTTCATACTAATATTAACTAGCACATACACGTTTCATTTGGATAAGATGCATCTCTTCATTGTGTCTGTAATTCAATCTTGACATGGTAATTTTTAAGTTCAAAGAAGATAATTTTGTACTTCACTCTCCCTTTACCATGTGAGAATGTAAAAATCAAATACAGTGGATTTTTCATTCAGTTGAAAACTCTCAGTAAAGTGAATGACCCTTTAAAAAAATGTTAGGAAGCCAGGACACTCAAAATATCAGAAGCACATTTCAATCTGGTTGCATCGGAAATACTCAAGAGCAAGAGTGAATAGTGGGGAATGTATTTTCAGGCTTAGAGAGCACCTGTATTCTCGGGGACAAGCTGAAATTGTTAGAAAATCAATTCAATAAAATAAAAGCATAAAAATAAGAAAAACCTGTGTCCCAAGGACCTCACAGGCTATTCATTGAACACCATTTAATGCTGTTCAGACAAAACTGTACACACATATTGACTAAGATATGGTTATCCAGAGACTTGATTAATTCAAAAGTAAATGACAGAAGATTTAAAACTATAAAAACACAGAAAACTTCCTGTATGGAGCAATCACAAGCAAAAGAAAGAACAGCCCACAGATAGAATGGTTTCTTCTGAGCTCTTCCACCGGCTAACTCTGCTCTTCAGAGAACCATAAAACGTGATATCTGTGGGTCCAAACCTCAGACAGAAATATGGTCATGGCTGGAAGAAGGAGGGCTCACACGTGGGGAGGAAGAAGTTTTATTTCAGGCTCATGCTCATGTGTGGAGAGAGCTCCAGGCCTCCTGGCTTCCCTTTTTTCCCTGGGGGGCTTCCCCAAGGAGGGGAGAGCCCAGAGCCAATAGCAGGGGCAGCGGGATGTGACCCAGCATGGGAGGGCCACCTATGGGGAAAAAAGGGGAGTGGAGAGAACCTGATACCTGGCTGAGTCACTTAGCCTTCACCAGAACACTCAGACCTTAGGGTGTGTGACAGTGGGTATTATCAGGGAAGGATTACAATGAATTGGGAAGGGGAGGGGGGGGTGTGTAGGGATAAACCATTATAGAAATTTAATAACAAAACATACAGAACTTTAGGAAATCTAAAATGCACACCACAACAGGACAGGATATTTTTCAAAGATTTAGAAGAGACTCTGGTATAAAACCTTTTTCATTTATACGCCCAAAAAATTACTTAAGGTACAGAACTTACCCACTGGTTAATAAGATAATACAGCTAAACTCTTTTCTCTCCCACAACTATGGTACAAACCATTTACTAGGTCCATCTTCAGTCCAACTGGCTCCCAAACCACTCTTGACAATTGTCTGGTAAAGTATTAGATGACCAGGTTGAAATCTGTGCCAAGGAGAATGCTAATAATAGTTAAACTTTCTGGGTATTGCCAAAGCCTGTATGCCATCTTTATTTAATACACTGCTGTAGTTAAATACATTGCAAATTTATGAAAAATGCAAGCAAGAGCAGTCTCCATTGTGCAATACTCTAGTGTTATGGGAAAGAATATTCTGTGAAAACAATCATTCCTTTATGTAAAATAATGAAAATAATTACTTAGGTAGCTATGCACCCCTGAAGTACAAGAATGTTGCTTTGATCTTTTTCAGCCTTCTAATGTTTGCATTTTTGTAGTGGAGTTTTTTACAGATTTTTATGTATACTAAGTGGTGTTTATATTTCTCTTTGGAGAAAGGACAATTGATAAACCTCTAGTTTGACCAGTGTGATGGGAGAGGTGGCAACCTCATCTTCTAATCTATAGTCATTGTCCAAAATCTATATAAACTGAAGTAGAAAAAGAAACTTCTCTCTTTTTGCCCTGACGACCTATCTGCATGCGTGTCATCATTTCATGTCCTATAACGACACAAGAACAATTTTTAGATTCCATTTTTCCATTCAGAAATTCTACCTTTGAATCATTCAGCAAATTTATATGACATTGTCAGTATAGATGGGCAGAGGTAAACCTGATGTTGATACCTGTGCATTGTACTCCAAAGCGTAGAAGTCTGCCTTTCTATAGTGAATAGTCATTCCCAGGCTGGTAGACTTTGTGCTCCTCTGCAAAAACACTGTTTGAACAAATACAAAGTCACGCTAGATCAGCCAATGCCTTCATAAGCTTGTCTTCAATCTAGGGGTTTTTTTTCAAGAATCACAGAGCAAAACTCATTCACTAGGACTGAGAGGAGTTCAATCTCTCTGGAAGTTTACCAGAGAAAGATTTTCGTAATAGCATTTTAGGACCAAATTCTTGAATGTGATTCTTCTGTCATAATTTTTAGCAGAAATTAAAAAGCAGCAAGCAGTCACAAATGCCATTTATGAAAAAATACGTGCTGGTCACTTGATTTAGAAATTTAACATATATAATTACACTAAGAATGATTAGGACTTATGCTGGTGTAACATTTAAGTAAATTGTCACACCTCTTAGAATCCATAGAGTATAGAATAAAGATATGCTTGTGTGAAATAGTTTGAATATTGCTGTTTTTACCACTAGTTTTCTCTGCAAACTTAGCTGATATTGCAGACAGAATCCATGCAGTGCAAATTATCCTCTATTTCAAAGATACTAGCTTCAAAATGAAGTTCATTTTCTTGCATAAATAGGATGCAATATAAACAGAGATTCTTAGACAACTCAACATCGAGACTGAAAAATACTTTCAATCTGTGCTAGTTAGCAGCAAACAACATTATGTTTCCCCAAATGGCTATACTAAACATTTAACAAAAAAAAAAGTCTACATTTAGAAGCCATAATTTGACTGGTTTCAGTTGCAAAGCCTTCTGATTACTACTATTAAAAAACTTACCATGATTCATGCCCATTTCTGAAGAAAAAAGCTGTCTGGGAACAAAAACTCCACAACAATAACTTGTATATTTTTCATTAAATTATGTTTTTTTTCTATGGTTTTGGAGGATTTAAAATGTTTTTTAAATAGATAGCATTTTTAATTTCAATTTCATTCCCATTATGCAGGCTATTATTTTTATTTAACCAGTAAAATGGAGGGAAAAAGAAGAAAAATAAAATCAGGGTTAAAGCATGAAGAAAAAAGGCTGGATATTAAAGGATCTTTATTAAATAAATATTTTTTAGGACTCCTTTTCAGTAAGAAAATAATTTTAAATTAATGATTCTGCAATTATAATGAAAAGTCATTTGGAAAAAAGAGTTATTGTGTAAAACTTTGGAAGATCTACTTTCTTGCTAATTTCTGATGGGAAAAAAAAATCACAAATGCCTAATTTTCTTGCCCTGCACCTACCCCAAAGTGAAACAAAACAAAAAGGCAACACTGCATAGCATGTCCAGATATCAAAACTTATTACTTCTTTTTTCCTGCATGCAAGAGAAAAGCTTCAGCCTGGGGAGTATCATACACGAGTACAAAAAATTCCAAGAAAACAACTTGGAAAAAAACCATCTCAATCTCACCATTTACACAGTACATTTACCTGTCTGAAGCTCATAAATTATATGATCTCCATCTGCCATTTTCAAATTAGCTCTAGTATGTATAATAGTATATTTAAAAATACATTTTTTCAAGAGCAGTTTTGTTCTGTCTGGACCCGTTAGAAAGACAATGTTGCAATTTTCAAATTTTTGCTAGTCCATAAATAGAGATACAGAAAAAAGCAATTAATTTTATGACAGTGTTATACTTAATCAGTCTCCTCATGTTCATGTATTTCTGGGATTATCATTCTATGTATGTACATATATGTATGTATATATATATACATAAATGTAATGTTCATCCCAGTTCAACAACTGCGCAACAAAAGATTCATGATGAGAAGCACTGAAGGTGTCACTTCTCACGTAGTTAAGAGGGTATTAATATTAAATTTATTATGCCTATTTTCAAATTATAAGCTCTTACGAAAAAAGAAAATGAAGTACAGATTATATTCCCTGGCAATATAAAGACTTCAGGAAATGAAAAGTGTTTTGATCATACATAAAATATAGAGCATTGTTAGTACAGAAGCCCTGTATCAACTTCAGTGACTCATTTACTGGTTATTCTTTCATTGTTTTAAAGGCATTATGAATTAGAGCTATACAGTTTCAATAGCATCAAACACATGAAATAGAACCGTGTGCCTCAGTTAACCTTAAACAAGTATCTGAAAGCAAGAGAGACAGATTTAATGGATGTGATGTCATTATACTATATCATACATGCCAGAAAGAAAGAACAGAATATAATAGAATATCAGGGCAACATAGGAAAGCCATTTTTTAGCTATTTAAAGCTTCAGAAAAATGAGCCAAACCTGTGAGGAAGAGGCTGAAGTGCATTTAGTAATGCATCCTAAAATATCAAGACACTTAAGTTTTTCCATCCTCTTTAGCACTCTGTATTCAAAATCTGATGCTGTGCCAACAATCCCCAGAAAGAGTACTTTTAACTCTTGCTGCAACCTGATAATGTTGTAAAGTTCACAATGAAATCTTCATTTATTTCTCTACATTGCTCTGTTCCCTTTTCTAAGTGTCTTCAGTAGAAATAGTAGAATATTGCACCAATATTTGCACTTTTTTTTCCAGTGTCAACAGCCCCTTCCTGCCCTTTTGGAAATTACTGTGGCCCTAGGTTTAACTCAAACTGTAAATACAGAAATGGCTATGTGATTCAGATGGATTGTGTACAGGTTCCATGAAGCCAGAGGGAGGCTTTCACTGATTTCAGTGGGAGATTACTAGGCAAAGCTGGGAGTGCACGAACTTTTGACTGGAGAATTTTAAATCCAGTGATTATTTTTCCCTTTTTCAATCTCATTCTTAAGCATACAGATTCAAAATCGTTAAGTGTCAGAGTCCAGCATATGGCATCAGGGACATGCTCTTTGGTAGAGACATCTACATGTTATGAAGTTTTAATTTATTTACCCTCTTAATGAGAATAAGACAGATTGATAAAGTCCTCTGAGTGGATAAAATAATCAAGTCTAACATCTAGAAAGTCCTGTCAGTGCTTAAGCAGAGCACCCAGGAAAAGGCTAACTTTTGAGAACAGGAGCAGAAACTTTGAAAGCAGAAAATAAGAAAAGAGGTCTGAGAACTCTGCTAAGGCCACTGAAAAGAATGCTTTCAGTTTGCCAGATGAGTCCACCTTTGCTTTCATTGTCATTTCCATTATCGAATGTTCTCCTTTCTGAAAAGGGATAACTAGTTATTGATTCAAATGTCAGCAGCTTAAATGCTATTAGTCAGGAGCAGCACCAAAAAGGAAGGCCACTGCATCAACAATATTGTACACTCTCACTCTGCAGGACTGTGTCTTCCTTCTATTCTGTCTAGGCAGGCTTATGGCTCAGCATAACTGTGGATCTTATAATCATTCATATATTTATCCTCACAAAATCCCTGCTATTCCTCTTACACTTATTTTAGAAGCAGGCAGTACATGTCTAGGTCGCAGACTGCACTGGAGCATAGAATTCCCTGAGCTGGCTCTTTCTATCACATTAGGACCATGAGCAGCAGTGTAGCCACAGCATTATGGAGGTTGGTGCAGGTCAATATTCCAAAAGATGTTTCAAGTGCTTGCATTAACCCTTGCAAAGCTAATTCAAATGTATCTTAGACTGCCTGAAAAAATCACAATGGATCTAGAAACTAACTGAAGCCTCCAAGTTAAATGATTTGTCAGTTATTTCATGCTGAGATTAGCTTGAAGTGTGCATACAGAGATCGTTATGAATTATTTCTTTCTGTCCCAGGGCTATCTGACAGAGAGAAGCCTGGACACAAAAGTAGGTACCAAGGAAGCATTAAGAACATACACAGGCTCCCCTCTAAACAGTTAAGAGTGCAATATCACAAAGCAATATACATGTCTAATGAATGAGCATGTAGATTGTGAGAAAAAATAGTAACAAATATCCTTTGTGCACAAGGTTCTCAAGATTCCTGAGAACTAGCCCTGATTCTTTTGGCCTCCAGGAGATTTCTAAATCTCTCTAAATAACAATCTGAATTCCTTAGATATCCACACACATTATCCAAAGCTCGAGTTCTCCCAAATCTCCTGTTTCATCTCTAATTCAAAAGATCACTTCCTTGAAGCTCTGAAGGGAAAACAGTGAGGCATTCCTTCCCTTTCCTTTTTGAGCCACCTCCTATGCATTGCAACAGTGAAAGGCCTAGGTAATCTAGGCCTAATTTCCTGGGGAAAAAAAATATATATTTACTAGAAAGACCTGATCTACACTTTCTTGCAGAATTTAGCCCTAACAAAAGGAGACAATAAGAACTAGCAGATTTATGTTTCAAAAAATTTAGAGTTTTGCTATTAGAACAAAATTGTTTTTCTCATATAACAATGAGAAGGGTTAAAGGTAAAAAATTTCTCTTCTTTTTTTTTTTTATCACTTATTCCATCTCCTGAATAAAGGTTTCTTTTGAGCTTCTGAGCACAAAAGTGCATCTGGAAAATGTCAACTAATGTATTTCAAAGTTATTATGTGAAAATAAAACCACTGAACATATTTTTTATGAACCCTTCCAAGAAAATTCACTTCCGAAACCTGGCTTGAGAATGAGCAGGAGATATTTTTCAGCCCAAAATAATTTTATGAGAAAGGTTTAAATGTTTGGAAAATATGTTGGAACTGTAATTTATCCCTTAACCAACAGCCTCAGTGATGGATTACATGACCAATAGAGTGAATCTGTGTATATACACACGTACACACATCATTTCTTTTGTTTACCTTTGGATCAAAAATAGAATGTTACAACATTTGTTTTATCATTTTCGATCCCCCTGAGGCATTGTGACATTTGGTACATTTATTTTTCCTGTTAAGAGATGATTCCTTAATTGTTTGAAGCAGGTGGAGGAAATATTTAGCAGAATGTTTACACTGTGACAACTATATATCGGGGAGGGAAAGGGGGGAATGTTTGAACATGCACAGAAAGCCAGGAGTTGATTACATTTCTTTCTTCTGCAAAGTCCAACATACAAGCTGAAAAAATATCATTCCACACTGGAGCTAATAACATACAGATTTCAAAGAGGCCACAGGCCTCTTGTCATAACTTTGGTTCAGCACCTAAGTCAGGTGTGAGTACTTGCAAATATGGGCAGCCTTCTTACTGCCCAGCTTTAAACACTAAGCTTGATGTTCTTCCTCATAGTTTTCCACAGAAAAAGCTAAATTCCTCCAAAATTTATTCTGGGGGACCAGAAGTGCAAGCTGTCATTGCATCCTCCCTCCCTGCTTCCACTTATTCCTTACTTGTGTAAGTCAGGAAACTTAAAATAAAGGTCCTTGTGTATGAAAGACAGGATATGCTAACTTAAATACAGCAAGGTAAACATGGGAATATCAACTTTTGTTCTGTTAGTGAGGTTAAAAGGATGTGGTAGAATACTTAAACTCACTAGTCTCAACCACACAGCCATGGCTGAATCCAGACCTATTCTCTTTAATCCTGTAAATGAAAGTTTATGACCACTTTTTCTGCCTTTCTAGCAGACAGAACCTCTCTATAATCACATAACTTAAACTCCTAGGGAATATAATGGGATGGCAGTGGGAAGAGACTTATTTCTATCTTGCTTCACCAAGACAGCCCTCATCTAGTAACAGCTTTCAGCAGACCCGAGTTTCTTGGGGAAACTCCAAATTTAAATCCACTTGGTGGAAGACAGAGCTCTAAGTGCCCTATCAGGAGTTTTCCTGAACTATTTAATTCATGGGACAGTGAATGGAGAACAGCTTTCCTGAGGCTCAGATCAGTATTCTGGCCATTGGATATTAAATAAATATATTTTATAATAGGATCAAAGAATATTTAAATATCTATTTGGGAACTTTAACACCTTTCATATAAGAGAATGCCATATTGAATGTGTGAATATAGCATAACACACAAGATATTTCTCTCAGAAAAAACAAGAATTTGGGTTTCAAGCTTCTGGGAAAATTAGTTTAATCTCCCTGGACTGTTAGGTAAAAGGACAACATTATTTCCACCAGTAATACATCATATCTGTAACAATATTTGTCTCTTTAGTTATTCTAATACAAATACCATGGTTAGCACAACATGAAATAATTTAGTTTCTGGTTTGAATGAGCAAAAACAGAGATGCTTTTATTTGATCTGAACCAATTGGGATTTTTTGTTGGTTTATTAAGACACAAAATAGCTTGAATATTCAGTCCATTTGCTACTGACACAAACACGTTGCTTGAATAATCATTAGGAACAGGAACTTTGTTCAGCAAGATGGGTGGCAAGTAAATGGTTAATTGGGTAATGCTGTTTTTGGGAAATACACATATACAAGGATGTCAAGAGATATTGCTTAGGCACCCACATGAGGTCAGTTCATGTTATCTATAATGAATAATGGAATTTGCTGTTCTTCAAACTCCATTCAAAGTTTTTCAGCACTACTATTACCAGGACCATATTTTTTTCTATAGTACTTTTCTTGTATTTACCACTGAGATGATTTGCAACAGAAGTTACTGTTAAATAGGAGCAAAGCTGGTACTGGTACAAATCTATTCCAGAATAATTTCCACTTCTCTAAATTGAAGTATATAAATAATATCTAAATATTATTGATAATTTAGTCTATTCAATGATATTGGGGTTTTTGTGACAAAGATTTTTGTGATAAAAAATATAAAGGACATAATTTTAACTAAAATCCAGAGAGCTTCACATCACACATATTTAAAAAGTAATAATTTTCAAGTTATCTAGTTCTTAACAGGGTCCACCAGAACCCCACAGATCTCCCTGATTCACAAAAATCTCTGTATTGTATCAGATATTAAAATACTACATGCTATGTTTTGCAATTTCATTTAACAAAATGACACAGTTAAGTCGCAGTGTCACAGAGGCAACAAGAATACAAGGTCACATAGGACAAGGGGGAATGGCTTCAAACTGAAAGTGGCTTAGATTTGATAATAGTAGGAAAGTCTTTGCTAAGAAGATAGTGAGGCACTGGAACAGGTTGCTCAGAGAAGTTGTGAATGCCCCATCCCTGGAACTGTTCCAGGCCAGGAGGGATGAGGCTTTGAGCAGCCTGGTCCAGTGAAACTTGACCCTGCTCACAGCAGGGGGGTGGGGAACTAGATAACTTTTAGGGTCACTTCCAATCCAAACCATTTAATGATTCTATAAAGAAGACAAGACCAGAGTTCAGAAACCTGGATCCTGTATTTAGCTTTGTCTCTTACCAGCTCTGTGATTTTGGACCACTCTGCTTTGTTCTTTGGCCTTCCAAACAATGCTTACCTTTATCTACTTAAGAACAAACTCTACTGGGAAGGTACAGTCTTCTGCCGGAGACAAGAGCAGAGTGTTTAGTGCTGTGGGGCTCTGATCTCATTTGATTCCTTTAGACAAAATAGGACTACAAATAAATCATCGTAATAATATTCTTATTTGCAGTTGAGATTAAACCTAAAGTTACCTTATTGGAGTGTCATCCTGGTTCCTGTGATATTTGTCTGAAACTTTCTTCTTACAGTATAACAAATGTGCTTCAACTCCATTGGTCAGCTTCTTCCTCTAATGCAGACAGCTTAATGGATTTTTCTTAAGCCCAGTACAGCTTGTTTCTGAGTATTAATTTCAACTTCAGGTTATTGTGCAAATTATGTCCTAGCTGGAAATTGAACCACGTTGACCACTGAAAAAGCAGAGCCTAATATATGACCTGTATTAGACAAATTTGCCCAGCCAGCAAAGTACAGTTGGATTGATTTTCACTCTGTCATAATGAGATATTTTGTTAGACAAGTTCTCCACCCAGTGGCTGCAAATGTTCATGGGAGCAAGAATATGATCTCCAGTATGATACTATAGAAATGCTGGGGATCTAAATCCTGTATATAGAGCTCAGTTGATCCAAAGGAAAACAGGCAAAATTATGTTTCTCTCATTTGGATCTAAGAAATCTATATAATGCAGTTTTTGAGTCATCTAAGACAAAAAATAGACTAAAGAAATGGATGTAATAATTTTACCCCTCCCTTTTGAAACCTGAAAACTTAGAGTAACATTCCCTAAATTCTCAACATTTTAGAACAATTTATCAATATGGATTCAGAACTGTAGAGAGTATTTTGTTTGCTCATTTGCTTTCAGCACAGAAATGCAAGTCAAGAATTCCATTTCCAACCTGCAATCAGCAATATGAAGTTTTCCTGAGAGTTATACACAATGGAATTTATAATTTGAGAAAAATTTCTTTACACTTATAAAATGTACAGATTCCAATGCAAAAAAGTGGTCATCTGTTAGATATATGAGTGTCTTTTCACCACAACACACAAGTGCCACTCAGATTTAAGATTGTGTCTCTTAGCTATACCCAGATAAATTTGGGAAGCAGCATTAGATAGGAAGGTTGGTTTTGAGGAGAGATGCCTGACACATGGAAAGGCTGTGGTATTTTGCCCGATTTTATCCACATCTTGTCTCAAATATAAAAATCACTTTTGTTGAATTTCAGCCAGGGCTAGGCAGCTTTCCATCTAACAAAGTTTGACAGCCTTCCTGTCTCCCATAGCTGTAAGACCAAAAACCCTTTGCTGCAGTTCTTCTCTAAGCTAACAGCAACAGCAGTGAAATGCATTTCTGCCCAGTGCTTTTGATAGAAAACAACTCTAAAAATTAAAAAGTTTTTTTTAAAAAATAAATCAACATCATGTATTTATGTAATATGAGCTTGACCATAGTTAATTTTCTTCTTACTAGAGATCACAGAATCTTTCAGGTTGGAAAAAACCTCCAACAGCCTCAAGTGCAACTTTTGACCAATCACCACCTTGTCAACCAGACCATAACACACAGTGCTTTTCCCAGTGCATGTTTTCTCTTTATCTCCCAACAGTTTACATTATTAGAATTCGGTTTTGCCTCTTTCTCTGATATTTTTTCGTTCTTTTCAGTCAGTTTTATATCTAGCAAGAGAGTATATTATTTAATAAATTTGAAAATTCCTGTATTTTAATATGTAAACGGTTATTTTTGGCCAATTAAAAACTCCAAAGTCCAACAATGGTTGGGAGTTTTTTTGATTGACTTTTAAGATCTATAAAACACAGGCTGAACAAGTAAATAAAAAAACCCAGAACACTTTCGCACACCCCTTTATCCAATTCTCTTAGCACCTTGTACATTAGATGTCACTCTGCTGTTCTCTGGCAGAGAATTGCAGTTTAGCTTTGAAAACAAGTTGTATCTTTTTCACTTGAGATGGGAAAAGGTACTACACATATATATAATGGCATGAATTAAATAAGACAGGAGAGGAAATTAAAGTTTACAATTAGGATTTTGTCCTGTAAGTTTGACAAATAAGAACAGCAAACTATAACTTAGAAAGAAATACATTAAAAAGATATATTCTCAAAATACAGATGCTTTGCTATATTATTGTTTTCCTTGCAAGGTTCTCATATTTTATAAGATTAATCTTTTAGGCAGAAAAAAATTCTTAATTTTATATTTTGTGCCTCTGTCCACCCAGTCACATAATATTTCTGCTATTAGCCAACAGTTATGACATTCCAGCTCACCTGAGATACCAAACTTGAATTTTCACATTTTTTCCAATTAAACAGTGTTATGCTTTTCCAAATTTTGTTCAAAGTGTAGTTTGTATACTCATTATACAAACTATATCATTATAGTTATGATTTAAAATGAAAAATATTTATTTCATTAAGTACTTGAGAATGTGAAATGGAAATGTGGTGTCTAAATGTCTTTTTGATAGATAATGAGTAAGGATGGATGGAGAGAGTGGGGATGAAGGGAATATTTGAAGGTTTGGTTGTCTCTAAGAATTATAAAGATCAGACATTTTAGATAAGGCAGCTAGCATTTAGTTTTGTGCACAGAATTATCCCACTCTTCTACTTGTTTATTTGTAATATTTTTAATGAGAAAATATGGAGAGGAATCATCCAGTAGAGATTTTAAATGTAAGGAGATTTCACTGGAAAAATAATCTTTGAATTTCCTTTTCATTTTTTTACTAGAATCTAAATTGTGATTCATTTCGTGCAAGGAGTTTAAAATCTCAGAATTCATTGGGAAAAAGGGCAGAATTAACTTGAAGCTGGAGTAACTTTGCACAGCTTAAGCCCACTCAAGCAGCAGCTCACACTGCAGAGCGGGCTTAAAACTTGAGGAGCACCAGCCCCGTTCCCGCTCAGCGGGCTCTGGGCATGTAACTCCCCACGCAAGGAAAGACAGATTTTTCCAAACTGTTAGCCGACCTCCCCACCTAGTGGCAATGCAGTGGAAGGGTTCAGGCTAGCGCTTAGAATTAAATCCCTGGGTTAAATTGTTATGAAGCACGAATGGTCTGAAATAATGCTGTGCTGGAATTAGGGCCACATAATTGCACAATCTGCCATTCAGCACAGTTAACCCCTCCAAAAAGGTACCACATTTCAATGAAATCACAGTTTGTATATTGTCTGGCCCTTTCCATCCTTCATGTCTTCGACAAGTACTAATAGTTCATATTTATTCCCTACAAAAACAACAAAGCTACTTGACATTCACTTGTATTCCCTAATTTAAATCCAGGTGACAGAGCCATTTCAACTTACCTATCCAAAAGAAGGGGGTCATAATGCCAAACAGAGCTTTGTAGAGAGCAACACCAAAGAAGGTATCATATTTTTATAAAACAGTATTCAAAGACCCAACCAAGTAATTATGGAGAAAATACTCTAAGCTCTGTATCACACATTAATCAACTTAGAGTTGGATTTGGTGCATCACACCAATATTTGGCCTTATCACTATGTCCGGTAACCTCTATTCACCAAGAACACCTGTAACATTAATATATATATTTTGATTTACCTTGCTAAGCTGGTTAGCTGTGATAAAACTTCACGACCTGAAATTCATATTTTCATCTTCTCTGCTGCTTAAGCACTAAGTATTGCTGCCCAGATTATCAATGATCATGACACAGTTAGATGGACTTGACATTAAAGAAGATATCATAGCCTCACACTTACGATTCTAAACAAAGACATCCAGGATGATTTTATCTAGAATGATATTTTGGTTGTGTTCAAGTCTAAATTTAGGAGGAAGTATAAATTTCCTCCTAAGTTCCAAAGGTTTCCATACACCTTGAAATTGTGTACGCTTCATTTTCTATTCTTGTTTTCTTGATTGACTGTTGCTGCTTCAGTCTTCAAAGGGTCTGAAGAGTTGTCTAATTGCATTGACAAATGCCATGTATTTTCTATGGGGCTGCCTTTGGATAGTGTGCACCACAGAGACACATGCTCTGCAATCTTCTTTTCCAAAACTGGTTTGTAGTGATACAGAACTCAAACTTCATAATAGTTTCAAAATTATCTCTCCTGCTTTTGTAAGACGGAGCATCAAAAACAATGGCTCAACAGATGTGCTAAAAGTTAGCCAGTTGCAGCATGTCCTAATAAAGAGGAGAAAGAAAAGCACTGGAAGTGAGTAGAATCACTTAATATTTTATTATTTGGAATTTCAGACATGCACCTTTCCTTTGTTTCACTGGATCCTCAAATTCAGTCTTGCAGAGATTTTTCTATTAATGCCTTTGCACTTTATTGTGACTACCAAAGGAAAGTCCTCATTCTCACAATTATGTGCTATGCAGGGTTAGCTGAAAAGCCTGAAATCCTCAAGAACAAGAGAATATATGTCCTGAAAATAGAACATCAGAAAAAAAAATCTACAATAAAAGTGGACATTCTAGGATTTATTTTTTCCATTTTGGTTTACTGATTGAACTTTAAAAAGGCTTTTCTGAGATGTTTTAACACTTCTGTGTTCATCCACCTTTGACCAGTAATGCTGGTAACCTCCTGGTGTCAGTATGGCTCTACTGCAATTTCGACTCCCTTTGCAAAGCCCTGAACAGAGATAAAAAACTCCATTTTTTACTATGACAGCTAAATACACTGGTTAGAGGCTGGGATATCAGTATGCTAGAGGAACTACTTAGCAGCCTAATGCAGATTATTTCCTTACAGCAGATCCTTTGCAAAAATTCTTATTCTAGCTACACTGTACTATTACCACAGTTCTGCTTATAAAGAGGATACCTTGACAACATTGTCTGTACAATATAACCAGTAGTAGCTGTGTAGTTATTCTAGAAAAAATATGTTACTTGCCACTGTATTTATTTAACTTACTGTAGAAAGATGAGAATAACAATAAAACAAATTTTTGCACCCACCCCAAGCCAGCTATGACTGTTCATACTCCTTCACCCCAGAGTTCATTAGTCAAAAGCAGCAGCGGCTGAATCAAGTTGTCCTGAAGTACTGCTTTTCTTTCACTGAAAAAGAAGCAACATCCATTAAATTACAAGTCTCACTCATCAGTCACTTCCTAAACTGTGATCATTTATGCCCAAACATCAATCCAGAAGCAAGGAGAAGACAGGAGGGCATGGCAGCTTTTGCTTATGTTTACAAAAGCTGACTTTCATTCTCCTATAGTCTGCCACATAACCAGATTTCTACTTAACCTGTTAGCAAGGGAATATGCCAGAGTGTTCTCTTTTATTTTATCTTGTCCCCTGTCTCTAGTAAAAATGATAGACAGAATTTCTCTCTCTCTTTACAGCAAATTGGGAAGCAAATGAAAGAGAAATGGTGGGTTGTTCTTCTACGTTAATTGGAAGGGATGAGAACAAATACTGCTATGTTAAAAAGGAGATAGATTTAAGAAAAATAGAGAGGAATACTGAATCCTGAAAAGAAATTATTCTAAAAATTGAGGGAAAGAATAAAAGTTGTCTTCCTTGAAACCCTGAAGCCACCCTCAATCCAGAGCTCCCACCAACTTTCCCAGGCCTGTTTTCTCCTTTATCCTCTTCCTCCAAAGTATCACAATACCAAATTTTCCAACCATACTGAGACACATTAAATAAGTTTTGGGATAGCTAATTGGAATGGGAACATCTTGTGCTTATGTTTCATTGACATAAATTAATTATAAGATAAAAATTATTCTTACAACTGTTGTACTGGTTTCTGCTGGAGTAGGATTAAATTCTCAGACATTCCATACAATGGATCAGACTGTAAAGAACTTTAAGCTCCTTTTAAGATAGGAGCATAACAGTTGAGGCTTAGTCAAACTTCTGTGGTAATGAGTCTACTACTTCTGGATATTAACAAGTCCCTCTTTCTCATACTGCAGCACTACACCATGAATATGCCAACACAAGTACTTTCTGAGGTGTTTCTACACTGTTTTCCATGCAACAATGTTTTAAAATCCTCTTTGCATAGCTCTCAGAATCTACTTATCAAAATTCCATAGAAATAACATTTTAATACTCAATAACAACTCTAAGCTGATGTGTCCTGTTTCATGGGGAGGAACAGTGGATAACATTGACAAAAATGTTATCTTTTGGCTTTAAAATAAGCTTAGGACTACTTTAAATAAAGCACATGGATAATGTGTTTACTCCCAGGAGCACTGTGTACAAATAAGTCTTGTTCTAAGTTTAGTTCTACCTTAATATTTTTAATCATCATACCTGTAGAATGATTTAAATTGATTCCTAAGCATTTTATAGAGAACAGTATGAAGAACAGTTCTGGGTTGCTTTCTTAGTTTTATTACTGAGAAAACAGATAACGTTTTGTCATTTAACAAGCTAGCCAGGGTCTTTTGCTGGTATAACCTTGTCCTGGTTTAGGACAACCCCATTGATGGCTTTATCCCAGGGATCATGATATACTAAGATGAACTTCTGTAACAAAATATTGTTTCCGATAGATCAGTTTTCCAAAGAGACTTTAGTAATAGCTTTAATAGGTTTGCACTTACACAGCAAGAGGTTGTCAGACTATCAGAAGATCCAGAGTTTGGAATGATTTTTTTGCCCTCCTTTGAAGTAAAATGGTAGTAGGTGATTCACTGCAGCATTAACATTGTCTTAGAAGTGACATAGAAATCTTGAATAAAACTATAGAATGACTGGTACTTTCAAGAGGAAGATGATGAAAGTTTCATGATGGGACAGTTGTGGTGGTGCTTGAATTCAATTCCAGTTGGGTTTTCACTGCTCCAGTTTGGTTTTATAAGTTGTGTTTTATAATTGTTTTGGAAAATTGTAATTATTACTATTGTTTAAGATGGCCTCTCCTTCCCTCAGACTTTCCCACCAAACCTTGGTTGTCCCAGTTACCCCATCCCATAATAGTTATTTACCAGTTTTCTGTTATATGTCAATCTTTAAGTTATATAACTTCCCCACCCCCTCATCATGCATTTCTCCTCCCCAAGTTACTTATTATTGGTTCAAAATTTGTTCATTCCCTTGTTACAAGTTGGCAAAAGGTTATGATTGGTCCCACTCAATCCCACCCCTGTAACCCACTCAATAAAGAGCCGTGTCATCCCAAGGTCAGCGTCTCTCCGGAGCACTGCCTTGGGGACCACGCACCCCCTTGGTTGCAAATCCTGAGAGTCCCGCCTCTCTATTCTGCGCACTATCCGCACCGTGGTCAGGTTTGCTCACTCCTCTGGCAAAGTGGCCCCCGGGTTGTGGTGGCGGCAGGGCTGGCCGGAGCTGCACCCTTGGTAGCCGACCACTGCAGACAGTCACAGTTGAGTATGTTCATTTGGACTTCAAAACAAGTAAATCTGTTCACCTCTAGTAATCCTACATGATTATATGGAATTTTTATTCCTACATAACTCAGTTAATCTGCTGGGATTAATGTCAAAACTGATTAAGTTGATGTTACATAAAACATACATTATATAGTAAACTTCATGCTCACAAGTATAATGAAACTGAAGGAAAATAATGTGGCTGGAACCTTCAAAATTTTATAATCAAGGTTCAGGTTGATTTTTAAAATAAGTTGTCTAAGGAACCTGAGCCTAGCTTGTACGACCTCTCTCTCCATCCACCTCTGAATTCTTGTAAATTAGAGATTGTCAGAGATTCTGGCATGACCATCCAAGCAGCAGGGTCACCTTTAGAATATTGTGTTGCCACCTCAATTTTTCCAACTACGAAAATATGCCTTATGATACTGTTTAAGTTCATCAGTAGAAATACCAGTCTCAGTGTGGTGGTGCTTAAATTCAATTCCAGTTGGGTTTTCATTGCTCCAGTTTGGTTTTATAATTTGTGTTTTATAATTTTGTAATTATTACTATTGTTTAAGATGGCCTCTCCTTCCCTCTCCTCTCCTTCCCTCAGACTTTCCTTCCCCCCCCCCTCAAACCTTCCCGCCAAAACCTTGGTTGTCCTGGTAACCCCATCCCATAATAGTTGTTTACCACTTTTCGGTTACCTGTCAATCTTTAAGTTATATAACTTCCCCACCCCCTCATCATGTATTCCTCCTCCCCAAGTTACCTGTTACTGGTTCAAAAGTTGTGCATCCCCTCATTATACGTTGGCAAAGAGTTTTAATTGGTCCCACGCGATCCCACCCCCGAACCTACTCAATAAAAAGCCGTGCCATCTTGAGGCCAGCGTGTCTCTTCGGAGCGCTGCCTCGGGGACACACATCCCCTTGTTGCACCTCTTGAGAGTCCCGCCTTTCTATTCTGCGCACCATCCGCACCTTGGTCGAGTTTGCCCACGCCTCTGGCAAAGTGAGCCCCTGGATGTAGTGGCGGCAGGGCTGGCCGAGCTGCACCCATTGGAAAGCCGATCCACTGCAAGCTGGCGCCCAATGCGGGGCTGTCACGCGTGGGCGAAGAACTGGCAGCTCGACGGCGACGGCTCTGACGCTGTGCCCTCAATTTGAGAGCCACGTGCTCGAATCCGGTCCGTCGGGACCTTTTACGGATTTTTCATTGTCGTCGCGCCTCCTAGTGGAAGCAGCCTTCAGGTGCGCTCCCGGGAGGAAGAAAAGGGTAGCTTTGCAGCACCCAGCAAAGTCCTCTTCAGTGCGGATTTACCCCAGACCAAACCGCTGTACCCACGCAGGAACCAGGGACGGGTAAGCGAGTGAGCCCCTTGCCCTCACCCTACCCAAAAAAGGGAGGATCCAGCCCAGGAGAGACTGTCCTCGGGGGGATCCAGCCGCGTGGCGCCCGGGGGGGGGTTGTTTTCCTCTCTCGGGTTTTACTTTCGGTTCCTGTTTTTATTTCGTTTTGTTGTTTTATGTTTTGAGTTTCCGCGGCTCCGAGCTGGTCACAGCAGCGCTCGGGGATCGGGGGAAGCGACACGGGCGCGCCGCGGCAGGTATCAGGAAGCCGCGAAGCGGGAGCGACACAGCAGAGCCCGTGGTGTAGTGGTTAGGGCTCAGCGCTTTCGCCGCGGCGACCGGGGTTCGAATCCCGGTCGGGGACCGGGATCCCGGGATCGCGGGAGCGGCGCCGTGCTCGTCTTTTTGCCGGCCCGGGCGCGGGAGACGTGAGTTCGATTCCCGGTCGGGACCGGGACCGCGGAAGGCGCGGCGAACCCGGCGGGTCCCGGCGCGGAGCCCCCCCGCTTTTTGTCTGCGCACGGGCACAGACGGGGTTTAAAGCGGGTTTTTTTGTTTTACGAGGCACCTTCGGGGCGGAGGCAGTGGGGGGGGCTGCCTGACCGGAGTTTTTTCGTGCTGGAATTCGGTTTTCAGTTTATTTTGTGTTGCGGTACGGTTTGGAAGGAAAAATGGGTGCCAGGCTCTCGGCAGAGCAGAAAGACGTTTTTCGTTGTTTTGTTGGAGTTCTCAGTTTTAACCATGTTAAGTTTTCTAAGGGAGAACTGAAGCGTTTTGTGTGCATGCTCTGTTTGCATTTCCCCAGAACGAACCCGGAAGTTGTGACGGAGCTCCGATATTGGGACCCCGTCATCTTAAAACTTACCAAATTGGCTGCCACTGGAGATAAAAATGCGGCGAAATACCTGTTCTGGTCGCGGCAAATTCAAACTGCCGTGATAAACATGAAAGGAGTGCAGAAAGAGCAGTCTCCCGAAGAAAGCTCTGTTTCCCCCCGTTGCTCCCGCTCTGTGTCCCCCTCCCCTTCTCCCCGCCGTGGCATCCTCAGAGGCGCAGCGGGCATAACCCAGCCCGCCAGCCCTGGCGCTCTCAGGACGCCATCCCCCCGCCTGGGACAGACAGGGCAGTCTGCCCGGGATATCCAACGGAGCACTGGCCACGCTCCCGAGGAATCTTCCCTTCCCCGAGCCTCCCTAAACAAACCCCGAGTTCGGTTCAGTGTTAATGTAGAAGAATGCACGCAAAATGCCCGCGCGGGAGAGCCGCTCGGCGCCCGCGTGGGGGGCGCGGGAGGCGCCGGCGCGGAGCCGCTCGGCGCCCGCGCGGGAGGCGCGGGGGAAAAGCCGCTCGGCGCCCGCGCGGCAGGCGTGGAGCCGCGCGGCGACCGCATGGCAGGCGTCCATGCGGAAGAACCGCATGGCGACCGCGTGGCACAGGCATGCGGCTTCCATGCGGCAAACGCACGCGCCGCCCATGCGACAGGCGCACGCGGCTTCCATGCGGAAGGAGACCCCGGCGCCGATGCGGAATGCGCATGCGGCGTCCACGCGGAAGGGGCGCGCGGCGCGCGCGTGGAATGCGCACGCGGTGCCCACGCGGGAGAACCGCGTGGCAGCCATGCGGCAGAGGCGCAGGCACGCAGCGCCGGCGCGGCAGAGGCGCGGAATGGCGGCGGCCGCATGGCGCGGTCGTTCTCTTTGTCCGCCCTGCCCGCTAGCCCGCTGCCGGAGGCGCCGCCCGCCGCCGCCGCCATTGCCCCGCTCCCGTTCCCTTCCCCTTCCCAGTCTCCCGAGTTTTCCCCCCCCAACCCTTTTCTGTCCCCTTCCACTCTTCCCCGAGGCTGTCCCTGTTCTGAAACCCCTTCCTATGACCCCCCCACCTGCCGCTCCTCCCGAGTCTCCTCCCAAAACCACTCCTCCGAAGGCGTGCCTTTCCCAGACCCTGGCACGCCCCCCTCCCGTCGCAAGCCACTCCCCTTGGTGACGCCCAAGTCCCGCCCACTGCCTCCCGGTTCCCACGCCCCTTCTTCTGGTTCCCACGCTTGGGGCAAGGAGGGGGAGGGGTGGGATCCAGGAAGTGATGGTCCCCATGTCCCTTCTCTCGCTCCAGTTACCTACAGGAGGGGTAGGGGAGGGCATGAGGAGGCAAAGTGGCAGCAGTTGTCCCAGAATGTTGTCAGGGAACTCATGAAGGCCCTCAAGGAGTACGGCCGCATGAGTCCGTACTTCCTTGGTTTGTTAGATGGCCAAGTTACCGGGAGTGAGGTTGTCCCACATGACATCAAGTACCTTTTCAGGTGCTTGCATTCCAGAACTGAGTATCAGCTCTGGTTTGCAACCTGGAAAAGGCACTTGCAGGACGCTCTCCCAGGATGGTCAAATGACCCTGACACAGCTGTGGACAATGAAGGGAACATGATAACGCTGGCACATGTGATGGGTGAGGGTGAATGGGCAATGCCCCAGAAACAAGCTGAAAGTCTCCCAAAGCCGTTGTTGAAGCAAATTGCTAAGGTTGCTGTCAAGGCGTTTTCCACCATGCGGTCTTCCGGCCCCATGGAATCGTATTCAGATGTTTTTCAGGGACCTCAGGAAAACTTCCTGCTGTTTGTGGAAAGGCTAATGGTAGCCATAGAGCAGCAGGAAGAGGACGAAGTGGCAAGGGAGAGGCTGGTCACGTCGTTGGCGTTCAGGCATGCCAATGACGTCTGCAAACAAGCCATGCTGACCCTTCCACGGATTCCCAAGCCGACATTACAGGACTATGTCGAGGTGGTAACTGAGGTGGTCCCCCTGATGACATCAGCAAAGCCAGAGAGGCCGGAACAGCGACGGAAAGCGGTGAATGCAGCAACCACAGAGACCCCAACCATCCATCAGAACAACGCGGCCGTGGTACCAAAAGGGAGGCGTCCATCTGGAAATTCAGCTGACAGGCCTTGCGCCTTATGTGGCAAGCAAGGACACTGGTGGCAGGCTTGTCCCCTGAGACGGGAGTTTCAGGAATTTAAACAAGCCAAAGAGGGAGGAGGAGGAAATGGGAGGAGAGGAGGAGGAGGAAGCTCCCAACAAAAAAACGAATAAGGGAGCGCGGCGCCACCCAGTGCGATGACCCCAATCGGGTGGCCCAAGCCGGGGGAGGAGGAATGGGGAATGATGATTTGAGTTGTACCGGACATGACATTTTAACGGACTTGACTTTTTCTTCCCAGAGGCAGCAGAGGAGCCCTCTGAGAGGGAATTCACCGGACAAGACAAGAGACTCCCCTTTGAGGAGTCCTTCACCTGATGATCCTGACCCGAATGTGCCTGTTCCTTTCACAGGAAGGTCCTTGACAACAACAAGCGAAGGAGTGCCCTTTCATCTTCAGTTGTCTGATGCCCTGTGGATCCGTGATGATGAATGGCACCGTGTGGCGGTATCTAAAAATCGAGGTACCTGGCACAAAATTGGCACAACATATGTAGTCGTGGGGGATTGTAAACATACCCCGCCAGAGATCGAGATTGTTCCCCAAACCACTCCTGCGGATCCCGAGTGGTTTGAACTCTGGCTTCGCTGCACGACTCCACCCATTTATCTGTCAAAGGGACAGATAGTCGCCCAGGCAATACCATCACTCCCCGAGAGGGTGTGTCCTGAGGGCGACTGCAGGACCTGCCACCCCCAGATAAGCACGGTCGTGTACATCACACATGACAGACCTGAGGAGGTGTGCAAATTAAGGGTGGGCGGGGAGACCACCATCATTAAAGGTCTCCTTGGCTCGGGGGCGGACGTAACGGTGATCCCAGAACACCTATGGCCGTCACGTTGGCCGCTGCAAACAGTGGTGGAGCAAGTTGAGGGTGTTGGAGGCCTTCAATTGGCAAAAAAATCAAAGCACATGGTGCAAATTAAGGGGTCCAATGGGCAATTGGCAAACATCCAGCCCTTTGTTTTGAATTACAAAGCACCCCTGTGGGGGAGAGATGTCCTGGCCCAGTGGGGGGCGACAATTGAATTCCCTGACCCTCCACAAAATCTTTGGGCTGCGGTCACTGAACTGCGCCCCACCCAAAAACTGAATTGGAAAACGGATTCTCCAGTTTGGGTGGAGCAGTGGCCGCTTTCTAAGGAAAAATTAAAGGTGCTGAATGAGCTCGTGGAAGAGCAACTCCGAAAGGGTCACATAGAGGAGACCACCTCTCCTTGGAACACCCCGGTGTTTGTAATACAGAAATCGGACAAGACCCGATGGAGGCTTCTCCAGGACCTCAGACAAATTAACGAGGTCATCGAGGACATGGGCTCTCTCCAACCAGGGATGCCTTCCCCAGCCATGTTGCCCCAAAATTATAATTTGGCAGTAATTGACATCAAAGACTGCTTCTTTCAAATTCCTCTCCACCCCGACGATGCTCCGCGGTTTGCATTCTCGGTTCCTAACATCAACCGAGAGGCCCCAAGGAAGAGGTATCACTGGAGGGTTCTTCCCCAAGGAGTCAAAAATTCTCCTGCCATTTGCCAGTGGTACGTGTCTTCCTTGCTGACCCCCGTGCGTGCAGCTGCACACCAGGCCATCATCTTTTGTTATATGGATGATGTGCTCGTGTGCGCCCCCAGCGACGATCTGTTGACGCATGCGCTTGACCTGACAGTGGCTGCACTGGTTGCTGCAGGGTTTGAGTTGCAGGAAGCGAAAATTCAAAAGATGCCACCTTGGAAATATCTTGGCCTCGAAATTAATAAGCGGACCATTGTTCCGCAAAAATTGGTGATCCAAACCAACATCAAGACCTTAGCGGATGTGCACCAGCTGTGTGGGGCTTTGAACTGGGTGAGGCCTTGGCTGGGTCTTACCACCGAGGACCTAGCACCTCTTTTCAGTTTATTGAAAGGGGGAGAGGGGCTGAGTTCCCCTAGGTCACTCACCCCGGAGGCACAGAAAGCACTGGAAAAGGTTCAAGAGTTGATGTCCACCAGACAGGCAAATCGATGCCATGCTGATTTGCCTTTCCGCTTTGTCATTCTAGGGAATCTGCCGCACCTCCATGGAATGATATTCCAATGGGACAATGGGGTGACCAGCATACCCCGGAAGGACCGAGGCGGGAGAGATCCTCTTCTTATTATAGAATGGGTCTTTCTCAGCCATCACAGGTCCAAGAGGATGACACGCCCACAGGAGTTGATGGCTGAATTGATCCGGAAAGCCAGAATCCGTATTAGAGAACTGGTTGGTTGCGACTTTGAGGTGATCCACGTACCAATTCGGTTGAGTACTGGCCAAATTTCAAAGGCAATGTTAGAGCACTTGCTTCAAGAGAACGAAGCACTTCAGTTTGCCCTGGACAATTACACTGGTCAAATTTCAATCCATCGGCCTGCCCACAAAATTTTTAATTTGGATGCTCAATTTAAATTAAATTTAAGGAGTGTTCAGAGCAAAAGACCGCTCGAAGCCTTGACCGTTTTCACAGACGCGTCCGGAGGGTCCCACAAGTCAGTGGTGACTTGGAAAGATCCTCAGACTCAGCAGTGGGAGTCTGATGTTGCTGAGGTGGAAGGATCCCCTCAGATTGCTGAGTTGGCCGCAGTCGTCAGGGCCTTTGAAAGGTTCTCTGAACCATTTAATTTGGTAACCGATTCGAGTTACGTTGCAGGTGTAGTGTCCAGAGCGGAGAACTCAGTTCTCCAAGAAGTGACTAACATTGCTCTGTTTAAGTTGCTCTCGAAGCTAATAAGGCTGATCTCCCACCGAGAGCAACCGTTTTACGTGATGCACACCAGGTCGCACACGGATTTGCCGGGGTTCATAGCGGAGGGAAACAGGAGGGCTGATGCTCTTGCTGCCCCTGTCGCGAAGGCCCCGCTGCCTGACGTTTTCCAGCAGGCAAAGCTCAGCCACCAACTGTTCCATCAGAATGTGCCAGGTTTGGTCCGAGGGTTCAAACTAACCCGAGATCAGGCCAAGGCCATTGTGGCGACGTGTCCCAGCTGCCAGCGACATGCAGTCCCAACCTTGCATGCCGGGGTAAACCCCCGAGGGCTGAGCAGCAACGAGGTATGGCAGATGGACGTTACTCATGTCCCTCAGTTTGGGAGGCTGAAGTACGTTCATGTGTCTGTGGACACCTTTTCTGGAGCAGTCTATGCATCCGCCCATACAGGGGAGAAAGCAGGGGATGTTGTTAAACACCTTCTCCAAGCCTTCTCTTTCCTAGGCATCCCTAAAGTCATCAAATCGGATAACGGGCCAAGCTATGTTTCCAAGGAGTTCCGCAACTTCCTCCAGCAATGGGGAGTAGAACATAAGACCGGCATCCCCTATTCCCCGACAGGCCAAGCAATTGTGGAGAGGACACACCAAAACATCAAAAGAGTCCTCAATCAACAGGGACAAATTCTGAAATTGGAGTCACCCCAAATTCGATTAGCCAGGGCCTTGCACACAATTAATTTTCTAAATTGTTCATTCGAACTTATGAATCCCCCAATAATTAGGCACTTTGGAGGGAACCCAAATTTGAAATTAGAATCCAAGCCGCCAGTTCTCGTCAAGGACCCGGAGACCATGAGAATGGAAGGTCCACACGATTTAATCACTTGGGGACGCGGATATGCCTGCGTATCGACACCCACCGGACTTAAATGGGTGCCGGCCAAGTGGGTGAGACCTTACATTCCCAGGGCCTCCAAAGGATCGGATCATCAAGTGAAAAATGTCACTTGGCGAAGAAAAAGGAAGCCCGTTGGTCCGGAGGAAGAGAGGTCCACTCCTTCCTTCCCCATTCCTCACTGGCTTTTTGTTGATTAATTTATTTTGTTATATTTTAAGTTACAGAACAGCCCAGTCGGATGCCAACTGAGAGCCCCAGGAGGACTGGTTTGACCAGTTGTTCGGAAACTGGGGACTCTCAGGCTGGGTCAATTCTGCAGTAAAACAGGACTCCTAATTTTGTTTTTGTTATTCATAATTGGAATTGTGTTTGGCATCATCCGACGAGTCACCCAAAAGACCATCACTGCAGCCACCTCTTCACTCAGCGTGAACAACGTCTGGGCCAGTGTTCCTCCCGTCGAGGAGATCGAGATGCAGCAGCTCCCGTCATGGGAAGATGAGGAATACTCTGACCCAGAGGACTTTTTCACCGGAGACTGATGATGAGAGGTGGCTCACAGAACAGAAAATCTATCCCCCGAACAGACAATACTAAAATCCATCACAAAAAAATAAAAAAGGGGGAGATGTGGTGGTGCTTAAATTCAATTCCAGTTGGGTTTTCATTGCTCCAGTTTGGTTTTATAATTTGTGTTTTATAATTTTGTAATTATTACTATTGTTTAAGATGGCCTCTCCTTCCCTCTCCTCTCCTTCCCTCAGACTTTCCTTCCCCCCCCCCTCAAACCTTCCCGCCAAAACCTTGGTTGTCCTGGTAACCCCATCCCATAATAGTTGTTTACCACTTTTCGGTTACCTGTCAATCTTTAAGTTATATAACTTCCCCACCCCCTCATCATGTATTCCTCCTCCCCAAGTTACCTGTTACTGGTTCAAAAGTTGTGCATCCCCTCATTATACGTTGGCAAAGAGTTTTAATTGGTCCCACGCGATCCCACCCCCGAACCTACTCAATAAAAAGCCGTGCCATCTTGAGGCCAGCGTCTCTCTTCGGAGCGCTGCCTCGGGGACACGCATCCCCTTGTTGCACCTCTTGAGAGTCCCGCCTTTCTATTCTGCGCACCATCCGCACCTTGGTCGAGTTTGCCCACGCCTCTGGCAAAGTGAGCCCCTGGATGTAGTGGCGGCAGGGCTGGCCGAGCTGCACCCA
The DNA here is from genome assembly GCF_965231275.1 of Zosterops lateralis. Classification (NCBI taxonomy): domain Eukaryota; kingdom Metazoa; phylum Chordata; class Aves; order Passeriformes; family Zosteropidae; genus Zosterops; species Zosterops lateralis. The sequence goes on along the minus strand of NC_139762.1, from coordinate 29,262,183 downwards.
TTGGAAAGCCGATCCACTGCATCTCAGTAGATAGTTTCTAGTACAGTCTCACTCCAATCATCCCTTGCTCCTAGCTCTCAGAAAAGCCAATATTTTTACATGCAGTCCATTGATAGGGATAAAATCTATAGATGTTTGGGATTCAAAAGTGTTTTGCCCACTTTAATGTAATGGTTTATGTTAACAAAATGGTTCACTGTCCCTACTGGATCCCTGGACCTGAAATCTGAACTGTCTCATGGGTGTTCGCCTGGATAGAATAAATAAATCCAAAGAATACTCCAAAGAGAGAAAATGCATCTATATTAACAAGGGCTCTGTCTACAGAGATCTTCTAAACATCAATTTCCTATTTAACTTTTTAATTTTTTTTGTTTGTTTGTTTTAGCTAATCTTGATGTTTACCTTTGTAGGGTTCTTCTAAGGAAAAAGTCCCATGTGAGACTTTAAACAGTTACTGCTGTTTCTAGAGAGTTTGAGACAAACTAGCACGCTTGTTGTAAAGTCATTAATTTCCTTTGAGGAAAATAGGAAAAAAAAAAAAAAAAAAAAAAAAAAGAAAATTTGCTAAATAGAAGATAAGATGATTTAAACATTATGAAAGTATTCTCTGGTGTCTGTGATCTGGTGTGGCCTCTGCCCTCCAGCGTGAACTCTGCTGGAGGGACAGAACAGCACAGCCACGTCCATAAATAACAAATCTGCACTAATGTCAAGGCTGCTTTGACCCTCACTCAGCACTGCTATCACAGGATGCTGTGATGATTTAACCTAGACCCTACGGTTAAAGAGAGAAACCATGCACCGTCCCCTCATTAAAAAGAATTTTAAGAAACAGTGTGAGAATAAAGACACCATCATGTCAAGCATGGCATAGCTCTTATATGTCAGCTGTTCTTCAAATTTTTTCTTCTTTAACTGGAAAGGTTTATCACCCAGTTCCTAATTCCAGCTTGATGGTAGTCATCCACAGCTGAGTGGGATAAGAGCCCAGGGAGCTGTATGGTCCAAGAGATTGCAGAAGAATTAACCTTTTCAAATAAAAAATAAAGTCATGGCAGAAGAGAATTTAAAAGATGGGGAAATGGAGTTGTTTGTGCTGATATTTTTTTATATCTTATCTCCAGTGTGCTACTTTTGGTCTATTCAGTTCAAGTTCCCTGCTCCCCTTTGCTATTTGAAGCAGTTCCATCCATTGTCTATAATAATATAGTATTACCTTAGTTTGAACAAGCTCTGCTTTCTGTCTTGAATTTTTGCTGAGTTGCATAAACAACTTCTTAGAAAACAGGCTAAGCTTGACTTCTCCTGGTTTGGATATTAGGAGCACAGACCAAAGCCATAAAGATGAGGAGCCTCCATGTGAGCCAACAGACCTACCAGTCCTGTTTATAAGGACACTTGTGTCTAATGCAATTCCCAACAACTTCAACAGACTGGGGATGATTTATGAATCTTCAAGAATGGCATCTCCTCTGAAGTATGTTTCAGAAAGCCCAGACATTTTTGTTTTCAGGTATTTTGCTCAAAGTAAAAATGTCTCAAATAGTTTTTGAAAGGGGTATTTCCAGATTTCAAAGATGAGAGATATGAAGATAATAGATAAGTGCATTTTTATTCTTCCTATGATGTTCATCTATTTTGAGCATCAAAGCTGCAATGTAACTGAAGGAAAAGTACATGCTACAGTAAAAATATTGGCTCTCAAAATGTGCAGCAGCTCTTCCCTCTCCTCTATAGACAGGGTTGCTATAAATAAAACATCTTTTGCCACTCCAGCATTTCTTCCAGAGTAAAGAACATTCACATGAAATTTTTACTGCATCTTGGATAGTGTAAAGCTCTGGCATAGTGTTCCAAATGAGTAATTTCATTATAATTAATCCACAAGGGATGTGCTTACTCAAGAACTGCTGGCCTTTTGATCTCAAAGAGTATAACACTATTGTACTATGAATGCCTCAAAGGCTACAGTGTTTGAATAATACAGACCTTATGTCTACTGCCTCCTTAAAATCTCAGGATTTGAAAGGTCAGGATTGCAAAGTATTGGAATACGTAAAAATAACCTAAATACTATCTAATAGTAAAGAGAATTTTATAATTGTGTGCTAAAAATACATACATGTGGGAATATATGAACTGATTTAAGGTTTTATTATTTAAATCAAGACTTATTAGATATTTTGTAAAAATATGCACCTCCTTTTTGCAACCATGAGACAATACTTTATTTGTAAAAGCTACACAAAGAACTACAGTTATTGATTTGACATTAATGTATTGTCTCTTATAAGTGTAGCTAATAGGTCCTTTAGAAATCTGGTCATAAAGCATATTACAGTAAATAGAATTACTGCTTCTAAGGCAGATAGCTCTGAAGTTCAAGATTAGTAGAAGGAAAAATGTCCAGGCTGACTTAAGTATTTTAAATTACTGAAATATTTTAGAATTCTAACCGGTTACAAGAAAAAAAAATCTCTATGGCCTCCTGTGTTACTGTTGGGGGGTTCGCTTGCATTGTATCTTTCTGGAGAAAAGATGAGGCAAGTAAAATCCAAAGTCAATACTTGCAACAAAATGAGAGATAGTAATTATCACAGCACTTAAAAGTATCCTAGCCTCCAAGTTTTTCAAAATCATATGCATGGATTTAGCTTTTGAACCTGTTGTGTTCTTTAGGGACATCTGGATTTTATTATTTTATTTATTTATTTTGATAGTTAATGAATATGTTGAAAGGAACAAATGCTACTAGTCTCTAGCATACTGTATGCTCTTAAACACTAACACACTACTGAACACTAATGCACTATTAGTAATGCTCTATGCTATTAGACATACTCCGTCATGCTTTTTAGGACATATACACTGCAGTAAATAGATACTATTTAAGTAAACAGGAATACCAGAAGGTAACTTTATCTCTAATTTAATAAAATTGTATTGTATCCCTTTTATTGAGAATCAGAAGTAACTATTACCAAAAGTTTTGATCTTTTGAGAGAAGAAAATGATTTTTTGGCCCTCACTTAAGGAAAAATGTGGAAAATATTTTATCTGGCAAGGGCAAATGAACAGTGCCAGGAAGAAATCGTTTGCCTCCCCCTTTATCCTTGAAACACTGGACAGTTTCTGAAATCTGTTGGGAGAACATCCCTGAAGGGACACACAAAACATCTGTCATGAGACAGGAGGTATTTTGCCTCCCTGAGCTGAGGCATGGATTGCTCTGTATGCCATATGTGCCTTTTTCCATACTGCCTGTATCTGCTTTCCCCCAATTGCTCTTGCCCATATGCTAAAGACATACATCACACTCTGCACGGCAAAAGCAATTAAATGCTTGGTATTCCTTTTGCCTCAGGTTTGGTACTTTGGTGCCAAGGGCTTGACTTGCACCCCACCTCTGCTCATCTATCTTCCAAGAGTGCTCTCAGTAGTTTAAAATTCAATCTATCTTGAATTATTCATGCTCAGTGCATCAGTGACTACTATATAATTCACCAGCCTAGTCAAACAATGTTGCTTGAGAGCAGTAGGGAAAGGAGGTCAGCCTTGCATACAAGTCCACATGTTCTGTACTCTGGAGCACAGGGGGGAGCACACACCTTAGACCTTAGCACAGGACAACACCAACTGCTGTTTGCATCCAGAGAATAGGATGAGGTATCCTTGCTCCTCTCCCAAAAGATCTCTGTGTTTGGCTGTGCAGCATCCCAAAAGGCCAGTCTGGTAAAAATGGTATTGGGCTGACGTAAGAAACACCTTTTCAGCAAAAAAGGGAATAAATATTCTCACTTGAGAAACAGAGTACATGCAGCAGGACTGCAAATATCTCCCTTATTGCCTGCCCATTTGTCAGTGTGCTAGATTGTAGAAATTTTCTCCAGTATTCAAAGAATAGTTTCAATTCCCAGCACATTAATCCTCGATGAAATTAGAGAAACCATTAAAGTTTACTCTGCAATTATCTTATTAAGCAGGCATCTTTAGAGAAAAAGGGCCTTTCAGGTAGCTGAAATACAAATGTTTAATGAATACAAGCACTCTCTGGTATCCCAGCCTTTTTTTTCCCCCTCAAATGAGTATATTATTGTAGAAGATTTACAGGTCCTTCCAAAATGAGGTTTGTAGTAGAACTGTGGGCTTAATTTTATCTGCTGCTACAAAAACTCCAGTCTTGTAAAACTCAGTACCTACACCTTTAAGATTCATTTATTATAAAAGAACTCCTTGTAACATTGCTTCCAGTAAAAGAAGCAGGATGTAAGATTACTCCTAAAGGGCTCAGTTTGGTACAGTACTTAAAATAAATAATAAAGACACGGTCTAGGAGTGGAAAGGATCCAAATTTCACTAATGAGCTCTGTTTTCTGGTTACCCTTTATTAGGGGTAACTACAAGACTCAACAGGAGAGGAAAAAACTAAGCATCCTGCTACAAGTATATAACAATCTTTTCTTCACCTTGTTAAGCCTATAGCAGACAAACCACAGGTAATTTTCCTACATCCCTACCATATTCTACAAAATTAATTTTATCTCTGGTATAAGACTTGAATTATGTAAGCCTTCCTAGTAGTTCACCTCAAAACCAGACATAGATCACATTTTCCTCCCAGAAGAACAAAGCTGTTATTTCATCAGTGCCAACTGTATTCACTGGCCCAGAAAACCAAAGGCTTTGTTAGGTCATGAGGTCTCAGAAACAAAAATGTGGGGCAGCTTATGGTCTCAGCACAAGCCTGAAGAAACATGGGTCTGGACATGCTGATATAAGCTATTTGCTGTTAATAGCTAGGACCCCAATTTAAGTGATCCTCAGCAAACCTTACTTGTTCTCCTCCCTGCTCCTTTCTCACATGTTGCTGAGCATCCCCTCCCTTGTAGTCAATCCTTCCATTCAGTGCTTCTGGGAAAATGATTTTCCATCAGAATCCTGATCTCTCCATTGCCATGGTGACTGATGAGATGATTCTTGATGCTTCCTTCCACTTTTTACTCCCTCCTAAGATGTTATCTGCCCTCTCAATGTCGGACCTGTAATCTACAATTCCTTTTTCCTTCATGTCTGCATTTTGAAAGTTTTCCTACAGAAATTCTGATGTCAGGATGATTTCTCTAATAAAATTGGCTCTCTTTGTCCTTACCCTACCCTCTCAGCTAAAGAACTTGACTACTCCCATTTACACTGAATCTGCAGTTTCAGTAAAAGACATTCTCCCACTTAAACACTCTCGCAATAATGATACTTTTATCTCTTTCACAAATCTCTTAAATTTCTATCAAAAGAAATATGATCAGGTGAATATAAGTTTCCTTTGTCATTATTCTTTTCTTCTCACAGAAAAAAATTAAATTTATTGTTTCATTTTTTACTTCTAATTCTATCTCCCAAGTTTCCTTATGCTCACAGATTGTTTCTCACATACATTGCTATCTTTTTGTGTTTTGTTCTAATTCTAAGCAGAAATATAAAACCTACAAAACATCTGGGCAATAAAGGATCATCTCCTGATGTCTTTAATCTTTCATCCAGGTATTCCAAACCCAAAAGAATGCAACGTTTCTAGAGATGACAGAAAATAAGCTTTATACAACACAACCACCATTGACATGCACTCTTCTGCCAAGAAAGACAGAATCTGATGTGAAAGCTCCTATGGGAGTAATAGAGTTGGATAAGATGGGACATTTCTTTATTTACATGGGTTTGAAGGACTTGTGAATTAAATGACAGCTCCATTTTACCCACTCCTGTATGTGAATTGTATCATGTAAAGACACATCTGTTCCATATCAGGTGAACTCCTCCAGATTAGCAGTTTTATCACTTTGACACTATTTCCATATTTCAATTCCATAATCACAGGATATATGTTATCAATTCTTCAGAAAAAAACACTAGTTAATACAATGCAAAGTGATGTGAATGCATAGCTAAAACTACATGCAGAGAAATCATACTACTGCAACCTGAAATAAAGTACCATTTGAACGAATATAACAAACTCATGGCTTTCAGCTGGAGTATGAAAATACATACTTGAATAAAATCCCATGTCTGTCCTTTTCAACTGAGTATATCATCTTTTTAGAAATCATGGGACACACCTTTAAGAGATTTAACTGGTGATTTCATTTCTAGGTTGACTATAGTAAATCAAATAAGGCCAAGAATAATCCAGCTCCTCAAGCCAGTTATTTCAATATTAATGTCATCAGCAGGGATAATTAGTTGAAACAAAATTTTTTGACTTAACTAAGCAGAGCTATGAAAACTATTTTCATACCCTTTCTTGGATTATCAGTCTCCAATTTAAGACCAGAGGTGAGGAAGAGAAAATTAATTGTTATGAAGCTGCAATTTGTGATGATGTATTACATTTTAAAGGTACTTAGAAAGAGACATATTCTCCACTGAGAAAAAGCAATATTTAAACTCACTGACTTTGCAGCAAGCTGTATATTGCAAGATTCATTTCCGTGTTTTCTTCATACGTTGTCTTAATAATGTTTTCTCTTCCTGAATGTATGTTTTGGCACCAAAATAAAGTGTTTTTGAAACAGCATTAGCAGAATATCCTGGATGTATCAAGTGAAGTCAGAAGGAAGGACTAGAAAAAAAATGAACAAACACTGCTTTAGAGAAAAGCTTATCTTCATAATACTAAAATATTTCATGAATATATTCAGGTTTAATCATATATTTCACACTGAAAATTACTTTTTTCCAGACTAAACCAGACTATTTTAACATTTTCAAGACATTTCTTTTTATGTAGCTATGATATATTATGGATGAACTGCCTAATTTTTTAATAAATGTGACACAAGAAATGTCCAACTGTTTTTAATTTAATGCAATATAACATTGAAAATTCATTGATGTGGCTTATATACATATTAAGGCCCACAACCTTGCTTAGTTTCCTGAAGAACTTTTTTTCCCAGCACAATGTATTTCCAATCTGTAACAGACACACTTCTTTATTAAACAAACCTCTCCCCTTCTCATTTTTCCTACAACAATTCCACTTATCCATGTTTTGTCATGTGCGTCATTCCACATCCAAGGCAATTACGCTGTTGGTATCCTCTTCTAATACTTTTAAAGCAGTGAGTTGGCATTTGTTCAGCTAAATGAACAGCAAATTTGAGCCAAAATCTTTGATGTTGGGTCCAGACATGTAAGCTAGCTGGATCCAAATAATGGCATCATATTCCCCAAGAGAACTGACAGCAAAAAATCTTTACATGGCATATATTTTAAAGGAGCAATCTTATCATCTTCTTATCTTATCATCTTCTTATCTTCATCGAGGAAAAGTAAAATTCAAATTCACTTGCATTAAGTTTATGCAGTGCACCAGAAGCTGAGACTGTATCCTCCATGCAATTATACTAATTTCCTCATCTTATTTATAAGAAAAGTATATTAAAATCACAGATAATGGAAGACTTTATATTAGTGGGTTTAAGATTAATTATTTTAGAAAAGAGAGATCATGAACATTGATAAGTCATTACAGAGTTTGAGGGATTGGAGAGTATTAAGGGACAAAAGTGACATTTTATTAATTGAAAAAATAATGAAAGAAATAGTTGTTTGAACACTCATGGAATTTTTTTTATTCATTTTGGCAAGATTTACTAAAAACGAAGCAAAAAACCAGATTTTTAAATAGAATTTTAGGCCACTATTTAAAAATTCTTATTTATGGGTATGACTGAATAATACTGAAAGGACAGTCATGATTTCCAACTGGATTGTACACTTTTTCAATAGAGTTCAATAGTAGAAGTCTATACCATGTTTATAGAGAAATATTAAAAATGCAAGCTATTCTCAAGTATAGTGTTCTCCTAGAGATATCCCAATTATAAGCATGTAAACACAATCCCTTCTGTAAGTTCAGAATTAGAAGGAGAAAGAGAAAATATCTGTCAATTCAGAAGAGTTCTTCAGTGCAGTGCCTCTAGGTATCTCTTTGGAAGAGGGGCCTAAAAGTCCTTCATAAGAGACAGACTGCTCCCATATCAGACTACCTGTTCCAACACCATCAGGGCCTTTACTGGTTGACACAACTGTGATCACCTGCACCATTTCACTCTAATTGTGTTACTAACCTTGCCACTGAGGAGATCAGGTTACGTCCTATCAGTCAGCAAATCCTTCATACACAAAATCATTTGGGGCATGAAAAGATTGGTTAGGGGTATATAAGCTCCATTAATATACCATTAAGTCTGTGTATTTGTTCTTGCTTTTCCTAGAGCACACACGACTGTTCTGAGCACAAGCACAACTGATCCATTAGGATAATTGCATAGCCAGGCAATACCACTGGTCACCAATCAATACCACTGCTTAAGCACGGGACAAAGGCCAGATTACCCTAAGATGCAAATAACCAGCTCTCACATTGCTAACCTTCCTGTCTGTGCTGACTGTTGAATTCTTGCATTTCTATAAAATGTATACATATCCATCTTGCTTTCTGACTTGTGCTTTGCATTCAGAAACTGACCACAGCAAAAAATCAATGCCAGTCTATTAGAGGCTGAATTGGAAATTACTTAGGAACTGTCACAGAAAAAAAAAATTGTCTTTTTAGGCAACTGCTTGCCATTGAAAACCATCACAGGCACAAAGTTCTTCCTTTCATTTAAGCACTGCAGCTATATCATGGGACATCTGATTCCCAAAATGTCAGGAATACATTTGGGCCCATATTCACTCCCAGTCAATAGAAATAGAAGATGATAATTGGCTGCAGCAATATTTTGTTCACTGATCTTGGAAACATTCACAAACAATGAATATGTTTTCATCTGCCAATATACTATTTTTCCAAGAAAAAGAGAAAAGCCTTGGAACAGTTAATATAAATGATGAAAAATTTAAATGAGAAAAGTCTGTGGGCAGACTTAATGCATTTGTTTTCTCAATGGTCTTTGCTCCCAAGGAGTACATTAAATAGTGAAGAATTTCTCAGAGGGTTGTGCAGGAGACTTCAGCCTTTTAAATCAGGCAAAATGCATAATCAAGTGCTGGGATATTATAAACACATGCATTTGCACATCATATATTGTACGTAATAGTTAACTTACACATGCAACCCCCATTCAGGTTTATTTATGTACACTGATCCTTATTTTGGAAGCAATGAATAAAATATCAACACGCTTATCTGAATTGATGTTTCTGAAATTGAGAATTATGAAGGAGATGAAAATTAATTCCCTGAGTAGCAGAAATAACACAAACAGGCAGAATTTCAAATGTCCATCTCTGGACACTGTGAATGCCAAGAGAGAGGTGTAAACATTTAGATGCTGCAAGGTTAATAGAAGAGGCAGGTTACTTACTACACAGTATGACTGAGAACAAAATCCTAATTTACTTGCATGATACTTATTGTTGGAGGAGCTTATCTTCTGTCATTTGTTATAAAGGGGGTGTGGTGTTCAGGTTTGTCAGAAATCATGTAATGGACTTGACAAGGACAGATTTTCATTCTCACTGAATACAATACAGTTATCAGAGGCATTTCATGCTCATTAGTACTATTTTTCCAATGTTTTGGCTGTGATGATGGCCACTGCAGCTGGAACTCCCTTTCCACAATTACCAGTAACCATTGACAAATCTTCCAAATCACAGCATTTTGTTATCCTGGCATTTACATTACCCACCTCTCTTCAGAGGGGTTTGATTTTTTGTCTGAGAAACCACAGACCAGTCAATTCTTTGAGAACAAGGGACATGTAATAAACCACACGAAAATAAATAATTCTTGCTTGGTTTGTACCCACAATTATACATTTGTAATATGGCAAAAGTCCAGTAATTCAAATAATGTAACTATTTCAAAAACTCTTGTGACAGCACGTGGAAAGTGGTTTAGTCATCTTTTTCTTTCCCATCTTAAGGACAATTTCCATTTGAAGCAAAGCATGCTTTAAAAGAAAAGAAACAAGTTCTTATAGCCACATCATTTATATATACTAACCATGAGACCTCGATAAAAAGGAATAGATAATGTGTAAAGAGGCAGACATTTGTCTTTTACCTATTTTTTAAAGAAATCTATTATTCTCCAATAAAATGAAAATAATGATGAATGCTTCTCTCCCTGAAATCTTCCTATGATCTCTGGCAAATACAGTGCAAAATACTGGGTGATGCTAATCCCTCTGGCACTGGCAGTATTCTTCCGATAGGAAACCAACAGCAAAGTATTTTCAAACTCTATTAAAACTCTGACATACTTACTTTGCAACAGAACATGGCTACATATGATTAAAATAAATCACAAGACATATCAATTAAAAGACACCATGGATGTGGAAATTCATTACAGGTCTGCAGGGAATTACAACTCAGGTTTGTAAACTGGAGAAGCAATTCTGTCACTCCACCCACATTGCTCACAAGGGTGATGCTGTCAAAGGGCAAAAGCCAGTGAATACTGAGGAAAAAAAAATGATCTGGAGGTGGAGGTGTTGATGATACTTCTTTTAGTATAAACAGTGAAAAATGAAGACTCTTCAATGTAAGCATATTTGTTCAAATTAGGAATACAACAGCATGGGTCAGTGAAACAATGCTTCAAGCTGACCACAGAGGTGAGACTGGACAGAAGGCATGAGACATGGAGTCTGGGTCATGAATGGATCTTCAAAAGTGCGTAGCATTTTCACCCAAGCATTTAATGTAAACTCTTCTCCCTGTTCACATTCAGATTGTCAAAACCATCATGTTTGCCTTCAAGCTCTTTTCAGTTCAACACTGTGCATATGATATTTACTTCAAGCACTGCTGCAAATTGTGATGCTTTGAATTAATGCTTTCACCTCCACATCATGCTAAGGAACCCTTCATAACCAAGAACCAGAGACACAAAGTGGTAACACGGCTTTTCTGAGTTGTCCTGGAAAGACAGATGTGCAGCAAACCAATTTCACCTTGAAATAAAGTGATCAGGTAGATTTCAGGAGAATTCATACAAGTTAAAAAAGTAAATCTCAGTGACATATTAATAGAAGTTTCTACACCTAAAATAAGTTGTGAACTGAAGCAGGATGATAAATTTCATTCTCTACTAAATAATTTGTGTGAAACATTCCTGAAAGGCCCTGAACTCTTCCACAGTGTCTTCATTCTTTATTCAGCTCTATATAGAATGTTAAAAACAGAGGAAGTCATCTGATACATTCTATATGACTTGTAAAGGAGAGAAAAAAATATGCCTCCTGAGATTCAGGAGCTTATTGACTGTATAAATAATGTTGTGACTACATTATTTTCTGGAGGTAAACCAAGTCTGTTGCCTCTCTCAGTTTAATGCTTTCCCAGTTGAAATCACTATGGAGCAACAATTGAAATCACTATGGAGCAACAATATGAAAAGAAAATAATTTTTACTGAAAAAGGGCAAATGTATTAACAAAAAAAAAAAAAAAAAAAAAAAAAAAAAAAAAAAAAAAAAAAAAAAAATCCAGACCAAAGCAAAGCACCCCTCCTTCCCCTGAAAGACACAGAAGTGGTTAGGAAGTTGTAACTAAAGGTATGAACTATTGGGCAGAAAAAACGTATTCTGGAGATGAGAAGGCTCTAGTGAGACTTTTATAGCAACCTTCCAGTACTTGAAGGGAGCATACAAAAGACCTGGAGAGGGATATTTTAGAAGAGTATGCAGTGATAGGATAAAGGAAACGGCTTTAAACTGAAAGAGGGTAGATTTAGATTAGACATTAGGAAGAAATTACTTCTTGTGAGGGTGGTGAGACACTGGAAGAGACATTGACTAGAAAAGATGGGGATGCCCCATCCCTGGAAATGTTCTAGGCTAGGTCGGACTAAGGCTTTGAGCAATCTGGTCTAGTGGAAAGTGTCCCTGACCATGATGGGTGGCCTGGAATACAATGGTTTTTAAGGCCCCTTCCAACCCAAACCATTCTATGATTCTGCAGTCACCTAAGATGTTGAATACACTCATAGATCCCACTGAAAATGAAATATTTTTTCCTGATGAAGAGTTACTGTTCAATCCTACTTCACACAATTGCTTGAACCAATGCATGTAGAACAGCTACATCATGCACCTAAGACAGCCCTCTAAGTAAGGGTTACAACATTAGTTCTGCTTTAACCTATAGTGAAACCACATGGTAAACTATAGAAAAGCATCTTGTGGTCTGAAACAGCCTCCTTTAGTCTCATGTAATACAAACAGGCTGGTTCTGCCGCTGCCGGAAATTGGTAATGCTGCATTAAAATCATGCAATTCTTCTATTTGTTTTTTTGTTTGTGCTTTTTTATCAGGCTGTCTCAGAGCACTTTAGGAGTCAAACCTGTAAATGTCTATTATTCTAAAATAAACAGCACTCGGCATGACACAAATGACATTTTGTGAGGCTCCAGGAGGGAGTAAAGTAGCGTTGCCACAGAGTTCCTTCTTCCTCCCTAAATGTCATTACTCTGTTTGATATACTAACATAAATCACTTATCCAGTTGGACAGCACAGCAGGTCATTCTAGAAGGGATTTCAGGTAACAAAATACGTTTCACACACATAAACACAAAATACGAAGCAATGCCAAATGGCTCCAAATGGCTTTACTTACTCAGCACTCCATTTGCCAGGTTTATTGTTCATGTACATAATAAACTTGATTGCATGCTGCAGTAGCTTTATTTATTGGTTCAACCACTTGAACTCATTCCATATTAATTTTGGTGGTCATAATTTTTTTGTCCACATGTTGTACAGAATCCAAACAGTAGAAACAATATTGTGAGCATACTTGGTGGAGTACGTAGGAGGAGTATGCTGAGGTTATTTCCCTGTACCTGATTAAGAGCAGAACAAAAAGATCTCAAAGAATAATACCCATGTAGTCCAGTAGTCTTCTGGGAGATTTATGAGTTCTGTTCAATCTTTTGTCTGATAAATCAGAAACACAAAAGCATCTATGGATACATATATACATCAATCAGTCAATACCATTCAGATATAGGTCAATTGTATCAATCTCTTTTCCAGGCAAACTGTAACAATCCAGAAATTCCAGACAACAAACCAAACCAATTTCCACCATTAACATTCCAGTGAGATATTTAAAAAACCCCAAAAAACCAACAAACAACGAAAACCAAAACCCAACCCCCCAAATACTTCAACAGAAAAAGCATGTGATGTGTTATTCACTGGCCTATGTGGCTGACTATTTTAATCACTTTGATTTTAAAATCCCTCATTTTTATTCACTAGGCAGTATAATGAGAAAGAAGAAAATATACTGAAACATTTTCAGTAAGTTTTAGAGGAAAAGGAAATGGTCAGAGTCATCTGAACAACCCTGACTGGCCTTTTGCTGCTATCACAGTTACGTTCTATGAACACTGTCACTTCTATCTTATGTTAGGGGGAAAAAAACCCAAATGTGCAAAGCATATAGTTTTTTATATGTCTTTGAAGCTAGGAAAAGTTTAAAGCAATATCAAAAACACAGCATCTGACAAGATGAATATATTTGTGAAGTATTAGTAAATTAAACCAAATGCGTAAAGCACATTGTTGCAATGTGCATTTTGGGTTTTCTAAAGTTCTGTATGATTTTTGTTATTGATTTTCTGTAATGGTTCATTCCTACCCACACCCCTTTCCTTAATCCCTGTTGTTATCCACTCAATAGGCTTCTCCCTCCCCATTGTACCCCTTCAATAGCCCTGTCCCAGTCTATTGCACCTTCTATTGTATCTTATCCATTGACAAACCCTGGTACTTGAGTACCCTGGCAAAGCCAGGTGGCTCAGCCAAGGCTTCAGGTATCCTCACACCCCTCTTGTCCCAAAATGGCAATGTCAATGCCCCCTGTACCTCAGTCACTCCCCCTCATTGCCATCAGTAATGCCCCTGTTCATAAGGGCAGGTAAGAGCCAAAATACTCACTCACACTCTCACTCTCTTGGACACTAGGGCTTCGCCCTAAATAAACACCTTCCTAATTACCAGCAAGTGTGAGTCCGCTCCTTTTCTTCCAAGCAAGATCACATCTCTGTCTGAAATCTGGACCCAAAGGAACAACTCATTTATATGGTATCTGAAGAGCAAGCTAGCAGGAGAGATAAGCTCAGAAGAACCATAGTACATGTCATTAAATTAATCTTAGAGTTGGGCAAGTGCAACTAGTAAGGGTATGAGTATTGCATTCTAAAAATTATAAAGCTAGCAGCTGCCAAATGATCATATGGATGGGTGCAATTCCATAAGCAAATGCATGGTCTTAGGCTGCTTCTCTGTCCCAGGCATTCTCTCTCCTCCTATCTCTTCTGCTACTTTCAGCACATTTAAACATATTATTTGCCATCTTTAAGTTCTGATCATCTCCTCACATTACAGGAGAAAATGAAATAGCTGCAATTGAGTTGCTTCTAGAATGAGGATCTGCGTAGATTTACTAGGACTGCCCTACACTTAAATTCATTTTGCGTGATGAGAGACAGAGTTATTACTTTTAGCAGTAAAGCACATGCTACAGTGCTAATGTCATGATACTGCTTTTGGTACACAGTATCCCTGTGTGAAGTGGCATCATGTAAGAGCTCAGACACCAGTGAGGCTCTGGCTTTGGCTGCTTGTGTTACGAGGTAAGAATGTGGTTTATTAAAAGCATTGTTTACAGTAGACTGCAACACTGAAACATCTTAAAAGTATTATGGAGAAAAGGAAAAGAAAAAAAGATGCCCCCCTCCTGTGGAAAAGAAAAAATGGAAAAAGGAATTCTGGTGAAATATCAATAACAATAGCACAGTTAACACATTTTACTCTATAATTTTCTGCTTTCAGCATTTAAACTTAAAAAAATACTGTAGCATCTATCTGTGAAAGAAATTTTTTAGGCACTATAGTTACAAAGCATTTGATGTCTTCATATACTTTTAATCAATCCATATAAATACCTTCATTGCACTCTGAATCATTAAACTCTTTGGAACATTTGCAGTAATGTAAATCCTTAATGTCATATTCAATTGCCTAACTGATCAATATATTTATTTCGTAATTGCATAAAACTATCCTGGCCAGTTTTTATGGCCAAGAATTTATGCCCATGGCAACCATGATTTTCATATTTGTCATGTCTTGGCCTGATTGTTTTTAAAATAATTTTACATGCTTAAATCCTTAGTAAGATCAACTTTAGACACCTTAATTTCCCCTCTTTTCCAGTCTTAGAGTGCTTTTAGATTCTTAATGCTTTTGTTTCTTTCCAAATGATGATTTTGCATAATTTATATTTTGAAATTGTCTTGTTTACTACAGGATGGAATATTTCATTTACATGATTTCGGGTAACTCACCTTCTGTGTTGAAGATGGCATTTTCCAAGGATACTAGTCATGAGTGATTTTAATGGCAACTTCTAAAGGTACCATTAACCACACTACTTTCACCTTTGCTAATTTTTTCTACAGAGAAATTACTTTCTTCTCCTAACCAATCTGAATTGTCACCCAGGAAATAGAGTAGCAGTGCTATTGTAAGACTTTCTACCTTGTAACTAAAGCAGGAAAAAAAAAAAAAGGCCTCTTATTTATTTAGTAAACCTAAACGTTTGCATAAAATACAGCAACTACCTGGAACACAGATTATTTTCTGTATTTTCTATATTTCTGAATACAGATTTCCTTTAACTAATGAAAAAAATCATGGAATTCAGAAAGCCATTTACCCCACATTATTTGTTTTACAAGATTTTCATTCCTCTTACCATGCAGTGTATCTGAAAATGCTGGTAGATGGAGAAAAGTAATGGGTAGACCAGAGCCACTATATACAGATCTATTGAAAAGTCTATCTTGCTGAGAAGAGTTAAATATCTATCAACTGCTTAAGAAAAAAAAAGTTGTGACTTCTGCCTTTTGTAATCTCTTTCCCATCTTTCTCACCCAATCACACTGTACTTTTTCCCTATGGATGCATTGGCTGCAGCAATCTTTCTTACAAGCACTTTATGCAGAACCTTCCAGAAATCCTTCGCATTGCTATCTTTTACATAAAGACAACAGAGGGCTAAATTGTTTAATTTCTTACATCTCCTAAAAGTCAATTCTTGTTTTCATGACAAAGGAGGATGTTGACATTTCCTTTGGTACACCAGTATTAACTCTTTTTGCTGAATGTCTATCACAAATCTTTTACTACTGAGTCAAAATATTAGACAATTGCTATAAGCTTTTTCTTTTATACTATGAGATGGGAAACACCTAAAATTGTGCTATGAGCTTCCTGCACTGAATTTTCCCTCCTGCTAATCCTTATCCAATTTCTAAATGATAAAGTGGGATCAAATTTTCAAAGTGCAAGGATATAAATGGAGATTTACACAAAGATAATAAAGTCAAGAATGTGAAAACAAGGTCAAGTCAGCATGTGGAGATAGATTTGGGATTAAACAAGTGTTGATAGATATGTAAATTCTCAGCAATGGTTACACACATGGTTTCTCCAGAATTCAGATTTAAGTGGCCATTTGCTAAATGCAATCTCCAGCTTGTACCAGAGATGGCATCACAATTCTAAGGCAGGAAGTCACTCATCAAGCTTTAAGAGTAAAAGGGCATATTAAACAGGGAAAATTCACCTACTGGTTCTCACTGCATGATGGCATCTGTTGTGGAGATTTTATACTATGGACTGATACTCTGATGAAGAGTTGGCAAATAAAATACAATATTCAGTGTCTCTTTGAAAATTAATAGGATGATTGAGACTAACCTGGTAGATACCACACTCTTAATTGGTGAAAGAGCAAACCTGCTCAATTCTAATGGCCACTGTTGATCCACATCTTCCTTTCAGACCCTCAGACTTCATTTCAATGGCCTGGAATCCCAGAGTTGGTATTGTGGTTTGAAACTTGCATTGCATAAACACAATACAGAAGTTCAAACACTCACCTTCAGTTACGTCTCAAAATGTCAGTATCTGCAGTCATTTAGTGAGTAGAGTGTGAAGCTCTGGCACAGTTGCATCTTTTTATGTGGATCCATAATAAGAAGTGCAACTAGCTCCTATATGAAAATCACCAATGAGTGTAAATCTCTAGAGGAAAACTGAGCCTATAAGATCAACATTTCACAAGAAACTGCATTAATTTAAGATAATTTCTATTTGAATGAAGTTAAAACTTTTAGTAGTCTTACTTTACAGTGTCATTATTTTCTCTTACTGCTGGTTCAAAGTAAGCCTAGCAAGACACTAAAAGCTGGATTCTATTCTTTTATCACCAGTAATAATAAGGTATTGTTTTCTCTGTATTTCATTAATTGCCAAGATGAAAACAGTGTTCATTTAGCTTACAGAAGATAATTGTCTTTGAGAACCACAAGTCAACTATAGTATGGCAGCCATGTCTTCAAAACACTCCCTTCGGTTAGAAGGAGCCATTTCATAAACTGGCACAGTTTGGACTTCAGGTCATCTTTCTGGAATACACCTGTAGAAGTAATGCTCCAAAATGTAAAAATGTCTTATGTTTAAGTTGCCAAAGATAGGTCTCCACTAAAGCCATAACTGCCAAGGAAACCATCTTCAACCAAATATTTAAGAGCAAAAACATGTAATTGCACATTGATTGTAAGAATTATAAACAAAGATTCAATCCAACTCCATTAAGTTCAGCTTGAAGTGGAATGATCATCAGAGATGGCAGCCAAAAAAACATACTTAGGTTAATTCATCTGATAGATCTCAGAGGAGGTCTATATCAAGTACTAAATGAGCAGTCTTTTCAATGTGCCTCTTAGAGAAATACCTTTTTGTCCAGGCTTAAATTTTATACCAGGCAGACTTTAATGACTATATGTAAGTCTTAAGCTTGTCTTTCTATTACACACACACATATATATATATATATGCATATATATTTAAAAATTGATCAAAATATGAAGGTTTTTTTTCTGGCAGATCTCATCAAACAAAGGGCATAAGGAAATTAATCTAAATTATTTAGCAAATTGGAAAAACGTTGTAAATTGAAAAACATTTTTTAAGAACTGGAATTTAATGAAACTAAGGAAATTGGATGATCAACCACATTATTAATTCAATAAACTGTGCTTGTATGTACAGGTACTCTAGATGTCATCAGTCATGCACAGAACATAGAATCTTAAAGAGGAGAGCCCAGTGTATCTTGGCTACTGATACAAGTAGCGGGCTACTGTAGCAAGTCAGTACCTACCACAAGTTAAGTCATTAATGTTGAATCTATCTAAATTATTATTTCAACATTATTGTGAGACCTATACTTTGTCATTCTAATCTCTACAAACATATTGTAGTATTTTATATTTCAATATCTGATATTTAAAAACAGTAGTTATATAGAAGCGTTAGTGTTGTCTCCAAACTGTTTTCAGTGCCTGCTATGCTATTAATGGGTGTAAAAGTCAAGACAAAGCAAAAACCCCATAGCTGTATGTTAAAATAACATGCAGATAATTATTTTATTAGTAAACAAAGTTAAGATGTCCTAAATTCAAGAGGCTGAAAGTGCTATATGAAATTTCTAGGAGGCTTTAATGTACAAATTAAGTAGAGCTGACAATATAAATGCAAGGACGGTTTCCTCCTTATTGAAGCAATTATAATTTCTTTAATTTGGCACCTTCTATATTCTTCTCATTATGAATCCCATGCTAACTATTGCGTTTTGCTTTCTAAACCAACCCTCTTTGGAACTATGAAAATTTACAGCTGAGAATAATTACACAGATTTATCAACAAAACATAGCTATTGAAATGCAATACAGCAGAATATAGGCTTCACAGAAAAGGACTATGCAAAGAGAACCCCCTTGAATCTTGATTTAACAAAGCACTCAGGTTTTACATTTTATCATAATCCTGTTCTCATCTCACACTAACTTCAAGGAGATGAACATGCACTCAACTGTTTTGGTGCACAATTGTAGGATTCATGTTCTCAAAGAACGTGTTTGCAGGCTATATATAACATGAGTTATGGTTTACCTTAGGATGTCTGACTGCAAATTAAGGGAGTTCAGAAGAAAGTCAGTGAGCTGTGCAGCTGATGGCAGGGCAGAAAATGGTAACTTGGCCAAGTTTTGCAGTGTAAGTTGTTTCAACTCATAGGTCCAAGCAATTAAAATACCCGTGTGCTCCTTTGCTTGGACTGAAATTCCCTACGTAGCTGCAACTGTTCTTACACATGCTGCACAAACTGCCAATGTCTGAATAGGTTGATAGCAGTCTTGTTTAAGCCTTACTGAATCCAGGGGCTCAGGAAAACCATGCTGAAGTCTTGCGGAAGTCTCAATCAAAAGTCCTTCAAAGGCTTCCACTTTCCAGTTACAGTTCACACAATTTCAAGAGGTTCCTTTCTGAGGCTAAAAGGCTGTTCACACTGATGTAAAAGGCAAAAACTGAAACAAAGAGGCTTCTCTGTAAATTCATGCAACCTTTCAGACCTCTTGGGGATGAGACTTTGGCATCTGATGAGAGAAACTCAGCTGTGTCAGAGGAAGACCTGCATATGCTCATGAGCATAACCACAGGTGTCTGGAAATACGTGCAGCATCTTGGGAGCTAAGTGGCAGCTCAGGTGGTTCCAGACTTTTTTTTTTTTTTTTTTTTTTTTTTTTTTTTTTTTTTTTTTTTGTGGCATTAGAAGAATAGATGGTGTAATAATAATTCTGCACGTGTAAATGTGAGTAGCAGTATTTCATGGTCTTTCATAGGTATTATTTAAAAATCAGACTTACTGTCAATTTCTATTCTCATCAAGTCGGTTTTACAGAAGTATAACAAATTAGAAGAAAATTAGACAAGGCCATTGATACTATAATCTATTGGAAACTTTGTATCTTTATTATTTACCCATGCTCAGAATAATAAGACCAATAAACAGAATTTGGGCTTCACTCCAATATTCAGGCATGTATTCACGTAGGCAAAATACAACTTGTGGCCTGTTACGGTGTCTTTTCATTGCACTGTTTAGCACAAGTTTTCTGTGTTTTAAGAACCAGAAACATTAAGAAAAATAGTCATATTAAAATTTCTTACAAAAAGCCTCATCAATTTAAGTATATAAATGAACAATCAAGGTCAGGACAATAACTGTATTTTTCATAACTTTTCTACAAAGTTTGTATGGATATGCTACTGTGAGTCTACATGTTTCCTTCCTTCTTCATCTAACATGCCATACTCCAAAATTTCCTTGTTCCCATGTTAGCTAATACTGATTTCTGACATGGGCAGCAAAACTCCAAAGTCTCCTTATAACATATAGACTTGTACTTCTTTGAAATGTTTCCATATGGCCAAAGAAAAGTTTTAATTTATTTTTGTGTTTTAACCTATGCATAGAATTAGTCAGATATGCTTATGTTAAGACTTATGTATATAAGGCCAGCTGGTAAAGTATAATCAAAATATTTTCAAGCATTCTCTGAAGAAAAGTTACAATATCTTGTATGCTAAATTTCCAAAAACAATGAATATCCTACAATTAGGAGTTATTAGAGAAAATTTAACTGTTTTATTCAAGAAATTCCTATCAAGCTATCTTTCTCATTTATAACGCTTTGTTAGTCTTTCATACAATTAATTTTTGTCACACAATATGTGCTTTCAATTTTTCTTCCTCACTACATACAGTTACATTATCCCCAAGAAATAGTAAGTTTTAAAATTAAAAGCACACACAGGCTGAAAATATAACCCACATCAAATATTCTTCTAGAGTTCAGAAACCCTAAAAAGTCTAATAAAACTCAATTGTTTCTTGTTCTTGGTCAGCCATGGATAGCTCCTGTAATCTACTCAGTCTGCTGGTTTCTTTGCTCATTATAGCCTATTTTCCACGTCCTTGGTCTCTAGTTCATACAGTCATATTTGCATTTTTGGCACAGCTTCACAGAGGAACTTAGGAGCTGTGGTTAAGTCTGCCCATGATGGTTTTTTTTTTTTTTTTCTCTTGGAAGCACATAATGTCTTTCAGCTATCCTGAATAGCCTAAGGTAAAAGACACCTCAAAAGAGGATGAAAACTAGTCACCCTGCTGAGGGTGTCAGCAGCAAGCTCTGCAGATGGGCTGACACCTTCCTGGCTGAATACATTCTTAAACCTTTTTGTAAAGTTACCCTGGCACACCCATCCAGCCTAGTAGGGTGTGATTACTGAAAATCAGGAGATTCTCCATTGTGACAGGTAAACAAACATGCCTGTGGATTTTCAAGTAGGTTTCATATGTTCTTATTACAAAAATGATCATAACCACTGCACACATGTCCTCTAGTAGGTAAACTATGAATATATCACCAAACTATCCCTTATCTCCTTCTCCTAGCAAAATAAATGGATAAACATCTCATTTATGAATTTCAGAAATGTAGAGTTCAAGGGGTTTCTTATTCTTCCAATTTCTAGGCAAGTTCTAAGCCCATTACGTCTTTAGCTACTGTGTGGTATGACAGTGATAGCATTTTCTCTCATTTGGAAGCAGTCATCTAGCACTGAAGCCTGATCTTTTTCCAGATTTCAAAGTCTGCAGTGCTGCAGTACTGAAAGGATATGTACAGGGACATAAAGAAAACTGATGTCAAAAGAGGAGAACTTTAGCACAATTGCAAAATAGAAACTTGGACCTCCCCTGCCTATCATAACACCTAGGGTGGAAATTTGTACAGTAGAGAATGGTGGAGGGGAAAGTTGTGCCAACTGGAATGTTTACCTTACGTCAGTGGATGCTTTCTGGGTTTCTAATGGAGTCATAAGTCCTTAATAGTTTCTAGAAATATCCACACACAATTTTATTCTTGTTAGATAATTAAAACCAGCTGCACACTTAATATTTTCCTTTAGACTGCAGTGTAATCTTGAGCCAAATGCATCATTGGTTTAGTTTCACTCACTTCATTTAATTACACCAAGCCTGAAGCTGGCCTTTTATAATTGTTTCCTGACAAGAGTTTTAGAAGGCTTAACTATGAAGCAATATTTATAAAGATCACTGCAAGTGCAGATTCAAAATTACTACATTGAGTTAAAAGCTAGAGGCCTCTGGTTGAGTAATCAAATTTCTTTGTTCCAAGCATAATTGTCTGAGTCTGACTCACTTTGTTCTATTTAAAGGCTAACTGAAGACTTGCAATATTAAGGTTACTTCAATAAGCTGGTATCACATTTTCCATTTAGCAAACAGAGAATGCTACTACACTTCATTTGCAATTTGTAGTGCTAGAAAAGTGTTTTGTTAGATGTTAAGAGTTGTCTTTAACATGACAACTCAAGTTCTCACACAGATTTTTCTTTTCATAAAAATATGTCTTTGTATTATTTTATTCCTTCTCTGCATCTTTAAAGATAGATAGAAGAGCCATCGCCCTTCCCTCAGCTTTTATGAAGGACCAAGTACAAGCAGTGAACAACCTGAAAGCTCACATAATTTGAGGAACAACACTAATGTACAATAAGTTAAGCTTAAATCACAGTAAAAAGAATGAAAGAAATAGGTCAGGCTACCAAAAAAAAAAAAAGAAAACCATCAGGATATGTGCTTAGCCCACCTGTTTCCTTGCTCAGTTTCCTCTATTAATAAAAACTTTAAAAATAGTACCAAAGCAGAAAAATTAGGGTAGCAGTGGTGTATTGAAATCACCACAGTAACACAGCTGCTTCAACTCAGATTAGGCAACCAAATGATCAAAAATGGACACAAAAGCAAACCAAACAATACACATTATTAGAAAAGGAATAGAAAACGAAACTAAACAAAACATTGAGCCACAGTACAAAATTTGTGCTATAAGAGCATCTCAGAAAATGCAGGCCTGGCCTCCATCTCAAAAAGATCCACAGAAGGCAATGACATAGATTCATTTCAAAGATATGAAATGGCATTAGAATGAGGAATAACCAAGCTTATTTGAGGTATTCATCTTCGATAACAAAAACCCCTCACCTCTTTGTCCTCCTACATTTATTTCTACAAAACATCTTTTCGCCAGTGCCTGTGATGGGCACTGAACTACCTAGGTATTTTTCTTTTTGCACATTCCTACAGCACAGCTGATATAACCCATTTTGTGCTCCTCCTCTCTCCCTGAGTATACTGACTCTGCTTCTCAAGCATGTTCTGACTCTTATATTCTGTGGCTTGCAGCTACTTTGCTGAGGCAGCTGCAGTTTAAGTGAGCAAGTTTAAAGACAGGTCTTATGGCACAGCTGAATCACATTTCAGATGATTGACACAGTGGAAATGAAGCAGTTATAGTGCTGAAAATTCCCAGCTTAGTTTGAAGAATACACATATTTGACAATTATTTTCTTGTCAAGATTTCCTGAGTGTTATGTTGTAGTGCAACAAAGGCAACACACTGAAGCACTGTTGACCATTTCTACATTCAGTGGTTTTGGAGTCTTTGCTGCAATGCTTTTTAGTAGCTGTCTCTTTGATGTCCTGGAAACACACCACAAAGCAGTTATTGTGGTTTAACCCTTGTCAGCCACTAAGCCCCAGTGGGCTTGCTCACTGCTCCCCAGTGGGATGGGGAAGACAATCAGAAGGGTAAAAGTGAGAAAACTCTTTCATTGAGGTAAGGACTGTTTAATACATGAAACCAAAAACATGTGCACAAACAAAGCAGGAAAAGGAATTCATTCATCACTTTCCATGTGAGTATTCAGCCATCCCCAGGAATCTGAGGCATAGCCCCATGCTAATGCTAACTACTGTGAAGAAAATTAATTCTACTCTAGCCAAAACCACCACAGCAGCGATAGTGGCCACTCCAAGAGTCTTATGAATTTTGCCCATTTAGATACAATTTGCTCATCACTGTTTATCTCATGTGCTCCATATCGCCAAGAGCCTCCATTTGAGAGTCAAAAGATACACAAGGCCACAGCACCCTCAAAATGTGTTTAGAATTCCTCCTGTGCAAATTATGACAATTAAATAAAACTAAAAAAAAATAATAATAATAATAAAAAAAGAAATCTTTTCTTCTTATACTTTGGAGAATTGTCTCTGCAATAAACTACAAGCAAAGCCTATGAAACAGGCTGAGCTGTAACATCAAAATTCCCAACACTTTTTCCTGATTCCCACCCCCTGTCACATGGATTGCAACAGTTTCAGGAAAGCCGTAGAAAGAATTAAATTGCTTGGGTGGGTTTTGCCTTCTAAATGTAGAATTAAAAGACTTTCACTGGTTAGGCATTCAAAAAGTGCTTTGAAATTGCAAACACTCATCAGCTTTCAGCACAAGAAAAGCTTTAAAGGTACAGTAGTCATTTTAATACTATCTCAAATATCCTTTTCTTATTCCAGAGGGCAACAATGGAGGAGGGAGCATTTGCTTTTTTCATTAATAGATCCTGCATCTGTGACAGTTGGAGTGACATGGAGGCCAGCAGTACCCCCCAGCTGCATAACTGCAGATACCCTCAGGAGCATTTACCTACTTTCCAGATGTTCTTTCTTTTTTTTACAGAACAAAAAACTTGACCATTCTATCATTAGTCCCCTTTATGCTTTATAACCAAATAAGTCACACAGTACAGTTGGTGATTTTAGAAAAAAAAAAAAAAAAAAAAAAAAAGAAAAAAAAAAAGTAATGAGGTCAAGGAAGTCAGCAGGAAAGGTATAACAGTATCAAAATGAGACACAAACCTTCAGGCCAATTATCTAAGGCTTCATCTTGACAATGCTAAGTTCAGTGGCTCTTCCTTCTGGGTAGACAAACACTCTCAGCTGGACTGCCCTTGTTCAAAGTCATTAAGGATCAAGCTACTATTTTCAGAAAATATATCGAATCTAGAAGGTCATTGATCTCAGCATTTCTTTATGGAAGAAAAAAAGATAATTGATGTAAAATCTTTCCTACAAACTTCAGTTAAGAGCAAGAGCAAGGCTGTAGGAGGGCAGCACAAAGATGAAAATTTGATATATGTTATCCACACCAGTTTGAGGGAGGTTTCTCTGTGGAGGTTTCCCCAAAGATAGACGCACAGAGAGTGCAGGAAAGGTGAAAAATGTGGTCATTCATGTACTTGTACTGCAGAAGTGTTGATTATATGCTTGTATTATTCACCAGCCATTATCATAAACCAACATAACATGAAGGCGACTGGATGGGGGGGACCTTGGGTTTCTGAGGTAGTTAGTCCACCCCCTCTCAAACCTCACAGATTATGAGCTTTATGCCACAGAATCCTGACTCCTATTACCCCATCAAAAAACCAGTCCTTTCTGTCTCCCCATCTGTCATCATACGTACCACCCCCAGCTGGTCAGGCAGCTGTCTGGCATTCCATACTCCATTCTCTGCAATGGGATGCAGCACTAGTGCTGGGGGATATTACAGCTGGTAGGCCACAGTTCCTTGGTACAGGCTGGTACTTTGGCCACTCCCCTGTATGTCTTCAGTCACACATTCTGATATGCTATCACTTTAGGCAGATATTTCAAGGATCTGCAAATACTGTTAGCAACATTCTCCTTCAGAGACTATCTTCTGCCTCTGCTGTTCTGTCACTCCCAGTGCAACTTGACAAGCTGCAGACAGCAGCCGTGAACATTTGATAGTTCATGCAAACTCACAGGGAAATGGTACTGAAGAACTGGTAAAAAATTTTGAGTTGTTTTAACACTTAATTCAAATGCAGCATTTAAGTGGCTCTGGAGACCTGACCATTGAAGGGTGACATGACCACCAACAAGGACTTGTAGAACATGAACTTTCTCTGTAAGTCATCTGAGCAGCAGGGTGCAACAACAACAACAAGCAATCTTGAGACACAGGTGTCTCTGCACACGGCTAGACAACTGCTCCACTGAGATTTTCACGTTTTTCTATATATGTGGAATTGTTCTTTTTGGATGGGAAAACAGAAAAGTACTGCTATCTTGCTATGTAACATAGTCAAATTTACATATTTTGCCGTCTGACAGTACAACTACAGAACTGTATAAATTTATGCAGACTGCTTTTTTTTTCAGTTTATTTTTTTTCTCAGACAGAAAGATGATGCACAGTAAAAAAATGAACCAAATACTTCTTTGAATAATTAAATATGTGAAAGTAAAGCTAACCCTAAGCACATTTCAAAAAAAAAAAAAAAAAAAAAAAAAAAAAAAAAAAAAAAAAAAAAAAAAAAGTGAAAAGATTCCTTCAAGGGAATGATGTCCCAATCACAGATTCTTTCATGGGACAGAAGTTCCAATCCTGCATCTAACCTAAGCTGCACAGTGAGGACATACAAAATATATCTTTATGATATTATAATTATTTGCCATTAAGATTATCATAGAATTATAGAATAATTTGTGTTGGAAGGGATCCTGAAAGGTCTTCTAGTTCAACCTCCCAACAGTGAGCAGGGACACCATCAACTCCATTAGGCTGCTTAGAGCCCCATCTGACCTGACCTTGAATGTTTCCAGGGATGGGGCATCCATCACCTCTATGGGAAACATGTTCAGTGTTTAAATCTGCCTTCTTTAGTTTAAACCCATGTAGAAAAAGCCATGTGTAAAGCCAATAGAACCCCCTATTCTATTGCAAAAGGCCCTGCTGAAAAACTTGTCCCCATCTTTCTTATAGGACCCACTTAAGTACTGAAAGGCTGCAATAAGGTCACCCCAATAGTCTTCTCTTCTAGAGGCTGAACAACCTAAACTCTTCAGCCTTTCTTCATAGGAGACACGTTCCTGTCCAGATAATTTTTGTGGCCCTCTCCTGGACCCATTGCAGCAGTCCATGCCCTTCCTGTGCTGGGACCCCAGAGCTGGATGCAGCCCTGTAGGTGAGGTCTGAGCAGAGCAGAGCAGAGGGGCAGAATCCCCTCCCTCACCCTGCTGGTCACACTACTTTGGATGCAGCCCTGGATATGTTTGGCCTTTGGGGCCATGAGTGGACATGGCTGGGTCATGTACTGGCTCTGATCATCAGGACCCCCAGGCCCTTCTCAAAAGAGCTGCTCTCAATCCCTTCATTCTCCATCCTGTATTGATACTGGGACTGAATCTTATGAGGTTTCTATGAGTTCCCTTCTCAAGCTTGTTCAGGTCCCTCTGGATAGCATCCAGTCCCTCAGGTGTGTCAATAATGACATTTTGGAAAAAGTTTTATGTCACTGGACAATGATAGAGAGGAGCAAATCCTGAATTGAGCAGCAATAAGTAGTAAAATTTTTAAGTAAGAGGCTCTAACATCATGATGCAAAACTGGGACATTCAATAAGAGATTGCTCTCCATAGAAGATCCATATGCTATAATCAACTCTTTAGCTTGCATATATACTTCACAGTGGATGCTCAGAAAGCTTTGTGGAATGAGAACCAATAAACAGAATCAATTATTTGGCTTTTCTAAAATTGCTGATACGTTGTTAAAGGTGATACACAGTCTTCAAAGCTTTTGACTATGAAGAAGAAGTATTTACCATTATGCTGGCAATTGGTTTTTGATAAAATATATTATGGTCTATATGTGTGTCTGGAAAGAATATTAAGCTGATATCAAAGTAATTCTTGCAAGTATTAATGCTTAATCTCATAGATACTGATGAATATCAAGGCCTTATTTTTCACTCTGCTTTTATATGTGCAGAGGAGTAGAAAATCAATCAAGAATGTCAGTCAGATTTTAATCACTCTAATAATTAAATAAAGGCATTGTCCTAGCTCTCTGATACACTATTCATAAGTACACATTGCACTTCTGTTAAGAAAGATGATAACTCTGGTAGATCATTTACATGTGACTAGTATTTCCCAAGGGATAAATCTCTTGGCAGAGAACAGAAATCAAAATTTAGAATTTATATGAAAAAGTAGTAGTAGCGGAATAAATACCATTTTTTTATAGTACTGGTTGCAAGTACCATGGTAAAATGGTACTTAAATTCTTTTTTAATGAAGAAAATGCAACATTCATTGGCAAGGAATAAACTGCAACTATTTTGACTTAACTTCAAAGTTTTGCATTTGAGGACTATACGGCTCATTGCCCTAAATCTGACACAAACATCAATGGGAATTCTATGAATGGTTTTACACCATCATGTGGCCACATTCCTGCAACAAGCCCACACAGATGGATTCCCAGCATAGACAGCCTTAGATATGTCACTGGCACTCTATGTAGTCAATCTACCTGTATAGAAATCATTGCAGAACCAGGATCCCTACACTTAAAACCCCCCATTATATAGGACATAATGTTGGCAATATCTGTTCCTAGCTCAAAAAACACGTCTGAAAAAGTAATGTTATGAATGAGACACTGTCATACAGAGATTTTAATATTACCTGAATACTTGATTTACTGTGTCATTTGCAGCTTCAGGATTCTGGGACTTCATCAGCACTGTACCTCAGAAATCAGACAGGAAAAAATGGTGGGTCTTTTTCTTGCTGAAAATCAGGAATCCAAAGTTTGTCAAGTAAAAGAGATGGTATGGAGCTTATCGAATTTTGGAGGGAGTTACATTCACATAAATCTTCCTCTAATGACTCTTATCTACAGCAAACTGTATGAAGTATTCCTAGAATATAAAATAAGGAGAGTACTTCAAAAGACACAGTAATTCTGTGGGTAAGAAACACAGATTATGATCTTCATCAAACAAAATTATTCAGGATGACACTCACAAGATAACTTGAGTGAACATTTTTTAACAAGATACAGTTATTAATGAGTGTTTATTAAAATAAATTCAAGATATTTTTATAATGGGTATATTTATTAAATGTAACAGGACTTTCAAACATTGTAAGTAGCCTAAAATCTATTTGATCACATTGCAATTTTAAAATCACATTTCCCAAGTTTTGGGTTCACTTTGTCTCCAGTGCGTCTAAACTCCAAAATGAAAGAACAAATCACAATAACCTAGGAGCCCAGCCCTGAAACCTATGTATGAGATAGACTGATTTCAGTTGGTGAAAGCGTCACCTTCCATAGTTTCATCATAGTCCAGATTTGAGCAAGAGTTTGGACTAAAATATTAACTCCAGCCTAGACTTTTGCTTTGAATTTATGGTCGGCTCCAAAACAGTCTCCTGAAATTGTTTCCTGAAATTGTTAACAGGCTCTGTACAGAACAGAAAAAAACATTTCTAAAAGTAAAAACATTTCACTGAGGACCACTCTTAGAATGAAACAATATGGCAAGAGGAAACAATACAAATTTGAGCCATGAAATCCCCAACTAGTGAAGTGTTGAGGTCATTTGCCTGGTGCACAACCCAGAAAGCCCTAACTCCCCATTCCCAAATAAGACAGGCCATCTTGGGTGTCTTCAGAATGGCTAGTCAACATCTTTGTTTTCAGGATTTATAAAGACATATCAAGCCTGCACCTATTTTTTCTTTCCCCAGTGAAATTGCATCCACTATTTAGTGCCAAAACTTTAGCAGCTGAGAATCAAGAGGGCAAGATGTTGTGCTGGTATGTCAACTACAGCTGGAGTTCTCTGTCTGCAGAGAAATGTTTCACAAGCAGAGTATACACATTATTCAAAGATGGCTCTGCTGTAACCAACATACAGCTCAGAGAAAAGTAGTCTACATGATTCCCACACCATACTTCTTGGACTGGTCGTATTTCCTGTTACTGTGAAAAATACAGTAGTTTTAGTGATTTCAGTTTAAACCTAGGCCCATAGCCATTGCCAAGCAGTGACCGAATTAGTGCTTAGAAAGGAAATTCAAGATCATTGAGTATAAAGAATCATGCTATGAGTTTAGAGATGGCCTATAGGGAGTAGATTTCACGAATGTTATCTGGAAATATAGAGTAGCTGATTACAGCTCCTTATGCCATAGGGTGTGGTATGTCCACATCTCTGACCTGCAGGACAGCCCAGAGGCAGAGGAGGTGAGCACTCACCAGAGGATGACCACACCAAATCAACTTTTGGGTTGTGAGCCAGATAAGGGAAAATGTTGATAAGAAACAGATCGTTACAGATGGGATAATGCTTTTTAACGTACCAATGCCCAGGCATTAAACTACCCCTCTTTCCCCACCATGAGATATCAAAACATTCACAGTTAATCCTGCAAATGTTCATCTCTTCTGATAAGGCACAACTGGCCCAACTACGCAGGTGTGAGAAGCAGCTGTCATGCCTTTGATGGTCATAAACCATCAAAGACCCCTGCAAACACCCCCAGACTCACTTCTGGGGCCTTCCACCAGAGGACTGTGCATAATCCATAGTGTTGCATCACCGTAAAACTCGCCCCCAGGGAAGTATCTGAACATTCCCAGCTCAGCCTAAATATTGACCCATTGAACTTATTGTTTCAAGCTTTCTGCTCACACCCAATGAAAGAAGATTGCAACCATTGACATCTATATTGCAACAATCATCTTTGCCTCTGGATTCACAGCTGGTGGTATCTGTCCTCTATGCTCATCCTTACTTTCTTTCTTTTCCTCATATATTTTCTTAAGTGGTATAGAATAACCAAAATGGCTACATACCAGTTTTTCATTGCAACTAAATTGTTCTAAAATAAACCTGCCACATATATATGTGTATGTATATATATATTGGTCATTCAGCAGCATTTTACTGTAATCTGTCCCAAGGGATCTATTGACAGAAACCTCAGTTACACCACCTCAGTGGTGGGTCATAATAGCTGTCGGGGTGTATCTTGAGTTTTACACATTTTATGGGAAAGAAAGGATAATAGCATTCAGTTGTAAAATAAATCTTTCTTCTTGCCACTGACACAGAAGGTAAGCCATATGGCATCAAACCTCACCTGTGTAATTCCTAGCAAACCTTAAAACCCTTATTTGGATCAATACGAAGTATTCATGAAGAGCGCTTTAACCAAATTGTTGAAGTAGACCAGATGTTTACAAACTTACACATCATCACAGGTTTTCTTCTCTTACAATTTCTGCACTCTTATTCTAACATGACAAAGTTGAAAATATTTACTAGAAAATTAAACCCATCCTATTGTACTAGTGAGCCCATGGCCAATCCTTTTTTTAGCAACATGAATTAGATTTTTTCTCTTTTTCTTTGCCAGAATTATATACAGGACTGTTGGTTCTCAGGCCAAAGGCTATATAAAGAGAGCAGAGAGTATGGAGAAAACATACAACAAGAAAATAGTAAGTCCAGTCATGTCTGCTGACATATTTCTTAGTCCTAGTGAAACCATCCTACAGGATTTCTCTATGGCTCACAAGCCAGCAGTCCCATCTGGCATTCTGACATTGATGGGGCAACTCAGTGAATGAAAATTAATGAGTACTGAGCTTGTTATAGAAAAACACATTGTCCCTGAAGACAATGTGGCATGATATGAGGTTTGTGGGGGTTGGAAGATGCCTTTGCAGTAATATCTTGATGGGTATTTTACCTGCGGATTTTCACAGGGTAGAGTTGCAGTGAGATCACTGGGGCACAAATTACTGTTTCTGAATTATGATGCTTCCTTGTCCTCTCTCTAGAATATTACCATATATTCTGTATTTAACTTTCAGCAATAATATGTATTATACCAAATAAATAGTATTCTCAGTTCATAGAAACCAATTTTCAGACAGCACATTCAAAGACACTGTTTATTTCAGTGAATGGACAGCAGTCAAGACAAAAAATTTATTTGGAAAAAAATATACCGGTGATGGATATAATATTAGAACTGTTGAGTGTGTCTTAGGACTTCTGTAGAAACAAAGGTGCCCAGACACTCTTCAAAGTTCAATGTCTGTCACCAAAGTGTCTTTCAAAGAAAAAAGTAATGAAACCCCTACAAAATCACACTTGATTTTTGAGAGAGTGGATAGTGGAAAAAAATACATGGAATCATTAAGCAGTGCCTACCACTATTATCAAGAGAAACCACTGACAAGGCTTTTTTTCTGATGACATGAGCCTCACCACATGTCAGGGCATACTGCTCCATTCCCAATAAGATTAAGTTACTCTCCCAATTATTTACAACCGTATGATGAAATTCATAATAAAAAATGTTAAAAAGATGCATTCATTTGAGAGGACTAAAACTGCTATCATGAGTAACTTCATAAATAAGATTATGTCAGTTCTTGTTTTTCTTCCATTAAAAAACATACTTTTTTAACCATCTGGTGAAGAGCAACTATAAATACTAGGATAATCTGCCTGGTCAAATCCATTAAGCTTGAACACATCCTTAGGGAGCTATTGATTATCTCTTAGCCTCTTTTTCAAAGCAGATCATTAAATTTGTTGCTTGGGAAATGCATCCCACTTAACACATTGGCCTCATGGAGGCTTTTGAGCGCCCTAAAGTCATTCAATTAGAACTAGTTAACACAAACAGGCTTTTAAAGAAAAAAAACATACAGGATTATGTGGTCCAAATTCTAATCCTATTACTTTAGGTTCCTCATAAGAAAGATTTATTCTTACAATCTTAGCAAAACTCCATTGATAAAACATTTTCTTCTGAAAAAAAACCCCACATAAAACCAAATTGCTTTGCTGGCCCACCTAGAATTAAAGGCTGAGAAATCAATATTTCTGTGTTTTGTATCTGTTGTAGTCTAATAGCCATTTTTCTTTAATGCTACTGAACTCTGAAAGGGTTTTTTTAACTATCAGCCCAGAGATACAAGCCTCTAACTTCTAATACTGCCCAAGGAACCTGATTTCCTTCAGATTTAATATGTTCATTTTCAAAGCACCATAACATAGAGTGCTATTAAAAGAAAATGTAATAAAATTTGTCAATGTTCTACCTCGACCTACTTGTGAAAACATCTTTTAGAAAGTGTCTTGAATAGAGTTTTATAATGGGAAAAGATTAAGATCACTTCCATGCTGAATATGAACAGAACAGACAAGGACTTTCTGTGCTTCTTTAAATTTATTTGAAGTTTTTACTACCCATGGCATCTACCTGTGAACATGACTCAAGTTCACTTAACATTAATTTTATGTTGATACATCTCAGTGTGTTTCAGGTAATTTCTTTATCCATGAACCTACAATCAAACTCCTAACCTTTCCTGCATAGGTTTCCATCCAAGAGCATACTTTCAATAGTCTAAAAGGTCTTTGAGTTCAATAGCTGTATGGATACAGAAGCTGTACAAGATTCAGAATGCATGCTGGTTGGGGCTAAAAAACCCAGGGGGATGCAGGGAAAAGAATGGAAGTGATGAAGAAACTGTTAGCTACCATGTTAATTCTTATTAGCTACCCACTTTACTGCTGATCATTTTAGATGTACAAAAAGCTTCCAAACCACAAGAAAGAATTTTTTTTAAAAGAACACAAAACCTTTATCAAAAATTATTTTCTTTCTTTATTAAGACAGACGCTCATGAATCCCACAATACAGTTTCCATTTAGTCAGCAAAGCTATTTCTCAGGTGAAAAAAGCTGACTACTTTACAGTTCCAGAGTTTTAAAAGAGCAGATTATCCCTGCATGAAATTGAAAAAGCATATATAATAAATGAAAGAATAAGAGGCATTCAAAACTGTACGTTTCCACTTCGGAAAATAGCAACATTACAATTCTAACCTCAGGTTCTGTTTATCCAAACACTATCTAAAGAACAACTGCATGTAGATTAGAAAAGCTACAGATCCAAGCTTTACTACAGCTCTTACAGGAAATTTGTCTGAACTTGTTTCCATTTATGCAGCAGGTCTCATGAGATATTTTCAGGTTTTCTACAGGGGGCTATATTCTTCTTGCCATGCCCTTCACTGGACATCATTGTAGATCAAGCTCTTTCAATCCTTAAATTTATTTAATTAATTAATCCTCTGAATTTTATTTCTCTGAATCAACATATAGGATCATCTCCAATTGTGACAGAATCCCAAACCTATCAACTGAAAGCCCTGTGTCACAACTTACATAGGACATAGGCCAAATCCATATCGATTGGTTGAAAATTAAATCTTGTTTTCACTTGTTCCTCTTAAGTTCACTGTTACTGGTGATTTTCTTATATCAAACTACCTTCATTATTTTAATCAATACTAAGGTGTATTACTAGAGAAAAAGGAAATGCAGAGTTTTAAAGGCTTGTTGATAGCTCCAAACTCAATCTCCAAATGATGAGAAAGTATGCCATTTTTAACTCTTAAAGTTCTATGTGCATCTTTATGTTCAAAGACATGTAAGCAAATAATTTTTTTCACTAGTAAGGGCAAGTAAATAATACTACTATTTAAATTTTTAATTTATTCTTAGGTTTTCCACAAAAATTCCACAAAAATTAGGTCAGTAGAAACATACTACATATGGTTGATTTTACTTCTTAACATAATACACTTTTTAAATATTTGGTTAAAAGCAGTTTTGATTGTTAAACTGCAGTAAAACTGTGAGGCTTGATAGAAAGCCACCAACCAAATTTGTAAGTAAATACAAAAATATTTAGGAAATGTTCCTGTATTTGCATAATCCTCAAAGAAATAATGTTTCATAACTAGTGGTATGATTTGGACTAGAAACTTGTAGAAAACAAAAGGAGGGAATTTTGATATTAAATATTGTAATTCCGAATGGTGAGACACCACCACATTTCTCTTAAATGGAATAAATGGACACTGTAGAAAGCTTCAAATTATCTAAATCCATAAAAGGGTTGAGAAACCATAGAGTATCCTAAACTGCTGAGTCCAGCTGGCTGAGTGGTATAATTCAGTAGACAGAAAAAGAGAAGAGTGCTATGGTTTTGAACAGGATAGTGTGCACGCTGATATGAAAAGTACAAAAGATTATGCTTTTTAACAAAAAAAAACCCCAAAAAACTCCCCAAAACAACCAAACTCAGAGAACTCCACACATAATACTTCTTTATGCTACTGTAGCCAATTTAATTGCAACTTTCCATCTATTGCGTAAATATGAAGGTATAGTGGCAAAGTGTTTGTCTCTCAAATTATTGCACAAATATCAGCACATCGATGAATTTTATTTCAAGAATATATAGTGCCTTAAAATGATGCCCAGAAAATAGAAATACTAATGACCATATGAAAAGAGCAAAGAAAGAGAATCTGTAAATCTAGCTGAGAATTTTTTAATTGGTTTTGCTTAATATACCATATGTTCATTAAGGGATAACCACAGTGTCCTGGCTTAAATTATAAAACTGTATTTGTTAACTGTAGCACAATGGGGCATTACTGCATTCCTGTTCTCCTAAATCGTTGTGTTTTAATATAATTGGAAAATATTTAGACCTTTTATAAATGCAAAATTTTCTGTGACAAGTATACGGTGTGAGAACTTTAAACTTGGCTTCTAATATAAAAGCTTTAGTATTAGCATTGGATAATACTAGATTCATTCCTAGTCTGCTAGTGCTAGATTCATTTTCCAGTTCTTCTACTCTGTAGGATTTCAAATAGCCTAGGTACCTCATAGGTACCACTGAAGTGCCACTTGTTCTCTATTCTTGATAAATTAATATAAGGCCTTAAATCTTCTGTCTTCTGTACTGTGTATGTTCCATTAGTTCCATGTTTGACATTTACTTTTTAAAATGTCACAATGCACTTTTTGCAGTTAAGACTCTTTGGACTAGTCACACATCAAAAGGTCAGTGTTTAATCTATCAGTTAGAGGCAGTGTGGGACTTGCAGTCTCTTTGCTGAGTATAAACAGCCCCTAGCAGGATGGCATGGACACAGCATCTGAGGTGGGATCCATGGGGGAAGAAATCAGACCTTACAAAGAAACGCTGGAGGAAACCATGTGAGGAGCGCACAAAAGCAGGGAAAAGACACTTTTTCCTTGGGTATTTTGAAGTGCTTTGTGGCCTGGTGCAGGGCTGGTCAAAGATACCCAAATAAAACAACACATTCAGTGCATCACTCCACTTAGTTCTGGGACACAGAGGAAGGGTTACCTCAAACATTTCTGCATGGTGTGTTATGATGCTGGATCATACCAGCTGAGCAGATATAATCTCATGTATGCAGCTAAAATATGAGGCATTATGCAGACGCATCATTACACTTCTACTATAGAAGAAAACTAGTTGCTCATAATGCATTCAAGACACTACATAAAACAAAAGGTTAGGGAGCATTAGGGCCCTCTGACATCAAGAGTTCTCTTAGCAACCTGCTTTCCTGCATTGCACTGGCCTGTCTCAACAAGCTTTCCCTCTGGACAAAGCCCAGGCACAGCTGAGCCTGCATATGCTAAAGACAGTTCCTAGTAGCC
Source organism: Zosterops lateralis (assembly GCF_965231275.1). NCBI lineage: Eukaryota > Metazoa > Chordata > Aves > Passeriformes > Zosteropidae > Zosterops > Zosterops lateralis. Next base: position 29,225,914 of record NC_139762.1, on the reverse strand, counting down.
AGTACAGAAGAGGAAAGACCAAGTGTGAGCTCTTTCTCTCTCAGTAATCCTCCAGCAGTTCTCCAAAAGGGTTTAATACCTTAAACATTCCCATAAGTAGCTTCAGAGTCTGCACATTGTTTCATGCTATGACATGTTAGAAAGACCCTACACATAAATGGACACACCATTGTGCAGGGAATGCTTTATTAGAAGCACAGAAATAGTGGCAGATACCAATGTTCAGTAATTATTTGCTCTTTTATGTGATACTATTTATAAGTACAACAGTGTGATATATATCGGTCACCAGACCATCTTTTACAGTCATTTGTGAGGTCACTCACAGAGTCAGAATAAGGAAATTACTAAGAGGCTTTTGAAAGAAATTTAAGAATTATTGAAAAATCTTTTACCACTATATAAAGAGTAGTTCTCTATCCTGTCTCTGATCTTTTGGTATTCTGGTATACTGGTATACCAAAATCTTTTGGTATAGTGGTATACATATATCACTAGCAGAAAAAGAAAATGATCTCTAAATATTTTTGAAATCATTTTGTCATGAAACATGACAGAGAGTATAGCACACAGGAATGCCTTTGCTTTGATGGCATAGAACAGCTGTAGGACTGTGCACAGCTGTATGCTGTTTATGCTAAGGAACTTAAAACGTTCAGCAAAGTTTTGCTCCAGAATATGTACTATGGCATGCAACAGATTAGGGCCTCACATAGGGTAGAGGAAAACAGGGTAAATCTGAAGTATAGTGCTTATATACATAAGCATCCCAGAACACAAGAATATCACACCATATGGGTTCCAGTCAACAGCGTGACAGCAGTGACAGCACATCATGGCACCCTCCTCATAAAGCTGTAGTCAGCAGTAATGAAAATGCCTGATATCAGGTGTTTAATTTACAGGATTCACCAACCCTACTACTAGACAAAAGTCTCTGATAGTATGATACTTGACACTAATTTGATGGCTTATTACTGGTTTTAAGAATAAAAGGCATATGAGTGAATGAGGGCACCAGCTGTGTATGAAGCTGGCAGACCATCCTCTTTGTGAGTGTTTTGGAAATCCTGTGGTTTTCACAGGACTGCTCATGTTATTTTGGTTAAGGAGAAAATCCTGAGTAAAGCCAGAGGAGAAGTGAGACCATGACTGTAAAATATCAATTTAATTTCCAGATCACTCATAGAGGATAGAGATGACAAACTTAAATCTTAGCTTCCCATACACTAGTAGAGTGCATTATTTTTTATATTCTTCCATAATATTGTTCTTTCTATGACTTCTGTTTGTATCCACTGTATTTTTCCATAAGCAATGTCAAAAGAAATTTCCTTCAGTAGGTCAAATCCTAGCAACATACAGTCACTACCTCAAATTTTTCCTATAAAAGAAATCTAATGCTAATCACAACACAGACCAGGAATATTTGAGAGGTCATACACATTTGTGGAGTGCAGAACTGTCACCACACAGTTCCTTTCTCCTTTCCAGAGCTTGAGACTGAGCTTGTTGCTTTCACAGCAGGCTTCACTGAAGACCTTTGTCTTCTTGCTGATGTTCAGGCCCTGAGTTCACAGTCTCTAGTCTGAACCAAATATTGCAAAGAACTTAATGTAAGTTTTTTTATCAAGCCAGTAACATGCTATCTTTTTACAGAAAGGATATGGTCTGCCCAGGGAGGTGATGGAGCCACCATCCCTGGATGTGTTTAAAAAAAGATTGGATGTGGCACTTGGTGCCATAGTCTAGTTGAGGTGTTAGGGCTGAGCTGGACTTGATGATCTTAAAGGTCTCTTCCAGCCTAGTGATTCTGTAATTCTGTGAATTCATTTGGAATATACTAGAAAGACATTCAAATAATCTAATGGATAAAGATCTAAAATCTACTATCCATCTTCTAACATAATTATTTATAGATTCAATCAAGCCACTGATAAACTTTTGAATATTTTGAATTCAGTACAACACAGTATCAGATTTCTGATAGCCAAAAGCCAAACCAAAATAAAATTAGTCCCTCCAGAGAAACAGACTGTCAAATTTAAGTGCACCATGTTAAAAAAAAAAAGTAATTCAACACACTTGTTAACTACAAAATTAACCAATTGCCAATATTTGTCTGATCATTCTTATAGCCAAAATTCAAACCCATTGCAAATTCTGAATAACACTCTATTTGCTAAAAGTGTAATCTCTTAATACATAACAATATTACCCTGCTCTATCACCAGGATGGTTGAACTCTCCATTTCATGATCAAGGTGACCTTGCCAGCAGTCTGTTTATAGAGGCAGGTGGTAGCTACATACTCTCAAGGCCTGCCTTTCCCTTCCACATTTTGTGCCTGGAAGCATTTTGGACTTGATAATACTCTTCTCTCTCAGGTTTGATATTAACAAGGTTATATTAAAAATTCACTGCTACATCCACACAGCCCACATTTTTTAATGACCTCCCCAATATTCAGCTAATGAGTGAAATCAGAATCTCTTAAAACCAGAAACTGATCAGAGTGAACATGCACACCTAGCTTATACATTCTAAAATATAACTTATTGAAACACATTATCTGAAATAGTTAGATGTGCTTGTACCCACCCCAACACTGTCACAAGAATAGCTACAGTATTGTGACTGGGACAATCAGAAGCAATTTGTCATGTTTTGGCCTGTCATAAATTCACTTAATAGGAAACTAAATAGCTCTCAGAGTTATTACATACTTTTAGATGATTCAGTTGTTTGTGGTCATAGCAATGTTCCTTTTTTTCTGAGACAATGCCTTGTAGTCACTTCACTTACTCACCTTTTGGTATGCTTTCATCTCCCTTTTGGTATGTTTTCATTCATGTCTTATTCCCCCAAATCTTGAAGGAGCATGAATTCAATTTCTAAAATGAAAATGTAAAATGTTTGAATTTGCTTTAATTGATTTTCTCTAAGATCTTACAGGTGGACATGCAAAGCATATACAATCATTGAAGACTTAGAGCTGACCAACTGAAAGACCTTGGGCATGGAGTAAAGGAGTTCATGATTATTTATTTCTACAAGTTTCATTGGGAAATAGAAATGGTATCAATCCAGACAATCAAAAACAATGATGGAGGAGGAAGAAATTGCATCATAATTTTCTGTTTACAAGCAAAATACAACAGAAAATCATCATTAAATAGGGAAGATTCTTGGCAGTTATCTTGTTCTCAGTCAGACAGACTGCATGGATATGAATCTATCTGCAATGAAAGCATCTTCATTTCATCCTTCTTAAGTAGAAATCTTGCTGCTATACCCTGACTGTCTAAGAGTTCTGTTGATGGACAGTATCTCTTTAACCCTAAGAAAATTGCAGAGCAGATAATGACCATTATTGTTTTTCCTATCTTCTATACTCATTCATACTTGTTTTTCCTTAGCATCTGAAATACTAAAAAAGGAATAATTCTGTACCTGTCCATCCCATTGCTATCCTGTACGTTAAGGACACCAGTAAAGAATCCAGTGTAACTTGCTACAGCAAGCCCCTTGAGCAATCCAGTTACTTCTTGTAGCATTTTCCTATGTTATCTTTAAAAGCATTATGTCAAGAAATCAGGAAAAGAGTAGCAGTGTTCCCCCAGGTAAACTTTGACTAACATTACAGAAATCTAACCTCAGAAAAAAATTATAAGAGTAACATTTGTCAAGCAGAAGCTAGATCTGTACTAGTAAATTGAACACAACCTGGGCATGTGCTCAAGATATTAATAGGTCATTGCTCATGTGATTAAATTTTTGGAACAAAAATGCTGGCATGCTTATGATTCTCAACTACACTTTTCCAAACAATGTCCAGATGGCATTTCTCTGGCATAGTCCCTGAGTATTATGCCACCAGGGGTCACACCTGCACACTCTCATGCCAGCTCCCCACCAGTGCAGAAGGCATGGCATTGTGCTATTTAAAAAATTGTGATATTAAAAAATGTCTTCTGAGATCTCTCTTTTTTTGAAGAATGTGTTTTTGTATCCTCCTTCTTGGGTCTGCTCTAGGATCTCAGGAACTCCTGACAAGCTTTGAGTGAACCAGCTGAGCATTGAAGGGTCTCTTTACTCTACTAGTTGGGTGGTGAAGCATCCCTGACCATACCAGGCACTCTTGTACAATTCAATGGTAACAACAGTGGCTGTAACAGGAACATCAGCCTCCTGGCTGAGGTGACAAAAGGACAATCAACCCCCCCTGACAGCCTTGGAACATTCCCAACTGCATTGTAGCCCAAGTGGAACAGTACCATTATTGCTGGGGATTTTGAAATGATTGCCAAACATTTTGGAAACTCCAGGAGCTAACAAGATGGGATATTTCCAGGATGAAAGTATTGTAGATGTGTAAAGCCAATCATCTGGCAACTTCCTAAAGGGTGATCCTAAGGTAGGCCCCCTTGGAGCTCTCCTGGACCACAGTAGGCTGTACAACCATCTCTCTAAGTAGGAAGCCTCTTGGGACTCAGGAACTGTCAAGATTTTGATACTCGACAGACTGTGGCTGATGATGGAGCCGAGGCTGATGGGCCCCTATACAAACAGTCCTCAAGGTGTAACCCACACCTGTTGAGAAAAGCTAAGAAATTTGATGTATTTTTAATTTGTATTTGATGAACCTGAGAGAAATTTGGATGTACATGGATATAGACAGAGATAAATATATCCCTTTTTCATGGGTGTATGCATGTGAATTGATTATGATATAAATGTTATTATAAAGTTATAATTAAGTCAATATCATAATTGTAGTGAATACTATTGAATCATTATAATAATAACAAATCAGTCAAGTACTGCTAAATCCTTTTGAACTCCTATCTTTCATATCTGTATGTTTTTTATCTTTAGATTTTTGCATCCCCAGCCTCTGTGCAACTATTCTAAACTGATTCTGATTTTCCTGTGTATGCTTCATCTATGCAATAAATATGGAGAGTGAACCTAGCCATCAAACTCTATTAAAGTTGCACTTTCACAAATTCATATTAAAACCTGCTTTTGGTCGATACTTCTGATGGTAACCCTTCAAAGAGCTCAACCATTCATTCATGACTTCACTTAGTGAGGACAAAGATGACTCACCCAGGAAAAAGGTGTGGGGGGAGATGAGAGAAGGATCTGACCCTGTCTGAATCATCTCCACCACATACACTGAGCTTGTGGCTGGAGACTACCACACAGCCGGTAGCATACACAGGAGTAAATATAAAAGTTAAAGCTGCTTTACTCTGAGCATGAGATACAGACAGAGGGTCCAAGAACCTTTCTTTCCTCTGCAGAAATTACCCCAAGAGAAATAGAAATATGAACATTTTTATATGAGTTGCATCTCAGCTGATTTCTGAAGAGATGGGTTCAGTGTAGGAAGAATAATGGACTTCAGACACCATCCCAATACACACAACTGACAGATCTTTTTAGTCCATTAGTCTTTTTAGCCCTTTTTAGAGCAGCCAGTATCTTCAAATGTGAGAAAAGTTACAGTTCCTCACACTTTGGAGGGAGAATATGGCCACAGCCTTCTGCTACACTTCACAGAAGGACAGAAAGGAAGTGAGAGAAATAGCCCATCCCAGGAGTTACAGAAGAAAGTAGGTATTGTACTACAGGCTTCAAGGAATAATTGAGTGTAACAGTGTTGCGGTGTGCATTTTGGTTTCCAAAGTTCTGTATGTTTTATTATTGGTTTTATAATGGTCTGTCCTTACACTGCCATCCCCAAACCCCTTGTGGTCTTTTCCTGGGGATGGGTCTTGCCAACCACCTTGTAATTCTGCCCAAAAGCCTGGTAAATTCTGGTGGAGACGCTCGGTGATTTGGTGAGTTCTCAGGCCCACTCCTTCTTTCATTGTCCTGTTAAGTGTCCCTGTTATTGATCACACTCCCTGGCCCCAGATTGGTTCTCCCTTGCCCAGGAGATGCCCCTGGTACTTAACCTGCAACCTGAAGCCCAGAGGCCACTCTTCAGGTGGGTCTCTGGGTTGAATAAACCTGGTTGCCACCCACGTGAGAGTCCTCCTTCTTCCACACCGTTTATCACATTTCAGCCTGGGGTTCAGACCCACCAAACCTAAAAGGTACAAGACTGTACTCCTTGTATGCTGACCAGTAAAGCAGCCCAGGATACCAGCATATAACAGAGTGGCAGTGGGAGAGCCAGTGGCACCCTCTGTATACCCACAAGCCATGGTTACACATAATGGGTCTGAACCACTCCATAAACAAGTACAGTGAACATTTTTGCAAGATGCAACACAAAGAAAGGGAACCTAACTAAACAAAACCATTTTCTTTATTTGCCATTTTTCCATTCTGTAGTTATCTTTTCCTGGTCTCACTTTTAATCATCCTTTCAACACATTTTCTCTCAGTGATGAGTATCAGCAAAGCAATCCAATTTTCTTATAATCATATTTCCAAGTAAATCTCAGGGGGATCAAATTCTTTTAGTCTTGTGTATTGTTGAGTGCAACAGCCGTCTCTATTTGTATTATACCACAGAGCAGATGGCCTTTTTCCAAATCACCCCATATGTATTTGACAAATCATAGGGACATTCCTCACATGCCATGAAAAGTAAGGACTTAGGAAATCAAGCACAACTTTGGATTTATTTTACAGAGTAAAATGGTTTACCCTTCACTCTTATAGGTTCTCATCTGTTTTCTATAAATAGAAATTTATGCTACTGCTCAGAACATTTGGGTTTTAATCTAGGACAAAAATTGTTACTGGAATGCTATCTAATCAGTAGTTCTATTTATACAGTGGTCTGTTCTTATTCAGTGCAAAAAATAGCAAACAAAGAACAAAATGCAGCCTAGAAGAACACTCAATATAAAATGATATATGACCTTATAGAAGTTAATGATAGGATAGAAGGTCGACAAAGCAATATTTTATGGCAATGAAAGATAAACCCCATTGATATTACAAAAACATGAAGTTTCTGTCAACCTAATGTTTATAAGTGTCTAATAATTTTCCTCACACAAAACAAGACAGAACTCTCATGGTCTGCTGAAGTACGTAGTGTAGCTATTTCCAGTAACAGGAATCATGCTACTAAAGGCGAATGTTGAATGAGACGTGAAAATCTGGCTGTAGTTCTTGGCTTGGATAGAAGCAGAATGGCAGCATATTTGGCTGTGGTTTCTAAAAAATATGCCAGATTTTAGAATATAATATTGTTACACACTCCCCAGAATAGATCCAGGTCAGGTTTGAAGGGAAGAGAATTATACTGATTGTACAGATGCACAGCAGCTCAATGTCATGTGACAACATATGGCATACCAGTGTAATAATCTTTATAACTATTCTGCACTGGCCTTCACTTTCTGAACTGAATTTCACAGAACCAACAAGAACACATTAGTGGAGGACAAATTGCTTACCCAAATAAAAAAACTGAAATGAGAGGCCAACCAAAAAGTTTATGAATTCTTCTCGGATTAATTGAATTGTAAACTAAATGGTTTCTAGGTAAATTTTTTTTGTCCTGAAACACATTTTGACTAGTATTTATGAAAATTTTAAGAAAATAATCAAAACTACAATGAAATCAAAGAATAAAATATTTTCCAGTCTAAGTAAAAGAAAATATTTCCTGTATCTATTTTCTCATCTATCATCTCTTAGACATTATGATAAAAATTGTACCCTGTGATGCCTATTTCCCTCTGTTGACTAAATAGAAAGCTCAGATATTTTTATCTCTTTTTTTTTAAATTAATTTCCCTCTCTCTGACTTAAAACCAAAGATAATTTACAAAAAAATAAAAAAAAAATAAGGAAAAATATGTAAACACACTAGTTAAGTGTAAGCAAGTAGTTTAAGGAGTCTTTCCTTTATGTACAAATTATTAGTGAGATTTTAAGCTTTTTCTCTTTAGGTTTCCAAAAAAATTTCTCCATACACCTCTGGACACCTATATAGCAAATATAAACATACCAATAAAATACTATCCTTCAGTAAACTTGTACAGATCTCTGGTATGGTGGTATCTATCGCACCACAGAAAGAAAACTGATGTGTTAGAAAAAAGGAAAAGTCATATCCAAACTATATCACAATGAAATACACAATGCAGTTCAAAAAGCAGCATTTAGAATATGATTAGCTAAAAGTATTGAGGTACAATTGGAATAAGCTTTCAAAGTCTGATTACACTGTGAATTTGTTTCCATATGTGCATGAGACAATAAAGGAACTGTAGAGTCAATTGTAGAGTCAATGTGCTACTAAAAATAGCATGTCATAATGTAAGTGTAGGCACTCAATAGTATTTGAAATACAAACACATGACTATGGAAAATCAACCAAGTTCAATAAACCAAGCACAAAAATCGCTACTACTTCCCTGGTGCTGCATCAAATCTACAATCTCTTGTAAAATGTGAATAAAATGAATGAAAAACTAAAAACAAAAACAAAAATACAATGAAGAGATAATCTATCACATAGTATTTAAGAGTGTCCTGTTCTGTATCCATTATTTGCAGTAAATCCAGGGATATATTCTGATAGCCTCTCACATGTTGAGTGGCAGCTGTAGAGCTCCTAAATGACCTTTATGTATTACTGCACTACTCTGTGTGAATGAACAGAGTAATCTCATTCCCTGGACTTAGAGGGAAAGCAACAAAATTCTTTGAGAACACATTAATATTTCCCTATTTCCTGAAACACACTTCCAAAGCATCAAATTTCTCTTTTTGATAGATATAGATAGGGCTGAGAAATTCTGACAAAACCTGAGCTTGTTTCAAATGACCTGAAAGTGCTATGAAGAATGCAACATATATATAACTGCACATATAATGCAACATATAATAACTGCACAAAAGACCCACATGGGCTCAAAGAACAGGGAAAAATAATCTTATGGAGAATACCTATACTATGAATCTTTTCCCTTAGTGCCCTGGGATGTATCTTGGATTCCCCACATATTTTGAATTCCTCTGTCAGACAAGCAAACTAGAGGCCTAAAGTTAAACAGCATAGATTCTCTTCCTCCTCACCTGCTACAAATTCCACTCATTAATTTTTTTTCTAGCCAGGATTATCTAACATTTAAGGCGTGGCAAAAATTATATAAAATATATAGCATATAATTCTACATATTATGTATATCAAACATCATAACTTGCAACATCTAGAAACCTCATAGCAGAAATAATGGTGGAATTCCATGACACCATGGATCAGTTCAGGGTATAAGTGCTCTTTCTGTCATATGTCAGCTCCCTGTATATAACATATTAACCTATCACCAAACATAAACTAACATATATTGCCTCTTTTTTTTTTTTTTTTTTTTTTTTTTTTTTTTTTTTTTTTTAAATTGTATTAGCTCAGGAGCAGCTCCACAGTAACACTGTCAGATCAAAGCAAAACAAGACTGTTCAGGTCTGTGCACATTTTCTCTGGGACTTATAGTAAGATACATTATTTTTTAATAGCTAAAAAAAAGAATTGATTTCTTATCTCTGGCACTCTTCATATGTGTAAAATATCACTCAAGATTAATAACCCTAGCAGTGTTTCATATGAGGTGGGAAATGGCTAGCACAAACATCTAGGCAAAAGGTGTTTAATGTGGTATTTTGTAATAGAGGATTCATAGCAATCAGAAATACTATTTGAATGGAAATTCTTGCTCAGTTTCACCTACATGTGTTATTTTATATACTTATTTTGATATATATACTGTGATCTGCACACTGGATGTAGCCTTAAGATTCAAAGGACAAGATATGGCTGCAAATATATTGCTACTGACCATACTGTTACTTCAGCTTTCAGGACATGGACAGCAAAAACTAAAGCTCCTGACTCTGGCAAACTTTGAGTAAGATATTAAATTATTACCAGACCTTGTAGTATTTTCTTATTTTTAATTGGGAGAACCCAAATGTGTTCCCTCATTCCCTTTGCTCTTCTTCATGTCAAAGAAGAACCATATAAAACAAAGCATTTTAAGGTAAATTCTTCATGTACCAAATGCCATATATGGGAAAATTTAACCCAAATGCATACTTTTTGGTAACAGTAGCAGTAGCAGAAAATGGCAAGTAAATAACATACAGGCAAAGCTCAACCTACATCTGCAGCCATCCAAAGGAAAAATTATTCCCACACAGTTGTGTATCATGGAGTCTTCCATTAGAAGATTGTATACTGAACGACAAATCAAATTAAGCTTGAATATAGATGATACCTCCTAATCCCAGAAAGGTCAGTGGAAAGCTAGGCTGAGAATAAATCAGTCATCTTCCTTTGTGTGGAAGTCAATTTACAGTACAGAAGTTTGTTTCAGCTCTGCAGTTCTGTGTTTAAGGGGAAAAGCTTGTCACAGGCTGGCAAATTTAAAAAGCTATTTGCTTTTCCTGGCAATGTAAGTTAAACAAAGACATGCTGGCTGTCTCAAATCACCTCCCTGACCTACATGTGCCCCAGCAGAGATTCTAAGAGGATCTGTTCCATGATCTTCCCAGGCATAGAGGTGAGGCTGACAGGCCAGTTGTTCCTAGGGTCTTCCATTCTACCCTTTTGAAATATGGGCACAAATTTTCCTTTTTTCTGGACTCCTGGGACTTCACCTGACTACTATGATATTTCAAATATTGTGGAGTGGCTTGGTAACTAAGCTCCAAAATACACTCAGGCTGTGCAGGTGAGATAGAGTAGTCATTTATTCTCAAGCTTGGTATGGATTTCTAAATCAAGAAAATCCTTCTATGATATTTATGGAAATATAATCCTAAAGCACTTGGTTATAATGTTGAATGTGAGTCTGCTATACATTGGCTTTGGTGTATACAAGCTTTGAAGGTCCTTCTCTTGCCTACAGGTCCTTCTCTTGCCTTTCCAGCCTTTGTCTCTCCCTATACTCATTCCACTATGCATCAAGACAGAAAGGCTTATTATTTTCCTTCTTTTAAAGAACCAATAATTTTTATGAAATCCACATACTCCTCAAATTTTTACACTTGTTTCTTATCATTATGACATCAGAGAAGCAAACCACACTTCAAATCTTAGGTCAAAAATTAATAAAGAGGACCAACATCACAGTCAAAGGTGAGGAGATTTAATGACATCATTCCTTCAGGAAATGAGTCAGCATGATTTTTTACTGAGTTTCTATAATGTTTCTATGGTACCTGAAATGCAAAGACAATGGCAGCAAGGAACCTTTATTGATACATGTATGTGTTTATATATATTCACACTAAAATTACACCATACAAAAGTGACATCCTTCTAATGTCTCAGTGAATTGATTATCCCAGCATGCTGAACACTTTGCTTTTTAGTTCTCCTGTGGGATTTGGAGGAAGGTGAGATATTAATATCTTATATATTTCAAGTCTAACACAGTTTAAGTAGGACAATTCACCTCTCCCCACATCAATTCCCCCCTGCACTTGAAAATTATTGAGTCTTTGTTTCTGCCTCACAAGTTGGAAAGAGGGGCAGCCAAAAAAGGGGCATTGACACTATATATAGTTAATCCTCTGTTGTTGAGAGGGGGAAATCTCTTAACTCATGATTTCAAAATGAAGAAGTGAACTGAGCATCAAGTCTTGGATGTTCCTGCTAATCATTGTCCTTAAAAGAATTTTTGTTGTTGCACATCTGACAAAGGTGTCAGAAGATTGTAATTAATTCATCTTTTGGCTATAAATCTAAGCTTACAGCCATAGGACAGCTTTTCCTATTCATTGCTGATAGACCTAGAGTAAAATTACAAAAGACACTGAGAAGATACAGAGAGTAACCCCAGTACTTAATATAACATTGTCAGATCAAAGCAAAACAAGACTGTTCACTTCTGTGCACATCTTCTCTGGGGCTTATAGTAAGATATATTAATCTTTAATAGCTAAAAAGAGAATTGATTTCTTTTCCAGTGTTACATAATACTTAATACATCAATATAATATACAGAGTTTTTAAAAATATCTTCAGTTCTTCAATATCAGAAAAAACTCCAAAGAGATGAAGATGCACCGAAGTGATAAAAAATGTTACAGAATTATTTCATAAATTCATGAAGTTCTGAGTTTAGAGTAAGATGCAAATTTTGCTCAGCCTACATTTTAAAGTCATCAAAGTGAAGAATTTGACTCTAGGTAGCTTCTGTGAAATGTAATTTAAACTGCCATACCCAGCTGAACCAATGGCCATCCATCCTTTGCAAGTATGATACTGCTGGACAGGATTACTGGATGCAGTTGCTGAATGTGTGCTGAGAGTTTACCTTTTCTGGTTAACTAAAACTTTTAGATCTTGTAAAACAGGTTTGGTTTTTTTACCTTGTGCAGAGGCAAAACCAACCTAAATTCAGAAAAAATCATTATAATTAGAAAAGTATATTTTAGACTGCAACAAGTGCAAAGCAAGAGTTCTGTATCATCATCTTGCTACACGTATAAAATATGTTCCTTCAGAAACAGTATGGAAATGCGTTATTTCAGCATTTATTAAACACCAAACCTCATGAATTTGTCAAAATGCATTTTACTCTCAATGTGGCATAAATAAATTCCATAGAAGGAATGGAGGGAGGTGTTTTACATTGCATTATAGTACATGAAGTGGTAGGGTGAGAAATTTTGCAGTTTGCTTTCTTTTTATATATATAAAAATAAGCGATATAACCCTGGTTTCCAAATCAGTTATCTAAATTCAAGATTAAATGTCTTATAGAAAACATTAAATGAGACACAGATATCTGAGGTCAAGGGCCAAATTTTTTACATTTAGAATTTCTTTCTTTTCTCATGTATACTTTCTGAATACTGCTTATATTAAAGCAGTATTCAACCTCACATTAAAGGGTTGCATATAGGTTAAGTGATGTAAATATTACCATTTGTACATGATAACAAACAACAATGATCCCTGATAGTTTCACAAAACCCTTCCAAGGTTTTTTATAAAAGTTTATTCTTCAGGCACATTTTTTTACACTCTTAACTTCTCAAAATGGAGACACTCTTCCCAGGGTATTCTAAAAATGTTGTAGTTGTTGACATTAGGAAGTGAGGAGCAGAATAAAAGATGGAGACATAGGAGTCTAACTACTGAAAATTTTTATCTGCAACATGAGCATTTGTTGTTAAATCCACTTAGGATCATCACATATTTTTTCCCAACAGTGTAATGCAGAGCTGATAATGTAAATGATTTTTCAGCAGGTAACTTGTGAGTCACATCACAACCATACTGTCACTTTGAACAATGGGAAAAGAGTAAGTAAATTTTCAGAACTTCTTTTTATTTTTTTAGTATACATGTCAATGTACAATTACAAAATAAAAGGAATAAGAACATAAATATATGGAACATAAGAACATAAATATATGGAAGTTTATCTGACAATTACCTAAATCTACATAGATGTCTGGAACTTGATGAAATAAGACAAACAGTTCAGAAGATGCAAGAACTAGAACTATCTGCTATTTACTAAGGGTTAGAGCAGGTCATATAATTTATGAATTAAATTATTTTTGGATGCATATCACTGCAAGGTACCTCTTTCTACAGGAGCTAGAGAAGGAGATTGACTCCCATCTTTCAAATAGGAGTAGGCTTCTCATGTCCCTTTGTCACATCCATTTTAAGCACAAATCAGCTTGATTATAAAAATTACAAAAAAGTGGGAAATTATTAAAGAACTCCTTCCATCCTGCACTAGGCAAATCTGAGACTGCTGAAGTTTTCTGATAAAATCTAGGAAAAGCCTAGCCTAGAGTAAGTGACTGCATTAACTTAAGTGAAGTTTCTTTTTCCACACTGCTTTATTCAGACCAGGAGTTCAATGGCTCCTAACATCTACTGTTTTTCTCATTGCTGCTGAGTTGTTCACAGGCAAAATTTTCTCTGGACTTGACGAGAAATTGTATTTTTAATGTGAGACAGCTTTTCAGGTAATTATTGAAACCACCACATTTAAATGAAAATTCAAAGTGGGATTGATTTTTGGAAAATATTCACGATGCAGTGTGATGGGCATAGGACCAGATGCAAGGGACATAACATGTCTGATGTTTCACTGGAGCTACCAGTTCTTTTTTCCTGCTATCTCTATGGCTCAACACTTCTACCATCTGCTCCAGTCAACTGCGCAAAGATTACACCAACATGTTCAGTTACTATGTTGTTTTTCACCTTTTGAAATAAACTGTAACCACCTACATAATGTGAAAATGTCCAAATTCCTCATCTTGTCTTCTCTTACAAGCTAGAGCATTGACCAGGACACAATTCAGACATTATCAGAAGCGCACTTCTCCCTGAATCCTCTCAGGCATAACTCACGTGTTTGACATCAGATTTCTCAGCCACCATCTGGTAGCAAAGTTCATTGCAACTCTCATGCTGTCCTCCTATTCCATATGATTTCCCACACCTCACATCCCCCTCCACTTTTTCATCTATCCAAAGCTCTGCCTGGCAGCTCTATGACACTACAGTGTACCATCAGGCTTGTCCTAGCCTTTGCTCGTGCCAAGCAGACAGGAATATAGATGCTTTTGCATGCTCTAACAGACCTTCCTCTTCTGTCTGGCTTTTGAGCAATATGATTTCCCTCCTCCTTCTTCCTCAGCACATTTATTTTATCTGATATTTTTGAGTCACAGGAGTGATGGAGCTGCAGAAGAAGAGCAAACGATTGATGTCTGGCCAACTCTTAAATACTAATGCTCTCAAATAATTTTAGTCAACAATGCAAGTAATTGCCATAGTTCTTGAGAGTTCTGAATCATCTATACATATTAGTTGTTGTCACAGCCATAGTAAAAAGGATCTTGGAAATTCCTGGTTATTTTTACAGTGCCACTTACTCTGAATATAGAAAATCCAGAGAGCAGTTTGAATTCAAGTGATTGATAAAGAGATCTTATTCAAGTAATGTTGTATGGAAAAGTCTGTGAATTTGTTTGCAATAAAAGCTTTGACATCCATGTATTATCTAAGGAGAATTATTTACTTCCCAGAGACCCCCTACAGAAGAATAGCACTTTTTTCCATTCTGCTTTTCTTTGCAGAAGGAAATTATGTTGCAATGAAAAAGCTAGTTATGCATATAGAGAATAAAGATTGTTTTTCAGAGCCTTCCTGGTAAGAAAAAATGAATTTTCTCCAATAATCTCATTCTGAGCCAACTGAAAACTAACAAAAAGGGTTGTTTTTTGTTTTTTGGGGTTTTTTTTAATACTTGATATTACTTTGGAACTTTTTATCTTTATCAAATATATTGGAGTGTAAAGATGAATGTAATTTTGTTTTTAATGTATAAGTGCTACAATTCTTATGCAGGTATTATAATAATATTACAGTATGATAACATCCTTTTCTTCTATCTTAGATCTCTCAGGTTTTTCTCACAGAATCCTTTAAAATTTATCTCCACAGTCTCCTAATTTAGGTTAATGCAAATTAGTTCTTCATTGGCTCTCCTCCCTTGTTTATCTTGATCTTCAAAGTAGTCCTCTTTAACTATTTCAGGAATGTAATTCTAAAACTCCACTTTTTTCTATTTTGTCTGTCAGTGATGACAGTTTCAGCTGTGTATTTTCTTCCTCCAGAATTATCTCAAGTCTTGCATGCAATCTGTACATGCAAAAACCCCAAAGAAAAACACCCCATACAATTCAAATTAACGAAGTCCTAAATGCCTCTAAAATTATCCTTTCCTGGGATGTTAGAAATTATGTTTAGATGTTAGAAAAATTAACTGTGTGCTAATGACTAGACAGCAAAGAACTTAGATGTTGCCATGAACGCTAATATAAGCACTCTTCACTTGTGACGTGTTGCTGAAACTTCAGATTCTGCCTTATGATATCATTCCTGTTATTGGGCACTGCTGAAACCTTTGCTGTTAGGAAAAAAGTATAATTACATTTTGTACCTACAGTGCTGTCTTGCGTTGGATCTTCTTTTTGTATATGAGAATAAAATCAGTATGACAAAACTGATCAACCAAATTTTTTTCTCATTTCTTTCCAAATTACAAATGAGATTTTAAAATCCACAGATCAAAAATTAAATTGGCAGAGAAACCACAGAAAAGGAGGTTATAGAAGAATTTAAGGTATATTGTGATACAATGTTCAATGGCAGCATTATGACTACTTTAGGGTTTTTTTGGTGTTTTTTTGGTGTTTTTTTTTTTTTTTTTTTTTTTTTCTGTGTGTTGTTCAAAACCTTTTGATCTCCCTGAGCCTGAAATTGTGGTTCTTAATGAGAATCCAACAGCACTGGTATAATAGGGGTACTATCCAGAGTTCTAGCCCCATTTTGGAATATAAAATGCATGACACAAAATCAGTACATGTAAAAGGAGGTATTTTTATTTGAATTTCTCTTTTGGGTATAATTTCTTCTCAATCCTAGAACTATTTGATATTATCTTAAAGGTACATTTCTAACAAGATAATTTGAAATTTTAGTACATGTTCAGTGTGAAACCAGAACACTGCACTTTGCTAGCTACAATACCATATTAGAGACTGGTTAGAGAAAGGAGAAATGCACAGTGTGGCCAAAAGCAAACACGCCCCTCCTCCCCCCAAAAAAACAACAACAAAAAAAACCACACACCACCACCACCACCACCAACCCTAAAAACAAACAAACAAACAAAACAAAACAAGCAAACAAACAAAACAAACAAAAAAAACCCCTAAAACCCAACAAAAAATCCCCCACAACAAAATAAAACCCTCTGACTGCAATAAACTGTTTTTAGTTTTCAACGACTTCTATGTGAAATAGTGGTGTAAAAGCTCCTGCGGGGTTTTGTGTCTTGTTCAGAAAAATATGATGCAATTTGTAGAAATCAAATCCATTGTTAAATGTATTTCTACAATCAGCAATGTCTCACCAGTTTAATAACCTGTATCCAACATGGAGCTAAGTCATGCTACTTCAAAGATGCAGAAATTTCTGCAATCGTTATTTGGGTTATTATTCATTTGGGCACTCCTAAGTATTATGTAATCCAAGATGAAATTCCCTGCCTAAGGTTGTAGCACATTCTTTGCTGTTTTCACAAAGTCAGACAAATATTTCTGAGGTACTGCTTGTGCTTATATTAGAGAAAAACAAATTCATGAAGATTCCTCCTGAGCTGAGCCATCATTCTAATAATTGTTTTCCCTCTGGTTAGATCCAAAGTAGACTCACATTTTAACAAGATTTAGTTTGTTCTTATGTTGTGATGAGAGATGCCAAGTTCAGCCTGGAAAGTGGGTGGAGTCAAAATGCGTTTAGATTTTTGTTTCTCTGATAGTTTAACCTTTCCCCAGCCAAAATTTTTTCCAGGTATAATTTGAGGATTTGGAGAGATTTCAAAAATATCTTCATGGTCACAAAAGGGTCGAATCCCAGGATAGGTGTCTTTCTAATAAATTGTCAGCTTCCCCCACAAACTGACAGCCATTGCCTGAGCTTGAAGAGCAGAGATCAGTGTACAGTTTAATGTGTTGTGGCAGATTGAATTTACTGAGAATCCACAGTAGTTCTAGCCTTTCCTGGATACTGCTTCTGACCCATTGCTCACCAGACCAGCAGGAGATAGTTCTCAAGAGATCACAAACAAATGTGTAAGGTTCATGCTGCAAAATTCCCTGGTATTTAAAGGCAATACCCTTAAGATATGCTCCTTATCTAAAAATACATTCTTTAGGGAGATGTTCTCTAGATGGAATTATGGTGTTCCTAGCAGCAGATTAGAAAATTCTTGAATTTTGCCTTGTGCATGAAGTTCAGATAACACTCCTCATTCACATATTTTCAGACATCTGCCCTGTTGATCATACAGCCCCCATGGCACAAGGACAAACAAAACCAGGCAGAGTTAAAAATTAAAACACTCAAAATATAGGAAACATGCAGTTCATCTACACCTCACTGCCAAGATCTTTTAGATTCCTTCCAACCCAAACCATTATATGATGCTACAGTTTTACCTATTTTTTCATTTAACATGTTGTACTGCAACGAACACTGTTCCTGGTAGAAAGAGATTAATTATCTTTCCCTATAACAGCAATTTAGTGTTCTAAATTCTTCCCAAGAAGCAAAAAAATCCATGCAGATCTCTCAGGATCATAAACATGATGTTGTTGACCTGAGTCAGATACAGATTAGGCATGTTGTGTTAGTCAAGCAGCCTTGGATATGAGCTTTCTGAATTATGGCATGAGCATTTCTGTGCAGATACCTGATACATTTATGCCACATAAGTGGCCTTGTGAGGTGTTGATTTGGTTCGGTTGAGCAGTCCAGATACCAGCAAGAAAAGGAGGTGCATTAGCCAGATAGTTTGCTGAGACAAACCTTGTGGGCCATGGTCAGGATGTGCTGCACACACTGCTCATCTGTGATGCATCTAGGATGTCCTAACAATGCCATTGTCCTTTAGTAGCTGTGGCCGTCACTGCCCGGTACACTAATGTCAGAATTGCTGGTTTCTGAGACATGTAATACATCTTTTCTGAGTCTGACTTTTGAAAAATGTCCATGTGTGGCCCTCAGAGAAAGGAACTCTGGCTTCATCTGAGTAATATATATATAAATATGATAATATAACAGGTGCTGCCTTAAGTGAGACTAGATTTTATGTTTGGAAAACTCTTAAGAGATAGTACAAAACATGCATACCTATGCCCCTGCTCTTATTACTACTACAATCATTATTATTTCAGTGTTTTCCCCTCAGCAATTTGATTTATGATAAAACTACAATGGAAATAGCAAAATACGATAAAGAAAACCAATCCCCACAGGAAACATTACTTCCTTGCCACAACCAAATTGCACAAGTCTGTCTTTGCCAGTATATGGTAGCAACTTCTACACTGCTTATTAGCAATCATGTCTAGAACATAATTTCTCTCCAGACTTGGATGCTGCCTGTATTGGAGCACCAGTAGACACAGACACAGAAAGGATTTTGCTTTCCATGGAACCATAGGAAAGAAATGTGGCGCTGTGTTCAACTCCATTAAGCAAGCACTGAACACAGTTTAACAGCAGATGTGCTTTACATACTAAATTAGGTGCTGCAGTGTTTAATATTACCTACTCCATAAACATTCTTAGAGACAGTTAACAGAGAACAAATTAATTATTTAATATTTGCTGTTTCTCCTCAAAACTTATGAATGTGCAAGAAGCTAAAAATTGGACTATGTTACAGTGAGAGGTACAGAAATTCAGAAAACTCATGAACAAGAATACCATTGAATCTTCCTAAAGCAAACAGCTGTTACTCACAAAAGAACACCTGACTTGAATAATATTAATACAATATTAAATAAGGATAAGTGACATTTCCACTTTTCATCAGTAGAACCCAAAATCTGTTTCAAAGGAGACAGGATCACTAATGATCATATTGATTGAAGTC
Organism: Zosterops lateralis; assembly: GCF_965231275.1. Taxonomy (NCBI): domain Eukaryota; kingdom Metazoa; phylum Chordata; class Aves; order Passeriformes; family Zosteropidae; genus Zosterops; species Zosterops lateralis. The sequence goes on along the minus strand of NC_139762.1, from coordinate 29,206,445 downwards.
AAGGATGCTCCCTTAACTCACCCAGTAGGCCAGTGTGCAAGCCAAGAACAGAGCTCAGCTCTACTAAGATGCAGTCCAATGAATCTATAATTAGTAAAGCCACCATGGTTTTGTGTTAGCAAATTATGAGTTTTTGCACTCTTACTCACAAAAAAATTTCTCCCAGAATGATATCTTCTAGCCACACTTCAAGCAGGACTTAATGCTGGTATATGTTCTAGCTTCAACCTAATCTGAACATACTTTAAAAATGGCTTTTATTTTTTTCTCCCAAAAAATCTATTAATTACACAATTTCTCAAGCAAGCTACCTGGGAAATAGTAATTGTGTGCAAATTTTAATATTTTTACCATTATTTCTATTTTTAATGCATTTAATGAAAAACCTTTTAATCAAACCACACTGTCAAGAGGACAGGCATTTTCATTCACATGAAATAATTTTATTCCACAAGACACTTCCCAATCTGCTGTGGATTTGCCTATCCCTAGACAGTGATAAGAAATGTCAAAACATATTGTTGTGCCTTAAATCTGAAAATGCTTAAATAAAATTAAAGCTGTGAAAAATAGTTAACATTAGGTTTAAATTCTGAAACCAAACTTACTTTGATTGAGAATCTGAGAAACATAACTGCACTGATTTATGTTGAGAGATAACAAAAATGGTCTCATTATATCCGATTTTAAAAATTGTCCTGGGTTGTAGTGTAAGATGTACACAAGTATTTATTCTATCACCATCTCCATGAGCTGTTGGAACCAGGTGGGCCAGTGTTTTCCCAGGCCCCCTCCCTCTGGGCTGTCTTCTGCTAATGGCCCATCAACACCTTGCCCATGAGTCACAGGTAACTCCCTCCAGGAGTTATCTCTGTTTAATGAGCCATCAAGTACCCACTTCACAACTCATCATCCCATTGTGAGATGCTCCACCCAGGGGGAGGAGCCAAGTATTCTCACTTGGATATAATCTGGGATTTGGGACAGTACAGGCAGTCCTGACCCACTGGATTCCCAGAGGACCAGAGCTACCAGACCTTTCTACAGGATCACTGCTTCCACCACCCTGCTCAGGTTGTATTCTGACTCTGTCAGTGGTCCTTTGTGTTACTGCATTTATTTTATTTTACCTTTTTACCTTTCTTCTTATTAAATTGTATTTCTGACTTGGAGCCTCTCACTCACTTTGCTTTCAAACCACAACAAAAATGAAATCTTTTGAATAGAAATAATTCATCTTCAGGTGAGGTTATACTGCACTAATAACACTCTACGTAGAGAGTTAACTAGTTTCTGATCTCCTCAGCTATTCAATGTCAAGGAATAAACTCTAGGATATACTGCAGATATGAGAAAGCAATCTGTTGTCTTCAGAGCATGTGAAAGCCTCTGAGAAGCAGAGAGAAGATTGTTCCACATGATAGGGAGATACTTTCTACCAGGTGGAAAATTTGCTTAAATCACTGAAGTTAGTATGCCAGACACATTTACATTACCTTAGCCTAAAACTGGATCTGCAACAGGGCACGGATCTATCTGGTCATCAATACTTCTATGTTTTATTTATTAAAATTTGACTTAATGTGTATTTCAAATAAATGGTAGGTATGATATTAGTTGCGCAAGTGAAGGACATCAAAACTTTCCACAAACTATTACAGAATGAAGCCCTGTGTAAATATAGAACCCATTCCTGTGGCCTTCTGAGACACTATGATGAACATTTGAACCAGGATTTTACACTACTCATCAAAGGCCCTCAAGGGTATGCCTATGGCACTGCACAGTCTGCTTCTGGTCTGAGCTTTCAAAAATGTTTGCCCAGCTCTTATCTGATCAATATCTCTTCTTTGCAGAGCCATGCTAGCAGGTCACTTTTCTCTTGCAGACTATTTCATAACATCTGCAGCACAGATAACTTTTCTCCTGATCGTCCCTCTTCCTTTCTAAGGCTTCCATCTGTTCTTAAAAATTCTTAGCCCTTGTGCTTGAAAGTGATTTCTTTTGGAACAGGAACCAAAGCTGTCTGCTCATAGCCATCCCTCCCCTAATATTGTCAGATATAACAAAAATGTTCCATTCAGTTGCACAATAATATAATTAGCTTAGTAAAGTCTGAGTCTCAGATCTCTACAATGCTATTTCATCTGATTACTAAATTTCAGCCTCGGTCCTTAAAAGCAGTAACCTTTAAAAATATATTTTGCATTTTTAACATTCCCTGTATTTAGTTCTCCTCTTCCACACATTTTTCTTTGGTTTTATTACATTTGTTTGTAATTTTTTGTTAACAATATAAACGCATAGCCTTCTACAGAATCTATGGGATTCTATGGGGAGGGAAGAAAAATTTAAAATCCATAAAGAAACAATACATAATTAAAAAATATTATCTTTTTATTTTTTACCACAACTAAAAATACTTAATTTTCCAGCTAATTTTTTTTCTATTGATACTGATTTTCAGGCTGAAGTAACCAACAAGTACAGATTAAAATGCTTGCAACAAGAAATTTTAAAAATATGAACTTTTCCTTTCATTTGGAGACAAAATCAAAAAAGGAATCCAAGTGTTCAGAACTTTCCATAGGTAAGAAATCTCATTTTCTGGGCTTTTTTTTTCTCATTGGGTGCATTGAAGTTATCTTTTAGAGCCGTTAAATGTTTATTTGATTGGTTAAAATGCTTGAAAGTGGAGTTTTTTCCTACCACTTATGCAGAAGAAACCACTTTGCTTATTTAAATATCTGTTCTTTTTAATAGTAGTTGTTGGGGTCTGCCTGGAAATGAGCAATTCCCCCACTTGGAAGCAAATGCATTAAAGGATCTGAGCTTAGAAAAGTATTACAAGTGAATTCCAATTCCTTTTATTTTATTGGTGAAGCATACATCATGAAGTTTTCTACTGTTTTCTGAAAGCTTTTACAACTGAAGCCCTCTGGCTGAGGGAATGAAGGGCAATTCAGCAGAGGAACAACTCCTGCAGAGGGTGGAAATGATAAAGGGGCTGATTTGAAAACCTTAAGATTAAAGTAAGCAAAATAGTCTAAGGAGGGCAAAGAACCAAAAAAAAGCTTCTCAAGCAGCTCCTATAATTTGCAGAACACTGTATTCTTTACCTTCAACTTGGCCCACAATCACTTTCATTTGACTGTTATTTCAAGGAATGCTAATTTGGAGACACTGGATGCTACTGTCCAGGCCTGAAAGGCATCCTCAGAAGCCACTGAGGAAACATAGCTAAGATACTAATGTAAAGAGCAACATACCAGGCATTTAAATAATAAATAAGCAAAGCAGAAGAAGTAAAACATCTCTTGGAAGGCAGCACAAGGGTATCTGATTTAGTGAACAACTGTTACCAGTCAGACAACAATTCCAGGAAAGCATGTCTCAAACTCTATTTCCTATTATGCAAGAACAGGTGCAATTATAAATAAGCAGTATTTTTTCCCATTACATTTAATACATTTGTTTTTCTATTATAAAGCCAAATAAACCCATTTTTAATGCAGTGCCTAGGTATGACTTTATGGTGGCAATAAAATTGCAGTTTCCTTTTAAGATTACAAGATGCAATTTTCACTGATTTATCAAAAATAGTTTGAGCTACAAGTGTTGAGGAAAATCAAGTCTTTTTTTCATAGCTTTTAGTGGCAGTGATGTCTTGTGTATGCAGCTGGCTCAATAATGAACTATATTTATGAATAATTACACTATCATTGATTTGGTTTTGGGGTTTTTTGCAGCAGCAGCCGCCCAAATTCTCTTCCTCTAATGATTTCTAATTCAGCTTTAAATAGAAAAAGGAATGTGAATTATTTTCCAGATGGAATGTGAGGATATTTTTATGGATTAGTGATGAAAGAACCCAAAATGTCTTAACATATGTTTGTTGGACAGATGCTCTTACTCTGTGAGAAACTGAAAAATGGCTTGAGAAAATAGGGAATTTTGTCCAGACGGAAACACTCATGCAAATTTTAAATTGCCCTATTCTTCTCTCCGAAGCAATTCAAGGCAATTTACTCCTGGAGAAAACCAATGCATTTATGCCTGAAAGTACCTCAAAGCAGATGTGCAGGTAGTTTCTGCAATAGCTTAACTGTACTAACTTTTTTGCTTCTTGGGTTTTTACCCTATAGGTAACACTGACACCCAAAGATTTTTATCTTTTATTTTTATTTTTAAGCTTTGTAGATTTTTAATATGTATGGCTGTATATTTTCTAGCACCTTCTCACTTTAGAATGGTACTTCCCCTTATCGCATACTCTGTCTAGTCTTATTTTCAAGGAAAAGCATTTCTAACAAGGACATCCTGTTTTGCACCAGCACCTGGGAGGCAAAACAAGACATAGAACAAGAACCTTTGGAGGGAGTCCAAGGTGCAGGCCAAGGGTGGATTACCAGGGAAAACACTTTCCTATTGGATGTACCTGGTTGATATAACAATTAGTTAAACTTCTAAAAATTGTGACAATTCAATGCTGCACATGTGCATAGGAATTATCTTTGCCCCTGAAAGCTTTCATTAAAAGACTGCTTTTTATGCTATCAGTCCTAGTATTCTTCATATATCTCTGGATTTTGTAAACCATTAAACCAATATCAATAAATACCTATTGCATATAAGGAACGTAGCATAGATTTGTGCCTTACAGATTGTCTTATTCTATGTTGAGCAGCAACAAAATTATTCAGATTTCACTTCTCATAATCTTGTAATTCACTTCTCACATTTACATTTTAGAAAATTTTTATAAAGAAAACATCAGCACATCCTTCCAACTTCTTCTTGGTTTGAAGTGGAATCTCAGCTCAGGTGCAGGCCCAAATATCTGTGCCTAGTTTTGTAGATCCAAACTAATTTGCTGACACCCAGAATAGTAAAACATAATGTAGTGATAGCTAGAACATACAGATAAGTCCATGATAAATCCAAAGGGTCTTCAAACCGAGTGACACAGGGGTGTTCCTCCACAGCATTTCTAGCCCAGGTAGCATGATTCAGAAATGTTTAAGATGCTAACTTAAACTTCACAGGACTTGCTAAGATTCAGTTGTATGCTGTGCAATACCACATTAAGTGGATTTTTGGTCCCGGAAAAATGTAGCCCCTACTATGAAGGGCTATGTCTAAATCAATATGGCTGCCTAAACTTAACTTGTCTCTGCCTGGAGCCAGCATGGCTTTTTCTGCTCTTACAAACACTCTGTACCTCATTTAAGCAGCTCATGGATAATGGAGATTATATGGTACATACTGTCATATATTAGATGAGGGTTTCTAGACTCTAAAAGAATTCACACTGTGTGGGTTTTTATATAACCTAGGAAATTTTGTTCAAATGTCATTTTACTGTACTGGGACTCAAGTGGATGACAAGTCCACTTTTGTCATGGTCTTACAATTGAAAAAGTGAAGCACTTAGTAAGGCATATTACATTTAGCTGTTATTTTCAGAGTGACATAATAATTCCTCTAATTCAGAGTTCACAGTTCCTTACACAGAAGTCCTTTGCTTTGTCTCTCTCTTTAGGACACAGTCTCTCATTATTTGTATGCCAAAAAATTTTGTCTTGTAGGATACTGCACAGAAGACTCATTTCTCCACTCCTATATTTTAGTACACTCAGACAGGATGCTGAGAAACACTGAAAAGCAAGGATTACTAATTTATAGTAGACTTAACAGTGCTGTTTCGTTCAACAAAAATATGTTCCTAATAAAATGTTTATCTTTAAATGGTTTGTGATCTCAATCATCACTTAAGTATAGAGTCACAAGGCCATCTAAAGTACCGGGGCGGTGCACATGTTTTCCTCCGAATTCAAGTAATTTGTTCCTTTTCCAGTTCTTCCTTCTGCTGAAAACCAAGTCTGAAAATTTATACCTAGTGAGAGAAACTGACCTTGCCCCTGCTTTCTTGTAACCTTCCTTTTCAGTATGAAAACAAACATCAAACAAATATTTCAGACTCTCCAAAAGATCATTCAGTTCACCTGGCCAAAATGGTTTATATAACAAGCCTTTGTGTATATGATAATAACTTATTTTCTTTGGAATGAAGATATGAGAAAGTATTTTTAAAAAGAGCCAAGGTTAAGATTTTATTCAAGTAAATATTGAACACATTCCTAAGAACAGCCCTTCAGATCTGGAACAGGTTCAAGAACAGTTACTTAACAGTTTAAAGAAAAAATAACTTCAAGTTTTGATTTTGTATGAAATATGTCAAGAGGCAGACTGGACATTAATTATACAATAGCACACATTTTGAAGTTTTTTGGTTTTATTGTTTTCTGGTAAAGGGAGAAAGTTATGCCATGAAGAAGAATACCTAGTAGAAGTCAAATAAAATCAGAAGTGATATCTGCTACACAGATGCCCTTATGTGGTTGTTCCTATAAACAAACAAAAAAACCCAGGTAATCAAAGAGGAGCCCAAATGAAAATAATTGTTCAATGGAGAGACAAAGCAACTTCAAATTCTGAGATTCTGAGTGGAATGCAGAGACCACAATTCTAACAAATGCAAGTGAGGTTTTGTATCAGAATTCTTTTGCTCTTTACTTTCAAACAAATGCAACCCCTTTGAGCAAAACTTCTTTGCTGCCTGAAAGATCTGGGCAGCCTGTTGAATGCCAGTCAGACAACTGGACTCAGATTCCAGGTCCACAGTTCTTTAAATCTGTCTTTAAATCAATTGAAGCAAACCAAATATACGCACACACCTGTGTAAAACTGTATGTTCATTCAAGAGAACAAAGTCTACTTCCACAAAACCAAGAGGTTTTGCATGTTTTGCATTTCTCCATTCTATTTTTCCCCACCTGTACCTTCTCCAACCTTTTTTTTTTGGCCTCCCTAAGCACCATAAGACTCTTCAATTTCTTCTGTATCAAGTACACACAGTTAACAGGACCTAGACAGCAGCGAGTTTTATCTGCTGAATACAATGGTGTGTGCTGGCACTGTTCAACCTACAAATCCAAAGACATCTCACCCAATATGCCTGTTTATAAGTGTCCTTCTATTGGCCAAAGAATTTAGATGGCTGGTACTAAGATCACTTCTACTGTACATGGAAACCTTTATTCCAGCCACAGCAAAATTGGAATACCTGAGACAAAAATTACAGTCAAGTTCTCACTGCTCTTTAGTCAGTACTCGTCAGCTTTAGTCCATGCTGCTCTTTCTGTCCTTATCAGAGAGGAAAAACTGAGAGAGCTCAAGTCAGACTGCACAGATTGAATTTTTCATCGTGTTCCAAGCCAGTAAATGAGTGCTTTCCAAGCTGCTGGAAGAAATAGGGAGCAACCTTTGCACAGCCTTTTCTACAGACTAGTTTTGCAGCCTCCTCACCCATCCTCCTCTGCACCTGACTGCCTGACTTGGGATGTGAGTTCTGCAAAGCAAAATGTCTCTTTAAACATTGTTGTGGCCAGAGTGAATATTTTAGCTCTCCTGAAATACCTTTCTTTGGCCACAGGAAGAGGTTGGCCTGCATGCCTCCACAGTCATTAGGCTCTACTAGAGTAGGATAAGATGCTCTAAGCAGAAAAAAAAGGAAAAAAAGAGTAAAATTTATGAGAAAATCTAGAAATAATAGTAGTACAATCTCTTGTTAAATGGTGATTGCAAAGGCTTGAAGAAATTGGTTTAGTATAAATAAATTAGCTTAAACCATATACAATATTCTTCAGTGAAACAAAACCACTTACTCTCTGATGACACTATAGTCTACTTGAACATCCTGTTAGTATTTTCTTTGCTAAAAAGGTTAGATTCCATTGTGTTTCTTTCCTTCCATTCAGAAGGGCTGGATCCTCATCTGGCCTAATCACTATAGTGATGCAGGTGTCAACAGAGCTAGGTGAGCTGAAGATTCTGCCTATCAACTACTCGTTTCCTACAGAAATTATAGACAGAATGACAGGAGCTCCTTCTTACTCCCAAATTCAGAAACACAAGCTTTGAAAGCACGTTTTCTAAAAGTACATTATACACCCCACTCAGATGGACTAAATAATCTAAAATGTTGGCATAAATACTACTACTTTATTTCTAAACTCAAAAAATTGAAAGAAAATTTGTCAGCTTGCTTACAAACAACTAGATATTACCAAACACTAGCTACTTTCATATGGTGCTGAGACATACAGGCACATTTTATATGTGCTACAGCATTTACCATGGGAATAATGAAACATAAAATTCTATTTATTATGCAAATGTAATTCTGTAATATTATTACATATATTGTGCATAAATTAAATAAGACATAAATGCAACTATTACAAGTAATTACTTTTGAAATACCAGACATTGAAATATTAACAAACTGGGTAATAAAGAAAACTGGGTCTGCATTAAAATAAAATGCTTTATTTACGTGACCATAAGTTATTTCAGCGATCTGCCTCATTTAGTGTGTAGGTGAACTGTGTTTATCTGGGCAGCTATCCAATATTTTGTGTACACTTTGTTTTGGAAGGTTGGTTTATATAGCAAACTATTCAAACACTTTTACAAACTCAGAGTTACTAATTTCAGTGAGGATTTTCCATTGTTACAATGGGATTACATCACAAGGAAGATAAAAGGATATTATACCCATAAAATTAATAACAACAACAAATATTCTTAGGAGCAACTGTGTGCAAAAACACTAGTATTTAGGCTAATTCAGGATTCTCACTGTAACTTGTCTGTAGCTTGATTTTTCAGAGAATACAATGAATGTATTTTGTGATCTGTATAATGAAAATTCTAGCAAACTAAGCAAAGTGAAATTCATTTCCTTGCTTCAAAGCAAAGTAGCATAATTTCTCAACAAATCAGTATTTTTAAAGAAAATTAGCCAAAAGCCTGTTAGCAAACCAAAGTTAATCACATTTATTTTTTTCTGAAATAGAAAAGTAGCAAAGCACATTTTTAACCTCAAGACTGTCTATACTTTAATTGGATAAAAAGCTTCTTGCAGCAGAAAATACCAAAAATTCTTTAAATGTGGGAACTGCACTGCTCTAAATATGGGCATCTGTGCTGTTTATAATGATGGAAAATATCCAGGTACTCTTTGGATTAAGCATTAGAGCAGCTTCAAGTGCATTTATGATAATCCACTGAGAAAGTATGGGTTTCCCACTGGAATGAGAAATAAATGCAGACCACAGTCTTTTACTTGAGGAACAAAGCATCAGTTTGTGTTATATTCAGGTTAAAAATATCCCAGAAATAGCTGCAGTCACAAGAAGCAGGTCAGCTGAAAGAATTTTGTCTTTTTTCCAGCCACAGGAATATAACATTTCTGAAAGAAAGAAAGAAATCTTAGCATTTGCTAGGCTATAAGAAAATACAAGGAAATGCTGACAGGACTCTATTCTCTTGTAGGAGTAAATGATACTTGAGATTTTTATCACAATACTTCAGTGAGCACTCTATCTCATACAGCTGTTTATATTATAAGTTAATATATTAACACTAACATTTAAACTATTTCTTTTCAAGGGTGAGTCAGGTTCTCCTGCATTCTTTCATACATTCAGAGTTATAAGTGCTCTCTCCCACAAAAAGACAGAACTTCACTTTTTTTTTTTTTTTTTTTTAACTGCTCTCAAGACACAATAACAGTAAAACAAATTAGATGGATAAGGAAGAACAGCATAAAATAGGTGAATTTGATATTCATTGAATGGAAAACATAATTTTCCTATTTCATAGACTTGAGCAAAGGTGCTGATTTGATCTTTGATTTTAATTTGATTAAAATTTTTAATTGAGGATGTAAAAATTCCACAAAGAATTCATCACTATCACAATTTAGGCTTCAAATTTGTGTATCTTGTAACAGATATTATTCTTGTCAGAACTCCCATTTTTTTAAAAAAAATTCCAGCCTCAATGTCTGTTTGTTTTTCTTTCTTTTTTAAAAAAATGAAGTTACACTTTTTTCTCCTCTGGTACTTCTGCAAATTTTCAGTGTAGGCAGGACTTTCAATATTCCATGGTTTTTCAGTGAAGTGAAAAATGCTACAGTTTTTAAAACTTTGTGGGTTTTGACAAGTTATTTTACTGTTTTGCAAACAATTCTGGTATATTATAATTTCTACCTTCTGGAAGAAGTTCATTTTAACATTGAGAATGTCAGGTGGTGTATGAGATCCCAGGTCCCTCATTCAAACATTTTATCAAGGTATGTTTTTTTATAGTTTCCTATCACAGGAATTTAGGGAAACCATCCACACAAATACTTTCCTTTCTATAGGCTGAATCTCGTTAAGTGAAATTGGTGATTTGAAGGACACTTTTTGCTTTGATTCTTAAAAAAAAAATGCATATAGCTGGTGACAGCTGTTTATACGTTCACATACTACAATCATGCTGTGCTGAATTTCGAGCATCTGACCTATTATTTGAGAGAAAATATAGAGACTGCTGCCTCTAACTCCCACTCTGTAAATTGTACCAATTTCATGCATGTGGGAATGATGAAATTAAGAAAAATGAACTTCAGGGAGATAATAATTCAAACATAATCAAGAGGGTTGCTTTTATCTGTGGGCTTCATAGCTTTAACAGTCTAATGGGTTTCTGAAGTTTCTGTCTAAATAAAAAATGTTCAGTATTGCCTAGGTAGATATTGATTGAGAACTTAAGCTCAACTAGCCAGCCAGATAACTCAAGGCCTGGTTTTCTCCTTAGGAATAATATAATAGCACAGTTATTCACTAGGCTTGTGTGGAATATCTAGCAAAAAACTAAGGCAGTATTGTTTGATTCAGACTGTGCCCTCACTCATTTTGAGCTTCACAAACCATTTTTAATTTTAAAATGCTCTAACATGTGGCAATTGTGTGTACCACAATCTACTCAGAGAGTGCCTTGCCCCTTATAATTCCCTATGACTCCTGTATGTGTCCAGTGTACAGAATCAACAGATTTCATTCAGTAGAGTACTGCAAAGGAATATGAAGCCAGATATGCACAAAGCTATGGTTTAGGATTCAGAGGTTTTGTTTCTACTCAGCGAAAAAATTCAATTCCATGTTTATATAGATAGGAATAGAGAATTATATGAAGAAATGAAAGAGAAGTTTACAAAAATAGTTTGTCTTTTTTCTTTCTCTGCAGAGTAACAGAATGGGAAACTTTGATCCTTTGTAGAGATCTGAGCATAGTAAACCACTGGAGCATAGCTCAAGATCATCAGCAAAATGCAGAAAATGAAGTCCACTGTGTATTCTTCCTCACAGAATTAAACCCCAACTAGGTACGCCATCAGGAGAAGTGTGTCTTACTGTGCCTATTGATACAGGGTGAAAAAGAGTTCATGTCATTAAGGATTTGGACTGCAATTAGATGCCAATCAGAACAGCCTGCTAGTCATACAGATCATGCAATTTATACTATTAGGTATTAAATTTCATTGCAAGACTAAAGACTATTCCACTATTTTCTTAGAATTGCTTTTCTTTGGAAAAAATATGCTGTAATTGCCACAAACTTTCTGTACAAATATAAGGGAAATTATCCCTTGAAATGGCACAGGTAGAGGGAGTGAACCAATCAAATTTTGAACTATCAGTCTGCACCACAGAAAAAAATCAGTACTCAGATTACAGGAAAATAAATACATATGCTTCACTTTTAAGACATGTAAAATAAGAGTGATTTGAGGTGGTAAAAAAAATATTTTCAAGAAAAACAAGATGAGATGAGGTAAAGTTATGGAAACTTGATGCAATTTCTAGGTCCTATAAACACAGATGTATGGAATATTAACATAGCTGAGTATTTATTACATATGAGTATTAAAAACAGTGGTGTAACATTCTAGTATATTTGTATTTTTAACAAATACTTTCAAAATGAAGACCCTGCATTGAGATAAAATTCTTCTTGACAGATATTTTAATTTCTAATGTTTCATAATATAATAAAATAACACACAATCCATTATGTAATGTAACCATAGTAAGAACAAAGGCTGTCATCACCCTTCTGAAATTCCTTTATGTTTAGTCTTTTTTGTTTACTGGATTGTCAAAATACCAGCACTTGAAAATTATTGCCTGTTGAACTTTTTTGTACGTGCTGCTGGTTTTCACTTTTAATGAGAACATTAATGCTCCTAGGATCTTATTATTGAGGATGTCAGCTACATTCAGCAGAAGATGGCTCTGACAGCTGGCCACTATCTCAGCATGATTCCCCATCCCATCAAATCCTCTGTTCCACAGAGTGTGTGTCAGAGAGCTGTTGGAGGCATTATGGAGTAGATAAAGAGCAATGTACATCAGCTGCCTACCTAGAGCAAGGCTGATCTCTGGAGTGAAAAGAGTAGGTGTTTTGTGACCGCAGGATACATTAACAACTGCTCAACACTACAGAAAAGTCCCTTTAGAAAAAAAGCCTTGGCTCTCCCATACATAGAAATTCCTTGAACTATATAAATTCGCATGATTTCACACTGAAGTTCAGTGCTTGGCCATCAACATATTTGGAAATACATACATGCAAGTGTTCATGTGAATGGACGGATGGATGGTTAAGGAGAGAGAAAGAGGGAGAGAGAGACAGATGGTATTTATATTTAAACATAAGCCCTTACACTTGCACCACTCTCAGACATACTTTGAATTCTTCTTATAGGAATTTAGCATATAGGAAGATGGCTTGGAATTCTGAAGAAGATTTTGTGTATACCCAGAATAAAAATTCACCTGTTCAGAATTTTTTATTATTCTGCTATAAATCTGGTCTCATTCACATCTACATTTGAGAAGACTTCCTACAAACCTGGTAAATAAAAATGTCTTAATATACCTGGAAGTGCTGTGTGTTGCCATCTTCTACTATGCTGAATAATGTAAATGTTACTGAGCAGGACTTTGTAGCATTTTATGTGACCTTTTAATTCATTTTTTAATGTAAATCATTGTTTAATCTTACAGTCTAATGAAACAGAAACAAGGAGAACACTAGTTTAAGAGCTGTCCTGAAACTGATTTTTTAATTTCTTTTGGGAGAGAGAAGTGAGCTCAGACCATATTTGTGGGAAGCTTCTTTATCCTTCTTTCCCTTTATGAGTGTATAAGTAAAACCAACAAAACAGCTTCTGATTTTAGAAGCTGATTGTTTCAAAGTAACCAATTCGATTTGCTGAAAATGGATCAACTTCCTTTGCTTTCACATAGATATGCATGACATAGTAAGAAAGGAAGGCTACTTTAGGGAATTTACTCTGAAACCCACAAGGTGCCACCTGTAATCGCAATTTCTGATTTGTCCTTAATAGTCAAGTTTAGGTCAGCTCCAGTAATAAGCATGGATAGTTTTCTGCTACCTGCAAAACGTTATTGTAGTCACATGGTCTTCCACATATAGAATTTATATAGATATATAAACAGTAAAAAATTTGTAGAGTTATTCAGATTTTTGGGGTTTATTTCTAATTTCATCTCATTGTGTAAGGGAAACTCTTAATGCCCAAATGCATCCCACCATTGAAGTTAAATTAAGAGGCTATACAAAGGGAGGAAAAAAAATTCTCACCATTTACCACGTAGGATGGAAACAAAATATCGTCCAAGTCATACTTTTATCTTGCAAGGCACAAATTCATTAAATTTACATATATTAAACCATATGAAGTATCTACATTCTGCCCAAACTTACTTTTAGCCTACATATACATCCCACTGAGGTATTGTTGTCAACTTGATTCATATTTAGGGGTTCATATTAATATCTGATTTATTCTTTCAATATCAAAACTTTGTCTTTGCCACCTAGACACACACCTTTACAACTTGATGATCCTTATGGGTCCTTCCAAACTCAAGATATTCTGTGATTTTTGGCAGCTGAAACAAGTAAACCTGTAGACCTACACATCCTCAAAGTAGGGTGCCTGGACACGAAGAGTCAGAACATTTCAGGAAATTAGCATGGAAATAGAAAGGAATTCCAGTGTAATGAGGCATGAAAAGAGTGCCAATTATGCTGGAAACTGCAATGAAATGTGGGAAGCAGTAAACAGAGAATACAAATATGTTGTGGACTGTGGAGGTAGAAAGTTAGAGATCTCTTTGGTTGGAGAAGAGAATGGTAGAATGGTTATTCTTCACAACACAGGGGATAAAAGAAAAGGTATATCCTTTCATGAATGGAATTTTAGAACTGATGGAACTGATGGAATTTTAAAACTGAAGTAATTATGCTCAAATCTGGGACATGAAAGACAAGGACTGGCAGATAGAATAAACAGAAAAATTAGGTCAGGAAAAGGTGTGATCTATTATTTCTACAGTTCTGATTTGTAAGCCATGGTTTGGGAGGACCTTCATAGCTGCGGTGTCTGAAAGGGGTAAAGGTCCAATAGAGGAGTGGTTTCTTGAAACATTCTTAACCAACCCACCAGACATCTAAATATTTAAAAGCTAAGTACAAAAGAGATAAACATCATAACATTTACATTGCATAATCTAAAGAAATAAGGACCATAAGCTAGTGGATGAGATGATTACAGAATGTATCAGATAGCTGAATCAGAGGTGAAGCTTTCCAGTTTCAGTAGCCCAAAGGTGGAGTCCACTAAAAAAGTACTGAATCAGCTTTGTTTATATTGAGATCTAAATGCCAGCCTCAGATCTTCCTCAACAGGAAGGCAAAGAGAGAAAAAACATACAACCTAACTCCAGAATCCAACCACAGCCCAAAGGAAAAGATACCAAGAGATTGCTATTTGGAAAGATATCCTTCTTACAGAGCTTCAAAGATTTAAAGATGAGGCATCTAGTCTAAACCACAGTATTACAGACAAGGGAGACTGGCAATACCTAGCACACATCAGTGGGTGCACCTCCTGTCTGTGCCCCAACCCTTTATCAGGATAAGGCCTGTATCTGTATTGTGCTCTGTTTCCAGACAGCACACCCAAGAGGGGGAAGAAAATGAAGAGACAGCACACTCTGACTGGATCACCTATTTAGACAAGTAAGAGTTAAGGAGCCCAGCCTATTTCGGAACAACCTCGATCTCTCATTAGATGCTTCTGCCACTGACACAAAATGACCACCTTTAGGTGGATAGCCCCCTCTATATAGGTTTCTCCTACAACAAAAGAAGAAGCCTATGTGACTAACTTTGATCACATTTCTAACATTTAGGTATGTAAAATTAGTTTTATTTGGGGACTGTAAGGAGTAGATTAAATTAGTACTTTTTTTTTAGTACAAAAATTTAGGTGTTTGAGGTATAGATGTCTATATTATATGGATGGGAAACATCCCCAAAAGAATCCTACAGACAGAAATAAATTCCTCAGCTATATGTATTTAATCCAGCAGTGTTCCTTCACCTCTTTGTAAATTTTATATATAATATCATGCAAGAAGCTCACAGTATCCACTGCGGACACAAAGTTGTCGTCACGATAAGGCAAGACAAGCTGTATCTAACACAGGCACTGCCAGTTGTTTATCACTGTGCCTAGATGTACAGATTTACACCATGGAGATCAAAGTTTATGCCATCCTCATTCTCAAAAGATGATACTTAATGTAGACTAAACTCTTCCTTTATAAATTACAAATTATTGAATGCTGATACTTTCTAATAGAGAGACATTGAAAAATAAAAGCTAGACTTGAGGTTTAGACTAATACCAATTATAAATGAGTTTTAACATAAACAATTCTGAATTTGGAAAAAAATCAGGGCTTTGCTTGTGGTAGCCTTTTGCAATTGGTGAATTCTTTTCACCAAGAGCCTATGACTCAAAGTCTTTATGTACTTCTTTATCACAATATTAACAACTAAGTTGCGATAAATAATCAGTCATATTCTATGCTGAATACCTATGTTAAAGACTAATGTGGATTGTCCTGACTAGGTGGGTGAGACACTGTTTAAATTCCTGTTTAAAGCAGGAATTCTGGAAGAACTGGCTGATAAAATTTTGTTTTGTCTTTCTTTCAAAAAGCCATATACCAAAATTAGGCTGCAATACTGTTTTCCACAGAAGTTAAACAAAATGCTTCATTTTCTAAGCAGAATCTCTCCACTGGTCTAACTTGTTTTGCAATTAAAAAGATACAAATATTTGAAAACTTAAAAGGCAATGCAACTTAAGAGAACAAAACAGATTGCTGTAATATCCTCTATATAATTTACCAAAAAGATATTAAAGAATCCTAAAATATCTTCAAGGAAATAGAAAAATACAAACCTAGCACTCTAACATGCCAATCTTCTGCTAACAGAGAGAACATTCTGACACTGAGCAGTGTTTTATGTAAGTCTTTTCATTGCGGTATTCAACCTTGTGTGTAGGAGCAATGGCTCTTCTATATTTTATTATTCACTTCAAGCCATTACTATCAATTTCTCTGTAAAGCAAAGTCATTGGAATAACTGTCATTGAATGCTGAAAAAATTTCCAGTGTTGGGTTTAAGTCCTGCCACTGATTTTTGTAAACCTAAATTAGTCTTTCATGAACAAATAAATATAATGATACATACAGACTACTTCTAATTGTGCCTGCTCCTAGTCTAGTCCTAGTCACCATTAACTGTTAGAAAAAAACCTACTTCAATAAATTAAACTGCAACTATTTAAGGCCCCATGAAAGTATCTACCAAATGATTTTGAGCAGTCAGGAATCTTAATCTTATTTCAAAAAGCAGTACTTCAAGGACCCTTGTTTTGCAATCCTTCAAAAGTACTTCACTCCTACCTCCATCATATATCCAGACACTCCTTGTTTGTCCCAAAGTATGTTTATGAAGATGCTTTGAGTGTCAGGAAACAGTAGTGTATTACACAGCAGTGATTTAAGGTACTAATCTGTGATCTGTGGAGTTGTGTGACGCAGGATTAAAGACATCAAAATGAATGAGGAAGGTAAACAGCCTTATCATTCAAAGATCCACAGTGCAACTAAATTACTCACCCAGTGAGACTGTTTATGCATAAAACAGGAGACAAGCAGCACACCCTCTGGCCAATATTTGGACTCATTTCACACACTGTCAACATTTCTCTATTCACACCCTCTGTCAACCCACTCTGTCAATGAAGAGAAGACATTTGAAGTAAATTCAAATTGAAATAAAGTAATGACATCACAGTTTTAAGTGGTTGATAGATGCTTTTGGAGAGATCAAAGTTTCTTAGGGAAGATCAAAATCCCTGTGCATTGAAACTATATCAAAATTAAATAGCCTTCTTATTTTTCCCTCTGAAACAAAGAAAATCCCCTTAGTTACACTTTATTATGACCTAAGATCTTGAAATTAAATCCAGTGCTAAACTAGTGATGGTGTCTTGGCCTATGACAATTAATATTTGTGGGCAATATAGGAAATTTTTATTTTCAATGCATTGGCTCAAATTAATATCATAAAAATATTTGGATCAGTCTCAGAAAAGAAGTATCTAGCTAGTTCTTTCTTCTCCGTCTCTGGGTCTTCGTGTTTTTCCTGCAGTTCTTCTTATTATAAGGTAGCTGATGACTTTTCTTCAGTTCTTATATTGGTGACAACTTCCTTATCAAGAGCCATCTTCTACTCATATGATCTCTATGAATTTTTAGCCTTGCAATTTTTAGCCTTGCAATAGAATAAATTAGGTAAAAATTTTCACCATTTGTAGGCAGATCTGTATTGCTAAAAAAAGGTCAAAAAAGAGAAAAAACAGTATTATTCCAGACAAATAATTCTTGTTACTCTAACTCTGAAAGACTCACAGCAGCTTATTTGTACTGCCTTTAACAGTTGTGCCTGTGCTCAAGTCTAAGTCTGCAAATCCAGTTGCATCCACATTGCCAGAGGAGACAAAGCTTGAAAAGGAGTTATCCTTCCTCCCTTCACCCTTGTCCTCCTTTTTGTGACTGGGGTTCCTTGCTAGGAATGCCAATATGCTTCAGACTACGCCCACCACATAGGAAAAAATGAAGAATAAAGTCATGATGTAGCATGACTCTATAGATTGTTGCTGAAAACAATCACATAGATCAAACATGTCTGAAAAAAAGCTGGGGAGTTATCAGAATATAGTTGGAATGCACAGCTGCTTGCTATTTTACTGCACTGTTACCCATATTTTTGAGGTAAGTTTAGTGCAACCTCTCAGGGAGTTTAAAATACAAGCCTCCCAAAGATGTCACTGTTAGAAGAATACAAAATTCTGAACACTGGCATGCTGAGCTGCACACTTTATTCCCTGTTATTGGGGTATGCCTGATGAATCAATAGAGATATTTCAGTTGCAGCTGCTTCCCTTTTCTAATCTCTTTTGCCAAGATTAAATGCTTTTAAAAAAACCATTCCTGACTCTGCTGCATTTAAAGGTAACACATCCTTTTTGTTTGCTTTACTGTGAAAGCTTTGAGGTCCAGAAGTCATAACTGGACAGTACCATGAGGATTCTGCAATACCAGCTGCTTTCATTTCCTTAGGTATTTCAGAAGGAGAAAGAATGGATGGAAATAATGGATGTTCATAAACAAGCTACAGATTTTTTCACATCAATTGTATAAATATATATAGATTTATATATATAAGAGAACTATAAAATTTCTTGCGTTAAATTTCTAAAAAATGTCAATATTGTACCTGACATTTAGTAGATCTAAGTCAATGTGGATTAATTGAAGTCAGTGGTCCTGCTTTGATTTTCACTGAAGCCCTGCTTCAAATTGCAATAGCATGTATGAGGAGTTAGATCTGTAATAGGATAAGTAGGCTATCACAAAAATAGCTTAGGTAGCTGTACCTCCTGTTTCTCTAAGACCATTTGGCATACTAGTAAGAAGAAGAGCTTTAGGCCAATTCCATCACAGTAATTTATTTTATCAAAGTCTCTGAGTCAGCAGGCACAAACAGTAATTAGGTTAGATCCTTTGTCTACGACTAACAATAAAAAAAAGAGCTAATGATAGAGAAGAATTTCTTAACCATTATAAATAAATTGGTAACACAGTGGCAGAGTAACTTAAGCATCTCCAAAAAACACCCAAATTATTGTTAGGATTCTTGAGGCAATCTTGCAGTTCCCAGTTAATCCAGGAGAAAATCAGTACCCATGTTTAGCAGGGAGCCAAGGCTCTTCCCAGGATGATATCAGAGGGCTGACTCGTTTATTTCAGGAATTAAGTTAGATTTCAGTGGGCCTTTGAATTCTACCTGCTCAGCAACCCATCCTTTGTGATTGTTTTACATTCCCTAAGGATGTTCATCCTAGAGTTTTTGAGTAAATATCAATACAGATTGAAGTATTTAGATCTTTTTCATAATTTTGCATGTAAGTTGTGCCATTTTATACAATGGAACTGTCGACCTATTTGAAATGTTTTGGTTTTTTTAACTTCTTGCATATCCTGGATCAGAATTTAACCAATACAAATCATTACAAATTCAACAGTACAGAACCAGTTTAGACAAACTAAAGATCTGGTGGGTAGGACTTTGGGAGCTAGGCAAAAATTGTGGATCATGAGAATTCTGGGCTTTATTTATTTATTTACATTTATACTACTACATGAGCTCTTATATGCAGTTTAGACTTGTCCTGTTATTTTCAGGTAGGAAGTGATAATGGACATTTTCTTGTCAGCAGATAACTGTAATTATCAGAACCAAATGCTGCTAAACACAGGTGTTTTTGTATTTTATCCTTTGTGAATGCTGGCAGCTTAGAAGAACAAAACCCTGAAAAGTTACACAGCTTTATGCTGCACTAGGCTACACTACAAAATAAGACAAAGAAATGCACTGCTGAAAGCAGCCTCATGATGACAACATTTGGCATTTACTTCATACAGGTGCAAAGACTTTCCAAGATACAGTACAATAAAAAGTCAGAATTCATGGAATTTAATAGCTAAATTATATACTAGGCTACTACTTGAGCATCTGTCAACTTCATAAGCTAAAAGGTTTTTAAGTCCTTTTCCTTAGCGTCAACACTCAGATTACATATAACACAGGCCTTTGTAATTACATTAGTTTAATGAGATCAGGAGTAAGATTTGATATAGCTGATAGCAGAGGTATCTCTAGAGTGCAACAGAAATTACAGATTTAGCTCTTGAACAAAACCAGAATAAAATAAAGGACTGACCAAAAAAAAAAAAAAAGGTAACTCAAAAGTTTAATAGAGTGAACAATACTTCAGGCATTATCTGATCAGATAAGAAACAGGTATGAGAATTCAAATTTCTTCAGGGCTAGATTTAAGAAAACAGAAACTATTCTGTGTTGCTCCAGCAAGGTAAAAAGGGGCAAAAGAGGGGAAGAAAAAAATCTCAATGCAAACTTTTGGGTTTTTTGCCATTCCCTATTTCTGCTGAAATAACAAATTTTGTCAACTTTGTAAGCAGCTTCTTCTCACAATGGAAATTAAGAAGAGAGAAAACTAATTTTAAAAAAATCTCACCATCAGGGCCCTTTTTCTCCATGCTTGTAGTTGAATTAGGGAGACCTAATAGTTAACCTTCAGAAGTTGCTATGAGCTTGTTACATGCTAAGCAAGAGAGATGAATTGTGAAACATCTCTTTGATCTTACTGCCAGAAGTTCAGAATCATTGTGTTGAGCAAAATGTATGTATGAAGAAAAAACAGCCATTATTTTCAACTAATGACTCTAAGCTGAGGTGAATATCTTGGAAAACAGGCAAGTCACATTACAAAACATGGCTGGAGAGTGAGGAATGGGGAGAAGCTCCTAAACATAGACTGAAATAAAATACTCTTAGGTGTTATGTTTTTTCAAACCAGCAGGACTTTGTGCTTGCCCACATGCAAGAGCCACCAAAATATTTGTTCTAGATAAGTTTAGCTGTTTTTGAAAGAAAAGAATGTCTTTTTTTCTCTCTCTCTAAAAAGGTAGAAATTAGTCTTGTCTCAGGAGACAGAACTGATTTTTTTCCTTTCTCTCTTGCATGATTTGCATCTGTACAAGGAAAGTGTTTCTGTGAAAAAATAAAGCATGATGAAAGGGGGAAGAAACATACACTATTTGACAATGCATTTCAAGCAGACAGGTACTTTGCCAAGTACGTATTTTTTAAATAATAAAAGACTCTATCAGCCTTTTGATTTAGAAGTACTTGAAAGTCTCCATTAACCTGTTTTTATGTCAAGCAGACTGGACCTTATTGTTTTTCAGCTTGGTAATGCAAAGCATATATTTGTTCTATTGCTTACTAACATATTTAAAGATAAGATTACATTTCATATGTTTTATGTACAAAACAGTACCAATGTTGCTGGTTTTGATATGCTAAGGGGAGCTTATTGCTAAAATTCTGACAGTGAACTGCAGTGAGAAATCTGATTTTCTTCCTCTTTACAGAAGTCAACTTTCTGGCTGTTGCTGAAACAACTCTGACTTCATTGATTCATCCCTGAGCAGCTAGGAAACATAATCTCACCTTTCCTGAAGTAATGTTTTTCTTTCAGCATAAACATCTCATATCTCTGAAGTACTTCAAAAGATATTGTCAGAGATTCTATGGAGTCTTTCATATAATACCCTCTTAAGCACTATTTTGTCCTTGCATTATTTTCAGGGTAATTTTCAAAAAGCTTTTATATTCCTGGCAAACATTAACTTTACATTTTTGAGTCCCCTAAGGTGAAGGCCCTTGTCTTGGATACAGTTTTGAGTAGGGTTTGTATGTGCAGAAACCTACTCTCTCAATTTCATTTTCTCAGGCTACAAGTATGATTTAGTATATTCTTCATTTAATTCCCTGGCAATTTTTTTTTTATTTTTTCCACATTCTAATAAAGAAAAAGCCAAATCTTCAGCTTTTTCTCTTACCTTGCACTGTACTAAGACAAGTGTTTAAGTAGCTTATAAACTATTCCTTATGGTTTGATTTTATTTTTTCTCTTCTTAAAGAAATGCAAATGTAGTATTTCACTTTAAAACACAATCAACTCACATAAGTTCACCTGTCCAAACCATATGTATCCAGTTCAAACCATGCACTGAGCCTTCCTCTAAACATAGTAGTAAGAAAAATACAATCTTTGTGGTTTATACAAGTATTTCTAGCTCCCCAGGTGATCCCATACAGAATCATGAATCTTTGCCTAAATATCATGAAGAAAGTTAGCACAACTGTGAAAACTCTTCCATGCAAATCTCAGATACAAATTAGATCACTTCTCACACTGTCATGTTTATCAGCTTTGCCTTAAGGCTTCTTTATGACTTTTTTTACAGGTTTCTTCTTGTTTCTTTTGTGTCCTCCCTTTCTTTCAGCAATAGCTTCCTTGTGTCTACCAAGATTGCCTCTCTGCACATAATGCAATTGCTGTGGTTTCTGACCTATCTGAACACTTACAAATTTATATGAATGGGCTCTCACGACCAGGATATTAACAACCCCTCACCAGTCTCAGTATTCACCCTCACCTGCATAATTGTAATACGCAAGCTCAGGAAAATGATACAGGATCCACTCTAAGTAAGGGTATTTTAATCTATTGTGTCAGGCATCTGAAAGATTATTTGGTCATGGTGACACCTTCATGGCTCCTTTCTCTGAGACCGTCTTTAGTTTTTCTGAGCCTTCCCATTTCAAACTCAAGGAAGCATACTGAAAAAACATATTTTCAAATCAATAAGACTACCACACATTGCAAATCATTCCTGTTCAGTTTACAGGAGAAGTCCTATAGTTTTATTCAATTTGCTAGTAGGAAGTATGCTGAAAATCATCGCAAAGCAATCTTTATTTCCAATCCAATATTATATTCTGAACTCTGGGTATCATCACATTTTGTTACCAAAGTATACACAGTTTTTCTGGAGATCAGTATGAAATATGGGAATAGCTTCTAGGAACAACAAGGAATGGTTGATAAGAGACAGGCCAGCAAAGCTTAAGAAGAAAAATCATTATGTCACTTTTAAGATCAGTTTAAAAATGGGTTTTGTTTCTAACGTTTTCATGCCTAGTAAATTTCCTTCAATTAGTAATTGTAAAAACTTCAGTTGGAAATTTTAAAAAATCATATTACAAAGCAATTTAATAATGGTTATTACAACTTATGTCTTTCATGTGTGCAGTAATACAAATTCACCAATCACAGTTTTGACTATATTTCCTTTACTTAGTTGAAATCACTGTTAGAGGAACTAATTTATATGTTAGCATCTGTTGCTCCTGTTATTTGTATTTTTAAACTCAAATATGCACCAGGTAACTTGTACAACATTTCACTGTTCCTGATTTCACATGGTTTGCTGACAATACTAAATTGGGAGGAGCTGTTGACTTCCCGGAAGACAGGAAGGTCCTGTAGAGAGATCACAACAAATTAGGAAAATGGGCAATCACCAGCTGTACGAAGTTTAACAAGGGAAAAATTTGGATTCTGTACCTGGGACAGGACAACTCTGCATATACAGACAGACTGGGCAATGAGATACTGGAGAGCAGCGTCATGGAAAGGCACCTGGGGGTCCTGGTTGACTGAAAGTCGAGTCAGCAGTGCCCTGGCAGCCAGGAGGGCCACCCGTGTCCTGAGGGCATCAGGCACAGCATTGGCAGCTGGGCAGGGGAGGGGATTGTCCTGCTCTGCTCTGCACTGGGGAGGCCTCACTCAAGTGCTGGGGTAGTTCTGGGTAACACAATATAAAGAAAACATTAAACTGCTAGAGAGTGCCCAAAGGAGGGCAACAAGGATGGTGAAGGGCCTTGAAGGGACCATATGAGCAGTGGCCGAGGTCACTTGGTCTGTTTAGCCTGGAGAGGAGGAGAATTAGAGGAGACCTCAATGCTTTTGCAACTTCTTCATGAGGGAAAGCAGAGGGGCAGACACTGATCTCATCACTCTCATGACCAGTGTCAGGATTCAAGGAAATGGCATGAAGCTGAGTCAGCAGAGGTTTAGGTTGGCTATTAGGAAAAAAGTTTTTCAGTCAGAGGGTGGTTTGTTATGGGCACAGGCTCCCCAGAGAAGTGGTCACAGCCTGTCTAAGTTCAATAAGCTTTTGGACAACACTCTCAGGTGCTTGGTGTTACTCTTGGGGTATCCTGTGCCAGGACAGGAGTTGAACTTAATGATCCTGATGCACCCCTTCCAACTCAACACATTCTATGACAAGTTTCTACATTTTTTTCTCAATCCTTGGCAAGGATGCAAATAGAGGACTGAGAATGAGTCAAGAATACAGACTAGGATATTTGCCAGTACTGGTCTCATTTACAAAAGACATGACTTTTGAAATAATAATTTGAATAATTTTTTCTACTTTAAATTTTCCTTCTCCATTTTAAAGGGAAGAAATAATCTTTTTTTTTTTTTTGAAAGTTGTCAACTCTTTCTGAATTCTGTGCCATGTGACCATTTCTGGAGATACCTAACTTTGTCTCCAAAGTCTGTTTTAAATGGCTTATGAAAATTAGATAAAGAAGCCAAAGGTCACTATTGCAACTGCTGATGTATTTTTGTGAACTGCTTTTTCTCACCATTTTCATTTAAACTATTTCTTTCAGTTATTTTAGTTATTTTCAGTGTTATCCCTAAAATGTTTTTCTTTTATCCTTAAAAGTGTTTTTACATATCTGATATATATAGTGATTTTTTCTTTCCTGGGTGAGGAATCACTGACATTTTGTGGGTTTTCCTCTGTTATTAAAAAAAAATTCTTAAGCTATGTAACATTTCAAAAACTGTATTTCTTCTTATTGAAACTTTGTTTTTACCCTTTAGCAAAGAAATGTTTGCCATTCCCATTTCTCTATAAAACCAAAGCAAAGTACTGAACAGACATCCAAGAACTTAAATCCTGTATCTTAATGGAGCCAATATTCAGAATGCTTTAAACCCAACTACTAATTGTGTGACAACTCTACAGTATGAATCACAGAAATAAGAAAGTCGCAGTAGGTGATCACCGAATTATTACTAGAAGAGGTGATATGTAGATACATATTGCCTTGGAAAGCAACAAGATAAAATCCATGTCAGAGAGTACAGAATCTAAAGTAAAGGAGAAAGTATAATGAGAAAAGCATACAGCCTTTGCAAATAAATTAATTGAAAACAACAGATATTTCCTATAAACATTTTGTGCTCTTTTACTGTTAACTGCTCTAAAATGGCACATTTTGCCATGATGCAGGAAGATTGCTGCATTTGCTAAGATATTAATGCCAAAAAATGTATTATAGGTGTTTATTTCTACTTTTAGCTTATATTTGGGAACTGAGAAAAAAAGGCTGGGCTAGATCCATATTTCTGTGGAGTCCATAAGTTTCAAGTTTTGCTGTGTTTCTAAGTAGTTTGAACATCAATATTCCTGAAACACCAGGCTGATAACTACCTGCCCTCTTGTGTTTTGCTTTTAAGCCATACAACTAAATTATTGTGTGTCTCCTTTAAAAGAAAACGCTTGCATGGGTAACCAAGGTAATACTCCCTGAATCTTCCTTGCTGGTTTTGTACCTTTTGTAAGTGTTTTAACCCAGTATTTACTGGGTTTATAATGGCAATAGGCACTATGCACAGTATGACAGCTGGTCAATAAATTGCAGTTACCACATACAACTCCGGCCAAGGATTTTGTGTTCATTGCACAAATCAAATAGTGTTTATTGCTGAAAAACTCCAACCTCAAGTCATGCTGTGTTATCATGTATTTCATTATAACTTGCAATATTAGACTATGCTCAACAGCTCATCTGATCACTGGAGGAAAAATGGGAGCTTTGGTTTGGATTAAGACAGTTGTTGGGGAGGAATTTGAAACAAGAATTTCAGTTGAAATGAGCTAAAATGGTGCATGATCCAACACTTTTCCTCGGTAGAGGACAGGTGTCTTATCCTACTTCCACAAAGACTGAACTATCAGAGGCAGCAGTGCCCATTGGGACTCTGCCATGGTGGGGTTCTTTGGTATCCAGCTATCAGAAGGAGAAAGGGGAAAGTAGAACTACTGGAATGGAAGGAGATGCTTAAGCATAACAGCCGCAGGTAACAACTCACACATGCAGAACACCCAAACAATGACTGGTCCTCAGAAAATGTAATAAATAATACAAAGGAATGGGCCTACATTTTTTGAGGATTGATTTGAGACTCCTTTTTACATAAGAAGAGTAGTCCAGTTTCCGTGTTAACAAGTAAACCTCTGTTGCTTCGCGTATCTGTCTCTCAGGTCAGCTCAGCGTCAGCTGGGCCACCCTGCTAGCTGTGATACGCCCAACAGTACCTTTGCGTGGGTCTTGGCTCCGCAGCACCTTTGCCTTAGCTGTCTCGGCCGTGGTTAGAAAGAGGGGACACTCCGGAGGCTCAGGGAGAAAAGGTTTTATTCGGGCAACTCAGGGGCAGTCCCTGGTTCCAGGCCTGTGCCTCTGGGGAGTGACCCCGGGCCTCGGTTACAGGGGGTTTTTGTTCCCCCAAAATCTCAGGCGTGGACACAAGTTACAGAGACCAATCACACAAAGCCAGGTGGGTAAGGTCAAAATGCAATACACAACATTAACAAATCAGGTGGATTTGGGATGTGGCCCTGGGAGACCCACCAATCCCTGTCAGACACCTCTCCTGAAGGTCTGGGGTCTGGGGGATGGTGGACATGTGGGGGAGAAGTACAATGGGATGGGGGAAAACACAATAGGACGATCGAAACCCAGGGCAGAGGATTAGAGTTGTCTTGGCAACTCTTATCAACCTCTGATAAGCACAATCCAAGACAGTAACTTTACCTGGCTAGGGTTAAAGTCCAAATCACATCAAACCTACAACTAAGAAACTTATGATACTATTCCAGCACCCCCACACCTCCCCCTTTTTCTTTTATTTGTGTCACTGGTCTGGAGTGTATATATCTAAATCACACTCGCTGCTGGAGTCAGAGTCTGGTGGGAATTCGATGGCAGGTGTCACTGAATGCACTGAGGGGGCAGTAGCGGGGAAAATTGCATTCATGATCAGGCTTTTGACCAAACCAGAAGCAATGGCTACAATTAAGATGATGAACAGAAACAACAGTCCGGTTTTGATCCACGAGCTGGCAATGTTAGAGAGTCCAACACCTTTGAAGAGGTTGTCAAACCAGTCCCCTGTTTTTTGTTTGATGGACTCGACCATTCCTCGCAGCTGCTGGATTGATGTTTTGATGTTCTCAGCCTTAGATGACAGATTGAAGCAACACAGTCCTTCAAACTCCTCACATGAATGTTGGTTCAGTAGAAGTAGATAATCAATCGCGGCGCGGTTCTCTTTGCATGCTTGATTAGCTACAAACTCAAGGACATTTTGGGGAATGTTGATGGCCTGATCTGAGGCTGCTTTCCAATCACCTTCACCTAACAGGTGGTTTAGGGTAATAGGATTGCCTGCATTATCAGTTGCTGTGGTTGGGTCCTCCAGCAAACCTGGCAATGCAGCTTTCAGCAGTTTTCTCCAAGTGACCTCCCATAGCTCAAATTCCATTTTGCTTGAGAGGCACTTGAAAATCTGCTTCAAATCAAAAGGTACAACTGTGATTCCACCAAAGGAAGTAAACAACAAGCCTTCGAAGTACGGGCTATCTCGCCCATACTCCTTTAATGCCTTCATGAGGTCTTTAACAAGCGTCTGTGACAACGCTTTCCAGGTGGCTACCATGGTTCCCTGCCCCCTGCTCCTTCGGTATGTCACCGGAGTAACTGTGGGTACCCCATCTGTGTTTGCACCCCCGAGCTCCTGCTTCCCTCCCTCTCGGACCCCAGCCGCAGCCTCATGTTCCCAGTTGTAAGCTGGGGGTGGCTGCCAGCCTGCCTGTGGCACGGGCGGCTGTGGCCGTTGAAAGCTTGGAAAAGCATTTCCCAAAGGAGGTGCAGTCGGGGACACCGTGTTCCCGAGTGGGGGGTAGGGCGGGGGCGGTGCCGGTGGGGCTCCCCCTGTGGGAGGGGGCTGCGGGGGGGCGGGCTGGGGCAGGGGCGCCCCGGCCATGCCGTGGGGGGGCGGCAGGAACGCGGGCTGGGGCAGGGGCGGCGCCTCGCTCGCGCCGTGGGGGGGAGGGAAGGGGCTCCACGGCGCTGTGGGGTGCTGCTGCGGCGGGGGGAGAAAGGGAGGGGGGGCCACGGAGTCCGGTCCGCTCAGCCACTGTCCCGGTAACCCGGCAAAAGTGGCGGCAGTGCCGGCATTCGGTGGGGGGAGGGGAGCGGGCGGCTGCGGTTCCGGGAAGGGCGCCGGCAGCCCCGGCAGGGGAGGGGGGGCCGGCAGCACCGGCGGCAGCGGCGAGCCCCACGCTGTTGGGGTTTTGCCCTGATCCCCTCCCGGTCCCAGGGTCAGGGGTGGGGAAGGTGGGGGGTGCGGGGCTTTTTCGGGACCACAAGGCTCGGGATAGATCGGTTCCGGGAAAGATGGCTGGGGAAAAAGGGGGTGGGGAGGATAAGGAGTTTCTCCGGAGGAAGGAACCGCCCACTTCGGGGGCGGGGCGGGCAGGGGGAAGGTTCTGGGCGGAGTCGGGGCGGTGCCCTCACAGTAGGAGTTGGGTAAACCCCACCCCTGGCTCTGAAGGGGCGGGGGAAGGGGCGGGGGAAGGGGCGGGGGCAAGCCTTGTGAGGAAAAAGGGGGCGGGTAGAGGGAAGGGCCAGTGGGAGGGGGCTGAAAGGGATTCTGGGAACAAGAAGAAGGGGGAAGGGCACAAAGAGGCTGCACCTCGTGGCTGCCGCCATTATGGGGGCATTTTCCTTTGTTCTCTGGGGAGGGGGGGGTCTCCGTGTCTCCCTTCGGGGGTTTTTCACAGCCGTTCTCGCTGCCGGACCCACCCGGGCGGGTTGGGGACTGGTGGTCTTCCTCGGCGAATGAGAAACGGACTCTGGGTTTGTTGGCTGGGGAAATCGGGGGGGTAGTCGGGGGGGTTTGGGCGTTCTGGCCAGCCAGACTGCCCCGGGAGCCTCTCGCAACCCGGCCGTGGCTGCGGGGGGCGGGGGATCCAGGAATTCTCAAAATGCTCGGAGAGGGGGATCCCCGGGGGGCCGGAGCATTTTTTAAAATACCTGGGGGGGTTTTGGGGGTTTTAGGGGATTTGGGGGGCTTGGGCGATTTCGGGGAGGGGAAAAGGGGAGACCTGGGGGGTTTGGGAGATTTCGGGGAGGCCGGGGAATGGGACCGGGGGGGCTGGGGGGACTCGGGAGAGGCAGGGGGAGGAGGATGGGGGGAAGGGACTGAGGGAATGCTCTGGGAGAATGCAACTTTGTTATCTTGCATTCCTGTGATCTCTTTTAAGGCAGCTTTTATTTGCCACGGCCAGAATGCAAATTTTGCAGCTAGGACATCTCCTGACTTCCCTAATTTTTCCAACTTTTTAGAAGCATTTTCCCAGAACCAAATGCTGTTCACTTGGTCCGAATTAACATTCGGAAAATGCAAAAACAAATACCTAATAAACTTTTTCAGTTCCTTTTTTGAGTATTTAACTTTGGCAACAATTAAAACTCCAATTAAACTTTTAAAAACCTCTTTCTGGGTGGTGTTTAGTCCGTTTCCCATTCCGACTAGCTGTTATCCTTTTCCACCACCCCTTCCCAGCAAAACCACCCCCCAAATCCCTGTGGGCGTCCTTTCCTAGGGGTAAGGGCTTCCTTCGGGTGGACCCCCGGTCCCCCCTGTCCCGTCCCTCCTAGGGTTCCCTGAGGCTTCCCAAGCCTTTGTGGTGGGTATCCTCCCCTCCCTTAGAGGAAATATACTCACCAAGCCCTCGGGACACTGGAGACGTTGCTGGGGCAACCACAAGCCGGAAGGGGACTCCTCTGGGCAGGAGCTGTTCCCTTCTTCCACCAGGGGTGCTTTTTAGCAACCCCAGTGGCTCCGTGAAATGCTGAAGGCCTCGGGACACGACAAGGCGACGTCCTCTCAGAAGGTCTCTGGGTCACAGGGTCCGAGTTTTCCTCGGGCCTCCGTGTCAGCTCCCACGGCACAGCCGGTCAAAAGGCGTCTGCAGGCCCCACAGTTGGCGCGCCAATCTGTTGCTTCGCGTATCTGTCTCTCAGGTCAGCTCAGCGTCAGCTGGGCCACCCTGCTAGCTGTGATACGCCCAACAGTACCTTTGCGTGGGTCTTGGCTCCGCAGCACCTTTGCCTTAGCTGTCTCGGCCGTGGTTAGAAAGAGGGGACACTCCAGGCTCAGGGAGAAAAGGTTTTATTCGGGTAACTCAGGGGGCAGCCCCTGGTTCCAGGCCTGTGCCTCTGGGGAGTGACCCCGGGCCTCGGTTACAGGGGGTTTTTGTTCCCCCAAAATCTCAGGCGTGGACACAAGTTACAGAGACCAATCACACAAAGCCAGGTGGGTAAGGTCAAAATGCAATACACAACATTAACAAATCAGGTGGATTTGAGATGTGGCCCTGGGAGACCCACCAATCCCTGTCAGACACCTCTCCTGAAGGTCTGGGGTCTGGGGGATGGTGGACATGTGGGGGAGAAGTACAATGGGATGGGGGAAAACACAATAGGACGATCGAAACCCAGGGCAGAGGATTAGAGTTGTCTTGGCAACTCTTATCAACCTCTGATAAGCACAATCCAAGACAGTAACTTTACCTGGCTAGGGTTAAAGTCCAAATCACATCAAACCTACAACTAAGAAACTTATGATACTATTCCAGCACCCCCACAAACCTCAAGTTCTTTTTATTTTGTGCTGTTTCCTCATCATGTAGCTACCTTTAGCAGCCCTGACCATGCTGTCATGCCAGCACAGATATTTGTGCACAACAGGCAGCAGTGTCAGCAGGAAGAACAAGCAGGATTCTAAGTGGTCTATTTTTGTTTCTGAAATCTCTTATTTTCTGGAACAGCAACAAATCCTATTAAAATGATTTGGCTGCCTTTCACTCTCTATAATAATCTGACTGCCTAACAAGTGACTTTGTGGTAGCTGCTGCCTGTCTTCCGGACCATACTAGGAACAGTAATTAACACAGCAGGAAACACAAATATTTGCACATGGCAAGTAATCATTGCAAGGCAACTGCACTCTTTGACCAGAGGGAATAATGACTCCCAATACCTGTATAGGTCTCTGTTCTTTAGCACTGAAAAACAGAATACGAGAAATGTATATTAATCCTATTAGTTTCTGTTTAGTATCTGCTAGAAAACTGGATAATAAGAAACAGCTAAGGAGAAGTAAGGAGAGATCAATATTTTCTTCCATGGATATTCTGTATTCATAGGAATGGGTCCTGATTGATTGATTTGTTGGGAAAATGAGATAAAAACTATTTCAACTGAAAAAAAAAAAAAAGGCCTAATGAGGGCTGAAGTCTATATGAAAGAAGAATGTGAGACTAATACCAAATCAAAAACCAGTTCTCTAACAGCTCCTCTGACCTTGTAGTCATAAAGTTTTGTGATAAAGTTTTGCGATAAAGTTTTGTGTGCTTGGAGAAATACAGTGGAAAGAAAATGGCTTCTTCCCTAAAGCTGACTCCCCAGTGTAAAATAATCACATCAAAACACGAGAATCATGGCAGTTTACAAACTAAACAGCTTTATTCTTATTTCTTTGTACTCATGAGAGTGTTGCAGAGCTGATCACAAGAATCCACGGAGCAGTATTGGAACAAAGCAAGAACATGCAGTCAATCTGGCCCCTGACGCCTTCAGAATACAGTCCCCCTGAAATATAATGATATTTCATAATCATTAAAGCACATACAGAATGCTACTTTCCTACTCCAAATCAAATTCCATATGCTTCTCAGCCACAGATGCTCATCTCAACAAATTTTAAACAGAGAACCTACACCTGAAGGAAACATTCTCCTATTCACACAGGCATAGAAGGATGAAGCTTAACAGTGGTATGAGAGATGACTTAGACTGTACATAAATTCTGCTTAGTGCCATGCTCCAAGCTAAAAGCTAGTTACACGTTCACAGTGGGAAATATTTTGATGCGTACATTCTAACCAGTCAGGGCTATGCATCTTTTGTGTACTACAGGTCTCTGTACCCTCAGTGTTACCTAGTGGTTCTAGGGTGTAGAAGGGGCAGGAAATGAGCAACAAAGATCCTCAGGGTAAGACCTTGGGGTCTTAAAACTCTAATCAAGGAAAATAAATTTCACTCATTCAACTAGATGGCAGATTTTTTTCAAGGTGCATAATGCTCATGAAATCCAAATTGAGGTCTGGAGTTTTACTTGTCATTGATTTTTAAAAGAACACTGAATTAACTGTGTTTAAAGTCAGATCATGCAAGCTCTATACTAGGCAGTCCTGAAAAGTGCAGCAGCTATTCTTGTCCAGTACAGATAGAGTCAGTGTATAGAGGCACCTGTGTGTAAAAGTCACAGACAGAATGAGAGCCTCATGTATAGCTGTGCATGTAGGCACAAGTGCTCTTGGCAGCAAAGAATCAAGATGTAACACTTGGGTTTAGCACCATAGTACTTCCTCTTGTCCTTTGTCTGTTGATGGTGGTGAAGTGGCAGAAGTGCTCTCTTCCACCCACACAGGCTCACCCACTCTCTTTCATGAGTTTTCAGTGGTGTGCTCTCTAGTATCACATATATTTTTCCCAATAAATTACAAAAATCTCAGGGAAACCAAGCCACTCACAAGGGTTCATCCCTTATCATCAAGCCCATCATAGTATTTCATTCAGACCTTCCTTGCTCATAACTGCTAGAAAACACATCAAATTCTGAAGAACACCTAAATTAGACCATCATCTGAAATCACTGCCATAATACAGAGTAGAAAGTTTGCTTTAAAGAGTATCTGTTAGGCAATTCACTTTTCCTCAAAGCTTTGTACTTAGGTAACTACTTTTTTCTTCATCTAAATTAGTACAGCTCAGTGAAACATCCCAGTCTGCAGCTCACTCTATGTAACTCGCCTCTCTAATAAAAACGTTACCATTAATGACCCGATAAGAATTGCAATCACTCACCACTGACACAAAACCATCTCTGTCAGCCCATGTTGGCCTACAGGGTACAAAAAAGACAATTCCTCACGCCACAGTATGAAACATTAAGAAAAATGAAGGAAATATGTGAAGTCTCAAATCCTTTTTTGATCATTCTCATAGCAAAATGCATCATTATATACAGACAAGAGACAGCTCTTTTTGCTCACTGAAGCCTTCCTTGGCTGTTAAACACCCACAAGACCTTATGAAGGATACAAGACATTGCGCATCTTAAAATGTGAACATCCTATCCTGCCTGGAGAGTGTGGGATCATCAATGTCAACAATTCAGTCAACTCACCTGAGGATACATCTGGTCATGACTTCTAGGTTAACCCTGGGAGGTCAATTCTCACCTTTGGCAGTGCAATTTATTTATATATAGATGATGAAAAATCAGCTCAAAATTTTCATAGAAGGAAATAAATCATATAAACAGATACAGAAATCTGCCACAAATAAAAGCACCCCAAGAAAAATCACTGCAATATATTTTAAACAGAAATTAACTGAAAAGCACAAGGTCCAATCACTTAAGTTAACTCTGTTCTCACATACCAGAATTTATACCCTTATTTTGAGTGCCAGCCAGTAGAGATGGAGAGGATTACAAATATTTGTTCCGGTCACAGAATTAAGGGCCAGGTTTAGAAACTTGAAGATCTGAGAGTTCTGTTTCTGTCTGGCATTAGACAAACATTTTGGATGGTTCACATATTGGCTACATTGCAACTGTCTTTGCAGTTTGGTGGGAAAAATGTAGGGGTTTCAGTTCCCCATTGATTTTAGAGGAGTCTTTTGAAGGCCAGATAATTCATCTGAGTGGAATGCTAAATGCTAAAGCTACTAGGTATCTTATCATCTCACTTCATAATGCTTTGGTTTCTTCGTATTTCAGAGGAAAATATCTTGATATTTGGGGAAAACCTGGGATATTTTCCCCTTATACAAGAACTGAAGGAAGTTAAAATAACTGTTATTCAGAAAAATATTCCCCTGAGTACTGCTAACTAAAACTAGATTTCTGAGTGTACAAAGAGAAAACAGAACAGAAAAGAGAAACAGAGTAATAGAAAAGAGAAGAGAGCATTGCTGCATTTGTCATCAGACATTTACAACTTCCTCAGTCATAAAACAAGAGAGGGACATATGCAGTCTTTATTTACCACCCTGGGAGAACATCAGCCACAGAATTCTCCCAGGCCTGTCGCCAGTAATGACCAGTTTCTCATAGAGCTTCCATCTAGAAGAAGATTAGGTTATGTCCCAGGATAGAAGCCTCAAAAGATAATTCAGCCCAACCTTTTCTGACAAATGGAGTTTGAATCAGAACCTAGCATTCTGTCCAAATGCACCTTGAAAATACCCGGGGAAGGACCTCTGTGGAACAACCTCTGTGGGGAGGTTGTTCCAGCATGTGACTGTTCTTACTGTGAAAAATTTCTTGTGAAAATATATTATGTCAGGATGACATCCTTTCCAATGCAATTTGTACTCATTTCCCCTTGCCCTCTCCATGTGTTTTTTTTTTTTTTAACTGCTCTGTATCTTTATCTCTGTATCTCTGTACCCATGCTGATATTTAGAACCATATAATTTAAAGCTCTGAATCAGTTAGATTTTTCTGTTTGTGCTGAGATGAAACCTGAACTTTAACCAAAACAAAGCTCTGAATCTTCCCAAAGCAGCAACAACAGGAACTCAAACCATTAAAATCAACATTCCATTAATTACAAAATGCTAATAGAAGAGGAAATCCAATAAAGTCATGTAAAATTTCAACTTATGGTACTTACTGTTTTACAGCACCTTCCTGTACATATCAACAATACAGTTTCTTTCCACCAACAAGGTATTTAGAGATTTATCAATGAAGCATGTGTGAATTCCGTTGTACTTTCTTTCTCAACCTTTCACTCTAAACACATAACCATGTTTAAAGAGAAAAAATGTAGGTGGTGGAATTAGGCATAATGTAGCATATTAATGAAATGTATAATTACTGCATAATGTATAATTACAGGCATAATGTAGCATAATTACTGAAATGTAAGAGGTCAAACGGAAATATTTAAACCTTTCTTCTAGTTCTTGATAGATTTCATAGCACCATTGCATGGAACAATCTTCATGTTATTTTAAATAATTAATACATGTCCCATAATGCTTTTGTATAAAATTCTTCCCTGCATATATAGCAATTAATCTTATCACATTGCAGCTGGTGATGCACTGTTCCATGAGCACATTATGTTTTCAACTGCACAATCTATTTTTATATTCTTTTTCGTTTGTCATCTCACCACTGGAAAGAAGGTTGCCTGGAACTTATATCATTCCACATCTGACAATCCAAGACTTCATTCAATACATTACTATGAAAATTATGCATAAACAATTGTATTTATATGAGGGAAAACTTAAAGGACTCATTGTGTCTTCTGCTACAAGGTTATAAGAGAATTCTTCATGAGAATAAGGAAGCACAAAACAAGCAATAAGGAGGAAATAGCTAATTTTTTTTGTGTGTGTGTGAAGATATTTTTCATGTAATGTCATTATTATTTGAGTAAATAATTTTGAAATTAATATATCCTCTTCATAATCTGTCTTCTCACAAAAGAGCACAGTGTCAGCCTCTTTTTATTCTACTGTAAGTCAGTACTTTGAGAAGAGGCAGTGATAGATTTTATTTTTCAGGAATTTTCCACTTTAATTCTGAATTGCTACATTCCAATCAATATACATATTCACAACATGCTAATGTAATAAAATATTAAGAATGGTCACTGCAAACATAGCATAACCTTTATGTCAGGCATGTTTGAAAAAAAAGAGGAAAACCACTTGTGAAAGAACTTGCAAAAGAGGAAAAATACTTGTGAAACCAGTACAAAGCAGAAATGCTGAGTATCATTTTCAGGGCTGAAAACCTCTTCACAATACTAATGGATAATCTGTGAATATTTAATTTTGCTACAAGCAAAGGAATTAGCAGAATAGTGCTCTTTGATCAATATTTGCGGCATTGTGTATAATTTCCAATGGACTTGAATAACAAAATGCTATGTATTGACTAAAGTATGCTACACATCATTGAAGCTTAATATAAAGGGTCATAAAAAACTTACTTGACCAAGAGGAAGCCAGGAATCTGATCTTAGCCTGGTCAATCATTTCTTGCATTGCAGTAGCACTTGATAGTTCCCATAGTCATTGTTTTCTGGAAATTTTCCAAACGATGGATGAATTCAGTCCCTGAAATCAGGAGGTTAAAGTATTAAATAAATTACAATGGCATTAAAGAAACATAACAAATGGAAGTATGAGCAGTGAGAAAGTACAATACCCAAAAAGGTGTGGGTTCATAGATTAATAAGGTGTTCAGTCCATCATTCTGAACAGAAACCATTTTGCTTTCAATCTTTCTAGCTTATAAATCTAATAAGAAAGAGTTCTTGTAGCTTTTATCCCAGTTTCATACCATATTTTGCCATGGAAGCCCAAAAGGGACAGTGAATAAGAACAGAGAAGCCTCAGAGAAGTTAGCACTTCTTGTGACATGCAGGAACCATCCAAGGAGACCAATGCTCTGTCAACCTCAGGAAACTACCAAGCACTGCTTGGGAAACATCAGCCTGTGTAGATCTGTAATTCTGGTGATTCTGGTCTTTTAAATTTCACGATCTTTCAGTAGCTGAAATAGCTGAAAGAAAACTGCCTCAAAACAAATATTGTTCCCATCTTTTGTGCAAAACCTGTCTGCATGTTTGGTTCCAAGAGAAAAGCACAAACAAGGAATTTCACATAATATAGATTTCTAGTGCTAAAACCTTTCAGAGATTAATTATTGCAGTCAACTTGCTCCTCAATTCTCTACCCTTTCTGTTGCAACGTTACAAAGTCCAGAAATTTGGACCCGCACAGCAGCAATATGGACTCTGGACTCAGAGTAGGAGTATCTTTTCTATCAATCTTGAACATGGATGAAATCATCCATGACAGAATGCACCTGAACATTGTTCTCACTTGCAATGGAAGAGACAGGGCAGGGATTTTCAGTGCACGCAACCCCAGTTCCCTCTAGACCCACAATCTTCCAGGGCAGAGTTTATTTCCCAATGTACATCCTCTTTGGCAGATGTTGGAGCATATCCTAGCAAAGAGGAGTTTTACAGGTAACTTCTGAATAAAAATTTGCATATAGTGTATTTCAACTGTCATTTCTAACAAGTAAAATGCTTAGTCAAGTAACAATGTATTTCATATTTAAGTTCATATATCCTTCAACTCCCATGAGGTTTTTAAATGACATATGCCAAAAACTGACTGTGAATGTCCAAGGAAATCAAGTAGACAAAACTACATACAAACTTACTTAAAATATCACTTATTCCTCAAGAATGAATCAGTAAAAAAAAATTCCTTAAATTATCATAATTTCATCTCAAATGCAGACCTCCTTTTTCTCTCTAAGTATTGTGAATTATCTTAGATTACTAAACCTTTCTTATGATTGATAAAGAGTTATGATAACACTTCATGTTTTTTTTTAACAATCTGATCCCCCATTGCTACTAACTTTATTCAGGAATCACACATAATCCTAATTATTGATGAGGGATTTTAAGAGATTAAATTTCAACAGAGCAACTGAAATAAGAATTCTGACAGTTCTCAGATGGACTGAGACCTTACTGATGCAGACAGAACTCAGATCTGAAATGTCATGCACAATTACGCCAGAGACCTTGACTCTGAATCTCTAAATAACTCCAGCATTATACAAGTTCACATCTTCCTGCTGACAGCTTTGAGGACTTGATTTCAAGGGAGTATAAAATTCATCGTTCAGAAGTACTGGGTAAGATAAGAGTAGCAACTTAACATGGAGGGAAAACAAAACAAAACAAAAAAAAAGCCCCACCATCTATTCTCACAAATTAAGCACCAATATGCAAACTATTAGGAAACAAACAGAATCAGAATGCTTCCCTATGCAGGCTAACTAAAGATTTCCAAACTATGATTTATTCAGGACATAGTCTGAGACCTCAGAATAAAACATTCCTCTGACTGACAATAGGGATGTTTGAGAGCCAGATTTGTAGTCTTTTCCATTTTTTAATGCAAAAGACTTTATGAACCACGTTCTTATCCTCAGTTGCTATTTGTCTTCTAATATGTAGTTTTATTTGCAATTACACACAAATAAGGTTCTTTTGTATTTCAGATCATTCTTTTCAGATATCTTGGTTGTGTTAAGTATTACAACCACAGTGGTCCCTTGCACCCATCTATCACTGGTTATCATTTATCTTTACATAAGTTTTTGTGTGATTAGATTGGAGCTTGACTCCCGTTCCCCTGAAGTGAAACATGGAAAAGTCACTTGTATATACTTCGCATATAGACATAACTGTTTGTACTCTGAATTCCATGCTTACATGTCCAGTGTAGGACACATAACATTCATGATTAAATTCTTAATGGATTATAATGAATACTAAATAAAAAACTTACTTATGGTTATTGAATTCTACTCAACTGGCATAAAAATTCTGTATGAGTTTCCACAGCATGGAAAAACTTCAAAAGTAGAAGCAGAGGTATAGACAGGAAGAGATTGCTGGTTTCTGCTCAGTAAAGCATAAACTCTGGGGTTTTTATATTCATAAAGTGCTGTCATAGTCCTAAGGAACAGGGAAAAGAAAAGTCAAAAATAGGATCTATGGCATCATTTTCCAAGGAGCCAGAAAGCATATTCATTACAAAAGGTTACAATTTTGTTTGCCGGGATGGATAGTCATAACATTAACTCATTTACTTCACTTTGGTAGAATGACATAAATAAATCAAATACTTTTTATCATTTCTCCTCTCCAAAGAACTTTGTCCCAGATCATTTTGCATGAGAACAAAACAATATTTTTCATGAAGGTTTAATATCTTCCAATTTCATGATCCAAAATTTGGGAAACAAAAATTAGTTTATTGGAAAATATAAATTAGGATGGAGGGTGAAAATGCATGCAACCACACACATATCACCACAGATTTGATCTGGTATAAATTTTCTCATAGGAAAAATTATAATATATACTTTCCAATAAAGACAGGCTTATCCACTGTGTAGAGTGATTGTACTCCATGCCACTTATATTTCTCCCTGGTCATGGTTTTTTTGCTTGCTATTGACCTATGACATTTTTGGTAGTTGTCTGGCTTAATTCTGACCAGATGGTTTCAGGGAAAGACAACTTCCATAGGTTACAAACTACAGCTGTGTCAGTTTCTAATTTTTAAGTTGTGTTGTATCGTTTATTTGCTTCATATTTCCTTTACAAAAAGCATAAAATCAACACAGCATTACTGTGACTCAAATTGAAATCACTCCCCACAAAAAATTATTTTTGCATTTGAAAAATATTCCGTCTGCTGATTTTTGTTTCTGGTAGACGATTATCATCAGCAAGAAGCCACAAATGCCATTTGATTATTGAATTGGATTTAGGTAAATCTTTCAGACTATGGGACAGCCAGTATAGGCACTTAGTCTGAACACCTGTCATGGGCAAAAGAGTCTTAACTAGAGGATTTTTTGCTTAATTTATTCATTGCCAGTTACACCAACTTCTGAAAAATAATGCAGGTACTGAGAAAAAAAATCTCAACATAGAATTATAGAATACAATACTTGGAGCTGGAAGTGTTAAGGTCACCTAGCCCTACCCCCCGCAGTGAGAAGGGTCATCTCATCAGGTTGCTCAGAGCCCTGTCCAATCTGACCTTGAATGTTTCCAAGCATGGAGCATGGAGCATCTACCACCATTTGGACACATTTGTTCCAGTGTCTCATTGCCCTCAGTAAAAAAAAAATCCTCCTTATATCCAGTCTAAATCTGCCCTCAATATCTTAAAACCGTCACCCCTTGCCCTAATGGAGCAGACCTTGCTAAAGCTTGTTCAAATATTTCTTATAGGACCTGTTTAAATACTGAAAGGCTTCAATAAGGTCAGCCCAGAACTTTCTGTTCCCCAGGCTGAACAACCCCAACTCCCTCAGCCTTTCTTTATAGGACACCTATTCCAGCCCTCTGATAATTACTGTGGCCCTCTGCTGGACCCATTCCAACATGTCTATGTCTTTCCTGTGCTGTGGACCCCAGAGCTGGAAGTGAAGTCACATCAAAATGGAGTAGGCCCTGCTGGCCACGTGGCTTCCGCTACAGCCCAGGATGGGGTTGGTCTTCTGGGCTGACATACCTGTAAAAAAACCTTGTTATTATTTTTTTGTATTCCTTGCCAAGTTCAGCTCCATCTGTGCCTTGGCCTTCCTGACCCCTTCTACATAACCAGGCAGTGTCCCTACACTCTTCACAGGAGACCTGTCCCTGATTCCACTGCCTGTACATTTTTTTCTTGCCCTTTGGTTTGTGCAGCATGTGAGTCTTGCCCTCCATTGCTGACTTCTTATTCCTGGGGATAGAGAGCCTTAAAGGCCTACAAGTTCTGGTGTGCTCTCTTATCCCTGAGGACAGTTTCTTAGCGTGTTCCACTGACTAATTTCTTGAACAGCTTCTGTCTGCAGGACCTCAACAACTTCCCCTGGGGATGGTGGTCCAGCAAGGGCATTGCTTGTCACAGAGACAGGCATTAAGACACTCTGGGAGAGAAAATTCATCAAAAACTTACTTAATCTAATTGAGCCTGGAAAAACAGTTTGAATATTGATTTCTAGCCCCTTGACCTTTTTGAAATAATATAATTTGCCCTCAGGAAGGAAAAGCTACACACTGCTGAGGTAAATAAAGATATTTATTAGGTTGTGACAGAATATGCTCAATCTTCTCCTAATTAATTTTCATGGCAATGAGTGTACAGATTATCCTCAGAGTTATTAAGTTAACTTATAAAATGTATATTTGATTGACACAAGAAAAGTATAAATATTTTAAAAATACAAATTTTAACCTATGTTCAAGCCTGCACATTTGAAATCTTTCTCAGATACTTTTACTAGAAAATATAAAATTTTAAAATCATTCTTAAAAGGTAATTCTAGATCAATTATGTAAATGAAGGCAAAAGAAAAATCAAAATGTTGATATTACTGAATATAATTTACCATTAGCAAATAAGGACTATATCTGATTACTTATTTCATCATGTTTGCACTATTAGATAATGCCCAAACAGCAGTAGTGTTTAGAAAATTTATTCTGTAATAATTAAAGTTACATATATCATATTCCATACAAAAAAAAAAAAAAAATCCGATCTGTTATTTATATTGATAACTTCTGATCAAGTGTCAGTTAGTGAATTTCCTGCCTCCAAGCCAGGCATCTGCTACATTGGCATGTTATATATGCTCAGAAGGCAGACCCACAAATGATATGGATTTGTACTTTCCTTCAAGTGAGTGTAATACTGCTCATCCATTCTGGTTTCAAAATCTCATTCAATAAAATTTAGTCATAAAATTGCCATATAACAAGATTTCTCCAGAGACATTGCTTTAAACCAGCAGCTCTTTGATACATTAAATTATAGTCACATCACATTTTCTTTTCCTCATTGAGATATTTCTCTGAGAAAAAAAAAGTGTGATAAAGATTTATTTATTTTAAGCTTTGTCACATCTGAGGAAAAGTCACTCATCCTCCAAAAAAACCCTATCTTGCTACAGCTAGAATATAAATACCTTTATTCATTTGGAAAAAAATCTCACTTTACCTTACAATCATTCACATCAATAACAAAACAGTTGCTGCACATATCTCTTTAGTAGAGAACCATCTACAAGCAGATTCAGACCTCAGAACCCAGACAAGAGTTCAAAATGAATCACCTGACTACTTGATCAGGACTTATACATGGCAGGAAGTGATGCTCATAACGGCAGCACCAAGATTTTGGCCTGTTGGCTACTGTAGTGCCATAAATATTTACAAAAATTTGCCCCGAGGAGGCAACAAAGGTATTTGATATAATCATTAAAGATTAGGGGACTGAAAATTTTTCTTAGTAGTGCAGCTACACAGCTTTTACACTCTTGGGAAGTAGGTGGATACTACCACGGCTTTCCTTGAGAACAACACCAAAAATATAGTTACAGTTCAGAGTATAAGCAGCAATAATTGCAGTCACAAAAAAATCAACCCTGTTGTGGCAAGGGGTTTTGTTACAAGGAAGCATTTAACTATTGATTTTACTGATCACTCAAGGAATTTTGCTGGTTACAAAATCAAATCAACAGGTAAATCATTCAAGGCCATGTGTTTTTCTCAAGAGGAAAGAAGGTCCAGGGCATTACTAGAGACTTTATTTACATTATTAGGCTCAAGACATGTTTTCAATCCCTTTTTGTGTTTTCAAATGTTGATTATAATTCAAATAGTAACTCAATTGTGTCTCAGTAAAAACCTCAGGGTTTGTCCTACCCCAAAGATGACTAGACTCGTTTGTGGCAAAACACTGTCACCCAACAGCTAAACAAGACTTTGAGGTTTTCAGAGTCTGTTCCTTATCAAAATAGTTTCCAGGATTACA
This sequence comes from Zosterops lateralis, assembly GCF_965231275.1. Taxonomy (NCBI): domain Eukaryota; kingdom Metazoa; phylum Chordata; class Aves; order Passeriformes; family Zosteropidae; genus Zosterops; species Zosterops lateralis. The sequence continues at coordinate 29,163,944 of NC_139762.1, read as the reverse complement.
CTGATTTGGTAGGTGAGAGCAATACTACTAATTAGACCTCTCCACCAGGTGTAAGACAAAGAGAAATCTACATATTATCCCACCTGAGGGGATACAAACACCAGAACAGACAGTGTCAATGCAGTGCAGCAAACAATCTGGCTACTGACAGTCATACAGACATCTGCTTTTCCTCTGGGACATAACACATCAGCTGCTCTCAGATCTAAGAAAATGTACAATTCCTATTCACTTCTTCCTATGGAAAAATAAATAGAGTCATGAAGATTTCTAGTCCTTATTCCAGGCATGTTCAGAGATTAAGAAGACCATGGTCCAAATTCTGTCATATATATGTTCATCCATCTCAGGATGAATATTGTACCTGGTTTTGACAGCAAAAATAGTTTATTTACATGAAGTTTAGGAAACTACTTATTATTAGACAAATTTGGCTCTGATTGTACGGCGCTAACAGATGGATAATTGTTTACGAAAGGTTTTTAAATAGTCAGAAAGTGAGCTTTGACTATTTCACTGCTTTGCAAGTAATTTCCTATAGGTACACCATAATATTGTGAAGAGATTAGTCTAAATTATATGGCAGGAGACTCATTTCAGATTCAAAACGGGGTAGAGGGGGAGCAAAGACCTTGCTGTCTAGCCACAAATGGAAATGCTACATAAGGCAAATGAATGAAGGGAACAGCTCTGCTCCATTTCTAAAATAGAGGCTGCAGGCTCAAACAGAGCAAAGAATGGAATCACATTCTGGGTAATCTCACAATTTGAAAATGTGTGAAGGGATTTGGCAGTGAAAAAAGCTGCACAGTTTTCTTAGCTGCTATTATTGTACATTCAGCAATAAGGGACCAGGGCAGAATTCAGTGCAATTTATTATTAGATGGAAATTAAATTTTAAGAATCATTAGGATCTATTCAATGTAAAGTTCAATCCAAAGTATTTTGGGATATTTATACCATAAGAAGTTTTTCAAAACATTTCTCATTTCCTAGTTACTAAGACTAATATTAGCTGCACGTGAATACCAAATGTAATTCCATTTCAAGTATTTCTCTTCTTAATACAATATCCCAAATTCAATATGCCCTATAAATGGTTCTGTTACAGGCAGTGGTTTCAAATACCAGCATACCAAACCACATCTACTGCAGAGGAGACAGAAAAGGAGTATGAGGAGAGAATTTATAAGCTCCAAATATAGACTGGCTATCCCCTCCTCATTCTTCCATTGTATACCATTCATTTAAATATCTCCTTTATAATTCAATCTTCAGTATCCTCCCCACAAGAATTTTTATAAAAATTGAAAATAGAAGTGCTTAGGATTACATTTGTCTATTCAAATTCAGACAGAATTTAAAAGCTAGCACTTTAAATGATATGAGCCAGATTTTATTGCAGTTTAAAATGCTACTCAAGCAATACAATTGGACTATAGGGAGAAACTGAAAATTATCTGGCAGACGTACAGATAGTGCCAGATTTTATGGCTACATTACCTATGTCTCTCCACTACTAGTCTATCTGTCATGTGTTTTGGAGAAGAGTGGTGTATATTAGAGTGAGAAAGGAGTCTTCCCAAATCTGGCTTTTCTAGGGATATCACATGGGCACAGCAATTTAGAGCAGCACAGAAACTGATCTAGTTCAGTGAATTCACGTTTGAAAACTGTATATCCACAAGGAGACCTATAACGGGATCCTGTGAAGTCCCTTGGTTTTTTGATTTAATGGAACATCAGTGCAGCAACTAAAAGAGAAATTTCTCAGAGAACCTGTTAAATCTTTTCTATAGGTATACTACAGGGTAGAAGAACTTTTCTAATAAGGGAAGAGGTAAAACTAGAAAGGAATGAAAGCTTGCCAATGGGGATGTGAGACTAAGAAAATACAGTGACTTTTTTCTTTTTTTAATTATCCTATATGTTGCAGTAATGAGAAAGAGTCAGTCCATTACAGATCCTTGCCATTGAGAGGCACTAAAAATGCTTCATCTGGACTTCTTTTCAGTAAACCTTTGGCTTTCAAATCGTTGCCTTACATCTGCGATTTCCAAATCATTATACTATTGCCAAGCTATTGTACACATTTCAGGATGCCAGCCAAATCTTAATAATGGCATCATTAAGAGAGTGATATTGCAATGGTAAGTGCTGTATTACTTTGCTCATTTTGGCAATCAGTGATGTCAGTAATATCCTGTTCCTTAGGAGGCCTAATTAAATTCTTTCATTGAAATAATCAACATTCGTGTTCCCAACCACTTTGCAACTACAGTAATTCTTTGTCTGCCAGCTGTGAGAATTTCCTATCCTACCCTCTCACATCAGCAAACCAGAGGGAAAAAGTTCATTTCACACTTATATTATATAGTCATGATTGAAGTAGGTAACAGACATATTTTGCTAGTAATAATAAAGCTTAAGTCACAAACTAAGCTTGGAATAGACTCAAGTAAAAAACAATAATGTATCAAATTCAGTCTTAACAAAGTATTTGTTAAAATTAAAAGGTAGTGGTTTAACACTACCTTTTAATTAGTAGATCAAACAGCTAATCCAGTCGTTGATGCAGGGAGAATACAATCAGTTTTCATTTGGATCTAAAGCAACCAAAACCAGCAAACAGTAGTAATTGTATAAGAACTCATTTGTAGATTTACTTGTAAGTGGGACTCTGGATCACAAATTCTAAAATATGAAATTAGCTCTAAACCATGTCAGAAAAAGATATTAAAAGCAAAGACATATACTCTCTGAAAAATAAACTAGAGGGAAATGTATTGCTGTGCACTTTTGACCCTCTTTCTACCAGTGTTACACTGCATAACGGCTTGAATCTAGAGCTAATGATTATTTCCTCCATAATGCAGATGAATTCATGCAGATGAACCTCATGTCTGAACTTAAGTCTGAATCCACTGTAAATTAGCTCACTGTAAAAATCCAGAGAAATTTTCTGTCTAAGCAGAACTTAAGATGTCAAGAGAATAGTATGTAGGAAATGTGAAAGAGGAACATGAGCACCCTTATCAGCCTGGGATCCACAGCTTAGAATTCTTTTCTGAAATAAAAGGACCTATTCAAAAGATCCCTTTAAAGACAGATTCGTTCTTTTCTTTTTACACATCTGGGAGAGAATAGATATAAGCCTCCTTCTTCAAAGGCCACACAAGAAAGGTTCAAAGCCCCATGGGAAGATAATTGAAGCTGCCTTGGATCCCATCAACTAATGATTCAGTACTGTGAATAAAAGAATGCAGGATTCTACATGCAAAAAACCCCAGAATCACAAAAATTTAAAATTTTAAAGACCTCTGGAGGCAGTGTAGTGCAATCTCCTGTTCAAAAAACTAAACATAATTTCTGAGAAATTTGATCTAGCTTCATATTCACTCAGGACTTTGCCCAGATGACTTTTGAAGATGTCCAGGGATGGAGATTCCACAGCCTATTACACTACTTGATCATCCACAGTGAGTAGACTTTTGTTTCTTTATGTCCAGTTCTGTAGTAGTGTTTCTTGTCCTTTCATTCCAGACCTCTGATAAGAATCTAATTTTATCCTGTCTATAATTGTCCATTAGGTATTGGAAGACTCAATTTGAAGAGCTTAAGTTTATGTGTCCTATTTAGAAAAGTATTCAAATGCTCAGCTCAACCTTATTTTGGATGCACAGAGGAAGAAGAAATGCACAGCTCAACACAGGAATGGTCAAAATTTTTCCATACATTATAAAGGATAATTTTTAAAGTTTTTACTTCCCTTTGATTCACAAAGCAGTAATAATATCTTTCTTGCTTTTTTGCAGGATTAGTTATCAATAGGAATGCATTTCATAAATAGCTAACTGAAGAATGTAATATTTGTAATTGAAACAGTCTGAACTGGATTTGCTGACAACGTGATAAAGTGTGCCAAAGCTGGGAAATTTGGAAAAATATTGCTGGCACGTACAAGAAGTAATAAAAAATTTAAATTTGGTTTTCACATTTTAGAGTATCTAAAATTACTAGTCCATGGGATCCACTAGCAAAAAATTCATGAAGCAAGTAAAACCATTCAAATTTTTGCATATCTGTGGAAAGGCTGTGTAGCATACAGCTGCTGTTAGCAGTTCTAAATCCTGCAAAGTGCAAGCTTTAGAATAGGCTAGTAAATTGGAAGATGGAAACAACTTCAGCAGTTTCTTCAAATTCAGAAAGATGATTCAGTATCAGGAACCATTTTTATCTCGTTGTTCTCTGTTACCTGAGAAATTATCTGTTATTTATAATCACTAAACATTTGACTGAAAAACAGTTTAGTGATTAAACCTCAAAGAAAACCTTAATGCCTATATATGATGCTTTCATAAGCTGATATTGAAATTTCTACAAATTCTTTGTGGAGCCACTGTGTTCAACACACTGGCTGTTTGTGACAGATTGCATGATGGTACACACTACATCTGAAGTTAAAGGCTTCTTCTCTAGTCTAGTCCTAGTTTAATTAAAGGTGTGATTTCAACTCCACAAGACCAGAAATGTGATAACTTTATCTTCTCTAATTTAATTCAGACTTCACTGGCATTTTTTAGGTAATTTTCATCTCAGGTTAAATCAACAGACATCAAGATTGCACTGAGTACAACTTCATGGACAGACTAACTAAAATTTTAACCATCTGAAACTACACTGATAAAATCTCAGTGTTTTAACACTAACAGGGCTGGTAGCTAGGAAAGGAAAAAAAAAAAAAAAAAAAAAAAAAAAAAAAAAAAAAAAACACCACCACCACCAAAAGACACTATCTGGCTCTTAAATTACATAGCCAACTGTAAAATTCTGTATGTCTAAAAAAGAGGCTATGGAGAAGGTAGCAAAAAAACAGGTCAACATTGCCTAAATAGCACAACAAAGATTTCCAGCTTGTACCATCGGAACCTTATTTTCACAACTCTTTGAACATACTTTCACTGTTCTATTTTTCATTCCACAGGCTGTGTCAAATATTAAACATATTAATCCACCTACTCTTTGGTATTGCACAGTTTTCATAGCTGAAGTGCTTAATTAGGTTTTGATTTGCAGTTTCTAATTAGTAGCAGAAGCAACAAGCTGTAGTAACAAGCTGTAGTACAGAACTACCAGATTTAAGGAGGGAAGAGGCATAATAATTTAAATTACTCATACATATTTTCAAGTCCTAAGAACATAATCACTTAGGAAAAAGATATGACCATATTCTAGGCAAATCACCTGAAACAAGAAAAAAAAAAAATTATAATCCAACTGAAGTTTTAAAATTCTTTTTTAAAATTCAGATTTGGAAATAATTTTTAAAATCTATACCACAAAAACCTGAGAAAAGAAGCATAATTTCTTCAAGTGTCTTATTCTATCTCATGACAGATACAGCAGATTCAAAAGCAGTGTTGAATGAGCAGATAGATTATTGCACTAGATATTGAGAGTATTAAGTATTGAGAGTATTAACTAAATTGAAGATTTTTGAGACATTACGAGCATGAGAACATTGTCATTATAAGAATTTCTTCAGCTTCCATACTGAGGAGCAAGGAGTCCTGGATCTGGCCTGGATCATCTCAAACACTGAGGAATGGGGATAGGGATAATTTTGCCTTGTTCTAGTCTCCAGTTACTGGAGTGGGATCGAATCTTCACTTACAAAGATTTTAATTTTTTGCAATGTATTTTTGTTACTACTACTTATTCCAATAGTCTTGTTCAGTTCCTCCTTGAAATGCTAAATCCATTGATTTAAGGGGTCAACACTGCCAGTGCAACAGTTACTTTTGCTCTGTGTCATAAGATAAAAGAGACAATCTGAATTACAACATTCTTCAACTATTGAGTTCACTTTTATTTGCAGCTAAGTAAACACATCCAGATTTTAAACTGCCTTTGGGTTAAACTGCTTCTCCCTGTACCACTTGTCACCTCTATCTGACCTCTCCATAGTCCTTCAATATCTTTTTTGAGACTGAGTAAGAACCACAATTTCATTGCTGAGATCAGATTGTTGATTTATTGGTATAGCAGCACTATAATGTATTCCTTACTATTCCCCATCCAATACTTTATTACCAGAACATCTTGTTTTGATTTTGTACAACTGCTGCTCATTAAACCAGACTCTTCATCCAGCTATACTCCAAAAGAGGTATGCCTACTTCCTGAGTTATTACAGGTAATTTGGAATCCTGTATGGCAACTAAAAAGTCTATATAACAGTTCTGGATACATTTAAAGACATCTTTTCTCTGCCCTAGAACTACAGGAAATAAATATTGCTTTCAGATGTCCTACAGGCCATAAATACAATCCAAACATATCATCCAGGAAACAATTCAAAGCATAAAGAAAATACAAGAGATGGATTTACTGGGACTAAAGTGCTCTGACCTATCAACTAGGACAAAAAATTATATGAACTTTTGCTTTCAAAGAATTTAGTTCATGCAGAGATGAAGCTACATAGGGAAAAAAACCCAAGCATCTGTAACAGTGTGTCTTTTTTGGAGTGCAGCTACGGCCCTTGTAGATCTCAGTCAGCCTCTCCAGTGGAGAAACTACTTGAGAAGAATCTAGGCAAAAATCAAGCTCACACATCCACACAGGTTACAAGGCTAGCTCAGCAGAAAGGCAGAAGACTCCCAGGCCCAAATCAGTTTCCAGCAAGTGTTTATTCCATGTACCAAAGGTGGATTCGGGAGGCCAAAAGAGGCCCATCGTGGGTTTTTCTCAGTTATACAGGGTCTCAGGGTCATGGGTGGTACAGGGGGAGCAGGGCAGGAGACAAGTGACCATAGGAAAGAGAGGAACTGGACACCAGACCCCATAGCCAATGGGGAAACTGGGAAAGGGGATATTATGGTGGGGGTGGTGGACTTGAGAAACCCAGGGAGCAAACTGCACAATGTTTGCAAGGAACCATGGGGGAAAAGCCTTTGTTACACCTGGGAGAGGCAATCTTCACTTTTCCAGGGCAAGGCAGCTGGAAATTTCTTTTAGGGCACAAGAGACTCCACAAACATCAGTTTTATTTCAGGTCTTGATGAGTAGAAAAATGTTTACCTAGGTTGCAGAAACTGGAAAGGCACCACAGGCACCAAAGTGTCATCTCATTTCAGCCAATGTTAGCAACGGATTTGGATTTCATAATAGTGTATCTAACATTCTGACATGACCTATGTCTCTGTGAGATGTGGGCTTTCTAGAGTTTTGAATCTCCAAGTCAGAAGTGATGTAGAAAAACTTGAGGAGATCAAAAGGCTGCCAAAATTGCCTCTGTTCAAGAGTTTGTGGAGGTGGGAGAGAGGCAGCTGAGGGCAATCTGACTGCAATGTAGGTGGGAAGTAGATGAGTACTTCCAGCAACCTGAAACCAAACTCTTCTTGGTGGTGCCAAACAGTGTAAGAAGAAACAGTGGTTGCAAACCACAGCATGGGAAATTCAGATTGGGCACAAGGAAAGATTTTCACTTGAAGGATGAAACCCTGGGGAATGATATCTGTACACCTTGTGAAAAATATGTTCTTGAAGACTTGGAAGATTCTGCTCAACAAAGCTGATATGGTTGAGAGATGTCCCCTTGCACAGCAGAGGGTTTGGACTGTGTGTCTTTAGAAGGCCCTTCCAACGATTCTGTGTTTCTATGGATCCGCATAAGTTTTTCAGAAAAAAGTCCTAAATTTACTCTTTCCTGTCCTTACTCATTTAGAAACACCTCTTTCTTACAGAGTCCAAATTGAAGCAAATAGTCTTTGTAATGCAACAACTGGTATTGAGATGTCTTCCCACAGTCCTCTACCATACTGCACAACTCCTGCAGTCATAACCCATACGAGTTAATATTTCCTTATTGGCTCAGATACCAGCAATAGCATCATTAGCAAGAAAAGAGCTCAGACATAGTTTGCAGCCACCTCTGGGAAGATGTAGCTATATTTGTAGCAGAACCTAATACAAGTAGGTTAAAGTAGGCAAGATTTGCCTACAGTAAGTTGGAAATTATTCTTTTCAGCTAGTTTGAAATAGATGCACTCACTGTTAAATGAGGTAAAGCAACAGCAAAAATTAGTTCCTGTTTCAGACATGAATGCAGCTGCCTGGGCAGTAGATTTCTCATAACGTTCTGTGGTTAGAATTAACTGCCTTCAGATACTGTCAAAAGTATAGCCACCAAAGGTTTTCATCCTTCACCTACTTTCACACATTTGACATCACATTATGTTAGTGCCTCTTACAACCAAACTGAATTCTAGACTATTTGCAAACAGAAAGATTTGTCCATTTGCTCCCAAGGACACCATGTTCATCAGAGAAAGAAGCACGTCATACAGAGGTCACAGTGCTCCCACTCAGTTTACTGTCTGGATGCAGGCAGGAGTCTGGTGTCAACCTGTGCTATACTGAGAAATCCTTGAGAAAACACAGGCTTTCTCACTACTGTAAAACCCATTTTTCTCATTATTTCTTAATTTTATCCCATTTTAATTTTATCCCTCTGGTAAGGACATTTGGGACTGACAGAGTGGGAGAAGATGATGTGTTATTAGAAAAACAAGTGCTGCCCTGCCACATTAGTGCACCTGAAAGAAGTAATACTAACATGCAGAGCAATCAGAGACAGACTGTGCCGGTGATGAGCTTCAACTGAAGGTTTTGCGGTTACTCAGCAACAGAATTACTGAGAATTCTCTGCCCAGAATAATGACCCAATTCCTTATAATATCATTGTATGAATGTTCAGCTCTCCCTTTGCTGTCTCAGGCAAGATGCTACAAAAAGAGAAATAAATAAAAGATTATGTAACCAGGTAACCGTGTAATACTGTATTGTCATTTCTAACAGATCATATGCTTCATGCAGATTTACAAGGCTTCAGGACTCTGGCTCATCAGGCTTGCTCTCCCTGACCTTTTCCTGACCTACCTCTGGTTTTGTGTTACCTAGTTTAGATATGACATCAATTTCTTGTATTGACCACAAGTCTAGGGCTAACTTATTTACTTTTGTTTATGTTTGTACAGTGCAATTTTATATAATTTTATTTACAAATCAATAACAAGCAGTTATTCTATGAAAAATGGGATATTTACAACTCTAACATGGTCACGTAGTGCAGAGAAAACAGGCCTGTCACTACAAAGCCCTTGAAGACAGCCACAAGTACAGGATGCTGAAGGAGAGGGCACAGGCTGGCACTGGAGGTCCCTTGACTATAAAAAACCCATAGTCAGCTAAAGACATGTAGACCTGGAGGTGGACAGAACTCATTTTAGGGAGTAACAAAAAACAGAGTTGAACAAAAGGAAAATCACCATATATTGTAAATTTACGTGTAATGGAGAACTGCAGACCAACAAAGAAAAATGAGAGGCATAAAAGCATGTTAAAAAATGTATAATCACTCCTGATCAGTCCTAGAACAAGAAAGAAGAAACTATCCAAATGAGCATATTCTTAATGGTAAAATACTCAAGATGCTGACAGTTCACTATAATGCCCCACCAATGGTATCAGCATGAAACTATCAAGCTCAGCAGTCAGACCATCAGTAGAGACATGAGGCTAACAGATGTAATGGGGTAGGAACTAGGAATTGTACATGTAACAAGTTATTGTGTATACCTGTGTTATTGTTATCACTTTCTTTTTCTATTAGCACTACACAGGAATTTCTTGAATTAGACTGTTAAATTTTCAGTCATGATAACAATAAATTCTTGACTATATATGAAGGAGATGTTTCTATTGTGCCTATAAAGAAGAATTTGAGTGTAGTGAGTGTAGCAACGAGCAGAAGAAACAGTTTTCTATGTGCTAAAAATGAAAAAACCCACATTTCTGGAGTAGGAGTATTCTAATTTCCATCAATAGTTGAATGTACACAGATTACCTCAGCCAGCTAATTTAAAACACAGACGATATTAATACAGGCAATTAAGACAAGCTATGGTAGCAGCACTTAAAAATGTAGCATGATACAAACAGAAGGCAGGTCAGAAAGTTCTGTTTACATTTTGATAGAACCCAACAACTTGGAAGGATATCAAAGCATATTACATTTAAGTCTACTGACTACTAAAATAATTGCATTTTGTACATAATTAACATTTAATAGTCATTGCCATGATAGATGTAGGATCACTTAATGTGATTCTAAGAAAGTGATGGAGGTTTAAAACGATGAGCACATCTTAGAAAGGATAAAATGGACTGAAAACAGAGATCGTATTCCTCCTGCCAAATAGCAGATTCTCATCTGAACAAAGTGGCACAGAGCCACTGACTTCCATCAGGGGGTGATCTGTTACAGGCATAGCAACTCATATGTTGCAGGGCATAGAACAATCTCTAGTGACATTTAAGGACAATCCCCATTTCTGTTCTTCTCTACTATTACATGTTTGTTTGCCTGTTCCTCACTGTTCAAGACACTACTCTAAACTACAGAGACAACTCGTCTGATTCTGCAGAGCAATGAGTAAACATCCAAACTCTATCCTGAAGACCTAGGAAAAATTCTGTGGTTTTGATTTTTAAAACCACTGTAGATCAGTGACACCCCATGCATATGTTCTTGCACTACTAAAGCAGTTTCTCCTCTTCTCAAATTTGAGTTACCACCTAACTCATTGTCCTTTTCCTGTTGAAAAACTGCCTCAAGAAAAATAACAATTTAACACATGACCACTGACAAAAAAAGGTATTTAAAGAAGGTGCTGAAAGGAGAAATTTATATAAACTTTACTTGAACCATAAATACATTTTCTGTAGTTTTATGTAACTAGTTGATGAATTTAAAATTACTTTATTAAGTAAATAATTTCCTTCATGTAATTATTACTACACGGTTATCTAGATGACATAAATTCTTTAAGGGTTCATTCAAACTACACTTGATAACAAGGAGAGGAACCCACAAAGGTAAGTAGCTTTTCTGATATCAGTTAGAAGAACCAGTACATATATAAGGTACAGATGACAGAAATAAGACTTTTATATAAATCTGCTAGTGCATAGAGCTCAGGCTGTCAGAGTCAGTGAGAAAAAATTATCCATATCCTATAATTAAACCAGATGTATTATACATGAATTGTGATCAAAAGTACAGTATGATGTCTGTCCTTAGCTATATCACAGTGTTTTTAGGTAAAATGTTGGATATTAACCGAGCAGAAAGTGTCCTTTAGCATAGGGAGACAAGAATTTCTTTTTTATAACATTTCTCTGGGCCAAATACGCTTCAGCTTTCAGAAGTCTGCTACCTGTTTTTCCAGATATAGATTTTCCACTTGTGATATTTCTATGCCAGAAATTTGAGTCCAGAGATAATCCAACACTACTTCTGGAATAAAGAGAATGGAGATGCCAAGTTTCTGAAGATGGATTTTATAGTTCTAAGAAAAAGAAAGCATGATTCCACAAATTGCTACTCAATTTATGGACCACACATAGAGCCCTAGAAAAACACAGCTGTTTGTCATAATGCTCTTTCAATAACGGGTGAACCTTCTTGCCTTTAAGTTGCCAATTTCTCCTTGCTGACTGTAAGGCAAATTTTTCTGTAACCTCTTGATCCAATTTGACCACAGCTCAAAGACAAGCACTTAACTAAGCACTTGGTAACCTAAAATGCTCTTTGCCTACTCAGGAGAGCAGCTCAGGAAACGTTTCTGAACTCATTTAGATGTTAAAGACACCTTGGGAATCTAGTTTCGGGCTTTTACAGAGCATCAGTAGGAGCAAATAATGGTCTTTCAACAAGGTAAAAGTAAGATTGTTTCCGTCATTTTGCAAGAGTCTACTTGTTCAAGCACTTTGGCAGCAAGGTGGGGATGGCATTACTGGCATTCCCCTGAAGCTTCTATTGGTACTCTCAGACACAACAGCTGCTTCCTCTGCTGTCTCCCTGTATTTTCCACTGCTCATTCAAATCTTCTATTTATAACAGAACAAGGCATATGATTTTGTATTGAATGTTAAGTCAGTTTTGTGCCCAAATAACATTAATAATAACACAATCCTGAGTTAAATCCATCATCTCCTATTTATTCCCAACCTCAGATTTGCAAAGGGTACTGAATTCATGCCCAGCTGTTGACAGAACTGGCAACAAAGTCAATTAAGGTTCTCTACACAGAAAAGAAGGCAGAATCTGATGCTTAGCTTTCCAAGCTTCATTTCTAAAACTCTGCCTTCCCTCGACAAGGAGCAATTTGGGTAAGTGGTTTCTCTGTAGGCAGTCTTCAATAGCCTTGTCAGGAAGCAAAAACAAAACAAACAAATGAAGCAAACAATACAATGAGAAATAATGGCCAATAAACAGGGAAGTGCAGCAATCTAATCCTATTATAATTTTCTATTTTTATATGCTTGGGACAAAACCCAGAAGTGATGTGAATCATTCAAGACTGAAATTGGTCCTAATTCTTGCTGTCTAAATCTCTCAGTGAATCAGAGTCAACTGGGAGGGGTGGGGGAACCTATCTAGTTGAATATTCACCTCCCAGTTCTTATCTTTATATAGTTCCGACATGCAAATTCTAAAACAGTTTTAAAAAATTCTAAACGTGTACATAGATATATATATATATATACAAAGGTTCATATCAACATATATAAACACATACACACACAGGCAATACACTGCATTTGTTTCAAAAGCCAGATTATTGTTTTACTGTCCCTAACCACTGGAATACCTAATATATACTATCAATATATAGCCAAGAAAGAAGTAAGTAATGTTGAGTAGTTAGCACAGCAACACTGGCATTGTTTTTTGCAATTCACACAGGTTTTACTGAGAAAAGCAGCAGAATTAAGACATTGCCCAACTTTATCTGGCCTGCACTTAATTGGTTTGCCCATTGTGGGATCAGCTGTTGTAAAATAACCAGATTTAGCCTACTGAGGCTTTGCTTATAGAATTGTCTAGAAGTTAAACCATATGACATTCCTTGCATTTGCCCTAACCAGCAGGATGCAGAGTTTTATATCTTCTGTTTCCATAATGGTGAGCAATCAACTTACTTCAGCAGATACATGGAGAAACTGCAGAGAGCAAGAGATGTGTACCACCAGCAGCTTTTTTTGTTATTTTTTAATTTATTTTATTGTTTTCTTTTCTACCTCCATAATAAAAACCAAAACATTTAAGCAAAAAGAATATTGTATTCCTCTTCATTGTAACTAATGGCTGTTGGCAATTCTTTGTTTGATGAAGGTTTGCCAAGCATTAGATAAATTCAGTCCCACTAATGAATAAGATGTTTCACTTTTCTTTTTGGAACTAGCTAACCTTTATGGCCTTTCCAACCAAACTATTGTACAAATCCATATTCAGGTTTTTACATAAAATTGGCTTAAATTTTGATACTGTTTCATATCCATGACTCCTACTTATATTAGAAAGATTTTCAGAAAGATTATGCAACTTTTATTGAGACACCATATGCCATGAGACTTATTCAAGGTCTGTACACAATAGGGATATAGGACTTTTTACACTTCAACATGGAACATTAAAATAATACTACATTTCTTAGGGATTGTTAAAAAATGAAGCGACTCCAATGACAGAAGATCAAAGAAAATCAATGCTGTAATCACTCCTGCAGAACCTTACCCACAAGCCAGGTCCAAGGGTGGCCACTTTAGTCTCTAACCACTCTAATCAGAGTTTACCAAAATTAGGCCATATCTATCTATCTATCTATCTATCTATCTATCTATCTATCTATCTATCTATCATCTCTTCCTCTCCTCTCATTTCCTTTTTCCTACCTCTTTCTAAAAAAACAACTTTTCTGTATGCTTAAGACAAGCTATTTACCCAGCTTCAGCATGGCTTACACTTCTTTCTTTAAAAAATACTGATTCCTTTTTCAAAGAAATGAAAAATCAGACAGAAAGTGGCCCTGTGTTCTACAGGTCTCATGTGAGGCCTGCATGATTTGAAGTACTTAAACCAAGGTCCTCTCTAGAATGGAAAACTAAACCCTTCCAGTCCAATCCAGCTCATGAATTAAATGATCCTTCTGATTTTATGGTCCTAATTAAGAAACCTGTAATGGCAAAACTCTTTTTCTAATAAGAGTTTTCTGTTGCCTGTTGTTGGTTGCTTTTTGAATAAAGGCTGAATTATATATTCCTTTGAAGGAGCTGCCACTTCCACTCAAATACTCATCAACATCCTTAAATAAACTTATTTCTCATTTAAATCAGGAGAACTGGAATCATTTCCAGTATAAGCAAACATGGGGTGGGGGTGTCCCTGTTAATTCTCCCACAAATATCAGTGGCTTTCTATTTAACCTCTCACCCTTTCAGCTTCCTGGGGTGATACGAGCTAAGGAAAACCAGAACCATTACCTTTTCACCTTACATTTATTATTGTTAATAAAAATAATAATAATACCTTATTATTGCATATAAAACTGCCAATCAGAATGTACACTGGAATAACACTTATTTCATTAAAATAATACATGACTATCCTGGTTGTGGCTGATACATATAATCAGAACCTTGAGAAAGCAAAGTTTATTTTTTAAAAAAATCACTGGGTTGTTAGTTACTGTTATTTTTGTCAATGGGGTTGAATTTTATGGTCATTTTCCGCTTGTTTTCAATCAAAATATTTCTTACTAATATGTGGGAATGCTAAGCCTTTTGTCAGATTTAGATGCTTTCATCGTGTTACACATTCATAAGCTTAGTATGAACTTTCATAACCAGCCAGCCTGTGAAAGTAACTTTTTTGTCAAAAATGCTTGATTCTTAACAAAACCTGCCTTAATATTTCGAAAATTCAGAGAGTATAGAGAGATCAACTTGGTGCAAGGATTTTATCTTTAATTCAGTGGGAGAAGCAACCTGCTGTTTTAATGAATAACCACAAATGACTTCTATCTATAAAGATACAGATTTCAGCAGGGGCAACTTGTCTCCTAGGCTGACATTTAGTACCTGTTAAAGGCAATCACCTGCTGACTGACTTCAGTAAAAGCATTACACTAGGACGTCAGCCAAACTTGTTGGTATTAGCAATTCCCCTTGAAAATATCTTTCAATCAGCATTATGAAAAGCCAAAAGCAAGGCAAAGTTTGATTTGGCAAAATTAGAATAAATAGCAGTAGAACACAGAAGAGGGAAAAAGCCTCAACAGTTAAATCTGATAGTTTTCTACACTGCACATAGTAAGTTGAGGTAAGAGATCTCCTAACAGAAAGCATCCTATAGTGTTGCAAATAAACTGCACTCCCATGTCACTTGTTATAACTGTGTCAGTGTAGCTGCATAGAGTCTCCTGTTCAGATAACAGGATAACAGATCAGAGATAACAGCTGCCTGTAAGAAGCAAAGAACATGGATTCACAGCACAATACAACACATGTCCTTGTTTTCCTCTGTTTAAATCAAATGGGCAACTCTAGTTTACACCAGATTTTGATCGTACTTTTATTACACTCAAAGTATGACTCCAATCTTACCTGCCCTTTTTTCCCTTACTTTGGTAGTTTTCTTTCAGTCTTTAAATATTTCCTCTGCTCTGGCTACTAAGAAGATGCATTACATGTCTAAATCTAAAACTGAAATTCTTGTAAGGGTTCAAACAGAGGATATTTAATTTTTGTGATGTATGTAATTTCTTTTCTGCTTTTTGATGCAGTCAAAACCATCCAACTCCTATAATGTAGAACCTGGCATCAAACTTTCAACTGAGGCTTTCCTGCACCTAGAACTGGATTTTTCCACCTTCAGAGTCTGATTCCCAGAATTTCTTACCTTCTTTTGAAAAACAAGGTTCACTTTCTCAGTAAATTTTAAGAAATAGGTTTAATAAAAAATAAGACAATTAGGAGATAGAAAAAAACCTAAGTATGGCCAGCCAGGTGACTTGGCATTCAGTCAAGTCCACACCCTGCTATATCAGAGACATTCTTTAAATACCCTTTCTATTGTATCAGTCTGTTGAATATTCATATTTTTCCATAAACTAGTTTTCATATTCCAGGAACTGTTTTGCATGGTCCCTCCTTGGGTCTGCCTTTTTAGAGCATGTGTGTTTCATGCTGTGTCTTCATTATCACCTCCAGCTTGGGCCTTGGTCCATACTTTCTTTAGATGGTAGATGGTGATAGTTGGTATATCAATAGCAGTGTCTTCTTTACATGTTCACTGCAGGTTATCCCAGCCAAACAGACAGTTTAAACAGACTGTATCAACTACTACCACTATGCCTAATTTTCTTTACTAATAGCAGAAATAAAAAACTTATATCCTTACCACAACGTTATTAATCATATAGCACACATCTTGCAAAAAGCCAACTTAATAATATACATTTATAACAATCTGAAACAAAAAGGCTATGACAGTATATTTCTCTGTTTCTGCCTTAGAACAAGGACAGTAAAAAAGAAAAGACTGCTGTAGTCTGCATGAGATAGCCCCGTACCTTGCAATGAAAGGATAAAAGAGTTATCTGAATGATGAGAAACCAAGCTGAATATTGCTTTTTCTATTTTGGTAGAAGATGAAGGATACAGGGCTTCCAAATTTGAAGGAACTAATTCAACCATAATTGTTATGTTTTAGGAGAGAAAGACATCACAACTGAACTCTCTCTTTCAATTTCTTTTGCAAGAAAGATTCAATTAGCCACGGCTGCGAACTTTAGTGATGACTGTAATAGGATTTGCTTATTTTCAGGTTTTTATTTGTTTGCTTTCCCTTTGGAGTCCGCTCATTATGTCTCACTTCCCTAAAGGAGTGTCAGGGTGAGATGAATTTCTGTTGACCAGGGGTCAGGCACTTTTTCAATTCCTATCTGCTCAAAGTTACTAGGCAGACCAGATAGGAGAGTCACAGCAAGGACTGTGTGCACCTGGGTGCAGAGAGCCTCAGAGAAGATGTAGAAACCAAAGGGTACAGAGTGCAATTTGCTGCCACTCAGAAAGCTACAGAGCTGGCTGGAAATGAGGACCTTCCACAAAGATGGGTAAAAAAAATTCTTCTATGATCTCTATCACTGCTTTCCTGAGCTACTTGAGTTTTCTGCTTTAAACAGCTCTGTTGCTAGTTTTCTTTGAATTTTGTTTCCAGTAAGTCTGTATAAACATTAACATAAAATTTGCCCCTGAAGTGTGTTTTGTCATTGCTGTGCCCTTGTGTAAAGCTCATATTTTGATTTTGTTCCTGCTACCACAAAGCTAACAGCATTTTAACCCACTTTGCGCTGTCATGAATAAAAAAATAGCAATTGATAAAACATCTCAATACATAGGTTTCCTAGGAAACTAAGATTGTATGAGCTTTTCTAAAATCAAAATTTAAAATTAATATATAAATAAAAAGTAAATGGCTAAAAGACTTTTCTTTCCCATGATGGTTCTAATGGGATCTCCTCTGAGAATTCATTCTTATCATTGGTCAGAAATCTGTACGAATGTCCTCTCCACATTGTTATGTATTGCAATAAACTCCTGCTGTTGTGTTCCACATTAACAGGCAAATGGGAAATGAAATAATACCTTTTATACAGAAATGTATATAACAAGTTCTATTTTCTATCAAATTCTAAGAGGTGAATTTCTTGGAATTTTGTCATAAAATTTTGCCAGTGAGTCTGCTTTTTTATTTAGAACAAATGAAACTATATATAAAAGCCCCAGAGGGATACTGCAAGTGAAAGGGTAAATTCCATTTCTGGGACATACTGTTTCTGATTTTGATCCCATTTCTCTAACAACAGTTGAAGAAGTTTTAATGAGCTTGACATAAATACATTTTACCAAGTTAGAGCAGAAAATCAGACATAAATGTTTTTTAAACTAATGTACCACAAAAGACCATTTTCTAAATTGGATTGAACTGATGATGGCCATGATATCTTTTAGTATAACAATAGTTGTTTCAGTATAACTTAAACAAACATACAGTGCGGTGGGTTCTGTTTTATTGTTACAAATGTTTTAGGGCCAGAAACTCTCATGTCTGAACTCTTTTCTAAGACAACAATTCTCTAACCCTTCTCTAAGCCCTCAGAGCCTTCTTGCAGCACTAAGTTCAGCTTGAAGTTAATTGCCTCCTTTAGAAAAACAACCCGCCTTGATGTTAAGTGTGCAATAGTGAAAAATTGTTCTCAATGATATAAGGATTTCTTACCAACACTTTTAAAAATATGAACCTTTTCCTGTATTTGACTGACTAGCTCTAAACCAGACTTTGCCATACTGCTGTATTCATATACTGCTAGACTAAAAGCTGACAATTATCTATTTCCAGAAACTTAATCCTGTGGTAATTCTCCTCAAGTCATCACAAAAAGATGCTTGGAAAAAATTAATAACATTCATTTTCCTGGGCGTCTCAAGGCATGTGAGGCTCATCAGTAGTGACCCTGGACCACCCCTCCAATTCCTTCAAGACACCTTCTAGTTTGGAGAAAGGGCTGCTCTCACACAGGAATGAGAACAGAACTGGAAATATTCTGTTTGAGGCCAGACTCCATCTTGTGCAAGGACTAGTTCAGTGTTGTTTCCCTGCTTAAAAAAAAAAAAAAAAAAAAAGAGGTGGTGTGAGATATTATTCAGTGTGCTGTGGAGTGATCAGAAATGTGACACATTTGACTCATTTTCATATGCTCACTTCAGAGTTTTTATCCTTTCTTCTTGTTCTTTTGGTTCTTATAAATGATAAGAAAGTGTTTTTTGCAACAGATGAAGAAGAAAGCTATTTTTTCATTCATACATCATGAGTAGGAGGTAAGTGGAAAAAGGCAGATCATTTCTCAGGCACTTTAGCAGATCATTAAATAGCAAAATAAAATATTTTTCTAAGTTTCAAGAGCTGACAAGAGAGCAGGAACAAATAATAAATCCATATTTTCTGCACAATCTAGATATCAGTCATTATAAATTTTCCCTAAATTTTACTGAATATTCCAGATTAATGTTTTTTCTACAATATAATATAAATTGTTTTTGTACAAATACAATATAAAACAGAGTTAAAGCAAATAGTACCTAACTAACAAATTTGCACAATGTACAAGCGAGAAAGAAACTGTGTGAAAATGAATGACAACAAGAGAAGCACTTGGATATTTACCAGTAACAAATTAAATGCCCCTATTTAATGCTCACCATTTTTCTACAGCCCACATCTCTGCTGAAGTAGACTATCTTACAAGATTTCTATTGTGTAATTCTTCCTGCCACTAGGATTTTAATCCAAAACCTGCTAAATCCAGTCCTAATCTATATATTCACTGAAGATCAGGCCTCATACAAGCAGAAAGCAGAAAAAGGCTTCTGAATTTCTTTTAACACTTGCATTATAAAGGCATTTCAATCTGTAGGACAAAGACCCCCGAAAGAGCCATCTATGATTTGCTGTTTCTAATTACTTGCTCTAAGAGAGGAGGAGAATTCTGCATCTATTTTTTTTTTTTATATTTGTGTAATCTTCTCTTGAGAGCAGTTCCCAACATGAGCAACACTCCCCTATTTTCATAACATTTCAGAAATGTGCTGGCCTATTGCCCCTTCCACCTCTCTGTCCTCAGGGCACTGTTCAGCTCAAATTGTACTACTGAGAGTGAATTAGGCCCTGAGCACTTTGCTATCAATATATTAGCTAAGATCCACATGTTATAACTCAAGCATGGAAAGCCTCTATCCTGCAATGCTATTATGCCCCTGGGCTTGTAGCTAAGCACTTTGCCATCTCAAGCACTCCTTCCATTAGCTATGAAGCTTGGGGTGCTTTGGTGCCTTTTGTTTTTTTTTCTTCCTTTGCTGATGGTTTGTGTCTCTGTCTTGTTGTTTTCCTTTTCAGCTTTTGGCATCCTTCAGCTATGGAAATATACAGATTTGTTTGTGTGCACTAAGGCTGCTGCATCCAATGAATAGCTTGCAGTGCCGAAAATATGAGATTCTCAAAGTGCTCCATTAGTGAAGCTTTCTACAGTCAGCTGCCGTGTGGGTCTGATATCACCAGCATCCCTTTTTATGTTTTTCCTCAGAGTTTATGTACTTTGAAAAGTACCATAACTCTTCTCTCCTTCTTAAGTGTGGCTAGAAAAATTTCAAAATTCTGGATCCTTCTTGATTAGAAAGCTGGAGTCTAGGAAGAATGAATGCACACCAACATGAATAATAGTTTGGTTGCATATTCAAATATATTTTAACAATGAGCTCTCCGTACATTTTGCAAATATTAATTAATTACTGATTCTGTGAGGCACACACACGTTTATGGTCTAAATTATATAGCGGAGAAAACTGAGGTTCACCAAATATCACGGCCTACCATTTGCAGAGGCTGGTTACCCACTGGTCCCAACGAAGTAGAATTAAAAGCATTGAATACTTGCAAACACCTTCCTGCAAGGCTACACATAAAAAGCACTACAGATCTGGAAATAAACCAAGAGCCCTATTTCCCAGCCCTATATTCATTGTTTTTCCCATAATTACAAGAAAATTACCCTGGTCGTGATGCTTGCCTACATCTATTTAAGAGATCTTCGAGTTACTGACCATGGCCAAATCTCCTACTGCAATAGTTGTTTTAGCATAGACTAGTCAATGCTTATCAAGGGCTGTAAATTTTCTCTGTTTTCAAGAAGAAGCATCAAGAGACTGATCTCCATGATTTAAGGAAATAGAAAAGTTAAATCCTGTCCAGTGCAAAAAACAAACAAAAGTTTTCCTAATCTCTCTGACAGTATTCGATGCTGGTGGCAAAATACTCTGCTAGAAGTTCTGCATCTAACAGTATTTCAGGATAGGGGAATTTCAAGGGTAGTTTCTTCTTCTTAAGGTAAGACAATTCTACTTTGATCTTAAGTTCTTTATGAAACAGGTAAAACTCAGAGGGAAGTCCTTCCTACCGCCCAAGTATTAGGGCATGTGATCTGCTTTAGTCTTTTCCATGGTAAGAGGTATTTGCTTGGAATAAGGCCTGGAGTTTATTTGCTATTCGCATGATGGAAGAATCCTTTGTCTTTGTAACCACAAATATTGGGCCTCACAGCATCTTTTTACATCACTTTCTTACATTGTGTATGATGTTTTTTCCTAGATTTTACATTCCGATTTTCAAACAGAACACATTAAAGATACCAAGTAAGCCCAGGGAGAAAAAAGGAAAGGTATTTGATCTTCATGCATACTTTTGAGATCTGATGATGAAAGATTCTTCTTGTGATTCAAATCTCATCTGGTGGTTCCATCTTTTGGATAAAATTTCTACTCCCTTTTTACCCAGCAGCAATACATTACAAAAGAAAACATCCCTCAGAGAAGCACTGGGATATGTAATTTTTGCATGTCCTGATTCTATTCTCTGCCACTGTGCTCGAGATGGAAAAAGCCATGAAGTTTATCTGAATATAGTCACTGATATGATTATAGGGATGGATGTTGTTTGAAACCTGAAGCCTTAGGAGTATGAAAGGTTTCATTGAATTAAATGAAATTTCCAACTTTCATTGTTTACTGTTTAAAACTTCTATAATAAATTACAAAAATAGTTCATATTTTCTGCTGCATCTTTTTTTTCCCTTCAGCAGGAAGATATGCTGTTTTAAGAAAGGATGTGATATAGTAAGCTTTGTCACTTTTTTGTTTTGTTTAGTGGTGGGGTGGAGCTATGATGTAGAACCAAGAAAGAAAGGATAAGATTATGCAGTATGGAGGATTTTATTAAAAGTCAAATACTATTCATCCACTCACTTCTCCAACCTGATATTTGTAACTGAACGGAGTTAGAATGTTGACATTATCTTTTTGTATGTGTGAATTCAAATTAATTCCTTTGCCATGGAGAAAATAAGTTTAATTTTGTTCCTTAATTGAAAGTGCATAAATCCCTGGAGATGTTTACATTATGAACTCTTCAGGCTAGATAGCTTGATATCTATGTCCTGCACAGCACTGAACACAATATCATATTTAAGCAAATAATAAATAACAATAACAATAAATTGTACACACAATAAACCATCATTTTCCTGTCTTTAAAGTGTGCCTGGCAAAATTTCAAAGGTCTAGAACTTTTGTCTGAAAACATGTGTTGAGTCAAAACAAAGCTCTCAAGTCTTCCATTTAAACAAACTCATTTGTCCGGACTGTTTCAAACCCAACTGCAAAATCCAGATTTCAGGATTTAGTACCTGGATATATGTGAGTTATTTCCATGTTTTCCATGTCTCAGTTCACTAAGACAGTACTGGAGCTGATGTCAGTGTTACAAAAATATTTCCTACCATATTCTTAATAAGAAAAAGCATTGAATCTTGGGAATATATTTTTTATTTTGGTTGCTTCTATTGTGAGAGCCCATAGAAAGATAATTGTAAAAATATCAACAATAAAAACCCCAAACCAAAATAAACCAACAACAGGACTTTGGGGGCTTTTCCCCTCATTCTCTGATTCAGAAACAAGAGTGCTCTCTGGAAACTAAATATGACTAGTAAAAGAGAGAGGAAAAAGAACATAAAAGGCAAAACTCAAGAATAATGCTGAACTTTCAATCCAGATTTTTTTTCATAAACGATTAGATCATGGTTTTCATGACCACCTCCTACTGCTTTTCTAAGCCCACGAGGCCTAACTTGACATAGCCTCTAGGCACTGAAAAATCTTTTTTGTGACTAGCTCTCTGATGCTTCACCTACCCTTTTTTCATAAAGTTTCCTGCTCCCTTCTGAGAGACACCAACTTGTCCTCTAACTATGCATTTCTTCTGATGTCTGCACGAAATCACTCCCATCACCTCCCTCATCATTCTGTTCCAAAGGAACTCCAACCTAACACACACATCCTTGAAGTGTCCTAAATTCTGCATTGTGTGTCAGCGACAAACACAACTCTGGGAAGTTCATTTGTTAAAATAGATAAACAGAAGAGCTAGCCTTTCCCCTATGAATTAGTTATCATCCTTAATTTTACTTCTTAGTCAGATAATTGTATCGATGAAAAATTATAATGTACATTTTTCCTCTGCTGATTCAGTTCGTTGTTTGTGTGCAGTGTTCTGGATAAGATACTATTTTTAATTTTAGAAATAAAGCGAGAAAATACACTTAACCAGAGCTGGCAGACATCTTAATGAAAAACACATAAAGGGAACTACAGAAAATAATTAGAGCCTCTTGCTGCCTAAACTTATTGTCCAAATAATTTTAAATCATCAGCATGAGCTGTACCTAAAACAAAATTGCAAAATTGTATTTTACTTAAAAGTGAGTTCAAACTGCACAACAACGAAATATTGTTCAGAATTAGTTTTTATGGGATTTGGATAACTAATTCACCAAAGCTCCTTTGAAAATCCCAGCCTAAGCTGTGTTAATTCACACTTGAAGAAGCAAAAGGAATGTGTACGCTACTGCAAAAGTTAATTAAGAAGTGATTTTACATTCCAAATAAATGCTATAATGTTCTAGACTGGATTGGGTGGATACCAGGACTATATGATAGATTTTCTCCTGCACTGAGGATCAAAGCAAAAGCAAAACATGGATCTGATCAGGCATTCAACTATCAGAACTTCTTTCCACAGGACACACTTTATACCTCAAGATTATCTCTCTCGCTCTCTCTCTCTCTCCATATATAGATATATCATCTCAAATTTATAGCCCATTCAAACCCATTTAAAAATCTGTTTTGGTCACTCTTCAGTTTTTTTGTGTTTTTTTTTTTTGTTGTTGTTGTTGTGTTTTTTTTTTTTTGTTTTTGTTTTTTTTTTTTTTTTTTTTGTTTTGTTTTGTTTTGTTTTTTTGTTTTTTTGTTTTTTTTTTTTTAATAAGGCATTTCTATTTACTCTTTACTCTAAGAGTAATAAATTTTTCTTGAATTCCCTGCCACCCATGTCATCAGGTCACAATTTTCCACCACTGTAATCTACAGCAGTGCCTTTGCTAAACTCTTCTAATTAAAATTCCTGGCATTTCACCCAAAGAAAGCTTTTACAAAACAACACTGATATTTTTAGAACATGTGCAAATCTTTGAGAACACATGCAAAGCAAATACACTAAGTACCTCTTGTTTCTGGTTGCTTGGGCTGCAGTATTTTAAAACTCCCAACAAAGCATCTGAGTACCATATACTGTTTACAAGAGTGAAATCATCAATAAACCCAAGACAGACAAAAGACTCTTGGAAAGCCAATATTTGATCACTAAGATGAAATAAAATCCCACATTCCCCTTCAGAGATGTCAGGTAGGAGTGCAAGGGTTGAGTAACTTATTGATAACTTTCTGCTAGTGCTACGTATATGATGGTTGTTTCCCACCTTTCTCCTTTGCTCCAAATACTGCACAGCAAAGAGCAGAACACCCTTAGCAAGGCAGAGGCTGCCTAACAGATGCTCAATTGGCCAAATGATTTCAGGAGCACAACACAATTCTGGCAGCTGTAGTGGAAAAAAATCTCTAAACTCAAATTGTGTAAGCAGTGAGAAAATCAACCTCAGGAATCCTTAAGGCAATCACACTGCATACTCCAATAATTTTAGTTATCACAGAACATGAGACAAATTATACAAAATCAAATTCTAATTCTTCGCTGACTCTTTAGTATGTAGAATTATGTCAGACATGGACAAGTTGTTCATAAATCTGTAGGAAATTGATGTGAGGAGTTGGGGACATGGGGGGAGAGAGAAAAAATATACCTGTTCCAAAAGAAAGGACAAGAGAAATTACCAAAAAACCTTTATATGTCTGAGGCCAGGCTACTGTTTTAAGCAGTAGCAGCAGTTCTCTGTGGTAGGATCATATTCCTCACTAACTCAAGTGATACAAATCAGAGTGGTGAAAATTACAGCTCTCTCTTCATGTGCTCAACAGTTGCTGATGGCCACTGGGACCCCTGCCTTTCCTTGTGAATTGCTGACACCAGGAAGGAGAAGCTGGAAAGACTGCAGCCTGCACAAAGGAAAAAGCTCTTTCCTCCTTTTTCCTCTCACATAACTGTGCAGAACCAAAAGGCATAAAACAACACTTGAATAAATGATTTTATTATGCAGGATACAAGAATAGGAAAGGGCTGAGTAAACATATGGAAAGAATAAAATTCCAAAGCTTGGTGTCATTAAGAGGCCCAGACTTCCCACTTCACATGTCTGTATATCGTTTCCTTTTCTACAGAGGCTGAAGTCAGTACCGTGACTGTCAATATAGGAAGCTGGAACACTCTCATTACTGGGCAATTGTTTGCAGCAGCAGAGCTGTCACAGAGGCAGTGGACTTCATGGAAGAAATCTCATTGCACTTTTAAGAGTTTGCCAGCTGGCTAACATTGAAACATCGGGTTCATAGATTTCTGACTTTTTTTTTTTAATAGGAACTCTGTTTACGTGCAGAAAGGAGGAAGGTTTTGATAGTGCAGGATTAAGGTGTGTTTATTTCGTGCCTGATTTCTATCATACAAAGGACTTTGTGTTACTTGTGCAGTCATACAATAGTCTAGAGGGTAATAGAAAACTCCTGAATAGAAGGAAAGAGAATGGTATTGGAACAGGAAGACAATCACCAATTCAAGTGAAGTACAAAGGAAGCACTGTGAAGGCCTGGTCTGTAACCTTGACAAAGTTTTACATCATCTATATTTGATTCAACTTCATGATTTATCTGTCCTCTGAAATTAAATAGTTTCAGTAATGTCACTTTGAAAAAGGAAGTGTATAAGAAAGGGGAGAGGGGGTTTCAAAGTGGTGGTACAATATGCCTCTTCTTTTGTCTTTCAGCAATGTACGGTGTGCAGTCTACAAAGATACTGAAAGTGCCTCTGGGTTTCCTGTTTTGAAGAGGGAAATGTGATCATAGAAGAATTGTCCATTGAGCATCTCGAACCTGGTTCAAAACCACGTAGACCTTAACACACAAGTTCACTTTCATAATTGCAGAATACAATAATTCAAAAGACTCAATCCAACAGAAAATTTTGGGTTCTTCTAAAGAAATTATTTTTTATATGCACAGTGCAATAATACTAGAGGCAACCGTGGCACCCCTTCCTCTGAACATGCATTTTCTGAAGCCAGTTAGTAAGCCAGAGAGGAAGGTGAGCTGTGCGGTGGAAAGCAAAAAACAAGTTCAGTTAAACATCTCTTTTATAATGTTTCTGCCACACAGAGGTTGTAAGAATTCCTAATTTTGTAATTTCTAAAATAATTTATTATTATTATCTTAAATTAAATTATTATTATATTAATGATAAAAATATAATTTTTAACATGTTAGCTCTTGCTTTCTCCATGAGCTTCTGGAGAGAGTGTAAGAGCATGTAAGTGCTGCAGGGCCCCCAGCAAAAAGGTTGTCACTCTGTGTGCTGAGGATCTATGATTTCTTGACTGCTGAAGTCTGACCTTAATCCTGCTAGACTTATGGTTTTCTGAATAGGAATCTAGCAGCCAATTTGGAGGTGAATTGGAGATGGAAAAGTTGGTTCTGGGCTAAAACCAACTTCTGGATCAATTAAACATGCTGTGTAACAGTGTGAGGACTTTGTTCCATGTATTATAAATATGAACACCTACAGAGCTCCTCTCAAAGCTAGGATTTCAAAAGCAACTGGCCAAGTCCATTTAAAGAGATGAGACAGAAGTCCTATTTTTTCAGTTCAAGAGGAGCAATTGTTCAGTGATGCTGCAAAAAGGAGTCAGAACTTCCTGCCTGTTCTGTGACTGCTGAGCCTCACTCTCTGCTGCCCTGCTGTGGAACACTTTCCAGAAAGAGCATAAGTTTTTGTCTTGTAGCTCTTTTGGTTTTAAAGTCACTGCAGGACCAATAAGGAGATTTACTCTTCCATTTGTCTTGTTAATAGAAAAATACCATTTCCTTTGGTTTTCGCCCATGAGTGACTGCGAGTTCTGCTTTTGTGCTTAGTATCTAGCCTGAATCTACCTCATCTGCTGAATACTTCAAGCTTAAAGTAAACCCCTGGCAGGCCATGTTGTATAGGATTTTTGTGTTCAGTCTGCAGAATCAAGTCTCTTTTGTTAAGATAAGATTTGCTGAAAAATCAGAGTTTAAAATGCTTGTACTTTTCTACTATCAAGAGACAACAACACGCAGGTGGTTAGCATGCTCCTACCTGGGAACACTGGCTACTAGGACAATTGATCTAAAACTTATGCCAAGTTTTGCACTTCAAAATCTTATGAAGAAAGGAAGAACAAGAAGATGGACACAAATGACTTGTTTATCACAAAGACATGTCCTGCAACTCTTATTCTCTGATTTTATATTATAGAGTAGGGAACATCTAGGGCATGACAAAAATGTCTTTTGCCCGTGTCTGAATTGTCTTTGTGGAAAGCAGGCACAAAAAGAGCAATGACAGTCTTGTTCCAGCATGAAGCTGATCCACATCCAGACTCAAGAGCCACAGTCTTGAAATATTTGGGTGTAAAATCCTTCCTTATTAAGGAAAAGCCAGTGATGACATCTCTTCTGAATCCAGTGCCAGATGCTTTTGGAAGGAAGAATCATTTGGGGAAGACAATTTAAGCCTGACATGGTTTCATTCACATTTCATAATGCGTTAATATGATTATTTGCAGAAAACCTTGCAATTTACATCTACTTGTGGAAATGCACAGATGCAAAAACCAAGTTCTATTTCTTACTATAGATAGGATTAATCAAGTCTATAGTGCAGAAAGCAATGGCTTGAGTTATTACACAACACAATCTGTTTTCTGGAGTGTTGTCTTATATATAAGAAGCTACAAATTAATATTTTGTATTTAGAGCAGAAATCAAAATTCTTAAAAATTTACAGTAGTGCAAGTTTTTGGTTTTTTTCTCTGGTTTATCCCAAGAGTCTGGGACATGTCCACTGAAGCATGCAGCTGTAGTGGCTGAAGATATCACTGCACTCACTGCTGTCTCATCTCTCCTCTTGACGCTGCTAAAGGCAAAATTATCTGCCCACAGTTCAGTCGCTCTGTTTCATAGTTCTCACACAAATGGACCTCTGTGGGTAGTTTAAGCTCAAGTGTGAACAGCAGCAGCAGAGATCTGAGCATTATCCTGCTGCTGCTTCTCAAGGGCAGACGTGCAGGGGAAGGAGCAGCGACAGCTGTAGCCCAAGGCTCTGCAGCGGGGCAGAGTGTGACAGTGGGGAAGGAGCTGCCCAGCCCCGGCCGTGCACGGCACCTCTCTGCGGGGCTGCTGCAGGAACTGCCCTGTGGGGCCAGAACTGGCTTCACTTCAGGGAACAAAGGTTATCCACTACCTCACATTTAAACACTTTAATCTTACACGTAAGTTGTCAAGTCAAGTGGCTTAAGGTGAGCTCATAGAGGAGCTCTGTAAAGAGATCTGAGAGAGAGAAAACAGGAGTCCTGAGAAGCAGAACAGCTCTACAAAAGGGTGTCTATTTGCATAGCACTAAACCTCACAGGGAACAAATTCCAGTAGAATGAAAATAATGTGGCTACTAGCAGCTTTTGCTCATGGAAAGCACTGCAGATCTGCAGTGTCACTGTTAGCTAGCAGACATTTTTATTAACTAAGAACTATGGGAAAGGAAAGCCCTATGACAGACTAGTAAAAATGCAGAACAGGTCAGCAAAGAAGAACTGAGCTTTCAAATATTTATAGCTTTTTACACTTGATCAAAAAAATTTGAATAAGCTTGAATGTTCATAAACTCCTGGAATAGTTTAGTCTGGAAGGAAGCTCTGCAGCAGGCCCACACTCGGAGCATAGACAAAGCCAAATTTAAAGTTGGACTCAACTTGCAGATTAGGCTAGGTTGCTCAGCTATATCAATGGCTAATCAACCTGAAAATTTTTGAACAGCTGTTTAAAAGAGTAGCTTTCTCATCCTTTTTATAAGTGTTCACTGTGCATCTTATTTTATGTCACAGCAGAACAAAGAGCCCAGACTTCGTTCAGCAGACTACAATGAGTCTGACATCACAAGAGAAGAGTCCTGTGAGAGCTGTGTTGAGAGAGCAATGTACACACCCACCTTAGCTTTAAAATACATTGACTATAAAGACATGGTGAGGTAAAGTGCAGTGTGCAGCTCTCCCTGGGACAGACCTCAGCAAGTATCTCTCACAGCACAGCTAAAGCACCTCCTCATGGGATGACTCACAGCATTAGAGAAACTGAAGTAAAAATACGGCTTCTTTAGCATTTAATTAAAGATCTTAAAAGAAAACTATGTTATAGCAAAATGTTTTAAATTAAGAAAAAGAAATAAAGTCCTATACCACAAAGAGAAGCAAGAAAAGACCTGCCTCAACACTTTGGCTGCATTTGCACCGCTTTCTCTGGAATCACTATGCAAATAGAAACTCATTCTGTGCAGTTTATGCTCTCAGATACCAGGTCAAAAAGTCAATAGAAAGAAAGCCTGTTGTGAAAATCATATGTTTGACTGTAAACTCCATTGAGAATTCACTGAGGTTCTAAGGAGAATAACATTATTCAGTGTAGTACAGATGATGTACACACCTCCCCAGGTGTGGAGAAAAATAAAGGTTGAGAAGTCATGCTTCCATGACTGACTGAAGACAAACAAAAGAGTGTACAGTGAGATTTCCAACTTCAATGTATCAAAGTAGATTTGGCATTGTCTGTGAGAACTTATTTTTGGACCAATGTTTCAATCTCAGAAATAAAACCTCTTATGTTTAGTAGGCCAGTGTTTGAAAAAAAATTCAAATGTAAAATATCTGTGTAAAATTAATTGTATTGCTGGATTAAACCCTTCTAATTTATTTATTTATTATTCAGTCAAAATTGTTTAGCAACAAGCTCTAGCTCTTTTAATGTCTCTACCTCTCTGAGAGTTGCCAATAATGGACAATATTTCTGGCTCTCCAGCTGCAATTAAGAGTGTTATTCTTCCCAAAAGAAAGGGAAACATCTGTGTTTGTATCATGTTATGTTAACCACTGAGCACCTGGATCACAGCACTAAGAACACAGCCCGGCAATTCTAAAGGACTAAAGTGAATTAGAGCCCAGATATCATATAATAGTGACAAGAATTTGGTACAGAGCCATATCATCCTGGTTTGAAAAAATATCAGGTTTTTAGGAGTGATTGTCCTAGCATTTAAGTACATAAGGCATGCTATGATAAATCAGCTTTACAAGCAAAGCTTGTAAAGAAAAATTAGATTACACCTAAATTATATTGCAGAGATAACATCAAAACTTTTTTCTTTTTCTTTCTATTTTTTAAGTGTAGGTAAATTTAAGTTTGCTTACAGAGAAAATTATTATTTAACTCCTTTCTCCCACAAATCTTAGTTGTCTGGACAGACAAGTTCTGACAAATCTTCCTGGGAAGATTTGTGGCGAATTCAGTTAACCCTCTGCTACTCATCCCACTCCTTGGAAGGAAACATTGCCTGCCTGTGGAAAGAAGTATTTAAGCCAGTAGTAGCATTCATCCCAGGGGAGGTAACAGCTTAAACTGGCACCTGTTTTCTTCATTGCACATGGTTTAGAAATTGAAGGTTTACAAAGACCACACCTACTCCAAGACAACCTTGCAGATTATCTCTACCAGAAACTTTGTGTTCTGCTTGTGTAGTCCCGAATGAGTCTGGTTTGATGGCTCATAAGGCAGAGTATGAGCACTGATGATTATACTCATGCTTTGATGTTTTCTGCCTTATGTCAGTAAGGTTCACTAAGCCCTTGAAAAATAGCTTGGTATTTAAACTGCTCATGCTTATGCTTTCTGATGTTTCATTTCCTGTAACTGTGACCTTAACGGCTACTTTTAACTTATTTTAATAATTTTAATAAATTCACTCATGAATTACTACCGTCTCATCTCAGTTTTGACGGAATTCTTGGAAAGCTATTTCTGAAGAAATATACACATTTTAATGTCCTTAAATGAAGCTTTGGTTCAGAATAATACCTAGAAGCTTGCTGGCACAGTGTATGCTGTCAAATTAAATAATAAAAATTGGATTTTTTTAAAATTTTGTCATTGACTGAGACAGTCCTGAAAATTCCTTATGGAAGAGATGCAGAATAACCTGTATAATGCCATTTTGGATTTAAGGAGTTTTCAAGTTAAATAAACAATCCCCCTGACCACTCCCTGGAAGCACATTCAGAACATAGACCTCCTCCCTATAGCTGCAAAGCAACGTGCTGCACAGCCCTCATCCCAAAAGCAGTTTATCCCTTCCTGAGCAAGCAACTACCAGGCACACAGCTCTGCCTGCCCTGCAGAAGGATTTACCGTGTAAATAGATGTAAATGGCTCTATCAGACGCATAGCTGGAGAGGTCCTGCCTGCTGTGTGCACACCAGAGAGTAAGAGGGTGTCCAGGCTCAATGCAGGACTGTGTCAATACCTGAAGGAATGGGGTATGTCAAAGTAGTGACTGCACATGAAATTAAATCCTTACTTTTAGTAAAGCTGTAGGGAACAAATAGTTTTAATGCCAGTTAAAAAGGGAAGGTATTTCAAGACGATACCTTCAAGATTTTTTTATCTCCCTTTTTCACCATAATTAATGATTAGGTTGAACCAAAGCACCACAATCTGTTTCCTATCTCTTCCTCCTCTTGTAAACTAAAAATAAAGAAAAATGTTTATAGGTCTGCCAACTACAGAAAGCTGTATATTTATTTTGTTCACAGGGAATTTTACACACTACAACAGCACAGAATTGTTCAAGGGTTAGTAGGAAACACTGCTATTATTTAGAAAACATACATTGAGATATTATTAGAAAGGGTTATCGGCCATGGTTTTGCTTTGATGCTAAAAATAAATTAGACTAAAAATAATTTCTGTTGTGAAAATTTTCTCTGATTATCTTTACATTCAAGCACTTATTAATTTTGTTTCCACTATAAAAAAATTATATTATCCACTGCCATAATAGGCTGGAATAAAGATATTCAACACATGTTGCTCTTTTCCCAGCACCACTAACTTGCAGGCAGTGTTTGAGGTAGGTCACCTCAAGCATATCCATTTACTTCTCCTTTGGAATGTCCCACAGGGTCAGGCAGTACACAAAGGAAAGTAGTTTGTGGATGTGATTTAACATTTGTAAACCCAGTGCACTCATCTGGCTGCATTGCTCTCATGTTTTAAATGCTTTTATGTGTATTGCAGCAACACTCAGCAGCCCCAGACACACGCCAGGACTAAGTGCTACACCTGTACACACCAACCAGCCACCCTGGTTTCAAAGACTAAGCCTGGAGCTTGTCTTCTAGGTAAACATTAGATTGCTTTCCTTCATCCCCCCACACACTGATGTTAAGTCTCACTAGTTACAGCTAACAATTTCAGGGAGGTCTATTTTCAGGATACTTCCTCAGTCTTGAGGTAGGACTCAGATTTTATTGTTCCCAAGTCCTGTCTAATACCAGATCAAATTAATGCACAGCTCTGTAAAAATTGATCTAGTTTCTAGTTGATCTAGTAAAACTAGTCAGTACAGTACTAAAAAAATACTATTTCTAGCAGCAATTGCTCATAATGCAACTGCAGAGCCAGTGGATACTCACAAAATACCCCAAAGATTCAAGAAGTTAGCTGCCATGAATGTCAAGAAAGAGAGCTAGCCATGTGCTCCAGAGAAGGTAGTCTTTACCAAAGAGCTCAAGAGAAAGACCAGCTTATTTGACATAAAGCTGCTTTCGAGCACTTCAGAAAGTCACAAGGACACTATCATGACAAAGATAATGATGAACATATTCCAACACTTTGCCCATTTTTACAATTGCAACATTTCCAAATGTGGAAATGTTGAAGTGCTGCCATCCAAAATGCATTTCACAGTCTTCCGGACTGCTCTACTGGGCTTTTTCATAGGGTGAAAACAAAGCAAAGATAATGTAAAGTAACTTTTCCTCCATGACTAGGAGGTATCACTGTCTAGGCTCCAGGCCAGATGGCACCATATGCTGCAAA
The DNA here is from genome assembly GCF_965231275.1 of Zosterops lateralis. Classification (NCBI taxonomy): domain Eukaryota; kingdom Metazoa; phylum Chordata; class Aves; order Passeriformes; family Zosteropidae; genus Zosterops; species Zosterops lateralis. Next base: position 29,130,977 of record NC_139762.1, on the reverse strand, counting down.
TGCCCTTGGTCACATGGACAATTGCCTGCTGACATTCAAATCCACTCTTCTAGCCTTTCATATCTGTGTTATTCTCCTGGGTCCGTGCCTACACAGATATTATTTAAGATCAGATCACATAGTTATGACAAGCAGGGAACTTCAGCCCAGTCTGGTAACTGAACCTTTGACACCATTTCTGAATTTAAATGCACAGAAGAAAAAGACAACAAAGGAGATGAAGGCATGGCTAGAACTCACTAGGTATTCTTTGAGACAAAGAGACAGTATAAAGAGTAGTCAATATCTAAAGCCATGTGCAGAAATGTCTGAGGATTATTTTCTAGATTGGCATTTTGATTAAATTTTAAAAGTTCTACTTTCCAGGTGTAAAAGCTCCACTGCCTTCCAAAGTCAAACCCACCTACCGTGTCTACATCCAAGAGTGACCTTAAACTGTCCAGCTGCTGACAATAAAGGTTTTCTATCCTTCCAGGTTCCTTTGAAATAGCCTTCCTCTTTCCATGATGAAGTAGAAACTACAGATCAAGAGAGGTTTGGGCTTGGGTGGTTGGGTTTTTTGTAGGGGGGTATTTGGGTTTTTTTCAGAAGATTTGTTCATAGTATAGACATTGGAAATACCTATTTTATAAGTGTGCTTCTGATCCTTCCCTAACCACTCTAATTAATTAAATAAGTGTTAGAAGGATAAATTACAGTTTGATTAGAACATCTATATATGGACACATCTCATATAATTCAAACACAATCATCTGTTTAAAAGCTAGAGTTTTTTAGTCAGGTATAATACATTAAGTATAATGTAAACTACTAAGAGTAATTAATCGCTTAATCAAGTGCTGATGAGGATGAGATTTCCAGTATGAATATCCAGTCCATGAAATGTCTGTTTTTCTTAGCATACACACATGTGAAATAATAGGAACATGTGAAACACATTGACATATCTCATCTCTTTCTGTGTGTGATTTCAAATGAGCAAAATACTGCATTTCTCATGTCAGTAAAGATTTGATTAGAATTTTGCTTGGGTCGCTGGTTACTTTCCAATATCTTTTCAAAATAATTCTGGCATTCTGCACTCAAGACAGCAATATCATGTACGTCCTATACTAAATATGAACAGAAGAACGTGTGCCTAACATATTTACTTATGGGACCGAAGATGGCATATTGCCCACCAAAACTGCAGAACATCTACTTCCTTTTTTGTAAATAGAAAACTTGACCAGTTTAAAAGAAGTGTCACTGTCCTGTGATAGGGCATGCATTTCTTACAGGGTCTGCAGAATACCCATAAACTTTTCTTTACCGTCTAATCTTTTTCTACTTTTAAATAATGGAAATAAAATACATATACAGAATACACGTATATTTGGAAGTCTCTTGGTATGCATATAAAAATATATGTATTTTCCCTTATTTATGGGTGCACAAGTTCTACAGGATATCATAATCAGCAGCAGATTCAAGAAACTTTTCAAATTAATAAACACCAGACAATTTATTGTTCACTAATATTTAACTTAAAACTGTATTATTATTGCTGCATTAAAGGCTGTAGAATTTTCATAGTAAGCTATATAGAGCTGATTGGAAATATATTGTATAAATATGTGGCAATAATCTGCATTAATTATTCGCTTACTCTGTTTTAATTTTGATGCCACAATAATGGCTGCTTAGAGAAAAAGGATATATATCACTGCAAGTTGTGTTTATTATGATTGGTTCAGGAAAACTAGAGCAGCAGAGAACTTGTGGGTCTAAGAATATTTTTCAAAATAGAGAACTGCCAAGTGAGATGAAAGCTATTGATTAAAAATTATGGAACTCATGCCCTAATTTTAATAGTTAGTAACTAGTAACTAAGTAACTAGCACTAGTAACTCAGATATAACTGCTAAGATAGCAATCAAAAGATATATATTTTTTCATTTTTCATAACTACTGAAATAGTTTCAACCTCAATAGGAATTTTCCATGCACTTCCAACAAGTTAAGTACTATTTATTATCCTAACAAACTTATAAGTTTAAAATTGCTTAGGTTAAGACTAGCAAACATTTGTGGAAGCAAAAATAAATGAGCTTTAAACTTCTTTTATTAAACAAGATGGCTGAAAATCAAAGAAAAGAAAAGAAAGCTAAACAAGCAACATAGTTAAAAGCACAGGCAGACTGAGCAGACACTAAAAACATGTGCACAAAACTTCAATTAAGCCTCTCTTGTTGGCTGAGTTATAGAATTTGTGTATTTTCCTAGAAACACGCTTTTCCAAAACTTTGAAGAACCTAAATTATATCTGAGCACTCCACAACCTCATTTTCAAACCAGACGTAACCAACAACACTCAAAACTGACTTGAGATCACCCACACACAGCGTGAATTTTTAACATATCTTTCCTTGACCTTGTAAACTTATTAAGGCTGAAGTTTTTTTGGCTTCAGAAAAATACTAAAAAATGTGTAGGATAGGTGAAATTTTGCAAGAGGATTAAAAAAGAATCTTTCCTTTTATGATTTCTCACAATTTCTGGAGACCAATTTTTTCTCACACTGGCTATGAACAGTGTTGCAACCATATCACTCTCACTTCTGTCCTATCATCTTCAATTTTCCACCGTCTGTAGTGCATCTATTTCAGGCAGGTACTTTCTTTTCCTCTCTTTGCCTGTACAGTGTTTAGCTCACTAGGAGTAAGTATGGGAATTAGCTTTCCAGTGTTACTACAATATAAAATTATTATAATAGTTCTTCACGCTTTCCGATTTTGTCCACTCTGAACACAGACAAGTAGCATTAACCCAAATATATTGACCAGGATTAGTTCTTCCCTTATTGAACTGTACACAGTCATTGGCTGCAAAACACATGTGGTATCTAACCCTTCACTTCATTTGTTTCTGACTTTGTAGCTTGCTGTGGCAGCAGATGGCTTTGGTACAGTTATTAACTATAAAGTAATATGCTAAATATGTAAGATTTGTCATCTTTGCCATCCAAGCTATTCTGCAGCTATACAAGCAACCCAAAATATCAACAAACACATAGGCAATGGCTAGCTAATTTAGGAAATACCCACTCTTCCTCAAACTACAGGGAGTCAACATTCCCCTTTTGCTCTGGAAAGAATGCTCCTCTGGCCAGCAGACTCCAAACCACAGCACATGGTCCCACAGCAGCTGCTGCTGCTGCAAGGCTCTCACAGGCAAAATCCCCCAAATCTCTTCCCACCACGTTTCAGGATGTGCCAAGAAGTTCAGTACCACAACCTTGATTAGCCTGGGTCAAAAATCCCCAAGCCTGTTTTGTTTATTTTCTAATACATATTTCTTATCTTTGGTGGCTGAAGAATTTAAAAAAATAAAAAAATCTTTTTCAACCAGAAACTTTTTAGAGTAAGTTACTGGCAAATTTCAGCTTGCCTTTTTTTTTTTTTTTTTTTTTTTTTTTTTTTTTTTTTTTTTTCCTTGAAAAGCTCCAAACCTTGAAAAACAAGCAAATAAATGATTCTCAAGATGTACATGGATCAGAAATTGCTTACACTTGAGCCAAGACTGGACCTGAATTTCGAGATCGGAAAGGATTGTTAAATGTAAGGAGTGCAATGAGAAGAAAACACTTAGAACTTTGTCAACTTCATAAGGAAATCAAAGACAAGCTGGAAAAATTACCTGCCTTCTGCAAAGAAATATATGGAGTATACTTTCTCTGAAGCTGTTAAATCTATGAATTCCATATTTTCTGAATTAAAAAGTTTCTGTGGGGGGGAAAAAAATAATTTCAGCTGTATAGTCTGTTGCCTCTCCACACACATACACCTTCACAGCCCAACAAATGAACAAGAACACTATAATGGATGACCTAAATTGATTGCCAAACTTAAAAATTTGGACTAAAGATGAAGCAGAAAATTTGAGATCCTTTATGGAAGAATAGTAACCCATTACCCAGTCTAGGAGAGATATAGGCTAAACCAGAAGAAGACTTTTTATAGAACCCATAGGAAGACAGAATTAGAGTCCAGTCTAACAGGTAGATAATTAGGTTTTTTAAGTAGCATTCACTGTTTTGAGATGTGCTTTTCTCTAACATACTTTAATTTATATAAATAATGATTTAATGTATAAATTCCATTCAATCATGAAGTAACAGCTGCTTCATGTCTAGAGAAACAAACAACCTTACTGTGCATAGTATTTGTTTGCCATTATATCAATGACTGGTGCAGAGTCTGGCATAATACTTGTGATAAAAATAGGGTAAAAATTCGTGTATAAAATAATAATTCGATGTATAATGAAACAAAGCTAAAGTAAAATTGTAAAATCCAATAGAAGGGTAACCGTTCTCTCTCAGCCTGCTAATCTCAGTTGCAAAGACAGGACGAAGGTCATCAACTTAGACAAAAGACACTGGCCAACCCTGATAAGAATCACTTCCTCGCCAAGGCAAGGAGAAATTCCTTCCTCAACCTTCTGGTGCCACAAGCGGAATAAAATCAACATAAGACAGACTCTTGGAATTGACATAAGAAAGGAGCCTTCCCGGAATGAGACAACTAGACTTGATGAGGTCTGGGAGGGCCATCGAAAAGAAATCCGGACTATTCAACCCACCTTGGACACCTGGACTGCCTAAGGGCAGAAAATTCCTATAAAACGGTGGACTGAGAGCTGCACTGGCGTGGACTAGGGCGTCTGGTACATCGGTGCGGACCTCTATCCACCCAGCGCGCGCTGACAATTTCCTATTATTGTGGTTTTTCTCTTTTTCAGGTGCTCGATATTCTGTTATTAATAAATTGTCATTTATTAACCTGAAATTTGCCTTTGCATTTATAACAATACTGATCTCAGGTGATATCATGTCAGGAAAAATGCGTTGATTAGAGGCCTCAAATACAAAGTACTAAAGGCATAGCAGTAAGAAGGCATTATTGTCATTGATGCATGGTTTCTGGGCAAAAACCCAATGAACAAGGTATTTAACAATAATGTTTGCATGCATTTTGTCTCTTTATTCTGCTTGTGAGTGCTGAGAAAAACTGCAGCCTTTATATGGAAAAACATCCACAGGAATTGCTCAAAGAAAAGTACATAATTACTGGTCTCTCTGACAGCAGCAATATGTGTGAGACAAACCTAAACCTCTTCCCCTGCTCTAGCCAATTCTTCCCCCTCTCTCTAGCCAGTAGGAGAGAACAATTCTACTCTTGGTATTTCACCTATTTCATGCCTTTCCTTGTTCCTGCTGTGTCCTGGAAAAAGACATTGACTTTTGTAAGTCATTCTTGCTTCTCTATTCTTTTGAAAGAAAAAAAATAGTAACAGTGAAATCAAGCAAGTTCTAGTTGGCAGCCATACAAGTATTAATCTTGTTATTTAAAAGGCAGGTCTCTGGCATATAAACAAGTAAAGAGCACAGATGACAGAATTTCTGCAATAACTAATAGCTTTTATGACTGATAGAGGGAAGCCTTCACTCTTTTGTGTTGTAATTAACAGTGGTCATCCATAGCATTAGTATAAAATGGGTTTTCCAAAACGGTCTGTCATAATCAATTTGTTTCTAAATGCATGATTTTCAATATACAGAAGCCCCATTTTGAAGATATGTAAGTGACTTGAAAAATGAGTGACCTAACATCAGCTGAGAGGTATCAGGATAGATGTCACCTTCAACAAGGGCAGCCTGGAAATAGGATATCAGATTTCTGCTCCCTGACATTCTGCACCACCAAGCCCCATGATCAGTTACTTGAATCAGGTGTAGAGAGTGCTATTTATCTTTTTATCATGAACTCTCAGATAGTAACACACCAGCATTTGCTACCATGCCCTAATAAGTAGGTTTCTAGCTCTATCCTGCAACAGTCAGCTACTGACTTCTGTTAGGACAGAGGAAGAACCCACATGCTAGAGAGTACATTCTGCAAGGGCAGTCCTAACTAAGAGCACATTTATTTTGAAGCTAGATAGAAGGTTTTAGTAAGGACATATGACTACATAATGCCTAAAAATCCTACACAATTCTATAACGATCTTATTGAATGATACATTCAAAGGTGATTGTACCATAAACATGGTGATTTGTTCTGTCCCCTTTAAACATTCATAGAACTTACAAATCCACACATATAGATGCAAAAAGACTGTTTCCTGGTCTCTTGTACAGAGACAGTAAGAACAGTATTGCAGTCTGTCCCCTGGGACCCAAGTACCTGACACAGTAGGTACTTTAGATCAGCACAAGGAATGACAGAACAGGTCACGTTGGAAGGAACCACAGTGGATCACCAAACTCTCCTCTAGAGCACATGGCACAAGATTGCATCCAGATGATGCAATTCTGAGCAATTGCACATTTTGTGACAGCATAAAACAATTTCAGCCCTTTTATTAAATGCATATTAAAATCTAATGTCCAGATGATCCTTCGTGGAAATATTTCTGTCAGGGTTACTTCTGGATTTTCTGCAGTAACAAACAGCACAATTCTCCTATACCATCCAATTAATAAATTTATTAAGCAAATTGCACTAGTGCAGATGCATTGCAACTTGCAAAGTTCACTGTTCCTCAGTTTGAAAGGAAATATGATTGCCTTTAAAGAAAAAAAAGTGTTTCTAAGACTGCAACTGGAGTTCAAACACTGTGTTTGGGCCAAGTTTTAGTATGTGCTGTAATCTTGAAAAATTATGTATCTATAACCATACATGTGATTATTGTTTGCACCTATGGTCTGTTGAGAGCATGGCCTCTTTTGGACTGTTATTTATTAACTGCAGTCTCTGTCCAATACAAATAAACAGAGCCAAAGTACTTTTAAACACACAGGTCCTCACAGCACAGCACTCACCATGCAAAGAGCATTCAGCTCTGTACAAGCACAGCAAGTTCCAAGTGCTTTTGCTGAGGCCACACAGAACTGTACTGATCAGATCTCAATGCAGAACCTGTCCTACACAAACAGTTCATTACTCACATTGCACTGTCTTGTGCTTGCAGCAGCAGGCAAGATGAGACAGCAATCTACAATGAGAAATCAGACAAGTACTCTGTGCTCAGATCACATTAAATCTGTGTAAAGACTAAAAGTGCTGCTGTACAGTTGTCACTATTCCACCCTGCACAAATGGTCTAAGATGTTTATAGACTCTTTGCTTTTTCCACAAGGCAGATAACAAAGCAAGTTATGCCGTTCATATATTTAGAGCCCAGGCATGTGCTTCTTTTTGTGCTTTAGCTTTGGGAACCAACAAGCAGCTGTAGTAGCCTTTAGCAAGAAGTTCGCTGAATTCCAGTCATACTTATTTCACAGTTGTGCTTCCAAACCTTGTGTTACTCTCACAGCTTTACTTAGACTGCTGCAAATGACAGCCCTTCCAATGGACAGCTCTCACTGCTGGGGCACAGCTTTTCTTTTTGGATCACTTTCCTACCTTGTAGCTGTAAGAGTATGTGAAAGACTAAGCAAGAAAAAAATCAGCAGAACTGTACAGGCTTTATTTCATTTAGGTCATTAGGAAATGGTGTAATTTCTTCAACAGAAGCATGAATTTTGTGCATTTAACACTGCAGTTTCCTCAGAGGAATGGATTTGTTAGCAGATCAAGGACAGATATTCATGCTTTTTATAAAGGTACGTAGAAACAGTAGTGCTCACATTCCATTTACTATTTGAATTACTGGAAGTCTAAGCTCAATTCATGCACAGAATCCTATACCCTGTGACATATTGGGAACTGCAGAGATATTTAAAGAAATTGATGAGTTTGCCATTTTCCCTATCCCAAAGAACTGAATTGTATTGCAAGTTGAACAAACTGTTTTCCATAACTAAACTGTTTTATTAAAGACACATTGAATTTGAGTCAGTCCGTTCCATAAAATGTATAAAATATTCAATGTAGAATAACTTTGATGTTGTTTCTATCTACGCTTACAACTATTTTACTTAAATTAAAAAAATCTTGTGATCTGTTATGTAAGAAAACACAAGCCCTTGCACAGTACAACAGCATCCTGATAAACCCCTGGAGAAACACTACCACCATCATATACTGCAGGAAGAAAACCCCCTAGCAATACAAAAATCCCATTCTCACAACTCTGAGGTTGTTTGGCTTTTCAGAAACTCCTGAAAATCCTGAGCTAATTACTATTCATTAACAAGAAAAACATAAGTTGAATTGGGATCAGTGTTGGGTATGTACTATATTTTAAAAACTACTGACTAAAAAAATCCTAGTGAAGTATCTAATGATGCTGAAAGTTCTTAAGAATATTTTATTACTTCTTTTCTTGACTGGCATTTTCTGGTCCCCATGCATAGGTGTGGATGTTAAAAATTTATACATGGCTTTGATTTGCAAATAAAGTCATTACCCTGTAGTCACCAAAAACCAGACTCAGAAATGTGGAAGTAATGTAAATAATGATATGTTGATAGAAGTAGTGAATGTTTACTTCTCCAGAGGAGTATGCTGAGTTTCCCAGAAAAATCTGCTTGAAATGTCCTAAGAAAAGAACCTAGATTAGTTAAAGTTAAGTGATTCTACAACTCCAGAGAATATTTAAATATTAGATGGAGTTTGGATTGGTTGCTTTGATCATTTTGATCTTTACATAATTAATTTATTTGGATCTCAAAAATGTAACTGTTAATGACATCAACAAATTTCATGGCAGTATAAGATTAAATTCTTAACCCAAAACCTTCTTTCCAAAGAAAAACTACAAAAAACATGACTAATTTCCTAGAAAAATCCTAAACATTAAACTATTGTGAAAGGAATATTTTGTCAATACTCAAATATCTAAGCACAAATCCTGACAGACTCCACTTCAGCTTGTACATATTGGTGCAGCTCCCAAGCCCATGGAGGTGGAGGCCTGCCAACCATTATGTTAGGTGGGAAACATGGCTGTCAGGGCAAATGAAGGGCAATCTGCCTAGTGATCACGGCTGTACTTCATCCAGATGGTCAATCTAAGATTAATATCTTTCAAAGATAGAAGGGAGAAGAGATGAATCCAGTAGCAGGAAGGGGAAGTCCATACAGAAACACAGGGCTTCATGTCCAGGGAAGGAAAGATCTTAAGGGGGCAGTAGAAGAAAAAACTATATATATACAGAAAGATTCTTCTCTCACATGGAATAAAATCCTACAAGCACATAACAAAGTTCTCTTTTACTAGAGCTGTTTATGACTAAAAAAAGAGAGAAAGCCAAGCCTTGCTAAGGCATTCCAGTATAGGAGGGTTCTACTGCACACCACAGCTTTTCAAGCACTCTTCAACATCTCACTCCAAACTCCTCTAGAACAGACTCAAACAAATCCCAAGGGTTTTTCTGGCACCCCAGTCTAGGGAGCAGCTCAGTCTGGCATGAGTTCTGTCCTACCACGAGGGCAGGTGCTGTCCTCCCTCCATGCCCAGACAGGCTGTCACCACTCCAGCATGCACCAAGCTGTACCAGGAACGTGACCCATCACTTCTAGGAAAACATGTTGGAGCAGTGACCATTTCAGGTACTGTTCCCCAGTGTGGTTCACTGCAGAGCCACTGCAGATTCACTGGAGACTGTTGTACTGGCATGAGGTACAAAATAAGCCACCAGGAAGAGGGAAGAGTAGAACCATCTCTTTCAGCAGATAAACTATTGTCTGAATTTTGTTAGCCATTTATTTATTTTCTCAGAATTTTAGTTAAAAAATAATGGCATCATACAATACTGTGACATTATAGCATTATATGCCATATTTAAATCAGGTTACCCCATGAGATTAATGAAGGGCATATTACAAAACACTATGAAGTTCAATTCTAAATATGAGGAAAAATTGAATGACTCATCTATGATCCCATACACAATGAAGGCACATTAAAACAGTGTCACTTTAAAGCTCCAGCAAAAGAGTATTTTACTGCAGCTCAGTTCCAAAACATGTCAAAAAACCAAAGAGTATACTACATAACCAGAGCGCATTTTCCTCAATTTTCACATCACTATAATAGCACTTTCACAAGAGTTCAAATTAGATTTGGTTTGAGATATTTTAATACTGTTTCTGATCAGATGGAGAAAACAGAGAAGTTCATACATTTTGCAAACACCCACCACATCACCAGTTAGCAGGAGCACACTGACTTGGTTGCCTTGGGAACATTTACTGCCTGCAACACTTTTGAGGAATATTTGTTTGTTTGCTTTATATTTATTTGCTGCCTAACTACCCTTTGAAATTTTTGTGCAATTCAGGAATGGTCAGGCATTTTTTTCAAAAACATGCTCCTGAGTAGTCACATGCCTGGGCTGGTGAGGAGGAAAGGCACCATAGTCAGGGTGGAGGGTCTGCCAGTAAAGCAGTACTGAGGCTGAGGTTATTTCCTGACAAATTTTACATTTCAAACAACAAGACATATTCCTTCTTTGGATAAATTTCCTTGAAATAACACCTTCCCAACTGTGAGCTGTACATTTTGTACATCTCGGTACTACTATTCATGTGATGATGACTCTTAAAAATTTACATTTTCTGTTTTTCCCAAACAGTGATTCTTGGGAGAATTCATAGTAGATTCAATTTTTATGAGATATCTGGAGAAAAAAATATGTTCTGCCCACAGTTTTCTTAAGGGTCCAAAATTATAGAAAGCAATGATCCTATTAAACTGTTGCATGAATAGATACAAAAGTCAAATAAGTGCTTTTGTAAATTCTTTCGTTCCTCTGAAGACAAAACACAACAGTTTCTGAAACATGAGAATCTAAAACATAAACTCTAAGTATTATTTTCAAATAGCAGTGAGAGAGACTGTCAAAGTTTGAATTCAAAGAACATAGCACAAAGGCCATTGGACTCAGCTTACTTTACTTTTATACATGTTTATGCAAATAATTTATGGATTATTAGGGTTCTAAAGTAATATGTAATAGGAATTGACTTCAAGCTGGCAAATTGTACTTCTCAACAGTGTTCATCAATTTCCTTGAAATGCATCTAGAACAAATTTAATCATTGTGAATTTGCCCCATTGAGTTAACCTTTTCCTTTTTCTCCACCAATGAAACCCTAGGCTCATTCAACCAAAGCAAACAGCATTATCAAGGTGTACACCTGTGTAAACACAATTCAGTTCTGCCTGCTCCTATACCAAGGTTTTTCTGCTGTAATGATTGACAGATATTTTTTATTTCTTTATAGCTACTCCAAAGTCTGTTGTAAAATGTATTTCCGAAGTGAGTAGCAGCACGAGCTGCATCTGGGGACTGACCACCAGCATGGTAGATTTAATTACTTCTAGTGAATTGAAAGGAAACAATAGTACATAATTGAAATTTGAGAACAAAGGATGCTAATACTCTAATTCTCTATTATGTGTGTGCCTTTATAAATCTAGATTTCACAACATGATTAAAGACAACCTAAAATATGAGGGAGTACAGCTTATTATACAAGTATGTTTTTTTTGTACTTCAACTAAATGGAAGCCTTTGATTCTGCTTAATGACAAATCACTTTTAACTAAGAACAAAGAAGTCTAACCATAATTACCATTTGGACATTGGTGATTTGTTTTAGTAGCTCCTGTCAAAGACAAAAAAAAAATGGAGCACCTACAGCTTCTTGCAAGGTGCTTAAGTGCTTTTTGTCATCTTTTTAAAAGTCACTTCAGGTACTGCAGGTAAATGTCCCTTTTACGATGCTTAAGAAATAGCAGGAAAGTCTGTATAAAATTTATTTATGAACCAGCAGTTTTAATCAATGCTGAATGTTCAGCTGTTCTTTACAAACTAGTTAAACCCAACAAATCAAGATTTTTACTGAAAAAAAACCCCTGTATGTTTATTTTCCCTTACACATTTTAGAGTTTGGGGATACATGATGTAAAATGCAGCTCCCTGACTTGGGAGCTATGAGAGAAGTTGACTTTATAATAGACTTCTTTTGGACATTGAAGAATGACAAGGATGGATATCAAAGTGAGTCTAAACTTCCCCAACTTTGCTGATAAAACCCCATAGGATATTTTGAAGTCAAGAGAGCTGCTTTTTAGATTTCTTCTCCAGAAGAAATGAACTTTTAAGCAAACTAGCCTTGTTGTCTTGAAGAATTACTATAATTTGGGGTACTTTGAAGTGTTTCCAAATGTGTACACTGAATTTCAAGGGCGAAAACTTAACACATAATTCCTGATAGAAGAAATATTGCACAATATATGAAGATGTATATACAAAAATCTAGGAAAACATCTCAACCAACATCTCAGACTTTCTGCCATGCAGTCGTACTAAGGTGCAATACAAAGCATTTTTATTATATCAACCTTTAATATCTTCCTTCTCTGTCAGACAGCCAGTCATGCAGATTTTTCTCTTCCTTATAAGTCTTTGGAGCTTGACTGATGAATGAAGTAAATTCAAGCTTCTTGGTTTTCCCATTTTCCTGTGTCAAAATGTGTTTCTCTCAGTAAACTACAAAAGCCTTCTGATTTTATTCTACTCAAATCTGTTACTTTCCTTTTAGACTTTCCCATGACTGATATATAGCAGAAAAACAGAGACAGTTCTAACAAAGTCTAGTAAAAGAAATACCCCAAACACAAAATTCTTTCCATGGAATCCTTCAAAGAAGTAACACCACTGCTATCTTGTGGAGAACATGAAATTTATGAAAGATCAGGATGTCATACTCCCCAAACACATTTCAGTAAATTTTTTAAGAGCAGAATTTACTTCTGGTCTACAGTGTCAGCAGCACGATTAGAGAAATGGAAAAAGAGAACTGATGAATGTTCCTCTTGCCTAGTATTTATGGTGTAAAAGTTTGTTATCTAGTCTACTAGACAACAAACGATTCACATCACCTCCCTCTATGGTCAGTGGAAGCCAATATACCTCTGAATATGTCCCTATTTAAGACTACTGTAGAATGAAGTCCAACACTCTCCTTTCAATGCTAGAGAAGGCTTTTATTATCCACTGACAAGATGAATCATCTGGATGCCTAAAACCAGGATGTGTTTCTTGGGGAGACATTGGGGTTTTTTTGAATGAATCCCAGTCAAAATCCACAAAGCTCCTGGGGGTCAGTATATGTCTATGAAATTTCAGGACTAGGACCTGGACTTGGATAATATAATCTGCCAGTCCTTTTTGTTCATTTGCTCTACTCACTTGTTTGCCAAAACATTCACCTTGCATCAAAATAAAACCCTCTAGGCAAAACAACCAGGTATATTTTGGCCAGCAGGTTGTTCAGCAAGCTGATGCACTGGGATTTCCTCACATAGAGCTCTGGGCTCAGAATATGTCCTTCAGCTGAGCAGAATCCAATATTCATTTTAGTGTCACTGTCATCCTTTCTTATTTTTTTAAGAAGGGACCTTGCAGTCGCTGTAGGCAATTTTAGGAGCAATGCAATTCCCTGACATCACTTCCCAACCTTTCAAACAGCTTTTGCTCATTATTTCTTAAGGACCAAATTCCTCCTGTAGTCTCAGGTCACTGATTCCCATGGGCATGTAACAGTGGTAGCCAAAATGTTCATGTTTGATAAAAGTGCTTGGAACTTCCCCATCCTTTAACTAACACCATAAATATCAGCACCCAAGAGAAAAATGACAACGTTCTTTTCCTGGCCTCCTCATCCTTGAGAGCTTTCAGTGGCCATGTCAGAATCCTCTGCAGATCCTCCAGGATCTTCCATTATATCCCCTTACTTGCCTTCAGCTTTCTGTCTAAAACAGTGCATTTCTTTCTTTGTCTCCGACTTGACAAGCTGAAGGCTGCTTCTTTCTTTTTTTGGATAGTGCTAACTGATCTTGTTGACCAAGTAAGTCAACATTACGTAGTGATGAATCTGTTAAAGCATTTCCAATATATCCTTCCATCTTTTATATATGGAGAAGACAAATAACTGGAAATAAGAATACTGGCCTCTGTAAATAAAAGAATTGTAAAACACAACAGTGTAATTTTCTTCAAAGTTTAAAACAGACAGTAGTAGATGCCAACGTGCATTGGTCATCTTGGATATTAATCCTTGGAGATTGGATTGTATGGATCTGGAAGGAAAAATGAGAAAAAAAAACACAGAAAAAGAGTGAAATCCAACAAAAGTCTATTCACAGAAGAAGCCTTGGAATCACATGCTTTTAAAGGACCCCCTCTGGAATCATACATAATGTATCTCATTCTCTTTTTTCTTTCTCTACAGGATCAGTGGCAGCACTTCCATTTCTCAAGCTTGTCTGTGGGCATTCAGTATTTCCTGAATACTACTGAAGGTCTCCAATTTGTTTCCAAAACACAGAAGATCTCTGACTACTATCACTCCTTGCCCTCCCATTCCATGCAGAAAGCATGACAATTTGAAAGGATTGTAAGCTCCAGGTTACAGAAAAGTAGGGTAATGTTTTCTAAATTAGATGCCAGAATTAGCAGAAGGCTCCTCTACATGAAAAAGGCACAGCATGAGCTGAGCTACTTTCAGAAGTCTGTCCCTCTTTCAGCTTTACAGCATTGTGTGTGCAATTTCTGTTCCACTTTGGGAAGCCTCTGTGCTGCCATGTGCAAGCTGACAAAGAAGCAGTGGATTCATTCAAGACTCCAGGTAATCATTCACCTGTGCATTTATTTCCACCCTCCCAGAGAATACTCCTGTTACACGATTCATATGGGAGTAGTGAGGAGATGGACATGCTCTCCTGGTATTTCAGCTGTTCTCTGTGCCTTAGGTCAAGTAAGGCATCCCATCATTTCAACATTTACTCAGTCTGCTCCCACTCCCATAGACTCAAGCAGCTTCAGGACCTAATACCTGCTCCAATCCTGCTCATTGTTGCTACTCAAACAGTTTGAAAGGGGCAGGAAAGGGATGTTTCTTGAGCAGTTCTTCCTAAGCATCTCAGAGCAACCGGCTTGAGTTTTAAAGAACAATTCCAAAGCAGGAAGCATAAAAGAATTATTACAGAAGATCATTGCCAAACCTTCCTGTAAGCACATGGCAAAAATCTTGGCTCTCCAGCACTACCCATCTGTCACAACCGCTCATTCTATAAGCTGATCCAATCAATCAGAAAATTCAGGTGTACCAGTCTCCAGAACACTACTAATCATCTGTTCCCAAGAGCGAGACAAGTATCAGACTATGTCAAAATGTTGGCTTTTTGAGAGAATGTGACCTAATTCTGCAATATTCTCTTGCCCAAAGTTTTAAGAAAATGGCGAAGAACTGTGTTTTGGTTTTTTTTTTTTCCTCAACTATTCTCCTGCTTAATTAGATGAGATTATAAAAAAATTGTTATCTGTTAATTCTGACTGTGATTTTAAGAAAAAAGTGTGGTTAAGGCCTAGAACAAGCCTTCAAAAGTAAGTGAAGGTGGACTGGAGATAGGATGGCAGCTGCAGATTCACATAAAACAGGTAGTACAAGCATCTATCCCATTATTAGCTTTGTAGGTGCTGTGTACAGGTGTTTCTCCTATCCACTACTTTCTACAAGAAATACATTTCATAATGGCTTTGATTTCATATTAAAACATTCTAATCCATGAGGAGAATCTACTTGCCTGAAGGTACAAGCAAAAGTGAGGAAGAGAGACTCAATACTGTCAAAACTTGCACAATCCTGCTAACACACAGGGAAAACCCAGCTGTCTCTTTCCAAATGACAAAGTTATGGATAGTCTCAAACTGCCTCTGGCAATAAATTTGCTACACACTATACCGCTACATAATAGGAAACTCAGTTTGAGGTAAGAGGATGAAAATGAATTAGTTTTGAAGCTTAAATATATCAAAACATTATTCTTTCAAAATATAGTTCAACAGAGCAAGTTGAAAACCAACGCAACACCAAGTTCTAGATTTAAAAAGATCACATTATAAATGCAGCCTGGTAAAAAGGCACTGATCATTACCAGGGTGATTTGGGAGCTTCTCTCAGTCCAGACTATAGCTTCACCATAGAATTGATTTTCAAACTAGAATAGCCATCCTAAGAGATTTTATTTTTAATAATCCATATAAAAACAGAGAAGTACACATGCAGGTGTGAACCCCTCCAAGGCAGTGCAGATACTGCCATTGTTTTTACTGAAGTGTTTAATTTTCCTTCAGATCATTGAAATTTCTACTAAATGCTTTTTACTTCATGAAACAACATGTAGACAAATGCAACCCTTGTCAACTGCACCTTTTGGTTCATGGTTATTAATGTTAATGATCATATCCCCACTGGGTCCATTGCACTCAGTGAAGCACAGTGCATCACTGGGCTTCACCAAAGGACTTTCATCTGTTCTTCTGATGAATGCCCAAAACCTGTAAATACTTGGAAGCACTGGTGACACCAGTCACCCAGAAGCTGCACTCAGAGTGATCATGAACAGCCTGTGGTTGGTAACTCCTTCATTTCACAGAGTTCATAGCGCAGACGCATGCATGCAATGGCACTTTCCTCAGAATGTTTTTTTTTTCATCTAGTTTGTATTAAAATGCACATTTTTTGGGAAAGATAAAGCACTTATGTTTGATGGATAAAGTTTAGTAACACAACATAAATTAGCAGTGCAGACTCTGTCATGGAGTACACAGATTTTTACAGCCTGAAATTACAGACTTTATTCAGACTTCCACAATCTTTAAAAAGCACCTGCTTATCAGCACACACTCTGCAGCATACTGTAAGGGCTCTGATATAGCACAATAAAGATAATTTTGTTATAGGAACTATTAATTTTGAATTCGCAGTACCAGATTAAATCTGCAGGGGCAATTTGGAAATGAGATGCTTACTAAATGTGGTTAAATTTTTAGTTTTTCCTGAAGACTTACTACAGCTCAATGCATCTCTGTCACTTGTTTCTGAGAGATTGAAAGATGAGCAGAAAATCCTGCTTTCCACTTTTCAGAGTGACTCTCATATGCATATATTGCACTTTCTCCATCTGAAAAAATGCCTTTTCAATGCAAGCATTTCTCATGCGAAGTAATTAATTTGGGCAGCATTCAATTCTATAGACCAAAAAGGGGAGTGCTTCTGCACACTATGGAATAATTCAAAATTTCAGCCATAGTTACAAAGAATGTGATGTTTTGCTTTCTTTACATTCTTTTCAACTTGTATGTAAAATTTAAGAGAAACATGGAAAACCCCATAAGTTTACTCTCAGTGTTAAACATTTATATCTGTACTTAATACCTCACAATAAATATTTTAATGCACTGTGCACATTCCTGTTGCCTTATTTTGAACATTGTTTTGAATTTTATGGGCAAAAATCAATGCTACACTTTTTGAAGGTCTGCCAATATTAGTTCTCAACTCATCTGCAGCTTAGGAGATGCTCTACTACAAACTTTAGTCATTATTATGCAAAGTTAAAATAGCTTGTTTCTGGGATTCAATGTTTGAACACAGGCACATATGCACCAACCATAGCACACAGCCGTGCCAGCAAGTCTGTACAAGTTCACTCTAGTACAAAGAATTACAAAGCAGTCAATCAACTCAAGAAGTCTGAGAAGTGTACACAAAGCAAAAACAAAAGGTAACCCTATTAAAATAAATTGCTCATCCACCTGGTTGTATTTTTCAGTAAATAGCCGCCATGTCCCAAAATACAAGTTCAAGAGGACTAAAAAACTGGTGCCAATTGCTTCAAAGGATTTTTTTTCAGTAAGACTCAGATTCTCCAAATCACTAAACTGAGGTTAATGCACAAAACCCACAACAAAGTTTTACAACTTAATTCTGCATGAAGTATTTCTCTCTCAGAGTAGAAACCAAAATGTTGCCTTTTTATTGCCACATCTTTACCCATGTGAGAATGAAATTCTACATCTTGAGAGTGAATAAGGGCTGAATATTATCCAAAATCCAGATGCCATGTGAACAAAATAGTCATTACTGAAACATCACAGCATTTAGTTATTTATAGACTCTATTCAGACTCCACCACTAGCAAGACAGCACATGCTACAACATTCTTTTTGAATAGCTTTTCAGAGCACTTGAAAGATATATTTTACAAGGCTGTACCACCATCCAGAGAAGAGTCATGCATATAGGGTAGAAATAAAACACAGCAGGCAAACACATGCACTTGAAGGAATAAAGAACATCTAATCACTTTTCATGTAAAAAGAGTGTTGAAATGTTTTCCTGTAATACTGACATTCACTCTGAGAGCCCTTCTCATAAAAGATCTGTTATCCTCAGAGATGCAGCATTTTGGAAACATGTGCTGATATTTTCTAAGAGACCACTTGAAGAAAAAAAGAAAACTGCCTATCCCCAGCTGGCACAGCCAATCCATTGTATGTGTTTTTCTGTCAGTAAAGACTCTAAGACAAACTTCTTTCCCTTTTGACCCAATCAACTAATCTGTGCAGTGTGGTCCTGCCTGCAGGGCAACCTGGTGGAAAAATGTTTTTTCAAATAAGTAGATCTGTTCAAAAGTCATTGTATGAAATCCTGTTTCCACAGGCAAATGGAAGAATCAGGAAAGAGGTACTTATGAACTGTGATGTCCAAAATTTACATTTAGGCTGACTTTGGTCAAAAACCTTCTCCTCCCATTGCCTTATTCAAGGTGGAAGGAATCACAGAGACAGGCAAGCACAGATCTACTGAACTCCTCAGAGGATTCACTCAGTACGGAATTACCCCCCTGGAAACACATCTGCCTGCACAGCTGGAGCATCTCACACCACATTGCACCATCAGTCCTCTTTTGCTCCTTGTGTTTTATACTGCTCTTTTTTTCCTTTCTCCCCCTGGTGCACGCACATACTTGCCGATATAAGCCAGTGCCAGGGGCCACTGCCCAAAAGGTAATTGGGACTTTCAAACTCAAACCTGTGCTTCATCTTCAGAGCTTCTGCAAAGATACTCTTTGGTTCCCAGGTAGTGAGACGCTCTCCTGACCAGTCAATGCACAGGTCTCCTGCTCCAACAGGTCTGTGGGCAAGAGAGGCCCAGGGGCAAAGGGCCTGCAAAGATCTTCTTCCTTATTACAGTGGAGAGATTATTTTCTAACATTTGTCCTGGAAGGCACAATGCTTACCCAAAAGTAGAGAAGGAAGCAGTGGTACAGCAACTCTGGTCATGAGCCTAGAGCTGTGAAGGCATTGTTATAATAAAGTGATGGGGCAAAGTGAGTTATGCCTTTGCCTGCCAGGCAACTCTACCATCTCTGTGCCATTAAGACAACATGGCCACCTGCCAGACCTATTTGTGCTCTACTGCATAAACATGCCAGGCTCATGTGAAAACAGTATTTGATTCAACGGGTTTTCCACCTGGATTTTTACATTCAAAAGAAGTCATTGCTTCTCCTTGACTGTATCATTTCTGTTGTCCACAATGAGTTAAATACACAAACATCTGAAGGCAGGAGCTGACTCAGCAGTAATAGTTGTAGGTCTCTGTTCAGAAATTAAATGAGGACAGATAATAACAACTGGTGTTTTACTGCTCCCTGTTTTCCTGGTTTTGGGACAAAGGTCCATATTGTATGAGCAGACTCTTAAAAAATACAATATGTACAAAACAGCAGTGGTGTAATACTGATATAAGGACAGTGAGCTCATTTCATAAGAATGATGCTATACCCTTCAGTTACCTAATTAATGAGTCAGAGGTGAAGAAGTTTATTAGGGTTCTCCCACTTCATTCTCTTTCACAGCTGCATTGTTCTGCCACATGCACAGTCCTCCAATAGCCGTTACACGATACCTCTTAGCCAGTGAAAACACTGTTAAAAGAGAGAGGGGAAAATTTTTATTTGGCTTGGTTTTGTTGGTTTTTCATCTTGTCAGTACATTTTTAAGTTTTTGTTTAGTATCTGATTATGCTTTGACATTTCACTTCCTTGGCTAATACTCAGATCAATAAGGGTGTCTCATATATAATATATGCCATCAGATTGAGTCTAGGGAGTTTACTATTTTCAGGACAGAACCACTAATGAGATCCTGTTTACCTGCAAATTTCTCTCACTCTTGCTGGCCAGGTTGCCTTACTAGCACTGTCCATTTTTGACCTCAAATTCAAATATGTGTTTGAAATTTGAATTTCATATCTGCATTTCATACATATTACTCATGTGATTTCCTTATACCCCCACAAATGCTGGTGAATGGGGTTATCAGCTACCAGAAAGATTTAATGTTCCAATGTTGCACAGATCAAGCATATACACAACATCTAGAACAGTGCAAGTAACAGTGTTGTCAAAATGTAAGCTGGATGTATCAACTCTGTGTGCATTTTTCCAATTCCTCTGCCCCCCAAGATTTAAAAAAATCTAAATTGGAGATATTGCAGAGCACTTAAAGGCCAAGTCTTTGTCTTTCCACTCATTAGATGTATTTCTGAAATGACTGTAAAATTAGCTGCTCTGTAAAAAACCAAATTATTTTCTATGCTGTTATTTTCAAAGGAAATATGTAGCAATATAAATTAAACATTAAATGCAAAGCTTTTCTGTAAGGCTCTTCAGTCAGGAACAGAAATGCAGATAATTAATGAGGGTATCTGTCCTTGCATATTCACTTCCCTCTCCAGTAGCATTAATCTTTAAATGGGCATGAAAAGGACACACATGTCAGCACACAAAAAGCATGTATTAAGGACACCTCATATGTCAGAGAAAAAAAAAAAAAAACTTCTAATCTCTCCAAGCCACTTTTGCACAGTCACCTTTCTGTTCCTTTACAGGGACAACCAGGAATTACTGGGAAGAGGAAGAGGGAGAATCCCAGCTCTTCTCCAAACTGTTTCAATTTTTTTGTAAGTAATTATTAAAACATCTTCAATTTTGGTTAACCTCTAAAACATTTTGTCTTTTAGATAGACGCATTTAAATGTCACAAATGGGAAAAATCATAATTAAGAATTGAGTCTTGTTGAGGCAACTTTTCTTGCTTCTGGCAGAAAAGTTCTTACAGTCTGTTCATTCCCACAGTCAAGATGTTTATAGTGAGGAGGAGACATACCTTTGCTTTGAAGCTAAACAAGGCTTTTTAACAAGACTAATTCAGATTGTAAAAATAAACAGTGAGTTGAAGGAATGACAACACCTAAGTGTTTTTACTTCTCATCTGCCTCAAGATCTTCAAACACTTCAAAATCTGATATAGTCTGTTACACCTCAAAACATGCTCTGTGAGGACAGTAACTTACTGGGATGGCTCATGGGTAGCTGGATATTTGAAATTACTTAGCTTTATCCTATGCCAAACAATCATTTTGCCAGGTAAAACAATTTCAGAAATAAAAAATAAAAATAAAAATAAAAATAAAATAAAAAATAAAAAAATAATAATAATAAAAAAATCACCAACCCACAAAATAAAACTCCCCACTACCCGCCCCCTCCAAAAAAAAAAAAAAAAAAAAAAAAAAGAAATACCTCAAGACAAAACTTTTTCTGAGCTTCAAGCCTTGATGCCTAATTATGATGGGCTCTGTCTCTTCACCAAAGGCTAGGCTCTCTTTCACATTCTTGGGGTGAAATACCTTGTTCTAATATTTTTGTTCCTTCCAGAAGGAACAAAAGGGTTTGCAAGAACCTCATCTACATTTTTATTCGAGGCTGCAGTCAAGAGATTCTGCACTGCAAAAATACCATCTCCTCAAGCTGCCAAAATTTTGGATCCTAAAGACCACCACATACATGGTCATTCCATCTTCTGTTCATTCTCAACTACCTTATGCACTTCCATGTGGCCATTTGCAGACTCTAGTGTCACTTGTTCTGCACAAGAAATTCTAGACAGCTCCAGACTTAATTTTTATACCTAATTTCTCCAGTCTGAAAAGATATTTCTTCTTTCTTATATGTGTCTGTGGCCTTAGGTCACACAACTCCAGCAGCCACATCTCACGCAGGAAGACTTTGAGACAGTATTACTCTGGCTTACAGTTAGAAATTGAAGACACAAAGACACAGAGACATCAACTAAAGATGTCTCAACTGCTTTTCAGTAAAACTTTTCAGTGTAGAAAGAGTTTGTTGGTTTTGGCTTTTTTTTAAGTATGATATTTGTGATATTTTGTCTGAAATACTGTAAGTTTAGTAGATTTTCATAAATTTCAAGGTTTGCATTAAAATGTCATAAAAACCAGACAGTGGGTAGGGTTTTCTGGTTGAAATTTCCCCATGAGAATAATAATTAAAAAAGTAAACTTAGCCTCATGGACAGATTAACTAATAAAAAAGGAAAATAGAGCAAAGCTGCAGAAAAGTCACTTTCAGACTTTACCTTAATCATACGATCATCCCATTGTAACAGTTCAGACATCCCAACAAACCAATATGTAAATTATCTGGCTAAAAATGCAGCAGTATTTGTTACCCTGAAAACAGAAAGGCATTTCACCCAGTTTAGTAAAGGTGTGGGGATTTTCTATACTCAATATTATATTCAGAATCTGTTTACTGACATGTATGTGAAAACAGTATCCATTTGCCAGAGATACCCTGTCTGCTTTGCAAAGAAAAAGTAAACATGGCTTCAGAGTGTTCCTCCTTAGATCTGTATTTCATGATAATGTGAAAATAAGGAAGTTAGTGCTACACATGGTTGGGAATTTTCTGAACAAAAATGGTGGAAATGAGAATAAAAATAATATCTTAAAGATCATTTTTTGTGGAGGTTAATGTCTCTTTATATTAGATCTCTAAGCTGTAGGTAGGTTTATAGTCCCATTGGAGAATTATTTGGTCAGAAAGCTCATCATCATACATCTAACATTGAATTAAACAATAATCTGCTCACTTATGGCTCCTACATGAAAGATAGGGAAATGAGATGAAGTTCTTCTACCTAATTCAGGTAAGGATTTAAAAATTATACCAAGCAAAAACTATTGTGTTCTGGGATCCAAGCACACTACAGGAGCTCTTTAACTGTGGGATGATTCCATTTCTGCCAGCACTGGAGAGAATCTGCCTTTTTTTTTTTTTTTTTTTTTCTCTCCCTACACAAAAAGCTTCAAAAGAGCACAGCTTTCCTTTAGTTAATATTAAAAAGAGAAAAAAAAATCTTAAAAAAATCCATGGGTATGAAAGCTGATATCAAGAACTGCAAGCTCTTTAGGCAGGACCTGCTGCCCAACAGCAAACACAGCTGTGAAGTTTCATCTCTCAGGACTGCAGACAGCAGCTTTTTCAGTCACTAGCCAGCCAAACTGCCCAGAAAGGAGCTCTGGCCCTGTGAGGATTGCACCAAGACCTGCATGGTAGAAGCCTGTCGCTGAGCTGCCCTTCAGTCATCACCTCCTGCCACCCAAGATGCATTTCAGTCAAAACCACCCCAAAATTTGTAGCTCTGAAGGATTTGCCCTGATCAGGGAACAGTGGCTGGGCAAAATGTTAGCTGGCAAGTGCCACCCAAGGAGTGAGATTTCACTTGCCAGCTCCTGCAATTTCAATTTGCAACCTTAAGAGGAGAGCTTCCCACCTCCAAAGCTTTCACCACTCCTGCCTGCACACTTCCTCTTCTTCCTTCACATCTGCTCTGATGTTTCATGGGTCCATTCTGTGGATTAAATCAATTTGCTAACCTGGCAGAAAAATAACTCAGCAAAAACAACTGGCTGGTGTCCTATACAGCTGCTGAGTTAAACATCTCCACAAAGTAAGGTCCAGTGCCACCAGGGAGGTGGGCATAGGGGTCAGCCTGGAGGAAAAGGCAGGAGGAGAGGTGAAGTAACACATCCCCTTCACAATGGCAACACTGACTCAGCTCAGTTTGCTCCTGAAACAACAAAATATACCCAACCTAACTCTGAAAAAAAATTCAGGGTAATGCTCATAATTCACATTAAGTTGATTAAGGCAAATTTTTCTTACATACTGCGAGATCAATAAGTTTGGGAAACAAAGGTAGCTTTTTATGAGAGATCAAATTTAGCAGTTTCTAACTACCCAAAACTGATGGGCTTAAAGGGTTGCAGCCTTTTGTAAGATTTGCATTTGCTTCAGTTAAATTAGGATCAAAGTCTGGAACTTTTACCATTCTAGTATAATTACATAGCCTTAGATGTATCCCTACTTACAAAAATACTGACAGCATCTGATATAGAGAAACACATTTACACAAAGTGCTGTTTAGGTATGCATTGCTAGCATGTTCCTATTTCTGTTGTTATTCTTGATTCAATCATTATCTCTGGTGGGTTTAAAAGCATAAGACCACTTGCACTAGAACACTTGTCAAGTAATTTTTGCACGCCACAGAATAATGAATTAGAGCATCCTGGGTTTGATTCCAGGTTCACATATTACAGAAAAGGGAAAAACTAATTTAAACTTTGATTTTAGGTGTATTTGTATTATCAGTAAGTACAATATAGTCATGAAAAAAAGCAATGAGCTAGGACAAGAATGAAATGGGAATACTGCAGTACAACATTGACAAATAACTTACACTACATTTACAGTATTGAGTTAAGAGAAGAGCTCAGGTCCTCCAAAACAATTACAATTTTTTTCTTAGCTCACTGAGATTCATGTTCATAAGATCATTATAAAAATATTAGCAGAACTAGAGTTCTGATGTGCTTTCTAAGGCCAAGAAGATTAATGGGTTTTTTTGGTAAAAGCTTCATCAAAATTAGGGAGGTTTTAGCCTCTACACTACCAAGAATCACAGGTGTAGAACAAGTCATATTGACAAAAAGAATGGAAAAATTCTCTACTTTAAAAAGCAGGTCATTCTTACTTTTTTCCTTGGGTTATCTCACTGAACAGCACTACTATGCCTACTGTCCAAAAATACAATCTGTGCTTGCTTCTGGGCTTTGTTATTCTGAGTGGCTTTCGTAGGCCCACCTGTCATTGATGCATACCAAGTTTAAATACAGGCAAACAACAAAAATTATGCTTCAGAAGTCCCCATGAGCAAGCTAAAGTAGAAAATACTGTTTCATATTTCAGCTATATCTCAAGAAATACATCAAATCAAATGAACAATGACTAACAGCCCACCTAAGCTTCATCTAAATTGGAATTCTACAAACAAGATTGCTCACAAAAGGGAGTATTTGAACATGCTGAATGGAAGCAATTTGTTGTCTTTTAGCAACACAATTGTTCATCAAAGCTTTGTCATAAGTTTTCCTGATTAATGAAGAAATTCCTGAAATTCATCTTTATCATACCTATTTATTTTCTCAGCACTTGCAAATGCACCCACAACAGAGCACACATGAGAAGGCTGTGGAACAGTCTGTGGAACAGCACTGGTCACAGTCAAGACACAAGTTCTGACAGAACTCTTTTTCCTGCTCTGATGGGGTATGCCCTCCTGCCACTTCCATTAAATTAAGGGATCCTGAATACTCAAAGTAAATTATTTCAGCAATTAATCTTCTGGGAAAATAAAAAAAAAAAAAAAAAAGTGTCTACTCTTGGATTATGCATTGGACTGATGCAGCCTGCAAAAAATCATCCAGATCTCTGAGTCAATAGATAGCAGGTCATCTGTCACAGGGGAACAGGGGAAGATGAGCAGGCTGGTCTTTTTCCAGGGTCACCTTTCTATTAGATCTATTTAAGTTTAAGGTCACACAGCACAAATGGTGTGGTTTCATTCAAATCCTTTTTGTCTGGGTATGAATCAAGACCAGAGAGTCCTGGAAGCTGAGATCTGTGTGGGGCGTTTCACTCATTTGACACTAAAGACAGGAGATATGCTCTGCCTGAGGAGGGAAAGCAGACAAGGGATAGTCTGATGGCTGGGCTGAATAAATGACCCTCTCTAAAATCAGGTTCTATCCTATTCTTGCTCATGTGTGATGAGAAAGAGGTCATGAAGGCAGCTTCTCAAATACAGTTACTAATTGTGTGCACTCCAGTTTTTGGCCAATAAGTGGAGCTGCCAAGTTATTAAATAGAACACCCACCTAAAAATCCTAATCCAGTAATACAGAACTGGATTTTCCCCACCAGTTTGTCCAGGTGCAAAGCCTGCTATCAGCCCCCGCCTATCCCTCATCCCATCAGCCAGGGCTCTCAGCTTGAACATCTCTCCCTCACAATCATCTCACAGGTAGCTCTCGTGCCCTCAGCATCTATCTGAGGTGGGGATGCTCCCATCTCACCCATGACTGACACAAAACTATGCCCTGCTGGGTCTTTTGCACTGGAGTTGTCCAGAAACTGAAGGTCTGATTAACTGCCAGGCAACTGCAGACTTTTGACAGGATAAGTTCTCAGAAAGCCTTTTCACAAAAAGCAGTAACACAATCATGAATTATTCCTTCAGCCTGTCCTAAGTGATATTATATACTGTCCAAGACACAGATCTTCAGATACTCTCAATGTACTTGACAAAGAGTGCAAGTACATCAGTTGAGCCCTCCTGAGCCTACTCTTGACCATTCTGCTGGAAAGAACATTTCTGAGCTCACAGTACAGGGATTATCAATACAAGGAGAAAGGGTTAATTATTCAGATGCTACATTTAATGCAATAAGATCTTTAGTGGCCATTAATTGAAAAGTTTGTTTGCCAGTTTATTCATGAATATATATTTACCTAAAGGATTATCCATCTAAATATTCTATGTATACTATTGCAAGTGTTTAAATATAAATACATACCAAAAAACAATCCCAGCACAATTAATCAGGAATAATATAACTGGCCTTATAATACAACTGAAGACAAGAACTCAGAAAAATGAAGTCTATTCCCAGTTTTATTTGGAGCTGCATGACTGACACCTTCAATAAAAGATTGTTCTCAGACTGTAATGATTCACAATTCAGCACTGGCTTCTGATAGAGTACCAATTTTCCTTTAAAATTTACTGGGGTTTTTCAATATTTAATACTACTATTTTCCACTTTGAGCTTTTGTTTTAAATATAAACCTGACCAGTAAGTCATGCTGGTTATGCGTATATACCTGTTATGAAAAGAAAGAAAAAGTGACTAAAATTAATAAATTGTGAAAGCTTATAAGCATCTCTCCTCTCCCTTACATTTACCATATCATTTCTGGAATGCAAAAAAATTCTATTTTAGATCTGACTAATTCTGGATTCAGGAGAAGAGGATCATGGTTTCAAGGCAGGGTTCTTTTTCTTCTTGAGCTCCTGGGATGTTTGGTACATATGTAGATATGCATATATTTGGGACAAATAGATTGTAAGTCCTGTAATATGAATTACTCTAGCAAATTATTGGTGCTATACTTAAAATGAATTATGAAAATAGCTATTTTTAGTCTGAAGTCTGAATGTTGCATGGTGTCCTCACCATAGTAACAAAATCTTTTAAAGGAAGAGAGGAGAGGAAGGAGCTTGAATTCTTGCACTGCAGACACTAAGGAAGTCAGGGGGGAGGGAAAATCCTACTTCACAATCTTATAAACTACAAGTAGCAATAAAAGAGAGAAAAAAACAACAAAAACAACCCCCCCCCCCCCCAAACAAACCAATAAAACAAAAAAAGAAAGCCCAAACCTATAATTGTATTTATTCTGTTTTGCCAAAACATCATTATGAACTTCTAGAAACCTATCATAGAAAGAGTGAATATTCAATTAAAAAAAGATTGTCATTTTTTCCAGTCAAAATTAAGTAGATGAGTTATGGAAACACAATCCACAGAATTCCAATAGCAGTTAAAGAAGGTTTCTTTTTCAATATTTTGTGCTTCACAGACAGAAATTTACTTATTCTACAAATTGAAGCAGGAAAGAATATAAAACAGATATTCATTGTGTCATGGCCACTTGGTGATAGACAGCTTGCAGACTATTTGGTGCTACAACAGAAGGATTCTGTTCAGCAGAGTAAAGACATAATACTGAACAATAGTTCCTTCAGAGCTGCCAGAATAAAAGTTGATGCTGGAAGGGTGATGAAGTCAGTGGCCTTTCAGTGCTGTGATCAGAGAGCATAATTTTTGATCTCCTGGATTTCACTGAGGAATTTCATGTTTAGGCAGACAAGACACAAGAAGAGCAAATTTGCAAGCTAGATTCAAAGTTAATATTTATACTGTATATTTAATGGTCAGCACGAGCATTTTGTCTATAGTCACTCTACCTGGACACGAAGTTAAGATACAGGCTGTCTGCAGCACAGCGCACAGTGCCCTTGCAGCACAAAGGCAACACCAGGGAACCCTCTCTGCCTTTCTAGAAGCATCTGGCAGTGCTGCCAGACAAGGGCACTGCTGCCCCTCCTCCTTAGATGGATGTGCAGGATACAAGAAGATGCTCAGGCTGCTGATAAGATGGGGCTCACAGCTCTGCCCTGCTGAGCACCAGTGCCTGCCCTGAGCCCAGGCAGTGGGCCTATTGACATGTCACGTGGATGCTAAAGGAAATCAGATGGTTGGTTCAACTGCAAACATCTCCTGTGTAGTCATCCAAAACTCAGAGATAAAACCCGTGCAGGACAATTTTCAACTTGTGTTTGAAATGCAGTATTGATCTAGTAGACAGCTTTCATTTAGTGGCATGGCTTTAAAAGAAAATGAAAGTCAATCCTCTTATTCTTATATAATATATTTCAAAATATTGATCAGTAACTCCAGACTGGCTGGGTACACTTAGAAACAAACCAACAAACAAAGTAAAAAAATGCAAACCACAAACAAACCTAGGAGAACACACAGTTAACTACTGCTTTGGAGGAATGTGGTAGAGCAGGCCAACCATGTTAAAGGCTAGATCCACGCTCCTAACACGAAGCAGCATGACTCCATAAGGCCTAAAAAGGGATTAGAGTGTCTTACAGCATTATATACTATTATTATAGGATATATCATGAGTGCATAAGAATTGGATCATGACCACATGCACACCCACTCCTGATGATTCTTTGTTTTCCTGCAGATTATCTGCAGTTACCATCCCAAATTCTTCCCAATATATATCTGTATCCTTCTGCCCTTGTCTGTACAGTGCACATCTCTAATATATCAATTGTAGTGGTAAGTAACATGGACAAGAGTGATGAACTCAATATATCAGGTACTTCAGCTGTATAGATTATAATTATCTCAACATCTCTTTATTCACATGGCAGGATTAAAAATTACTTGCAGGGACAGAGCTTTTCCGTGTTGCAGTGTTATTGTCAGTAGGCAAAAGAAAATCATTGTGAGGTACCAAATGCTGAACAGTTGGTTAAAACTATGCAATAATGCAATATGGTTTATTATGTATGGGTTTTGTGCTTGAAACGGAAATAGGACTAGGAAACAGATTTAGAAGAGGAGAAAAACTCAAGAATGTATTATTTCCATTCTTTACCTTTGCTAAGGTGTTAAAGACAGGTTCCTTATTTTTAAGTACAAGTCCTTTGAAAATAGGCCTACAAATACTTTTGTTTTCCTTTCAATTTCTCTCCTTAGTAAACAAATCCAAGCCTGAAAATATCAACCATCAGGACAGCCTAGGCAGGTATTTAGACTTCTGTAGAACTAGTCTATTTAAAAATAAACGCATAAGTAAAATGAATGCACCTCACAACAGTGCATATTTGTAGAAAAGAGATTCTGGTGCTCTCTCCTCTCTCTTTGTTGCATACATCTGTGGAGGGGCAAGACTCTTCCTAGGCCTTTCTTCAGAATATGGTGTGAAGTCTGTTCCACACGTCCTATGTTCCTTATTCAGAGAGTGCAGAGAGCTTTTTGAAAAACAGAACAACCCTCTTAGCTGAAGTATGGCCGTTTGCAAGCTCATTACACAAGACTATCTCTGCAAGAGTCTCACCATTCCAGTTTCTGCTACAAGCAGCACACCTGTGGTTTGAGAACCTGATCATGGTCTCCTGCCCTATTAGTCACAAAACTGTCAGAAGGAGTTGGAACTGGTGTACAATACTTCCTGAGCAGCTGGGGCTCCTCCCTCTCACAAATCTGACTTGATAGTTAACTAATAGTAGCAAACCAAGTGAAAAACTCTTGATTAGGACTTTTTATAGCCGTGCATGTGGCAGTGTCTCCGGAGAATAAAGCCATCACTGCTTACATATCCATTTAACATATTAAATGTTCTATAGAGTCTTTTATAAATAAACAAACTCAATTGTGTATGTACTATACACCACATATGTTCATATTCTATTGTTGCCAGGAAAAGTAAACAACAGAAA
The DNA here is from genome assembly GCF_965231275.1 of Zosterops lateralis. NCBI lineage: Eukaryota > Metazoa > Chordata > Aves > Passeriformes > Zosteropidae > Zosterops > Zosterops lateralis. Next base: position 29,100,832 of record NC_139762.1, on the reverse strand, counting down.
GCCATGTAGGCATAAACACTAATTTCATCACTGTCCTGAATAATTTAAATGACAAGGACCACATTATCTTTAAAGAATAATCATCTTCGGTGACTGATTATTGTTTCCATAATAATAAATAAAAATACTGTTTATTTGCAATCTAAGCACTTCTTCAAGAGACAAATTTCCAAAAATTAACTCTGATTGTCCTTCCTTGATAAATTATTTTACCTTAGATTTGAGTTTGCCATTCTGCTCTACAGATGTTTTACTATTCTTATTTCTGAGCAAAGCTGAACTCCTCGGGAATTAAATTTGATTTTCAAACACTACAAAATTTAGCACTTGGGAAATCTTTACTCTTGTTCACTAAGCCACTAAATCAGCTCTAGTTCTCAATTTTACTGAGAACAGCTGCCTTGCAAAACAATTCCTAAATTTAGACTACAAGTAGATTGCTTGAGAAATAATTAGGTATTGTTACATGATTTAAAAAAAACAGGCTGTCAAGGATTCATCCCACTCTTAGACTCTTAGTAGGGGTGTGAATAATTATATACTCACTTCACAGTAACTTAGTTCAATCAGTCACAGCAATATACAGCATTCTGGAACAAGATATCTGTTTCAAAGAGGAGCAGTGGCAAAATAGCGAAAGACCTCAGCATTTCAGGTAACACTTCAACGACTGGAAGAATGGATTCAGCATTCTTTATCTTTATCTTATAAGCTGAATTTCCATTTCCCTCAAGGTTAAGCAGCTCAGATCAATACAGAATTATCGTGATTTTTCTCTTGTATGTCACAGAATTAAACATGGATACATGCTCTGCATAGCATGGCAAGTCTGAGTTCTCCAAGACACACAGAAACTTTTGCACAGAGAGCAGATGTGACCCAAACCAGAAGTACAAATGCATTACACAAAGCAGAATTACAAGTTCATTAAAAGAAAATGGTGAAACCTCCCTATGTACATTCAGCTGATGTATTGAGATTTCTGCATGGCTGTAGCCCTGACACGTAGCTAGAAATTTCAGCCAAATTACAAAATTACTAGCAGAGAATGGACAGAGTGCAAGCATACCTATAGCATATGGTTGTTCCTATGTTGACCAGAGTATGAGCACATATTTTTATAATAAGGATCTACGGTTTGTTTTTTATAAAGAATCCACCATTATTTGGTTATGATTTTTAATTTTTTTTTTTTTTTTTAGTTAAGGTAGATTTAAGAACATGAGTTAATTTTCTAGCATGTTAATTATAAGCATAAAATAAGAACAGGACTCAGTTTATCCTGGGAAGGAGAAACAAGCTCATCTAGAGATGGCCACTTCTGTGAACACATCTACTAGGAAAATGTCACCTTTTACAGGCTGCAGAATCTGTGTCAGTGTGAAATACAATAATAAAATCACGAAAGAGAAAATTTTAGTACAAGGTCATAATAATGTATCAAACATTAATATGTAGTGGCAAAATAGGTAGAATTTCTCTAAAAATCCACAGCTTGTTTTTAAATGAATCCATCAAATAGTGGTTAAAAAAAATAAGGTCTCAATTCAAACCAGAATAAATCCAGAAAATGCAGCAAGAAGCAAATTACCTCCTGTGCAAATACAGATGTTCTGCATTAATTTTCATTTAAGCACTTCCACATTCCCAGTCCTTATTGTTATTCATATATTTTTCCTATAAAATAGTAATTTTATATGCATATTAAAAAGCAGCTAGATTATTCAGATGCATATTTCTGGGCCTATCACCCAAACTACATAAGACTCATTTCATATTGGGACCATTAGATGGTAGGGAAATGAGAGATTTCCCAGAAAAGAAGTCAATTTAAATATGCAGAGAAACATTGCACTGTTACTGAAGGGCAGGCACAACCTCAGCCTGCCCCCATGGTGGGATTTATACAGCCCTGGATGGCACTCTGCAAAGAGGAGCTGTATAAATTCATATCTGTTATTTCCTGGGTCACAAACCTAGCAAAATTCTCACTGCTTTAAACAAAAGAAAATAATTGGATACTTGCAGTTTTGTGAAGGAAGGAAATGGCAGAAGATGACCAGAAAATTGAAATATTATTGTGTAGGAATAATGAAGGTAACTACAGTAAACCTAATTTTTAACACAGAACTCATTAAGTTTAATGGTATAATTTCTTTTAATTTAAGCTGAGCAAATCGGGTCAATACAGAATTGTCATGGTTTGGTTTTTTTCAGAAAAACAAACATGCCACAGAATTAAACACAGATACATGTTCTGGGTATCATTGCAAGTCTAAGCTATGAGGCGCATAGAAACCTCTGGAAGAGAGAATTCTAGGAACTCTTCTTTTAGAGAAGAGTGGAGCAGCCTATTCCCAAAATGTTATCCCCAGACGATACTGCCACCTTCTCCCTTCTCCTCCCCATGCTACAGGAATTCAGAGTTTCACTCATGTGGAAAAGAAAAGGTGGTGAGAGCAGGTAAAGCAACTGCTCCAATGTTTCACCAGTTATCCAGAAAGAGATTGAAAGAATAAAAAAGATCAAAAGTGAATGAAAAGGAAAACGTTATCTGTTTCAATCAGTTGAAGTTAAATAGTTAAATCAGGATTTCTTTCTGCAGGTGATGTGCCATATCGTCTTGGGCAGATGGGCCATCTAGTTTACCCCCCAACAACATGGGATTGTGATGCTAAATTCAAGTTTGTAGACAGCACTCTTAGATCTCAGACCCATCAAGTATGCTGGTATTTGATTTTAAACAAATTTTAAAAAATAAAGCAAAGCAACATGGTGCAGGTGAGTTCAATGCCCCCAACTGTAAAGCCTCTATAGCAGCTGTCAAAAAGAGTAAAGGAAAAATATGCAGTTAAATTTGATCAGCTGAGACGGGGTAAGTGCTGTCACTGAGAGAACATGGTGTGAGAACTAGAATACTAATAAGCACAACAACAAGTAGAGGTCAAATGCAGAATGGATTTCTTTCCCCAAGTCAAAGTGATTTTTTGCCAGTTTTTAAAACATTTTAAATAACGTGAGAAGCTTTGGGAACCTTTAGAAAATCAGAAGTTTGAAGAGTGAGAAAATATTCCTTTTCTTAAAAGAGAGATCTGCAGAGAGGTGAAGGGTAGGTCTTTAATCGAAATCTGGGGAGTTGCTCAGCAATGATCTCAGGAGAGCCTAAGGCTGTTCCATTTCAGTAAGCAGGCATGCTGGGTCAGATGTCTTACCTGTTTCTGAAATGTTACCTGCCCTTGTGTAACCTCTAATTATAAGTTTCAGTGAGAGTCTTGTTTATAAGCTACATTGCAACTGGCCCTATTTAACCATGGTAAGGCTTGAAATGGTTCAGGACCTCTGATACACTTCCCTTTTTTTTGTGTATATCAGCCTTTTATGTTTCTCAACTGCCTCTTCCGGCCCCTACCTCAATTTCAATAGGATTAATGCTTAAAAAAAAAAAAAAAAATCCTTCTGTGAGGTACTAAAACCAGGAAAAAAATAAGTTGGAGAATCTAAGAAGGTAAGTAATAAAAGAAAATAGAAATTATACCAGTGAGTAGAGCAGGGTAAGCCTGGATTCCTCCTGCATGATAGTAAGTAACAATCCACTTCCTTAAAACTGTACATCCAATTCCTGACCATTCCCCTGAAGCTGGATATTACTCTGCTCATGTAGCTCTACTTCACCATGCAACAATGTCACCTAGTTACTCAACCACGCAACACAAGAGAACAAGGATTTGATGCAAGACCTCTGCAACCTGGTTCAAAAGGACAAAGGTTGATGGGGTTTCCCCACCTGATAGCCTCCCACACACAGCCAACAGAAGCTCTGTGCTGAGCTAGAAAAACACAGTGAAACACACGATATTTTATTTATTATTCAAGACAACCCAATTGTGCTTTTCACTCCAAAAAATAAAATTTGCATCAATACAATGTCAACATAGCACCTCATCATTCCAGCTGTTGAATATACTCAAAATATGTTCAAAATACTTTTGAATGTACAGAAAACCAATGTTAGAATCTACAAAACCCTGACCATCAGCTCTTTAGCTATTGAGACTGAAAGACTTTATTGGAACAAAGGATATTTCAAAATAACCTTCTGTAACTACATATTCAAGTCTAATTTGAGGCTTCAAGTAACACTTGTATTTGGCTTGACACTTGTTTCTTACACATGCTCCTCAGATTGAAGACTGCCAAAAATACTTATTATTCCAATTGTAAACAAATGGCTCTGACACTGGGAACAGTGGTTCTGACACTGGGAAGCTTCATGCACTCCCAGGTATTTGTACCATATCGGGAGTTCTTACCTGCTCACTACTTTCTGTGCTTTCCCCACAAATACCATTTAAGCTAAAACAAAGCACGGCACACCCACTCTGCTTCAAGGTACTGCCTCACAGGAGGTGACACAATGACAGTAACTAGAAGGGTTTTGGTAATGTTTTGATGGCCAGTCAAATTTGTATGTGTCCCTTCTAGTAACTCCAGTGAGAGCAAAACAAGTTCAAAGCATTCAATTTACTCTCCAGAAAAGTAAGTACTGCAAACTACTAACTGAGCAGACTATTAACTGAGAATTACTGGGGAAGAGATTTAAATTCACAAATATATGTGTATGCATATTTGTGTGTTTGCATGTGTGTATCCACCTATAAAGACATACACACAAACACACATAACTTGTCCTTTCAAACAACAAAAAGAAGGCTGAGACAAGAAGTTTGTGACCAAAGACAATGGTTGGCAAACACACAAAAGGGATAATGAGGAGCATTCATTTCCAGTCTCCTGTCCTGCAGGCACCTGTGGAATGCAGTGAATTAATCTAGAGTGTTTGCTAAATTCAAGATGAAGGCCTACAGAAAGGGTGTTGGCTACAGAAAAATAAATGAGCTGTAGGAAAAAAAAATCCAAACAACTGAAACACATACTTTGGACAGGAAAAAAGAGAGTGATAATAAGAAATGGAGTTCAATATCTAAGGGGAGGCAAAAACTAGAACAGGTCTGACAACAAATTACATTTTTATACAGTGTACTTGAAAACAGGAGGCTATCTTTAAAGGAGAAAGAAAGCACAGTTTTCCAGACACAGCTACCAATGCCAAAGGTGCTTCACACCAGCCCAGTTTGTGAAGTACCTCATGGCTTTCAAACAGACCACATAAACAAAACACCTCTAGAGTTAAATTGTGGTGAAGAATACACACTTATAAACATAATTCGGTGACGCTGACGCTCTGTGCACAACTGATGAAATAATGGGAGTACTCATTCTTTCTCACATAAGAAAATGCAAATACATCCATCCAAAAAAGAAAAAAGTTAACACGGACCTGGGAATTCAGTGTGGAATCAACTTTTCAAATGTGCAAAAGGCAAAATGGCACAAACCAAAATGAAACAAAGAGGCCATTCCCAGGGAAAAAAAGAATAATAATAATAATAATAATAAAATAATAAAAAACCACCTTCAAAACAACCAAAACCAAAAAAATCCAGCAGCTCAGCAGTTAAGAAACACACTCAGTTTGTGGAAGACGATTTTAAATTCTCAGTCTTCAGGTCAGGTCTTGACATGCTAGCAGGGCATGCTCTCACCATTTGGCTATGGGCAGTACAATCTCTTTCCCTCTTTCCTACCCTAATTCTAAACAATGTTTTGTCAGATTTTCTCATTCAACAAAAAAAAAAAAAAAAAAAAAAGTTTTGACAACTTAACATGTGCCAAAACCAGCACAATTTTGACCAGAGACTTTCTAACAAATTCTTTCTCCTATGATGAAATAACCACCATGACAAAGATGAGAGAGATATCAAGAAACTGAGCAAACTGCTAATAGGCCAATGTCTATTACTCTGGTTAACTGCACACCTTTCCTTTTAAAATCTCACCTTTGGGGCATACTGCTTTTATGTTTCTCTTGCTTCCTTACTATTTTTCTTGCTTGTCTAGTCATTTTTATGGCTAAAATTGTTCTAAATTACTCTTTTCAACTTCCATTAATATTCTCATTTCTCTTTTCCTCCTTTCCCTTTCTCACCACTCTCACCAAGTTTTATTTGCACATTGCATGTTCTTAATTGTTTACTGTATTTGCTTCCTTCTCCCAGCTCTACATTTGTCTCCTATTTATTTCCTTCACTAATTTCAATTTGGAGCATTGGAGCAGATCATCTATCCTAAATTATCTCCTAAAGAGATATAGAAGTGTTATTGAGTAGCTTTCTATTGCTTATATTTTTCAGAGAAAAAATAGCAGATGTAGGAGTAAAATGAAATATAGATAGTGTAACATCTAGCTAATGTGCACAGTTAAACCATGTTTTTGATTACAGTGCTAAATATCTGTGTTCTTTCTTGCTTTGTGTCTCCTTTTAAGTGATAGTCATTTATTTTCAGATTTAAAAATGCCACTTTGAGTTGTTATATTTTTAAAACAAATCCATAAACTAAAACACATCAAAGACATTTCTCTTCCATTTTGTGGCAGCTCTCATTCACTTCTAAAAATCAAAAGTGGCAATCAAACCAGATTATTACACAGATACAATATAGCATAATCACAATTCCCAAATTTGGGCAGCCAAATCCACACTGAGACCCTTGGTGCCTTGTCCAAAGGTTTGTTTTGGTCTTACATGTACAGCTAAAATAGAAGCCCAAAGTACAGTGTGTCTCAGAGATGGATACAGCCAATACAGGTCATATGTGCACCCCTGCTGTGGAAGTGTGAACTGGCTGTCCTGACCCTCAGCAGGAGCACACTGAGAACACCAGTACACAGACAGAGAAAGAATCACACTCAGTGATGCGATCAATTCTTTTTGTTTCTCCATAGATTTAGGATTTCTACCCCACTTTTGTGTAGCAAGGTCACATTTTTCTGATATTCAAAAATCTCACCTTGCCTCTTCCAAGAGGCTTGGGAATGAATTGTCTAATTTTTTCAGTCTGATACCTGACCAAAGAGGAATGGCCAACCCTCTTTTAATGGGTTTCTCAGTAGTGGTACTCACAGTAAGGAACGGTGAGTGGGGTTCGTGTTGAATCTCACTAATATTTGGCCTTCCATAAGGTCACTTTGGAAAACAAAATGAGCAATTTCTTATCCTGAGATCTTTGAGGAAAAAGATCAGGTGACTTATTACTTACCATCATATAATAAGTCTGTTTAAAGGCCAGTACAAGATGCATTAGGTTTCTAAATACTTTATATCCCACTGCTCTGCCACAAATGAAACTAAGCCCAGCAGATTTCCCATTTTAATTCATGGAGGTTCTGCAGCATCAGAATTTCATAGGAGATGCCCTTCATCTCTTCACAGAAATAATGATCTTTATTATATTACCTATAATTTGTTGCTCTATCCTTGCCCCTTGGTTTTTGTTTTGGTATTTAAAGAGACACCATTTCTTAAAGCAGAGCAAGTGAAAAGCCCAGAATAAATTCTGTTAAAACAGATATGAACAAGTTTCTGATTTCTAGCACATAGTATTTACTATTAATCAACTATAACAGATTGAATACACTAGGGAAAATATAGTCACTAGTCATCATCTTTTCTCTGAGAAAGCCCTGAGACCTTTTTTCAAGGAGGTGATTTGTATTCCTGGCATTACCTGCTGTATATAAAGCAGGTCCTTTCTATAAATTTTTGATAGATGCATACCTGCTGCTAATTTATAGTGTAATATACCCCATTTACTCCTTTTGTATTTTTAGCAGCTTACACACACAGATTTTCATATTGAACTTTTCTTTTGCCTTCTACTGGGTAGATTTCAGGGGCTCTATGTCAGAAAATGCAATAAATTATTACAAAGTCAGTCATTTATTCTCCCACAGAACAAAAGAAATCTGCAGAACAACATCCCAAACCACAGATGGGTGTGCTCCAAAGAACCTTCATCCCAACAAATCACAGACCACAGCTAGTACTTAGAATACCATTGGTTCAAATGAGAGAACCAAGAACAAACATCTTTGTGGTGGTGCTTGAATTCAATTCCAATTGGGTTTTTACTGCTCCAGTTTGGTTTTATAATTTGTGTTTTATAATTTTGTAATTATTACTATTGTTTAAGATGGCCTCTCCTTCCCTCTCCTTCTCTCCTTCCCTCAGACTTTCCCGCCAAAACCTTGGTTGTCCTGGTTACCCTATCCCATAATAGTTGTTTACCAGTTTTCTGTTATATGTCAATCTTTAAGTTATATAACTTCCCCACCCCCTCATCATGCATTCCTCCTCCCCAAGTTACTTATTATTGGTTCAAAAGTTGTGCATTCCCTCATTATACATTGGCAAAAGGTCATGATTGGTCCCACTCAATCCCACCCCTGTAACCCACTCAATAAAAAGCCGTGCCATTTCGAGGCCAGCGTCTCTCTCGGAGCACTGCCTTGGGGAACACGCACCCCCTTGGTTGCACATCCTGAGAGTCCCGCCTTTCTATTCTGCGCACTATCCGCACCGTGGTCGGGTTTGCTCACGCCTCTGGCAAAGTGGCCCCTGGATGTAGTGGCGGCAGGGCTGGCCGAAGCTGCACCCTTGGTAAAGCCGAACCACTGCACATCTTATTCAAACAGATAAAAAGAATTTCCTATATGATGCAGTCCTGACACTTCAAAACAAGAACAAATCAAAATTAGGACTGTACAATCTACCAGCCTCATTTCTAACTGGCAATTTTGCTCCAACAGTCTGTTTGGAATTAATAATTATGCTGCACAATACAGGTTTTTCTTTGGGTTGTTTTTTTGTTACATGATCTTTCTCTGCAGGAGAAACATAGGATCAGCAAAACTTATCTATTATTTTCTTTGATGACAGATTACTAACAATAACAGATTTTTAATGATATGCCAGAAAGCGTATGGAACTGAATGGTTATGAGGTAGCAACTATCAAAAGAAGCTGCTCTGAATGCTGCCAACAGAAAGTATATATTGTGGTTCACTTCTGTCACTGACAACTAAATCTGATGCTGTACATTTTACATTAGGAAATTCTTCCTTTCCCTACATGAATGAGATCAGATGACCATTCAGAGGACTGAATTTAATTTTTTTTTTCAATTTGTGAGTAACGTATTTTAAGGAAACTAGCAGAAACCTTTCTTATTCCCCTAAAACTACAGCAATTTAAAAAATTCCAGATTTATAAGGGAATTTTGTATATATTATGACAACAGTAAAACATAGACCACTATAGCAAGGAAACATGGAAATGAATTTTTTGTAAACAGATTATTTTGTGTATTTAATACACTGAAATGCCACAAAGTTCTTTGGTTTGTTATAAATAAAACACTAGAGTAGCTACAGACACGTTGAGGCACTTTCTTATCCTTAAGAGTCAAAAAATAAAATGACAGATGCGATACATGCTGGCCAACAATAAAGATTTCCCTCAGACATGAAAAACTGCACCAGCTGTCTCTTTATTCCAATTTTACACGTAGTTTCCATGCTATCATGGAACTACTAGGCAACAGTCCAACACATGCCATGCTGGAACTGATTTACCTATCAGGTCATGTGGCTCAGGCCCTTTGCACACAGAGGCTACAAACACATTTCTCCACAATACACTGAAAAGCATTCCACAAGGACACCACTTTCTGAAGCACCAGAAATCACATTGCCATGCCTCTAAAACTCTTTGCCCCATGCATAAAGGAGTGGAGGAGGTAGAGGGGTGCTGATGTCTGGCACTGTTCCCACTACCTCCCGTAGCTATCTCTCCTCACTGTCAGTGCACCATCTCTGGAATGTGAGCACTGCTCTGCAGACAAGGTAATACTTGGGTACAGTGTGGAGGTGACTGTCCCTTTTAGATGAGCTCCAGGATTTCTCTATAGCAAGGATACCAATATAGTGCCAATTAACAGCTAGTTTTCAGCCTTGATACCAGCATATAGGATTCCTGTAAACTATTCTGTACTTATACAATTTATCTCAGCCTAGAAAAGAGAGAAAGTTTCTCTGGGTCCACTGCAAATCACAGAAAGTTTACCTATTCATGTAAAGGATGTAGGTAGTATCATTCATGTGCTGGTAGCTTAAATACAGAAACTTCAAGCAGAATCTAATATGATCTGCCAGTAAATCTTTGAGCCATTCTTTTATAGCTTTCAGGAGCTAACCATCCTCATACAAGAACTGATTCACACCACGCTTTATGTCTGAAGTGAATGTCTTCGCACTGAAAGTGCCATAACAAGGACATTGGATGTTCTGACCATTGTTTGATTAACCCACAGCAGTACAGGAGATTTAGTCACATCAGAGCTGCTAAAATAAATGCAGTTAAGTGGGTTATACTGCTTTAGAAAGCTCTATTGGAAGCAAATTAGCTGTTGACCTCTTAGGGCACATGTAATCTCTTCAAAGCTCGGTCTTGTCTCAGGTAGTTCAGCTGTTCTCTTGTGAAGAGGCCTGCTTCTCACTACAGCTGCTAAGTGTTGAATTTAAAGAGTAAATACAGTTTTCAGAGGCTTAATTAAAAATATTTCAGAAGTGTGAGGGTGCACTTGAAACCTAACAAGCAAGATTTTAATCTCCTCACCTACAGTAATCACTTCACAGCATGGGTGCTAATGGAGACAGCAAGGATAGAGATACCTTGATGAACCAATTGAAAGCAAAGAAAAATACGAAGTATTTTCTTTTAAACAGGGCTTGTCCAACAATGACAACAAGCAAGTAACCAAAGGGCAATCTGGTTATTTCGATAAGTCTCAAAGATGTTCAGAATACTTAATAGCAATCTTGCAAACTTTCCTTGCTGTGTTGAGATTGATGTCAGGTTCTGCTACTACAAAGAGCTTTGCTAAAGAAAAACCGGGAGGCTCCAGACATATCAGTGGATTTGTCCGAGTGCACAAGTCTCATTAGCAAAAGAAATCATGGGATACTCTCAACAGAACCATTCTGTTTAGTTTACTTGGATTCTTGTTCAAAATAATCTAAAATCTTGCAACTTCTAATGTTTGTCTTATCAGTTTAGTCCAAGACCATAAAACAAAACTGTCTTAAAACAAATAACCAGATGGTTTCAGTTCCGTTGCATACCAATACATTTTTTGCATTGCAACACGGAAGAAACTTGTAAGAAATACACAAACGTGCACACACACTTAACATCTTGGCAGCTTGTGGCTGTTTTGGGACTTTTGGATTGAAATTCCTCCTCCATAAATCCACAACCATTGTTATATGTCCTGAAAAAGAAGTTGCCATTTTCTAACTCAATGGTGCTATGTTTTAGAATATTCTTTCAGATCACTACCTGGACATCTACTCTGAAAAGCAGGCAGCAACTCTTGAATCAAAATGTATCAACTCTAAATAATCCTGTTTGATAGCATGTGCATACACACCTCTTAATCTAGACATGCAGCAAATTTGATCAGCATCTGCACATTAGGAAAAGTAGGGACCACCAACCTATTGTGTCCTATTGGAGACCTCAGGAGGCAGCACAGATATAGAAGCTCACATATGGCATGGCAAAGCACTTTAAAGCCAAGGCATAATTGCTTTTTGATTAAGGTTCTAGGCAGTGCTATTTAGATATTGCATATATTTTTAAAAATATATTTGGTGTTGTAACAGAAAAGCTTATGAGTATCATCTCTTCACTACTTGTACAGTACAAATACCTTGCTGAGGTGAAGTACTTATAAACATGTCAGAGAAACAGAGAAGATAATTGTTTTGCTTATTGTTAGAGAAACACCTTAAGCAGAATCAATCCAAAAGACATGAACTCTTAATTGTAACTGGGGGTTCAAATACATCATAAAATCACAGAAGGGTTTGGATTGGAAGGGACCTTAAAAGTTATCTAGATCCAAGCCTCCTGCAATGGGCAGGGACCCTTTCCATTGCTCAGAGCCCCATCCAACCTGGCCTTGAAGAGTTCCAGGGACAGGGCATCCACAGCATCTCTGGACATGTGGAGCATTCTCATCTCCTTTAAAGTATGATTAACAGTAGGGGTTCTTGGCAAACTTTATGGTGGCACAGACAAGAGCAAAACCAAGAATGAGAAATAATAAAATTCCAAGCATAAAATCTTCAACACTTTTCCTCTATAAGGGAGTAGTAAGTCCTGCAAATTAACACTTCTATTTATAGAGAAGGCCCTTAGGAACCAAACTACTAAACAAATTGTCTTCAATGGTGGGTATCATTAACACCATTAATTTAATGAGGAAAAAAGCACCAACAAAACAGCAAAAAACAAATAACCAACAGCATCTAACAGTATTTAATTAACTTCTTTGTCGAATATTTTTAGCTCTTCATTTATTGATTCTCATACATAAGCTAAAGAATCACTAGTCTTTCCACATACAAAACATAAAGCAGTCTGCATGTACTGACAAAGATCAATACAAAGAGAGGTAAAAATGGCAGAACCCTCTCTGAAAGATCATCCAGAGAGAACAGATGTTCTCTTCTGGTTCTATTTCATTATATATTCTTTAGGAGAAAACTTACATATAAATTTAATACTGGCTAGAGACACCCATTTCTTAATGAAAGTCTTCATACTCATCAGTGATATTAATAGTATATTGTTATATATTATTATGGGCTGTTGAATACTTAATCATTATTATGTATCAAATATTTAATATTCAGCTGACAAGTTAGGTCAGTACTAGCACAATTTCAACAGGTACTAGATTTCAGTAACAAGTTTTATTGCAAGGAAGCTGAAATTTCATGTGACTCCCCTTTCCATTTTTATCTCCAAGTCTTTCTATAGCACTAGAGGATGCTAGGCAGAGTACTGGAAGCAACTAGCTTGCATCTTTACATCTGTATTTACTCAGATAATATTCTCCTAAAGCCAGCTGCTTTGTGCTGTTTTGGTTCTTAATTGTAGAGTAAAACTCTGAATTGCAAAAAAAACCTGTTCAGTTCACAAAGTTAATTTATCAACATCATTAGCCAGCAATGCAAAGTTAAGCTGATATAACTTTTTGTTGTTGCTGTTGAAATTGACAAATTCATTCATTGAACTAAAGGTTTTCTCAGAGACCAACCTTTCTCAGAAGAAAATATGCTGTTAACAGTTTTCAGAGAGTCTCTCTCCCTTAACCTAGTTTCTCATGAAGACAGTTAAAAGCTGCCAATCTCATCCTGGGTGGTGAAACGGGAAAACTGTAATCACAAAATACTTTGTAGAATCAGAAACCACTTCCTGCCCAGCTCCTTTGATGCATTTTGAATAGGGAAAATACAAAAAATAAAAAAGAAAATAATCATTATGACATAGATTCATTTGCAACATGAAGACAGAGCGAAGCAGGAGTACAGATATATCCACAATTATTACTTAAATCAGGACGGCACTACAGAAGCAGCTCTCCTAGTAATGTCCCTTTCCTGAATTTTCTTTTGTGTTTCAAGATCCATAAATTGGATTTCTTTCTGAGAAAATAAGCTGGAAGATGCTTTCCAGGAGGGCATCCAGTATGCTCCATCCTCTGCTAGACATTCAGCCTAAGGGATGAGGCTACAGCTTCCCAAAATGAAATCATAAAATATGTGCACTGCACAATAAGTTCCTCACAACCAGCTGCATATACAAACATGCTGCACCAAGTTAACTGCTAACATGAATATAGACTAGACATAACCTAAATGGTAAGACTCTTCTTCCATAAACTGCAACCTAAATACCTTTAGAAGCATTTTAAACAAAGAATCAAGTCCGGGAGACTTGATCTAAAGGGCAGCACTGAGTGGTATCCAAGGTTGAAAATCCCTATATGCTTATGTAGCAGCACTAATGTGCTGATCAAACCCTCATGATGAAACCAGTTTATCCTCTGTTAAATTTGAATTCAAAGATGTGATACACAAACCAAAGCCTAGAGAAATATGCCTAAAATTTCTTTTGGGGAAGAAACAACCCACATGTATACAGTGCTGTATGTTGCTTTTCTGCCCTTGCTCAATTAAATCAGAGCAAATAAAATTAAGAAAGAACTGCTAGTACAGATAATGTGTTTCTTCACTACTCTTTTCTGATGGAAAAACTCCTACCAGTATAGGGTGCATCATTTAATGAAAAAACACTGTAGTTGCTCCTTTCTAAAACAGTAAGGTTTTCATATATCGTATTTGTGATTCAACAAACAGTGTTACAATTTATTCTACTCTTACATTTTTTTACATCTTATCTCTGTCACATGTGTATATTTTTATACTTTTATAAATATAGGTACTTACATATATGTTTATTTGAGATAATCTCATATATTGGAGCTAGAAATCAATGTATCTTTCAGAAGAGCACAACTTCATAATCAAATCACCAAGCCCTGGAACAAAGCAGATCTCCAAGCTTATCGCTTCAGCGTGTAAAATTTGTGCACTAACATAGGCAGAGGACTTCCAGGCTTGGGCCAGTCTGTTCCTGTCCATTCATACATCCTAAAGCAACAATATACAAAGGCATTGCAACTAACAAGTTTCAGCAAAATGTTGCTCTGGCTCCGGCAGGCTGTAAGTACGCACACAACAGAATCTCATTGCACTAAACAGCTGAAATGCAAGATGACACTCAGAAAACTCTACAAACCTTGTGCAATAACTAAAGATGTATCTTTTTATAATCAGCATAATAGAAGAGTTTGGGTTGGAAAGGCCCCTTAAAGCTTATTCTGTCCTACTCCTCTTCTTTGAGCAGAGATCTTCAGTTAAAACAGGTGCCTTAAAGTCCCATCCAGCTTAATGTTGAATGTTTCCAGGGATGGGACATCTACCACTTCTCTGGATAATCTGTTTCTGTTACAGAATTATATGTAAAAAAACTATATTAAGTAGAGTTGAATAAAGTATGTTTTCAGATACACAGCCACATTCTGAAAAAAAGGTGGGTTTTGGTTTTGTTTTAAAAACCAGATCTACATTTTAAATAAATCATATCCTCTTAGAGTCAAGAGTTGGTGAATTGAATCTCCCACTTACCCACAGAACACAGAAAATTAATAATGTACATTTCAATCACTAATTTGCCAACATATTTTCTTCTAAGATGGTGAAACGTCTCTCAGAAACTTACAGATCCTATAACCTCCAGGCTGTTAACTTGATATTTCAAAAGGTCAAAGCAAATAAAAAATAATAAGCTATCACACACTGTTTTCCTCATTTTGCCCTCTCAGTTACATTATGCACCAAGACCCAGCTGCCTGGGTATTTACTGAATCCCAGAGCCAAATTCAAACAAATCTGATCTCAAACAAATTTTAAGCAGTGTTTTCATCTGTAGTCCAAGCCAGTTCACACCATGTTATGCCGCTGTAAGGATGTCTGAACATGTGGGACACAAGGAAGGGCTTGTGAGTGCTGTGATACCTTCTTGAGGAAAATTATGTCATAAACTCAACATCTGTACTTCCTTTTGCTTCATTGAGCATGTTTGAAACTTGGAAATCTGGGGGAAAAAACCCCATTTGTGAATGAAGGAACATCCTTGTAGAAAATTCATCATGCTCTAGCACTTTTTCTACATTTTAGCTGGAACACTGCTCTTAAGAATTCTTTTCTTAAGGGTCCTTAAAGAAATAATGCACGCTATATCAAATAATTCGCTGTCAGCGTGATGTCTCTGCAGACAGCACACACCAGGGCTATGCATTAACTGGCATGTCTTGCTTCTTGGTCTCAAGTATAAAAAGGAACTGTGGAATAAAGACCTCAGGACTAGAGATTTTATTAAAAAGTTTCTTCTCATTGCCTAGATAAAACCCCTAACAACCCTAAAGAAATGCAATTTCTGGGCTTGTGTCTCTGGTATTGGTTAGAAGCAGTTGGAGTATCTATAACACACAGAATTACATCAGCTACTAAAGCATTTCAAAGATTCTTTTAAGGATACACATACTAAAAGCCCATGTAGATGGAGGTATTTTGGACCAGACATTGTACTCCAAGTGAGGTTGTTCTGTTTCAAGGAGTATTAACAATAATGGCATCACATCCTGAAATTGAGACAGTGATGATACTCATTTAATAACCTGATTATTTTTATAAGGTCAGGTAGTTCAACTCAGTAATCATTAAGTTAAGAATTGTCTTTCATGATGTACAAAATGAGCTGTTAGCGTTTCTTCCCTACATTGGGCCATAATATTCTTCATTTCCAACTGAGAAAGGCATCCAAATTTATTTGGACCTATCCTTCGTCAGTGGTATGATAAAAAGTTATTTTTTAAAATAACGTTCATATTTCTATGAAGAATAAACCCTCTTTAAAGTTCAGCATACGAATAATGGCCATGGTATTCCATGCTCAAAGGGAAAGCAATTTTACTATATTAGTTTGATGAATAATGTGTACCAAAATTAATAGTGCCATCTAAAGTTTAGCTCACTCAATCTGTACCAATTTGCTTGGCAAACACTTGTTCTGTGGACAAATAGCACCAGGTCTTGACCTTTATAAATTAGGTCAGTTGCACAATGGCTCCCTAGATTATTGCCTGGTGAATGATGGCTTGGTGTAATACACAGGTGCAGGTAATGAAAATCCTGTTAAATACATACTTTCATGAGCACTGAGGCATAAACAGAAAAGGGACCTGATTCACCAATGCCTGGCATCTTGTAATGACATGAAACAAAGCAGCATTTTGGAAGCCTTCTGAAGTGCCTGAAGATTTTGAGTGAATTTGGAGCCAAGGAAGGCTGGCTCTTCTGGAGGACATCAGGTGCTCTAGATTTGCATCTCCCAAACATAAGCTGTGGCCTTGAAAAGAAAGTCTCCACCTAATGTGATTTCTTAAATTGGTGTTTCACCACTTTCAGATTTATTTTGAAAAGTAAATACATAAAAATACCCTCTCATCTGCTACATTTGTTTTTATTTCTGAAATTATTCAGAAAAAGTTTCTGGTATACCTTCACAAGAAAATAAACCTTACTAGTGTCACAGACATTTCAAAATACTTTTTAAGAGTTTCTTGCTTAAAAAAGAATTTTAAAAAATGTAACTTTCAGGAGCCTATAACTCCTAAAAATAAATGCTTGTGCTACTTCTGAGCAAGAAAATGAGCTGTTAAGCTTACAAGATTACTTTTATTTAACTTATAAATGGCTCTAGTGAACGTCACTTTTGCTGGCAAAAAACAATGTGGTGTAAACTATATATTCCACAACAGGTATATTTATCCTTTTTCACACAATATTGGAGTTTCAATAAAACACCAGCATTTCAGGATATGCTTTGGTCGGAAATAGTCAGCAAGTTACCTTTAGGCAATAAACATTATTTTATCATCCCCTTGAAATGGGGACTTTTGCTGGGGAGTCTACCCGTCAGAATCAGCATGACAACTTATAGGCCAGAATGGCTTTGTTGGGCAGAATGATGATTGGCAAAGTTTTGCATGTTGAAAACCAAGAACACTTTGCAGAAACAAACAGAGATTTTCTGGAATATATACCTTTTTGGATAAGCCTTTCCTTTTATTTTCATGTTCCTGCCAAGATAGAATACCAGAAACCTCAGCAGGACACCAGCTCCAGGGAGTTTTGCATTCAATTTTCAAAACAAAACTTTGATTAGTCCCCCTGAAATGGAGATTACCAAGCTGAACCTTTGGTTGCTTAGCTGAACAACAATGGATCATATCTTTTGAGATTCCCTTCAAATTATTTCACTAACTGAAAGCAGAAAAGGATAAATATTAGTTAATTTCCTCCTGTCAATAGACAAGTTTGTTTATGGGTTTGACTTTCTTCCAAATATAGCATCCCAAAGAACTTGCCAAACAACAATTCATAATGATATATTTGTTTTGTTTCTACACCATTTTCATTAAAATTATGAAGTCAAGGGTTAGCCAATGTGCATGGGTATCATATTAATTGTGAAATTAATGCAGGGGAAAAAAAATCCAGCATAGTCTGAGATGGTTTTGGAGACATTAACAAGAATAAATCTATTAGAGTTATGGTTGACTTTCAAAAAAGACATTGCAACATACAGGAAACTTCACAGAAAAATAGAAGAGTCCCTTTATTCATCAAATATAGGGGGGGGAGGCATGTTTAAAAAAAAAGAAAGGAAGTAAAATGTGCCCATTAACATCAACATTATGTCATTTATTGATGCTTTTGTTGCTGTAAATATGTCCCCTCATAAGGCAAGATGAAATGCTGAACTATGAGGTCACACTGTATAGTGTAACAGCTCAGATCACTGAAGGGTACTGCTCCTCTAACCTCTTCCCACCTTTCTCATCCCCTCCACTAATGTTCTATCAGCTCACCAGACAATCTCTGAGAACCAGATTAAGCTCCATGGGAAAAAATCAGAACAAAAAAAGAGAAACAAACAAATAAAGCTACAAACACTAAGCAACCGGACATTTTGGTACTCTTTAGCTGAGTTAGAGCAGATGAAAAAAGGATCTGGTAATCTTCAGGGAAGCAAACTAGTGACAACAACAGAGATGAGAATCAGAGAGAGGAACAGAAAGAATACCATGTAACTGTATAGCAAATGGAAAAATGTAAGTTAAAACATCTAAGTAGCATATTCTCCATTACATTTTTCATGGAAGAAGTGAAGGTACATTAGTTTTATGGTATTAAAATGATGCATAATCAGGATGAAAGTGTTCTTAATGACTAAAATCAGTATAATGATTTCTTGGAGGTTCACTCCTCCCTTATAGCTCAGCTAGCTTGTTGAAATAGCCGTTACCCATGTCTGGACAGAGCGCCACATGAGACTTGCTCATTTATAGTTTGTAAAAGGCATCCATATAAAACATGGTGATTTCTAATATTTTGGCCAGAAATCCAAAGTAACTGAAGTATTCAAAACATTTTCAGATTAATTTAATCCAAATATCAGGAAATGGAAAGAAAAGACAATTGAAATATGATGGTATAATTTAGGTCCAAACGCAGCAGTATATCCCTGACACAAACAGGCCCAGTACCCTGCGTTTGAGGAAAGAATATTCAGTGAATATTGCTACTGATACAGCCTCTGATTCCTTATGGGACTAGCTTTGAAGCATTTAGTGAAAAGGCCGATAGCTATTGATGCTAATTGCTGATCTCTGTTTCAGGAAATTACCCAAATTACGCCCTTTATGAGCATAGATATCATAGATATAGCTGCTCTTCCCCTCCTACAGGAGCAACTTTTCCATGTCATTAAGATATTTTCTGCAGACACTCAGCTCATGCCTTGAGCAAGATAAACATCTCCAAGATATATATATTTCAACGATCATGACATCCTTAGGACCTCCTTTTTAATTTTATCTGCTCTAATCATTTGGTATACTGTTTGGGACTTACTATAACTATAATCTGGATACAAAGTTTGAAAAATGAAAGGCAAGGAAAAAGCTTCAAATGAATTTTTGAATATAGCACTCCAAACATTATTTAAGTATCAAAAATAAATTCAAAATTACATTCAATATTAAACTAAACTTCCTGTACACAGTTTGAATGTGTTTGTGTTTAAATTAAAATACCTCAAAAATAAAAACTGAAATTAATTACAGAAAAATGAGAACGTCAAATATTGAAATTTTCAGCTGCACTTTTTCATTAGGGTTTCATTCCCAAGATTAGATTATATGAAAGCTTAATTTTTTGTTTCTAAGAGATACACACTTGACTGCAAAGACATAGACAAATTTGAACTAATAAACATTCAGACACTAGAAAGCATGTAAGAAATTTAAAACTAATAATAACAACAACAAAAAAAAACCCACAGAAAACAAGACAGCTTCACCCTTGAGAACTATCTCCAGATTTTTAACAAGTCACATCACTTATAATGAAGATGGCCATATGACTTTCCTATCCCCTAAAAAAAAAGTAAGTTTATCATTATGTCTATACAGAAGACTACATAAAATACAGAAAGTGTAACAGCACCAATACCACATAGAATAACCTGGAAGAGTGATTTCTGAATTAATAGGAAGTCTCATTAGCTATTGTTGCTTTTCCTAAAAGCCTAAAAAATTACTTTCTAGGAATGATAAAATAGTTGGATACAAAATACATAGTGAGAAGATAACATGGAGATCAGTGATAACAATCAGTTTCTGCAGTTTCTCCCACTCATGCCACACATGACAATGAGCTGCATCTGCACAGAACCCTAGCAAAACTCTCAAATATTTACATGGGTCTATCCTAGCTACAGAAGTATAAATATACACTGAGGAGGAAAAAAACCCAAAAACCTGCCTAAATCAAGATTAAACTGAAATGATCTCACAGTGTAAGATAGCAGAGGACCACCCTGTAATTTACCATCTTCTGACATGATAGTTTCTTTCCTTTTCTGTTGTGTGCTTTTGGAAACATTTGGATTATCAGCTTTTGCCAAATTTTATCATTTGATATTTAGGATCCAGCCAGTTGTGCCAAAAAAGAATTGCCTCTAATAATGGTCATGCTGTACTAATCAGCACAAGCCATGTCACTGACTTAGCCAGTAGCTCTCAAAGAGCTATTGGTCCAAATTCTCCCAGAGAAATGTAATAAATGGCAATGTTAATCCCTTTGGGATATTTTGCGGCATTATAACTCTCTTTATTCTCAAGCATTTCATCAACCTATTGAACCAAATTATTTGGGATTAAGTAAATTATTCCACAATGGCTCTTCAGACAGCCCACAGTTTATTTCCACCATGTCCAGTCTATATCTCATCTCCTCAACTGGATATACTGAAGTTGCAATATTGAAAGCCAGATTCTTAGCCTCAATTTCCTGTTGTGGTTATATTCAAGTAAATGATGTTACAGTACACAGTTCCCTGCTACCCCACCCCTTCCCAAACACATCTAGTCATAGAACAGACTTCCTGGAGCACAGGCAAATAGCAGATCTGCAGGGATTATACACCCCAACTACTTGTCAAAATGGTACTCGTTTATTAGAGCATTATATTAGAGCTTTTCTTCCACTGAATAAGGACGCTCCACCTACAGCTTGCACTAAGGCCCCCTTGCATTGGAATTTTGCTTTTACCCCACAAAGTCCACCTTCAAAATGCAGATTACAGTGGTTGCCTCAAGACACAGATCACAAGTCTTCTACACCAAAGGTTTGAGTAAACCAGGACACCACAGAGGAGTTCAAGTAGATTGATTGCAACAGATAAGAAATAACTACAAGACTAAGATGAACTGCTAAGGCTCTGCAAACACCATACAATATCATTGACCTGGTAAGGCCTTACTCTTCTCTTACACATCTGATGACACCAGAGTTACCCTGATTTACAGAGAAGTTTTACAAGGCTAAAACTGATGCCAGATAGATCTGAATCTGGCCAAACGCCTACAAATGGAGTAGCTTCAGATGCTGGCTTAAACTGAAATGGCAGATGTACTATCACATGGCAGTCAGGAAATTTGTTCTGCTTTCTTTCCCAAATTGCTACTGACCCCAGCCATATCCTTATGTCAATAAGGAAGTGTGAAAACAGGAATCTGAGGAAAGAGGAGACTATTAAACAGATTAGAAATCTGTTTTTAAAATTGTGGTTTTTCAGCAAGACTTAAATATCTAGTAGCCTTGCTTCAATACTGCTTTTATGTCACTAAAAGCAGTTACTAAAAATTTTGAGCTTTTTCCCCTGGCAGCTTCCTCTGTCTTTTATTTTAATCACACAAAACCTAAATAAAAATCTTTTCAGACACAAAAGAAAGCTGAATGCACTGTAAATAACTGACCCATTTCAGGCTTTCTCTTTTATTGTGCTTAATTCCGTCTTCCAGGATAAATGGAGAAAAAACTGACTAATCACAGAAGCTTTTACAGTTTACAATGGACTTTTATGACAGTTGCAATGTATTGATGCTTTTGTAACAGCAGGGGCTTGGGCCGGCAGCAAAAGTACCTTGCCACTTTCCCAGATGATCTAACT
Organism: Zosterops lateralis; assembly: GCF_965231275.1. Classification (NCBI taxonomy): domain Eukaryota; kingdom Metazoa; phylum Chordata; class Aves; order Passeriformes; family Zosteropidae; genus Zosterops; species Zosterops lateralis. Next base: position 29,078,879 of record NC_139762.1, on the reverse strand, counting down.
CATTGACCCCACTAAGGAAAGAGCTACAGCAAAGCACAGTACACCCTGTCAAAAAGCAGCCCTATGTTAGTAAGAGAAAATGCACAAGTCAGTGGAAGGAAGAGTTTATAAATCTTGAGACCACAGAACCACTTCGCAAGTGATTTTGTTATATAACTCCAAGAGTTTCAGTATGAAGACAGCTAATACCAGAAACCTGCAGCCTGCCTAAGGTTGCTCTGTGTGGTAGCTAATCTTGCCTTTTCAAGGCTTCTATTTTGCGGCAAGAAAACACATCCAGAACAGTCATTTTGACAAAATAGTTTTATCTGTCCCAGGTTTTTTCACTTGAAGAAACCATCATAGTCAGCAGTTTTGTCATTAAATATCCCTAATATTCCCATATCCAGAAATCTTTGTATTCTCTAGCAAAGTCTTGAATGGTCCAAGGTCATTACTGGCCCCCAAGTAAGCTACATAAACTGAAAATTGGTGAAGTGCGGTTCGTACCACAAAGACAAGACACACTTTAAAAGTAGGTCTCAACTGAAATAGACAAATCAAATAAAGGAGGTTAGCTGCACCTTTGCATGCTTCATGAAGAGTTAGTCCTAATGACTCCCTATGGAACTTCTACTATGGGTTGAAGGGCAGTTACAGACGACAACACAGCCAAACTCTTGTGAGGAGGGGTAAGCAAGCTAAACATGGACCAGAGGCACAAGCTGAGCATTGAGACAGGCACACACACAAATCTCACCACCAAAAGAGACTACAATGAAAAAATCTAGGAGGGCCATGCAGCACTGGGACAGGTTACCCAGGGTACTCCATCCTTGGCAGTTTCCAAAATTGGAACAAGTGATGGCAATAATCCCTCTTTAAGGAAAAGGCTGGGCTTCAAGCCAACCCTTCTAGCCACCCTTGCTATGATTTTGGGAAAACAGTGGACTAGGTAGCCTGTTTGAGAGATGTATCCAAAGCTTTATTAACTTTTTGCCAGAGCCAGGCAAAGCAAGGAGGAGCAGGACATCCCTGTGCTGGAGGCAGCCCCTCTGTCAGGCCAGGGAAAAGGAGATTCCAGGGAAGTATCTTGTGACACTAGGTCATAAGAGTGTAACAAGAGAGTAGTGTCATTACTGGGACAAAGTAAAAGTGACAGGTAGAAGGAATTAGATTACTAAAATTATGTGAATAATGATTTTTTCTCAGGTCTTCTTGAAAAAGGAGTGAAAGACAAATGTGTTACAGAAGTGAAGAACACTGACCAGTATAAAAACTGTGGTACAAAATGGGTTCTAGAATAAACAAAGAATAGAAGAAGAATTTCCCAAGATAAATAGGTAAAAAATCCTTTTATGGGCTTCATACCACCACTGTAGAAAACATGAATCACATTCAGAGAGACTTTTTACACTTTTAATATTGTAGGTTATAAGCTATATTTATTAAAGAAAAAAAATAGAATATCCTTTACTCATTTAACCTCTTCTTTTGTAAGGCCTGGGTCAGATAGTAAAATTAATGATAGACACCTAAAAGAGTAATTTTCTTTGGATAGCCAAGGCTTCTTGGAATAAACTCTTTGCCCCATCTTGCTGCACATCAAGCAGATATTATGCTTATGCCGTAGTATCAGTAGCTAATTTCCTTTATTGTTAAGTCCAGACCCTCTTCTTTGTTTCAATCAGTTACACTATATCACCCAGGCTGACTGATCTAAGACAAATGTGACAGGACCTTTGAGAGTCAGTCTGGCATCAAGGGAACTTCTGATGACACAGAGTGGTCACATCAGTCAGTGTAGCTGTGATTTAGATGAGTGAATGCTCCATTAGGCTCTCCCTATTTCTTAATCATTTCTTCCAGACACACTGGCAACTGCCCTGCAGTGGACAGAGGGAAAAAAAACACCATCCAGGACAATTGTGCTGGAAAATATGAGACGGCTCACTCAGCCTCAGTGATTACAAACAAGAGACACAGACGTCACTCCATCAAAACTAGACTGCTGTAAGGAACAGCGGAGTTGGATCCAAGCCAGGGTGCTTTACAATCAATAGTACAAGCCAATTTTTTTGTCTCATACAAGCCTTCTTAGTCTGAGACATATTAATCATTATTATTTAAGCAATTACTTAAGTATTTCAGAAATTGTTTAAGAAATTAAAAATAAGTGAAGGTTCATCCTAAGAGAACGAGATGTACTGTGTTAAACTTCCTTCATGCAGGGAACGGGAAAGAAGAAAAAAGATAATTTCCATCTAATTGTTTATGTCCTATTCTTTGGCAGCTATGCCAATAAAAGCACTGAATAATGATCCTGAAAGGACCAAAACAAGAGAAGTTACATGTTCAGCAGTTCTTGTTATTCGAAATCCAGTAGTGTGTTTTATTTGCTTTTCAGCTTTACTTTGGTGTGGCCTTTCAAAAGGAAATAATCCTGTGAACAAAATATCTGGCTGAGAGACAAAAGGGCTGCCAAGTCTGATCCACAGGTGATGAGTACTTGGCCAGCAACCAAACTTAGACTAAATTAAATACAATTAAAACAGACAAAATTGTCCATCTGCTTGTAGAGTTAATATAGACAGTGTAAAAAGGTGCTAATAATGACTAAATAGAAAATCTTACACTACATGCTGAAGACCAAATGCCCAGCAAAAATTACTTCTGTACAAAACAAGCCAAAGCAAAAAGCCCGTACAAAGGAACTCTAGCAAAACACTAATATGAAGTGCCTAATTTTTTCATGTTTGGTAGCAATAAAGAATAGACACATTTTTCAGCTTCTCTGTTAATGGCAGAATTTGATCCTCAAATCTAAAACCTTTTGCATTTAAACTGTAGTAGCTAAAGGGATATTTAGGAAAATTTTAAAATTATCAATCAATCTGAAACTAGCACATATACTAAAATAATGTGAGCATCTTTTGAGTCCTACACATGCAGTGTGCTTGAATTTAAGTCCATAAAAAGAAGTCATGTATCAAGAGGGAGGAATATAAATAATAAAACACCATAACCACTTAAATTTTATATAACTGAGATTCATTCTCTGTCAAAAATCTAGCACAGTTAAAATAGAATTTTTCTCCTAGTTTTCAGCCACATGTGTACACTAGAGCATTCTTCAAATGACCCAACAGTATGGTAGCTGTGTTCTATAACAGCAAGCAGGACACCCAAATTGACTCAAATCCACAGATTTTATTCAAATCCCCTCCATCTGTGTTTTACTCTACAGCTAAATCTGTAGTAGTTTTCCACTGCTCATAACTAATCCATGCGTTCCCTTGCTGCATGTTCATACTCCCTGATTTCCCTGCACCCATAACGCACTGGTTTAGAAAATCAAAGCAAAAGACCATTCATTTCTTTGCCAGTGTTTTGTGTCTTTGTTGGGTGAGATGCCTGAACAGGTCCACAGTTAAGTGCTAGAGCTGGAACAAGGGAAGCAGCTGAGCACACAGCATACCCAGGAATGAGCAGAGAAGCAGGATTGCCTCTTTCAACAATAGACTGTGATTCTGCCTCCTTACTGCTATCCTAAAACTGTATCTTTAGTTTCATAACTGTTTCAAATGAGATAGTTGTGGATTGATGCCAAAAACAGATTGATGCCTTGCTCACTCCTTTCCTCCTGGCAGCATTCAGGCAGCCATGCTGAAATGCTGGCATTTCATTTGCAAGTTCATGCTGGACTTGGTTACAATTTTCTCCTATTAAAAACATGTTTATAAAGACAGGAAGCATGGAAATACTTTTTGGATATTCAAGAGGTTTCATAAAGTGATATTATTACTTTCTCTTTCAAAGAAGAGATGTACATTTTTAGCAAACAGTGCCTCATTAGTGAATATTCATGGCTTAAAACACATTTTTAACACTTGAGGGAAATCAATTTTTTGTGATTTAAAATATTTTCATAGCTTTTTTTTTTCCTCTCTTTTCTTTCTTTCCTTCCCTCTTTAAAGAGAAGTACTAACTCGGGACAAAGCCAACACCACTGGATGAAAATATATCGCCACCTCCAAGATGATGACTAATAGGGACTGGAGAGTTTATCTTACCAAATGCCAACAGATATCTTAAATCACTCCTAATATCAATGAAAGTCCAAACACCCAACTTTGTGTATTAGCAGGGTTCCTGCAACCTGCATCCAGCTGCAGAAAAAATGTCACCATAAAAACCAAAACCAGTCACTGCCGAGGCATTGTTTTATGACCTTATGAAATGGTTAAATGGAGATAAATTAACCCCTCTAAATAAGGACACCTTGGCTGGCATGTTTAGTTTGGTCTCCCACGGTCACTGAGCAGACTGCACAAGCTCTCTGCTTACTGAACTGAATACTGCTCTGGTCTGAATCACGCTCCATAGTGCAGAAGGAGCCAGACTCAATGCTCCTAGACCAGCAGCGCCATAGGTTTAGGTAATCCAGGCCTAAACTCATCAAAACTAACTCTAATTTACAGGTCTTTTAGTTCTTGATCTTTATCAATTCTTCCTCTAACACTCAAAAAGGAAGTAGGCAGAAGCAGAAAGGAAAGGGGAAGAACTACACTTGTTCCTGAAGAAACCAGCCTACACATAGTAGTGTTTCATTAGACAAGGACAGCGTTTACATTTAGATAATTATCCCAAAACTTAAAAAATTATCCCCAAAAAATTATCCCAGAGCAGCAAAGAATTCTCACTGTGAACAGAAATTAATTTATATTTCACAGATGTCACTAATTTCACTAAAAGGCATGTAACAGCTAGTTCTTTTCTCTGTTTACATCTAGAAGTGGTAGCTACTCATCAGAGATTAGACAAGATTAGTTAAAGGAAAGTAGTAGGACAACATAATGAGAAAAGTAAATTTAGGAAGTCAATGTTTCTGGAAAATCCATCATCTGAGTGCAAAGTTTAAATATGCTTCCTCCCATGCCTAGCCTTAGAAAAGACAGATTAATTTCTTGGATCACTTTTAAAATTTTGTACTGAATCTCTGGTAAATATTGCCAATAAGTCTTTCTACTTCATCAAGTGCTCTAACAAAACAAGCACAGAAAGCAGCAAGTATACGGCATGATTTGCTTTCTGAAAAACAGACAATTTGGAATATTACCCATCCCTCAGGCTGGATATTAATCCTCATTTTTGAGAGGAGTAAGATGCTTATTAATTTTTTATAAAAGTAAGGTTCTTATCTGTGGATATGCTCCAAGGGGGAGGAGGGCAAGGTTGGGTAGGTTTTTTCTAAATATGCCTATCTTCATGCACACAACTATCTTACCAGAGGGTTTAATGCATTCCCTTAACCTCTAAAGGTCTGGGCTTACGCAAAGCTCCTGAACTCTGTCATTCCAACTCAAAGCTGTTTATACCAGAGAAATTGCAGAGCAAACACACCAATCATACCCTTATCAGTCCCAGCCTCACAGCTCTGCATCACTCATTTTTATTACTGAACAGTTTGGGTTTTTTGTTTTTTTTTTTTTTTTTTCTTCTTTTTAAGCCGTGTATAATTAAGAGACTCCAATGAAGCACATTGTAGAATTTCTCCAGCAGAACCCCAAGGGCTACTATTTCAACTAGAAGGCAATCTTATATGCAGAGTTATTATCGGTAGGGATAGATTAGCTTGCCTCCAGTAGCACTGGAGTACTGATAGCCAGAGGTACATGCACAGTGAGCACACCAGCATGGTATGAGAACCCAGCCTGGATTGCAAATAAAGCTGCACTGCTAATGAGGAGCTGGAGGAATCGGAGCATGAGGAAGCACCAAATTAAGATGCCTTCCTGTCTGAGCACTGTCCACTTTAACTGCCTCAAAGGGCCAAGTACCTTTAAGCACTCCCATCAACAGCATTATACTTACATCAGTTCTTACCCAGAACTTTCTTCCTTCAAATCTCAGGTCACAACCTTTTATATTTCGCTCAATGGTTAAAAGAGCAGGTGCTTGCATTTTATATAAAAGTGCTGTTAAAAAACAAGTGTACTACACTTGCAGTATCTTCTTGTAGCAAACATAGGTGAGACAATAAAAATAATTCAATACTGGAATTATAATCCAATATTTGAAACTTTCTTGATCTTTCATCTCTAGAGAAGGCAGATGGTTAACAGGAAAAAATGTTAACAGTAAAAATCAAATAACATAAACGTTTAATCACACATGAACTATGTCTTACATCCTCTTCACCACAGACCGGACAAGAATGCAGCCAGTGAGGGACAAAAACAGTGTTCCGAGAAGGAAAAGTAGCAGGTGTTTGCCTAAGGGCTGTCCAGTTTATCAGTACTTGATGAGACTATAACTCAAATTGTTTCATTTTTTATTTTGTGTTGAATTTGGGATCCTCAGAGTTATTAGATGCTTCTTGAAGCCTATTTTGTTAGGCCTTTAATTGATAATTGTAATCTGAAATGATAACGGAAGGGGAGAGGAACATGATGAAAAGCGGACTTCCACATTCTCCAGAACATATCCTTTGCTGAGGGGAGTAGGGAAACCAGGACACATGCTTGGATCCCTGCTCACTACTTGTCGTACCCATGTAAGGCTGCCTTTGCTGGCAGTGCACAACCATCAGCCAGGCAGTGAGCAGCAGCACTGCAGGAGCCATGCACACACTTTCCTTCACCCCCCACTAAATCCATCTGCAGGAAGGAGTAACATCTTCCACTTCAATAGGTGAACACCCATCAGAGACCAACCCTCAGACACCTCTACTGAAATAATCACATCATGTTATGAAGCAGTTGATGGAAAGACAGAAACTGTTAGAGATTAAGATAAGGCTAACTAGTATTTATTTCTTCTCTGTAGGCTTCAGGTGAAACCACACTGATGAAGGGAACTCCCTCCCCACCCTCCACAAGTTAATAGCGTCTTGCCTCAAACACGTCAGCTAACAAAGCTCCGTGTCAATCTAAATTCTTTCATAACCCACATCTGGCCAAAGCTTTACCCTGCCTTTACTTGGGAATGGGAACTGGGAAAAGCTAAATGGTGCAAGAGCAATCTCAGAAAAGCCTTTTCAGAGTGAGGGGGAAAAGGATTGTGCCAATTGACTGTGAAACCCCAAAGACTGTTCAAACAGCCATAACTGGAAAAAAAAAAAAAAAAAAAAAAAAAAAAAAAAAAAAAAAAAAAGGCAGGCTACCTAAAATTGCTGAACAAGGCTTAAATCCAAAGTTGTGAAATTACTTTCTTTTTCCCTATGTCATAAGAATTCTATGGACACAGTTCTAATTATTCACATTAATTTGCTATTTACAAAACCGGCCAAGTACCACTTGAATACATAATTTTGGGAGATGTTAATGAGTTGTACAACTATAAGAACTACAGCTGAACAAATACGAGTCCCCACGGGAATGGAAGACTTCCAGTTGATGTAAAGTGGTTTAACTCCCTTCAAACAATTGAAGCAGCAATGACTTATCCAAGCCAGGAATCTTTGTAGAATTCAGACCTACTTACAACCCTTCTGCTGTTTCTATCTTTTTCCTTTAGCCAGTCTTTTAATAATGGTAAACCGGTTTTAGCTAGTAGATTGTCCACTGAATATTCAATATTATTTTTTATGTTAGCTGCTAAATGACCACAAGTGGAAGCAGTTTTTTTCTCTTTCCCAATGGGATTTCTTTCAGAAATGGGACTTGAACAATTTTAGTCCAAGCACTTATACATGTAGAGGTTTGTGCAAATCCTTGCATGCTGAGGTTTTACTGACCAGAAATTTCACAACCAATTTTATTGACAGAGCTTTATTAAATAACAAATTCCACTGAAAACTAATCTGATCACTATGACTACTCATAGAACAAATTCAATTTACATGGAATATATTTGCTAATGCTTTCTGCAGTAACTACCAGATGCTATTTATAAGACAGAGGCTGAAATATAGACAGAAAAGAAATTAAACCCATGAAACAAGAGATAATAGGTGATCCTTCTATGATCCTCTCATTCTTTTCTGTCTGAATATGAAACTAAGCATTAGTCAGTTATTTTTATCCTAGGGCATCCTATGGCTATTGCACAATACTGGACTGAACAAGTCTAACAGCTCAAAGCTGCAGAAAGATGAATGTCTTGCTTCTGTTTCTCCTTCCATTCAATTCCAGCTATATGTTCCCTTCTCTGACATAAATAGACCTATCTTACAACAAAGTGCTTCAACTCATTTGTCCAGTCTAAGAAATAATTTTAAAAAACAAACTCAAATATGCACAGTTTTTCTAATAGATTTTTGTTGGGTTAGTGAATTTAAGCACCAGCCATTCTGGTGAGTCACAGGGCAAGGACAACGCAGAAGAAGATGACAGATCCTTGAGGTTGGGTGCAGGAGACAGGTAGAAAAAAAGGGGAAGAAATAAGGACAACCTTTTAGTGACAGCAAATAAACTGGCTTAATGCCAACATCATCTTCCCCATTATATCAGAAAGGAGTACAGCCTTTTTGCTTATGCATACACCTGCAATGTAGTCACCCTAGCGAATATTAAATAGATACTCACTTACAAGACATTTCCAGGAAATAAGCTTCTAAAATATTCAGAGACACCCACTCTCATCCAACAAAAGCATTTTGTATGGTGTCCTGTTTGCATGACAGGTAGAAGGGTAATCTGCTACAGTAGAAATTACACTGAAAATAAGGTTACCTCTTTCAGTTAAAATTAGTTCTGCTTCAGTGTTTCTGGTGCCACTTTGATACACAAGTACATGCAAGATCCATGTTTATACCTACATCCATAATGCAGGCACTACCTAGACTAGCCAAGTATTTTTCCTATTCCCCCACTTTCATAGCCAAGAGAAATATTTGTCAAAGCATCATTGTTTTGCCTGTTTTCAAGCAGAGCAGAACTAGAGTCCCTTCACTCTGAGAGTCACATTTACTCAAAATCATTCTGTTGCACCTGAAAAGCCCTTTGAAATAAACATTGTCAATGGTCAAATTGTCCAGAGGGCTCAAAACTAAGAACCAGATTGAGTGCACTATGGAAGACTAGAAGATACAACAGCAGATAACATTTTTTTCATCTTAAAATTGTCCTATTGTTACCAAAATTGGTAGGAAAAACTCCTTAACATCAATGTAGCATTAAGAATCAGGCACGATTTATTCAGCACTGGATACACAGGGAATATTTTCTCCTATCATGCATACTGAGTTCCTCTTCTTGGTTAATGTTTAACATGATTTTGAAGAATAATCACTGTATTTTCCATAAGCTAGGAAACTTGTTTATCTGGTGACACTATGAAGCATTAAATTGCCTGGAACAGAGGTAGCAGCCATCCATATAAGCCCAGCATGTGCCACTACTATAGGAAACAAATAGCCCAGAGGTGTCAAATGAGAGGAGAGGGATCAATGAGTCAAACACTGAACAATCTAAAATCTACATTGTACTGCCACTTTCAGCTTTGCCATACAATAAACCTTGGCTGAGACACAAATATTGCTGGCCCACAGCAGTTTTGCATATAACAACAGGGTAAAATTAGTTATGACATCCACGATCCAGCTGAAGCAAGGAGCGACACCCTCTACTCTTCTCCCACCCTGTACTACACTATTTCCCACCTCAGCCCTCTGGAAAAAGCACCCTTGAGGCCATGATATACATCAGGAAATGTACATTGATCTACTACCAATTGCTCACAAAAGCATTTCACAACTTTCAAGTGATTTAAGAAAATTTAGGTGCATTGGAGGATCTATTTTTCAATACAAAACAATCAGATTTCTGTTCAAATCTCTGAGTCAGTTTTACAGCTGTACAACAAGAGTAAAATATTTTAGGAGTATGATATGACATTTTTACTGATATGACAGTGCTTTCCACCAAGCTTCCATGCAATGAAATACCAGACAGGTTTTCTTTCCCACATGGGTTCTGCTCTTCTGAGGGGCAGGGAAGAGAGAGACAAGGCAGTAAACTTCATTGTAGTCCCTAGGTATTACACCACAGGTTTGCTCCCAGTTACATTAAAATAATCCCAAACTGTTCCAGCAAAACAGAGCCACCATTGATCCTTAAAGCAGCAGAAAACTAATTCTTTACTGCCAAGAAGTTGTGGCTGCCCGATCCATGGAAGTCTTCAATACCAGGTTGGATGGGGCTCTGAGCAACTGGTCTAGTGAAAGGTGTCCCTGTTCATGGCCAGGGGGTTGGAACTAAATGATCTTTAAGGTTCCTTCCAACCCAGGCTACTCTACAGTTTTATGATCATATTAGAAAAGATCTGTCTTTAAGCATTTTATAATAATTCAGTGAATTACTTTCTTATAACACAGTCCTTGGCTCTCCCTCCATGCAATGAGGAAGACAATTGTCTCCATTAATACAATTTTTTAAAACAGGGCTTATAATTCTTTTACTGTTAGTGGTTGCTCATTGTTTTCTTCAGTATCTTAACAGGGTGGGGAGGGGATGACTTGATGACAAAACATCTGATAGATGCCAGGTGAGGAGCCTGGAAAAAGGTCAGACTGGTTTGTTAATTAAAGAGATGTACCTCAGAACTCAAACCCTTGAAGTCTGAGGGTTTGTATTAGAGGATCTTTATGGTCATTCATTCAGTCTGTAAGTATTCATTGTGTTTATGTAGAGGGCCTTATGCTGGAATTCATTTGACAAACAAACTGCCACTACTTATCAGTTCATTCTTGTCACTGATGTGACAAAATAATTCATGAAGGGATTTTAAACTGTATCTGATTTCCCTCCAGCTAGCTATAGTCTCTGGCACTTAGGGAATAGCTGTATGGAAATACCCGAGGCAAAAAATAAATGTAGCTTAATAACCTGAATATTATTTTTTAAAATCTCCACCTTACATTGAAGAGTCTTTAAAATTATTCTGTCTGCAGAAGTGTAGCATTTCTAGAAGAAATTTGGAAATTTTACAATTCTACTTGCATTAGTCAAGAGAACTAGGAAAATTGGAATTTTGCTCATTTAAAAGAGTCAGGTAAAACATTAATAGAATAAGAACAAAGGTTTAAAAACACCAGTCTGAATTTTGAACTGAAAAATGTGATAATTACTTACAGCATATTAAATTTATATTTATTTAAATTAGGCTAGATACACAGATGTTGCCTTAATCTGAATAAATATTTCTAAAAAGTTTTTTGAGTTATTGGGAAGTTACATAAATAATTTTAGTAGAAAAAATCTTGACCTTGAAACCAACCCAGCCTCTTCATGACCTCACCAGGTGCAGAACCACTCTGGGCTGAGCCACCAAGCAGCAGGCTCCCACCCTAGATGCACAAGGGTCTACAACTGCCCTATATAAACTCCCAAAATACCTGTCCCAGTAGGTAAACTAAGAGTGTGTTTATTTCTTTTTAACAGATTCAAGTTTCCTTTTTAAAAAAGTTAAAAATTGAAAAATCAGCCTACAAATGTGAGGTTGGGTGGGGGTTTGGAATTTGCTCTAGTTGAGGTATCTCTGCCCATAGCAGGAAGTTTGGAACTGCATGATCTTTAAGGTCCCTTACAACCCAAATCTTTCAATGATTCCATGCTTTACTTAGGGAACTTTGAGGTTAGGAACTTACTTGCATGGCAACAGAAAATCAGAAGAGCCAAGACCCACGTATGTATTTTTTGGGAGAGTGCTTTTCTAACAAGAAGAGCAGACTAATCCTGCAAATGATTATTGGACATGCATGAAGAAGAAAGGAGGCTCCTGCCCAATATTTCTTTGTTCCTAAAAAGGGTATATGAGTTTTATATGGTTTTTCACAGTCACTGACTAAAACAACAAAGCCATTTGTTTCCTAAATTTCAAGTCAAGATAAGGCAGAAGTGCATTTTTCTGTTGGATAATCAGAGGGGGAAGGGTGACTGGAGGAGGTGACTGGAGCGCCCCTAAGCCCCTACTCATTTACTCCCAGCCACAAGACATAGTCATCATCATCCAACCCTTGCATAAGAAAGCTTAATGGAAAGAAATTAAGACTTAAAACAGTGTTAAATATATCTGTAAGAACTCTCAAACCCGGCAATCTATCATGCACTGATGATTGCTAGGCTGTTCAGCAGTCCTTGATCATAAGTGTTTCCAACAAGGCAGAATGAGTTTACAGTTCTTACTCCTATGTATCCTAGTTATGATACGTTAAGGATACATACAACACATACCAGGAATGAAGTGAATATTTTAATTGTTTCAATAGAATTACTTGAATTACTTGAATTTTCTTTTTCTTTTGTGGGGGAAAAAAAACCAAAATGGAGATAGTATCTTTTTTCCTACCATTGTTAATATTTTATACTAGAAACCTTAAATATTTATGCATGTTGGGAAAAGTTATTTTCTGTCAAAATTATCTCCCTTCAGAAGAACAGTTTAGTCTTTTTTTAGTTACTTCTAAAACAAATGAATGATTGAATACTTTCTTTTTACTGGGAGTCTTGCTCTTGGACCTTATTTCCACTGGCAGATATAAGACCATAGGATTGACAATATCATCTAAGGTCTTTCTCAAATCCCTGGTTCAACGAGGTTTTCTAGGGATAAAATTTTTATTGCTCCTTTTTTTTTAGTCATTAAATCCATTTAGTCAGGTTTTGATGCAAAATTAAGTACTAAACAAAAGAACCAGACCATTAAAACAGAGAGGTACAAAAAGTGTCACTGGTTTCCCTAGTCTTGACCACAGAAACTCTTTCATCACAATACTTGCAAACCAAAGATTTTTCTGCAATGGTTAATATGTGTCTCAAACACATATCCCCTTTTTGCATGTGTATTTTGCCAGATATAACCAACCCATGCTGCCCTGGTGGGGCTCCAATAGTCTAACCATGCTACTCAGGACAGCTGAGTGCATTACTCAGAAGGTAAGGCTTCACCCAAGGCCTTGAAGGAAAATAATAACTCCACATTGAAGGAGTTGAGCAGAATTTAGGTTGAAGGACACCAGACTGTACCTTAATACCTCCTACCCTAAGTAGACAGGTAGTTTTCTCTTCCCCAGCATTACATCAGTGAGTTTTAAGTAGTTCAGCACTAGTGACTTGAGACAACTGCCTGCTCCACACCCCCAGTATTGGTGGCCTTCTGAGACATCCAGAGATGCCACAAACGAACACTATTTGGCCCTCGCTGTCACAGTTAAATTATATGGCTCTTGCAAACCCTATTTATTCTACACTTCTGCAGAAAGGTTACCACCCCAAAGCAGGACTGGCAGACAGGAATATGTACCTGCACCACAGGCACATTGCCACTCGGTCTGACAGAGCTTCCAGCTTTCTTTCTTAGGCAGGTGTAGCTGGGCCTGGGAGCATCTCCCATTATCTCACACTTCCCCCTACAAGGGCTGCACCTTGTAACAGAGGCAGCCACAGAGGATGGGAATCCACACCTCGGCTGCCAGAGTTCGTAAACTTTCAGTGTAAAGTGTGACAGTTCAGAATCAACTAAGAATTCTGTCCAGCTCTCCTTCCCAACATTTTTGTATGGGGACAAGACAGACCCTGTTGGGCAACAGGAGCCAAATCTCCCTGAAAACACAAGAAAGAGCCTTATGAGTCTAAGCTGATATTCCAGATTATGATTTGAAGTAGTTTTGTTGTGATTACATTTTGCCTTTACCAGCTCCAGTGTGGACACCAGAAATTCCTACAGAAGAGCAGAAGATACTGCAGGTATCTACTGCAGGCAGTAACTTCTCAAACTGCCATAGCCCATTCTTCAAAGTCATCTGTGGCATCCTCTGTCTCCCATACATCAATCCTAGGCACATGATACATAATGCTTTGGATTGCATTCAGGAGAAGACACATTTAAATCTCAGTTGCTATAGCAGCAGAGAAATTGATTGCTTCTTTTCAATTTGATTGTAGAAGCAGCACAGATCAGAATCCAGCATTGTTAATACTACTTAAATGTGATTTTTTTTCTCGCCATGCATGACACCCTTAACATTCTGGGTTTGAACAGACAAACAGCAAAGTTGTAACTACATCCTCCATAGGCTTGTCTGAGTCAACTTGAAACCAGCTCAAGGCACTGTTGTTCTGATGTTTAAAGACAATGCTGCTGTGAGAAGTGGCAAGCCACTGTTCCTGCTTTCAATTCCAAACTCTGTATCAGCAAGCAATTCAACTCAGAAGGCATCTGTGCAACTCTACTGCTGGCTCAAGAAAAAGGATAGGACTAGCTCAAACTTTTTTTGGTGAGTCAATGGACCTCTGGATTTTGGCAGGGAATCAAACCAACAAGCAACAGCAATGCTTCAGCTACAGCAGCTTTCATGTGGAAACAGATAAAAAGCCTTCCAGAGCTAAAGATGCTTCATGTTGCAAAACCTGTATTTCTTAACTAGTTTGCCTAGTTCAGATGTACCTGGACAAGCTGCAGCCCTCTTCTGACTACAGTGTGAGGAGACACATAGTGACTAGATAGAGTTCAAATGCCGCAACCCAAGTTAGAGACACTATGTCACCTATTGCATATTTTTAATGCAAACAAAAATAACAAGAAGCAAAACAACCAAAAAAACTCAACAAAAACAAACCCCTGAAAAACAATCCTTCTTGCAGAGTTCAGGGCAGGTACTAGACAGCAGTAATTTTCATTCCCAAACATTGTTTATTTGTTGTTTTTGTTTGGTTTTTTTTTCTTTTTGTTTAGAATACCTCAGCTTCTTCACAGATCTCTTCATTATACTCTGGCATCTCATACAAAATGAGATGGAGGTATTTTATCAGTGTCCCATTCAGTTTTTACCAAGAATCAGGCAAGGACTGGAGACCAGAACTGACACTCCTTTGGTGAATCTGTTCCACATAGCATGATGTTAAGTACATTCCATCCAACTTACATTTTTCACCATCAGTCATGGATCAACTCTCAAGTACTCTTACCTGCCCAGGTTTCTTTGTTGGTTTGTTTTTTAACAATCCTAAACAGCATGCCTGGAGGCAAATGCCATGGCATTTATCCTTTTTATCAGAGGAAACATTAGTAAGGTATGAACAGCCTATGAACATTTTAGTATCTCTTCAGACTAGATCTAGAAGTCTAGTCACATAGATACTGAACTCAATACCAAAACTGTGTATATTCCATCCTGAATTATAAGGTATTTGTAATTGAGGGAACCAAAGTCCCAAGAGCTTGGAAAGGAGTCTTTGTACAGGCATATTTCTTTCATTATTTTCTCCGTAAGAAAACTCCTCTATTCTACCCCCAAAAAAGACAAAAAGCAAACACAACAAAAAAATCCAGACAACCAACCAACAAAAAAAAAAAAAAAAAAAAAAAAAAAAAAAAAAAAAAAAAAAAAAAAAAAAAAAAAAAACCACCTTTTTGAATGCTGGGAAGGAAATGGAAGGATCTAAGACATGTAGGACCTTCACTACTTCAGCTGCATGAGTTAATGTTTGCATATGATACGAGATGTTTCTTTATATGCAGTTCATTTCAGAGTCCTCCCTCTATGAATTTTAATGTTTTGGGTTTTTTATATTTAAATTTTGCAATAGATGAATTCTAAAAGATGGATGTGATAATGAGATGTGCAGGTCCAGATCTGAGTTGAAATTGTTACTGCACAAAACCTGGTTTGAATGGAGCTGCACAAGAATCTTTCTGAATCAAGTTCTTCATAAAATAATAGTACATAAAAACATCTATTCTAATAACAGACCTTCCCCTTTGAGCCACCATGTTTTGTTTTAGGTCAAGTGATTAATTTCATTCAGTGATCTATCTTTCAGCCATTAAGTATTCTTACCTGAAAGCTTGTTTTTATACAGTAATTTTCATAGAATAGTTCTTTTCAACTGTTTGAAAGAGCGTATCTTTAACAATCAAAGTATAGGTAGGGCTGTACAACCTTAAATTAGTGCATTATCAGGTGAAATTTGACATAAGATGCCAAAGAGGTTTACCTTATCTTCACCATAAATTGCTGATAAATTCCCATTTTTGCTACAGGCTTTGCCAAGTGGGTAGTTTGGCACATCTGAACACATGAATCAGAATATAGAAAATCTTGGTATAAAGAAACAGTGCCTGGGATTTGCAATTCCCACAATGTCTCTTCTAATTGCATTTTCACCCCAACTGATTTGCCTGCAATTAACAGTTCTGCCTCCCCTCTCTTTGACACTGACTTAATTCCTCAAGAAGACAGATTGTTGCAAAAATTGCTCTTGGCTGAAGGATAAAGACCCAAGTGCCCTCAAAAAAGGGCAAGGAGAAAAATTCCTTCCTCTGGCTTTTTAGTAGTGTAATAATACATTTATGCTCATATCTTTTCAGAAATGAAGGCCAGGGACTTCCCTGGTGGGTAGCTGTTATCAGTCAGACACTATCATTTTCCCCCAGACTCCTCATCTCAGACCTGCATGGTTAACACCCCATAGTCATTTAGTACAGCCTCATTTACATGGAGCACAATGAATCACATTGACTCCAAGGTCTTGACTATTCAAGAGCAAAACTAGACAAAGTCATGTACGCCGTGGAGTTTGGTTGGCAAAGACTGCTTTAGTAAAATAGCTTTGGTTATTTCCAATTAAGGAAATCCAGCTTTCTACAACCCTTACTACGCTGTGTTGATGCCAGGTGCAATTAGTCCATAACAAAAGGGCACAACTGGCAAAAAAGAAAATTTAATAGCTGAATCACAAGCAGCTTCATTCCCCTTTCTTCAAATGCAATAGAAATCATATAGCAAAGACAAGTTAATTCCTCCTACAGTGAGTTATTCTGGAGAGCATGCTGCAATGCATGTGATAGTAGCAGAAAACAACATCAAAATCTAAATATGTCCCATGACCAAGTAACTATTAGATAGTTCAGTCTTTATTTTCTTTGTCTCATTATTTCCTTTGTCTCATTCTTAATCAAGAAGTTCCTATTCAATACAAGAAAAGACAAATGTAACACCTCATTGTGTTTTGGATCTGATAATCATTATAAAACCCATACCATGATCTCAGCTTGAAACCTAATGGAAGAGATCCTTAAAGCCTCTCCAGTCCAGTTTGAAGTTTGTCTTCAACCACAGTTCCCAAATTTAACCATCTATCCCACCTCAGACAAAAACTGAGGATTGTTGGGGATCATTGTTTAAGAAAAGCTCCTGAAAAGCCACAAAAAGCAGAAAATCTTCCCACCTCCAACACTGAACAAGACTGTGAGTTTGTAGAAGGTGAGCAAAGAATGGCCTTTCAGGAGTTTGCAACAGGGCAGGTATAAAATCCAAACAGGATCATAGGCAAACAGCAAAATCCCCTGTTGGCCAGAGCAGGTCCCTAAGAATGGGGTGGGCATCATCTTCTTCTCTTTCAACCATAAGAACAAGCTCTTGAATTCATAACTCAATTTCATATATAGTTTCCCTTTCCTCTAAAACTTCATCCTCTATCTCTCTCATGCACCTGCTGTTGCTTTACTTGGAACACTTAGTTCTACATTAAAAAATAATAAAAACCAGTTTTGATCAGTGATCTCAAAGCCTATGCTATTTCTGTAGCAAGCGGGGATCAGGCAATATTCAGGATTAATAACTAACCAGATCAGACACAGTGGGAGCCAGTCCTCCCTCCCACTCTGCAGCAGACCAAAGACAGGAGGTACCCTTAAATGAGGTTGGCAGCATCTACTTCAACAGGGTGGAGAAAATAGAATGGCTCGCTGCATGTCAGCTTTAAAAGCAAATCCCCCTGTGTAAGCATAGTAGCCTCTTTCAGTTTTGCATGGTTCCTGATTTTGTTCCCAGGAGCGCCTGCTCCTCCCAACCAGATCCACTTGCCTGCAGTGCCATGGCCACCCTGACCTCCCTCTCTCACTGGCAGTGAGGTGCTGGCAGTGCAGATGGACACCTTCCAGCTACGCCTGGCTAAAACAGCCTTGTGTTCCTTAGCAATCCCCTCACATTGCTATGAAGGGCACTGACTGTAACTCCTTATCACAGCACTTAGATCAGAAAAAAAAAAAATTGCCCAGGAAAGAGCTAATTATCTTGCTAGGCCCAGAAAACACATGCAGAAAATATGAGAGAGGAAAGCCCCTGGCTTGGGCTGAGATCTCAAGACTCACAGAAGTCCTGTTGCAATGCCTTTCTCCTGCCATACCAGGCTGAAAAGCCATCCCACACTCACTGACAGCCTGACAGTTCAGGGCCACCATGACACACAAGGGTGCTGCTGAGGTATTCAGGGAAGTATTCACCCTTACAGTTCATGTTCTCATGTGCCAGACACTGTCCCAAGTGTTGTCCTGCCACAGCTAGCAAAAGTGGGAGTGCAGCAGGGCACCCATCTGACAGTGACCCCAGTGTTGGAATTGGATGGGAAGCAGAGCCTGGATGGGTCATCTGGTACCAGCCCACACCAGGAAAAGTGTCAGAGATTAATATATCCAGGGAAAAAATGGCAAACTCAGTGGTACTCCCAGATACAGCCAGTTCATTAGGCTGAGGTAGAACCACCACTGCCATCTCCAAGAAAAACATTTACTACCACTGTGATACCACCTCTGGCAGGCTCAGTGTCTGAAGTGACAGACTTTTTTCACTGTTTTCCACAGAGAGGAAAATGACCTTCCACAGCCTGATGTCACTCCTGGTGGTGTTCTAATAAACAAAGGTCAGCCTGTGAACTCACAGTGCTACATGGTGTATATTTGGAATAAAGCAGTCACTCTTTACCTGCATTTTACTGCCCAATCTATACAGTGCATGCAGGACTGTTGAGTGGGGAAAATGCAACATGTCTATATTTACACATGCATGAGGAACCACTCCTGAGATCAGCTCTGCCTGCACAGAGATGGGGAAACAGAGGTGGAAAACCTTCAGAGGAGCAGTCCTCAGCTAGAAAGACTTCCTGGATAGACAGGGTTTCAGGCACCCCCTAGACCCCAGGCTGCTGTGGGAACTGGATCATCCCCAGTGTGCTGGTTGGGCTAGGGCAGAATTAGTTTCCTTTGCAGTGTCTATTATGGGGCTATGTTTTGGATTTGTGCTGAACACAGGGTTGGAAACATATAGATAGTTTGGTTATTTCTGAGCCAAGGCCTTTTCTGCTTTTCCAACTGCCACACTGGCAAGGGGACTGGAGGTCCATGAGAGGTTGGGAGGAGAGACAGAGGGCAGATCTGACCCAAACTGACCAAAGAGAAATTCCACACCATATGACATCATGCTCAGCATATAAAGTAAGGGGAAGGAGCAAGAGGGGACATTTGAAGTGATGACATTTGTCTTCCCAGGTAACCATTATACGTGATGTGGCCCTGCTCTCCTTGAGATGGCTGACACCTCCTTGCCCATGGGAAGCAGTGACTTAATTCCTTGTTTTGCTTTGCTTGTGTGTGAGGGTTTTGATTTCCCTATTAAAGTATCTTTATCTCAACTCATGAGTGCTCCATCTTTTAACCTTCAAATTCGCACCCCAGTTCTGTTTTTAGGAGAGTGAGTGAATGGCCCTATAGGGTTTAGTGGCTTACTGGGGTTAAACCATGACACATAACCTGAGCCTACAGCAGCGGAGGTGCTCAACCAATTGATAGTTACCGTGTGGTCAAGACCACCAAGGCTGCCCATGACCTCAGGGCCATGCAAAACTAAATCTCTGCAGCCTCTCCCCACCTCACCCCTGCAGCCAGGCAGTGGGAAGAGGCTGAAGAGTGGAACAATAATATTTTCTTAAATCAAGGGCTTTCCCATAAGTTTGGTACAGTGGAGTGCTCAGAAAGCAAAGGTCAGAACAAATGTGTGCAGTGAAAATCTATAAAGAAGATAAGTTTAAAAGAACCACCAAAGGTGACTTTTGCACTTTCTATTCCAACACCATGTTTCCCCTCCACATAGTCCTGCTTCTTTCAAGACCAAGAGCAGAAATGTCACAGTGCCATCAGACCACTCTATTATCACTTATAGCACACCTTTTTATTTCAACATCTTCCACTCTCTGCCTCTGAAAATCCTTTTCTCTTTCCCTGAAAATCTGTTTTATGTCCTCAAGAGTGCTATATCCAAGTTCAGTTGCAAAAGTATTTAGAACTTGAAAACAAAACCCGTATCAGCAAGAACCCAAAAAGGTCACAGCCACCCCAAAGCAAAATTCATATCACTTTCTTTACACTTCCCTTATGAATGTAACTGAGGAGTTCATAACATATTTAAATGTTGAAAAGGAAAAAAAAATTGTTATGTTGTAGGGTTAATAAATTAAGTATTTTTAGTTAAAATTAGGTCTGTTTTAACTTGACAAATGCAGAGTTAGTTTCAGGATTCCTCAGTTCATTCTAGTAAACATCAATGCAGTCAAACATCTTCTGTTAAGACCAAAAAATTTAGGTGCTTCACAAGGCCTTTTTGCAGGAAAGGATATTGAAGAGATAAATTCCTGGATTTTTACTTTATTAAGAATCTGGAAACCAATACACATGTTATCACACTACTGAGCCTTTTACAGGAAGACAGCTTGGGTTAAAAACCACAGACAAGATTAAGGCCTACATCACTACTGTAGTTAGTAAATAGCCTGCCCCAGGCTGACAGTCCTTTATAAACTTCATGACCTCTTTGGAGGTTTTAGATGGGACCAACAGGGCACTAGACAATCATCTGGTGAATTAACATTTCTGTAGTTTTAACATTAAAACTTTAAGGGGAAAAAGAAAACAATCTAAATTATCATCTTTTTTATATGCAAACTATGGTAAATTGGGAGATAGCAAAAGCATCCCAGTCTGAATTGTTTTTCCTTCTTTGAATGCTGGCTTCGTTTCCTTGCTGCTCAGTACACTATGTTCCATCTTCCACTTTTTTTTAGAAGACACATAGGAACTTCAGAAAAACAGCACATGCTCACAGAGAAAAAAAAAAAATCTCAAAGGACTGGCAGATACTTGTGACTTCTGAGCAGCAGCAGGGTTTTCTAACTACAAATTGTTCAGATGTTGTAGGCTTGACAGAATCTATTCCAAGCCCGTTGTTTCCCTGCTCTTTTTCACAGATTTAGAGTCTCTGATGAATGCTATGTGTACCAGCCCAGATGCTCTGTTCTAGCTATAAAACAGTTTTAGTCAGCTAACTGGATAAGAGAGCCTAAAATAGTGCAGCTCTTTACTCTTTATCAGCTTAACATTTTCCACTACACAGCACTAGACTCCCAGAAGTACAAACCAGCCTGGTTACAATTGACATACATATTCTGGGGTATAGTTTAATGTTGCCTTAATATTGGATTGAAAGTAACTACGATTTAACTCTTTGTCCTGTCATTCTAAATAGTGCCCAAATATCATAGCTAACTGAGCTTTTAAGTATTACAGCAATTACTTGCAAATTAACAGACTATTTGTAAGGATTTGACCTTTCTTTCAGTTTTGGAAAAGACTGTTAGGGGATTTGTGCATTGTGTCCTCAATCCAATTGTTTTCTAGACTCTCTCTAGACACTGGAAAGAGCCTTATTGTTTTTATATCTTTACTAAGACCATTTCTCCAAACCCCTAAGACCAGAAGCAGAGATCTAAAAGTTCTCCTATTGCAATCATTGCAGAACCAAGTATCAAGTAGCACTTATTTTAAGACCAAAATCATTTTGACACGTTGAATCTCTCAAATCCCTCATGGCACCATGTCTTTTGGCAAAGCTTACTACACTAGTCATGCCAATAAAGCAGTTTGAATTGAGCTGCCTTTTTGCCCAATCCCACTAAAACCATAGTAATTGGTTCAGACAAAGAGGCTCAGCTGTTTCAATGAGGACTAAAACTACCAGTCAGTCTTGACAATGGCTTTTTTTCAAGCCTGGCAAAGTGAAATGTAATGCAAATGTTCCTATTTTTGTTACTGGTCTGGAACATTTACATCTTTCCAAGCTGTCTGATTTTTCATGTGTGTTCATATTCCAGGACATGTTGACCAGTTTCAACCAAATATACCAAAAGGTGAAAAGTTCCATACATTTCAGAGAACAGAAAAGAAAACCTCATTATAATCCAGAAATCCTTGTAGGAGGAAGACAAATGCCGCAAAACCAGAAAAAGATTAACTCAAACCACTTTAATCAGAAAATTTATTAAGACACACAAACTTTAAGAAGCTACAACATAACAGCTAGACCTTTTGTCTCATGGAGCTGTTTGACTTAGCAATAGTTGAGTGGATGTTCCTCCTTATAGAATAGATTTTCCAGTTTTTTTTCTAGGAGGGTCTGGACACTGTTGTGCTATTCAACTTCATATAAAAGTAGCAACACCATGCACATTCAGCTTGGGTACTCAGAAAACACTCCCTGTCAGAAGTGTTATATCAGAACCTGCTGTTTTGTGGCTCACTCAACGTATCTGTCTAGATATGGCTGTCATTTTTATCAAAACCAAACATTAACACAACAACAATTGCTCCCTACACCAGTTTCAAGTGTTGTGTAAAAATGTGACACTTTCTTCAGGATTTTCATTATTCTGTATTATCACACAACCAGCCACATCAACACCAGGGACATAAACACGCTGTACCAGGGACAAAACCTTGGTAGTCTTTTAATATTGAAACAGTGACAGTACTTTGGCTGCCATGTGTGCATCTCTCATGCCCACGAGAGATACAAATGCAACTTATTTTCACCAGTCCTTCCCCGTAGCAGTTTGATGTTTCAAGGAAATTATGAAATAAGTTTTATTCTACATTTTGAAGTGAATTACTTGATTTTTATGAAGAGTATCTAAGGAGATAAGCAGGGCGAAATGCCAAAGTGTTTTTTTTTTGTTCAGCCGGATTGGAATTGCTTTGTTATTAATCTTGTTTATAAACAAGATTGGAGATACCTCTAATTGGAAATTCCCTCCTGTCCACCCTCTCTTCTTCTAGTAGGACTCTTCTATTCCACTTGGGAGCAGCAATCATACAAAAAAAGAATCAAACTGATAATGTTTTCCTTCCCATAATTCTTTTTTCCTTTTGCTGACCCAGCACCTCTCGCATTCTAGTATTTTGCCTGCAACGTACATGAGCAATTAATTCAATCTAATATTGTAGCATCCTAATGAAATATCATTTTCCCTTGCTGAATTCTTGCCCTATGGGACTTATTCTCCAGTTCTGCAGTAATCCCTTCCAAGATAGACAATCCACATCTAAAAGAAACATTAAAAAACAATAACCACTTAAAAACAAAATAATCTGTTGGTTTATGTTGCATACTAGAAAGAAAAAAAGAGAGCTGTGCATTCAGAAGAGGTATGAATTTTTTTTCACTTTTACAGTCTGCTTTGACTCTATTCTAAACACAGGAAACAGAATCTCCCAGTTCTCCCTTATTTGTAGCTGCTCTGTAATTTATTTTGTACAGAAACCTCTGAAGCGTTGCAGACTCCAGGAATTCTGCAGGTGTGTTTAACTGCAGTGCTGCACTTTTCTAATCTTCAGAAGTACATTTGGTTATGCTACCAAAACCTTTTCTCTCTGTGTCTGCTTCAATAAGATTCAACAGCTTTTTTTGCAACTGAAGAGTTTCTAACGCAGCTCGGATCTCTTAAAGGTGTCAGACACATGGATTTCCCCTGGCAGAACTCCTAATGACATACAAGTCTTACCATAACCACATAGGAAGGCATTACAATTTCCCTTACTCTGACAGGAAGGTGCACAACCTGGGTTCTGCTCTCATCTACATCTCAAGTATCCACTAACTGTGACAAGCCTGCTGTAATGTAGGATAATGCTTTTGTAAGAGCATGTCTGAAGTCCCTCGAGCTGCAGCAAAGTAAAACTCTGTATCCAAAGAAAGGCAGCTTCATTATGAAGAACTATAAATCTCTTTTTATATAAATATGGAAAAAGCAAGTAGTTGTGCTATATTCACAAATACTGACATTCTAGTCGCATACATGGTATTCCTGACAGTAGAAGTAGTCTGAAAGCTGGCTACTGTCAGGGTCATAAACAACAGTCATAAACATTGCTACCATGCTCCAGTAGCCTCTTGGTTTCTGGCATATGTCCTAACTAGCTGACCTGAACAAAAAAGGAAAACCAAACCAACAACAAAAGAAAAGGCAAAAAATACCACACATCTCCGAATAAAGAACTTGATTTCAGATCAAGGACTTTCAAAAATTTGTCTAGCTTCTCTCAAAACCCTTACCAGAAGTACGCGAGTTACTCCTGATGTGTAAGAAGGGCTTTCTCTGTGCAAAGGGGTCCTGTACTACCAGGATTCAGTGGGGCTATACAAAGATCAGTCAATCTTTCTGTGTCTTTAAGCATTTTTTCTCAGATTTATCAAAAACGTATGCAGTTATACATGGTTTCACACTTTCTAATCTTACAGAACCCTGTTCTTTTAGGCACCACACCTCAGGTTTAAAGAGCAGGGAGGCACAGGAAGATAGAAAAGTCCTTTACTGAAAGAGCATTTCTTGTGAAATGTTCACCCTCTAGAAGAATTCTTACCTTAGAAGAAAATAAAATATTCTGTAAGAGAAAGAGGGAACAAGTTGAAAATCCCCATCTCAACACCTGCAGGATGGGACAGGTGAAAAACCAAAATCACCAGTCCTAGGGAATGTAAAACAGCACCCAGAATCTGAACTTCTGCTTCCCATGTGAAAGATGGTCACATTCTCTTTTGTTAAGAACATACTCAGTAAGAAAAAGAAAAAAAAAAAGAAACTGAGAGGAGGGCTGAAAACAGGAAGTCAGGTTCCAGCTGCCCACTTGACAGCATCTGCAAGGGTCAAAGATGTGAAGAACAGACTTACGTTCACTGCAGGGTTTTTTAGCCTTCTTCATAGCATCAATGCTATGATATGATGCCAAAGCATAATGTAGTTTGAGATTTATTGCAATTGGAGTATATAAGGCATTGTAAATAGAATTAGTGGTGGCACTAATGGGTCTGCCCTCCATCATCTGATTAAGAACAATAAGGCCAAAAGGAAATAACAAGAGGACCAGCTCAGATTTGCAAAGCCTGGATATAGAGCCTTGAGGAGGAAGAAGCTTTGCTTCTTCCTATATGAGTCTTAACTTTATCTATTCTAAGAGTCCTTAGGAACTTCCTAGCACCACACTTCCAGCTAGAAGGGCAGTAACAATGACCAGTGCCTGAGATGTGGTACAGAAGCAGCTGCAAAGTCTGTTTGCATATATTAGGTAAAGGCTGAAAGCCAAATCAGCAAAGGAATCCTGAACTAGTTTGGAAAATCGTGTTATGGCAAGATACACAGCACAGAGTAAGAAGCAGGATTTATTCTTTTTCTTCCTCCATTGAAGCCTCATTCCTGTTTGTAACAGATGGCAAATCCAGCATGTGCTGGGTGATCTTTGCTAACATTTAACATTTTGGAAACTGGCTTCCTTTAATCTGGCTGTTCAGGGAGGTACATGTGACAGTTGCAGTGCATAAAAGCTGTAGGGCTGCATTTCTGGGCTGCTCCTCACTTATAAGGAAACACTCTCCCAGCAAGGAAGGATTAGGAAGGAATTGAAAATGAGGGAGATGGGGGTGGAGGCTAATGCAAGTAGTTGTTCAAAAGCTTTAGGGGGAAAGCCCCAACAACCCCAGAGCCAAAAAAAATCAGAATAACTCCTCAGAAAACCGGTATAAAGAAAGAAATCTATAGGAGCTTACAGGCTGTAAAAGTCCTATACAGGGAAGCTTTAGTAGTGAAGCTAGAAATCCTTTGGTTAGAACAAAGGGAATCTCCTCCACACTTCCAGAGAATTATCTAATCACAGTAAAAAAAAAAAAAAAGAAAAGAAAAAAAAAGAAAACTATACGAACTATATGGAAAGCACTTGTTAATGGAAAAAAGTATTGTTTCTTTATAATAACTAGAGATCCTAGAGAGGTTCTTATATAGCAGAGGTATGAGCCTAAGGCAAGAAAAGTACATATAGATACTTACTTTACTTGTCCATGCTTTTCTTAGCAGGTAGTGACCCTTCCTGAGCTGTCTTCCTCTGAGTCTTAGAGGGAAGGAGGAAGGGATATCAGGGGGAGCCCAGTACTATCTAAATTGAAGCCAAGCAGGGGGAGCAGCCAGAATTACAATATAAAGTTGGACTGGATTAGATCAGCTAATATGAGCTTGCCTCTTACTGCTTGCTAGAACAAGAGTGAAAACTTTTGATGCTGTGCATCAGAAACAGGCTTCAATTTCACAGCTTCATTAAAGTGAGGTGTTTGGTTAAACATCATTATTTTAAATATTTTAATTTTATGCATCTATTATTTAAATGTAAGATATAAAAGACAAAAGGTCTTGCATTAAATTACAGTTTATTCCTTTCAGTGGAGATATTGTGTTATGTAAATGGTACCTTTTGACGTTGGAATAGAAATTGCCACAAGGCCCTTCTGGGATCTGTTCTGATTTCCCAAGTATTTGTTCTATTTCTATACACAACTGATGGAATTGCACTGAAATAAGGCTTTCTTTGTTGCTATCACTGCAAAAGGGAGAAAAACGGCAAGCAACAAATGAACAATGCAACAAAAGCCTCTAAATTAGGCACTTCAAAGTCTATGGGGTGAATTCAGATGACTTAGTTCAACACTGCAAAGGCATACAGACAAACAGGGTAACTCAATGAATTTATGTTAGGAATTTTTGTTTCCCCTACAGTCAGCAGAAAGAGATGGATACCTCTGGAGAGTAATTCTAAAGCATATAACAGAGGTAGCTTTGGCTCCAAACTCAGCCGTTTCATAGGGAATCAACAGAGTTGCCTGTAGTGTACATCGAGTAATTAAAACACAGGCACACATCAAAACCTGGTGTACAGGCATGGAGCAATACCTATTCTCTAGTGGATATCCCAAAATCAAAGCACACACACTCATGAGAAAAGGTGCTACATCATTCTCTTGACTTGGTGTCACCACGAGAAAGAGCTGACACAGCTGGAGGCTAAGGACTTGTCCACACTGTGGAGCTGAATACTTGTGAGGATGCCACAAAAACTGGACACAAGTGTACTCCTCATGGATGCACAGCACTGAGAGGTAGGTGTTTCAAAAGTATTATCACATTCCCCCAACCCTCAGCCTGCAAGAGTACATAATCCAAGACCAGGTGTGGCACCCCAGCATCTCTCAGCTGCAATTTGAAAGAATGACCCTACAACAGAGCTTGGAAATAAGTCTGACAGATTGAAGTAAACACATCATGCCTAAGCCATGGAAGTGTTTTCCTGATGACAATAACACAACCTCCAAGAGGAGCATCTATCTCAGAGTTTCTCTGCTCCCAGGAGGACTGAACAGCAATAGTCACTCTGCTGGAGGTGTTGACCACAGACACAATTTTAAAAACCAGCTGGGTCTTGCAGTGTCAACAGGACTGATCCACTGCTACTAATTTCCCTGAGCCCTTCTGACCTTCCAATGAGAAAGCTAATGAGACACAGTTCTAGAAAACCCCATCTGAACACTCTCAGGGGGCTGCTGTTTCGACTTGTACCAGTGCTCCAGTACAAGAGGCATGATGAGACCTTTGTCTTCAGAAGCAAATTAAGGAGGCTTTTGCCCCACTGTTTCCTTTCCATCCTCACAGGAACAAGCATGAGACTGACATGGTCGAGGAAACACAAGTGGCACTGCCAGGGACAGAATAAGGGAGTGTGAAATCCTCATTCAAACACTGCTATTTTCAACTGATTACGTGACAAGCACAAAAGCAAATCTCAGCACCACTCACAATGAACCCAAGAAACTTGGCAGGTTTCTCTGACATGTCTGGGAAGCAGCCTGCTGCCATAGTGATTCTGCTCCTCCCTCAAATGCACTCTGCTGGGAAGGAGGAAAGATTTGGAAATATAAACAGAGATCAGGGACCATTTGCAAGGGGATTTAACAAAAATCTTCTCTTTAGGCAGAACAAACATAATTGTTTTCTGTGGGAAAAAAAGAAAAATATCAAAGTCCTGCAAAAAATTTATAGTTCTGTTTAAAACAGCATAGGAATAGTAAATGCAGAATTGCTCTGTATTTGCTTCTGAAGGTTTGTTTCTAAGAGTAGTTGGGGTGTGACCAATATTTTTTTTTCTTCTCCTGAAAAGACGCCAGCTGCTGCTACCTCAGGAACACCTCTGAGTGGAACAAGTGGGAGCATGTCAGGTGCCTGCTCGACTTTAATTTTAAGCCTCATGTAAACATTTTTGGCTCATCTCCACAAAGATGACAGTAAAGTGCCTCAGAGTGGATTGTGCTTGCACTAGTGGAGTTGCATCAGTGCTGGCAGTGAAGAAAAAGGGATGTCTTGCAGCATGAATGCAAGGCAACCATCTTTAAATCCCCTTCTTAGTATGGATCAAAGGGTGATGGGTAAGATAGGGAAATCAGAAGAGGACTGGGAATAGTCAGATCCAGAACTCTGTTCCTTTCTGCTTTCATTGTAATCTTTTTTTGATTAATAATATTTCAATTAAGTTAAGGTTATTCTTTGGATCAAGATACAAGGTTTGAAAAGCACTATTTTTATGTCATCATGAAGTATCACCACCAATAAGGACTTCTACATATGTCATATTTTATTTCCATGTAAACAAAATCTTAATTCGAGGGAATATTTTAAATTTTTGATATTCTATGGAGCCTTGTGATAATTATCCTGATGCCAATGCTTTAAAGGGAAAGGTCAAGTGTCAGAAGTCAGTCACATGTCATCAAGAATGTCCTCTAGAGACTTAGTCTGCTAAGAATCTTATCCTAATCCTTCCAAGGTATTCCTTAATGCTAACAAATCTGCACTGAACCCTCTGCAGGAAACTCCTGTACAGAACATAATGCCTACTCAAGTAGCTATTTATTGCAGAAAGGGCAGAATTAAAAAAAAAAAATCTTCTTTCATACACTGAGATTTTAGCAATCTCTATGAGCGTAATTCAACTTTGGATTTAAGATTTTTCTTTTTGTCAGGATTCAAATTGTACTTCCCCAATACAGAATGAAATAATATTTAGCCTGTGATGTGACCTTTAGTCACAGAGACTCCTGGAACAGACAGCTTAATATCAGTGGTGCACAGCAAGATTGAAGGACACGGGCTACAACACATGTGCAGCTCTTGAGGAAGCTCCTCCACAGAACGAAGAAAGGAATGAATTCTTCTCCATGCCCCTTTGCACCCCACCCCCCTTTTTACTCTGGAACATCACATTTCAAATGTATCTTTTGCGGGGGGGATTAATGTTCAAATAAGTCTACACAGGCTGTTTTCTTCCTGCTCTTATTGCACTGGTGAAACATCATAGAAAGCCCCAAATACTGAAGAGTTTAACAGTTCTTTTCTCTGTTCCTTTTGCTTTTTTATATACATTTTTAATTAGGCAAAGAGGACTAATGCAAATGAAATTAAATTATGACTATTAAATTGTGTCTCTTGGGGGAGGTTTTTAGCATTGTTAGCAGGGAATTAGGCAAACTTCTCCCTTAGCATTAATGAGAGTTTTGCTCTGGGTTCCTCTACAGTACAGGTCTGACAGCACCTGCTCCAGACAAACCCTTCAACTTGCAGGACGTTCATGTGACTCAAGACTGGGCCTGTTAAGGACTGTAGCACACACAGATTGCTCATTTATAACTGCACAGATAGGTAGAGGCCCAGGCAGGTCCCAGAACGCTGGAAGTGTATTGTTAAGACAAGGAAGCAAGCACACAAGAACTGCAATTGAAGATCATCTCGTAAAGGCACAGACACAGAGCATGGCTCCTCTATCCAAGAGGCCCTGGAACACATCCTGCTTCTCCCTGCAGCCCAGACACCCCCGTGCTGCTGCTCAGGATACTTCCCACCCTCCTGGCTTCTCCAGGATAAGGGAGAGCAGAGCACAAGATGCCCCCCCAGCAATGCTGGTGGTGGTACTGATGAGCCCAGGCACACGAAAGGCCCCCAACAGTGCCAAGGCCACTCCCTGCATGCCTGCATCACACCCGGGTAACAGGACATCACTCCGGTGACAACATTTCCCATGTTTCTGTTTCCTCCTGTAGGACAGCCAGGAAAAGGTCATTGAGTTGTTTTCTTTGTTTGGGTTTTTTGTTTTGTTTTGTTTTTTCTGTTTGGTTAGTTTTGTACTACACACAATTCATTATAGAAGAAAAGCAACTGCCAGAACCGCGTTTTTGTTTCCTGGCTCCATAAACGAAAAGATCCTCAGTGAACAATTTTGCTGGGTGTTGGTTTTGCCCTTTTGACTCACTTTCCCTTCTTTGATTTTGACAGAACTAGAAAATAGGGAAATGAGAAATTGGCATGCACTCTCTTTTCCTTATTGACTTTAAAAAGCCCCCAAATTTTTAGATATCCTGGTCAAGCAAAACAATTTATGAAAATATGCATGGTTTTCAAACACTACATGGAACTTATCTGCATTTCTGACAAGTCTTTTCACTACATGCTATCTAAAGTTAGTTTAACTGTTAGTATTTAATAAGAAGAGTGTCAGAGGTATTTCAGAAAAAAATGGTTCTTTTCAAATTAACTGAAAATACTCATAGAAAGGACACTTTCTATTGTTAGAGAATTTCCTCATCAGATTACATTTTCTGCTTTTTACATCTATCAAAAAGGGTATTAAAATATTTTTTTCACTTCTATAACACTTATTTGTAAGAAAATAAACCCACTTTTAAAATTTTATTTAAGCTTGTATACTGCAAAAATAAATAACAGTTCAGAAAGACATCCATACAATCAGGTAAGAACTGAAGCAATAGCTTAGTGTAACTTAACTTCACATACAATGCAGAAGGAACTGAACCTCAGAAGGAATAAAAAAATAATTGTAAAACTTGGAACCTAAACACACAACCTGAGGCATTCAAATGTCTGCTTTGCTGGAAACTTGGAGTAAACAAATGAACCTAACACATACTGGTTTTTACAGCTACCTCTTCATAAAGAATGCAAGGTACAAAATTCCTTCCAAAACCAGCAAGAAACAGAAACGACTTGGCAAAAAGTTGAAATCCCTTTACACAGGGTGTTTACGCTGAAAACGCAGGCAATAAAGAGAATGTCAACTGCAGCAGCTCCAACCTTGTTTGTCACTAGATTAACTAGAGAGCCAGCAAGAACAATGACTCAACCATTCATGCCTATTAGGCTTGCTGTGAAAGGTTCCATTCATTCACCAGCTGGCACGGTGGAAAGATATCTAAAGATGTGAACAAGCGCAAGGGGCAGAGGCAGCCTGGCCCCGCTGCAATCTAAAACCAAAGCTGCAATTAATTATACATGGAATGCAGCCAGGCTCTCCTAGCATTGTAATCAAATGGGACCACACAGAGAAAAGAAAACCCTTTATCACATCACATGCACTGCAGACAGACAGACAGAGTTCTCGCAATAGAAGATTTTTTTTTTAATTCCTCATAGCACTATTCCTGTTGACAGGCTATAGTGAGTTTATATCTTAAAATTTCAAGTTTACTGCTTCTATTTCATTTCAAACAAAAGGCTTATATGGCTGTTTGTCTATTCTTTTACCACCAAAATCAGCCACGTAACAGAATCATTTTTGTTTCATATATGCTTTTTGTCCTCACACCTATAGCAATAATTTTATACAATCCCAGTGGTGGTACCCTAGAGATATTTAAATCTACAGGATCATCACTCAAACCGCTTGTAAATTACAAGTCTAACCTGGGAAATTCCTGATAGTCCCAGCCACGCATTGGCACAGCCTACAGAATTCATGATGCTGTAGGCATGTTTTAGATGAGACCAGCTTCAGCTAATTTCCCCTTAGTGTAATTCTCTAAGACTGCACAACCATTTTTCCTTTGGGAAAAAAAGTGATTATAAAAAGCATACCTCTAAACAAAATGAGAAAAAAAGTGGGTATGGATAGCCAGAATGTTGGAATGCCATCAACATCACCCATATCACGAAAGCAACAGCATTCACAAAATTTATCTGTTGTGTGTAGTGCTGAACTTATATCTTCCCATCATGATCATCATTAAACACTATTACTGCACTATTTTGAGTATGTAACCAAACTAGGATCCCAAGGATGTACTCCCTGGCATACACATCAACAGTAAAATACTCCAGCTGAAGAACTTGGGTTGAGATAAAACCTCAACCAAAAAAAAAAAGGTCCATTTTACATTTTTTTTGCTTAAAAGGTGGGCTCACAGGCAGTTGATAGCAGAAACAGGAAGCAAAGAAAGCTCATCCTAGGCAAAGATTTAACCCTGTATGCATCCTCCTCTATCTTAGTCCATCTTTGGTCATTATTTCTGTCATTTGCTTATTTTCTTGGTTAATATAATTTCAATATACTTATTTACCATGTAATTGCTATTCAGAGTGCAACACTAAAATCAATGAGAAACATCACTTAGAAATAAAATTAATTACAGTCTTTGCAGAATAGGCACAAGTTATCTGAGAATGGGATATTAGTTAAACCTTTTTTTTTATATATGGTGCAAATATGTCTTGGATTTCAAGGTACAAAAATATTGAACAATAATTAAACTGTTATTATGATGAATAAAAGGGAGGTATTTTAACAACACAGATAGTGAAGATCTGCATCTGCTTTGTTACAAATTACATAGAACCACCCCCCCAAAAAAATACCACTGCAACAGGCATTGCTTATTATGAAGATACGTTATGCATTCACTGTGCAAAAAATATGTCATCCTGCAAAAGGCTGAACCAGGCCCAGTTCAGTGGCTACAGTGTAGTTCTTGTTTCACTGCCTTGTGTACTTCTTGTTGGCAGATGTTATTTTCATGAACTGTCACCATGTATTTTGACACAGAGGAAAAAGGGGCAGATTCAATGTGCATTCATGGATACAGATGCTGCTAAAATATGCAGAGATCTAAATCCCCACATAATCCATCACATAGTAGAGCACCAGTTAGCATCTCTCAGGAACACTGGGCTTTTTAGGAGGAAAACATATGTTTAAGGATTTTATTGAGGTTGAGTGTTTTTCTGTTTATTTGGTTTTTTGCTTAATTTATCATAGATCATTCAGGGTATTCATAAGGCCACTGTGTATCAAAAGTTCAACCTGAAAAGAAGAAAGGGAAGTTTCAAAGACCAGGTCTGGCCACATCAGCACTCAGCCAAATGGAAGAGGAGCCTGGCAGAGGAACTGCAAATAAGTGTGCCTAAGTCCCTCTCTCCTGTTGACAGCCTCTGTGCTGGGATGTGGGAGCATTATAAGTAGCAATGAGTGCACAGAGAGGTGGAAGAAAAACACCCTTTTGAAGCCTGAACCCCCAAGCCCCAGCTGGAGCACAGCTGGCTCAGTACTCTAAAAAACCTACATGGAAAGGGGGAAGGAGGTACAAAAAAGGAGCCTTTTGGCAGCAGTCTGAAGTTACATCATCTCTAGCGCACTGTAAAATTTGAACTTCTCAGAGTCAGAAAAATATAAACACCTCCACAGCCTGTGAAGCCAAGACAGGTGCCTCCCACCACATGGGGAAAGAGACTCAACACTCAAGCACGGCAGAGTGCACTAAAAGGAGGCCCAGTAAATTGATATTTTGGTTGGTTTGTTGGTTTTTAACCTCAGTCTGGGTACTACTGGGGCAGACCAGGTTCCCCCAATTGTGAAAAATTCCTTCATTAAAGAAAGTATCATCATCCTTCATAGATGTAAAATGGCTAAAGGTTATATTTTCAACATGATTTCAAAAGAGTAAATAAGCACCAAGTGGGATTTTCAAATGCCTGTAGGTACTTCAGACTACTGAGGACTGCACAGAAAGAGAGAGAAAAAAGTACTCTGAATCCTGGATAACTAATAATTTGAGTCAATTGTGGTAGATTTGAAGCCTGTGGAAGGACTGGATCTATCAGCTGACCACTGCAATCCTCTCTGCGAGGAAGCGTAAGCAACATTTTGACCATGTAGGCACCATCTATCTATGCAAATGAACAGAAATCCACACACACGTCTCAGTCCTGTTAAACTGGAGAACCCACAACTTAATAAGGAAAACATTTTGAGAGCAGTTGTCCAGTGATGAAGGGGGGGAAAGAGGAGCAAAAGAACCAAACTACAAGATGTCCCACATACAAAATAAACTCTTGACCTGTAAATATTGAAAAAGTGCCACATTCAGTTGGACTAACCATTTGAGTTTAGGAAGCAGAAACTCTTGTGTTCTGCTTAAGGATTTAAACTTTCAATGAAGTCAAACAAATATATAAACTTTCAAACGTCAGATATGGATATCATGGGCAGGTATAGCCCAAGATCACCTCTTGCCTCAATTGGAGAAGTTAGGAAACCCACAAGCAGCTCAACACATCAGTGAGGGAACTTATCTGCTTGGTACCTCCTGAATTTATATCAAGGACCAAACTGTAAAAGGAACTGTGACTGTGCAAGGCAATTCTGACAGATATGGGGGTAAAGGGGAAGAAGAAAGGCAAAATACCAAACATCAAATCTCCAGTTTCTAGAAGGTATAATTAACCATTGTGCCCAATAGTCCTGTTTGACTCGTTGGATGTCAGGCTGAATCCAAAACACTGCAGGCCAGGGCCATTTATACCATGCTGGTATACAGCAGAAGGCCTCTCCAGGTAATTCCTCAACAATTTTAATTGCTTTTAGTTCTCAGTTATTTGACGGTTTCCATTATCCTAAGAAAAAGGACATGCAAAAGTCTGTGAAGAAAAAATATAGACAGATGTTCTACTTTGATAATGCCCTTTAAAGTATTCTGCCATCTCTACTCTTGATAGTAAACCTACCACCTAATTTTCATAAAAATGGTGCTTCTTTTGTAATCAGAGCAAAAAAAGTCAGCGAGTACTTCACAGGAACCCTGCTTACGTAGAACTTTTGTTTCCTGTACTCCACAGAAGTTATTTTTGGAGCACAGAGAGTTCTGAATACCTTGGGATGCAAAGTGCCCAGCGATTCCAGTGGAGAGGGAGTGTTGTCCCATCCAGCAGCACCTCCCATCTGCACACTGCTCCAGCCGTGACTTATTGGCATTTAGGAGGCCATTACAACCAACCCTGAATAATGTGCTTATAGTATCTAAAGAAGAAGAAAAGAAGTGTTAATGAGAAATCAGCTCATTGTCATCTCATTTTTTCCACATATTCAGTTTTTTGTCATCTGTTTGCGTCTTCTGACTGACAACATTCATGCCAGCTGCTGCCTGAATGGGAGCCTTCCAGCACGCCTAAATAGACTGTTTGTCTTCATTAGCGCTTTGTACAAATTCATTCAGCAAGGACTTGCAGACTGTCATTAGACAGGTCCAGTCTTTCAAGTCCTGCTGCCACAATCCAAGATGTTTGCTTTAGCAGACTTTCCCCTGCTTTTGTTCCTTTGACTGAGGAGAACCAGTTTCTATTACCCCAAGTTGCTGAGGTTTTTTGTTGTGTCCCGCAACTGTGGTTTCCAGGCATACTTCCACATTGCACTACAAGGGGAGAGGGGAAATGCACACACATGTTACATCTTTAGGGTAATAGATTTCATCATATTGCATTTATTTGCTCTCCACCTTTCTTTCATAAAGCAATTTAATAACAAGTCCATATCAACTAGATGATTGAACACCAAGGAAGAGAGAGACCTAGCCTGATTTTGATTTTTCTGCATCAGAAGACTGATGATAGTGTATTAAATGGTAGCTGAAGTCGAATAAAAGCTATTCTTAAAGTCAGGGAAAGATTATTGTTAGATTTCAAAACAAACATTCTTGTCCTTCAGCATGCTTGGGAAAGGACATGCAAAGCTGGAGTCAGGCTTTAGATGCCAGAGGATATTCAAGAGAAGCAGCAGCTGTTTTTCTTTGAATTATTAGAACCATAGCCTTTAAAAAAAAAGTTTTCAAAAGCAATAGTAGATCCTTCTCCTACTTATTCTCCTTCTGAGGATCAGATCAGTTACTTACTTTTACCTATGAATGTGTCATGGTTTAAGCCCAGCCAGCCACCAAATCCCACATGGCCACTCACTCACTCCCCCAAAAAGAGAATTGGGCAGACAATCTGAAGGTTAAAAGATGGAGTGCTGACGGGTTGAGATAAAGATACTTTAATAGGGAAATCAAAACCCTCACACACAAGCAAAGCAAAACAAGGAATTAATTCACTGCTTTCCATGGGCCAGCAGGTGTTCAGCCACCTCCAGGAGTGCAGGGCCACATCACATGCAATGGGTACTTAGGAAGAAAAATGCCATCATTTTGAACACCCCCACCCCCCTTGCTCCTTCCCCTCATTGAGCATGATGTCATGTGGCCCAGAATATCCCTTTGGTCAGTCTGGGTTCACCTGTCCTGGCCATGTCCCCTCCCAGCCTTCCATGCACCCCCAACGTCCTTGCTAGTCTGGCAGTAGAAAAAACAGAGGTGACCCTGGCTCTGTGTAAGCCCTGCTCAGCAATAACAAAACCATCTCTGTATTACCAACCCTGTGTTCAGCACAAATCCAAAACATAGCCCCATCCTAGCCACT
This sequence comes from Zosterops lateralis, assembly GCF_965231275.1. Lineage (NCBI taxonomy): Eukaryota > Metazoa > Chordata > Aves > Passeriformes > Zosteropidae > Zosterops > Zosterops lateralis. Next base: position 29,042,412 of record NC_139762.1, on the reverse strand, counting down.
GAAAAGAAAATTACCCCACCCAAAACCAGCATAGCATGGTCAAGTGGCATCAAGCTTTTGACTACAATTCACCACCTTCTCAGACTATTCATCACAGGAAACATATGCTAACCATAGGATATATGTTATGCATTTCTCTTTCAGAGGCTGGTCTTCAAAAATAGTCCAACTGCATTGAAGTTCCAAAGCAACACCAAGAGAAAACAGCCCTTCAGGACACAGCCACAGTCTGCTATTCTGTTATGTATCTACACAAGGCACCAGAGGTTTGAAAGGGAACCACACAAGAGGTACTGAAAGACTACTGCCAGCAGTACTTAGAAAAAAAATTAAATGTAACAAACAATACTACCCTTAATTTAAAATGTAGGACTAGGCCATCAATGTGTGCCCATATAGATAGAACAAGAATTATCTTAAAATACATTAGGTTTATCTATTGTATTGCAGCATATTTATTACAGGAATCTATTGGAGGAATTCTTCAGAGTAACTCATAGCTTGGATGTCAACTCATGATGACTCCTTGAAATCACTCTTAAATGTCTTCTTGCTAATGTTTTATTGCAAATCCTATAACTTGAGTTTGCTGTAAAATTTTCTTTTCGGAGTATCTACAAGAACACTTCAGCTTTCATTTAGTTTGATTTGAAAATAATTAGTTCTAGCTTTATGACTTTATGGTTGTGGAAAAAAGGTTGAAAACATCAGAGTGCTCAGAGTTATAGGTAAAGAGAAAAAAAAATATATTTTGTGACACTCGTCAAGGAGGGTCTGTGTAAATGACATTTCATTGAGAGAGCGATAGTTTAAATATTTCTGTAAATTACTGGCACTTTAAAAGACAATATTCAGTAAAAATGAAGGAGAACTTAAAAGACTCAATAACAAAGAGAAAAAAACACCAAAAAAACTAGTTCTCAAAGAGAAATAATCAGATCATTCTTAATAAATTAAAACATTTACTGGCAAAGGTAGACTTTCCAGAGGAACAAAAGCATTCCAAGGGCTCTGACACACAGCCTTTAATTTTTTAATTTGTTTCAAAGATTGAGAAGTTTTTTTATTGGACTTTCAGAAAGCACAGCCTGGTTGTTAACACTATTATCTCTCTTTAGTCTAGCATAAAGTATATATATTAATGCATTTCTCTGTCATCACAGCATGTAAAATAACATGGAAAGAGGAATCCCTTCCTCCAATCACAAAAGCTGGCTGTGCTTTCTCCCAGAAGAAATTGCACTGTCTCCTGAGTCTCTTGCAACAGTCAGACCCATCTCTTCTGAGAGAAAGCACAGTCCCAAGAGGATCCTCGTGCAAACCAGGTTTTTCCAGTGAAAGAAAACTAGTTATTCATCAGAGAAATACAAAACCTGAAAGGTTCTGAGTAGAATTAACTTTATTCAGTAATTTAGGTAGATTCTGTTAAGTTAGGTAATAAAAACCCTCATTTTTGCAAATATGCATAATCATATCATATTTGGGAAAACATACATTTGGCTTTGGACTGTAAAATGGATGCACCACTTCTACCATACAACCTGAGGAATTCAAATCCTCTGTAAAAAAAAACACCAGGTACTACCTACAGCCCACAAAATACTCAACACTCAATTTAGTTCCTTTGGATTTTATGACTGAACCAACAGGAGTTTTTTTGTGGAATTCTTTTATATTATAAATACCTCTTTCCCCACAAGGAAGTTTAAAAAAAAAAAAAAAAAAAAAAAAAAACACAAAACATTAGGTTTTACCTTATTTTGTTAAAGTTCAGGAAAGAACATTCTCAAAGCAGAAAGCATACAGGTCCTTCTCGATTTCCAATTGTCTTTTTATAACATCTAGGCATTGCCTTCAAGATTGGCATTCTGTGGTAAGTAGTAGAATATGCACAAAACAGAAAACTTATTATTTTACCTGCTTTCTTTCAGTATCATCCTTTAGCAAGACAAACAATAGAAAGGTACATTTCCAGTATTTTTAGAACAATATTGTCTTCTTTAAAGATGACCAGAAGGAAAATAATTTGCTGACTGTTAAAGAATATCATGTTTTACCTGACTGCATTTCATTGCATTCTCTCTCTCTTTATCCCTTTATACCACAAACTTTACAATAAAGAAATATTTTTGTTGTTTACAAAATTATAGAGAATTGATCTATTTTCCCATTATTTTTCTCCATAAATATAAGTCCTGAGAGGAATTTCAATGATATGTTAGGGACTGAGTCTCAGTTGTTGGAATGCATCGTAAATTCATTCTATTTTTTATCAGCTACTTCTAGAATTAACAGTTACAAAATTCACTGTTCCTTGTTGGCTAAAAAAATGGTTTCTAAGCATACAAACTAAAGGCACATGTGAACTTGAGACACGAGGTTTCCCTTTCAGGGAAAGGGATGATAATTGACACAAGCTAACACCCAGTATGCCTTCCCTTCCCAAGCAGGATACAGCACATGTAGCCTGACAGGCACTCAATTCCTTAATTTTCAAAGGGACTGTGGGACTGAGAGCAGGAAGAAGGGAAGAGAACTGTGAACTTGAAAAACAGTGGTGTTCTTAATATACAGTGGTTATTGCAGTCTGTTTGTTATTTCTGACATGGACAGCAAGAGGGACTTGCATCACTGCAAACAAGAAGACATCTACATGCAAGTACAGAACAGATTTAGAAGAGTTTCTTCAAGGAGGATGTGGAACTTGTACCCTCTGAGGATTCAAAGAACAGAAACAAAAACCATGCTTCCGCAAAGACTTAAACAGAACTACAACTTTCACAGGTTGTTACTGTCTTTGAAGTAAATGAGAATATTTGCATGTGAAAGTTGAAGCATCCTGAAGACAATAGTCTGTATTTTCCGAAGCCATGACAAGAGAAGGTAAAACAAAAAAATCAAGAGTCCAAATTATTTATTTAAACCATAGAAAAAAACCCTTACATGAGTGTGTTGTAATTTATTTTAGGAAAAAAAAAAAAAAAAAAAAAAAGTAAGAGCTTAAAAATCAGCAAATTTATTACTCATTTAATATATTCCAATTATTTAACTCTATTTTTCAGAAGTCCTACTTTTTTGAATAGTAGAACAGCTAACCTCACATCCCAGAGATGGTAAAAAAAAAAAAAAAAAAAAAAAAAAACAAACACAGGAAACCCACTCAACAATACTGAGGAAGTTGTTTCAGGAAAATAATTTTTTTACAAGAAAATTACAAGGTTTTCCATGCTGAAAGATATCAGTTAAGCTCTTACTTTCAGAGCCTAAGATGACATGAATAAGCAATTTTTCAAACATCTCCCAAGTCACAGAAGCAAAATGCTTCTCTAAAACCAGCACAAGAACTCTAGAAAAGCCAGTTTGGTTCCTGATTAAGTTAAAATTCCCTCTTTTTTTTTTTTTTTTTTTTTTTTTTTTTTTTTTTTTTTTTTAAAGGTGAGCTAGGAGAAGAAAAAGACAAATCTCCAATTATATCCATAGACAGGTCTAACCAAAATTGTGTCATTAAAAAAAATCTCTAGAAATCCTTTAAGAAAAGAGGGGGTCAGAAGGAAGTGGTCAACATACAGAAAATGGAAATCCTTGGTATAAGAAAATGTAGTGGTAGCAGCTTCATAATATCCTCAAAGTTTATGTATTTTCATTTTTATTTCTCACATTTCTGTAACTGTAAAGATCCTCCATGAGGACCCCAAGAATAAATGCTTCTAGAAGAAGTAAAATTGATCATTTTATCTCTTCTCTTTATCTATTCATTCTATTATCCTTTGCAGGCAGACAACAATGATCTGGAGCATCCCATCATGATCTTTCGAACAATACCAAGTGAACACTGAAAAATAAGCTTTGTTGACTTCCACTGCTCAACTGGAGAATGACCAGGAGTGCATTGCATTCACTAAAACTTCCAAGAACTCCTTAATCCTATAAGTAAAAGTGAAAATAATACTGCTTCTAATTTCTTACTCTGTGCACTGTGTTGCACCATGCAATGCCTAGAAAGTTTGACGGGGGGGGTATATAAAACTATCAGCTCATAGATAGCTTCTTTGCTCATGATATGGAATTTTCCTGCTGAGATAGCACTACATATTGTCCCATCAAGCCTCTATTTATTATATAACCACAAGTGCTTCAGCACAGGCAGAGTATTAATTACATTGCATGTTAATGAATCTTAAGACACTTTTCCAAACCGTATTTCCTACAATTGCTTTTCACAAGTCTTTCCCCCCCACACACTTTTTATGTGAGTGCCACTTTGCCTAACCAAATTCCAAGCTGTTCTTGTTGCCAGCAACAGCTGCACTCACAGCATCCTCCTCTACATGAAAACAGCTTTACAAATGCCACAGTTCTGCTTTCTCATTGCTGTCTGTGGTGATATAGTTACAACAGACTGTGGGTGAACCTCCACTTCTGCAGAAATAAGAGCTCCAAATCCTCAACAGTGTTTAGCATGACATTTTCTTATGTTACCCTTCTGAAACCTGCACCTTCCCCACTGCAACATGCTGGACTACCAACCGGCCCTCAGACAAGGTTTATGCAGCCAAATTTCGGCTTAGCTGTCAGGTGAGGTTATCTAATGTCCAAGACCTAATAACACACTCACTTCAAGGGGAAGAATGGACTCCATTAAGCAATTGTGAGTGTCAGCAGAGGTACAAGTTCAAAACCAGGGTAATGCAGAGGAGCCCCCGGGGTATAGATCGTGGAATAGGGACCTTTTCTTAACTTAATGGGTGCAGTCAGTACCTTGAGCAATTTGGTGCATAGTATCAGCACATCAGGAAAGCTCTTCAGAGCTTCTGTGTGATCTGTTGCTCACCACCAGCATGGATTGTCTGAGTAGTTAGAGTAAGAACCTTGATCTGCCCTTTCCTTCAGTGTGTAGGCATTTTCTTGCAGTCAGGCAGGATTATGTAGCTATTATGTGCAGCAAGATGATTGAAAGCCGAAGAGATCTACTTTTAGCAGGTCAGCCCCAGTGTTGCCAGAGGTGTCCAGAGGGATTCACATGCAAATAGCCTTAGAAATGACTGATGGGGATGAAGCAGGGAAGAGAAGAATTGCTGTTGACATGGCAAGGTCCCACATATCCATGAGAATAAAGACAGCATAAGAATTATACACATTTAGACCTTAGCATTATTCATACCCATCACCTCTCTCTATTGTAGGAAAGCAAGCCACAGTCAGTGATTCAGCAACACGGGCCCTCCATGCACAGCACTCCTGCTGAATGCAAATGCAACAAACAATGACTAATTTCAGTTCAGCTTTGTGCTTGTTCTCCTTGGGAGAGAAACTGGCTGTTCCACTCACGCAGTGAAATGTTTTCTTCTGTTCAACACTTAGGAGTACAACCAAAATTTTTAAATTGTTCTGCTCTTGCTCACAGCTACAGGGATGCAGGGATAAACAAGCAAGGGATCCTGTTTTGAAGGGAGAGACACTTCAAAGAGCATTATTTCAGTCAATTTTCTTTTCTTACAACAGACAACTTTTGGAATGTCTTGAGGTGTATCATTTACAAATGTTAAGCCTTTATTATAAACCTTGACCACAGATATGGTGGGGGATTTTCTGGCCTTTTGGCTGATTTAATAAATACCTGTGGTGGGAAAAAGCCAATGTTTGCTGCCAAATGCTAATAAGGAGCACAGGGCATTGGACTGAAAGGGAGTGCAAAGTAGCTGAACAAAGGCAAGGACTGATGGGGAATCCCAAACGAGAAATAACATTTACAATGTTTTTCCCCAGTCATATTTAAGCAAAAAATCTACACAGGTAATATGATATCATCAATAATTTGAAGCCTTTAGAAAGACATATCTGAAATTAAATTAAATATTCCTGCCCTATCTCAGCCATGAGAACCAAGATGCCTGTAGGAAATTCAGGGTGAAATTTTGAAGATGATCATAATAGTCTGACTGGTGTTCACATACCTAAGCCCCTCCTGTATCACACAGGAAAGTCTGGTGTACTTTTTTAATGCTTCTGCAGGAGTCAAAAGGCTGCTAAGGATCTTAGTTTCCCTTTAGCATTTAGCAGGCTCTCCCCTCTGCCTTCTTGACTGAGCAGCTGTTGATGTTAAATCGGAGGAACACTACAAGAAAATTCACCCTTGGGAGGTGGTATAAGAAAATCAAGTGAGAGCAAGAGGGCTCTAGAAAGGACAGAGTGAAATTAAATAGTATTTAGATATCTAGAATGGAAATCCAGAAATGAAAGCTGTAAGCATACTATATACAAGTGTATATCTTCAGTTCACAGCTCTAATAAAACCTCAGCAAAGTTGTCCTGATCTGTAAGATCCCATTTCTTCTGCAACAAAACTCCATATAGAAAATTCAGAGGCAAACAAAAACAGTAAAAACCACCAAACAATTGCCATAGTTGGGAAAAAAAAATCATGCCAGAGGCAGATAAAATATCAGTTTCCAAATAAAATCAGGCAGAAAGCAATTATTTTTCATAGCCACTAGGAACAGGAAAACAAGAACATTAGCCTAATTCCCAATAACTAGCACGCAAATTAAATACTAGAGCGAATTCTGAAGGCACTGAGAAAGGGATGAAACACAAAGTTAAGACTAGCTAGGAAGACTGGAAAATCATTCTTGAAGGTTTTCAAGAACAGACACTAGGAGAACATGTTTTAAGGAGGGCCGGGTACACTTGGCCTCACACTAGCACAGAGGCACAGAATAATCAGTCCCTGGCATTCCCCCAGCACACAGCTCCAGACTTTGTAGAAAAGACAGAATAGGAACTGTCTTATCTGAAGAACAAAGCAAGTTTCTGTTCTTCCTTTTTCTTCAAGGAACACAATATGCCTGCCTCTGCTATCAGGTTATCTTTTAAAGCAAACTATGGCTACTTTCAACATTATTGCTGAAGAAGGGAACAGAAATTTCTACTGTGATTTGAAGTAATTTTCTACCACACACTCCTCCTCATTAATCAACAAAGAGCTTCAATGCACACTCATACCATAAATTTCAACTCCTTTCTGCAAACTTTGCAAAAGTGGAGAAACTTTGTGAAACCATCAAGTAGTTTGTCTTTAATAAGGTGCGTCTCTTTTGCAAGTTCAGCAAAATAAATAATGAAAAAAGAATCAGTAAATTTTAGTTTTGCTCCATTGTGTACCAGTATTGGACCAAAACAAACTGCAGCTGCCCCAGGGACTGGAGCTTCTCCTCTGAAACAGATATCAAAACTAAACTTAGTGGGGGAAGGGCCATGCACACAAAAATGAAATAATTTTAGCTTTCTTTCATGAACTAATCACAAAACTACAGTTTATTAAAAAACAACAACACTGTTTGTCCTGCAAGCAGCAAGGAAGGAGCAACACAAATAGTTTATACTATCTTCACTAACTGTATTTGGGAGGGAAGTGTTCAGGCCCATAGTGAAGATAAACAGCTCTATTCTAACCTCATTATTTGTAAGCATAAAAAGGGATCTAATTCAGTCCCTTTCTGTCTCTTTTGTACACTTTGAAGTTACACACACCCTTTGGCCTGTGTAGAGAGGTATCCTGTGGACCTCTTTGTATATACATAGCATTCCAAATCACTTCTTCATTACAAAATTCATTTTCTGTCTCATCCAAACCAGACCTTTCAAGTTATTCTTCCAACAGAACTTAAGCATGCCTAAAATTATTCAGCAAAACTTGCACATTCCTTGCTGCATATGTCAGGGTCACCAAGAACACTTGCTTTCCCTTTTTGCATGGTTGCTGCAAACAGGTCCCAGAACTTCCCTGAATAACAAGTGTTACCTGTTGATTTCATGCCTTTTCCTGCTGTTTTCCCTTTTCACTGACCTCCTGCCCTGTCACTCACAGCTGGTGTGAATTTCTTTTGGAGTTTCAGCTCTGTGCCAGCTTCTTTTCTTATTAGGAGTCAGCCTTCCAAAAAGTCCTTCCTTGTCCTATTACATCTTCATCTCAATCCCACATCTTTCCCACCACTGGCACAGAGCATACCAAACACGCTCAATATAAAAATCATAGAAACCCACTTGCACCTACACGTATATATTAAATATGAGGTTTAAATATATTACATAGGCAAACTTTTATGATTTAACTAGCTTTTCTTGGTTTCTAGTAATTTTAAAAGTTATAGAGTAATTAATATTTTTTAGAATCTTCTCTGTAATGAAAAAGAAAACCGCATAGGCGAAAAAAATCCACCTACTTCCAAGATTCCTGACTTCCAGTCTCTGTGGTTTCAGAAATTTATTAACATTGGAGATTTTTCATATTTGAGTCAAATCACCTAAACTCATCATAATACTAAAATATGGTAAAATACCTTCTGTGCCAAACTAGACTTCTACACTACTGTAAACATGGCCCTGCTAGGCAGAAGATCCACTCTGTGATTTGTTTTCAGTTCAGTAAGCATCAGGGCAGGAACAACTCTACTCTGATTCAAATGGCATCAATCTGTTCCAGCCTAAAAAAAGTGGAGAGGTCATGACCTGGTAGAAAGAATGCTAAAAGAAATGTCATAAAAAATTAATTGATCAAGATATTTACAGCAGGAGAGTGAAGGATGTCAAGTACACACTCAGATTATCCAATTCCCATGTGAGGGGGGACATGCAACATCTTAACTGCAAGCCCCCTTCAATAAAGGCAAGTTTTAGCATGATGCATTCATATTTTTCATGAGTGTCCTAAAAAATTTTTGTAGGTTAATAAAATACAGAGGGAGAGGTATTAAAATTTATCCTTTGGAAATAAGAAAGAATTGCTTTGTTTCTGCACACCTGTCTCTAGCCTATATCTGCTGTCAATACACCGGATGTGCAAGGTTTTAATTTTTAACCATAAGCCAAAGGTGGCAAGGGATGCTTTCAGAATGATGGGCAAGCAGCATTCCATTCCTTGGGGAGCGGCCACCTCTCCTAACAAAGCCCTGGATAATTCAATACCTGGCCCTGTAATTAATAGGGAAAAGAGGTGAAAGACTATCGTTTCCATCTGAGCCAGTCTAGGAACTGGTAACTCACGATGCCTGCATTGAGTGAGGGTTTCTGTTGACAGGTATTAGCCAAGAACTCTTTGGCACACAGGCATGAGTGCCAGGAGCATGCATGAACTTGAACAAAGGGTTGCCAACAGTAATTCAGACTAATTTATTTACATCTACACCTCTCTGGAAGAAAATAAGAGATTATCACTTAAATGATGAGGCTTCACCTGAAATCAGCAAACCTGCTTTGGGCAAAGAGGCTTGCAAGGCTTCATAGCAAAAACAAAAGAAAGAATTCACATTCCTTTACTGTGCCAACAGTGAATACAAATAAAGATTAAAAAAACAACAACAACCCCAAAACAGAATAACAGTTGGATGGTCTTCTGAGTCTGAACTGCTGCCAGATACTACATTTTGAATTAATCTACAGCTTCACCTAGGAAGAGTTTAAAAGTTTTGCTATGCACACTAAACTCAATTTCACATGGAGGTCTTATGGGAGACTTAAGCTTCATGTTCCCTCATGCTTGACACTTCTAGGAGTGATCCAAGATGCCTGAGCCACACTATTGCTCCTGCTCATTTAAAAGAAAATGCTTTAACAGAGCTGCCGCCAAGAACAAGGCTTAAACCCCGTTTTAGAAATGAAGCTCTCTTGCATTTCCAGCATGGGGTACAAGCTGTGGCCTTCTGCTTCAGTCGCATCAGGGCGCTGCATGAGGCTGACCAGGAGGCCATCCAGCACACCCTGCTGCATTTTGTGCAGGGTTGTTCACACTCAGCATTGCCAGCTCTGATAATTTTGCAGCAAGCTGAGGAACATACTATATTCTCCTTTAAACCCAAGCTACTATGTGTGGTGGGGGAAATCCCCACCAACCCTCTGAGAGTGTATTCCAAGTTTACTGCATCGTTCAGGTTAGGGAGGTGCACTGAAACGTGCAAAGCTCTTGCCAAGAATACAATGACAAGACAAAAGACAAACGTTGTGCTAATTACATGTTCCCTGATTCAGGAAGTTGAAGCTTTAAGGACAAAACCCAAACAGCGGATGACTCAGCAGGACAAGCATCTGCCCAGCACACAAGAGCCGGGTTTCTTTAGCGCCCTGCGCTTAAAAGGTCCTGTCCCTTCACCTTCAACGCCGAAACGTTCTGCTCATCAACCCTCAGGGAAAAGTTTAACCTAAGCCAATCACATACAATTGAAAAGGCACATTTGTTTGTTAGGTAAATGCTATTTGCCTAGTGCTAGGCTGTTCATTCACAGGCTTCACAGGATCTCATTCTTTGACTTAGAAAACATTATTCCTGTTAGCAGAGAACAGCATGTAGCAAGAATGACAATGCTTCATACAGGAGAGAAGTAGATCTTCTGACAGGCCAACTGACGTGAAAACAAGGAATAAATTAGCTGCAAAATGAAGTCCCTCCGGATGCACTGCCCGAGCACATTTGCTTTGTAATTTATTTTGCTAATACATACAGAATTATTCAATCTTCAAGACTAAGAAGTGAGGTTATTTACTTGCAACTGTCTTCTCATATACACCTGTCTTGATATCCTTTTCATGGAACAAAGTTCCTGAGGTCTCGATTCATTAATTCTTACTCAAGTACCTCATAGTAGCCCTCTGGAGAGTCCATGGATCCCATATCAATGTTTGAAATGGGAGAAAGCACAGTGCTGCTTAGATTTCATGTTTTCATGAAATTCATAACTCAGTTTTTCTGGACACAAAGCAAAGAAAAATAATGTCTTTGGCCACAGTTCCTATATATTCTTCCCTGTGTTTCTGAGATGCAGAGCAGAAAGCAAGGGAAAAAATAAAGTAAAAATGCTCCAAGCTACTGCCTCAGCACCTTAATAAAAGGGAATAAACCAATATAAGGCAAATAAAAAATAAACACACTTCAATGAAGTCTGCAAAAACTTTTCAGTTTGAGCCTCAGGGGTTTGTTTGTTTGCATGAATATTTTATAAATGGTTGGCAGAGTAAGTTTGCCAATATGGACATTTAAAATAAATTAAAAGCAAACAGTGAAGATCATTTAGAAAAAGTAAATTTTGATGCAGTAATCCCAATAGGTACAGGACTTCCCACAGTTACCTTACCCAAAACTGAAGTCACAGACTAGATAACCAGCCCTGATGAAAGGGACAGTGAAAGGAAGTGGAGGGTTTTCCTGCAGTATTATCTAACACTGAACACTCTTGCCCAGCTCCCCATGTGATTTATCTGTCTGATCATAACAGATCAGCTTTCAAATATCAAAGGTTTTCAAATCATTCTTAGGAAAGCAGCAGCAGCAGACCAAGGCCTTTTCTATCAGGTCAGAGAAAATGCCCTTGGGAATAAATGATCTTTCTCTGGAAAGCTGCTCAGGAGCTATCCCAAAGAAGGAGCCCCATCCTTTGAGGCTTGCAGCCCGGGCTCCGTGCAGCCAGAAGCACATCAAAACCACTGGCACCAAAAGGACTCTCCTGGCAATGGTTACTGTTGTCTGGGGCCAGACCACCAACTGGAGCAGTTTAAAGGGCCAGGTGAGAGAGATGAGGCACAGAAGCTGAATCACAGTGCTGCAGCACAGCCCTGCTCAGGTTCTCTTGCCAGGATTTTCATCTGTGTATTCCTCCCCACCCCCTCTTCTGTTTCCCTGTGTAAGGAAGGGACAGGAGGGTTATGTAAGTGAGCTCTCTCCTGACTGCAGGGAAGGCTACAAGAGGCAGCTCCAGCACAGGGCAGAAAGGGCATGAGCTACTTGGGGCTTATCAGGAAGTTCACACAACTGCACTGTCCAGAAATGCCATACACAGAGCTCTTTGGTCACACCAGCACTTCTGACAACCACGATTTCACCAGTACCGTGTTTGGCTAGAACACAGGGAAAGGCTTTCAGCAAAATCCTGCTGGAGTAACACTATCAGCAGTGGCCTCTCAAAGGGAGCACAAACTTGCAGTACTATCATCCTGACCCTATGGTCCTACTCAGGTGAGTTAGGAAATTACTATCTTGAGGTGACTATGAAAGAAAAAAAAAGGTTGTTTTTTTGTTGCTTTTTTAAAAATAAACACTTCCTATCAGTATTAAATTAAAAACATACTTCTATGGCAAGGGCTGCTCTGAAAAAAACTCCACAAATTCTTTATCAAAAGAAAACATTTTTCAGGCACGCCCGAAGATATTGCAGAAAAAACCTCTTACTTATCTACACAAATATAGCAGGAGGCCAGGCTCAGGAACTGAAAACATACTTCTATGAAGAGAAAACTGTGGATTAGAGACACCTATAGCCCTCATAAATTGCAAGTATGTAGGAATATATTCAGCCTCTTGAGGTTTCCAGGTAGCAGAAAACAACTGAAGCTATGCAAATCATTTTGGAGCTGCCCTTGGTATAAATTTATCCTCACTGTAGCACTGCTGTGTTTCAGTTTCTAATTCCATTCAGGTCTAATAATAAATTCTCTTCAGAGACCTTGACTTTCCATAGAAGATTAACCAAAATATAATATGTATTCAGGCACCTGGTAGTATGTTTGCACATGTGAAATAATGCACATCAAGATCCTGCAAAATAAAAGAAACCAGCGAGTTTGGAAATGGACATGCTTCTGTGTTACGGTAATTTTAAGACAGACTTAGAATGAAGGCTAAAAAAATTACTACAATACATTTTTATATACTCCCTGAATTGGTGTGTTTGTTCATTTTGCTCATCAAAATATCCCCTAAATTTGATTTCTCAGAGGGTGCAAGCACTGTCATTGACACCCATAAAAAAAAATTTAAGGGTACAATTTCCATGCCAAAAAAACCCCGAAAAAAACCAAAAAACCAAACCAACCAACCAACCAAACCTAGAAAGGAGAAAAAAAAAACTTCTTCTCTAGGAAAATCCAGGGCAGTTAATTAAAAGGTTTTCAGTATAAGAGAAAGTGAAGTCATCAGGTATAGCTGTGCCATTGTTTAACCACAGCTGGCAACTGAGCACCCCACAGCTGCTCACTCAATATCATCAGTGGGATGAAGGAAAGAGAACTGGAAGTGTAAAAGTGAGAAAACTCATGGGTTTACATGAGAACAGATTAATAACTGAAATAAAATAAAACCAACAAATTATAATAAAATCAAAACAGCAGAAAGAAACAAAGCCCAAGAAATAAAAGAGAAGCAAATGAAAACAATCACTCAGTACCAATACCCAGTCAGTCCCTCAGCAGTAGCTCCCCAACCAACCTTCCCCCCAGTTTAATTGGCAAACATGATGCCATATGGTATGGGATACTCCTGTGGTCATTTGGGGTCAGCTGTCCTGGCCATGCTCCCTCCCAAATCCTTGTGCACCTCCGGCTGCCCAGTGTTGAGATGGGAAGCAGGAGCAGCCTTGGCTCAGCACTGCTCAGCAGGAACTGAAGGATCCCTGAATAATCAACACTGCTCCATACTAAACCACTACAGGCAAATAGCTCCAAACTAACCACCATGAGGAAAATCAACCCCAGCCAAAACCAGCACCAGCTCTCCAATATTAACAACTAAGTCTATCTTCCCTCATAGACTCATTTTTGCACTTTTCATGAAACTGCCTCCCTCTACACACATACAAACACATTCAAACTATATCATCTGTCAAGAATTCAGCTAGCTGTGCTTCCCTCAATTTTACTTTTCTGGTTAATATAACAAGGATGCAGACATGTAACCAAAGGCAAACAGCCACAAAATCCCCTCTGACCTTCAAGCCATCCTTTGAATTTGTCATTGAAGAACACACTCTGAAAGCAGGTGGGGAGTTTGGCTGACACATGCTTGCCCCAAATAGACCATCTTCAGTCATAAGGAACACCTGGCTCACACCTGCATTAGGTGGGAGGCAGTGCCCTTAAGAAAACAAATAGGGCAACAAGGGAAAATGAAAAATGAACTCATGAGCAGAGGTTTACATTAAAGCATTTTTTTTTCTTCCAGAGCTACAAGAAGTATTAGAAGAGTCTTTATATTTTCCCTGTGGTATTTGATATTGGCCACTGTCCATCTCAAAAATACGTAGGAGAGAAGCAAATAGATAGTAAGTCCTCACCAAAACCAGACAGAGACCTTGGGAACAGGGTTCTAACACCGATAACAGCAGATTGTATGTGGGGTGGAAAGGCTGAGAGTCACAGAGGAGCTAATTTCAGAAGAAAAAAAAAAAAGAAAACAGGAAGAAAGAAGAAAATACCTGATCGTTATTCAGCAGCACTAAACAGCAGCTAACAGCTTCTAAAGGCACCTCTCCCAAAGAGAAGAGAAGTGCTGCCCCAAGGCAATAGACATGAGAGCAGATCAGGTACTTGTGCACTGATGTAGAAGCCTGGAGCCCCCTCCCTGCCTGCCAGCAATTAACAAAACAAAAAGGTTCCGTGGCAAGAGCCTGCATCTGGAATGCTTTGCCTGCTTGCCACCCCCAGCCTGTGGCACTGGGCCGTACAGCACAGTCTTAAGGAGGAAAGCACGGATCACTTTCCTTAGAAACACCCACTGCCTGCTTCCTGGAGATTGATCCACCATTTTCTTGGGTTCTATCTTTACCTTTACTCTTCAGTTCCATACAACTGAGGTCACTTTTATGATATCCATAACTCTATTGAAAACTTCGTTTGCTAAGAAAGAAGAAAACTTCTTTTTGATACTGTAACCTCCTTTTTAGCCAGATGTCTCATCACTGAACACTTATAATCCAGTGTTATTGAAGAGTACATTGCCACAACAAATACCGAGTTTGAACTATCCTTCTTACTCACTTACTGGAATGATTAAAAAAAAAAAAAACAAAACAAAAACAAACAAAGAAAAGATGGGTAGCACACTCCTGTTGTTGCTTGGCTCACTATAAGTATAGAATAATATGATAAGGATTACTACAGTATGCAAGAAGTTCATGTGGAATGTGTGACATTGTGATTAAATGCAGCTTCAGCCTTGTGAAGATAAGTAACCTAGTAAACATCATAACAGCTGCAGAACAGCAGAGCTACACTGACTAGAAACCATCCTTCTCAAACTAAAATCCTGCTCGTAGAAAATTGACTGCAAATAGCTGTCTCTTGATACCGGTTTTAATGAAAATTCGGCAGCTGCTAATCCAGAAGAGTAAATCACCACATTCTCAGCTTTCAAAGACACAAGATTTTGTCACAGTCTTTCCTCCCCACCTTCACTCCCCACATCCCCCCCAGCAGTGATAGGTTTGAGAATCTGTCTTTACAACTTCCCTGAATAATAGCTGGTCACACTGGGTTGAAGAGCAGGGTATATTTTTGACCAAAGAGCCGAAACAGAGAGAAATACTTAATTTTCTATGCCTACACCTTCCAAGGACATATTTTGCTATCATTGCAAGTAAATGTGTTCTTATTTTATTCAACATGAAGAGATAACAGTAAGATCTTTTGTTGGTTGTAATTGACGTAGTTCTGAAGATAGTCTTGACTGCACAAACTCTGTCAGGCTAAAATTGTTTTAAAAATCCCAGCATAAGAGTAGATATCTGGTCCAATCTCTGTTAAAGTCAGGGAAAGTCCCCTGCTCACATTAATAATTTTAGAAATAGTTCCTACTGTGAAGACAGTAAGGAGACTAAGCAGAGTACAGTGAGGGAGTATTCAGTTGTACAATCTAAGTTCAACCGATTTTGAACGTGAGTTTAAACGAGTTTACTTGTCATAAACACCACACATCAAACCCGGTGTTAAAGAACATCTGCCTAGATGTACAATCCTGTGATGCTGGAGCCCTGCACTGGTCTGTGCAGCCCCACAGTCTCTGGCCCTGTGCTTTCAGCTACGTGCTCTCAGACAGGCTTTCCTGAGCACAGCTTACTGCTGCTGCTTGCATAATATACTCCTGGAAGGGAATACGTGCTGCAGCTTGATGTTGATTTTCATTAACACACAGATCTCAACTGAGAATTGAGTGACACAGGACTAACTTGTTACTGATTAAAACTTAGAAAACAAATTATGAGATCAAAGTAAGTTATTAAAAAATAAAACCCCACAAAACCTAATATCACATTCTAGACAGTTAGAAACTCTTGGTCAGAGATACTGAAAAGTATCTGGCATTGAGAAAACAAACAAAGCATTTTCCATCTTCAAAGCCCTTATATTGTTAGTGAAGAGACTTTTCAGCTGCTCAAGCAGATAAGATGCTAGAGAAACTTGTATTTTAGGAAAATGAAAAATTTTTATTCTACAGTTTTTCACAGTACTGTACTACAAGAAGAAATTAGTTCCTTTTTGCTTTATATTTTTTGTTGGCCTATCCAAGGCCCAAGGTTGTGTATTTAATCAAACATTATGGGACCAGTACCCTCCTGGAACAGCAGCTAGAGACAAAGCAGAAATCACTGGAGTGCCTTATGGTGTTTGAATTATCTTATGTCATTTAGGGAAATGAAATGAGGACTTTCTGTCAAGATTATCTGACGAGGCAAAAAAATCCACAACAGAGCCTTATTTCTGTAGAAGCTCCACAGCTGTCTGAAGTATATTCCTACAAAAGGGACTATTTCCTTTTATACAGACTATTCTTACACAGCTGCTTTCAAGCATGTAGTCAGGATTTCTAGGTTTATCAAGCCAACACTCAAACATCTGCTGTGTACCAGATGCAGAGGATACACTACAATGCCTATGGACTCCTGATGATGAATTATTGGTACCTAAAATTTTACCTCGCTGATTGTCACTTATTAAATACATCCTATACTGCTAGAGCTAGCCTGCAGTTTGGCACTGGTGAGAAAACCATACACACCCTTGACAAACACGTACTAAATGAGTTAATATCATGACTGTTTATATACTACTGTATTTGCGCTAGTGTATGTGCTGGCATTCAGACTGTGAATAGGGTAATCTGCTTCAAATTCAATTACTTAGCGACTTTGCAAAATGCTGCTTATCAGGCATTAATACTTCCCTATTCTTGTTTTAACACCTGCGTCACAGCTTGGAAAAGAGCAAGCTGAGCCAGTGAAAGTGAGAGTCACGTGCAGTTGCAGAAGTCCCACGGGACTGCCTCTTAAGACTTCAGTTTCTATCCCAAATCCTGGTTTGCTCAGCCTTAGGAGATTCCTCAAACATTCTAAATACCACAGGGGCTTTCCTAATTAACCCTTGGTTATATGATTATACATAATAAGCACCTGAAGGCTGCATTTCTCTTAATTCAGACACCTTCAGGGAGACCCAAATTCCATTTCTCTCTTCCAGAGCTGCTGGCAGATACTAGATAATGACTCCTCTCTCATCAAGCTCTTGTAAGACCTGCCAAGAGCAAACTTCTACTTTGCAATCCAAACAGGTCTCTCACAAGAGCAGCACAAGAGCAGCACAGGCCCGGGAGAGAAAAGGAAAAAAGAGCTAAAAAGGACTATATATTAAGTTCTTTTGCGTGGGGGTTTGTTTTGGTGTTTTTGTTTTTGTTTGTTTGTTTTTGGGTTTTTTTTTTTTTTTTTTTGGTTGGTTGGTTGGGTTTTTTTTGGTGGAGGGGTGGTAGTGTTAGTTTGGGTATTATTTCAGAACATCTCCTTACCAGTCCTGTGGCTTTACCATCCATGCCTTTCTGAGAAAGGAATGCATAGGAAATTAGAAGTTGTGGAATTATCTGTGCTGTGGACTAAACCAGCTAATTAAACCTTATAGACACTTTGAACTGCTCTAAACACACTGTCTGATAAGATTTTACTTACTGCACTTGCAGCAACCTTTCCTGGCCAGAAAAGAAAACAATGAAATTTTTTAAAGTAGCACCAGAGGCAATCTGGTTACAGTGAGACACAAGTGATGGATCAATGGCCTGTAGAACAAGTTACTAGCCCCACACTCAGTGAGCAGAGTCTCAATGAGGCAAAGCCAGCAGGAAAGAAACCTGTTTCAGATACAGCCAGCTCAGCTCCTTGCTAAGAAATCCTCCTAACTAAAGACAAACTCCTAGTTTTACTGGTAGCCAATCAAACATATTTGGAGTCAACTGTCAGAAGTAAAAGTTACTTTTCTTGTCAGAATCTGGAAAAACACTAGCAAAATCAAGGTCATTCATTAGGGTGGTAAAACAGCAGCAGTGTCATGAACTTGGGATATGAGTGCTTGAAGGGCAACCAAAACTCATTCTTCCTCACTGGAGTAAAGGCTGATACAAAAGGAATTGGGTTGTATGTCAGCAGCATGAGCAGCTGGAAATGATGAGGTACATTGCTAACAGTTACATTTTACATCAAACAAACACCTTTTGTCCAAACCATCCTACAAAGGGGTGAAAAAATTGCCATCATTTTACAGAGAAGAACTGAGAAATGCAGGCTTGGTGTATAATTCACTTGGATGGTAGACAGGGATCTGTCTGCATTGCATTCTGCAGGCTTCTGCCAAGAAGATGAGAGTGTTTTCAGTTCATGTGCCATGCTAGAAAAGAAGTGTCTGCATGAGCATGTTAGGACAGCACCAAGCCCAGCCTAGCAGAGAAAGCCTTTCACCACGACTTTGTAGCCTCAGGCATGGCCCTACCTTCACCTAACAGGGTCACCTGGCTTTAAAACAGAATGTATAGGCAGGTATGTGCTCATATGTGCCTTTGTGCCCGATGGTGGAGGAGGAAGGGAGAAAAAAAAAAAAAAAAAAAGAGATTTACAAGCCTGACTCTATAGAAATTAGAAATTAATGAGAGCTTGGCCACTAACTCAGTAAAAGCCAGATGTTTACCACAGAGTGCTGACTCACATTAACACTACCCAAAGTCACTTTGTGCTGTGACACACAATGGGCATAGACAAATTTCCCATTGCACAGCCTCAGCCACACTAGACCCCAAGAATAACTTAGGTGTTAGTCCTCTAACATAGAAAATTGGAAATCACAAGTGTCCATCTCAGTTTTGTTCCAGACTCAACAAATATGCACCTGCACTGTTATACTAGCAAGGCTATTTTAATTTAGAAAGTCAATTTAATTTAACTAGTCAACAAACTAGAAAGTCAACTGTGCAAAAATGGCCTAACCCACTTAGAATGCAAAAGGCAGATCAAATTTATTGAGGCAACATAATGTGCTGTAAGAGAAAAGCTTTCTAAGTGAAGAGAAACTCCTTTCTTTCTGAGAGAAACTCCTGGGTAATTATCAAGGGAGGTAGATGTTCTGCTGCTCAGGAAGCTGAGCCCATTATAAAGCAAAAAAAGTTCACTAAGCATAATAAAAGGCTATTGTTAAAAGTCTGTGTATAAAAAAAAAAAATTAAAGCATCAGGTCACGGGGTGGGAGGAGTGGCTCAACCACCTGGTCCCTACTAGGAATGCTATTTCCTAAGAACTTGCAACTATATATTCAAAAATTAAGACACTCAGATCAACTACCCTTTATAGATAACATTCTGGTATAGTCTGGAAAATTCTAATTAATTTCTTCCTAAAACTCCCTTCACATCATCAACTTTTTTTTTTTCTTTTTTTTTTTTTACATTGAATTGTGTCACCACAATATCCAATTAAAAAACCCCAGCACCACTAGTCAAAGAATAAATGTGAGATTTTGGCAGCAGTGCCCAACTTTGATTTGCACTGACCCCAGGAAAGAGCTCAAAGCTTCTCTGATGCAATTTACAAACAAGAACACAGTGCTGGTTAACCCACTGTGTGAACAGAGGCTGCTGTCCTCAGAAGAATAATGTTATCAAAGAGAGAGGTAGGGTGACACAGCCAAAAACTAACACAGACAGACATTGTTAATTGTATGAACTTCCAGCTAGACTGCAACAATGTGGCAAATATGTCCCTATTTATCTAAATACTTTTGAGCCATATTTAACTTCCCCCACTATGAATATAAGCAAAAAGTATTTCTATCCCAATAAAGGGGGGAATTAGATTATTACTTGCTGACAGAATCTTTCATATCCCAAATTAGCTGCAGACCATAAAAACAAGCCCACATTTTCAGAAGGCAAAGACAATACACACCATTGCTGATATGTATCCTTGCCAAGGAGAAGAGTGTTTATGATTTGGAGGGCAACAAAGCCTTTTTGTCTGAGCACCCTGTGCATTTTGCCACGTGTGCTATTTGGAACAACACGTTTCAGAGCAGTTCAGAGATGTCATGGTGCATCACATCATCCTGAGTCACCTTGACATTTCTGAGATTATGCATTGAGATGATAGCCTCAGGGCTATAAACCTGCTTTTTAATACATTATTAATGATAATGGCTGTTAGAGACTGCATAGTCCTAATGCCTTGTTTCCTTCTCAGAAATCTAACCCAAGTATTGTGCACACATAACACAATTATATGCTGTAGGTCTATATTAGGTTTTTCAGAGACTCAAGTGTCTCAGCACTACCTGGTGTCTGCAAGGAAAGTGTACTTCATGTTCTCAGCTCACTCCCTTGTTCTATGAACCAAAGGACAAAGGAACTACAAAGGTACCAGTAGTCTACTGTATCATCTAATACAGATCTTGGATGTGTTTGTTCCTTCAGTTAGCCCTGCAGTTGCAGAAAAAAAAAAAAAAAAAAAAAAAAAGATCCAGGCAATGTACCTATTCAACATCTAGAAAAATATGTTTGCCTATCTCTCAACTTGTACACAGAATGGAAAAGTAACATTAATAGACAATAAGGCAGGCCATTGGACCCACCTTAGCTCGGTAGAAAAAAAAAATACCCTGGCTGAAGATTGCCACCAGAGTCTTGGATGGTTTGCAAAGACAGCAGATTGTGCTGGACCTTCATTTTCTTTGCAAGCTTCACAGCAAGCTCTGAACATGTCCTCTGATCTTTCCCCTAACCTCCCATTAGCTTAAAAGATGTCCTTCTCAAGGGCTGCGTCCAGCCAAAGAGCAGAAGGCTGTGTAGTTTATCCTAAAATTTTAATTCACTGGTCCTACTCCACCTGACATTGTGCCCACACTCCTCACCCTAATTGTATTGATGAAAAAAAAAAAACAAACACCTTTAAAATAACCTCTCCCCTGTAAGAAAATCAAACTTTTGCTGTTTACTCTTCCGAGGCTTTTCTAGCCCACCACGTTTTCCTCAGCTTCCCTGTTCATGAGGAGGAGCAGGGAAGTAATCCCGCTCCTTGCCTGTGCTTTGCTTAGCTGTGGGCAGCGATACAAATCTGTTTGATGTGGAACTGCCTCTAATTACCTGTCTAATTACACACAGAGCGTACCTACAGCTCCGTTTGGGTACGTTCTGGTTATCTTAAGGACTACACTAAATCAAGGGCAGACATTTCATATACATCCCTTTTTCTCAGTGGGTGAGTCCAGCCTAAATGTTACAAGCAGAAGAGCCTGGCAGAAAAGTCTGAAAGTCTTCCATTATCTCTTGCAAGCCGGTGCTATCTGAATATTAACAGCATTACATGGATATTCATCTCATGCTCCGATAACATTGTTATCTCCCGAGCTCTTCGCTGCAGAAACAGGCGCTCACGCTCCTGCTCGGCCTTGCACATCAAAGGAAAAACAACAATAGAACAGCTTTGAAAAAATGCCCCGGCCTGGCCGAAGTACAGGGCTGGTAAGCAGACAGAGTGTTCTGTTTATGCGGCAGCGGGCGCGGCCCCGGACCCGGCCGGGAGCGGCTGCCAGGAACAGCCCGCGGCCGCTCTGACTCAGCGCCGCGCTGGGAAAGGAAACGCGCTTCCATCTCAGAGCCCCACCAAGGCCACGCTTGCCCTGGTTCATGCTGTCACAGCACAAGAGGAAAGGGGCACTGCCAGGATGAAAAAAAAATAAAAATAAAATAGACAAGGTCAGGGAGGAGGAAGGAAAAAAAAGAAAAATCACTTGAAAGAAAAAAAACATTATATAGCATCAATGCACTTGACTCTTTCTTTGACCTCTTGCTGACGCTCGCCTTGCACAATTCAGGAGGAGTGAATGGAGGCACACACCTTCCGCCCCCAGCAGGGACCTCGGCTGGCCCCAGAGCCCGGGAACGCCCTGCCCCGTGCCCGCAGCAGCTGCAGCCTGAGAGCGGCCAGGGGAGGGAGGGAGGGGCAGCCACAGAACACGCGCATTCCCCTAAATACACGTGTGTACGTTTGCATATGCAGAGATACGCACCGTTATTTGAAAATTACTTTTGAAGACCTCTGAGCCACCAGCACCACGAGTTCCTTCAGTATGCTTCAAGCAGTTGCCAGAGGTCAGGAATATGAAGTTGAAGTATGAAGTTCTCCTGTGTTATTTCAGAAAGCCTCATTTCACTTTTAGACAGGTTTTCAGATGTTCAGCTATGTTCTCTTTACACTAAAGTACAGTATTTTTTACATATATTATGCAAGCAGACACAGAGATATGACTTTGAAAGCAACTAAAAAAAAAGAAATTATTAAATGAGAACAACATAACCACACGTTTCCTGCTGCCCCCATTTGTTTTACTGAGAACACCACTTCTCAGGTCCAGCTAATCAGCATTCATCAGTAAAACAAGATGTCAGGGAGCAGTGAGAGCTCTAGAGGTGTTTATCTTCCTCTTCTCTGAATCATGAAGCTTTTCGGAGAGTATTTTCACGAGAGAATTGTTCATGAGTATCTTGTAGATCAGCAGAGTGATTTGGGAGCAACTGCCAGAAAGCAAAAAGGACAACAGAAATGCTGCATCTCTCAGGATTCTCTAGCCTTTTCCATTCTGTCCACTTCAAGATCATTGAGACTTTTTATTTTGTCCCATATCAAAAAGAACGGCCTGTTAATAGGTAACAAGTATGTGGAAAGATTCTTGCAATGCTATAAATAGCCAGAGCAGTTCTCCCGCCAGCAAAAGCAGTCCTGTGTTTATACCCAGAGAATGTAGAGAGAGAAAGATAATGGTTTGTTTTGTTTAAGGTGGAATGACTTTGGCAGTAAACAGTTGCATTGTTACTAATTTTATATAGTTAAATACGACAATAACATCTTCAGAGTACATTTCAAGACAGTTACAACATAGACTTAAACACATCTGAAATACAGCTTGTATATGCAATCATCAACAGACACACGTAGATAGAGCCACAGTGACTAAAACACTGACAGGGTTTTATTTGCTTGGTTCTGCTGGGGCACACCACTGAACAGTAGTGCTCTGAACCTTGTGTTCATACAAGAATCTTGCAGAACTGGGTTGGATTAGCATGTTGCACATGTTTACACTGGAGTAACGTTACTACATTGTAAGTCTGCTTCTGCATATTGCCCAGCTTCCTCTACTTCAAACCACTCTTGTTCTAGTCCATTCACCCCTCCATAACTGCTTGGCACAGTTTCAGTTCTCCTTCACACCCCCCTTACTTTTTTTTTTTTAATAGGCTTTGTCAAGTCTGCTCTTAAATCTTCCTGTTCATTTGGTTTCAGGGTCATATCTGAGGTGGTTTAAATTAAACAAATAAAAACCCAGGAGTTACAGGTCAGTTGCTTTTAGGTAAGACTCATGAAGTCAGAAACAAGGAGTTGCAGCTCAGATAACAACATATTTCAGCACATAAACTATGCTGGCTTCCTGAAAGGAAGGGGACACACAGTACTCTCTCCCTGCAGCTCCAGCACTTCTTGCCATAGTCCCAGCTCTGAGATCCAAGCTGGCCAGTTTTGCAGCGTGCCTAAGGCCTGCAAAGAATGATTATATAATACTGCAGTACAATATTCTAGAGAAGGCAAGAAAAACACCACCAACCAAACCAAAAGTCTGTTGCCAGAAACAGCCCATAATGAAATACCATTCAGTAATTTGCCCCTAAACTGCTGGTGTTGGGAGACTGCACCTGCTCTCTGGTGCAGTGCCTTACCTGCCCCAGTGGGGCTGCACAAGCCTCCTGCTTCCCAGCCCAATCCTAGGCACATACTATATGCAGCCAGACTTTGGAAATCAGGTGCCCTCTATCCCCTCCTCACTTCCACTCACCAAGCCACACATGTCAATCTGCTACACAAGCAGGGTGCAGTGGCATCAGACTAACATGATTTAGGAGCTAATCTAAAGCAATGTTATAACTCAATATTTAGACTCAATTATCTTAATCTATTTTATACACAGAAACATAAGCTATACCTTGCCTTGATATGGGTGTACTCACTCATCACTGTGTGTAGCTCCTGAAATGTATATTCAGGAATGTATATTCTGATTAATTAGCATTATCCTGATTAGTTAGAAAGCTGTGTCAGCCTCACTGGTTAACTTTGCAGGAAGATACGGCACATTAGCTGAGGAATAGCATCAAGCTAATGTTGGTACACTGTTTCTCCCCAGAGCTATTCCATGACCTGTACTGTACCATGTGGACATCAGCCACCACGTAGCTGAACAAGAACTCTGAGCTTCACTGCCAAGACTGGACACGCCCATGTGTTGGCAGGTTGATGAGGGCGAAGTACATGCAGATAAATTCTCCATAAAAAGGCTCTCCTAGTGAGGGTGTAAGCTGTGAAAGGTGCTTGACAAAATCAGTAAAATAAAATCACATAACTAGGAAAAAAATCTTTAACTTCATATGGATTAGTATTCATTAAATCTTATTATGGAACAGTTTAAGGCAGTCATTACTTGTACATATGCCACAACATATTTAAAATCATTTCCCACAACTCAGAAGTACAGCGGTCAGAAGTACAATAGCTAAAAACAACGTTTTGCTTTTGTTAAACTGGCTGAGGTGCCTCTATGAAA
Organism: Zosterops lateralis; assembly: GCF_965231275.1. NCBI lineage: Eukaryota > Metazoa > Chordata > Aves > Passeriformes > Zosteropidae > Zosterops > Zosterops lateralis. The sequence continues at coordinate 29,017,701 of NC_139762.1, read as the reverse complement.
ATAAAAAGGTAAGAAAAAGAATAATCAAAAATCACAGTTGGTGACAAAAAATTAATTGAGGTTTCCAAACGGAGATTCAGAACATGACATAGGTTTGAAAAAAAAAATTAAGAAAGAAGGGGAAAAAAAGCTCTGGACAATAAATTTTCTGTTTGAAGCATCCTTAACCAAGCATTTTTCTTAAGTTTTGACAGGTCACAGAGTTGAGCCCCATATTACTCCTTCACTAAGCATTGCATCAACAGCAATTTGTACTTTTACTCTACGATTTCTAGTTTGTTATCCTACTAGGGATGACAAAGCAGGTCAGCAGGCATGACTAAGGGCAGACATTACGCTAGACATAATACACTCCTGGCTAGAAACTGCCATAAATGTAAGTAACAGGCACACACCAATGTTCAATAAAAATGTTGCTTTGACATTGGAAGTACAACACTAAACTAACATGACTTTCAAATAACAAAGCCACGCACTGCAGATAATACCACTGAAGCTTATATGACATGAGAAAAGTTCACATGAACTTTTACAGTGGTTTCATCCATTCTGTGTTGAAGTAATACCTCTTTTGAAAGCAGGCTAATTATAGCAGGATTTGACAAGATAAAAAAAGGACAGAAGACAACTGTGTGAGCATAAAGCAATTTAAACCAAACACCACCCACCTACACACTGCAGAGAGACCTGTGTAGACAAGAACTCATGGAGCCAGATCTCAAGTAGAAGTCCAGGACAATAAGCCAGTTTAGAACAAATCTGACTCCATCCACTTATTTTAGCTCCAAACTAACATTGTGTGTGACCAGTTCATTACTGCATGCTGCTTTTAATTCACTGTTTTTCAGAATTAATGTGAAATGGAAAGATTCTCCCACAAGCCCAGTAGCCATCTGGTGCTATTGCTGTACTTCATGAAAAATTCATTGCCTTTTTATCATAGTCAGCTATTTCAGCGATTGTAGTGATTTATGTTTCTAAGCAGAATATTTTATTCACTATTGATGTTTGCAAATCTGCTTCAGCATCACAGTTCAACAGATGATGTTCTTTCTGGCTTCATCCTGGGGATTTCTAGCAGCCTTGAAGGCAGCAGAAGCTGTAAAAAAGTCAGTTTTAGTAATAGATCTATAAAATGGACGTCACAGTGTTGTCTGTTTTCCCAAGCTAAATAAAGCTAAACTCAGTGCCAGTGAAACATGCTCAAGCACTAAGAGCCACATTACAGCTCCAAGCTCTCATTTATCTCCATTCATCTCCAACAGAGCTGTCTGTCAAGTAACACACAACTGAGTTTGATATTCATTCTAGCTCAGAGAAATTTTATATTTTTCCTTCTTGCTCTACTCACAGGAGCTTCTGCAGCCAGAAGTGTTTCAGCAGGCTGTACAGAGACCAAAACCAAGTTAGTGGGTTAAGGAGTGCACAGGCTAACCCCCTCTTCCTGAGTGCTGGGAGAAGCATCAGCAGTGCAGTAATTGCTTCCCAGACTTGTAACCAGTCGTCAGGAGCTTGGCTGTAACAGCTACCTTGATCCTGCCCTGTACCACACTGGTAGGAGCTGTCTGTGCTGTGGCTTTTGAAGCCCTTAAAATTGTGCATTTTCCTCTCTCTTCCTTCAGGCTAACACGAATAAGGCCAAAAGAATTCAGATAATATAGCCCAGCAATTCCTTTAATCAGAACGAATGCTTGGGAGAGTTGGCAACACCTGAAGAGTGGGTGTGGAATACATCCCCAGCAATTCAATACACAACAGGCTGCAATAGGAAATAGCTACTAAAACTGAAAAGGAAGTGAGTGAATATTCATGAGTTCTCATCAAAAATAAGATCACCTTCAGCAGTCCCTTTACATACCCACAAATACTTTATCAGCCCACACAATACTTCTTTCCCAAACACGGCAAGTTACATCAGCCCTGGGTAATCATATATGCTGTCAGGGCACTATTTCTGAGCTTTAATCTTAAAAATACTGCTTTTACTCAAACAAAGTCCCAAGCAAGTACTTACTTTGTTAGTTTTGAAAAAAACTAAACTCATCCCTGAATGAGTTGATGAGATGCCACAAAAGCATACCAAAGCAGAAGGTTTACAGAAGCTTGAACAATGCCAGTGTACAGGGAGGGTCCTGCTGAAGCTGCCTCAGAGCCAAAAATTAATAAAAAAGTGTAAGAGGAAGCAATAAGGTCTTCTTCTGGTACAGAGTCATAAAAAACAATTTTATAGAAAACGATTCTGTTGCTGAATGGGCTGGGGGAACTTGGTGCAAACAGAAGAAGAAAAGGCCTTTACTGGTGAAGTTTGATCTCAGGCCTTGCTGGTTCCTCTGCCCAAGAGGAGAGAAGACTGAGTATCTGTCTGGTCCTATGGGCTCATGTGACAAATGAGGCCAGTGAGACTGCTGGCCAGCACCCCTGAGATGCCATCCTTAATTGCCTTTAACAGGTCATGGCACTTTCAGGAGGGCCCAATTACTTTAGAAATGCAAAAAGGCCAGATTCCTCTTCAAGAAGGATTATCTTGGGAAACCACAGACGTAATCACAGTCCCTGGAAAGACTGTGGAGAAACTCTTCAAAGCCATTTCTAAGCACTGTAAAAATGAGAATATCATGAACAGCTAGCAAAAGGAAATAGTGCTCAAGTGATATGATCTCCTTCTATGAAGAAAAAGGTGACTTTGAACAAAGAGTGGTAGATATCCTTTAGCTTGGCCCTCCCAAAGCCTTCCCAACAGCCTCCCTCACTATCTACACCAGCCAAGTCAGGGGTATGGGATGAATGGTTGGCATATAAGGAAAGTAGAGAACTGGCATATAAGGAAGTAGAGTACCATTAATTGGGCTGAAAGAGTCAGACATCAGAAGCCCTTGAGTCTCATGGGGAGGAGTCAAAGTAAAGATGACCAAATACTAGCCCAGGCTGCCCTTTGTATTACCTCAATCCTTTGAGATTACAGAATATTTGGGAATAGAAGGGATCTCTGGAGATAATTTTGTCCAACCCCCTTGCCAAGGTAGGGTCACCTAGAGCAGGTTACAAGGGAATGCATCCAGGTGAGTTATGAATATCTCCAGAAAGGAAAACTCCATAACCTTGCTGGGCACCTTTTTTTCCTGTGCTCTGCCATCCTCAGTGTGAAGTAGCTCTTTCTCATATTAAGGTGGAACTTCTTGTGTTTTATTAGTTCTGTATTTTAGAGATATTCACAACTTGACTGGGCAAGGCTCTGAGCAGCTGTACCCAACTTCAGAGCTGGCTGTACTTTTGGGAGCTGGACTGTGCATCCTGCAAGAGTTTGATTCAAGGATCATGAATGCCAAGATCCAGGCTTTTCTTGTCCAAAGATCAAGACACCCCAGCACAACTTCACATGAAGTTTCTTTCACCTAAAGAAGGGAAGAAATAACTTGAAGTAAGACTTTCAGAGGCACTCTGTTCTCCCTACTTCTCATTTACTTTTTGAGATAAACTCCAGTGTGTTGGAGATTTTAAGCAGAATCCACAAACACGCAGAAGAGATTATACTGCCAAGTTCAAAAGAGTAAACTATGCAAACTGCAGAACAGCTTGAACTAAAGACTGAACTTTTAGCTTTCCTGCACTACAGATAAATGCACGGCCAGGCTCTAGTCGCTCTGTTGAGCTGGCTTTGCAGGAAATTTCTACACGCCTAAACAAACATTAATAGTAGAAGAGGTAAGAGCTCTCCTGCCCTGTCATTCCAATAAGATCACCTGACAATGCACTTACAGGCAAGCCAGCCAGTCAAACAAATCATTAACTTGAAGTCTCAGGCAGCATGGAAGAGACTTTCTGCTTTCAGCACAGTTCTTTCCTGATCAGGGCAGAAAGAGATGATGGCCTCTCTACACACATGGCAACCTTCACACAACAGCATTACTGCCAACTGCTATGGCATAAGGCAGGTGGCTGTTTTAGTTATTGCTTTAGGCTGCTGATAAATCATTTCCCAGGGTAGGGACTGCAGACACTGCACCTGCATGAATTCTCACAGACTACTAACACCTCTTTCCAAAGTCAGAAACATTAGCACAGAAGAGAACATCAACAGAAGTGAATAAAATCCCATTTTCTTCCTTTACAACCTCTGGAACTGTCTTACCCTCTCCAGTCTCCAAGACAAAACCTATGAGTAAAGAGGCTTCAGCATGGTTGTCTAAGGCGTTTCAATTTTGTGGCAAAAAAGTAACAACTCTCAAAAACCAATATAATATTCAAATCACTTTATTCCAATTAAAATGGGTCTCATTTAAATGTCAGCAGTAGGAAACATCAGAAGGCAGAGTAGCCTCCATGTTTTGTTTTGTTACCAGTATGATGAAGTTCCATCCCAGTTCTGAAGAATGGTTGTCTTACATGAGTCCATATAGCACAACGGCATCTGCTCACTGCTCTCTACTTCCCATTTTCCATTATCCTTCTAATTCCTCGTCATCTTATTGGAATTACAAGGCTGGGTATTGACATTTTGGTCTGTGTTTGCATAGCCCTTTGCACAGTGATGTGCAGGTCCATAAGTAGGTCTTAAGTACAATGCTCATACAAATTAGACCAGTTACATCAACTAACTGGAAGAACACTGGTCCTGTTACAAGTTCTAATATACTTGCTGTCTCAATGCTAAGAGCAAAGACACCAGTGATTACATGAATTGCAATAAAATCATATTCCTACACTCTGCACCTGAACTTCTCTCTCAAAAAAAAAGGCAGTCTGGCTTCAAAAAGTCAAACAAAATACAGTCAGTGGCCAACCAAGGACAAGAGATTTCAGTCAAAAACCCCTCCCATGGAAAATTAATCCTAGCCTTCATGAGCTTGAGAGTCCTGTCTCCATCAGTGCCAACCATGGTTGCTCATTAGTATTCCCAGTGCTCAACAAGTTTGGTTAGTAGCCTAAAGCTCCATCTGTGATAGGCAGCATTTACTTAACAAGGTGATAGCCCACAGGCTTCAATGGATTGCTTCTTTCTCCTCATGCTCTAGCAGGCCCACAGACTTAATACAGAGGGAAGGAAGGAGACAGGATGTGGTTCTCCTCAGCTTACACGGGAGAGCCTTTCTGCTAAGAGGCCATAGGATAAGAATCTGAGTCATCTGCTGAAAGTGGAGGAAAGGCTCCCATCCTTTTCTGCCCACTGTTTTTCTCCTTTTCTCCATTTCTAATTCAAGGCTTGATGCAAGCATATGCAAGTAAGTAAAATACATATTTTTTGCCACTTACATTAAATCAGACTCAGAAGTTCAGTTTTGGCTTCTTCAGTTTAGTTCAATCTGTTATCATATTTGCTCTGGTTGGGAAAAATCAGTTAAATAGTTTTTTATTGCTTGCTGTGGGTAGATATTTCAGGCATCTAGCTCATTTCTAAAAAGAACGTTTTTCAGACAACGCCCCCTCTGCACACACAATTTGTTCATAATATATTTCTAAGTTTGTCACAAGAAAGCATCTTCCAGTGGAATAAATTTAAACTTTCACTTTGAAAGGGTCTTAGCTAAATTGAGACTGTTCACAAAAAAGACAAATATAGGTTTTAAGATAAACACATTCCTACTAGAACATTCAATCACAGTGTTACTGTAGTAACAGTCATACATACTTGCATCTCTCCTCACAGCTGAGGAAAGAAAGAGAGGGATGACTGTCAGGCAAGTGCTGAAGCAAAGATCTCGGATCACATCCAAAAAGTGGTCACATCAGCTGAGGTGGCATCAAGAAGTGTGACTGATATCTCAATAACTCACTTTGGTTTTCATTAAGCAAGGAATGCTGATTAACACAATTCAGCTGCCAGGTTTAGCCAGCTAAACTACTCCAGAATCATTTCCTCAGCCTAGAGCTGTCAGTGCACTCAGTGCTGCATCAGACAGAGCAAGTAGCAGTCCAAGGCTACAAGGAGTCCAGAACCTACTGCCCATTCAGATATAAAGAGAGATTTCCTCAGAATTCAATTTAATTTCATCAACAAAGACTGTCTGCCTGTAGCAAACTAACCAGAATTAACTATTTTAAGTACACTGACCAAGGAAGAGTGCAAAGCCCATAATTTTCCTAAAAATTCGCTATTTAGTTTTGTTCAGGCTTCTTACAGGCCCCGTTTGCCTTTGAAACATGCAGTGCTTGACCTATGCAGACCTGGGCTATTACAGCTGCCTGATGATACTGATGAAAGGACTTTGCCTCGCTGCACCCTGGCACGTGCAACAACATATGGGGGCAAAGTGGCCCTCATTTCCTCCCAGGTGTGCTAGAGTCACCCCAAGCACATTCCAGAGGGTGATAACAGACTTGGTCAACCAATGAGTCTTGGAGACAAGCCCCAAATCCACTGTACACAGCCAGGAAGGCATGTGGTGATAGTAGAGCAGTAATATCAAGACAGCAACACATTGAGGGAACAAGTCTTTTTAGTCACCATGGCAGATGACAGGCTAAGGATGTTGGAAGGAAAGAGAACATTTTAAGCACTGGCAACGACTTCTCCATATATGTAAGCAGCTATAGCAGTGCTAACAAATGCACCAGCATTGGTCCCATATGCCTTCACAAGCCTTGGAAGGAAAGAGACTTCCAGATAAATATCTTGTTTCAAGCAAGAGTGACAATCTTCCCTTTGAAATTAATCTTTTCTAACTGATTATCCCCATTAGTTTATATGATCAGATTCAGATGAGGTAGGATGGGAAAGACCCATTAAGATCACAGACATACCCAAGATAGACTAGTAAAACTGGAAGATCCTTCCTTATCTTCAACTTCATGTTATGAGTAAAGGTTTATTTATTGTGGTATAATGTTTTAACTTCACTTACCTCTCCAGCAAAATTATACCAACACAAGCATTTTTGTCTGTTGCGATCACATCTACGACACCAGTACACGTAAAAACAACGCCAAAGTGTGATTCTGCATCAATGCTTTGCCAGCTGAAATTTCACAGGCGGAAGCACAAAGTCCAGCACGTAAGAGATATAACTACATCCTTGTTGGATCTTCCTTTTTAATACCCACTACCTCCATCAGAGAATGATTGCTGCAGAAAAGATTACAAAAAGAACAAGTATCTGAAATACTAACAGTGCAACAATAAGACTAAGCTGAGGACAGCAAGCAGGCAAATCTCTCATGAGAAGGAGGGAGGGAGATATTCCCAAAGGCACTACTGATCCCTTACATTTGATCTTATCCCCCACATCACAATCTACGCATTGTTTTTTGGCAAGACGACAGGTAGATGGAGAACAACTTAACTTCGCTATCAGTGGGATGGTTTGGCATGGTACAAGAGCACGTATCCTCACAACTACAAAGTCAGAGGGCTTAGCAGAACCACCCTGTTTGCTTAACGAAGTGACGTAAGCCACACAACCACGCAAGCACAGCCTTTGTTCTTTCCTCCAGCTATCCCTGTTTTTCCTCAATGCCCTCCCACTAATTTCAAGTCTAGCCTGGTAGTCTATAAACCTTAAGAGCAAGTACTGCATCTTTTTAATGTCCAGGTGTGTTCTGAATAAGCACCAAGGGTAGCTAATCATAATAAACCTGAATTTAATTGTTGACAACTAGAATGTCCCTAGAAACACCATGGAGATATACATATATATATATATATGTATATGGTTTGCCATTAAAAAATTCTGCTTTAGGAGGTTGAGTGTCTTAAAGAAATGATCATGCCATACAAAGTATATATGAACATATATTTATACCAAATAATTAACAGATGGTGTTATACTACCATAAGTTCCACTCTTAATAGAGATGGTTTATAGATAAAATGCCTCCTATTGAAGTGCTTAAGACATGATACTCACATAACAGGATTATGTTAGTCAATTCCATTGAGAATAAATTCCTGATTTCTGAAGTGTGACAGAAAAAACAATTACCTCATACAAAACAGACTAAGCAGAACAGATATTACCTGTACACCACAAGACACACAATTAAGGTAAGGAAAATCATACCAGTTCTTTTTTTTATCATTATGTATCTCAGCAGACTTGTTTTCATGAATTTCAAGATCTTTTGTCATTCCACTGCCCAAACAGACACAGAAATCACAATTAAGTCAGTCAGATTTGAAAGGCAAATCACATTACTCAGCTAAGACTGTTTTCACTTCAGATAATACAGCAGAACATCACTATATTATTTTTTTCTTGTCTAAATAAATTTAGAAAAGGCAAGACTGGGTGAAAGTCTATGAGGGACCAAATATGAGTTGTAATTGTTTCTATTTATAAAACAATGAATACGTTACTACTATTTTATTTTATTAATCCAGGTGTCTGTCCTGATACACGCAGCACCACAGAAGGGGAGTGGGTGAGCCCCAAGCTGACTGGGCAGGGAGTAGAGGGATGCTGTGGGCGGCAGACAATTCCCCCAGCCCGCAGCATTGCCAGGGGAGCTAGGGAATAGGCAGCATCCAATGGGGACAGCCCAAGCTCCTAGCTCTGCTACAACAAGCTGCTAATTTAGAAGAAAATGAAGAAGCTGAAAATCCCTTAACTACACACCCACACATCTTTAAACCCTAGTAAATCCACACACAGGAAGCGAGGGAACGGTTTACCAGGACAGAGGGAGCTCCTTTGCGTAAGTTCCAGCTTATGCAGTCACTAGAGATAGGCTCAGCAGTGAGTCATCAGTTCCCATGGGTCAGACAGATGTGTCCAGCAAGACAGACAGATGCTCTCTCTCTGCCAGAGCACCTCCTCACGCTGGAGTGAGAGCACCCAAACCACTCAAACCACCTGGAAGTGGCACCTCACAGGCAGCTGTTTGGCCTGTCCAGAAGCCCAGAGGCAGCAGCCTTCTGGTACATGGTTCTTTTCCAGCCCCGGGAGCAGCTCCTGCTGCCCCTTGCCCCATGGGCTGCCCCTCCAGCTGGGAAAGGAAGAGAATGGCAAAGCTCTGGTGCCCAGGGAGATCAATTGCACCCTCCGCTCCTGGATTACTAATCAAAGAATTTGACAGAGTAACAATAGCCAACACTACCATTACTACATCTTTTAAAGAGTGATTTATATCCATCTCAAAAGAAGCTACAGCTCACCTCCATCTGAAAGGAAAAACACCATTTGAGCCAAACAAATATAATGTCTCACTTCAAACATTCAATTCAAAAACTTAAGGAAACTAGAAGCAAAAATGACTTTTTCCTTTTTTATTACCATAAGCTTTCATACTTGTCTAAAATTCTCTAGCCAAGAGTTGAAGCTGTCAGTAGACAATATCTACTAGATTCTACAAATATCACTTCTGAAACTGAATATGAAATTTGAATAAAAATAATTTCAAATCAGAATTTAAGCTGCAATATTACTTAATACTGAAGTCAGGTATTGTGTATGTTCAACAACTCCATATTAATTGAAGATAAAAAGCTTTAAGAGAAGGTACCTAGCAATGCGTTAATAAAGCATGATATTTCTAAGGTATCACATTTTCTCCTAACACAGTTGGTGGGGGAACAACTGTGTTAGAAGGGGAAGGGAACAAGCATAGGTACAATTAAGATCAAGGTCTGCCTTCCTTATGCGCATCAAGAAACAGCCAGTCAGGCTGAGGTACCACAGTATGACCCTCAGAACAGACAGTTCCTTGTCCTGAACCACCATGATGCCTCCAGGCTTTATTTGCCAGCCTTCAGAAGAGGATCAGGTTCTCAATCCTTCTGCCCTTGAAGGTTAGGGAAAAAAAAAAATCCCCAGAGCAACCAACCCCCAAAAAACAAAACAAAACAAAACACCCACAAAAACATCACAACTAAACCTCCACACCAAAACCTAAGAAATTCCTTAAGTACCACAAAAAATATTTTCCAACTGTTTGACAGTCATCACATCTTGTTGTTGGCCTCACAAACTTCCTGGTAGTAATAAGAGCTTTCAACTTCTGATTTTACCCTTTTTACTTTCCAGATAATTTTTAAGAAGCTTAAAAGTGGCTTATAACATACTAGCCTACAAAATTCCTCCTGTTTTGCAGAAACAAGTTTGTATTCTGACCAATGAATCAGAGAGCAAATCACCATAAATAAGTATAGCAAATTGTACATTTGCAGTTCTCAGAAACTTAGAATCTTTGATTTGAGATTGAAAAAATGCCACCAGTACACTGTGCAGTGATATAACAGAAGAAAATATCAAAATAGTATTCCTAAGAAACTTTTTTTAGATTAAGGCAGATACTGTTAAGAACTAAGGTTCACCTCTTTCTTCTGCTTAAAACAACTCCAGCTCATTACACCCATGATGACAGTCAGTGGGACCAACCATACCTGTCTAGGAAGGCTTTCAAGTCGGTAACATTTTTTCAGCTTTTACAAACAAAGAAAGTAACATTTCATTGAATTATGTTTTGTGCACATTGATACTACTTTGCAAATATCAAGGCCCTGATTTCATGATCCAAAATTCTTCAGCAGCAGCACTAGTTTTAGCTACTCCCACCATCCAGCCCTATCTTCTCTGCACAACTCCCACCAGTTGTGCTGGCATGGAGTCCAGCCAGCTGCAGTCTGAATTGATAAACTGGAAGATAACCCAGGAATTTCACTGAAGCCAGATCAGCTCACTGTGAGGGCCACAATACAGCTGCATAGGTACCTGTGCCAGCACAGCAACAGCATGCAAATCAACATTTTTATTGAATGCTTCATACCAAAGATCCAAAATCTAGTTGTTTACATTTTTGAAAAATTTTTAAACTCTTCTGCATATGTCTATGCATATTCACAAGTCAGAGGTTCCATCTATAAAATCAAATCAAATCTAACCTTAATACTGAGTTTAAGAAATAAATACATCATAATCCAAAGATTAAATAAATCTCCCAAGTTACTTTTAAAGCTCATTAAAACCACTGATAGGGAAATACTAATACTGGAAATAACATTCTTAAAAGGCGGTAACCAAAACTTTGGTTACAGGAATGCCTTTATCCAGACAATATTCCCTGGGAGATGCAGCACTCCATTGGATTATATTCCTTTCACTTCATCACAGTGAAGAAATTTAGGAGACCGTTAATACTTGGAAGCCACAGACAAGTTTGTAAGATGAGACACTGAAGTAGCTTGCCACAAAAAGACCACGCACCCAGGACAAAGCACAGAAATGGCACTGTGTTGTGTTGAAGCACTAGGAAAAGGTGTCAAGTACACACTGCCCAGACCAGACCTCTCCACATGCCTTGGATCTTTCCACGTGCCTTGGAGAGGCAGTGAGTAAGAACAGATCCATCTCCAGCTCTCTTACAGAGAATGCAGAGCTTGCAGATAAGATGGGTAAATGTTTCAGTCAGAAGCTGCAATAGGACCCACTGTTTAGGGCAAGGTTTAATACTGCATTTCCAAAGGAAGTGCTTTGCTCTCCATTGATTATCAGAAGGACAAAGAGGGAGGGAGGGGGAAGGGAAGGCTGGCTTGTCCCTGCCAGATATCTCTATCTGAACACCTTCCAAAGTGAGAACAATTTATTGTCATTTGCCAATATCCCCCATACAACAGGCTAAGATCTGCTCGGAGCTGTTCTCTAGTCCTGCCTACGGAGGAGCTGGGAGAAGCATTATACCAGACACCTCATCCCGGCTTGTAGCACCTCGAACCCCTCAGAGTCCTGGATCTGCAGGCTGGGCTCTCCCACCCGTCCTGACCCATGGCTGTTCCATGGGAGCAGAGGACTTGGGACCACAGGGCTTCCTCCGCAGGCTGCACCGCATGTGGCAGCGCAGCACGGCTGTGACCTGGCTGCACACGGGGCTGGGGCCGTGCTGGGGAAAGGCATGTCTTACCTGGGATATACCCTGGGAAAGGGCAGCACCTCCAGCCCCATCATCCAGAGGCAGGGACTTCCTAAGGGTCCCTACTGTCCCCATTTTCCCTGGAGGAGAGCATACATCTGTTTGTAACCAAAGTCTGTCCAAGCACCTATCAGCCCAAGAGTCATCAGTGAAAGTATCCAAAAAGGAACCATAAGGAATACTCACTGCTTCTTTTCCATATTAACGTCAGCAAGAACCAGATCATTTCACCAAACCAGCACAAACAGAAAGAGAGCACCTTGGTGCTCTGAAAAGTCATAATCAGCCCCAATCACCAGCAGTGATGCCACCATACCAATAGTTCATGCCAGAGTGGCTCTAATCCTCTTCCCCAGGAGAGATTCTGAGCAGCATGGCACATTTTGGAGCTCACAGGTCAGATGAAGCCTCTGGCTGGTCAGCCAAGGGTAGCATTCCTCTGCAGGCCAGAGACACCTACACTAACAGTCTCTAGCTCTAGACACCCTGACAACTCACCAAAGAAGGGCAGCAAAAGGCTCTTTAAATAAAGTAACAACAAATTACTACACTTCCCAACAAAATATTTCTCAAGAGATCCTACCCTGGTTTTCCATTCCTTATGGAAGAGTAGCAAGGTCACTGCAATACTCTCGGTGTTCTCTTTGAGCTTCAAAAGGCAAGGAAGAGGGAGGAAATTCAGGGGTCTGCTTGGATATGGGATTATTTGATCTGCACCAGGATTAAATCCAGTTTTTCAGAGTTGCAGTACAGTACATGGATGGAAATGCATTAGAGTCCAACACCATCACCGCAGAGGCCAGAAGTCTGAGACGAAAGGAGGAATACAAAATTGGATCCTCCTTCACAGGTGACCTGCTGTTGGCACTGAAACAGCTTTTAATTGCTCAGAACACACTGTTTGGGAGAGTCCCACCACGGAGCTGGGTAAGGCACACTCACAGAACTCAAGCCATGCTAGAGTTTGTTAAAGGAAAGGATTCTGGGTGCCAGTGACAAGCTCTGGCTTTGCACCAGAAGTAACCTAACACCTCCATCAGCTCAGCATGATGAAAAAAAGCAGCTCACCACCAGACCTGTTCCAGATTGCATCCATGGAGCTTTACTGCTGAACTAAACGGCTTGATAAAAAGAGTACAACTGTAGTTCACTTTGAACAATGAACAAAGCAACCTCTACAAAAAACAAAAAACCAAAACCCCCCACCCAAAAAACCCCTCACCAGAAACGCCACAGCAAAACCCACATCCCTCACTCTACGAAATCTTACTATTACCAAACAAAACTTAGAGTCACTTGTTAGCTGAAGGGTTTTTTGAGCTTTTTGGGTTTTTTTAATGTTGTTTTCTTGGATTTTGTTTATTTTATTTGGAAGGGGTGGGGAGGTGGGAGAGTTGTTGTTGTTGCTTTGTTTTAACAATAGCTCCCAAACACTGTCACATCTTTTCACAAACTGTATTCTTTTGGACTGGTTTAAATCTTTGCTCCCACATCTCTACTTTTCATTTTGTAATAATTAAAGCATGATAAAAAAATTAAAAATCATTGGCCCAACCATCTCCATATTAGAAATTAGATGAATGCTTGCTAGGTTCCAATCCTAAGAACAGGAAAACTCCTAATCACTCTACCCAAAACATCCAAGTGCAGCCTTGTTGGTCCTCTAGTCCTCTGCAGGAGTATAACCCTTGCACCACTCTTCTCTTCTTCAGAACTGAAAACTCTTTGAATGCCAGCACAACCACTTACCAGTGCTGAATTCTCTATGTTATGCATTATTAATTCACTGCCCCAGGCCTAAGAAGCAATAGGTAAAGGCTTTCTAAGCACATCTACAGTGGAACAGAAAAGGCAAGCTAACAGGAACAATGCAAGTTTCCAGCAGGAGTCTCAGTTCCAGTTTCAATGTCTTCACAACCCAGTTTAATCCACACAATACACAGAGTGAACAGGATGTTTAGGGAAGCAGATAATATCTGCTTCGGAGACTCAGTACAGTTATTTTCTCACTGGAGATAACTGATAGGATGCCATAGCACCTGGTCTCACATCAGAGATAAGCCCCCAGGAGGTACACCCTCACGGTGCTTTCATATGATGATAGGGTGATTTAGGGGAAGCAGAAATCCCCATAAGCCTGCACAACGGCTTTCTTTTAAGATCAAGCAGTTACTTCATCAAGACAAAGTCTCACGCTTTCCCCAAGCCTACAGGAATACACAGTAGACTTCCATTTAGTCATCTGCTAAAAACCAAAGCTCCACCACACCCTAAAATCCCTACTTTGGGGGTATCTTCCTCCCTCTACCCCAGCTTCCAGCATTTCAGCTGAGTTTCCTAAAGAAATGAGTTATATGTAATTCCAGAGTATTATCTGTAGTGAATTTTGAACCTTTTAGGCAACAAGAAATCTGTCCATTACAGATACTTTAGAAAATATTAAACTACCACAACTTTCACAACACAGAGACAAGGAAGACCCTTTTTCATACCCCCTCTAAAGCTAGGGGTTTCTCATTAGAAAGGTCTTCAGTTACTCATACCTTATTAAACAGAAGGAAACCTGGAGACACCACAGCAAGTTGTAATGTCCTTTTCTCGTGGAGGTCCATACCTACATCCTGTTTCTATGCTCGGGTCAACCCTAAAGACCAGGTAGCAAACTTTATTTCAGCAACTCCCTCTCACTCTTTAACAATTTCAGGTTGATTGCCGGTACCCTTTCTGTCTTACACCAGAGCAATTGCAACTCCCAACAGGTGCAGAAGTAGGTGCAGATGCTGCTGGACTCAATTACAGTTTCAATGAGTAGGTGGGGATCTACTGGTGTTTTAAAAAAAAAAAAAAAAAAATTAAAAAAAAAAACCCCACCAAAAAAACAAACAAACAAACAAAAAAAACCCCAACAAAAACAAAACAAAAAAATCAAAGTTTAATACTTAAAAGTTTTTCTAGATGATTTTCTAGACAACGATTTTGTTGCACAATTATACAGCCTTATCTCTCACCCACTGAATTTGATGGAAAATCTACCTTTGCATGCACAAGTAGCTTTACTGACACACTGTAAGAGGAAGTAATCTGGTTTACAATTTCTTTAACAAGAGTATCTGGACTGTGAAATGTAGTCTTCATGGTAAATAAAACGTTTCACTGCACTTTGTAAAATAAATATTACTTAATATACTGGTCTTTGTGTTTTCCTTCTACAAAGAGTGTTGCAATGGTCCAACACCCAGAAGCACTGGGGTGGGTTTGCTAAGGCAAAGCACTGCATGAGGCTCTCAGCTGCCATAGATTGACACAGATTTCAAATGGCAGACACCTGCATTTTCCAGCAGAGGAGCTGGCACAGATTTGGGGTTATCATTTCAGATATAAATATAGACAGTTGGTGTAAAAGGCAGGTGTCTATATTTGAGTTAATCAGCTTATGCTTTCTGTAGAGCAGAGAGAGAAACAAGCCACAGCATAGGGTGATTTATCTCACCTCCTTTGGATAGCACTCCTGAACTAATATGAATCACACCCTAGACAAATATGTTTCTTTCCATGAATTGTAAAAAGACCTCGAGATGCCTAAATTGAAAATGAATGCCTAACTTTTATAGCTCTAATATTAAGTAAGTTGAATCCTGACTGCTGTGCCTGTATTATACTAAAAACACACAGCATTTCTTCTGCAAGGATATTATAGATGTGGTAAGCTTCCCATAGGTAAATAAGAGAAAGAAATCAGGTTGAGTGGAAGAATACTCTAACTTGACCCTAAGTGCTTGAAGTCAGTAAGGATCTTCCAACACAAAGTAGATAATAATGGCCATCCCACTGAAAGTGGGATTTGAATGGAATGAGAAAAAAAAAAAAAAAAAAAAAAAAAAAAAAGCCACTTTTTTTTTTCCCTACTCTAGAGGTTTTGTACCTTGTATAAAATTGGCTGGGCAAAGAAAAGAAAGACTGAAGAGTAGGTCTACTCTGAGCAGATCAATTCTTCTTATTGAGGAAGAGCACTTTGTGCAGGCACATAAGTGCAGATGAAATGAATGCAAAGGAAGAATGAAGTATTGCAGATTCAAACAGCCAGATCCTTTACCCCCTGTGCAGAGGCTTAAGTGAATCCGTAAGGAAAAAGCCGGAAGTGATTTAGGTCAGACTAAAGCTATCATTAATATTGGATCTCTATACTAGTTCTGCCTTTAAGAAAAAATATACATCTGTGCAAAAGATATCATACCCAGGCAAGCTATGCCCTTAGTAACCCTCAGGATAATGTCAGGGTTATCTAGAAGGAGTGAGCAAACATCACAAGATTCAATACTTCTATTGAGACTAGAGCCTGCTCCATATATATTTTTTTAATAGTTTAGAAAACAGCCTGGAAATTTTACAAGCGTGGGGTTTTTTTCCACAAGATGGACAAAAACCTGCATTTGATTTACTTCAACATCATCACTGTTAAGAAAAATAACTTTGTTAAGGAGAGGAGTCGAAATTATACATTAAAAAAACAAAGGAGAAGCATGTTCATCTTTCTGTTCTCTGTACACATTCAATTTTACAACTGTTACTGCACAGAAATAGCTCTACTGACACTGATGAGAGAATTTCACTTGCTGTGAGTGAGCTCTGCAAGTTTGTATGATGTGTGTAGGCCTGATTTGCAAATGCTAACTATTGTGACTTAAGAAAAAAAAAAAATTTCAAAGGTTTCCATGTGGAGCTGCAAGTTCAAACCATTTCATTTCATAAACAAAACTAACTTTGAGATAGAAGAAGCAGCAAAACACAAACTTACTTTTTGTTTATTTACGTTCCTCTCTAATATATATATTATTCTTTTTATTTAATGTGGTAAAAGGCAAAATGAATACTCTGTGCCAAGTTTGAAGCACATACGAAATTTCAAGACTTATTATGTTATTAAGCTGCTGAAATAAGGATTTATATTTATAAAATAAGTGCTGACACAACGTGAAGTCTGAGCAGTGGTAATGCCACCAACAAGAGCACAATGTGAATGGCCCAGGTTACCTTAGCCTAATAAAATGAAAGATTTAAAACTGAGGAAATAATTTCAAAGAATCATATTTCTGCTGTTATGTTTGCAGTCACATTTGGGTTTAAAAGGTGGGAAAACGTGAATCTATTTATATATTCTCAAGTTACACCCACAAAACAGGATTCCACAGAAATTCTCACAAACAGGGTTTGCAAGAATACAGCAGAAGTGTGTGTAGGTTGATGTGGGTGCCTGGATGGATTATGTATGTAATCAACATGTAAAGCTCTATAATACTGAAAATAATAAATTGTTGTGAAGGGGTAAGGGTGGAAAGTGCATTTTACATGGATTATCTGCCCTAGTTCCTGTTCTTATTTTTGGAAAGCAATCAGCTCTTCGTGAGAACTCAGCACCACGCTGAGCCACCCTGGAGCTTTTCATGGCCCAGCCCTTCA
Organism: Zosterops lateralis; assembly: GCF_965231275.1. NCBI lineage: Eukaryota > Metazoa > Chordata > Aves > Passeriformes > Zosteropidae > Zosterops > Zosterops lateralis. The sequence continues at coordinate 29,000,406 of NC_139762.1, read as the reverse complement.
CTTTGCATTATCATCTGTTAGCAGCCACATCCTGTGCAGACAGATTCATTACAGCCAAGAAAGGCTGCGAGAAGAGGAGACCCTCTGAACCCTGAGGTCTGAAATCACACTAACATGCTTCTTCTCAGTGCACTATATAAAATAAAGCTACTTTTCCAAAGGCATTTCCACTCATTTTTGTAATTATTCCAAATAAAAGCTTATTTTAAGACACTGTTATTTTAACTCAAGATCTTTGCAAGTCACTGTTACTTGAAAACACTCATATGCCTGATTTGGATACCATATGTTCATCCCAATTTAATTTAGACATAAAAGCAAATACTTTTGACCCCTTTTGCTTAATATAGCTATGGTCAACCTCAAACAAAAATCAGGTAATCATAAACTGATACAGTTTATGAATATTTATTCACTGATGTATATGACATACATTATTATTATTTTCAACTATATTAATATTTTTGTTTTCTGTGAAGCTGAAGTGCATGCATTCAGAAATAATACAATATGTTGAACTTGTATTTTTAAATTCTAAAATGCATTACTTTTGAAATAGTACAGTTTCCTCATGCATAACTATTGAACACAAATATATTGCAAGTTGATTGAAAAATCTGAATTAGTTGCACAGTTTACTATTTTCCATTTCACTGTATTTCTAGATATCCTAATATCTCACAGAACTTTTAAGCATGAATTTAAATGTAAGAGCAACTACGTGATTCTTGTTTTACGCATTGATGAAGAAACTTCAGAGACAAAATAATGAATGAACAGTGGCTGGGCTGGATGTACTAATCTTCAGTCTTAAACTTCCAGTTTCCTGCATTAACTCTGGGAGTTTAAATTACATTTTTTTATATATTTGTTTTAAAGTTGCAATGTACACCTGAATCTGTGTACAGAATGTTTTCTGTCTTCTCTCATGATTACAGCAATAGCAGGACATAAGCAAACTGTGTATAAGCCAGTTCTATGACAGAGTGGCACACAGAGAAACACAATTGATGAACCATGTAGAAACACAGTTTCCTAGTACCAGTGCTACCATAGCAAGCAGTGAGGGATGTGTATTGATGTGGCAATAGGAGAGCTGTCAGAAAGCATCAGTGTGGGCACAGTCCATGAATCCCATTTGTCTCCAGTGTAACATGACTGATTACAGCTAAATTACAGTGACTCTAAATGTACAAGTCAATTTTCTAAGCTAATTAAAATCAGGGTGACTAGTACTTCTAAGGTTAGCAAAATTCAGCTCCTATACAAAATACAGCATAATCAAGAACAATGGAATATATCTACATGTATATGTGATTTAAATAGAAATTCATTGGCTGGAGTTCAAGTGAAACATTACTAATAATCCATAAATTGCCATTTTACTATATCCCTTATAATAGGAACCAAATAGGCATAAACTGTGTTTGCAGAGATATTGATATGTTTCCCAAAGGATCAAGGTTCTATTAGAAACTAAATTGACCCACAGGAACACCTCAAGACAACTGAAAACATACATCATAGATATATATATTCAGAAATACTGTGGAGACTTTACACCTATTGTCTGCAAACTTTTGAAGGCATTTTAGAAATCATCATGCAACTGTTGTCAAAAGAAGAACAGCAGCCCATGCTTCAACAGCATACAATAATTCTAACATGAGTGTAGTTCAGCTAATATTAGAAACAAGAGGATATTTTTAGAAAATTTCCTTCTTTAAGGTCATCTTCATCCCATTAAGGCTGCTTTACAAAGAGACTGGTTTTACCTAACCAAGTCACTAAAGCACAGGTGAATACTCTTTCCTGATCCTCTCCATTCACAAACTCATCTTTTTGATATCCAATTCATTGATGTTCTAATATCAAAACTACCTGTTAAAGCTTTCAAGGCGAATGACATGGAAACAGGAAAGGGATGAAAATGTAATGTTCCAAAGGAAATCATCCTAAATTATCATCGATAAACTGGTAACAGAAGATAAGCAGTTACAGGGTTGGTGGTACCTCTGGAGTATGCGGAGTGTCTGAGGTATCAGGCTTCACACCTTTACTTTGTCTGACCTATATTCTACTGTTCTAGTATTTTTAGAAAGAACCTTGAAATACGGCAGCTTGTGAGCCAGCCAGGAGCCCTCAGCACATTTAACAAGGCTCAACAACCCTGCTAACTTTCTCTTTTGTCAATTGAGATTAATGCAGTGATTAGGTGACTTTCTTAAATGAGGTATTGTTTCATTTCAGCAATAGGAAAGCTACATTGTATAAAATAATAAAGATTTTGAACCAATTAAGCAGTTTAAAATCATATCTATTTCCCTAGGGCTCAATGTGTCTTGAAAAGCTAGGAAAACCCAACAGTTTCAAATCCTCTCTCCCTCCACACACCCCACAGCCAACAACTGTACTTGACCTTCTCCTTTCTAACTATTCTGTCATCTTTAGCTCTTAATTCTAGTGGAGCAGCTGTGTAAATATAGCTGGAACTAAGAAACCATAATCTTCAAAGCTCAGGGATTATTCTCTCTTACTTTCCTGAGCTGTTTGCAAGCAGGTATTTAGCCTGAAATTACTGTCTAGCCACCCTGCCTACTTTTTCGCCTTAGATTTTGGGTTTGTCTTTGAATAAAACCAGTGTATGACTACTCTGTCCCATGGTGAGCAGGCAGGCAGCATCACCCACTCACCCAGAGGCCCTGGGCTCACTCCCAGCCAGCACCAATAGAACAGGACGCTGGCAGGGAGGAAATTTAGGTCCTTCGTTTGCTGGATCTTTTGTCAGTTAGGTCTACAAAACTGCAATTTTCTTCTTTACAGATGGTTTAAGACCGACTAATGCTTTAAAGAAGAGCAAGGTACCAGCTATCCAGCTATGTACTGGCCCTTTATTTTGTCCTCAGATAGGCAAGGATGACTGTGAAAGCCGACATGACAACCCCCAGCATCACCCTGCTGTGAAGCCAGGCTGTGTATTTCCCTTCAGTTTATTCACACAGCTCTGCAGTCTCATACTGCTCCTAAAAATAATCACAGCCTGCAGAGCAGCATGAGGGGCAGGCCTTCACATACCTATGTCAGTCAGGATTAAAAAAAAAAAAGAAAAAGCTTTCCTCAACCCTCAGACTAAACAAACAGCTCCCTACACATCCCTCCCAGCAGCAACAAGGGTAGTTTTGGCTTGGGGACACAAATCTACCAGAGTGAGCTGTAAACTGTGACCCTCTCAAAAGATGAGTCACCCACCAGTAAAGTGAAAACACTGATCCTAAAGCACTGATTCATGCCTAGATTTCTCTCTCAGAAGTTAGGCAGCATTATGAGCACACATTTGCCAGCCTTCATGCACTACAATCTGACAGCTGACTCACGACTGCACGTTCAGACTAGTGCCCCGTATATAGTGGATGCAGGTCGACTCTGCTTTCCACACTCTGCCTTACCAAGTATTTTGTAGCATCAATTTGTAGTATCTAAATCCTCCCTTCTTGTCAAGAATGGCACACACCTCTCAACAAGTTTCAGCCAGACACTAATTAACACTCTGCTATTAGTAAACAAATGATCCAAGATACAGATAACATCCCCCCAAGAAGACAAAATTTTCTTTCACTCAGACCTGCTGAGGTCCAGAAGGGCTTAGCTAGCCCCCACCTGACTGCTTCCAGCTCTCCACAGAGTCCTGGGTAATGAACTCCTGCAGGACCAGGGTGCTGTGTCAAAGGCTACAGAAGCACCCAAGTCAGACTGGGAGGCATGGGCTGGCTGTGGGTATTGCTTTCCACACGAAGCGAGACAAAAATGTTTTAGTGAGACACAAATCATGTCTCACTAAAACATGAAAATTTGAAGAGCAATTTTTTTTTTCCAAGTATGAATGCACATTCAGTGCAATGCAACTTAAAAGTGATGTGAAAACATGAAGGAGCCTCATCATCCTGCAGTATTTTTCCTAGTTGAAACAGTCCAATGCTAACACACAGCTGTGCAGCTAGAAAACAGAAACCAGATCCTGAAGGCCAGTTAACTGTGATTGCATATGTGTAAATAGCTAAGGCAATGCTATGCAAACTTTTGTAAGCTAAAACAAATGATAAGGTGACAAGACCTTGTAGTTTGTTCAATAGCACCAATTCAGATGCAATTCCTTACCTCCTTAAAGAAGCAGATTAAGATAGTCACCCAAAATCTTGAAGAACACAGCGTTCAGGTGTAGTCCTTTTAGTAAAAATGTTTTCAATTTAAGATTTGTAACGTCAGCATTGTAACAAAATGACATGTGCTTATTCAGCTACTCTAAAGATCTCCTTACACAAACCAGTATTTAGACCAGAACTGACAATTTATCACATGGAAAAAAAGTGATCCACAGCTGGCAGGACCGTGCCTGCAGGAACTCATTCCGTTCAGATACTGAATGCTCTCCTGCAATCGTTGTTTTGTTCATAGTTGGAAGACTTTTGTCACAGTAATACAAAACACAGTTTCAGAGGTACAACTACATTTGTATACTTACTCTCAGAATTCTCACTGTAAAATTCAAGCAAAGCAGTTGTAGTACAGATAGAGGCAGAGCTTGAATCTAAAACTCTTCCCCTAGAGTCTTCTACTTCCAAGTCAGTATTAACAGTAAGAACCATGACATTTTAGAAACAGTACTCTCCACCTTCTCTCACTTTTTCCTCCAGAGTGCTAAAATACAGATCTGTCAAGCCTTTGTAATTAAAATCATTCACTGCTGTTTTTTATGCATAGAAGAGTTTAGGGAGACTGCCACCAGATAAAACACTAGCATGTTTAATATGCAGAACAAAACACAGTTGTTTTTTTTCAAGCAGTATGCCTTTTCAACTATTCCCAACAGAAGCCTAATGAGTACTGAAAATGAAGCAATTAGTATTTGGTATCAATTTGTTTACCAGGTACAAAGAGCCAGCCTGCCATCTCACCTTCCTCAGCCTAGAAGTACAGTGGATCCAATAGGAAGGAAAATATTAGCCAGATTATACTAGTTTTACACCAAATTCATAGGACTCAGCATCAGTAATACAGCTTTTTCCTCAGGACTAAGAGTAACCTACATTTTGATGTGCCATCAGTTATATAAACAAAAACGAAAATATCAGGGTTTCAAGAGAGAGGAATGGGTATTCTTGTTCAAACCTAGCCATTTTCATTTGCAGGCTAAACAAAAAGTTTTCCTTGTCTATGCTTGGGTTCTGAAACTAATTAGAAGCTTGCCATATCAACACATTCTACTCATTGCTATAACATCCCAGAGAAAAGTCACCCAAGGCTTAACTGCAGATGAATCCCTCAGCTTCCAATACACAAGACACTAAATCAAGTACCACCTGTGAGTACATGTGATATATGCCCAACATTGCCTATTAAGCGTTGCACATAACACAAAATAGGCTCAGCCTATATACAAGATGTTTCAAATTATGCAAGAGCCATCACTTTGGAAAAAAATCATGGCAGCAGGTATTTCTTCTGTGAATATAAAGACAGATTGATCAAAGTTTTCAGTGAGATTTCTCCAATTTCTAACAAAGTGACATTTATAAGCCTGACTACAATTAAAGACTTTGGTTATTCAACAGAAATACTGATTCAAGTAACAGCAGAACTATGTGCACAGAGGTTGATAAGAATGTACCACTGCAGCACAAGAAGTCAGACACCTTCTCTATGCAGGCTTGTTTTGAATTGTTTATTGAGGTTTAAGAAGTCATCCACATTTCTATAAATATAGACATTACTTGAGTAAGTGACTTACAATGTCACCAGTGCAGGTACATATATAACCAACATACAAAAGCTCCACTGGAAGCTACTTCAGTTTATTCAAAAAGGACCAAGATGTCATAAAAAAACCACAAACAGCTGTCACTTTCAGTTATCGAAGACATTAAAGTGCATTTTTGGTTACCTCCTGGTCAAACAGCTGCTGGTTAAAAAGTTTGATTTTTTTTTTTAACATAGCTAAATTACATCAATTGACATTCAGGTTTGTAGCTGTCATCCTCCTGATACATGGCAGCAGGTAAGAAAAATGTATTACTTTGCTGGTTGAGAGGAGGAAATTGATTTTGCTTTTTTAAATTTTATTCTGGTATTTCCAACAAAAGTTTAAAGATAATCTAACATTCTGATGAATTTCTACAGCACCACTAAAGTTAGTCTTAAAAATCCAGGCTCTGCTTTAGCCCTTTTAATTGCTAACCAAGTATCTAAAGAGTCACTTGAAGCTCTGTACCAGTAAGAAACACTACCCTCCCTTTTCTGTCAAGCACTATCCTGCCCAGTTAACACTGTTTGCACACTCTGTAAACAAGAACAGCTTAAAGCATAATTAAAGCAGAACACAGGCCAATCTTGAAAATCTTCTTCCCCCTCTCCCTCCCCCCCGCCCCGTCCCCGCCCCTGGTAGTGTCTAATGTTTGAGTGTATAAAGCATTATTACATTCCTAACCACAAAATACTGTAAGAGTCACAACAAAAAAAGCATACGTTGAAAGTGACATAGCATTACCACTTTAATAAAAGGGGGTATTTTGGGGAGATACAAGATGTGCTCTACTAATTTTAACTCAATCTTTACTTCATTATAAGTATGTTATATTGCCAGGCAAGTCACCAATAGGGCAAAGAATGCTGCACTGGTTAGAACCACAGCAGCCATAGTTGTTCTTTACAGCTCCTTTACTGCAATTCATTGACTTTTGATACTAGGAGGACATAATACTCACCATTCAGAAATAAATTACTGATTTTGAGTAACAGTTTAAACCTGATTAGCACTGCATAATGATGAATGGCTACTTCTAAAAAATAAAAACCTTACATACCAAAAAACATGCTATATGTTGGGAAACCACTTTTTCATGCTCCATCGTGTTGTTTACAGTTTTTACTTGTCAAAGTCTTTCTTTTACCAGTCGAAGAATCCACAGCACTTAAAATTTCAGGTGCTTGAACTGAACATGATTCAATTTCAAAAAGTGCCAAATTAAAAAAAACCTACACATGTAGCCAAGCTTTCATAGAAAACCTCAAACAAGGTAAAAAACCAGCCTCAACAAAATTATGGGTTATTAGCTTCATACATGTTTTTAAAGCTGTATAATGTTCACCTAAGCACTCCACTTACGAGCATTAGAAGTTTAAAAACACAGAACACCTTCAACGCAAATTGCTTGCAGAGGGCACCCTCAAACATATGAGTACAACACTAAGCAGAAAACCCTCGTTTTATTTGGCTATTTAGACATCCATGTCACATATACCCACCCATCCATTTCCTGATAGCATTACATCATCTATTAGGGCTTCTGAAATAATACAGAGCCAAAAAACTCAGAAGAGACTAGTTAAAAAAAATAAAATAAAATCCACAAATGCACAGCCTTCCTGCACACAGCAAGATTGTGCAACTGATTGTTTAACGTAACTAAGCTTAACGGCATCCAAACAGGCGGGCCTAGGTTTGGAAGCTGTCTTACGTCAAATTTTGACCATGTAACTACTCTAAAATAGAAAGGTCAAAAAAGAACTCATCTCTTCTTTTTCTGCTGCCTCAACATTTTCCTTCGCTTAATTATCATATCATGTAGTTTCTCCAGTCCCTCTTTGAGTCCGTCTCCAATGATTGCACAGGTAGGCTGCAAATGCCAGGGTGTTGAAGAGCTCAGCTCACTCATTGCTAACATCTTCTCGATTTCAGAAAGGGAAAGAGAGTTCCTCAGGTCCTGCTTGTTAGCAATGATAAGGACAGGCACTCCTTGATTCTCGGATATCCTAGTAATCTTATGAAGTTCTGTTTTGGCCTCCTCCATCCTCTCAACGTCGACGGAGTCCACCACAAACACGATGCCATCGGTGCACCTTGTGTACGACTTCCACAGCGGCCTCAGCTTCTCCTGGCCGCCCACATCCCAGAAGTGGAAAGTGACCGTCTTCGAATTGCCCAGCGTCACTTTGATTTTCTCCGTATTAAATCCTTTAGTGGGAACGGTGTTGACGAACTCATTGAACTGCAGTCTGTACAGCACCGTCGTCTTCCCGGCGCAGTCCAGCCCCAGGATGACGATGTGAAAGCTCTGGAAGGAAGGCAGGCTGGAGAGGATCGGCGTCTGGTCCGAGAGTCCATTCCCCATTGCCGGAAGGGAAGGTGACAGCAGGCTGCCACGAGCAGAGGCGCCTCCCGCGGCTGCGCTCGGATCCTGCCAACGACACAGGCGGCGTTACCCCCGCTGCGCTCCGCTCCGCCGGCACCGGGGGCACCGGGGCTGCGCGCCCGCAACGCGCCGGACACGGCGCCGCCGCCTCCACTGCGGGGGCGGCCGCGGGCAGCGCGACGCGGAACGCCACACGTCCCCCGCCCCGCCCGGTGGCCGCGGCCGCTCCCGGCACCTGCGCCCCCGCCCGCCGCGCCCCAAGCCTACCGCTGCTCCCTCAGCGCGGGGAGGCGTGCGCTGCCCGCGACCCCATGCCCGCGCGCCGCCGCTGCTCCCGCTACTGCTCTTCCTCCCGCTGCTGGTGCTGGTCCTGCTCCTGCTCCCGCAGCCGCTGCTGCTCTTGCTGCTGCACCCGCAGCCGCTCCTGCCGGCACTGCCGCTGCCGCCGCCGCCCGCAGGACTCTCCTCTGCATCTGCCGCTGGGGGCTCCTCCCAGCGCGCGCCTAGCCCCGCGCGCCCCTCCCCGCGGCCCCCTATTGGCCTCGCCGCGCGCGGGGGGCGGGCACCGTGGCGCGCTCGGCCTCGCCCATTGGCCGGCGGCTCAGGCCACTCATGGGAAACTCGAGTCGTACCGTCCGCAGCCGAACGCTTCGGGCCGAGCGCTCCTGAGGAAGGGGCCCTCCCCGCCCACGCCCTGCCTTGAACGGCCCCCGCTGCTCCTCCTCCCCCACCGGGAGGCGGAGCCGCTGCCTCACGCGGGCCGCTCGGGGGAAGCCGGCGCGGCCACGCCCTCCGCCCACTGCAGCCTCTCCGCCCCGCGGCGGGCCCCAGCGCCCCGCCCCTTCTCGGGGAGCGCGCGCTCATTGGGCGCAGGTGCTGTCACTCCACCTCGCCCCCGGCCGCCCTGGGGCTGCTCCGCGGTGTCCCGCCCCTTCCCCAGGAGAGCGCGCGCTCGTTGGGCGGGTGCCGTCACTCTGGCGCGCCCCCTGCCGGCCCGGCCGTGCCTCCCCGCGCACCTGCCCCGCTCAGGGCCCCGGGAGCGCGCTCCGCGCGGGCGGTCTCGGAGGCGCTTCTTAAATAAAAGCGCCCCGGGCCCGGCTCTGTGCTCTCGTCGTACGTGTTATTGTATCTGCCTTTGGCAGGTCTCCGCGAAACCGGAGACACAGGCCGGGAGGAGCCGGGAATAACACAGTGGATGGCCCCGTCCTGAGGGACGCCCGGCGCACAGGGAGGGCCGCAGTGCTCGGGTCTGAGGGAGCACGCAGTGGTACCTGCCGAGGCTGCAAGAAAGGTTTCCCACAGCACAGAAATATGTTAAGTAATCCTGATTGGAGCAGTGAAGTGTTTCCCAGAACTAATTACGAGTGTCTGATAACACATTTACTACATTTACCGTTTCCAGAGCGTACAGGTGTTAGAGGAGGCCTGGCGGAGTGTTTTGTCCCAGCTCTTCTTGCTGTTGTACTGTGGTTCTGTTCGTTCCCACTGCTCCTGTCACGTAGCACCTTTGCCACTGCAGTTTGCCCAGCTGTGGCAGTACAGATGGTTCCTGCTGTCGGATGTACCCCGGATCAGGGTAAAATAGCACACACAAGGATCAGAGCAGAGCCTACTACAAAAATCTTAATCTATTGCCCTTAGATTAAAATTTAATAAATCAGTCTTTATGATAAAAGCGTATGTTTAACTCTTAGCTGAAGCTATTGTGCTACTCTAGTCTACCAGTCCAAGTGTATATTTTCCTGTACTCAGTATCACAATCATAGAATCATAGAATGGTTTGGGCTGGAAGGGGCTTTAAAGGTCATCTAGTTGCAACCTCACTGCTGTAGGAAGGAACACTTTGCATTAGACCAGGTGGCTCAGAGCTTCACCCGACCTGGCCTTGAACACTTCCAGGGATGGGGCAACCACCCAAATCTTTGACCAGCTGGGTTTCAGTAAAAGAGGAGTGACATTTTCAATATTAGTCTTGTCTTTTTGTCTAGAGGACTTTAAGATTTCTTGATGTGGCTGCTGAAAAGGGTTAATTTACAAGAATATTCAGACAATCATATTTTGTTTTTTTACCCTTTGAAAGCATTGTACTCCATATTTTAAACCACAGAGAATTTTATGTAAAAGAGAAGTAATTTAATAGCAAAGGGACATATAATAGAAAAAAAAAATCCACCATGTGCTGTAGGCAATGTTTCATGTTATTAAAATGTTAAGATAACCATTCTAGTCTTACTAAAAATAGCAAAATTCTAATTTGCTTACATCTGAGATTAATATTTCACTGCTTTTATCTTTGTTGGTTATTTACATCCTGATCTTGCAGCTGATTCTCTTTGGAGGAAGTGGCCTGTTTGTATAGGAAGGTGATTTTGCATCCATGGAAAGGAGGGGTAAGTTACTACCCCTAAGGCCAGCTGGTAAGATTTCTGATTTGGCAGTATTTTACAGTACTTTTGCATAACAGAAAGAACTGCACAGCATACAGTGTAATAGAAAAGCATCTACAGTGACAGGAAAAGTGGGCCTTAATTATTTCATGGATGGTTTTCAGTAATTCAAAATTGGAGGAAACCAGCTAGAAATACCTTGTTAAGGAATATTACTGCAGATAATAGATTTATTCATAAAGCTTGACAAGCTGAAATAAATCAAATTTACCTTTATCTCCACCTACAAAATTACCTATACCCTATTTTTAATGGAAAAATAGGCCTGTTAGATATTACAGTCTCCTAAACCTTCATGTCTGATTGTTACCAAGATCTGTTCAAACTTTAACACAGCTTCCTAATAATACATTTTACAATTAATTCCATGAGAATGGATATTGGCTAGCTCCTACCCTCATGGAAGGTATTTTGTTTTTAAACATAAAATGCATAAGGCTTGTTTTTATCTCTTGTTCTGCCGAAAAGCAGTCAATACATAATATTCTATTGAAAAGGGAGGGATAAAGGACTGATTTTTTTTTTCTAAGGTATAGCATATCCAACACAGTAGGTGGAGAAGGAATCTCAAAAATTATGCATTTATTTGGAAAAAGAATTTTATGACATCAGGGAGGTCATTTTAAGATTAGACAGGAATTAACATCTTCAACAACATGAGCATACCTGTATTTGTAAATATATACATGGAAATAATCTGTACTCTCCAGAAAGTGCTTGGACACTCCCTACAGTTAATTTATCACATTTACCTGTTATAACTTGCTATGAAGTGAGTGATGATCTCTCTGGGGGTGAGACTATTTTTCACTGTAAGTGTTCTTTGCACCTTGATCTTAATTGATGTCTGTAGGCACTTCTGCAAAACAGCTATTAAATAACAATCCAAGTGGATAAACTCCTCCCATACACTTCATGCTACTTTAGAAGTCAAACGTGCAGACTGGGCAGGTGTTACGGAGTAATGGTATCTAAATTAGGGGGAGTGTAGAAGAGTTGACACATTCAACCTCTGATAATTGAGGGTAAGGGTAAAGCAAGGCTTTGATTATCTTGTAGAAGTCTTCAATGAAGGAGGTGAACGGAAAGAAGTGTTCTTTTCAAGTGTATAGCTAAATGGGAATGGGCTGTTCTTAGATGACAGCTGAAAGTAACTGCAAGATACATGTAAGAGGAAACAATGGTGAAAGGCTCAAACCATGTGCAGAATTTTTAATGCAAAATAAGGAGGTGCATAATTTCTGTGTTGGGGTAGTTTCACATACTGATACTTTTCTCATTTCCTATCTAATCTCTACAGATCTGAGTTCTTCTGGCTCAGCATTCCTTAGCTCATGAAAACAACGGTGACTTCAGCTCATCTGAGCTAAAAAACTTCTCCCCTTTCATGTTTACACAGTTTACCGGTGTAAATAGTAATATATTATTTTTTACATAGGTTTCTTATATATATGCTATAAATATTTTCCACACGGAAGAGGACACAGCCAGGGACAAATCATTGTGTTTCAAGAAAAAGAAGCAGTACCTGCATAATATGCAGCTTCTTCACTATGGTAAAGTAGTTTCATTTTTGGTTTTGTCTTTTTCTTTAAAAAACAAAAAAAAATCCTTAATGGCCCAGGGATAATTTTGGTTCAGAGCAGGTTTGGGAGGGCCAGGCCTCCAATGCTGCAGTTATTAACTGCCTCTGAGAAACTTAGATCGTCCTTATTAGGGATATGGACCATGAAATTGGTTGAAGTGTTGCCAAGAAAGAATTGGCATACAGTGGAAAGATAAGATTCTTGGAAATTTTAATATTATTACCCAGTGGAGACTTAGGTTACCTTTTAATACATATCATGTCCTTCATTTCAGGAGCTGTCTCACAGTGCCCAGATAACAATGCGAAGGATCATCAAATATCTACTTGCAAGACTGCATGTATTCTTCACAAGAAATCATCTTTCATATGGAATAGCAATTCATGGGAATTAAATCTAGCAGTTCATGAGAGGTTCAATGTAGCAGGACATTAAATCAGAGCTTTCATTAGTGCTGGTCATTTTAAAGTTAAATTCCACTCAAGTAGGTACAACTGTTGTTATACAACCACATCTAGTGATGAAGCACATGAGAAATTCTTTCCAAAGCCAAGATAGTGGGCTTGAATTTCCATGGCCAGATAAGCACAATATTCCTTTTGTTTTCATTAAATATAATTCTGAAGAACAGGCTGATGGAATTTATTATCCAGTTCAATAGCTAATAATTAGAATTATTTTTTTTAATAGCACCATGTGTCGTGTGTAGCAAATTTGATTCAAATCAAATGAAAAGTGAAACATCAGACAAATGATCCTGATCTGGCCATATACTGCAGATGCAGAGAGATATGGCCAGAACTAAAGACAAGAAAATATGAGCAAATGCTGAAGGAGGGATAGGAAGGAGCCAGCTGCATCACAGCGCTGAGTTAGTTGTCAGGCACAAAGGAATGAAGTCATAAAAAGAATGGAATTACTGCAAGGACTGTGCATTGCCAGCTACAGCTACAGGATGCTGGCCTATAGCAGTGGGATCCCAACCCCCCGTCTTCGCAGGAGAGATGTGTTAGCAACATACACCACCAATTAGTGCTGCTGCATGTAGAAATTGAGCAGATTTTTGAATGTGTATGAAAGAGAAAATTAGTTGCATTTCAGTACAATGACATGGCAGACCTATGCTGGGGTAATATGTATTAATGTTTGTGTAATAGCAATAATGTTTATTATTACAGTAACCAACTGTAGCTTGGTTGTACTTTCAAAAATGGAAGTTACTACTCTTCAGCTATACCCTAGGTCTCAGATTAGAGCTAAAAAAGTACTGTTTGAATTGTTATATGGTCTGAAAGTACTGCTTTGAGTTGTTACGTGGTACATAAAATATTACAGCAGTTTCACCATGAATTTTGAGAACTCCCTTGAATATAAGCAGTAAGGATGAAATAGCTGACAAATTGCAACTTTTGCTCTTAAGACTACCTCTTAAATTGATGTACAAAATGTTTTGCACAAAGAAGCCTTTTATCATCTTTGCTACATCTGCTGAATTCTTTTATGATAACTTACATGCTGCATGAATTACTCTGCTTTGATTATTAAAAAGTAGCTGGTGGTAGAAAATCTAATTTATTTCCTCAAAATAAATAAGCTTAGAGCAGTAGGAGATGGAGTTGCTGTGTGTTACAATTTAAGTTACCACTCTGATTACACCAGTTAATTAAACTTACTGTCATTTCATACATATCTTCACATGAAGTCTAACATCTATGTTTTGCTACCTTCATTTTCATAAATAAACATAATGCCACATAGCAGGCTAACAAACAAAAAGCCTCTACTTTGATACTGACAGTCAGACTTTGTTGCATCTTCGATTCTATTCAGGTGTGTTAGCTGAAAGTAAGCTGTAATAACTCATAAATGTTCTTAGTCACACTGAGGGTAACTGAAATTGCAACCTCTGTCTTCCAAGCTCTGTGAATTTGGTTGTTTCATCCTCTGATGGGATGGCTGTAATGGTGGTGACTCCATGTTTGTGGAACATGGGGAACAGTCTCACCACTTTGTGCATGTGGTTGTACAAGTAATCCGCCTTCTGTGATAGAGTGGGACAGCAGAAGGGTTGTCCCCAACAGCATCTTTGTGTTAAGGACTTGTATCACAAAACTCTCAGCCACACTGATGGTTCATTTAATAGCAGACTGTAATTAATAAGGGTTTAGCATAGATCTCCTCTTCATATGATACAAAGTTTATAGTCACAAAATCCAAAGCCGGACATAGGACTTGTTGCAGTTTTAAAGAATTTAAAGCTTTTTTTTTTTTTTTTTTTTCAGGAACCCCTGGTTTCCACCCCCATCTCACTAAGAAGCTGGTGCTAAAAAACCCCCAGCAAATATGTTTATTTAATAAATGGACAAAATACCTCCTACTTTAATCCTTCATTACATGAGGTAAGACTTCACCACCATGAGCAATTCCAGTGTTCAATGTGTGATACTACATACGAGCAAGCCTTGGCTTGCATGTTTTTTCAATAGTTGTGTACTGATCAAAGACTTAAATTCACCTCAGCAACAGGTTCCTCACCTCCTACCTCCAGGTTTGTGACAGCACTTCTGCTTTTATAGGGCTTTTTCTCCTCTGGAACTACTGACTCAAGTCATCACACTCTTTTGCTGAGAATGCAGTGCTACTCAATGCTACTGTTTGAAAATCTTACCAGTTAAGAGAATAGCTTCTAATATTTTTTCCTCAATACTTTTTCTCCCAGAAAAGCCATGGGAACTTTGTTTTTTGATTTTTTTTTCTGTTGTGTTTTTTGTTTGTTTGTTTGTTTTTTAATTTTTTTTTTATTTTTTGCATGCCAGAGTAATTCTAAACAGTTTAAAATTCTATCAAGCTGAGATTTCAGTATCAGCTGCCATCTTCTCACATTGCTTTCTTTGAAAAGAGTTGTGGAGTTTTAAAATATATCACTTTAATATGATGGGAGCAGTTTGCAGCCAGATTATAAGTAGTACAATTACAAATGTAAGAGCGGCATGTCTTACTTTGCCCCTGTATAGACAGATTTAATATGGGAAGGTATTTTCCCAGCTCCAGAATAATTATGGAAATGTTGGTAGTATAACTACTGCTGTTTGAGATATTGCTAGCACAGAGTAATAATGAAGGAAAGAAAAAACTGCTATTAAATGTTTTTCTTTTCTAAAGAACTTTTCAAATATTGTATAACTATTTAACATGTATAAAGGTGCTGACATTTGCTGGAATTGTAATAACAAACAAACAGACCTTGGACATCAGAACAAAGAAGGCTTTTCTTTGATAAATTTGTATCTCAGTTGATTTACTGTAGTGAAAAAAAAGTTACAAGTTCTGACTGAAGCTTCTGACTAAGTGTTTATAGGATGAAACATTCATTTAAACCAGTTATTTCCTAACAATCCATCTGCTTGCAACAGTTACTTATTTAAAAGCTATGCTTTGTTCTTCAGGTGCTGTGTATATCCAAAAGGAAGTGCCAGGACAGGAAGAAGCACACAGCACTCAGTGCACAGAGTCAGAGTTAGCATATGGTTAATGAAATGCTTAAATGACAAATATAGTGCACTGAAACCTGCCATGAGAGCATTTCAAAGACAGACACAAAAGACAAAGCACTGAAGCTCCACTAATTTGCAGGGATTGGCCTGTTCCAGTGGCTGGCTGGAGCAAGGAGCCTGTGCCTGTGTGATGTGCACAGCTGGCTGTTGGATGTGTTCCCACCATTTTGGCAACAACTGAGAGGTGATGCCCATCCAATATACAGGGTTCACTGTGAGAATGAGCAGGCTGTTGATCTGTAATAACTTTGTATAAATCAAGTTAAGTGCACACCTTGAAGAGGAAATTCAGTTGCTCATCTCTCCTAAAAAGGCACAGCAGCAATAGAAACGGATTTCACAGAGATTACACTGTATGGAAATAAAATTTTATGGGAGATATACGTAAGCTCCCAGGAGGGCTGTGAAAAATCTAAAGTCTCTGCTTTAATGTATAATAATGTAGGTAGTACAGTGATAATATCACAGCTCCTTGAGCCTGGTGCTCAGAGGCAACAGCTAAGAGAAGTCCCCACTGAGACAATGAAATAGACCATAAACAATTTGTTTGATGTTCTCCAACCACTGTTTGGTAATTTATCAGTGCTCCTAATAATAGGAGCTTGTGAGTGCTGCTTATAACTCCTGGTCACATACAGAACAAATACTATGGAATACAACTACTCTCTGGCTTTCTGAAAGCATCTCTCTCTTAGGTGAGTGAAGAGACAGACCTGCTGGCTCCCTGGATAGAGGGGAGGGTTGTGGGGGTTTTTATATTTATTTTTAAAAGAAAGAAACAATTTATTATTAATTTCAATCAGATAACTGAGCTCAAATATAGTAGTAATATCTTTAAATGAGGTAATTAATAGATTAACAATGTTCCTGAAGGAAAACAACAAATACGTGCTTTAACAGATAAATTAACTTGGTCTTTTTAAACCACAGAAGACTGATAAAGCCTACTGAGCATCAGTGCAGTCCACTGGTCTCATTCTCTGCAGTCCTTACTTTGCTTCCTTCCAGAAGTCTTTCCCAGGCATTTAATTTTAGTTGTGAGGTATTTGTGAGTTTTCAAAAACTGAGCCACTGGCTGGATCTTTTAACCTGTCTTTTTAGTCAACGGGCATCTGTAGTGCACAGTGAAATACTTAATATGGCCCAGCAAAATAAAACAAAAATTTGCATTCAGAGTTATATATTACCTAATTCTTTGCTTGCAAAGAAGGTCATAGTTCTGAGTGGCTTTTCATTTGAAGACTTCACAGGCACTAGGAGTTTTGAGCTAAGACTTATCTGTGTTTGCCCCTATTCCAACACAACAGCACTCCCAAGTGCAGTACATGCAAACCATGATATAGCAGGTCCTACAGCTTTGCCAGCTGTGTGGCAACTGCATCCAGTCCCTGTGCATATTTGGATTTTGACCAATACATTAAATTTTGTTTTGAATGAGTGTTAAGAGGGTGTTAAAAATCAGCTTTCCAGGAGGGAATAGAAATATCAAATACTCCTTTGGTTTGATTTCTGGTGTGAAAAGTAAACTTCAGTCAGCAGAATGTGAATGAGAGCTAAGCATTCTAGATTGGATTTTTTTCAAGCCGTAACAGAGTTGTTTGGCTGCCGCTGATAAGAACTACGAGTTTCAGTGCCTGCAAAGGAGTTCTTTCCCCCCAGGGCCATGGACAGTTTCACCAACTAGCCTGAAATGTGGCATGAAGGTTTCAGTCTCTTTCATTGAGAAATGATGGGCATCTTATACTTAAGTACTGGATATTTGTTGCAGTTTCTAGAACTAAAGCCAAATTAAAAAAAAAAAAAAAAAAAAAAAAAAAAAAAAAAAAAAAAAAAAAAAGATAATTCTTCTTCTCAGTTACAATACTTAAGAGTTTCAGTATGAAATCTGAGCCTATTACAGTGTGCTATAGCAAAAGGAAAACCAAACTCCTTACCCTAGGGAGCTCCCAGGTTTGTATTTATGATTAGATTAAAAAGGGAAGAAGAAACAAACCAAAGAGAGGACTATGAAAGAAAAAGGTTTCAGGGAAGACAAAGACTGTGTGGGTGGGAGGAGTAATTTAATCTCCTTGCTCAGCTGTAGTCTAGATTTTTTAAATCTTATCAGCTCACGTCTTCTTTTTAAGTTAAGACTAAATCTCAAAATTACTTCAGTGAATGCAAGATTAGGCCTACTGCTTGCTAGATGTTAAAAGCTAAGTCACTTGAAAATTGATTTGAAAGCTAATCACAGGGGTGCTAGGCAGAAAGCTTTCTTTGACATCCTAGGTTTCAATTCTTGGAGAGAAACAACAGTAAACTCACTTTGAAGACCTTATAAAACCTGTCCCTGCAAAATCCATTTTTGCTCTCCTCTCCCAGGGAATAAGAACCACATCATACATTCCAATTCCATAATACTGAAAATTGAAAGCCTTTCAGAAAATTTAGCACAGCTTCTGCCCCTAGAATTGTAATCTTGCATAAACCCCTGCCAAAATACTAATTTTTAAATGCATACTTTTTAAAGTTTTTTGTTGACATCACAGTATTTTATCAGGATATAAATTTCCCCTTCTCTGGCTGTCATGGCCACACCACACTACTTAGCAGGCTTTAAACAAAGCAAGGAAGGGAAATAAACGAACTTGTGGAGGAACAGATTGTTTAGCTGAGATTTTAGTTGTGTTACTGAACTCCAGTGAATTGAGGCAATACTGCAAGAGCCGGTAGCTGAAGTGCTGTGAGGGTAAGCTCTGCAGTTTTCATCCCTCTGAAGGCCTGCCTCTTTACCTCTCCCAGGACTGATCATAGGAGATTAAGAGTCCAGGCAGGACTCTAGGGAGCAGAAGCAGAAGTGGGATAGGAACATAATCAATTCTTTTCCTAATTGAATTATTTTATTCAAGGCCTCTCTACTGCTGGAAAAGAAAAATCCAACTAATTATACCTCCTTATGTAAGGAAAAAATAAGCATGGACATAGAAACAGAAATAATCTATTTAAGGAAGTCTTCGTGCTTTGAAGATTCTGTATTTCAGATGGTGTATGATAAATATATGATACATTAAGCACATGAGTAGAAGCAACCCCAAACTGAATCTTCAGAGGAAGCATAAGAAAGGTTTAAAGAGGACAAATGGTTATATCCCTTCCTCCTGGTTTACTGATAGAAGGCCTCTAAAGCCATAGGTCATTCTGTGAAAGCCTGTTACTAAATCTCAGAGAGACTGCCTGCTGAGGGTCACTTAAAGAGCCCTGCCCTTCTGCTTAGGGACACTGATATCTGCACAGTCTTTCATCTCAGCACAACTGTAGATACAGGGATTTTTAAGTTAGTGTCACTGCACTCCCTGCAAATCATTCATCTTTGAGTCCTTGCTGAGGATTGATTGAAGGCACAGCAGTCTAGCACATAAAGCATATATGTGTTTCTGTGTTTTTCAGACCTGTGGTAAATCAGAGTTGAGATAAAACGATAGCCATTAGCAGTCACCACAGAGGCCCTAACTCCCAGCTTTCACTGGGCCAGAGTGATGAAATTATGTGAAAGCAATAGCAGCAGCAAGCAGACATTTGTTGAAGAATGGAAACAACATTTAAATGTAAAACCAAAGCTTCAGAATGAACAAGAAATTTGGTAATCTTTATCCCTCCATCTGTAGTCAGTGAGCACTTTTTGTTTCTCTCAGTTCATACCCTTGACTGTGGACAAGACATGCTCAGTCTCTAGATTGATGCCGTGTCAGTGGATGTCTGTTACCCAGTATAATTCAGTTATAATAAAAGAAACATCCAATACACTATCAACAGTCACAGTCCTTAAATCAACCACAAAACAACACTGCCAGAAAAAAAAAATGAGCTGTACTGCAGAGAGGCCTCATGTCTTCAACAATAGCAGCAGAAAAGTTTCAGGACATGGAAAATCAGACAAGATGCCATCCCTTTTAAAAGCAAATCTTTTCATTCTCCAAGTTGAAGTAAAGAAGCACCTGAGGATTTTGCTATTTCTTTGTAAACACAGCAGAGCCTTGTCTCTGTTTTATACTTATATTGCCCGGAGCAGTTGCTCCCAATCTGGAGAGGAATTTTTATGGATCTGATGCAGATATACCCATAGTTACAGCTTTAATGGAGTGTCAAGGCTGAACAGGCGAGGGTGAGAGATCAATTTTAGCTTATGTGTGTTATAACATAAAAGCTTTACTTCCCAGTTGAGCTGGCCTCTGCTCATCCTCTGCTGCCCTGATGCCACGGCTGGTGGAACTGCACCCATTCTTCACCAGGTCTCTGAGGCATCGCACTCACCTCATCTAATCCTGCTCTGGGCAAGTCTGTGCAGCTTGGCACCAATAACCTGGGCAGCTGTCTGGGTTATGAGCAGTACCTACAAGATGACAGTTTTGAGAAGTGACTTGACTAGGTCAAGCATTGTGCAAACACACGGTAAGAGACAGAGCAGCTTAAATAAACAGGGAAAGGATTGAGGAAATCCTCATTTAATAGGTAGAGAACAGGACTGAAATTCAGTGATTCACTTCACACAGACAACAGGAAATACAGGTACCAGAATCCCTGTTTGCTGCTTTGAATATCAGACAAGTTTTCATCACCTTTCTTCACACAATCTTAAAAAAAGATCACCTTGAGCTTTGGGAATTCACACATGGGATTATTTGGATGCTGAATGCATCTGGAAATATTAGGATGGGATGGAGTCTGGTAGCAGAAGGCTGCCTGGGCCTATCTAGAAATAGAGTAGGGGATTATTAGAGTGGGCTTCTTGCCTTTCTTGCTGGTAGGACATTCACTGCCCTTCTTACCCAAGTACAGTAGGAGAGCAGCTGGTCAGTATTGGGAAGGACAGCAATCTTTGGTGCCATTAGAGATCTCTGCATCCCACTCGACAGGTTAAATGGGGACTTTGATGTGCTGCAAGGCACACTACAGAAAACTTGTGACCTTTCTGAGACACCTCTGTGAAAATCTGAGCCTCGAGGGAAATTTGTAATCTTCCAATCAGTGCTCTGTTTTAATCACAATTGTTTCTGTAGCTGCTAGTTCTCTAGCAAGGGTATCAGACAAAAAGCATGGTGAACTGTTGGGCAAATGATACTAAAATCACTTGATTGCATCCAGCCTTGATGTTATCAAGGTAAATCACCCTGAGTCACCTCTGTGATATCTGTTGAAGAGCAGCAAGGAGAACTGTGCTCTTCTAGCACCAGTCAAGAGGCTTTTTTAAAACAATCAAAGCATCTTGCAAAAGCAGCTGTGTGTCTCTGGGCTTTTCAGTGGGATACTGATCAGATTGTTCCAGTCTCCCCTGCTTGCCTCCATGCAGCTAATTTTTGAGGCAATGATATGCTGTCTAACAAACAATAAAAATCAATGCTTTCACTTGATGCTTTCATTTCATGTCCACAGAGGCCCAAATTTCACTGCTGACTGATTAAATGTGGTGGTAAAATGTACAGTGTTGTGGTTCTCAGTACACTCATAACAACCCTTTGAGGAGAGAACACTCACAGGGTGAAAGTGTGGATGTGTTTAGGAAGAAGCCTGATATAGACTGTTTCACCTTCTGCTTGCTCCCGTGCTATTATTTAAAAAAAAAAAAAAAAAAAAAAAAATCTGTTACATATTATGTTCTGTAGGGGCAATTTTTCCCCTGTAATGCAAATATGCTTTAAAGTCGAGAGGCAAATGACAAGCAGAGGAAGAAGGACCAAAATAATAATCCATAAATTTTATGCCACAGAGGTTCTCTCCCAGTTCCCACTGGTCAGCCCTTCTCCTGCTTGCACCTTGGAAGCTGTAATTTTATGTATTATAAATACTATGTAGTACTATGATGTCCTGTTAGTTCTAAGGATTCCTAACATCTTTCTGTTGCAATGAAATAAAGATGAAAAATTATGCTGTGTTTACAACCAATAGAACATGAATGTTTTCTGTTTGGTAGTAGCATAATGAAACTCCTAAATCAGGATCTAATTTTGCCATTACAAGTAGAGTGAACATACTATTACTGCAAGACAGCTTATTCTTGACTGTATAAAGATCTGCAAAATTTTTTCTATTATGAAAACAAGGCAGATAGGTTTGATATGTGTATTCATAAAGTTAGGTGCTTAAATATTTTCTTGAAAATTACCTAATCTTTAACACTTCCAAGCACTCACAGTCCATCCTGTCTGTCTTCCCTCCTTCTCTTCTTCTTGAGAGAAAGAAATACGCCTTTGTGTGTACTGCACATATATGTATGAAAAATAAACTTCCTCACTGGCAAATAAACCCAAGAACAATGTTGCTAGCAGCTGTTGTGCTTAAAGCCCAGTGGAGAACACTGTTCCCTTATGAGCTCTCAATGCTCTTCTCAACATCAGTAATCAACATGCCAGAACAATGTATTACAAACTTAAAAGCCCAGGCCAGGAGACCACAAAAGCTCCTCTGTCTTATGTGAGGGAACTGAAAAGAGGCTTTCACAGTGCTGGAGAATATGCTGGCAGACTGTGCCAATTCAGAGCCCTCAGTGTTCCGGAAGATGTTTATGTACAAGAAGGACAAATCTTGTCTAATCCTTGGTTCAGAAGCTACTATAACTGTTATTTTTTAAAAATGAGAAGAATCATATGTATGTGTTGAAGACGACAATCAGATAATTACAGGCTGCTCAGAGGCTGAGGCATTGAAAAGATCTTTGTGCTCTTTCCAGCAGAAGGACATCTTATCTACTCTCACAAATAAAAAGCAAAATGTATCCTTTAAAAACAAACCTGAACCTGTTTCTTCCTATTTTATAAAGTAGTTATTTCTGTACTTAATTATTTTTGCAAGCAAAAAGTTATAGAACCAGAGAGTTTGATTAACAAAATGGTGGTTTTTCTCAAAGACGAAAATAACAACCTAATAAGCACCCAGTTCTTTGATCTTGACTTAGGTTTGTAACTGTCAAGTTGTTGAGGAGAGTTAAGCTTCCATTGGGCAAAATGGCATCAAAGTAAAAACAAGTAACTTCTCACTGCACTGTCCATTTAAAAGGAAGGTACCTACTTAGGTTTTCAGGAAGTCTTGCTAAACACCAGTGGAAGCACTGCCCTACAATATGTCAGAGAGAGGAAGATCAGCTTGGCATATAGAATACTGCTTTTTGTAACTTTATTTTAAATGAAATTACATTCAGATACAGCCCAGCTATATTAGCAGACATTTAAACAAATGTTTAAAGCTAACTCCTATAATTAATTTCTTAGCTTCACAATTCTTTTGTCATTGATATTATGAGCTCAGACTAAATGCACCCTTTTGCATTATCCTGATTCAAAATCCCAAGCATGTTAAAAAAATACAAAAATATCTAAAATTGCACATTCCAACCTAACTTACAAGAGTAATAAAACTGCTGAAATGCTGTCATTAAAAAACCACATTAGTATGATTTACAGCTGTACGAGCTGTTGTTTAAAACAAGCGTTACTGGGTAAGTGATCAAAGCAGTGCTAAAGATTTGAAGATGCTTTCCCACTGCCCTTAAGTAGATTTTTTCTGGCTAAGTTACAAATAAAAGCCACTTTGAAAAAACACTTTTAAATTCACCAGAATAAAAAAAAGCTCAAGTAAATGTGCCTGAGAGAAAAGAGAAGGCCATATTCTACGGTGCATACTCACATTCCAAAATTCCCAGAAATGCTACCAAAACCAGGGGTTTCCTTGCTTTTGATGTGCTTGATATTTGTCTAACACCTGCACAGAAAATTAGAAAGACATCCTGCAGCTGACAAGATGAACAGTCTGCATGCTGAAGAAGAACTGAGTACTGCTGAATAAGGCAACTGAGGTGAAGTATGGCTTAAGAGCAACCTGGTTAAGGCAGAGTATGTGTTTTTTAAGCTGTTACTTTTGCTTCTACTTCAAAGCAGTAGTGCACTACAACGTGTTTAAGAGCTTTAGTTAAAAAGACCTGGTGGAGCTGGTGCTAGTTCAGAGATAAATCTGAAGGAATTCATTGCAATACACTAGACAATCCCTCAAAAAACCTTTGTCGATTTCATATTCTGACTGTATTTAGTCCAAAGTTCTATGCATACATGTATTAACAGGATAAACAAACATGTTAAGCACAGCTTTCTCCAAATATCCATCCATTATTTGCCCCCTGTGAGCCAAAAGTCCCACTGTGGATCAGACATTATCTGAAATTTTCAATGAGTGTAGCAATACATGGGCCTAGTAATTAAATCAGGTGCAGTCCTTTCCTTGCAATGGATAGTTTTATTCCTCTATCAGGCCAAATTCTGCACAGTATTATCTTGACCTTAACCTAAAGGAATTTCTGTGGCATTAGTTTGGATTTTTAAGTGAAGACAGAATTTGGTCCATTTTAGCACATTAAAGTAAACTGATTCACAGCTTCTCTTTAAAGAATCAGTAGATTAAAGAAAATTTATTTCTTTCTTTTAAGATTAAAGATTGGTTGCACTTTCTATATTTATTACTAGAAAAGCCCCACTCACACCATTTGGTCAGTTTACAATTATAATTTATCCCTTCCAGTGCTAAGAATTTCTAGGTTATTCACAGAAATATATCAAAGCTCAGGAAAATGTAACAACAGATGCATCGTATTGTTGCATAAGGTCATGCTTAGAAATACTAGAAAGTAGCTGGGCTCTGATCATTCTTTGGCTTGAAGCTGGAGTCTCCTTGGAGAGATCAGTTCTTCCATTTGTTTGAGTCCCAAGCCAGGAACCAGCCTGTGAATGTGGGGGGTTCATGCCCTTGCTTCACAATTACAATGGGAGTTCCCTTATCTCTGCCAGAAGGATCTGTTTCAATATAGCGTTTGGCTAAAAACAGAGAGGAAATAAAACACGGAATATATTATTAGATCATTCCTTTGGTATAAAAAAAAAAACATTAAAAGCTATAGTGAAAGAACACAGGGCTGCGATAATACAGTATTCGATTAATTATTTCAAAGGCAATGAGATGATCAGGTAAAGGCTGATTTTTCCCAGCTGGCAGTGAAGGAATTTCCATGAAGTTGAAACAGAGGGATTGCTTTTCTGAGCAGTTTGTTGCCATACAGCTGGGTTTTGGCTCTTAAACAGGAGAAAGCATTTGCTGCTGCTATGAGGATGCACAAGCTTCCTTCCCATTTTGTTCATGTAAAAGCCAGTGAGTGTAGTTTCCCTTGACATCTCAACATGACATCAATACATATGGAAACACAGCCAGGTAACCCTAGCTGCTCCAGGCAAACACATGCAAGGGTTTTCAGCATGTTTTCAGAACTCTGTCAGAATAGCTCAGCTATATCAAGTCACATCAGGGATGACACATGATTTTTCAAGGAGGTATGTGCCATGTAAATTGTCTTGATTTGTTCTGTTCTGTAATTGGAATTTCCTCCTGCAAATTTAACTTAGTGAAGGATGGCACTATAAGGACTTGCTGGCAATCCTTTCTTTATAGACATTATTGAGGGTGCAGGTCAGTAGGGACCTCCTTTAAAATTCCTTCTCTTTTCAGTGCAGTTACTTTTCATAGGGGTCTCCTATGTATTATTTAAAAAGCTCTACAGCCCAGTAATGCTATCTTGATTAAGTTTATCCTTCACAAACTTAGAGTTTTAAAGCACATTTAAAGATGAAAATTATCATCTCCTATATTAAGTCCTAATAAGCTCAGTAACACTTTGAGACTGTAAACATAACTAGATTTCTTCTACATCATATTTTCCTCTTTGTTAAGTAATATTGATGCTACTTCACTCAGAAATCTACCAAATTGATTTGATTTACCTGATTTAACAGATTCTTGTCGCTCAGTTTCATTAGCATCCTTCCCAATCCAGATGAAGACCTGCAAAGAGAGGAAAGACAAAACACCCCTGGTGTTATAAGGATGTTGTGTACAGCTGGTAAAGTACAAAACAGTTGATTCCTCTAGGAGAAAGAACATACGCCATGAAAAGACAGCAGAGATACAGAGCTCTCACAAACCACAACTGATGATTTTTCTCCCTTGTGAGAAAGTACAGTTAATGCCCTTTGAAATCTCATTGCTCTCTATGACACTGGAAGGCCAGACCTTTATTCATTCTGATGAAAGGATCTCTAATTACCTTTTCCATAGATGTCTTTTACACTTTTACAAGGAAATTGCTCTTTGGGTGCAGGTAGTAATACTGTCTCTAGTTTGAGCTCTGTGTGCACATCAACATTTGTGTCCTGTGATATATGCTACCCTGGATGACTGCTAGATAGCCAACTGAAAAAAAGCCAACAACCAGAGCCTTGATCTGCAATCTCCCCCAACCCCTTTTTTTTTTCACTCCAGGATTTGCTTGGAAACCAGCTACATGTAGTTCCAAGACTTCTTATCTGAAGTCAGTATGACCCAACTACTTTCCATCCAGCTCTTCCGCACCACCCGCCATCATTCCTTTTCACATGAACTATGAACATTCCTTCTTATTTCCAAAAACCTCAGCCTTTGTTCCTTAAGGGTTAGGCTGAAGAAGACAAATAGGGCGTGGGCCTTCTCCTTCCCTCCAAGATGAGAGGAAGGGTAGAGAGAATATACTGTGAGAAACAGATGTGTTCTCTAAATCTGTAGTGAGTTTGCCTGTCATTCAAAAAGCTCTCCACATTTTCAGTTTGCAGTGAACTGGGCAGTGATGGAGATTATTTCTGTCACCCTCCATTCACTTTCTAGTATGAAGAAAATTTTTGTAAGGGTCTATCTAGTGTTGGTTGCTTTCTCTACTAGGACTTTTTCTAGGCGGCTCCTGCTACAAGGATTTAGTGGATTCTCAACACATTTACTGCAGTAATTTTTTTTAAATTAATGAATTTTTGTGATAAAGTCAAGAACACTATTGAGAGCCTTTCCAGAACACTGCTGGGCCTTATACTCTTGCAGCTGTCATTGGTTTAAATAAGTGCCTGCCATGGTCTCACATTATGCTTGGAAATTCAGTTGCATGTGTGACCATCAGCACATCATTTAGCTCAAAAAGTATAGCTATACCTATTATATATAGGTATAATTTAAACAAAACAAAACTGCTTCCATTCTGTCAAGATGATTGTTCCTCCCATCTTACAAACTAAGTGATTAAGAATAAATTATCTTTGTTATCACAAAAAGCGCTGGTCAAGTACACAGCTAACCTGCTCCCAAGCATCCAGCAACATGACATCATCTTCAGCCAAATCATCCTGAGTGAATTCTCCTGGGACCTCTTCAATCTAGAAAAGATAATACGTATTGAAGGCTTTTTTTAGTTTTTAATGATTTATCAAGACATACAATTTTGCAAAGACCTAACCAATTTTTATAATGTTAAGTGCAGAGGCCAATGAACAATTCTTTTGGCTCCTAAAGGATCAAACCCTAAACTGATTTGATGAATACATTAAGGGTGTTTCTCTGAAATGAAACAAATCACATAATAGCATGTCCTATAAAAGCAGCTCTTGGTTTTTCCCAGTTGGTAAGATATCCCCAGGAGAGGCAAAGATCTACAGTATAAATGTTGACTACTGTTAAGCTGGGACTAAGGTCTGCCAGAAGAAGGAGACAGGGAAATTTGAACCTTGGACCAACCAAGCTGATATCAGCTGATACTTTCATGCAGCTTACATTAATGAATGTAAAGGAAAAGAAACTGCTTTGGTTTGCAGTGGGTGAGCTCAGGGATGAAATACACACCCAACCAAGCTTCCCAGTCACTCAACAATGGGACATTACAATTGACTAAGCCACTGAGGATTAGTCTCCAAAGAAAAAGCAGACTGCTTGTTTCTTCCAAGGATGTGCAGGAAGATAGAAAGACAGTTTAATATTACTCTGTATGAGAAGGAGAGATAATAAGATAGCTAATAGCTGCTACTTTTAAAGGATTGTCAAGGGTTTGGCTATGTGTGGCCATGTAGGAGTGCTAAAGGGATGATAAGCAGATGGTGAAAAAGATATTCCCTTTCCCTGCCCTGTTTTACCGTGGCCAGAAGGACAGAGTGGTCTCACTTGCCTCTTCTGGGACCTCTAATGGTCATGATTCAGTTACTAGAGATATGCTACAGGAAAGAGGGGGTTTCACAGAATTTGAAGGGAATTTAAAATAAAAAGTAAGTCCATAGCTCCCAGCAGACTACTGCAGAAAGTTTAGTTCCTTTTACTGTATTTCCCAGGAGTACTTTAAAAGCTTGTTAGAAGAATACACTTTCCTACTCTCATAAGATTTTAAAGTCCTTATTAAAGGATCCTATTTGTTTTATCCCCCTCCAAATGATTGGGCTGTGCCTTAAGGAGACTGCCAGCTATGTCCCCTGCCTAAAAATGAGTGTGTCCTTGCCAACTGGTGACACAGCATTGCCCTCCCAGAATATGGTAAGTAATTAAGCCTGAATCACAGACTTAATACCCAGTGCATAGCTCTGGGTATTTCTGCCACTGAAGTAGGTCTTCCTACTTCCTTGAGCACAAGCCAATACCTTAAAGGCATAATTACACATCTTAAATCTCTAGGGAAAATTTCAGACTGCTATTGGGATTTTTGGCAAGCAAGCATTTCTTTTCCTTGCCACCACTGTCAAACACATAAGGGGCAAGGCACTGACCTGTTCTTTCTCAGCAAATTGATAGCAATCTGGTGATGCTCTGCAAGAATTAAATTGCTTTTGACTGGGCAAATGACTTATCTTTTTGCATCTGCAAGTCTCTATTTCCAGGCTGGAGCAGGCTCTGAATGCAAACTTCTGCAGTATTAATTTTCTGTTCATCCATCACATTTGGATAGTTTAAAGCATCAAATGCCCCTCTCTAGTTTTTGCCAAATTTGGCTAACTAAGCCAGATCCCCAAATTCATTTAATGACCACGATTTTCAAGGCAAAATATACCAGAAACTATATAATTAAACAGAAAGTATTCATCATATACTCACAATAAATCTGCCTGTCTTATTAGAACAACCATACAAGCGAGGGGGATGATCTTCAGCCTTTGCCAAGAGTTGTGATGAAGTCTGGTAATTTTTTTTACCTCCAAGTGCTTTCCAGAATTCCTCTAAAATACATAACATATAATTTATTCACCAACTGATTTAACATTTGATAGTTTAGCTTGTTAGATAGTGTTTCAGAAATCCCCAAACAATCTCTTTGCTGTCTCAAGATGAATTCATTTTCTTACAGTACTTCCTGCAGTTTATCAAAATACCGATACCAAAAGAATAGGTAGAATTAGAAAGAATAGATAGAATTATGGATGTTTCTATGATATGAGAGATGTTTTTTCATTTTTATGATAGGAAGAATCATAGAATTATAGAATGGCCTGGGTTGGATGGGACCTTAAAGATAATCTAGTTCCAATGCCCCTGCCATGGGCAGCGACACCTTTCAGTACACCAGGTTGCACAGAGCTCCATCCAACTTCCTCCTTAAACACTTCCAGAGATGAGGCATCCATCACTTCTCTGGGTAACCTGTTCCATTCTCAGCACCCTCACAGTAAGAATTTTTCCTAATATCTAATCTAAACATACTGTCTCCATGCAGTGCTGTGTATTCTCAGGTGTCTATTAGCAGCTAGGTAGCCTCATACAAACCTGGTTCCTGGCCTTCATTAATCTTAGCAGTCTGGCATTTGAGAACATTAGCAATGTATTGAGCTCCTTGTTCCTCTTCTTTACTTGCTCCTTTTCCTACCCATGTGTAGCCAGAGTTGTTTGGCAGTTTCAGAACAAAGACATCATTAGAGTTGAGTGACACTGCATCAACATCAACCTAAATTAAAAAGGAAATAGTTTTATTCTTCCAATCTTCAAATAATGTAATTACTATTTTGCATGTTTATATAAAATGTGTAGACATGTTATTCTGCTATGTTTTTGGTCTTCAGTTCTTCCCTAGTTTTGTATTGATACAAATTAGAGAAGGATTTAAGACAGGGAACTGACTTGCAGGGCAAAACTGAGGACTGTTTGTAGTAGGAAAGACCATCCCATAGGGGTTGTTGACTTCTTGTCTATTCTTTGTCAACTGACTGTTCACTATGAGTATTCTTACAGTTCCTCTGAACGATGTAGCCTGATTCCAGCCAGCTACAGCATATTCTCTTTGGTTTATGGGACAGGTTCATCAAATAGAGCAGTAGATTGGATTTGGAGTTCTGTGTTCCTACCAGATATGACTGCCCAACAAGATTAGTCAGAGGAGCTCATGGCAGCTCCATCATTTCCCACCTGGAATGGCTGGTTTACTTAGCAGGTGACCTTACCTCTGCAATCCTAGTAATGGCTGCTAGGTTCCTGCGGATTTGGAAGAGTCGTGTTGGTGGAGCAGGTTTCTGACCTTCCTTCCTGGACGTCCCATTCTTGTAGACTATAAGTGGTTTGTTTTTGAACAAGCTCAGTAAATGTGCAGGCTCTTTGCCTTGACTGACTCGGATCTGTACGTATGTAAAGAAATGCAATAAAAGAAACAAAAGGACATAACTGGTTATTTTTGGTCTTTGCTGAACAGCTTAGGGGATCTTAGCTAACAATGCTAAGTATGTTAGCAAAAATGAGAAATGGCAAGCTGAAAATATCTAAAAGCATAGTTCCAGACATACAGAGTTAGAACATTTGTGAGATTTTTTTTGTCAATCACGGTGACACAAAGACAAGATTCAAACTTCTAACACAGTATTTAGCTGATTCAAATGGCTGCTATCTACTGTAATAAAAAATCGCTGATTTTCAAAAGAACTGTCATTTCATAGTGTTTTGTAGAATGATTTAATCCTCCTGAAAAACTGTCTTGGAAGTTTAGGTGCCCTATATTTAAGCAGAAGAGAATGGCTGTTCACTGTATTCATTATTTCTATAGGTATTTTATCTGCAAGAGATTGAAAAAGAGTAGAATAAATTTCTCATCCAGAGGATAACATGGATGATGAAAATGAACTTCCATTACAGATGTAAAAGGTGCTATTGCCATCTAAAAAAACCACCATACTACACTATGAAAAATGACTATTTTTAGGTTAATGTATGATAAAAGTTATTTGTAGGCAACCATTTATAACAGTATATATATATATAAAACAGGTTCTTTATAACAGTACCATTGGCCAAGGTACAGGGATTCAACTCCCTGCCTTTCATTCCCAGAAAGAATGGGGAAAAAAGGGAATGAGACATGTTGTGTAGGCAGCAGAGTAGGAGAAGTGGAGAGACCTCAGTGAGGCCTGGGGCAGCTCTGAGCTGGGGTCCCCAGAGGAACAGCTGCAACATGTGCTTTTACTTATTTCACAGGTAGACAGACTGCTACAGCTGCCATGTAAGGATAACCTAGGACACATATACCTGTAAGGGACAAACCACAACAGGATATTAAAAATGGGAAAAAAGCCCTCAAACCACAAAAAACCATCAAAAACCAACAACTCAAATAAACTCAAAAAACCCGTATCACCCAAACGGCGCAGTGAAACATACCCTTGCAAGCTCATCGTTTTAATAGTAATTTGTACTGTCGTGCCATCTAGTGACCACATAGAATAGCACACTTAAAGCTTTCAAATAATGCTGACAGAGATGTTAGGCACAGGTAATATATTCTATCTGTTTGCATAAAAATGCACATACATATGTACATATATATACACATATGGATATGTACACATATATTCCTAAACTCATTGCAGGCTGAAAGTACTTTTAAGTATCACGTCTACTTCAGTGAAATGGATCTCCTTCAGCTTTAATAAAAAGACTTTTTAAGCACCCTACTATTGCAGTTGTAATATTGTTAATAGTAGTAATATTGTTATTACTTTAAGATTAGCATTAGCCTTAGGTATCAGGCAAGACTACATTGTGCTGGACATGGTCCAAATATAAAGCACATGTTGGGAATATTTCAAGCAGTAATTATCTAAATGGGTTCTAATCCTTCCTTAATAATTTCAATCAGAAATCAAAACTGATTAGTGGCTACAACTATGGACTGCCATGTGAATTAACTGTACCTTGGTGGGTGGGGGAAGCCTTTTGCTTTTGTAATTAAGAAATGGGAAACACAGAATTATCTCCTGCTGCCTAGAAAATCTCTGCTTGTCCCTTGTCATCTTACAGCTTGAGCTTTTCTGTGAAAAGAGACCTCTCAGGTCTTCACCTACCCACCACTTCTCAGTAGTGATATAAGGAGAGCACACACAGTCAAGCTAAGGACTAGCTTATCTACTCACACCCTTTAGTTGCCAGTGTCCTGTGCCTTGTTTTGCACACCCCATTTCTGCACATGCGGATGTGTGTCCTGCTTTCATGGAGCTGCAAGACTATGGGATGGGAAAACCCCAGTTATGTTCCTCACTGAGGCAAGGAAGTCAGACCCTGTTGCACAATTCCAGCAGGTTTTCCTCTTCTGTCTTTCATGTGACTTTCAAGTTCTCCCAGTTTTGGCCCTCTAAAAGTCAGATGTCTTGTCTGAGCTAAATATCACAACTTCCTCCATAATCAAAAGAAGACAGGGGAGCTCCATAGGGCTATTGACTTGTCACACTCCTGTTTGGAGTGAGTTGCTCTGGGACAGTCTTATCATTCAGTCTCCACTGGCTATGCACAGGGTCTGTAAGTCTTGGCAGGACTGAAACTTAATTTTAAAACAGCGGAAATCAAAGGAAGGAAAAGGCAGTTTTAGGTTCTGTCATATCTGTGTTCTTTTGGACAACTTCTGGCATACAACTACTTCAACTTCTGGCATACAGAAAGGAGGATTCAAATGGGCAATCTCTGGCAACTTTAACAGGATCCTATGGTGCTTGGCTTGATACATACCTGAGCAACTGGCATTTCCAGTCTTTAAATGCTAGTTCCTCCTTTCAATTCTCATCAAAATTTGCATATAACACAATCTCTGTTGGATATTATCCAAAAGACACTAACCTGCACAGCCTGATCATTTAATGACCGATCCAGCTGAACAGTCAGAAATGCAGATGCAGTCAGTTCATCTTTTGTAGCATGGGCTCCTTGCCTGAGGAAGACAAAGAGAAAGACAATGGTTAAATTTAGCTTCAAAGTAACCCAGAGTTTGTGTTGTATGACAAACTCACAGTGAACGATCTTACATTTACATATGTTCTACTCAAAAGGACATAAAGTCAACATAAAATAATATCCACATGCTGCAGGTCTGTGCAAAGGAAACCAAACATACCATGTATAGATTATCTGCCCTCCACGGTAAGTGTAGAGGATAATGTAACAGTCACCCCCATAGAACTGTCCATATGTCTCAGGTCCCACAGGAACTCGGCCACCGCTTTCCACACGCCAGATCTGGGGAAACAGGGAAATCACTGCAGATTGCTGAACTTCATCCTGAGACTCTTCACAAAATATTTTACTACCTTATCCCTTGAGTGTCCTTTCTTTTCCCAAGTGTTACTGAATAGAAACAGGAAGGAATCTTCATGAGGTAGGTAAATACACCCTGTGCCCACTGAAGTAATGACAACCATCAACAAGGGACTGCAATACTTTCTCTTGATGCTTTATTGCCACACAAGCACTTCACAATGCTATGCTGAACTTTCTTAACACCTTAAGGTGACAATATGACATGGCACAACATTATGATCCATCATAAAATTAAAATGCCATTTTGGAGAGGCACAGTGCAGTCAGATAATGTGGTGTTAGTCAGGTTTCTTCCTATTTCATTCACTACAGCCCAGTTCAGCTAACAACTGGCTGCTCAAGCCTATGGACCATCCCAAGTGTGAGGTCAGAAACCTGGAGAATACACCAATGAGACTGTAGGTATTCATCCCTTCTTTTTCTTCCAGAAGCCCAACATGCAATCTGCATTGAACAGGCCATGTTGACACAATGCCATGCCAGCCCTGTGTAGTCCAAAGATAGTCCTGAAGTCGGATATGGAAAGGTCTAGAAAGACTGTACAGTCATCTTTTTCTCTCCAAATCCAGGCTACCTGAGGGAGACAAGCACACGTCTTCCCATTCCAGATTTCAAGCTGATATGAGCTTGAAGTTTTTCCTTTAGATTAAGAATCATATTTAAAGTAAATATTTACAAGGTATTGTGTAGAAGGGGTAATATTTCTGGTGTTTAACTTCTCTTGATGACTGGCACATCTTTCATAAGCACCAAAAACCACAGTCCAGCATACAGTGGATATTCACCTTCTACCTCAAAGTATCTTTTGTCATGCTAGAAATAACACTTCCACTAATATAGTGCTAATCTAAACAACAGTATAATAATTGAAACACAGAGAAGCAGTTTAGCCCATTACAAGTAGCAGAATACATTAGTTAGATAAGATAAAATTTATTGCAACATGAAAATTACCTCTACTTTCCCTGAACCATCATCTACCATGTTATGCTGGGCAGCCATTTGTGGAGACTCATGTAACTTGGTAGCATCAAATTCAATCTGCTCAATTTTAGCCACTCTCTCTGTGACATATACTTTGCCAAAGCCATCGCTTTGATCTTTATCCTTCCAGTCTTTGAAAAACTGCTTGAACATTGGCGTTTCACCTCCTTCAGGAAGGACTTGAATCTGAAATGAAGGAAGACAGATGAAACAGAGGAAAACAGAATTGACACTGTTACTCAAACAAAAACTTTTCTAGATTGTATGTGAAATATTGCCCTTAAAAATATTTTTTTCTGCTGACTTAAAAACAATGTCTTTAACAGAGCTCAAGCTCTCCTGGTATCACCTCCATAAATAGATCGCACCTGTGTGTTGGCAGGATAATTCATCTGCTGTATGAATTGTTCAGCATTCTTCATGGCAGCTTTTCTCTCTTGAGGGTTAGCATTTTTGCCTGATTAAAACAGAAGGATAACAGTACATGGGAAAGGGCAATAAACTTACAGAACCTTCAAAAACAAGTAGTCCTTGAGACCTCTTTGACATTGCTTTTCCCTCAGTCTTGAACAAACACAAATGCTGGACGTAGCATGAGCAAGAAGATTCACATGAAGTTGAATGGCCAAAACAGTACTTTGGTAGCTTTGAAAACAATTAATTTAAAGGAAAGAAAAAAAAAAAAAAAAAAAACCAGAAAGAGAGAAAAAAGCGGGCTTGCTTTTTTTTTTTTTTTTTTTACTTAGTATTTCTACAAAAATAAAAACCTGCTTGGCTCAAGGTACCCTAGGTCTTTTCTCCTACTCTGCCTTTGCTGGGCTGCAATATGGTCAATAAAGCTGAACTGCCTCCACTTCTTCAGGCAGTGCAAAAGAGTAAAAGAAACTCCTGTTTTGTCTGGGTGGGCTTTGCAATTTATCCATTTCTCTATCCACTGCTGCTTGCTCAGCCTTGCTCAGTGTTACGTACCTCTGGAAGTCTCTGTGGGATTGACACTGTCTACAGGGTCTGTGTCCCAGCAGGTTGCAGTGACTACATTCCAAAGACCTCACAGTCTAATCAGATGCTCTGGTAAGGTATTCATTTGTATCCCATTTTTCATGAGACCATTACCGAAGTAATTCACACTTCTCAGCTTAAGTGGCCCGAAGATTTCCAGCAGAGATGATAGCTGCAGTCTCTCATGCAAGGGTGAGACTCACAGTCTAATGAGGGTTTCCCACACATTATTTTTACTGGCAGCAGCAAAGTGAGGACACAAAAGAACATGCAGTCAAAGAACCTAAATCATAGTTTATTTTATGCCTGACCCTATTGGCTTGGTTGTTCTAGGAGCTGTCATATAGAGTGACAGCTGGGAATCAGGGGGGCAGACACACCATAGGCCATCTGAGCACAATGCTCCCCAAACGTTTTAAGGGATGTTTCCCTAATTGTAAATAAAGTTTTCAAGCAAAATGCTTACAACACTTTCTGGGCTGACCTGAGAGACTTGACAAATGCATCAAGTAATTATTTGGTATTGCACGTGGTAAAACAAAATAAAAATGTACAGCACTACAGCAATCCAGCGATAAGGTGTCAAGGACCTAATTCCACAGTAGTACTATTCTTCTCCAGGGAAACGTTCAGGCAAAGCAATTGCCAACTGATGATACCCCAGAGAAATATTTGCAAGAAAAAAAAAGAGAGATCAAAGTATTTGCAAGCTTATGCTTTTAGTCTAGGCCCTGGGCACACACCTTTCAGTTTCACACCTCTGTGGAGATGCCTACCCAAATGGAATGTTCAGTGTCCAGATTTTGTCCCAGAAGACAGGGATTTGATGACAACATACAGAACTCATAGAATTATTTATGTTTGCTTTGTACTTTCCATTTAGATAAGCATTTAATCACCCCAGCTTACAGATACCTCAAAAAGAGGGTCCTTAGATAAGACTCAATCTTGAAATCCTTACACAAGTGAGTAATCCTTGTCCGCAGACTGTACCAGGGAAGAGCTGTGTGCATGGTAGTGTTCAGCCAGTGTTAAATTCTTGCTGGTGTCCCAAGGGCATTGTGTCAACTCCTCAAGTTGACAACTCCTCACTACACTCTGTGTTGTGTCTGCATTTGCAATACAAGTGACCTCTTACCTTTCCACACAAAGATCCTCTTGGCAGCACCATTGTCCAAAATGAAGCACTCCTCAGACAAAAGCATAGCCATAGAGAAGGGGTTTTCCTCTGCTACCACGGACACCTTCATGGATCCACTGGCATCTGACACCTAAGAAAATAGTGATTTCAAATCTACATCAGCTCTGGCTTTTAAAGACAAATTAATCTGCTCATTAAATTAGTATAAAAATCGGGTACCATTCCTATATAACTGTTATATGAAATTTGTGTACTGCTGGGAAGTTAGGCTAAAGATTATTATTTTTTGTTTCATTTCATTTTACATCCAACAGAGGGAGATGTAGTGTTAATTTTAGAGAGTTTGTTGGATCCTTATCTCACAGCTTAAAAGAAATCCATTTCTCTTCTAACTAGTATAGTCCCTGCTGCCAAGTAACTCACACACAGCCAAAGGTACATGTACTTGCTGAACAGTAGCATTTGGAACCATAATAAAATAATCCTACACTGACACTAACAGGTGAAATGCCTACATTTATAATCTGCTGTTCTTTAACTGGAAACTCTAATGTAAGACCTGTTGTAGAATCTGCTTCATGACCTCTACCAATACTGTAAGTTCATATGTAGACCCTTAAAACCTTTTAAAAATTACTCCTGTATAGCTGAAAAGACCAGTTATTACTAGTGAAAATAGATTATTACTACCATAATTACTTTTCTATCAATCTTTATTTCCTTTCATAATTAAATATTAATTTTAAACACACCATTATATCTTGTATTTTATATTATGGAAGTACAAAGGGGAAATTACTACTGCACACAACAAATAAAAACCAACCATTATACCTACTTTGAGGGCTCACCATAGACCTGTCTCCTGCCTTTGACACTCACTTGTTTATACTGCAACCCATTTAAATCTAGCTAACATACTCTGTTAGCAGGACCTGTGTACTTACACTAATTTATCAGATATCCACAGAAATCTCAGTGTTCTTAGGATTCAAAAATTCACTTTCCCTTCTCTAGTTATGTTTTACTTCAACTACATGCAGGCCTTGTTTTGTTTTCCATTTTTGTTCCCTTAATCCTCTGCTA
The DNA here is from genome assembly GCF_965231275.1 of Zosterops lateralis. Classification (NCBI taxonomy): domain Eukaryota; kingdom Metazoa; phylum Chordata; class Aves; order Passeriformes; family Zosteropidae; genus Zosterops; species Zosterops lateralis. The sequence goes on along the minus strand of NC_139762.1, from coordinate 28,963,017 downwards.
TGAAGAGAAATATGCACCAGATTTTTGGCATGAAAGGAATGATTAATGTGAACTAAACACAACACAGACAACTATGACTACAAGTGGCTTTGTAACAATGACCATCTTGTACAGGTTTGTAAACCCCACGTACACCTATGGGTAGTGGAAAATCATGTAAGAGGCAAGGAAAGAAGAGAGGTGGCTCTGTCCTGTGGTCTGTGGGGTGCAGGAGCTGCAGAGGGAGTGACTCATCCCCTCTCACACCTCACAGCAGCTTCCAAGTTATTGCAAATGGCACTTATAGGGTCACATACATGGGGATCCAGTAGCACTCCACACTGTCAGAGTTGCCACTTGTTAGCCAAATCCTCCTTGTTAAGTGATGATGGAGAAAGGAATAAAGTTGTAGATATATAAAATATAATGTACATGTCCATCTTTTAAACTCTGCTAAGAATAACTAAGTCATATATGACTACTAGAAATCTCTCTGTTAAAATTAAGAAGACAGGATGATTTAAGAGCAGTTAATTCTTCTTTGACCTGCACTGTGTGGTTCATAGACCATGCTTAACCTGTTTCCTGAGTGAACACAAATGTGATCCATTTTTTTCCCCTCAAATTACCTGGAATATCTTGATTGACACCCTTTGATAAACTTGTCTGTTGGCTGCAAATAAACTAAAATAAGAGCAGTTCTGTAAATGAAGCCAGAACTCCATATATGAGGAAGGAATGAATAAAAGCATGACTACTGTTGAGCATACCTAATTAAAATTAATTAAATTAATAAATAACTTACCATATATAGTTTAGCACTTCTCCTGTTTGTGATATCAGCCAGCTCATCGTCATCTTCACGACCCTCAGGAAGCTCTGGCTTGTTCCCTAAAACCTGTATAAGAGAATAACAAATTCAATGCAGAGAGAGAGTAGATGCTGTAGTACAAATATCTGTACACTACTGTATTGTCACAGTAGCAAATAATTGGGATCATCTTTATATAGAAAACAATCTAAAACTGAACTCAGAGCTGAAACAAATATAGACATAATTTTTAAAAACTGTGGCAGATCCCCAGCAACTTTATACCTTTCATGATGTCTTTTCCACAGGTCAATTTGCTGGTTGTCTATATGCTACAAAATATGCATAGAAAGGCGTATGTGATCCTATTCTATGTATGTGTTTACCTGTCTGTCTTCCTTTTTTCTTCCCAGTAACTTCTGAACTGTTGTCAAGCACATCTTACAATTCTTGGAATGACATTACTCTTTAAATGTTTAACAATAGTAAAATTAAAACTGACAAAATGAAATATATTAGTTGAAATTATAAAGTAATTAACAATATAAAATACCAGATTATGAGTTCATTAATCTTAAAAGTTACAGATTCTTAGTCCCATTCTGAGGGGAAAAATTGAGCTAGGGTCTTGAAAATAATTTATGGTATGAGTGAAACATTTTCTTGCTCTACCACTAGAATATCAATTTTAACACTGCAGTAGTTTTACACCATGGGCAATATTACAACAACTATCACTACAAGAAATTTACAGAGGTTCATCAAGAATATGTTAGGTCAGGCAGTCATTATTAAGTCCTAGTTACCCCTTCTTGATGATCTTTCCTTAATGATTGATATATGTGGAGGGATCCAAAAGTTATACACAGAATATTATGGATTCCTATGAAATTATGTCCTAGAGTGAGGGTAGAAATTGATATGTTGGAGAGAATAAATATTAACATAAAGTACAAGGGCAGTCCCAGTCTTTCTATGAACTTGTGCATTATCTGTATAACATGCTGTGCAATATAACATGGAGTCACAGGCAAAAGCCTTGTAAATATTTGATAACAGGGAAGCCAAACAAAGTATACAGCTGCAAACAATTTGGAAAGAAAAACAATACAGAATAGATATTTAATAGAAATCTGCCATCTGTGGAGTTTTCTCACCTGGTAAAATCAGTAAAATAGTAAAGTAAAATAAAATAAAATAGCCTTTTCAAGTGCGATGCAGTTTAAGCTAGAAAATTTTATCTGCGACTCATTGAAGACAAGAAAGCAATGTCTTGTTTAATAAAGCTGTTACCCATAGCTTTTCAGTAGCTACTCATTGGCATTTCCAGAATTTACACTGGATGGCTGCAGGTTTACTGCTCTATAGGCCAAGTAGGGCTCCATGTCCACAACAGAGTGCCATCGTGCTGGTGAACGGCCAGAACAGTGGGCATATGCAGTTTATTGGCACCAGGTTTCTAAAATGTTTCCCTTCCTACCTGTCTTTGTAATGCCAGGGTCACAAAATTGCCAAATAACAGGCATACATCTTTACCTGAACAGACACTGAAGAAGTTTGAGGGTTTTAAAACACTTGACTTTCAGTAACCAATAAGTGGGTAAAAGAGTCTTGTTAATAAAACTCTCAGAAGTTTGTACTCATTAGTGCTCTGCTTAATTAGGCATTTACAGTAAAAGAAAATCCCCCCAAACAAACAACCCCAAAAACCCCACAAAAATTCTGACTTCTTACACAGTTAAAGTCAGTGTTTTTCCTTGCTGTGCATATAGAATACCTGTGGCATCACAATTATTTTGCAGCATCTTTGGAAGTCATGCACGTTGATATAAAATCCCTTTATTTCTTTTAACTCTGCAAGTGTCATTCTGAATATTTCAAAGCAAATAGTGCCTGTTGGTGTTTGTGAAAGCATCTTGACAGAACCAGCCTCTCTATTTACAGCAAGGTCTAGAGACTGCAGTCTGGCAGCAATTAAAGTAAGCAGCCCCTATAATTTGAAAATTGGGCTTTAGATTTGGGCCCAGCACAGGTTAGATTGCTGGTCTGACCTGTTGCTGTCTAAAAACCAAATGCAAAAATGTTCATCTGACGTTGATAGAGTCTGACTATTGTCAGACTCACAAAGTTGGTCTTAGGAAATCTCAGTTCATGGGTACTAACACAGGGAGAGGGCTTAGAACTCTCTTTGTGCAGGTGCAATTATAGATATGAGACATTCTGGTTCCAGAGAAATGCCTCCACAACTCATTGAACAGCAGCTTGCATAGTAGGTTCTCTGGCCAAAGAGGGCTTCTCTGCCTAGCTTCTCTAGCCCTGTGCTTCAGCACAGGCAAACAGAAAATACAAATTATTAATTTCTGCAACTCATTTTTCTCAGAAGAACTCAAAAACAAATGGAGAAGGACCTTGAGAGTGTCCCCTTCTCCTGCATTTTGAGTCACAGTTGCTTGTAGACCCTGGAATTGTGACCCTTGTTAAGAAGGACACGATGTGCTTCTCCTCCCACCAGGTAAGAAAACCCAGGACTTGTGAGGAGGGCTGTGCAGCCAACACAGCTGTCAGAAAATGCCTTCAGCTGAATCACTAGTGGTACCTGCATGTGTTGGTATCAAAACAGAAGATGATACAAGGCTAAATGACCTAAGGCCTGTGAAAGCACCAATTGTGAAGACATGTAGCATATATACATATAGATATATACTCAATATATGAAGTGATATTGTATGAAATATATATTGTCAGTACACATCTGTATTGCTATAAACAGTTCACAGTTTCCAACATGCATTTGTTGCCAGCTTGCCTTATAGACTGGAGGATGAGACAGATCATGGAAGGGAAGATTCTGTGTTTAAACACAAAGCGTAAAAAAATGTGGAAATAATGTTAAGTTCTTCTCCAAAGAAATCCTCCTAAGGCAGTCTCCCATGCTATGGCTCCACACGCATATGTCTGCATGTTATGACAATTAATACTTTTATCAGTAAGATTACAACTATTTAAACAACAGCTAACTGCTATGCTGAAATTATGTTGTATCATTACATAAGCACCTGCTGGCTGAGCTGTAGCTCTCTGGAGCACCTCTCTTTTCACAGATAATTCTCATGTGATGGATCTCACTCCAGCTGAGACTGCAGTCACAGGCTCCCAAAGCTTTGCAGCAAGGTATCCCAATAAAATCATTTATACCAACACACTATTTGAAGAACACCAGGTCTTGTGATACTTACCTACATACACTCTAGTTTCACACAAATCCTGTGGGAGCTATATACACTGGACTGTGTTCATATAATCCCCTCTGTACAGTCAGGCTGCTCCTCTGGGTCTTGACACCACATGGCCCAGTGTGCTGACAGCCTTAGGTTGGCTCTGAGGGACAATGCCCTGACTTACAAATGTGCCAAGAACTCAGACCCACAAATCCACCCTACACACCTGGAAACAGCAATGCTGTCTTGGGTACACAAGACAAACTAGCCACACTTTTCCCCAGATGTCCAACCATGCTGGCAAAGTTCCAACCTTACATCTCATAAATACACAGGTGCACACACATGCCTTGAAAACACTTTTAAAATCATCATTATCATTATTCTCCACTACAATAATAACAATATGAAGAGTAATAAAGAGGCCTGAAAGCAAATCCATGCCCCACCTTCTTCATTCTTTGGGCTTAGCATTGTTTTAACAGAAGTATTCATTAACTCTGTACCTTTAGATCTTGTCTGAAGGCATTTGACAGGAAGTCAGTCTGCATTAATCTTAAAATTTTGGGGTTTTTAAGTTCTGTTAGACTTTTGTGTTGACAGGTTAGTACAAGAATACCATTATGCAAACCAACAGAACACGAGTTCCTCTAAAATTGCCCAAGTTCACTCTTGTGGTAAATTCAACATAACTTATCCTGCCTGCAAAACCTGTTTCATATTTGCATGTGCACAAGCTCTTCTCTGTAAATATCTGCACCCTTAAAAAGAATAGAAGAAATCACAGACAAAAAGTTTTTAATCTAAAGGAATGTGACAAAGTAAATAAAATAAAGTCATTAAAAGAAATTTGGCAAATATTTTCTTCATAACTGGAGAAGCCAGCTCTGCATCATAAAATAGTTGATATTGATTTAATGGGAGCAACAAGTTAAAAGAGCTCAGTGAGGCTGAAAATCTACCTAGGTAAACAATACCTGAACAACATGCCAAGTGAAGATTAATTAAGAGAGAAAACCAGTTTTATACAGTTTAACTTGTGTACACTAGCACTGTGTTTGATTTTCTTCTTCATATACACCCTTTGGGTTAGGTTTCTGGGTCTGAAACAGAACTGTTTGTTCTGGCCGTGATCCCAAATATCAGATCTCAAAACCACTCAAACTCCCCTCTTCATATGCTAAGAGCAATAGAAAGAAAAGCAAGAAATTTACACAGCTTAAAGCTGTATAAATGACCTGACATTTTATTACTTAATACTTTTGGAAAACAGTCAGAGTAGTAGCTCATCACTTACTTTCCTGTATGCTTTGACACAAGCAAGTATATCCTGTTCCACAAATTCCAGGTACACATGTACGTTGTGACAGAAAATAAAGCCACTGTGCAGTACTACAGGTCTGAACAACAAACACAGTATGACCTCATTGGTAGATAAATGCTTAGATTTTTATTAACCTTCAAAGCAGAGAAGCTGTTACAAGGAACATCTCCTTGAAATAAGTATTCTCTCAAATATGTACTTGAGCAGGAAAAAATCCATCAGAGAAGGGAAGGCCAGTAACCACCTGGCTGACCCTGGGTACCAGCACAGAGGATCATCAGGCAAAGGTGGCTTTAGGGCTTTGCTGCTAAAGTAACTAGCCACTTTAGCAGCAATTAGAAGTTTAACTTCTAATTGTTTGGGGTTACTGGTTCCTCTGACAGAGCACAACCACTGCTGAGGATATTCTGGGCCAGACAAAAATTACTTTTGATATTTGTTAGATTCTGAATAACCAAACACACTTATTCTACTGGTTATTGTAACCTGGAACTCTTCCCATCAATTTGAACAAACATTCATTGTCTCACAAAAAAATTACACTCCCAACAGGAAAAATTTGTCCTTTCACTGAATTGCTCATAGGGTTTCTGCCTGAAATGGTCTCTCACTAGCAATTCCAGCAACAACAGATCTCATTACGTGATCACCTTGAGCAGACAACCTCCTACCCCCCTGAACACAGATTGAAAATAAGATGGAAACAGCCATAATGCACTGAGAAGTGGGCAAAAGAACGGGTTATCTTAACAAATAGTTCCAGCATGCTGTTAATTACTGGGTTTACTATGTAATTTATCAAAAGGACTTTCTGGCATTTAAGGTCTAAATCTGAGCTGTATGAATTCAGATTGCTACAAAACAGCAAAACACATCAGCTGCTCATGGCACTTTTGATGCATAAATTATGGCCTACATTTTTAGCCAGTTTCTGTTGTCTCAGGAATTTCAAATGCAAATCATAATTTTTTCAAAGCTTTGTGCTTAACTGCCTAAAAATAGGGCATTAGGCTTTGGCAGCTTTTAATAAAATATTTGCAACTTTGCATATCTGCCTGGGGAAATTTGAATATAAAGCCTTTACTCACATGATAACAATATTCTAACATTAATTGTCTGTTCTGTGAAACTGGCCACAGATAACATGTTCACAAAAAGGTGGCTACCCCAGTCTTGAGAGTACAAGTCTGATTTTTTTGATAGCTTGGCTCCAAGGTAAAACAGGCATCTTTCTGTCCTACTGGGACTGCACAGCTGGCAGTATCTAAGCCAGTTATTCACTTGGAAACTGGGTGTGCATGAAATGAGGAAACCCCCAGCCTACATTATCTTCAAATATCTGGCTTTTAGGATGCCTTCAAGATGAACAGTGATCCCATGCTAAAGAAACCAGGAGGGTGAATGGCAGTAACTATGAAATGCAGTAGTCTTTTTCTAACCATTACTGCTGCTGAATGAACTTGGGAGAATTGAGCTGTTCAGCACATGTCTACCTGCAGAATAATTAAAAATGAACTAATCAATCACTTCCACATCTTTTTTGGATTTATACTAATTCTTCCTACCTAAATTTTGAATCTCACTCTTTTGTTAACATCATCCTCTGATGCCAGTAGTATTAAATATGGGATCCAAAGCCTGCAGAGACTTGCACGTGTACTTAAGATGCCCATTTTTTCTGCTTTATTGGAACATAAATTGAGGCACACACTGAAGCCTTTGCAGCTTTGCAGATCTCTGTTTGAAGGCCTTGTGGATAAAGTATCTTATGTGATGCGTGACAGTGCATGCTTATGTGTTGGATAATAATGAAATAAATCAGTAACTAATGCCAACGGGGAGCCTCAGACATAAAGAATATTTATCTGATAAAATCCACAACACACTCAGCTTTTCATTCCTTAAGTGCCTCCAGCTTTGCAGCTGGTCCCAAGGCTGTGGCTGGACCATACCAATAAGGGAGTGTGTGTGGCAAACACTCCATAAAGCTTGAGTTGGAGGCAGCAGCCCCACAATTGGCAGTCAGAGACCCTGCTAGAAAATCAGTGTTCCCAGGGGATGCACAGCAGCTGAAAGAGCAGCAGGCAGCCGTGATACACAGCAGCATCAGGGCGAGCAGAGGAGCTGCATCAAGGTATCTCAGCACTTAGAACATGAGAGAGGAAGGTGGAAAAAGCTACTCAAGGCATTGGAATATTTTTGCAGTGCAATGCTGACTGTATTCACAAACTCAGCATTTCCAGTCCCACAGAGCAAATAGACCAGATATGCCAGGGGATCCTCCTCTGGTATGACACCAAACTCTGCAATCAAAGAGCATAGATTGGACTCTAATATTTAAGAAAGCAATTCAGAGAGTATTTTGACAGATATTCTCTAATGATTCCTGCTGAAGCTTGAAATAAATTAAATATTTATTAGCACAGCAAGAATGTTCCTTTCACCTCGTTGTCTAAGAGATATATCCTTCTTAGCTCTTTGAAAATAATTTTCTTCTGCTAGTTTAGGTGCCCATCACTACCTGTTTTAAGGCTTTAAGTTCGTACATGACCTAAAATTTTGTGTAAAGGAGCCAAAATGTTCAGCTATGATTTACAGTTCTTCAGAGTTAGAAGCTGCAGCACTCATTACTGCAGTATTTAAATCCATCTTAATTTACCTACCTTTTATTTTTAAAGGTAAAGCCAGATAGTATCAAAGTCATAGGCAGTTGTGTAAGCAGAAGGCCTGGCCCTAACAGCCTGCTCTGCAGTACCTGCAATAATTATATTTACAGATTTCTTCAACATCACACACTGTGGTGGTGAAAATACTGAACTGATCCCCCAACGCGTGGGATGCTTTCTTCCAAACAGCTGTTCTTCACTCTGGCCCAAACATGAGAGGACTCTTATTCCAGTTTTACATGGTCTGGACAGGGAACAGCAATCTGTGCACATACAGAGTTCTTTAAAAAAAACACAATAAAACAATCTACAAAGATTTTCCTCCCTGAGCCCTTCTTCACTACAGAATTTTCACTAAGGAAAATTCAAAGGCAACCTTGCACACAGATGCCAGATGCTCTGCAAGGGAGTGGGAGGAGATAAATCTGCAGAAAAAATAAGGGAAAAAATATCCCTTCAAGGTCCATTTCTGTTAGGGAGATGCAGGATTCCAGGAAGAGACTATCTCAGAGTTTTTTATACAGCAAAGAAAATCTACCCTTTCAGGTCTTCTTCATGAAATTCCCTTGTTGCAAGAAAGTACCTTGAAATAAGAGCTAACAACACCATGTGGAGACAAGTGCTAACATCTCTTGCCTTTGGCCTTCTCTTAATTAGGCTCACTTAAAAACTGAAAATTATAGTACTTTTTCACCAATAGATTTCTTGATAGTATAGCACAGAAAGGAAAAAAGCCATTACATGCTCTATTCATATTCTAACATGTAATTATAAGATTATAATTGACTTATGTGGTCATAAGTCAAGCCCTGCAAGCACTACAGTGCTAAAGAAGGAAACATAACAAAGATGAGTGGCTTTCTCAAGAATGCAAATGAGACATGTTATAATTTGACTGAAAGCACTTCCAGAAAATCATTAGGATCTTAGAAATACACTAGAATACCTAGTTTAGAAGCAACTTTCCTAGCATTAGAAATTAGGTTTTCAACCATCTGCTAGTAGAGCTGCTCATAAAGAATTTAGCTCATGCCATGCAGTATGATACACCTGAGCATTTTCTTTTTTGAAATTAAATTTCTAATGCAAGCATTGAAATTCATATTTAGAGACTTAATTAGAAGCCTGGCTTTCAGATGTGTTTGCCACCTGCAGCTCCTATTCAGCTCCCTGTCATTTAAGCACCTGGCTTTGGGCAGCCAAGACTGAAAACTTCAGTTTGAAGAATATTATGGGCAACTCCCGAAGTTTAGGAAGATTCCTCCTTATCAGCCTCTGCCATTCTCTGGCCAAAACCCTCTTGATCTTCTACATGGGTCTGGGGAAAATACTGGGCCAAATGCTCAGCTGGTGCAAAGCAGCTAAGCTGTACTGGAATCCAGGCCATTCAAATTTTGTCTGAGTATGAGTTGTGTAACTTAGTCATTTAAATGTAAATTTGCATCAAGAAAAGGGACTTTCCTTAATGAAGGAGATAGGCTCCATCCCTGTAAAGAGAACAGGACTCCTGGTTTTGACAGCTTGAAACTGGCACCCTGAAAGGCAAGGGGTTTGCACTTTGTACCCAAATTCACAGCCCATCATAAAGCTTAATTAAACATTGGAATGTTTGGTAAATTGCCACTCCTCAGATTGAACAGGTGTTGCGGTGAAAGGTGCACAGTCATGTGTAAGATTTTTACCCCTGTAGGTTTATTCCCCTGGACTATTTTGGGCTGTAGCCAACAAACTCTTACTGCTCAAAATGACAGGACCCAAATTCTTGCTGGCACCTGCATATACCCAAAATCACTCCAGTGAAGAAGCATTTTCATCTTCCTGAGGAGTAAAACTGACCCTTAGTTTGTTTCAAAGCAGCCTGAGAAAGCTGTCTGTTCATTTGAGTAGCCAATGCAACTACTAATAGAAACTACAGCTAGTAGTTCTGCTATTTTCTGTGCATTAGCTTTCTTAAATCTTGGCATTCTCATGAAAATGTAGTTGACTTCTCGGCATGCCTGTGTTACTGAGTCTTTGCACTGGTGAAACTTCCATTGTCCTCACTCCTCTCTCAATGCATTCATTTTCCTTTATACATGACTGTTTAATACTGCCTCTACCCTGGGACTGAAATTCATTTCTAGTATTTACTTCACAAAATTCCTTGGGATTCTGTCTATTTTTTCTAGCTGTCTCAATTAAGATAATAAAAGACATTACTTTGGTTTACATATTTCCAAGGCCATAGATAGGACTTCATTACTTCTCATATTGGGAATCTTTTTGGTCGTGAACAGGTCAAGTTGGACCCTGACAGTTACATTAATTCAGAGCTTATGAACATGTAGCATTTGAGTAAAATTGTGTACAAGCTACACAATTAAACAATTGTTTAATCCCTAACAAATGCCTGGAGTTTGTAGTCTGCAAAAAATTAGAATAGAATATTATTCTAAGAAGTGACCCCTCTTCCTCCTCTTGCATCACCCTGCCTCCACTCCTCTGCATACAAAACAAACAAACCTCCCCTTAGCATGACTTGAGTTAATAATACAACCAAAAGCAAGGAAACAAGAAGAAACGCAAATGTTGAGAGTAGCAGGAGCAGTTTTTGCCTTTGCAGAGTTGTGATGACAGATCCTGCTCTTGCTGGCTCTGAGAAAGGAGCAGGTACCAAATCAGTCCCTTCATCAGTGAGGCACAAGCTGCTCTTCCTGCCTTATGTAATGATCCATGTGACAGGGCCAGGGACTGCAGGAACCTGCACAGCTCTTTCAGAGCAACATGTCCTTGCACTCTCACACCCACTTACATGCCATGGCAAGCCTCACGTTTTCCCAGCTACCTCACTGTGCCCCATGCTGTCCTGGGAAATTATCTTTGGTTTGTAAAAAATATTTTTTAAGGGCTTGAACTTAATAAGAAACGAAGGAGTGATCCTGTTCTTCTATCCATGTAGGCAGACATCTATCCAGTTAGTTTAAGGATTACTGGAGTTTCATGTTTTCAACATGCTTGTTTTATTTCTCTAGAGCCTCTGTAACTTGCATTTGCAATGGGATCTCTTTAGCATCTGTGCTCTTGGGATTTTATCCACAGGGCTGAGTTAGCACTGGGCAGTGCTGCCAGTCCCTTTCCAGCTACAAAGGTAGGAAAGTGTGACTGGCTGTAATATGATCAGACCACTCAGGTGTAGTATTTATTCATACCATAGGTAAAAACAAACATCACTGAATACAATGGCATTCAGGAATTCTCATGATTAAGCATTGCTTAGGGGCTTTAGAGAAAAAGCAGGGAGGAGAAAGGCTGCTTTACCAACAAGGAGGAAGAGGTTCCCCCTGTTGCTCAATATTTACACTAGCTGAATACTTTACACAAGTATTTTATGAGAGGTTTGGACTCACCTGTTTTAAGGGCTCTATAATGCTCACAAAAACAGGCACATGACAACTGCAAATGCTGAGTTAATAAAAGAGGCGGAGCTTTATGTTTAAATGCAGAGGAGTGATTCCAAAGGTGCATACTAACAAGATGATTCATTTTCTTGTGGTTTTGGACCTCAGCTGTCACATTTCTCATGTTTCATTGTTTTCAATCATGAAAACCAAGACCTTTGCAAAACTACAAGAAGTTTCAGAAGTAAAACCCACAGCAATCATATAGTACCAGGAGTTGCAGTTTTAAGGGGGTAATTTGTAGAGGAACAATAAAGCAGTTCTATGAATCAGACAGGCTCAGAGAAAACAGAAGCATCTTGAAAAGTGTTAGCTGAACACGGTATGATTAAGTAGAGGGGGCAGACACGGGTTTAACACTTAGTTTAGGTAAAACTCAGTCTTATCCTACTTTTTCATTGGTTCTCATATCCTATGGCCTGACAGAGCTGCCAACATACTTGAAATGTATCACAGGGAGATGAGTCTATGAAGACAGAAAGTACTATAAACATAAAACATTTATTAGAGTGTCTAATATTTTAAATTACATAGAGGAAAACAAATATACTAAGACTTTCTCCTCCCTTCTACTTCCTCTCTGGAGTTATGAGACCAGATTAAGGGATTGCTGCACAATGAATGGAGGATTGGATTCTTTGCGTCTTTCCTTTGAGTGACTCAGAACTGAGTGTTTCTATGCTTCCTGCATTATTGCAAGCACCTTCAGTTTGCTGGCTGACTAGAAATCTTCACAAATACAGTAATTTCTGATTCCTGTTTCTACAGTTTGCTATTATTCCACAATATTAGATAACAAGATTATGGGAAACTCTTTTTAAAATACAGCTTTTCCAATTTTGTCCTCTCTTCAAAATTAGAGCAGAATCCTACTAGATTTTCAACTAGACTAAGAAAATTGCCTGTCCTGAGCATGGCTGCCTATTACTTTGATTGCTCTCAGTCCTCAGTGATCTCTTGGGCAACTAAAAGCAGTGCTGTGAGATCTCTGCTTACCACAGCAAGCAGTGAGAAGGATGAGTATCAATGTCAGCACAATAGGCCCAAGGGGGCAGATAAGGCTAGCAACAGACACTAGAGGATGTTGGCATGAGGTTATCTTTGAAATAATATATTTAGTCTTCCTCCTTAAAAAAAAAAAGTGTAGGTCTTTTCCTAAAATGGTCACTCTACAGCTACCAAACTAAGTCAAGCATTGCTAAGATCTGTTTTTAGGTTGGTCCCATGAAGGTCAAAAAATTCTTGTAACACAATTTGAACATTCAAGTGTAAAATTCAGCAGAATGGGTAACTTCAGCTGTTTACATGTGAAAATCAGAGCAGAGTTGGCATCTGGTGATTTTTTTAATGTTCTGCTGAGACTGGTGACCAGTCACAGCAACAGCAGCAATTTGTCAAAGGTAGTCTGTTTCTCTTTTAATTTTCCAAGGCAGCAACCCTGTACAGCACTGTTTCTTTAAACTTGCCAGTCACTACCTCACCTAAAGCAAGGTGAAGGAGGAGGTGAAGCCAGATACATAAACATCTTAGATGTGCTTTCACAGAAAGCTTCTGCCTTGTCTTCACAGTCAAGAGTTCTAGTGATCCCTGAAGCATCTTATGAAAACTTCTGTGCACCTGCTGCAAGTCTGAGCTTTCCAGACATGCTGTGTTTCCAGAGTGCAAGCACAGGGTGGTCACTGTGTGTTCCCAAGTGGAAAGCTTTTCATCTGTGGTAGTAGATGAAAAAGGGCTTGCTGCTGTAAAACTACTCACATACCCAGCTTCTAGTAATTCTCCCTTCCCAGGGCAAGCAAGCTGAATCTTGCTGGTCTGCCACAGCAATTTGTCCAGTCCTACAGCAGCTCCAGACAGTTCTCTCCATGAGCAAATTCAATCAGTGCAGCCTGTTCCCATTGCTAAAAATGGTAGCTGGGAGCAGGTAACTGCCCTTATCATACAAGTTCACCTCACCCACAGCACCATAGCTCCCATCAAGACAGTAGGATGGCCAGGAAACACCACCTCACCACAGCACTGCTGCCTCTGCTAATCCTACAGCAGGACAGAAGAGTGGCAGGGTTAGCTCAGCCAGCCTGTGTCTTGTCTCCATGGTGGGGTGCAGGCACAGAAGTCTTGCTTTTCTGGTAGGGAGTCAACTCTGTGCTTGTGGAGCAGAAATAAGATCACTATTGGCTCTTTCTGCTGATACTCGTGGTGGGTATGTCAGCTCCTCCCTGAAGCTCCTCCTGGCACTGCATGAGCAAGTCTGGCCACTGATATGGAAGCAGATTTCTAGTTCACAGGAAGGGGAATCAATCACTCCAGACACTTCTCAGAGGAGATAATTTTAGGAAATCTCTTTCTGATTTCAGTGGCATACTGGATGACAAAATGAATATTTAAAGTATGTAATTCTTTTCCCTAGAAAATAAATCAACCTTTTTCTAAGAAAGCTGGAGATGCCAAAAAATCCACCCTTCCTGATGTGGAGGGAAGAAACAAACACTATGTCAGCTCAACAGCAGTTAGCCTGGGAGAGTGTAACAGCAAGTTAAGAGACAATTTTGTGGAAGCAAGGAGAAATCCAAACAAAGAGTACCAGGAACTAGAAACAATTTGAGCAGCAATAAGGATTAATAACTTTTATATGTTTGTGAGGTTAACTACCCTCCTTATTAGTAGCACATTTCAGAGTGGACTGGGACAGCTATTGCTGAGCTGCAGACCCTGTAATGGAAGCAGCACTTACATAAGCAAGGCTAGCATGATGCAGACTAGAAGATAAACCCTGACTGCAGACACACTCACTCAAACTGAGCTCATCACAGTGGCAGCAATAAAAGCAATTAATCTAATTGCATTGAACTACCCATTTCTGTTCCCTCTATATTCAGAATCCTCAAAGAAAAGCAGAAACTTCTTCATACACTGCTGTGCAAATGAAGAAAAAATTTATTCCCTGATACAATAACAGTGCACTACAGGATCAAAAGGCAACCTTGGTATTTTCCTGCTCTTAATCAGATGTCAAGGTTGTTACAAAACAACAGTTGCACATAAATAAAAGTCTGGCAAAGAGATGCAGGGGCAAGGGCAACATATCCCTTCCCCTCAGAGGAGGGGGATGGCAGGGAGGCAGCCCGCAAGCTGGCTCATGTCCTCGCTGGGGTAGAACATAAGTCCAACTTACCCGCGCCTTAGCCAGATTAAGAGGAGCAAAGGGAGCTGCTCTGATCACTGCTCCCAAGTCACACATGAGTGTATCAGAAGCTCTGTTCAGAGCCCCCAGGGGTAACCCCAGGATGGGCTTGGCAGCAGCAGCTGTGGCCAGGGGCAGGGTCCCACAGCCACCCAGCCACAGCTGCAGCAGGATGCAACCCAATGCTGTGACTCAAATCAGGAATCTAATTATCCTTCTGTGCTCTTTTCAAAAGAGTAAAATATGCGCCACATCAGAGCCAGTGTGGAAAGTCTGTATAAGGAAGCAAAAAAACAGATAGAGGATTGTCTGCTTGGGTTTTTTCCCCCTCTTCAAAAATCTCAAGTATACTGGGCCCCACTTCTCCTACTTCTGAACACAGCCACATCTGTACTCACACCCACAGGAAAAAAGGTCTTTGCAAGCATATGGACAGTCCACCCAAAGGGTCCCCACAGCAGCATGGCCATGGGCTGGTGGCTCAGCACCTGTTTTTCTGCTCGGGCAGTAACTAGTTATGCCACTTATGACCACACTGAATGAAAGCACCAAAAAATTAATTACCCTCCTGCATGCACCATTAGCTTTACTTCCTGAACTTAATCTGGAGTACAAGATAATATCCTGGCTGTACATATTGCATTTTATTGAAGAACTACTTTGTGATTCTGCTTCCCTCTTCCTTCTTTTTAGAGAATTAATGGAAGAAGCTTAATTTAGGACACTAATGCCAAGTGCCAATAATTTTTTTAGTATGCGGCCTGCAACAACACGAGTGTTTGTTAATTTTTTGAGATCTGAAAAATCCACAAATTGGGAAATTTTTTTCCATTCTACTTTGATCAGCTCAGTTATGATACCTGAAATCTGGGGATTTTAAGTAAATGGTTAAACTTTCTAAACATATGAGGAAGGGGCTTACTGGGGTTAGTAGAGGCTTAGGCGCATATAATCTTGAAATAGCAGAAGTATGCAAAGCAGTGTGCTTGGCCCCCTGCAACAATATGCAATTTGCTACATTATTTTACTTTCTTCACACAATAATTCTGTGTCTTTCTTCATTTGGTACTTTCCCAGATGGATGCTCCTTCCTCACACAGAGCTGATAGTGTACTTTGGTGTGAGCCATGCTGTTAATTCAGTCACTGTACAGCTAACTCAATAAAGCAAACATTTGTTCTTGTAAAATTGTTCTCAGATGATTAATTATCTCACACGGTAATGCCCAATTAATTTAACACTGCCTGGATAAGGAAGGAAGGAAAATGTATAAACTGGCCTACTATACCCTTTATCTGTCTTCCTAGCATCAGCCCAATCTGATTTGGTTCCCAACATGCAAAAACTTTCATTCACAGCTCTGTCAGGAACAAGTTAGCACATTACAATACCTCTATGAGCCGGTCTGGCTCACTCCCTTCTTCCACAGTAATTAATTTAGACCTTCCATTGCGTTCATTGTCCCGAATGCCAACAGCAACCTGTGTAGCCTTCAGCCGCTCGTATTTATTGCATGATGAGCCACACCACTGATAGATTTCCTGAAATAATCAGAACACACACATTAGCAATAGGATTCAACACAGTAAAATTATTGTTTTATTAATAATTATCCTACTGAATCTAAACCCCCAGAAAATCAGTGAATCCTCATCTTTCAGAAGTACTTCCTAGAAGAGTGTTGCTTAATCACGTAGATATTTGCAGCACCTATGACATAATCTCAAACTGCACCAGGAGAGATTTAGGTTGGATATTTCTTCACAGAAAGGGTGAATCAACATTGGAATGGGCTGCCCAGGGAGCTGGTGGAGTTTAAGCCCCTGGAGGTGTTTAAGAAAACACTGGATGTGGCACTCAGTGCTGTGGTCTGGTTGACAAAGTGGTGTTCAGTGAAAGGTTGAACTCTGTGATCTCAGAGGTCTTTTAATCTCAGAGGTCTGCATCATGTGATACTGTAATATGCAAGATATTTACATAATATAATTTAGCTTCCACATATTAGGATATCACTTGAGCACAGAATAGTCAAGAGTTTTGGTTTGACTGAGTTTTATCCCAATTACACATAGAGCTTCAGCTAATTAAAGAATCAGAAACTTCGAAATTTGCTATTGCAAATTTTATGTGTCAGCTCCTCTTGTATGGTACTTCAGCAGTGCTGGTATTCACCTGTGTCAAGAAACAAATTAATTTCAAAATCTCAAGGATGATGCTGACTATATGTGTTACTAAAGTACAGTTAGATCTTCCAATCTAGTTTTTATTAGTTGACCTTTTGCAGAATACAGTATGTTCCCAAGGCACGTCTCAGGACAGGGAGACACCAGATCCAGCCTGAGACAGGTCACCTGATTAGCCACACAGACCAAGGATCCCCAGTTTTGGCAACTCCCATTATTCATTCAGAACTTGAAGCATTTCAGAAGACTTTAGATTTCAGCCTTGATGAAAATTACTAAAAAAAGGCCTAACATAAGCTGCAGGGATGTTAGAGGCTAGGCTGGAAGGAGCCAGTCCAAGGAAATTACTCATCTTGGTTGGTTGCTTTCCCCACCTTCTCCTGGAAGAAGGTAATTTGATTCTTCACATGATTCTGTCAAATAGCTCAAACAGTACAGTAATAAAGGTACAAAGTAATTTTCAGTTTTAAAAAGGTTCAACTGGTTTGTGTTTGTCTGCAATGCAAATTTTAATCAGAGGCCTCATTGAACAAATTACTTGGGTTTAGTTTTATGTTGTATATACAACTGTATAAAACTTAGGATTTGAGATAAAAATCTGTCTCATTAAAAAAAAAAGTTATTTCTGCTGACCACTGTTGGTCGTTAAAATTACTTGAAAGAGTGGTTTGAAACAAATGAGGGATGAAGCACAGCTTCTCTGTACTAGAAGATGCACATTTTTAGAAGACAGCTAATACTGATGGCATCTACATGCAAAACAGTGTTAGTAACTTCCAACAGTTACTTTTTACCAGTTTGGACACAAAAAAAACCCAGAGGGAGATCTCAGTGATCTCCCTGTTCCCTTCCAACCTCCCTTCCGCCCTTCAAAAGCATCTCTTCAAAGACAAAGTTTTAAGCTTTGTCAGGATTACACCACAGATTCACAGCTCTGTATCCCTTTCAACTTTCAGGTATCATGCAATGAAAGATGTGAAGTTTTCAACTTGCCTTTAACAACTTGGCTGTAGGCTTA
Organism: Zosterops lateralis; assembly: GCF_965231275.1. Lineage (NCBI taxonomy): Eukaryota > Metazoa > Chordata > Aves > Passeriformes > Zosteropidae > Zosterops > Zosterops lateralis. Next base: position 28,945,200 of record NC_139762.1, on the reverse strand, counting down.
AAAAAAAAACAACTTCTAAGTTCTGCTTTAAATACTGTCAGTTTACCAAGTATCCAGAATCTGGAGACATAGTTGGTGTCTGGTCTGAACCTTATCTTAAATCCGACTTTCTACATTTCCCCAGGAAAAAAATGTCTGCTCATACTTAGGGAAATAATTTTCTAAAGACCTGAATGCATAGAAAGTAAAATATTACAATCTGAGCAGATTTTTAAATACATTTGTTATTGCCAGGCACTGCTTCAGCCCTTTTCTACCAACTTCATAGAGACTTCCACAACACAGACTCCTTAGCATGCGTCTCACCTTGGCCTACATCCTACTAACTGAGCTTATTTGCAATTATGTGAGAAATCATGAGTCACTAGAGATACTGCAGCAATAAACAGGAATTCTTTATTTCCAACAGTCTGTAGAAGCAATAAGGAAGAGTAAGAAGTCATATAATAGAGAACTAGGGAAAGAGGTAAGGCAGCTATTGCTTTATCTCAGTTTTGATGTGGCAATTGGTGGAGATTGCTCATTCAGAAAGGTTAGAAGTGCAGCTTCAGTTGTACCCTGGCCTTCTCTTGGGTTTTTGGCAACTGGAGATGGAACCTCCAACAAGTAGTTTTATCTACAAAATGAACATTTTTGCTGTACTGACCACAAAGGATATTGTGAGACTTAAACTGCCACTGCAAATTACAAAGACCTTTACTTCTTGGACAATAAATTTACATTTTCTTTTCTTAGCACCTCCTAAAGGCCCCACTGCACCCAAGTTACTCCACATTCACAGTCTATTCTCCCTGTCTGCCTTCAATCAGCAAGTGACTGAAGAAACTGAGCTCTCCTACAGTCCACAGGCTCTAGGCTTCAAATGACCCTGAGGAAGGAGAAAGACCTTTAACAATCTACAGTAATGGATTTCAGATTTTTAAATTTGCAGGTTTCATTATTTTCTTTATGGCATCTATGTTCCAGGTTTTCTTCTACTGCACAAACCACCACTTGAATCAACAAACAATGTCTGAAAATATTCTTGATCTGGAGATTCGCAAGATCCATCTCACATGGTTATTTCAAAAATACTAATTTTAAAAGCTAGAGAAGAAAGAATCTGCTTCTTTTTAGCACTAGAGAATAAAGACATTATTCTTTATTAAAAGTCTGAAAGTTAAATTTCATGTACTGTATAACCAAATAGAAGGACGTGAGCAGCCACAAGTCATGAAAATGTCCCAAAGTATATAATATTGTAATGCATTTACTATGATCATTAAAATATCTTAATCATTCAGTGCTAGAAGCTTTCAGGAGCTTGGATTTGATTAATTTTCTCTTCTGAACTGAAATCATCTCATTTTCAATGTATCTAATTTTGAGGCCTCAGAGTAGAGAAGCTGAGTATCTACAAGTTTGCCTTCCTGATATAACTTATTCATTTCAACCTCTAGGCAGATTCAGTTTTTCAACAATTTAAAACCAGAAAAAGAGTTTTAGAAGTTAAAGCCGCTTCTTGAGAAGGCTAATGTTTATATCTGAATTTACCTGAAATACAGTCAATTAGTTATCTAACCATATCCAACAAATCATTGAGTTTTTGGGTCATATATCATTATTCAGGTATTTATTTTTTACACATATAAAGTGCTCAACTATGGGCAAAATATGATATTTATCTTTAGCTCACTCATACTTTCACAGTTTCCTAGCTGTACTACACCTTCACTATTTTTAGGTTTGTTTTGCTAACTTTATTTGGAATTGGCAGGTTGACAAGAAATGTTTCCATTAAAATGAAAACAGACTTCAAGTGTTCCCTCTCCTCAAAATAAAAGGGCTTCATTCATCAGTAATTCCTGTGCCAAACCCAGTTTATTTTCAGAAGTTTGCACTAGCAGTATTTATTTTTTTTTAACCTCTTAAACAGAATTCTGAGAGAGATACCCTATATTAATGTCTGTTGATATCAATATAGTTGTCAGATCATGGTGGGACAATTAACAGCTGAGGGCAAGAAAACCTTACAATGAATAACTTCATAATGAAATGTTAGAGTGAAAAATGTTATCATGAATAACAATGACCAGCCTAGAGTTCCTGAGGTGAGGAAGGCAGGCTGGGTCCATGCCATGCACACTGTGGTCAGAACGAGCTCTTCCCTCAACTGCACATTTTCGCGACACAGTTTGGTCTTCCACCCAATAACAGTGTCAGAATTCACTGGTCTGACTCCTAATAGCTTTTGGCCTGCAGAGTGACCTTGTGCAAGTCATATGAGATTTCTACAGCACATTAAAAATGACCCATTTTTAATGGCCCAAACATTTAGCTTCTATACAGAAGTTGTGCATCAGGATGATTATGCACAGCTCAAGTGTAACCCTGAGCAAGAGCACCTTGGCACTTTTCCCTACATGGAAGGGGACTGTGAAAGTACACCTCCTGCTTCCTGCTCCAGCCCCAAATGGCCTGCAGACCAAGAGAAGGAAAAACAAACAAAACAAAAAAAACCCACTTATTTCAGAAGTGACATAAAAACCAATTTTTTCTCTTCCAACACATAGCCACCTCTGTATTCAACTGGCAGCCTCCCTAGTCTGGAGGCAAATAAAAATATCTTTTCTGGATCTTTTGTGGTCATTTCTGTGGATCTTAGCCAGGACAACAACAGGAAAAGCCAAGAAGCTTAAATCCATGAAGTAGTTTTTCTGTAGTTAAACATGCCCTAAACATGCAAGCGTTTCAAACCTATATGTCTGTTGAAATATCTACTATTTTCCAGGCCTCTACTGTAACTGCTGATTTGCATTCTCTTACATGAAGAGATATTAAAAAGCTAAACAAATTAAATAGGTTTCAAAACTCTAATTTGAAACATGCTTGTGGTGAAACTTCAATTTACGTAGAAAATAACAGTGACATGCTTAAGTCCCATTAACCTTAAAATGCTAAAATAAACTTCAAACTTTAATTAAGGAAAGAATTTAAGCCAAGCATCACAAGCTGGTATGCCTCTATTCTTTGTTTGGAGGCCCTGATACACTTTAAACCTGTCTACCTTTGCCCACATACACCTCAGAACAGGCTCTCAGAATGCAGTAGCACCTCAATTTAAATAAATAAATAAATAAATGAAGTACCACTCTTAGCTGAGAGACAGCTAAAATCTGTAGTGTGGACCTTTTCATGTAGTCATGATGCAATTTATGGTTAACTCAATGTCTGTCAGACAGGATGTTGTGTGCCATTCCTCTAAACCCCAACATTTGGTGCAGCAGAGGTACAGCTCTAATGCAGAGGGACTCAACACAAGAAGACTCTTCAGCTAAATCTGCTCACTCCTGTGAAACATCATACTACATTCTCTCTACTCCCACAACTCAGACGAAAGAGCTGAAAGCAAGAAAAGAATATTTGTAATGTGATAATTGCCTCATTTCCTCTCCCCTTTGATTCAGCTGCTGCTGTTCAGAAGCAGATCAGAGCCTGAGCAAATAACCACATCCCAGAAGGCCACTTTAGTGTTTTCACAGCAGGCAGAAGGAAGGCTGATGAGGCTTGTAAGGATGGCTGGGTCAGGAGGAGAAGAGCTGTGATGTAGGAGTCCCCAAAAGAGCCAGCACTCCTAGTACTGACCTCCTGAAGGAAGTGGGAAAAAAAAGCCAAGCAATGCTAGAGGCACAGGGATGAATATTGGCAAAGCTTTATACACATCTTATCATGCTACTATCAAAATAATGGGCAGGCACTCAGCTGAGACTCTTCACGGTCATTACTGAACAGCTGGTCTGATAAGGCACAGGTTCCTTTTAGCTTGTTAAAAGTCTAGTCCTGTAATTAAACTTACTATGCTTAACAAAGAAAGGCCAATACAAAATAGAAATATATTTGGAAAAAAATTATATATGATCTGCAAACAACAGAAATACTTCTAATGGCTTCAGTTCTAAGTATTTGTAAAACAATGGCATATTACATTGGTATTTGTATTTCAAACACCAAGTTTTTGGAAACATAACAGAGAGCCCTAAAACAAGAGTATGGAGTTTTTATGTTTGGTTTTTTTTTTTTTTTGTTCTGAGTACAGAAAAGTGCTAAAACAAGAAAACAAAGTCCACATGTTGGGGAAAATAAGTGAACTGAACAAAAGAAACTGGAATGCAGGGGTTTTTGTCAGCTCAGACATCCGAGGTTTTTAAAGGATCTGACACAATATGTATTAAGAAGAATGTTTGGATTCAACCAGATTAATATAGACTTCTGAAGGCATTTTTCTCCTTAAATTATTCACTTTTTTCCTTTCTTGACTGTTGAATTCTTGATACAGGCAGGAAAAAACCTCTCATTTCACATATCCATAAAATCTAGTTGGTTGAAACTGTAATACAGTGAACCTTTGAAAGTTGTGGAGTTTTGATAATCCAAAACAAACTCCAAATTCATTCAGCCAGAATACCTCTGAGGCCACCATGAGCCTGGCCCTAGTAAAATTACAATAGTGTCTTTGTAAACAGACTTTGGAGTCTCCCATTTGACTCAGAACAAATTTTCAGAATAAAAATAAGTCAGATATAGCAGAGTCATGCACTCAGTACATTCATTTTTCCTCTCACACCTGTTTTGCTAGTATGCACTAGAAATAGCTCTTGCTATATCACAGCGGATTAAGGGGTCAATATCAGCATAATCTTAATTCTAAACAACAGCAGCTCAGGCAGCAAACCATCTGGATTTCCTACAACATTAGGAAGAAAACTAACTTAACTGAATCCTTGTGGATACATGTGTGTCCAGTCCACCTGAAGCTTAAACAATGATCTCTGGTTCAGCGACTTTTCTGTGTACACATGGGGGTAAGGGGAAACTCTCCAGTCCATAGAGTATGAATAAAAAATCCATACTCTGAATACTTTAACTGAAGTGGGGGCAAAAGGACTTAATTTTTTTTTCCTCCATCTGATGACTTTGATACTATAACAACTTCCCGATGTAAATGCTGGCATTTACACTGTTGGAGTAACTGGTTCACAGAATTACAGAAAAATTAAGATGCTTGATTACCAAGATACACATTGTATAGACAGAGTAACATTTTAATGCTGTTAATAAGTCTATAAAGTTAATTATGAACCTAAGCACTTTAGTTCTTCAAGCTCAGCTACTTGTTTGGCAGCTCCCTGCTGCAGTATGAGCAATAGTTTAACTGTCAGCTGGGGGAAACTGGGGAAGAGGTTAGTTATAGGAGAAACATGTGAATGGAAAAACAACATGAGTCAGTTGTTAGACCTAGGGAAAGCAACTAGAAATGTACAGTGATGAACTGCAAAATACAAGAATCTGCTCTTCCAGGCCTGTTTTTACCGTAACAGTGACTTTATTAAAGCAATTAATATGCCTATTGTGAACTGCTTTATCCAATGGAAGAGAAGCAAAGCCACCTAAAAGAAATAGTGAGAAAAGAAGATAACAGAAGCCACCAAGACAACTGTGCTTAAGGTTGCAATGTGATGCTGAATCATACCCTGTGGTCATAATCATAAAGCAAGTATCTGTTATCTTGCTCTTTAAAAAGCAGAAGTTAGTTTTCTTTTTGTAAACATAATTTAATCTATACAAAGTTAACAGCTGTCATAAAAACCCAGCATTTTTGCCTGATGTATTTCTTCTAGGGTCTTTGTTGCAAGGCAGCAATTTTTCTTCTTCTGACATGCTTATTATATCAGGTGTTCTAGTAGGAACATGCTGACAGATACATGATGACAACTCTGTTCAGTCTCATACTTTTGAGTTCTAACTTCTTAATTTTCGTTTGGATTCATGAAGCCCTTGAGAAATATATTGATTGCTAAATGGCAAAAGCTGTTTCTAAGAATATTGTAGGCTTTTACATTTCAAACCAGCAACCTTTTGGCTGTTTATAAATCTGTTTATAAGCACCACTATAGGAATAGGAAGAATGGATAACTGAGTACAGTTTACCTTCAATCTTCATTTAGCTTGAGCTATAGTTATCACCTCACCCATCTGCAGTTTTCCTTTGGGAGAAGGGTGATGTTCTGCCTGCAGAACTTTTCCTGTACTGACAAAACTCTCCAGCTGCAATCAGGCCCAAGCTCAAACCTCAGTGGAAGATATCACACATTGCCCTTCATCCCCTTATTTTAACACATATACAGTATATTTACATATGCATCTAGAGAAATACTAAAATAGCCTCGAAAACTGTATGTATGTTATTCATTACATACATACTCACTACAATCACTGTTACTCACAGTGATTCATCTTTTCCCTTGCCTTCTGTGATCATTTTCCATGTCCTCCTGCTCCTTGTTGTTCTGAGAATTGTCTTGGTGATGAAGGAAGAAAAAGGATTGTGTCTAAGGGGAGGTGGCTGGAGGATGGGGTGAAACAGAGAGAGCTGCATCTGGAGGTAAAGGGGAGCACAGAGCAACGCCAGGCAGTTTTAGGCCACCGACGTCAAACCCAGCTTTGGTGCCTCTCAGGTTGGATACCAGCAACAGTTCAGTTCAGGACTGGATTTGGAAGAGCCTTGAGGGGAAGCTGTGTGAGGATCACAAGCTGAGGTCACTTGGCCTGTTCAGCCTGGAGAAGTGGAAACTGAGGGAAGACCTCATTGCAGTCTACAATTTCCTCCTGAGGGGAAGAGGAAGGGCAGGCACTGATCTCTTCTCTCTGGTGTCCAGTGACAGGACCCAAGGGAATGGTCTGAAGCTTTATCAGAGGAGTTTAGGTTGGATATTAGAAAGAGGTTCTTCATCCAGACAGTGGTCGGGCACTGGAATGGACTGCTCAGGGACATGATCACAGCACCAAGCCTGAGAGAGTCCAAGAGGAATTTGGACAATGCTCTCAGGCACATGGTGTGACTCTTGGGGCTGTCCTGTGTGGGGCTCAGAGTTTGACTTCCCAATCCTTGCAGGTTGGTTCCTTTCTAGCTTAGTATATTCTGTGATTGTGTGGCAGAAAACAACAGCCCCTGGGAGGCCTTGAGCAGAGTTACACCCAGACAAGATGCACTGAGCAGCACCTGAAAAAGTAAGGTGTGCTCCACTCCAGCCTTCTCAGCAACTGCCCTGCACTTGTCTTGCCTGCCCAAAGGCTCCCTTACAGAGAAATTCCCAGGTTTATCAATGAGCTGTCATGGAAATCCCATGTAGACAAACCACCCCAACTTAAATTAGGGTCTGGCATCCCATCACTCTTCCAGATCACTCACTCTACAGGAAGATCAGTACAGTCATAGCTCTCAGTTCATGGTGTTACAGAGGACTGCTTGACTAAAAGGTCTTCACACATTTCCCACAGATACCAACTCCCCTCATAGCACAGACAGTGCTGCTTTCTGCTTTCTGCAGCTATTTTCTCTTCCAGCCAAGAAAATTCAAAGGAGGCAAGATGAGACCTGGGCAGGGTATTTGAAGTGCTGTAAATGTGCTTTAGTAACAAATCAGCCCAAGGTGCTCTGTGGGTTGTGCACATGGGACACAGCCCCATGGGATCCTGACCACATTTAAGAGAGGGGTCAGGAGACAGGCAGTTACAACACTATTTTTTGATCTTATTTCCAGCCAAGGTTTGACTCCAGTAACTTAGAAGGCTGGATCAGGATAGAATAACTTTCATTCAAGATCAGGCTGAATAGGGCTCAGAGCAACCTCAGCTTGTTGAAGATGTCCCTGCTCATTGCAGGGGGAGTTATCTAGATGACCTTTAAAGGTCCCTTCCAACCAAAACTATTCTATGATCTAGGTATGAGATAAACATCAGAACTTGAACTGTAAATATGTGTACCTAGCTTAAAATGCCCACACATACTTTTTGTTTAAAGCACTATCCCTGTAAAGGAAATCCTAGTGATAAGTAATGATTTTATTTCTATTCATTATTACCTTTCATAATTTTCCCTTATCTGTTAAAACCATGTGTTTAAAATACTGCAGTAATTGAGCTCAATGGGAAAACTGAAATTACTTTTTATTATATTAGATAAGTGGCTTGATAAAATACAATACAAAATGGACAGCACAAGCAATTTTTCAGTGCCATAGAGACCATCCTTCTGGTTAGCTAAGAGACTGGGGAAACTACATCTTGGAAATTCATCTATTTGACACACTACAATAATTTGATATTAAAAGCACTGACCATAAGCTCATTATTTTATGCAATTACCACCCATTATTCTTAAGACAATGAATCTGCAGTGGTCTGCAATAAATACCAAGACTCAAAAGCAACCCTATTTAATTTTATTTCAATTGTTAAGTAAAGGAATCTACTTTAGCCAAAATACTTTTCTTTTTTCAAACGAACTTAAATTCAATGCAGAGCTCTTGTAAAGGCTCAAAAAGCCTCACCCATTTACAGTGGGCTTCCAGTCATGGAAAATTTCAATATGAAGTACAGTTATTTCAGCTTGAAAAATAGTTCTTATAAAAATTGAACAAGGTTTCTCCTGTGACATCATATTTTCCATCACACCCCTTTATTTAAGGGGGACTTCACTAGACTTGTACATCTTCATCTTGAACTATGTCAGACATTTTCACCTCACACCAGCATGGTCTGGTTTATGCAATAACCTATGACTATGAATATCCAGATAATAAAACACTTTTTCCCTTAACTTGTCATTACATCCAGAAAAACCCATCTCTTTGACACAACTGACATGACAAGACCAAGAATTGGTTTAGTCATGTGATTTGACTGACATTTCCCATAAAATGGCAAAAAAAAAAAATAAAATCTAGATATTGTTCCCATCTAATCTTTCTTCCTGCAGAGGCACAGCATTGCACTGCTGCTTGACCTCTGTCTTGTCAAACAGTGAATCAGAAACTGGTGATGTTACACTAAAAATAGTAAAAGGCTCCCAATGTACCATCAGTATCAGATAAAGACTCTAAAGCCATATTATATTTAAATTGCTTAGTGACAACACCCTCCTCCCACCAAAAGGGATGGGCCCCAAGCTATACATGTAACACTGCAATACACGCATAGTGCATTTCATCAGTGTCACTGCCTCGCCTGCAGTGCAGCCTGAGTAATTAGTCAAGGTCATCTGGGTCACTGCAGCACAATAAGGATCAGAACAAGCTGAATTCATAGAGTACACCCAGTTCCACAGCATGTCCATGGGAGGTTAACTCCAGAAAACTCAAGCCACATTACAGCTTTACTGCAAAAGCAGCATTTTCTAGCAATGTTTAGTTCCAAACTTTCCATCTCCCATGGGCTAACTCTGGAAGGGAATAGATGATTTGGGTTTTTTACGCAAAGTGACATTGCGAGATTACTTTGGTTACTGATCGCCAGGCTGTTCCAGATGATTAAATCACATTGATGTAAGAGGAATAGGATCATATTCAAAAAACACTTTTTGGTGTTCCATCAGACGGCTGTGAAGCGTAATAAAAATCAAAGACATATTGATATCAAGAAGCTATACTGATTATCTTCAACTGTCATGCTAGGGGACACTTTCAGAGGAAAAGCTAAATGCACACCATGAATTGAGAAGAGCCCATTTATCAATAGGTCAGGGGAACTCTGAGATCTTGAAGCAGCTAACCACTTCCTTATGAAACACTAGAACTAAAACCAACTGCAGATAAACTATTTCCTTTCACATGCTTTCCATTTTATATATGTGAACATATCAGGCATGGGAATAATTTCAAATTGATAACTAGCATCTAATTAGTGTGTACTACATCCCAGCTGCTACTCTTAGTATCAAGGTCTTAGCATGTGACAGCTTAGAGGCAACAGCACTATACTTTAAACCATTTGAAACAAACAGCATTTTCTTCTCTTATGTGTCAATATTCTTCTGTGCTGTGTCTACTTGTTTTCAGCAGAAAGCCTTGAAAGCACAGGATTACTTCTAAAGTGATCTCTTGAAATATTCAAGTAGTTTTATAATCACTTTTGCAGCTATTTCTTTAGGATCAACTATCACTATCAGAGTTTGATGACTATGAAGAAATGCTCTTAAGAGAATGGTTGAATCTGTGTCTGCTCTGAACACTGACCCTGATCCCATTCATGGGGTAGAGAGTGCCAAAGTCAAACTGGATTTAGAGTGCACTGTTTAAGCTGTTCAGACACCAGTAGTGGAAAAAACCCAATGCTCTGAATGGGAAAGGGAAGTGTTTCTTGAAGGATAATCTGTGCACACTTCAGGAAATATTTAGGGCAGTTTGAAACCTTTAAAGTGCTGTGACACTAAAACTAATTTCCTAAAGCAGATTCTTTCTGCCGGTTCACAAGAGTGACAAAATCAGTTTTGCATTTTAGGGGATGACTCAAACCTTGGAAGGGACGCAACTCTTGGTTTTCAGTGTTTTGCTCTAGAAAATACTTACATTTCCAAGGTCAATAATGAAACAATCGCCTTTGTTGAAGCTGGTCCAAGCCAGGGGGACTTCTGTAGCTCTTACAACTCTCCGGCCTTTGATATGCAGCAGCCTCTGAGCACTCAGATCATTAGTGACAACATGATTAAATCCAGAGGCTACACCACCTGCCTGAATAAAACAAAGTAGCCAGCTTTATTTCAGCTTCATTTCTGCAAAATTACTTTTTTCGCTACAGATGAGGAGATAGCAGTAGGAAAAAATGGTTTATGTAGTGAGAAGCAAGCCAAAGTAATGTACTGCTTAATAGTGCTGACCACAGACCAGACAGACACCGCTGCTGCTGAACTCTCAGGTGTGAACCTTTAGCCAAGAGAGCAGGTATCACCCACCTTCTAAGGGTTTTCAGATAAGCAGAGAAAGTGAAAGCATAGAATTTACAGCACATCAGAGGATGAGATAACACTGAACCCCATAATTAGGACAAAAGTCAAGGACTGAGGAAAAGCAGAGAAATATGCAACTCCTTTTGAAGTTTTCTGAACTTGAATCTTTGAGATCCAGGTGGTTTTAGCCCTGGTTACATGTAGATGGATGGATAATTCCACAGCAGCTCTGTAATTTTATGAAAGGAATATTTGCAACTTAAGAGTCAACCTGGCAAGGAGTACTAAACTAGGGGAAGTGAGAGTAAACTTGATTTACAATCAGTGAGTGCAAATATAAGCATAATCCTGTAAACTAGCTTGGATGTCTGCCCTTGAGAGGCAGCATTCCCCTCTGGGAGACCCAGACCTTGTGCTGGAACAGAGAGTGACTCATGAAATCGCAAAATAAAACCCCAAAATGTAAATGTTTATGTGCGTCACTGCCAACCTCACTTATGCAGAATTAAAAGCTTGGTTGTGTAGGCAGAGAGAAGTCACAAATATTCATAATGGGGGAAAAAAGACTGAATGAGCCATGGCTCCCAGAGCTTCTACTATGGAGATATTCTCAGGAGATACATTACTTTATTCTTAAAGACTCCCCACAGATGTAGAAAAAAAAAGTTACTTTTCAGCTATTCAGCTTCTGGAAGTGACACAAGGAACTGCAAAATAATTTTTAGATTCAAGTGAAGTTCTGATCTTTTCCACTCTATTCATGTTTCTAACTACTGGAGCACACTGGGTTCTGCATTTGAACAAAAATATTTGGTCTGCAAGACAGAAATTATTTCTGTGAGATTTAACTCCTCCCAGAGAGTCCCTACTGTGAGCTCTCTTAGACACACAAGTATGAAATTTCAGCTTTATTTTGGGGGGAAAAAAATTAGGAAAGGTTTTCACATATCAGAAGAGGCACAGACATACAAGCTGCTGCTTTCTGTACAAACACTGGGACTCCTACAGTTTACAATGGGTAGTTCAGATCTAAAGCCACAAAGCATCAATAAACTATTTTTAAAATTTTCTATTTACAAAGAAAAACATTTGATTTTTATGTAGGGAAAATTGTTACATCTAATTTCAAAATGTATTTTGACAGACTCTTTACCCTGTATTTAATTCCTCCTTTGAAGTAACCCACAAACTCAGTAGACTCATATCCTTGAATTTCTCTACTCTGCACAGGCTTTCCTCCTAGATGGTCATCCATTTGAACAGCAAAGATAGCTGCAGCTGTGCTTTCATCCTGGGTGCAGTCTTTCCCTGAAATAAGAGGAAATATGTCAATAAAGCATTAATGTAATTTTGAATTCAGTTGGAGAAATTATTTTTGCAACAATTGGGCACTGCCTTCAGCAGGTTGTGTAACCCATGTTTATGTGGAAACAAAGCACTGAATCACAATCTTGTTCACCACCAAATAACATGATCTTCCAGACCATTTCTTGACTATTTGTAGAATTGCATTCATAAGGAAATAAGAGTGAAAAATAGTGAAGTTCATCTTCTATTAGAATCTTCAAACAAAAGAATAATTTAATTGAGTTTAGCATGGCAAGTGTCACCTGTAATGATTTTTGGACTTTTAGCAGAAGTTCAAAGAAAGAAAGGTCATGTGAACAGACTGTCTGGATAGTAAAACATATATTTATTCTAAGAAATACTCACCAAGCCATAAAGCCAAAATAATTCAAAAGCAGTCCTCTTGACACTATAATGCAAGCAAGATATTTTGCCTGGTACATCTGGGAGAAAGAGAAGCAGCTTTGGGGCTCAGATATTTGCTTCATGAGGTCACACTTTGTTTTGTATCTTATAGTGATTAGCCTATTCCCAAGACTGTGGTAAAATAGCCTCTTGATCTAGTGTGCTGATGCCTGTACATGCCAAAAACAGGCTGTATATTAAGCCAAAGATTTTAATGTGTGCCCATACATTTTTGATGAACATTTTCAGCAGTTTTAATTGTTTCAAGAAAAGCACAAATAGAATCAAGTCTAAAAAACCAGGCTTCTCAGTAACTATAGAAAAAAAAGGAAAGGTAAGGTCTTCCATTTGGTTCCAAATCATTCCATGACAGAACTTGCTATGTTCCAATATACTTTCTCAGACCTGGGTACCACCTTAAAGTTGGTGGTAAAGTTTTGAAGGTTTTAGGGATGTTTCGTTTCTTTTTCTAAATAGGGGCAATCATATCCATTAAGGCTAGATCCTTCTAAATTATTACCTGCAATTACATAGCAGGGTTCGGGATTAAAGAAAAAATGGTTTTTGAACAGAGTCAGAGATAAGACCTACTATCAGACTTGGTTTCATAACTGTTAGGCAATAATACTAAGTGAAACACCATTAAAAAAAAATCAAGTGAGCATCAATCTAAGCATAGGTTACTCAAGCTTGTATGAACACCAGATTTACCTTACAGTCTAAGGCAAAAACAGCTACAAATAAGCCAGAGCATAATGGAAAAAACCCCAAGTTTTTACCAAACAGATCCTGGTTCACATCGACAGATTTTATGACTTCTTTGAGAACAAGGGTTAAAAACCACCATGCATGATTTGATTAATGATACTAAGTGGGGTATAGCCAATCTCACTCACACAAGTAGTTTCATACTGGCACAGTGCATGTTGTTTCCATTAATGGTAGTTTCAAGTCCAGACAGTTCCCTTAGGGATTAGTACAGCTGCTAAGGCATCTCTCAAGTGCCAGTAGAGACAACTGAGTCAGGATGTCTGAGCAACATTAAAAGTGGATACAGCTGCAGCAAAACAGATCCACGTTGATTGCTTGGCCATGCCAACACTGTTGATACACCCAGGTGAGCTTGCTCAGAAATTATCCGACCTCAACAGCATCTCAGTGTACAGGAGATACTTAGGAAAGCAATGGTTTTCCCATAGGAAGCTTCAGCATGGCAGAACAACTGTGGGATCACTTTACCCATAAGATGCCAGTCACAGCTGAAGATTGTCAGCACATTGAGGTCACTGACCATCCTCCCATGCTCTAGACCTTCTTCTAACCCCTGGAGGGTGCCTAAGCAAGGAATTAGGAGGACCTTTCCCACTACGTAATAGGAAAATTTGTTTTTGCTGTTTAGAATCTGTTCATGCTCAGTCACTGTATGTGGCTGCCACAATAACATATCACAGATGACAAGCAGGAGTAGGACTGTGTCACCAAATGGCAAGGCCCTTGTAAGTACATAAGACCAAAGTCTGCAGTGTTTCCCCCATCACAAGAATTCTTTCTTTACATCCCGAAGTCTAAGTAATAGTGACCGCTATCAAGAGACACTTATGGGAAGTCTTTAGAAAGACCCTATTGTGATCCTCTTGGCTCACAGGTTATACAGTCTTTGCTTACAAGGGAAAAGTTTGGTGTACATAACAGCTGTGTGAATCAGCTAAAAATACCAGAATGATTCTGTGGTTCTTGCTCTGAGTGTGATCAGCCCTCCCAGTTCAGCTTATTTGAAGTCCTGGTCTCCTGTTCCTGTTAAGCGTGCAGCAGTGTTTGCGATTTTTCCACCCTGCTGCTGGAGTATCTTGCAAGCCCAAAGGGATTTGCCAGCAGTGAGCCTCCCTGCTGCCACCTTGCCAGCTGCACAAGAGTGGGTGCCCAGATCACCTGAAGCCATTTAGGATATCTAGATAGCACCACTGCGCACAACACGTGCATCAATATGTGCAACTAAAGCTCTTTAGCCACCAGCAATGAGGTTTTAATTGCTGCAAATGTCAGTCGCTGTTCCACGTTCCCTCACCAAGAGCTGCAAATAGCCCTTACATCACTCCCTGGAATGTGTCTACTAGACCTTCACTAAAACACAAGTAGTTCCAGCTTCATTGAGAAAGGTCTACACAGCCAAACCCTGCTACTAATTAGCAGCACTGCTGACAGAAAAGTCCCTGCCAGAAATTCATTCACATTGTCATCTATGATTATACTCTTACCAGAGGCAGATACTATCCTGCTTGCCAGCTGGAAAACTCCGAAGACATGCAAACTCAACGCTCAAACATTTGTGCAGAAACAATCGAAGCTTTAGCTGCAATTGTTTTTCAATGCATGCAAAAGTACAATGAGAACTGCAGCAACTCAAGCACATTAACGTTAATACACCTCTCTTTATGCATTCATTGAGATGATTGCCTACAAACACAAACTTGTTGGTGAAACAAGAAAAAAAGGCAGTAAGTTTCAGGCAGCTGAACAGCAATCGCTGTGGCAGGATGACTCTGTGGCCAGAGGGGAAAGTTACAGGAAACCTCCAGGAGATGAGGAAGTCACGTAAAACACAACCTTTATGTCAGGCTTCAGCTTTGATGTAAAGTGGGCTAGTCAAGGTGAAAGGCAAAAGCCAACTCCAGTAGGCTGTCAGACTGATATTAACGAGATTTTAAAGAAAACCCGGTGTCTTGGTGTCTTTGCACATGACCTCTGTACCATAAGAAAGCAAGATTATTCTACCTGGAAGAGGCACACCCGGACACTAACCAGGGCAAAAAAAACCACAAGGAGATGGCCAAGAGGACATTTTCATCCAGACAGAAGCAAAGGCAAGAAAACTCTTCTGGTAGATGAAGGAAGGATTTCACTCCAGAACCTCTGTCGGGCGCAGCCAAGATTTGACTTTAAAACTTCAATACTTTTCCAAACCAACACCACAAAGTGAGAAAGCGTTCACCTTTCTGACCCCACTGTCCCACCACTCAGTCCCCCAGCATCAGAAGGGATGACGCTGGGCACCACCCCGCTCCTTGGTGGCAGCCCCACTTCTGCCTCCACCTCGAGCACCCCTGTTGGAAGCCTCACACCCGCAGCCTTACTAGAAGGGTGAGGAAACCCCGGCCCCCGACCCCCAGAGCCCGGCAGGCCCGTCAGCAGCAGGGTGGGCTCTCCCCACGCTCCTACCGAGCCAGTAGTGCAGGCGGTAGGCGACGTTGTTCCCGCGGCGCTCCGTGCGCAGCACCAGGTACGCGTCCCCAACGAAGAAGTCGCCGTGGCAGCTCGGGGGCACCGGCACCAGCTCCAGCTGCTCAACGCGCCACACCTGCAGCCCACTCTGCTGCCCGGCCTCGGCGAACGCCGGCGAGGGCCGCTCGGGTGCCATGGCTGGACGCGGAGAGCCGGCGGAGCCTCCGCACGGCCCGTTTATAGCGCTGGGCGGGCGGGCGGGGCCGGGGCGGGTGCGGAGCGCTCCGCGGGGATGCGCCCGACCCGCCCCTTCCAGCCGCGCCCGGGGCCGGCTGAGCTGCCCTTTGGTTATTCGCTTCTAACATGCCTGGAAAACAACCTAGCCCGGAATCCCTCTTGCTTCTGTGCCCAGCGCCGTAGCAGGGGTGGTTGAAAAAAATCAGCCACCCTCACTGCAAGCAGAGAACGTTTCTCTATTCTAAAATAATAGGAGAAAACCTAGAAAAGACAAGAAAGAGAAGTACAAACTGGCTAATCCAGTGTCTGCGGATGTTGTAGCATTGTGCTGTTTGCTTCTATAATTATCACATCTGCCTTGTATGAACTGCTCATACCAGAACACAAAGAGTTTCTGTAGCTTACACTTGTGGCGGAGCGCTTTTTCATTCCCGGCTGGAATGGCAGAGCACCGCCCTCATTCACCCACTAATCTCACTTCTTTTGTTCAATACAGATAGGAATCTTTCGGGAGAGGGGGGAATATTTCATCTGGGATTCCAGATGAAGCCCAGAATTTATATAAATTTCCCTTTCTCAGAAAATTCAAAGGGTTCTGCCAGTGTTTTTCCAAAACTGTGCAGCAGCCCAAAGGCTTTAAACCCACTTCCTACTTGTCTATCTCCTTTATAAATGTTTGGTACATCAGCATGACAATTGCAGATTTTATTGTAATATGAAAATTACAGCAAATCACTGTTTTCCATCTAATATTGATAGGCAGATCAGTCTGGGTACAATACAAGCAGATGCAGTGCAAGCTGTCAGTATATCAAAAGATACATTTCATGAAAGGGTTTTGTTTAGCTTCATCATCTTATCCACTTGGATGAGTTTTGAAGCTCATGATTTCCCCACTGGGTTGCTTTATCAGGTAAATAGAAGAGTGCAAGGCAGATCTACCCACAGGCAGATCAGAGTCTCCCTCAGAGATTCAGATCAGGGCTCCCTCAGCAAGTGGGAGAGTCACTGCTAAATGCAACAAAGCAGCTGGGGAGCATCTTTGCTGGCAAAACAAAAAGTTTAAAAAAGCACACCACAACTAAGAAATTTGTGTAACTATCTTCCCATCTTCTCTTTATACTGTCTTGAGGCAAAAGACGACCTTACACTGTGTGTACCCACTGTCATCTCCCATTTTGGTGGACACCCTGTCATTGGTTTGCCAAACACGTGCACCGGCATGCTCAGCTTTATCCTCACTGTTTAAAAAAGCAAACTCTGTGTGCTCTGTTTTGTCTAAGGTTCAGCTGAACATGGTGTAGCTCACCTTCACAAGTTCATGGCCAAGCATTTTATCCTTCATTTTGCCAGGGCTGCAGTAAGTCTGCTTGATAAACAGTGTAATTCCCAAATAAAACACCTTTCTCAAGATGTTTATCATGTGAAGAAGAAAAAAAAAATGAGGAAGAGTAGCCAAAAAATTCCAGCAGTGCCAGTTTCAATATGGTATCAGAAATATTTTGAAATATTCAAAAGTGATTTCTCAAATTTCTCCTTATTTATGCCAATTCTTCTTCTGTTCACTTTTACTCACTTAATTACACTAAGCAGTTCTTCTAATTGCCTGCCTTTTTGCACTATTGTGCATTAGTTTGCTTCAGTCAGCGAGGGCAGAACTTACCACATACTCTATAATTGTATGGGTTTAGTATTTCTTCTGAAGTTGTCCAGGCAAACTCGCTTTGCAATTGCTGTTTTGCCCACACAGGAGCTCAAACCAGCCTAGTGTTATGCAGCTTCACGTCTCCTACATGTTCCACTTGTCTTGCTAAGAAAAATTGTTCATGCACAGATTGCACAGAATAGGTTGGTTTAATTTATATCTCCTTATTACAGCTTTAAAATTTAAATCTACAGACTAAATACTGTTCTAAGTGGAATGCCTCTTGCTGGCATGAGATGCATGGTGTTTGTTTAGCGTTGACCATTCCCAGTATCACACACCAATGGACAAAGGTTAAAGACACAAGAACAGTTTAATTGTTTTGTCTCAGTGTCTGTGGCACTACTTAGACACAAAGGATGTCAGTACTGACAGCAGAGTTTTCTCATGCCTGAGTTTGTTTTACTAGGATTATGTAACCATTTACTGGCTGCTGGCAAAGAAAAACTTGGATTGAAGTTTGTATCCTAAGTGCCAGGATACTTGTTTGTACTCTTCAGTGTTAATTTTTGACTGTTTGCAAATCTTGCTTTTGCAATCTCACTTCTAATGAAAGTTGCACTGTCTTCTGTCTTGATCCATCCTTTTTTTTTTGTAGCAAAAGTAAGAACCAGCATTGTTAACATGACAGAATTTCATAAATTTTTAAATGATCAAGAACTTTCTAACATGGTTAATCAAAAGTGAAATTTTGGAGAAATTTTGGAGTATCTTAAAAGTTGCACATTCAGAAAGAATATTTATAATTACTTTTTATGTGCTTTTGCATGTCTTTTGACATAGTAATTGGAGACGACTAAAAATAACATTGTTTTTGTGACTCAGAAGTCCTTGGTCAAATAGTAATTACTACACTCATTAGAAATTGCACTGTAATGGAATTTTAGACTACCTTAAGACTTAAAAGTATTTTTTCTAATTTACTAAAGATTATATTTTGCTGATAAACTATGGCTTTCTCAAGAAGGATGGCAAAGGCCTAGCACTGTTTCAGCTTCGTAGTAGCAAGGAGAAATAATTTTGCATCCCACCTTTTGCTTGGGGCAAAGGCCTGATGTAGCAGTTGGCTGCTGTCACAGCCCAGGAACACAGTTATGGGATAAAGATGCAGCTTTCTGCCTGCTCAACTGCACTGTTTGAGGTATGGCCATCTTTAAATGCCTGTCTTTTTCCCAAGTCCTGATAGATCATGCAGGAGTGTTAGAAGATGTTCATGCTCCTCATCTAGTCCATGAAAAAGTAGGTTCAAATGTATTGAATTTAAAGCTTTTGTATGACTCAGAGAATTCAAGGATTTATGAAAAACTTTGCCATTTAATTTTGCTCACTCATTTCCTAAGTATTTTGTTATATTGAATAAGAGATCTTTTTCCCTCAAAGTATTGTTATCATATACTGCATGTATACAGAGCATGTGTGCAAACACCAGAATGTAATGTCCCAAATTCTGATTTTTGCCCCTTTTCCCTTTTGGGAAAGGTTCACAAAAAAACAAGGTGATGTTTCCAGGTGACATACACAAGGGACCTAAAGGGCTCCCAGAAGTTAAGCCCCAGCATCTTTCCCAGCAAGAATAACTTTCAGCTTATACAAAGTCTAAGGTTTGAGTCCTTCTACAAAGCCTGACTTAGAGTTCCAGGAGCTAACAATGGAAGGAATGAAAGGGGTGAGAATATTTTCAAAAGTCTCATGTGTTTCTTTCTATAAAGCTTATTTCTTCTTCACTGCAATTGGCAAATGCCCTCCTGAACTCTATAACCCTACCTAAACCAAGGGATTACAAATGTTTAGTTTTGCCTCTAGTTTCACATGACAAAGATTCCTGTACATAGAGTATGTGTGTCAAAAGCACACTCTTGCCCAGTCACAGAAGTCAACCTCTGTTCTCACCTATTCTGTTGCTGAATTACAGATCAATAGCTATTTCAGATTCAGCCTAAACACAGTGTCAGTTTGAAGATCTGAGCTAAACTGTTATTCCAATATTCATCTAAAAAATCATGATTACTGATACTGTCCATACAACTTTAAAAGCAAAGTTTTTAAACAGCCAATCAAAACAAGCTGTAGAATTATGTTACCACTTGCTAATTCTCTCTCTGCTCTCATCATCCTTCCTTCCTGTGTAGTAACTCAGCTTCCACTGGAGAGAACATGCTGAAGAAAGACTGAAACCTAACAACTGGCAAGGTTTGAATTATGAGGCTGCCAGATGAAAAACCTGGCATAAAGGTATGATTAGTGTCTTTACCTTCAAGACAGGAATCTGGTTTTAATCCTTCAAGTCCAGAGCAAATAAAGGGCCTTAGTGTGTAGCATTGAGGAAGGTGTCTAAGGCATAGAGAGGACAGGATCACAGCTACACCGTGTGCACTACTTGGCAACTGGCTGGCTCCTACCTGCTAAGTGAGCGCTGTCGCTCCCTGTGGCAGTCCTTGTGCTGCCTGGACAGGCCACGAGGGAATCTTCAGTGGCACCCACCACTCTGACCTGTGCAGGCAAGGACACCAGCAGCTGAGAAGCTCTGACTCTCCAAATTCATCCTTCAGCAATGGGACTAAGTAGAGCATGTAGAGAACGCGATCTGAGTGTTGGCTTCAGTCAGAGGATCTAGGCAAACATTTTTGACACTGGGATAGTGAGAAATGAAGTGTTAATTATGAAGCATGTTATTGAATTTTTCTTATGTTCTTCCCTTGAAATATTCAATGAGTAGCATAAATGTTTAATCAAGAAATTCTGATTGTATGTTCATCTCAAGCCACAGTATTATAGCATTATATATTATATTTCAAGAAGTCAGAGAAAGGGAATTGAAACACTTCTTCAAAAATCACCAATCTTCCAAAAGACAGAAAGTCTCCTTTATGTTCCTGTGACATGACATTTCATGTGATGATCATTAGACTAGATAAGATTTACAAAAATATATTCTCAGGCTCATCATTTTACCCATCTTGACTATCTAGATAGGGAAATGTTGCCATGATTCCCATCAATGATTAATCATACATTACATGTTCATTTGGTCTACCAAAGGAATAAATCATACTGTTCTCTATGTGGCCCAGTAAGTTTCACCAAGACCATCCCATTCATCCTTAATTTTACTTTCTTATATATTTAGATATAGTGCTCTCAAGTTTCATGGGAAAAATATCCAGCCCTTTTCAAAAAGTTAAAATTTCAGTGAATCAGTGTATGTTTATTTAAACTAGAAAAATGGAAAGGCCATTCTTTATTGAGAAATATTCAGAACTACTGACCAGAAAGTATTATTCAGAAAGTTTAATTAAAGCAAGACTATTTTATATCAGGTGATACCTCTGATTATTGCTACAAAGCCTTTTTCACACGCTTTCATCAATTTCCACAGTATTGCTGGGACTCAGGTGCACACTGCTTTGTGAAGAAAATATCGCAAAGGATAGATGGGAATTAAACCCTGATTTCTGTATTTCTGTATTTAACTATTTAGAAAAGTTCAAATACATAGCCTAAAGAGGGCTACCATGAGGTAGTTACAGAATTTCTCTACATAGACAGATATTCTGTAAGTGTCAAAGAGTATGATTATCCATTTTGAATTTGAAAATACTGTAAATTTGGTCTCAGTATAATTTCCTAGTGATATTTTGTGTGCTAAGAAGTGATAATGGAAGCTTCTTATTTCTATATTGCAGCTACAGGTTCTGATGATGGCTTAAGTAATTTCTGAATACTTGGAAAAAGGGACAAGGAAACAGCCACATTTCCATTTACCATCAGTGCAGTAATGAAAGTTAAAAGCATCTAAGTAAAACTGAGAAAGACAGAAGAGGAAGAGAGTTTTACTCAGAAACAAGAATTGAAGAATTTGAAGAAAGCACAGTCATCTTCTGGGAGCCATTTATTAAATATGCAACATCCACTAAGGTCAAACTCTCCAACAAGAGGTCTTGAAATCTGTTGAAGGAGTGCCTGAAATATTGGATATGGCAGTATGGAGAGCGCAGAGAGCACAGGGAAAACAATCTTCTCCATCTGTATAAACTAGTGGCTCTTCTAGACATCTACTCACAAAGAGGGAAGGGGTAACAATCAAATCAATGGAAAAGTGGTAATAAGCAAAACTGCTGGTAGTTATCTAAACTGAGGGAAGACTTCAGTTTAATTTATTTCATTGCATTCTTAAATAGTAGATGTTCCCCCCATTATTTTCTTGATATTAACTTGTTGAGAAGGTTACTGAAATTAATACAGAAAGGAACAATCATTCTGCAATGTTAAACTAAGATCCTCAGGAAAGGATATTTTTATATAAGTTTCTAATTGCAGGTTTTGAAATAAAGTTTATTCTGAGATAGCTTTTTCTCTTGCATGAAGACTATGCCAGTGCCTTTATGCATTTAAAGGTGCTGGGTGTGAAAAGCAGAGTACTCACAGCATGTGCATCTTCTACCCCCATTTAGCAGGTAGTGCCTCTGAATTCTCACAGAAGGAATAAGCTCATTCATTGTAGCTGATTTCAGTGGTAGATATCCATGGAACAGGCCAGATTCTCTATTCCAGGCAAAACAGTTGTAAGATTATTTAACCATGAATAAAAATAGGATATAAACTTCTTTAAGTGTTTTAAAATTTTCAGAATAACACAGTTCACTGCAATGGTATGGCTGTTTTCTAAATACAGAGTAGGTCCTCATTTTCATCAAATCTCACACATAAACTTACCCTGGATTTGGAAACCATGTATTGAAACTAATTTTTTTTTAAACATTCATTGACATTCACGTAAAATTTGAAACAGAGTCTAAAAGTTTGCATCAGTTTTTAATTCACTGACCATGAACACTTATCTAAGTCACTAAAATATCTGAAGCAGAAAAGAAGGGGAGGAAGAGAGGAAGACTTTCTCTTTTCTGACTTTGTGAAAAAAGTCTGCTTGAAGGTTTCTTGAATTTAGTGCACCAGCTTGAAAAAATAAACATTTTCTGGACTGTTCAAAATATTCAGTTCTTACCACGCTCATATAGGAAAGTGGTTATGCCTCACATTTATTTTTTTAACCACAAGAGTATTGTTATACTTTCATTAATGAAAGTGGTTTTAAACTCTCCAAGAATATGAACTTTGAGAATTATGAACTTTGTTACTGTGTGTCAGCATTTATATATTAGCCAAGTTGCCAACACAACACTAAGATCATTAACAAAAGTCCTGTCACAGCATTTTAGAGTTAATAGTCTCAGCACTGATTCAGTTTCAGCAGGGCAGCAAAGCTTCCTTGATCAGCCTTCTCCAATTAAATAAGTAGTTTCTAAGATCACCAACACTTATTGAGGATCAGCCCATTGAATTTAACAGATCTGAAACCAAGTTCTCTGAAGAGCAAAGGCATCCATACATCTGTTTCTACATCAGGGGTACCGGATTTATAAAATTAACTTCTTCCTTTTCTCTGAGGTATTGAAAATATACTAATTTGCCAAAAAGTTGCTGACATTTGCAATCCTGCTGAAGGCAGCTTCTAAAACAATTATCTCTTGGTAGTCCATGTTCAAGATGGGATCTTGATATTGCTCAAGAGGTCTACAGAAAGATCTATTTTAAATCAAATTCCTGTTTCAAGAGTCTGAGACATACTTACTGGAAAAGGACCCAACCTCTCTGTTTTCTGATTAGCCCTATACCAAGAAAGCATGGAGGTGCCTTGACATGAAATGTTGACCTGCCAACACAAGGTTTATTTTGAAATTGCTTTAGTAAGTCTAAGTGACAAGGAAAAGGCATGGTGGAATATATTGTTAGGCTTTTTTGCCACTCATCAGGAACAAGAGAGAAAGTCTGAAGAACACACATTTCTTATCAACTGAAGTCTGATTAGTAAATCATACATGTCCCTCAGCCATAGATGCCAATGCAAAAGTTAATCTTATAAGAATCAATACACCTTCTTAGTGGCTTGTTTTAAGGAGCTTATTATCCCAGAGAAGGCATGTCCTCAGGGACACAGTACATTATCTTTGCAGACCCTGTTCTCCTGATTCCTCTTCCTATATAATTGTCCACAGACAAAGGGCAGATACCAAATAAAATATAGGGTAAAATGTGTAACTGATTTGGAACAGTGAAATGTGCAGTTTATTTACACATTTTCAATCCTAGCTAGCATTAAACATAACTCCCAGAATAAATACATTTTCTCACTAAAGAAAGACCTAAAATCTAATGTTTCTGATATTTGTATCCTTATATCCTTCACATTAGTAATATGTGAGAGACTGGAATGCTAATGGTAATGACTCAAGACAGTTGGCCATTTGCAAAAGCCACAGAGTGCTCTGCTGACCTTGGGCAAAGTAACCACCGTGTGCAGAGGGAGTGAACATCCACCACGGAGGCTTCAAGCTGGGGTTTGATCCAGTTAAAGGAAGAGGCCAATAACAAGCAGATCCTGCAAGGTGAGATAGTGCTTTTTATCAATGTTCTCTCTTAGATAATTGGCTCAGATGTGTAAACTCCTCTCTGGGAAAGTATGGGGACATTCACACATAGGCTATAATTCACTCAGCTATGCTGACGGAAGGCAGCTGTAATGTCTTAGAAGGGGTCATAAACCATTAAAGACCCCCAAAGTGCTCTGTGATCCACAGTGTTACATCATACAGTGTAAAACTCCTCACCCCAAGAGGAGGTACCTGGGCATTCCCACCAAACCTGAGAGTAGTTAACCCATTCAACTTTGTGTCCTGTGGGCTTTCCCCACCCCAATGCATCAGGACTGCCACATCACTTATCAAAATTGCAACCAAGTCTTGCTGCTTGACCCACAGATGGTAACTATATACCTTTCTACTCTGATTCTTTCTTTTCCCTTATATATTTTCTTAAGTGTTATTTTTATGCTTTATTATTATAAATAACCAAAATGTCTACATAGTGCTTTCCATTGCAACCAAATTGTACTAAAATAAACCCTACATACATATATATTTATAAACATTGGCCATTCAGTGTCGTTTCACTCTAACACACCCCAAGGGATCTATTCTCAAGTACCTGGCTTAGCCTCCCCTTCTGGGGCAGGTTGTAACAAATACTGTATATGCATGTGCTCCCAAACAGATCTACAGCATTCACTACTTCCAGAACAAAACTGTTGAACAGATACCAAGCAGATCCAGATCAGTAGTTTAGGTCTTTTCCCTGTGTCTTCAGTTTATAACTTAAATCTCATCCTATCCCCTCTATGCAATGCTCTGAGGTCTCTGACATTTTCCTGTCCCATGTTTCGAAGCCTTCTTGACTAGACCTGCTAGAAGCCAAACATAAATGTTGTCTGTATCCCAACCATTCTCCCTTACTATATGACTTCTGAGAGTATATTTCTCAAATTTCTATTTCTAAAAATAAAATCCTAAACAGTACCACTGCCCAGTCTTACAAGACCTACAATGTTGTGAAACTGTGATATACTGTGCGATGCTAGGAAAAAAAGAAACCAAAACAAACAAAATAAACAAACAAAAACCCCTCAAACACTATCACAATAAAGTCAATAAAAAAACTTATAAATTTTGGGCTCTTTTTTGTTCAATGACAATACAACAGAAAACTATGTGCACGGACAGTGTGTTTGAAATTACAGATATGAAAGGCACTTGAAGGTTTGTCTTTCCTGGATTCCAAAGAAGTGTCTTCCTTGCTCAATCCAAGGTAGTCAACATGATGCAGTTGCACAGCTGCTGCATGGCAGGGTTTGTGTTTTGCACAGGCCATGCCAGCCAGCTTTTAAAGATGTAATCAGAGGGACGTAAGCAGAAGGACCAGTGCATATTGTAACATTTGTTCCAGTACAGACCATTACATCCCCTTTCCTTCCTTGCCTTTTCCACAAGGTCAGAAAATTTCCTCTGTTGGGAACAGAAAAATCCCTTTGTTATCCTTTGACTTTCTCTGTTTTCGGTTATTTTCACTAGTAACATTTTGTTATTTACTTTCAAAAGTACATAACCATCAACAAGAACAAGTGTACTCACAGGAAAAACACACAGGAACACAGCTTTTTATGGGTCTGTGTTTTTGACATTCCACTGGCTGTCAGGCGATTGCTGTTTTCCTATCCATTTCTTGACATGAACATTCAAGAAATAACCATCACTGCTTGACTACCATTTTTTTCAAATAAGCAAGTAAGAAGCAAGAGAAAATAACCTGTTTTTTCTTTATGAAGTAAAAAAAAATGATAGCCAAAGAGTCAGCTGAAAAATGTGTTATTACAGGTAATTTTTTTTCCAAAGCATAATTTTGGTACAAACTGCCTGACAGACACTTCCTTGATTTACTTTTTCCAGCTAAGAAAAGGCTTCTGTGAAGGAAAAGTAGTACTTCAATGCTATAAAGCTTGATGTTTTAAACAGTTACAGAATAGAGTTTCTGTGTTTCACACACTGTCTGTTGGTTTGTAATTTGAGGAAATCCCAGGGTACTAAACCTAAACTGGCTCTTTATGAAAAGAACCATGTACAGGCAGCCTGAAGCCACAGCTGCCTTTCCAGCTATGCACATCCCACTGCCTCTTCCAAAGCCCTCTCCCCACGATTCCACAGCTCCCTCTTCTTTTCCCAGTCTTGTCCTTCACCATAGTGTGTACAAAATTCAGCCAGAACAGTCCCAGCACTTCCTGAGTTGCTACAGTGGATGGTGTCAAAGGAAAAGAGGATATTATTCTCATCTAAGTTAAATGAGGAATCCCACAATATGTTTCATTTGGCTTCACTCCTTTACTTAGCATTGCACAGATATCTATGTGTCTTTTGGGATGCATTTAGTGCCTTATTAAAGACAGTCCCTTATTTAAAACAAATTAGTATTTTTCTTCCTTATATGAACTAAATAGTGCAGTGTTAGCTAACTGCCGTTGTGTTATTAAGGTAATAAAATTACCCCACTGCTATCAGCACAACATGATAAGGTATAATGCAGTGCTCAAAGCAATGGAGCAGAGAAGTATCCAGCAGAAAATTATTTTTTTCAGTTTTTCCAGTATATTAATTTTAATTGTGGTCAATACGAGATTTTTTTTTTATTATTGCAAACCAACCCACTATCTTTACCATCTTTTGTAAATCAGGTTTCAGAAAGATTTTAATAAATAATTCTTTAAATGTTAGATTTTTAGTACATTGTTAAGTTGATTATTTAGTGTCTTTTTATGATTTTCTTCCACAGGGAAGGCATAAAATTTGGTATTTCAAAGGCTCACTGTGACAAAGATATTAACACTTTCAACAGTACTTAAAATTTGATGACCATGTGAATACTCTGGGGGTGTGTGCTAACATTTTCAAAGGTTTGTCATGGAGGAAGGATATTAGAAAGTGTCTTTTAGTTTAACTTGGGCATAAACTCATGGCAAAGAATGTAATCAAAGTTATAGAAGTATTGACAGATCTTAGATTAGAACTAGGAATCACGGGACCACAGAATCAACTAGGCTGGAAAAGAACTTAGAGATCATCAAGTCCAAGCTATGACCTAACATCCCCTTGTAAACTAGACCATGGCCCTAAGTGAGACCATTCAGTCTTTTCTTAAAGTACTGTGTGTAATTCAAACACTGACTTTAACCTGTATGATAATCATTCATGAGTTCCAGAAATCACAGTGGACATGGGTAAATATAAACCAAAGTATAAAAGTTTTAGAGATAACATTGAATTTGAAGTATGGGGGATGGCAGAGGATGTCCTGAGCAGAGACCATGAAATTTGTTTTATTATAAAGTTTGTTTTATAATAAAGATATACAGGGTAAGTTCTATACATATGCAAAATACTGGTATTAATAACTTACACAATCTCCTGATTTGTCTTTATAGAGTCAGTATGTGTGGGTGACAGATCTGTGACTTTTGTGCAGATCCACAGCTTTTGTGCAACTCTTGCTCCTTCTGGTCATTTATGAAATTGCAGTATTTACAGTTAACCTGTAAACCTGCTTCTTCCTTTTAGGATTTCAGGAAGTATCCACATTCTCTCTGCATCTATATAAGCTGTAGAGGTTTTATAAAGCAGTTTCTAAAGAAACAATCTCATAGTGCTGCCAAAAACGAAAGAATTACCTCCATTAAGCCTGTTTCAAAGTACACTGAAGTTAATGGAAAAATACTGGCTGACTGGAGCAGATTCTAAATCAGTGACATTTTTGGTAATGGCTACTGTGCATTACTCTGGGCTAAGAGGTGTTCACACTGAAGTTGACTGTGTGCCCAAAGGCTAACATAGCTGTCAGCAGCATTTACAGTGCATTTTCACCCCCACAATGAGTATGCAAAAAGAAAAAGAATGAAGAGATTTTGCATGTATCCCTAACTGCTGAGGCATGAGAACATCACTTCAGCCAGCCCTTGATAGAAAAACCACACTCCGCTTCCTCTGAGGTTTAAGAGCTTTGCAAAGTGTGTCAGAGGAGATGGAGATCAGCCTGAATAGCAAACATCTCTTCAAGGCGATCTCAGGCCTCTCTGGATTCTGAATTTGAGTGTGCAACAGGGGCACAAGTTGATGCTAATCTGAGGCCAACATGAAGAGTTGTCAGAGCACTCTGCTCGCGTGATGCACTTCTTCCATGTGTACCTCTAAAACAGTGCAATAGGCAACAATGCAGAGACACAGCAGAATGCCAGTGACACTGCACTCCTGCTGGGCTCTGCTGGATGTGGCTGCCCTGAACCATGCCAACACTACAGTGCAAGCAGAACTGCTCTCTGGAGAGCCTCTCAATCTCCATGTTGTAAAGCAGCATCATCAGCATTTTCAGATCAAGCCACTCCACTGTATTGGTAATTCTGGGTAGGTAATGGGGGCTTCTGTCCGCAGAGCTGAATGAGAGCAGTGAAGCTGCCTTTCACAACAGCTAAAGCTGAGTGTCACACCCCTGTAGGAATTTGGAAGCAAGATATCTGGCCTGCCAGTAGCAGTAATGCTCTTAAAGCTGCTTTCTTGCAAGGATGTGCTGTTGGAAGAAAAGAAAACTTTATGCTTCTTCACAGTGTTCTTAACAGGAATAGTTGATTTTTCTTATATATCTATCACATATGGTAAAGTTATTTAGCATAAACAAAGCAGGTAAACAAAACAAGCCAGCATTTTCAAAAAACTCTCAGTTTGTATTCTTAGGATATTTCTTATTGTACATTTGGGAGTAAAGAAGATTATCCATGCATAGATTTACTGTAGGTACCTTTGTTTCCTTAATAACCTTTGTACCCCAAGGTCTCCAGCAATTGCACTCTCCTCACTGCAGAACAGATCTATGTTTTTTTCCTGACTCTCCTAAGTGAAAGAGTAAAGTTGCCTAAGCCAGGAAATGAGTGTCTGTAACATGTCCATGTGTCTCACTCTCCACTGCAGACAAGCACAAGGGCTACCTCCATCTTTTTGGCCATAATGAAGACACCCACATTTTTAAAGATGAGATGTCATGCACAGATTAAAGAGAAGTTCCCCTTTTCCTCAGGAGCGCTTCACATGTGTTACAAGAAATGCCTTCACATGTGTTACAAGAGATCAAATTTACTTGCAAGAGTTTGTCTGAAATTGACTCCTCCCTCAGGCTTTTGGGGTAATTAATTTACCTGCTTTGTGCCTCCTTTTCTTCATCTGTCAAAAGACCAAGTGAGTGTCATTCCTTTGAAAGATTTTCACGTGTGTCACTTGATTATACTGTCACTCCTATCACTATGAGGAGGTCCAGCTAAAACTTTATCATAACCCATGATTATTAGTATAGATGCAATGCTATTATCTTATGATTATGTCTACCAAGCTCTAATAAGAGCTCCAGATCCTAAAGTTTAATTTGTCCTGAGCCTTTCATTTGCCATGCACAGAGAAATCACCTTTTACTGGTCTGGGTTTGCATGGCATTCAGGAAATGAGTCATTTACAAGCAGACTGGGGACTTCATCCTTTCCAAACTGAAATTTGGAGAACTGCAAATTTCAAACAATGTCTGGAGATTTGTTGCAATTGACAGGAAGCTCTCTTGAACAAAATATATGCACTTTTTTATTGTCAACATCTTGCACAATTTTATTTTCAAGTGGTGCATCTGGGAAATCCTGGAGAAATGCCAACCTCCACAACAGTGCACACAGTGACAGAAGATCCTCACATAAAGGATTCTTACTAGTGTCCCTAGCTTACCACAGTGGTATATAGCTCATTGTCTTTGGAAAAGGCAAAATGAGCCAATATGCAATTTTCTATGCTAAATCACTTCTTGGGATGCATTTACCATGCAGCTTACACACAGCTTAAGTCTAGACATTTGTGTCCAAATATGGCTCTGGATACACCTCCAAAGCCCTCAGCAGTGCAGACTATGACTAAAAAGTGCTTCCCCCTGTTGTGTTCAACATCCACACACACTGCTTAGAAAAGGAATTGAAACTACCTGACTGTGTGGAGCTTTCAGCAGTCCATTCCTAGTAATCAGAGTCAAGAGAAAAGCAGATGTGTCTATTGAAGGAAGAGAGAATGTATGAGGGTTTATTTTGGCACAGTCTGCTGATCTCCAGCTCCTGGGTGCAGAGGACAGACAGTTTCCAAAGTAAGCTCAGCATCTGTAGTTACCTGGAGCTTGATGGACTATGCCCTTTCTTTTATCTCCAGATAATTCAGGGGGTGTTTAGTGATTTGGAAATGTTGGTAAGTAATTTTTAGCAATAGTGAGGGGAATTAGAGGGAAATTTGTTAAGTAGAAAGATGTAATGATATTGATTTCCATGCTATTTCAGAAATTGGGGCCTAAGGGAAAGAGGTCAAATACTCACTAATATACCAGAGGGCATTTAGTGTGTTTCTGCTCCATGCTGGTATTTACAGGCATATATATGTTATTTTCCCCTCAATGCTCTATTTGTTAATCTTCAGTAATGGAAATGGGACCTGTTTTATAAGCAAAGGCACTCTAGTTTGGAGATCTCTACATTTAAGAGTCTGGTGTGTATATATAAAGCATAAAAACATCCATCCAGCATCTGCTTATTCTGAACTAGTCTGTGTCTTTGAACAGTCAAATATGGACATCTTGATTCCTAAAAATGAATTATCACATGCAATACTGTTTAATTTTCTGCTAAAGGCTGAAATAAGAAAATGTTCTACAACAGACTATCTTTCCAACTCTATCAAAGCTCTCAACAAGAGCTAGAGAAAGAATCACACTCTTGAAAAGCTAAAGGAAATGAATGGTCCATGTCCCTAGATCTCCAGTGACACGGAGTGACATTTCCCTTAGGATATGCCAGATATCCTCTCAAGACTGCGTGATTGAAAATATTCTGAAATTAATATAACTATTACCGTTGTTATCGTTGTTGTTATTTCAAAATATCTTGATGCAGAGAAAAGCAAGAAGTTGTCTTTTAATTTGACTAACTGGTAATAAAGCAGATTTAGGTGGCCAGGACTCTTTGGCAGTAGCAGCTGTGGATCCCACTTGCTTTCATGAGGCTTGTATGAAAGAAATCTCCTGTCAGAGTCCTTTTGTTTTCCTTTCAGTGGTCCAAGTTCAGGATCTGAAAATATTAAGCAAACAGTATTTATAAGCTATAAGAAAAACTGTCTGGGTTCTAGGATTTGAAAAGCTATGCTTATTGTTAATCAGCTGGGATCTAGAAAAAGGAGCACTCAGACATATATAGTAAACATTATAAGCAAAAAGTAATCTGTCCATGGCCTTGCTGTGAACAAAGCCTTTCCTTTGCCTACAAAGAAAGTAGTGTTTTAAGCTACATGGTATGTATGTGTGTGTACTTTAATTTATGTGTAGTTAATTATTTTCAGAGAAGCTGTCCTTATAGGAGGTGAAGCTATAGAAACACTAAAGGACAGGCACCCCTCCCTGGACCACATCCACCACAGCAGGAATGTAGATATGGGCTATTGTATCCACAATGAGTACAGCACACATTGGACTTGAATCAGTTGCTTGGGAGTAAGCCCCATTACAAGGCTGAAATTGCAGTCTTATCAGAAAAATCAACATTAACAAGGAGTTTTCAGCTAGTAATCCTGCTTGTATCAGGTGTCCTTAAATTTAAGTGTCTTTGCATGAGCGAACGAGTGTATTTTCTGTGATCTGAGTCTGTTATTTACAGCTTGGAAGTGGAATTTCTCTTGAAACTTGGGGGAAAACTACTCTTTGGTCTTCAAGTTTCACCTAGGGCCACTTAAGACAGGTTTGAGGCCTCTGCACTCTTATTCCTGCTCCCTACTGTTGAAGTAATGTTCCTAAATTCTCTAACACAATAAATGTGCATGTTGTGAATGACTCACCCATATTTAAATGCTGTAGTTTTAACTTCAGGTTGAAAGGATCTCTGGGGTAACCTGTCACAGAATTTGGTAAATTAGCTCCATACTGCATTTGGAAAGGAAAATACATACTAACATCAGAAAAGCCACCATGTCTAGAACCAAGACCATTGAAAAAGAAAAGGAATTAAGAAATGAAACACCATTTAAAAAATTGAAGCAAAAAAAAATTGAAAACAATATTATGATTGTTATATATATTGTGATTATTGTGAAAACACTATTATAAAAATTTATGAAAACAATAAAATGGAAAGGGGTGACATGAAGTACAGGGAAATGGATCAAACCTTGTCAAATTCATACTCCTTGAAATTGCAAAGTTTCATTTTCTTTCATGAAATGAAAGGAAATTAAATCTTGAAATCAGAGAACAAAGTGTAACAAACAGTGTGGAACAGAGATATGATAAAATCAAATTCAATTTAAAAAAAAAAAGAAAAAAAAGGAAATTTGGAAATGGAGTGAATACAATGAAATGGATTGGGATAACATGAAGTGCAGAGAGATGACCAAGCCTTGCTGAACGGATCTTCACTGAAATCACAAGATTGAAATTCTTCATTTCACCAAAGGAAATGAAATCTTGAAATCAGAGAACAAAGTGTAACAAACATTCTGTAAAGGAGATATGAAAAAAAGCAAATTTGGAAATGGAGTGACTATGAGGAAATGGGCTAGGATGACATCAGGTCCAGTTCCAAGTTGCCAAAATTATACTCACTGAAATCTCGAAATCAGGAAACCAAGTGAAACGAAGGGACAGGAGAAGAAATTGAAGAAATGAAATGCCATTAAAAAAAAATAAAAATCGAATCTGAGTGAAACTCATGAAACCAATGAAACGGGATGGGATGGGATGAGATGAGGTAGAACGAAGTTTATTGATAAAGAAAGGCACCAGTTCCCACTGAAGGGGTATAGAACAGGGCGCAGAGAAGGAAAATGAGAGACGAAGGGAGAAGACAAGGACAACACCGCTGCACCTCGGGGCGCCCCACAGGTGTCTGTTCGGCAGACGGATCGTGTGTGCAGCGAGCAGCCAAAGCCTGCGCGGCTCCTGCCACCAGCCGGGCACCGCTCCTGCCACCAGCCGGGCACCGCTCCCAGCGGCGGCACCAGCCTGGCCCTGGCCCTGGCCCTCCACAGCACAGGCCGCTCCCGAGGGCCGCTTGCTGAGGGCTCCCTGCTGAGGGCTAATTGCTGAGGGCCGGCTCCCGAGGGCTGCAGAGGGCTGCCGGCTGAGGGCCGGCCGCTGAGGGCTGCCGGCTGAGGGCCGGCTCCCGAGGGCTGCAGAGGGCTGCCGGCTGAGGGCCGGCCGCTGAGGGCTGGCTCCCGAGGGCCGCCTGCTGATTTCTGGCTGAGGGCACCTCCAGAAACACGGCGGTGGCGGCGGGGGCTCCGTGCAGGCCGCGGCTGCCCCGGCGGGGAAACAGAGGAGGTTCTTTCACTTCTACAAAGTAACCTGATGAAGAAAACTCCTGAGCCTAGAGAAAGCCCATCTGAAGTCAAAAGCATGGATATTAGGAATTTATACATTCATACCAGCCTGTAGGAACAGGACCTCCCAATTGTATTTTATCCGAAATACTCATCACTATGTAACAACACAAATACACCCTTTTTTCATATTTTAATTCTTGTGTCTTTCAGCAGTATGTCCCTGACAGAAGACTAAACCTGTGCACATGCAGGACAGCACTTAGGGTTATAGTGGGGCACAACTGGCTGCACACTAGTCTCACTTATTACACGTAGAAGTGACAATAAGAACCTCAAAAATAGGGAAATGTTGAAGTTCTGCTCTCCATTCATGGGCACATCCAGGACAGAATGTTAATTAGAGCTACCCCACTGCTACTCTAATATGTGCCCAGGTGTTATGACCTGCCATGGGCTGTCTCATCAGCCAGTGCCATGAGCTTCATCTTTTTGCTCACAGTAGAGGAAGGCCTTTCCTGCACCCAAGGATGCCTCTGGGCAGGATGCAAGACCATTGGAGCGGCATTAACACCCTAAATAGGCAGTAAAGTATTTAGCTCTGCGCACGAACTGGACACAGATACTCCCTTATCCATGTTTTGTTTGTCTCTGTGATCTAAAAGCCGCTCCCAGACTGTTACCTTTCTTACACAAGAGCTCCTTTTTTGCCCTTAAAAATCTGGAAGAAAGACATGGATCATGAGGACATTGCAGCAGGCCCAAACACAATGCAAACAATTTTTTTTCCTATTTTAATACTCAATGCTCAAGAAATCTGAGGGAAAGCTCTAACATTACAACTTTCTCTTCTTTGTACTTATTCATTCTGAGAACAGAATGGGTTTTTTTCTAAAAGAAAGTCATGGTCCATTGAAGGATATGGGCATGTGGAAGTATGTCCTTACCAACAAAGCTGTGATTCTGAACAAGGATTTGGGTGGGCAGCTTACTGGAGGTAAATCAAGTACTCACAAATTACTTCTGGAAGGTCAAATATCTGTGCTCTTTTTTTTCAGGTGATTTTGGTTCTCAGGCCATGCTCAGCCATGCTGCCAAGACAGGTTCCTTCCAGCCTAGGCCCTCATGGCTGGAACACTTCCAGCTGCAGCAGATCCCTGCTGCAGGACAGCCTTTGGGAAGAGGCCAAAACTCAGCCTCTGCTTCACAGATTATACTCAGGCTATCCAAACACTGAAACACAACCTGGCCCTGTTCCTGCTTAGGAAGAGGTGACTAGGCTTGAGTGGGCACTTTGCTACTGTGTTCTAAGGTGGCCCAGGCTTCCCATCAGATGTTTGCAGTCTACAGGCAAACCAGCTGTCCCACCATAGCCAGCTGCTGTATTAGTTATGATTTATTAAATTTTGAAAAAATAATGACAGTTGATACTTTATACATGTAAAGCAGCCTTTTCTTGTTTTGCAACTAAACTGAGATACTGGCAGTCTGACTAGACCAGCTTTAGGTCCAGGTAAAACAGGTACATGCCAAGGTCAGTGGGGTGAATAGCACAAGTGCTTCTGTTCTTCTACTCCATGCCAAAGTTGTACTATCTGACACTTCTCATCACTGCTTTTGTCATCATGAAAAGATGATGTATGCACCTGCCCCTCCCCAGGCATCAGGAGCAGAAATGTTCAGCTCTGCAGAGCTGTGTCCCCCTCTCTGCCCCCTTTCCTCTCCCTTGTACTCCTCCCTCTCCACAGCAATGGTAGTCTCACAGTCTGGAGGCAGCAAAGTTCAGAATTTGCCTGTGTTTCCAAAAAGACTCAAAACTGCCCAACACTTTGCAGAGATTGTGTTAAAAGAATATATTTTCTCCATTTCAAAGGCATGTAACAGACCACTAATGTCTTAGTTGCATGAATACACATTTCCTCCTTACCTCCCAATCCTCTACCTATTTCCTCCAGCCCTAGTTTCCTTCCTAAAATCAAGGGTTTGCACACGGAGTTTCTAAAGCTGTACAATTCTATGACTCTCCATTAATTTCACCAGAGCAAAAAGTCTGTGTACTTTCACACATTCCACCTCTGCCAGCTTTATTACCATTGATTTTTGGTGCCTATATTTGTATCTTAGAAACTGAAACTCACTGATCCAAAGTACCTACAGATCCATATGCACAGTGGTGAATAAAGACCCACCAGAGAGATGCACAGAACAGAAAAAATAGAGATATGACTCACCACTCTGCAAAGACAGGGACTTCCAGTTAAACTTCATCTGCTGTACCTTCCCATTCCTCTCTTCTCTGGGAAATTAAGTGAAGCAATGGACTTGCAGCAGACACTTACTCAGAGAATTGTTTATTCTTCCATTGTACAAAAGAGCTGGAATATACAGTCTACCCATCTGTGTTGCTAAGAAACAGGGCACTGTTGCCTTGGGACTTGATTCAGAATTCAAAAACGAGGAGAATGTCTCAGTAGACTGCATAAATGCAGCTTGAAACCTAGCAACAAGGCCACAAGTTCAATGTGCTTCTCTTATATGCTGGAAAACAAGGATATTAGAAGGAAAATATATGACTGAGGAAAAGAAATTGTAATTTGAAAACAAAGCAGTGGTGTTCTATCATCAATTATCCTAATGGATGGAACTATGTTTTACTAAATGTACTTTTATCATCTGTAAGATCTGATGCTGCCCTGTGCTTCAAGCAGGTTCATATTTACTAAGACAACTGAATAGAAAGGAGCACCAGCATTTACCCCAGTATTTCCTAAATATTCATCTTGTTCAGTATAAGTGACAACACAAGAGTCAGGATAGCAGAATTAATTTCCATTTGTATTTCAGTTTTCAAGCATTCTGCCAACAGAACAGTTTAATAGTTGCTACACGTACCTTGAAATGGTCACTTGAAATGGCCTGGATTGTATAATTTGGTGTAGCCACATACACATAGATTGTTTCCTCTATTTGCTTATGTGCAAGTGAAATATAAATTGTAAATCAAAATTACATTATACACCCTTTCACCTTAACAAATGGTCATTATGTGCTGTTGGAAATCACATTGGTTCAACCAGATATTTCATTGTAAAACCTGTTCTCTCTGGTTGCAGAATGTCACTACACTGAAACTTTGGCCAGCTCTCCAGGAGGGAAGGCCAAGTTTGAACTGAGTTATGGTTCTCAGCTGATTAAACAGAGCTCACTTGTTTGTTTTTTTTTTTCCTTTTTGATGTTCCATCATGAAATTATAGAGATATTCTTCAGATGATACAGGTGTGTATCATCTGGGATTTAACTGGAAATGAAGAAGGAAGCAAAATTCAGACGTACAATTCACCTAGAGCCACCCAACAATCATCACATTTGTTCCCTTGTTTTTCTCTTATAAAATATACTAATTCAAAACCAAAGAAAAGAACAAAATCTTTCATTCTTATATATTTCTAAGTACACAGGACTTCCATGCAGGTCCTTCACCATTTATGTTTTTAAATTTTTCAGAGTCAGAACCAAAAGACTATATGGGAAAATACGTTTTTGTTTGGTTGGTTTTAAAGAACATTCAAAATTCTTTGAGAGGGTACACCTTTTTCTCTATCTTTAAGGAAATTTACGTTTTTTCAGGCTTTTAGCTGAAAAGGAGTTTGGAGGTTGTAGTTGAGCTTCGTGGTAGGACTTTGTATTGGTTCAAGTAAAAAGGATTTCACAGGGATCCTGAAGTAAATTATAAGATATAATTGAATGGTCCTTTGCAAGTTTATGCTGCTCAGGTACTTACAGTTTTACTGAAGAGAAAATAACATCAAACAAACTTCCTTAAGAATTTGAAGATTTGTATTCCTTAAATCACTTGAAGAAATAAAATAATTTCTCATTGCCAACAGATGGCAGCATGTTACTTTGCAAAATAAAGGAGTTTAAAACCCAGGAAAGCCGAAGAGTAAGCCTTTTTGCTCTACCATAGAATAGCAAGAGGGCTTGACATTTTCCTACATAAAAACACTTCATCTTTTCAGCTAAATATAAGCTGTTTGTAGACTTAAATAAGATTAAGGAGATCTTAAGAGTTCGAGCTGGAAAAAGCAGTAAAGCTAGTCAGGATCCTAGTCTGAGCTGCAGAATCGTCTTAGGGACAAGCGAGCACAGATGGAATATCATACCCAGATTTAACCTTCAAAACTGGAGTTATAGCCATCAAGATCTATACTTTCCAACTATGAGAGAAGGTATTTCAGAGGAAAAAAAAGAGATAAAAAATCCAGAAAGAAAGAGCAAAAAAGAAAGTAAAATCTTCCCAATCATTATTTCTATATGATGAAAGAAAAAGGGCTGAAATATATTTTTTTCAATCACGTTATCAGTCAAACCAAGACTGTAAGAAAAATACATCCCTTGACAGGACCATAGGCACGACCTTTGGAGCATGTTGTGTTCTTTGATTTTTCAGGGGTTTTAAAACTTTAATTGTTCTATGCTGTATTGCTTCCAAAGAATCAACCACAATAACAAAAAAGAAAAAGAATTAAAGAAAAAAGGAAGTTTACTTTTGATTTTGAAATCAGGTGATTCTTATCACCACTTTCAAGCCTATGTTAGAAATGGAATCTTTCCTTTAGGCTCTCAGCTTTTTTGGGGTAGTGACCTACTTTTTTCCTGCATTTCTGTGTCAGCTAAGACAAAAAATTTCAGGGCACTTGTTTGGGCTATATCCTAGCAATGCTAAAAAAAATCAGAAAGAAGACACTAGGTGTTTCTGATCAAGTATTTGCACTCATGCACAATCTGAGTATGTCCACTGAAGTCAGTGTAAAAGCAATGTGAATCAGAATTAATTATTGAAAACCACTGCTGGAGCAACAGGAAGAAAGATTACATTACAACAGTTTGCATTCTGTATAAAATGCTGATCAGTATGTGATAAGAGGATAGTATTTCATTGTTCCTTAACTAGGATATACAGAGATGTTTGAGGGTAAATGGGGGCCTAATGTTCCCTTGCTATAACTCATTTAAGTAAGGAACAAGCCTACAGATTTCATAAATCCACTTCTTACTTCTCAAATCTTATTAGAGACTGAGTAGAATAAATCCTGGTTTACACTCAACTGTTTAATTTCCCTCACTCTGAATAGTTGTTCATCAAACCAGGCAATGCAGCTCTGAAATATCCCAGCTGACTCCAGCATCAATGCCTACAGGTCCAGGCCAAGGTGACACATCCATTGTTGCTAATTAGTCTTCATATTCAGTGTTATGCAAACATAGCTCTTTTGCATTTCAGTGATGGAGCTGAGAACTGCAAGCCAGCTGAGAGCTGTTAGAGGCTCTTCTGTGCTGCACAAGGAGTTGTGAGGATAATTCCTTATCATTCCTTTCACAGAGATGAAGGAAAAATGGAACAGTCTCATAGTCTTGGCAAGGGAAATTCCTGTTTCTTGAAGATGAAATAAACATGAAAAACAGCTAGGATACCTAGAATAACAAACCAGACAATAACAAAACCTGAAACCCTAAAACTAGCATAACATTTGTGCAATTTGAGTTTCTCCTTTTATCTGGGTATGCCTTCAAACATCTTCATTATAATTTACCATAAGACATTTTATGACACAAAAGTCTCATCAGGATTGACTGTGAGAATTACCACAGAATTATTTTTTAATGGAAAATTTATAAAGTGACTCATTAAAATCATAAGAAAAAGTGTTTTGTTTTTCTAGTCCATTCCAACAGCAGTCTTTCATTCTGCTGTCTCCAAATGACACAGAACTGAAAAAATAAACACACAATAAGTCAGCAGTAGAAAAAGCAAAAAATAGCAAAAAATTCTCTTATGAACTGTAGTGTCCTTCTACAGCTAAATTAAACTGGACAGCAATTTTCTCCCCCTTATACTTCTCCTCTGCAGTAAAAGCCACAGACATAATTGTGTATGTGTATAAAATCAGATTGTATATATTTGGTATTTCTACACCTTAAAATAGCTATCACCTGAATATATTTAGTGTTCTTACACCTTGAAACAATTATCACCCCATAATCTCAGTCTAAGACAAGTTATGGCCTTTATCACAGAGTTCTAAATCCCTCACAAATAGGATTTAATTTAAAATTGCTGACAAAGCCAAAACAGGGAATCTACATTGCTGTGGATTTGAGCCATTGCATTAGTTGCTGATGAAATGTTCTCTTTTCTGAGTTGGAGTTCAGTGGAATTGGATTCTCTGGATTTTGAATTAATAAAGAGCTAGGCACTATAATAGATAGGCACAGTGATTCAGAATATATAGATTATATTTGGTTAAATAATTTGACAGATGGGACATCCACAGCTACTCTGGGCTGCCTTTTCAAGTGCCTCACATTCATACACAACAGTGAATTTAATGAGTTTAAGCACAACATATGAACTATGTATAAAATATAATAAATGTTTGAAAAGCTACAAGTCTGTGAGGGTTTTATAGTAGTCAAAATTACAATGTCATTCCCACTCACTAAAATAAGTAGGGGAAGGGTGGGAAATATCTGTAAATACCTGGGAAAATAAGGATTTAATCTCTCTTTCCAGACCTTGTCTTCTTTAAACCTACAGAAGTGCCTATCTGTATCAGGTATTTATGACTCAGACCAACTTCTATAGATTAAGAGCAATGGATAACAAAATAATCTCATGGAAATATAATCAAGACAGATAATGCTTTTTAAAGCATGAAAGAGGACATCAGAAGAAATCTTATTTCTTGATTTAGGTGCTCCTACAGTCCACCATATTGTTGCAAATTGAATCCTGATAGTCCAACTGTCCCTATTCAATATGCTCTCTTTCAGTTGTATGAAACACTTCTATAGCCAGGCTCCTAACCTGAAGGCATTACAGCAGTATGCAGTATAGCTCCTAAAATATTCTGTTGGGTATATCCTGGTGATTCTTCACACACTGCCATCTTTAACAGGCTGTAAACTGGACAGAGGAGAGAGCAAGTTTCAAGAAAAGCAAGAGGGAGTAGCCACATCCCAGAGAACATAATAGGCATAGACATGACATGGGAGGAGGAACTGAGACCAGTCTTGATTATCTCTACCTTCAGACTTGCAGACAGTGAACAAGAGAATACCTACTGGTTCTGTCCACTGTGAATAAGTAGGGGCCTAATGAATGTTCTATGCAATTGTGTTTGGAAGACAGTTTCAGTCATTATTTTGTTGTCATTTGCTAAATACAAATAATTTTTGCAGGATATTTTTACTAGTAGAAAACTAATTTCTTAAACAGCAGACAAAATTTTCTTTTACTAAAATTCAATAATTTCTTAATTAAGTTAATTCTTTAATTATATAAGTAATTTCCTCTTACAAATTATTTTCCCAGTAATATCCATATTTCTCTAATAGATGAAAATAACTATACTGGCTCCACTGAATAACTTTATGTCATGAAAGTCCTTTAGCTAAGTATAGTTTTACAAAACAGCCAAATGAACACTGACTTTGTAATGAAGATCTGCAATCTCAAATGCTTTATAGTATAAACACAAAATTTTACCATTAGGGATTAGATATAACAGCCAGGACTCTTTCAGGTAAATTGACTAATAATTTTCCAACACACTTAATTGTAAACTGCACAATAAGGAGTTAAGAGAGTCTTTGTTCAGTGTTTCAGAAGCCAAATCAAGTATAATTTGCATTAGTACTAAGGTGTTAATAAATATGCACTGCTTCCAAAGGCTGAATATAAACTTAAATAGATTGTGTATATGCTCAGCTGTAAATCAGATTAATTTATAAATGGAAATCATTAATTCAACCACTATATTATGTTAATATGTCACACTGTCAAACCTGCTATATATTCACATCAAGGTGAATGGGGTTTGTTTTCATTATTCAATATGCTTAGCCTCCAAAAAATAAATGGAAAACAATAATGAGTCAGATTGATGTGAGCAGATCAGTGCATAAAAAAGCCAGGCTTTTATTTATTTAGCAGTAAAATAAATTTCAAAACAAAATACTTATCTAACAACACCCAGATGTTACTTTTATTCTCTTAAAATATCTCTCTGCCAAGCTTTTCTTGTTGTGAAGCATGTTGGTGAAAGCACCCTCTCACTTATGAACTAAACCTTTGTATTAGAGTTCCCTTGTGACAGAACCATGAACAGACATAGTCTTTACCACCCTTTGCTGAAATGCCAACTTTAACATGTTCCTCTATTAATTCTTTACAGTTTTATTTCTCCTTCTGTCTCTGTTTTAGTCCCTTGGGTTTTGTCTTCTTTTGCTTTATTCTCTCCCACCACAGGGTGGTAGGATGGTTATAGCAGCTGTTGGTGGCTCTGTAGAGGTTGGACACCTTTTCTCTTGACTAAGCTGAATGTTGAGATATTAGATGTACAGCACTTTTTAGTGAACTGCTCCAGAATTCATGTCTTTATGGCCCATTATACAGGGATTGTTGCAGATGCAGGAAGGGAAAGCAAGAAGCTGTTCTTTGTAACACATTTGTACTTTGTCTTATCAAATGCAGGTTTTTTTCAGAGATGTTAATGTCACATGGAGCTGGTACACACTACTACAATACTTTGTACATGACACTGTGCATCTACTACAGATTCCCTTTGTATCTTCCTGACTTTTCTCTATCAAATGTCTCACATTAGCTGCGTGGTTGTCACTGAAAGGAGGTACCACTTGTTAGAGTGATCTGCAGTTTGATTATAACAGCAACACACTCAAAATATTTTGTTAGTATCTACTGTTTTATCTTACAGCTCATTCAGTAATTAGCCACTAATTTGAGAATGTCAACCCCATTGTTTGGTAAAATGCAACCATGTACTTAAGAGATTCTCTGAATAAATATAGGTTTAATTACACAGAGAAGGGTCTTACTGAATTGAGGCGCTTGTCCTAAAACACGAACCTGTGTGACAGGTGATTAAAACCTGCCAATGCCCGTTACTTGTTGTGCCAAATCTGATAACAGCATTCTGTACCTGGTATCTGTGTACGTGCTGTGGTTCCAAATGTAACTCTTATAAAGCAAGTGCAACAACATATACTAGGGTTTGACTCTCAGTTGTCTTGATAAAAAAAGGTAGTGAAAAATTCAGAAGGAAGAGCTATCCACTGAGCATCCTTATTTCTATGACTTTATGAATGCTATCTGTGTAAAAATAAAACAGGGCAGCATCTTTGGCACTCACCATACTGCATATGTTCAGTCAAAAAAGTAAAGTTAAAATTTTCCACTTCAAACCAAATGATGATACATGCTCACATTAATAGAGATGAAATAAAAAACAAGTTTCTATTTTAACAAGAAGATATAGATCTTGTATGGTTGGCTGACAGACAAACTCGCTTTAGTGAGGACTGATGCAGACAGTTAGACAGTAAAAGCAAGGGCAGTGAAGCAAAGTTCAGTGGAAGCTTACAAATGAAACCACAAGAGAGTAACTCCTAAATCCAGATTGGGATGTGTCATCTGTCAGGCAGGGCTTATCCCGGTGCGTATCCCTCACTAGATAGAATTTGAATGCTGTTCTTTAAGCAAGAGATCAGCTCCAAATATCCCTCCCTTTAAAAAGACAAGCAATTCATGTTCTGGGAGGCTTCAAGTGATGTCCCCCAGTTAAAGATATTCTGGATTATTTTCTCAGTGCTGAGAAAAAATAGGTGGTGCCAATGAATGCTAGCAATGAATGTTAGTAATGAATGAAATTACTAGCAATGAGTGAAGTTACTACATATTGGTAATCATCTGGAAATACATAATAGGCTTTATACAGAGCTTCCATAACAGTGATTGATGTGGCAGAAAACCAAAAGCCTCTCTGAGTTCAAATTGCTTTGAATCAGGACAGTTGAATGTACAGATGAATAAGCTATTAACAGAGCTTTGAAGAAAAACAGCTAGACACTTCTATCTTGAAATGGAATGGAAACAAAATCATTGGCATAAAGTAAAAGAGAAAATGGAAGTTAGCAATGGTGAAAGTGCTCTTTTATGTGCTTCTGTGCTGAGGTCTCCTCACCTGGATGAACTACTCTTCATCTGCATAGTATGCCTGCAGACCTGGCTAAAAAGAGCTGTGAGAATAGCCATGTAGATAAGTGTTGTTGCTGGAATAAATATTAGTACATGAAAACCTCATTTTTATTGTTAGTTCACTTTCTCAGGAATAATGGTGTTTGGTTTCTGAGAGGAAAAATGCATTGCATAATCGAGGGGGATTGACACAGAAGTAGAGACATCAGAGAGTTAGAAATTAGCAGTATTTATGGAAGACAATAAATACATGGGTAGGTTATGTATCACAGGTATGAAGGATGCAGAAAGGTCCAAGGTTCTTTTGGATTATAAATTTGGATGGCATAGATATAACGTAAACATTCATAAGAAATATTCTCCCTAAATTGTCTGCCATGATGAGGTCATGGTG
This sequence comes from Zosterops lateralis, assembly GCF_965231275.1. NCBI lineage: Eukaryota > Metazoa > Chordata > Aves > Passeriformes > Zosteropidae > Zosterops > Zosterops lateralis. The sequence goes on along the minus strand of NC_139762.1, from coordinate 28,901,265 downwards.
GAAAAATTCCAATACCTCAGGAAAGCCAGGATAAAGTTACAGGAAAAATCTTTTTTGCCTCCTAATCCCACTCATAATGACAACCATAACTCATAATGACAATAAATTAATTTGCTGACAGACTGATATTGACTTAATTTAAGGATGTTGAGATAGATAGATTATATTTCCACCTCAGAAAATTCCTTTTATTTTTTGGTCAATGTAGTATTCCCAAGGATCTTCTTCAGACTGAGAGACTTTGATCTGTATGGTATACTCTGTCTCCAGCTGCCACCAAGGCTTACTGCTGGCCTTACAGGGAACAACAGAGATTTTTTTCCTAATCTGTAAATACTGAAAAACAAACTAGACATGGACAGAGTTTCTAAATCAGCTGTTACCATTTCAAAAGAGACACAAAAAAAGCCTTGTAACCTTCTCATTTCAGTCTGTTTTTTGATAGTAAAATAGGTTATTTTATATAATAGGCTTTAAGTCCAATTTCTAGCTTTGTGTCTAGGTGTCCAGATCTCAGAATATAATTCAGACCTCTAACAAAACAGAAAAAAGTCAGCATATTCAAACAAGTTATACTTCCCTTTGGGGTAAGGGTATTCTCTCACTTCCCCACCTCGTGTTTGTTGCAGGATGCCCAGGTCTGGAGACATATTTTATTGATATGATGTGTGAAGAGGATTGTAACACTGTGGTTAAGCCTCTGGAAAGGTCAGAGCCTTTAGCTTGCTTAATTAATCTCATTCACACCTGGCTCTGTGCCAGGTTCAGCTCACAACACAAGTGCAGTTGCAGATGTGGTACTGACTTACATGTACAGAGCAAAGGCCAAGAACTTCTTATGCATTCTCACCCTGTGGAAGGGAAGAAAGAAGGGCAGAGCTGAAGGCATAGTTGCTAGTTCTTAGAGAAGTGCTGCAAAGGAAGGCAGCAGAAGAGCTCTTTGTTACTTCTAGTGATGCTCAACCACCAAGAGATCATCCTTCATGGAAGAACCAAGAAAAAGAGAATGAAAAACTAATGGGCTTGACTTCGTCACTCAGCAAAGGTTATTGTTCTGGAAGATGGAATTTTGGGTCCTCTTACAGAGGCTGTGTCTCCATATGAATCATTGTAGTGATCTGTTTCCTGTGCCCATTACTCACCCTCAGTAGAGGCCACAACTTCCCTTGTGCTCTTCCTGTCATGTCTGCCCCAACCAGGCTTGCAAGTACAGTAAAAAGAACATGGGTTAGGTCTGAAGACTGAAAGGGCTTTATAGATTTGTGCTTAGCCAAAATCAGTTTATTACCAGTCCATCTCTTCAGAATTTGTGTTATATCTAAGTCAAATATGATTTCCATGTGTTTACTCAGTGACAGACAGGAATCAAACAAGATAGTCTCCCAGATCCCACAAACAGCTGTTTTGACACAACTGAATAGACAAGAGCTTCTTAAGGCAACCTATTATGAAATTATGGTTTATCATGTCAAGGATTAATAGACACTGAAAAAAAGAGCACAACTTGTTTCCTATCACACAGGTCTTGCAGCTTCCTTTTTGTTGACTAATAAACCCAGAATTTCACATTGTTGAATACTCTTAAGGACAAGTTGCATACATAGAGCTGGTAGGATTATGGTTTTCAGTTCTGTGGCAAAACACAGGTCCTGAAAGATATATCCGGAAATCACAATAGAAGCTTCCTGTTCCTTCAAAATGTACCACATGCTTTACATTATATGAATTGCATAATTTTGAAATAGATAACTGTCCATTCCTTTTAAAGTTAGAAAATTTTCTTGTATCATGATCACTGAAATAGTCAAACCTCCCCTATGTCAAAGACCTTAAAATCAATTAATTTTGTTAAAAGATTTATGACAGGTCACTGGTTCAAAACTAAATTCAGTTCACATCTGAATAATTCCTGTTCTTGCCTATCTGTGTGTGCAGCAGAAATCCACTTAAGTAAGCCTTGTGAACATCAGAAGAGGCTTTTTTACTGCTCCATGGCAAAGGACACTTCAAAAATTAGTCCTCAGTAACCCACAGCAATGCTTGGTCTGATGTCAGACACCTATTAAAAGAGAACTTAATTTGTGAAAATACTGATTTATCTGAGATTTGCATTTTCAACTTTCTGAGGCCACTTTTTGTCTTGTTAGCAAAGTTACAGACATAGAGTATGCCAAGAAAAATACAGTTCAGTACATAAACCAACAATATTTAGTTTTGTATAAAAGAATTTGTGATATACTGAAAGGTAGTCTTTGATATATCCCCAATGCTAGTCTAATTATATAGTGTAACAATATAGTTTGCTTTTTCTAATGACTATTTTTCCAACTTGGTTTACAAAATTTAACCGTGCATGTATTTTAATGCAAAGAAAAGCATTCTGACTTGACCTCTTACATAAATAGGTCTCAAGAACCTTCTTTTTTTCTTGCTACTTATTCAAGTGAAGGGCTAATAAAATTATTCTATACTGCTTGTAATGTTCTGTTAGAGAACTTTTGGGTTTGCTATATGGTGAGCTGTCTTAAGAAAAAAGAATCATCCTCCTTTACAAATGGAGTAAATAAATAAAATACATATAGGATTAAAACAATACCATGTCACAAAAATGAGACAAAAATGAGAATGTTAAATTTCACTTCCAAATTAAAAGCAGCTGTTTGCTTTTATGAGGAAATGTAGAGGGACCACAGGTTGACATATAGCACAAATAATTTAGATTGAGCAGAGCATCCTACTAATGTCACTACAGGGTTTCCAGAACTAGAGTCACTGGTTTTCAGTTGTCTCTAATATTTCAACACATGGACATTTCTAACATCTCAGTAAGACATCTACTATCAAATGTCATTGAGATTAAAATCTGCACTTTTTCACCAAAGTTCATCTCAAGTAAAGTCTGGATCCCTGTTAGCGTAAAATTGTAACAGCAGCCTTGTGGGGTTGCTCATTCACTTTGGTGTTTCCACCTGTGGTGTCTGACTGTCTTGCATCTTATTGTAATCAGGCACCCCAAAGTCAGGGTGTAGCTGCCTGCATTTTATTTAAAGGCATTTGTGACAGAATGCCTTTGTCAGGTAATGTAAGTGGAAGCATACATTTAGGTGAGGTCTAAAGCTTTCAGGAAAATCAGGAATATGTGCAGAAAAAGTCTGGTTTCTAACAGAAATAAGAAGTTGCATTTAAAAAAAAATGAGATGAGTTTAAACTGACACTTTCCTGGGTATATCCTCCTGGTTTTGTCAGTTCTAACATTGAGTGCAGCGGATGTCTTTCAATTCTCTCTCTCTAATGCTGCTCAGATGGCTTTCTTTTCCAAATTTCTAGAATTTATTTTTTGAACTATTTATAAGTCTCGTAGGCCAAATATTTGTTTTAATTATACACCTTGGAAAAAAGACTTTTTTTTTTTTGACTGGAAACTTGATTTTTTGAACAAATGCCCTCTAGTCCTTGTTTTCTGAGAGTTTTTTTCTGCTTGTTTTCTTCACCCCACTCAAGCTTTACAAATCTCTACTCTGTTCCTCACCTGAGTCACTTTGTTTCCAAGCAGTAGAGTCCTGCCATGGCATGAAAAGTAATGCAAAGCCCAGGGCAAGAGCCGGGTGCTTTCAAGTGAGTGCTCCCACAAATATCATCTGGAAACCCAGGTTTGCACCTCCTCCCTAGAACCATAGGTTTCCAGACAAAGTCTTGTTTTCAGTGTTTCTCAGTGTCTCTAAGCTCAATGCATGTCTCCTATGCAGAAGACTCTACATGTGTTTTTTTGCTTTTAGACATGTCAGGCACAGTGCCACAGCCAGCACTGTAACAGCATTCAGCAGCACTCCAGGGTTACCCTCCTGTTATTCTCTTGATCTCCAGCAGTTAAGCCTATACCTTCTACCTGTATTCCATTAAGAAAGGGATGTGTTTTAGATGGAAGCAGAGGTATTTCTCTTCTCCCACTGGCATCATACTAAATGAAACATGAAACCGATACCAAAGTGATGAGGAATAGAGATTGTCAGTTTCAAGGGGCTGTTTTTTATTAAATGCTACCAAAAACATTTTAAAAATCTGATTTCTATTTCAGATATTTACACTTTGCATTGGATGAGCCTGTTTCAGTGGAACAAGCACTATTTGTCTAACAGGATGTAGCCTATTGCAAAGTGTTCTGGTAAAACTCATTATCTGAAAACCATGGGGTCCACCTACTTTGTTAATCCCTTATTCTTTCATCTTCGACCAAAGACAATGACTCTGTCCCAGCAAACACTCATTCAATGAGTCTTTTCTTTGAGAAAGAGGTTATACAAAAGGAAAGAAACACCTTAATCCAAACCAAACATTCTTATTCTGTCAAGTTCCTTCCTGCCATCGGTGTCAATGTCTGCTTTCACTAAATAAAGATTAGATATTAGTTACATAGGGTAAATGCAGAATTGCAGAAACGTTTTCAATAAAGCCAACGTATTTGGCATCTCAGGAAAGGAACTTATTCTGCATCCCAGTTCAGTACAACTTTTCCAACTAAATTGGTGGAGTTGGGGAGCCAAGATATACCTGGGGCTATATACCTGAGGCACTATCAAAACTTTTCAACTTGTACATAATATACACAATTTGTGGATCCACTTTCCTTACATATGAGAAAAATGACAAATGTGACAGATGCTCTATCTAGAGAATTTAGAGATCAGTACCAAAACAACAAAGATTTAAAGATTGGGTGCTGTGAGTCCTGGAGGAAACCAGTATATCTCTTTTGTCTTCTGTCTTGCTTTCAGGATACCTATCAAGACTTTGGGTCCCAGTGAGAGGAAATGAGTTCTACGAGGTAGCTTGTTATTTGTAAAGATGGTGCATAAATGCCATTATAGCTTCTCTGTAATTACAGTTTGTGATGACATGTGATTATGATGCATTTCAGAAACTGTGTATTAGCAAATATAGGAAAATACTTTCTGTTGGAAAAGAAAGGTGGTCAATTACAGTTACAGAAATCCAAGCATAAATGAAATTATTCTAGCTTATATGTTCCTGACTCAGACATATAATTATTGTGTAACAGGCTAAAATGAACTGCTGTTCTAAAATCAGAAAATTGGACAGATCAGCACTGCTCTAATGCACTGCTTTGCAGGGGTTTCTTTGCCATGTCTCTAGCCACCATCCTTACTGCAGTATGCGCTGGCCTCTTGTCCCCTACTGTTTTTTTAATAAAATACAACAGCCCCTCCCTTCCCTGCAGCAGCAGCCTGGCTGCCCCTTTACCATTCATCCACAGAGGTCACTTGGCTCTGAAGCCTGCCTGTCATGCAGCATGCAGGGACAGAGCTGTGGCCGCCTCAGCTGTGGCCGAGCAGCAGCACATTCCCTGGCCAGCCATTCCTGCCTATGTTATCTGCTGAGAGTGGTAAGGGAGAGAAAATGCTCAGCAGGGCACGTGAAGCCCATCTGCTGTGTACCCTATAGATATATTCTAAAGGAATGTGTAGAAACTGCAGACTATGCATACAAACAAGAAAACTTCCTCCTAGGCAGCTCTACATATTTCCAAAATCCCTGTGATTTTTGGGGTTTGTTTGTATTTTTTTTTACCCTGTCTCTTTGCAAGACAAAACCTGTAAAAGTATAAGGACTTCAGAAGTAGACTAAAGTGCCCAGAAAACTTTGAAAGCATTTTCTCAGTGGTAACAGTGAAGTTGAGGAGTCTTCTTCATAATTTCTTGTTTATACTGTAAATGAAATATAGTATCTTAGGTTTTGTTGTCCATATATTAGCAGAAGTGTTACCACAGTTAAAACATTAGTATAGACATTTGAATTAACATCTACTTGGAAAAATGAAAAGCCTGTCATTCAGTTTCTCTTTATAAATAGTGTATAAATATGTATTTCTTCATTTTCATACCCTCCCATACCTTCTTTGAATTAATCTTATATTTTCTGATTCTTTGTAAAGAGGAAGAAAATTTGGAAGGCATTGCACATATCCAGCAATACAGAGCCATGCCCCAACACTTTTACTTAGATTTATTAAGATTTTATTTTGGATTAATGTACATTACAATTAGTAGAAATTAGTTCTTTGTGTCTAAGAATCACACAAAAATATCATCTACAATTACAGTTATAAAGAAGTATGTGCAAAAGCATGAAAAAAAATGGACAATAAAAAAATTTCCTGGGAAAAATTATAAAATAAGTCCTTGAGCATCTCCAAAAAATAAAATTTCTCTTTTTATTAAAAGATGATGACATGAAGCATAGGCCTTTCACATTACTGTCCTTAAGAATGGTAGAATTATAGAATCATAGAATGGTTTGGGTTGCAAGGGACCTTGAAGATTCCAAGCCCCCTGCCATGGGCACAAGCACCTTCCATTAGACCAGGTTGCTCAAGGTTTGCAATCCACGTGAGATATAATCCAAAAGGCTTGCTTGCTCCATATACATGAGAAATGCCACTTTCCCAGCAGCTATATAGTGTGCACACCTGCTATGTAACCAACAAAAGACACAACAACCTCCACATTCACCAGACAGGCACCAACCTCTGTTATGGCACAGAGCCATTCTTCATTCCCAACCCAAATGACATTTTACTCTTTTTCCATTTTTCAGTACCACACAGACAGTCACCATCTTGCATAATCTAGTGCACTCCACTACTTGTAGGTCTGTGCCAGTGCTAGACCTACCATCCATCCAGAGCTTTTCTGGTTCTTTTACCTCTGAAATGTTCACCTCAGCTAATTAAGGACTTCATCAATCTTTTAGTAGGGCTCTATGAAGAAAAATTTGCAAAAGGCAAAATCTTAAGAATTTTTAAAAGCAATTCATCCTGACACTCACTCTGTCCCTGCTGCAGTCTGTGGTAAAACTTGCCTGAATGTTAATGTGCCCAAATTTCTCTTGTCACAATTTGAGAGACCTAAAAGAAAATAGCAGGAACAGTCTTAAGTGATCCACTGTTTCAAAAACCTGAAACATCCTCGAGAGTGGCCAAGGTAAGGGGTACTGGAACTGATGTTCTCCCTAAATATAAGCCTTTCACTGCCTGCAACTGAGAATATCTACAAATAGCAACTTCTCCCATTAATTTTAGAAAAGCCTTGCACTGTTTTTACTTCTGTGAGAAACTTCCTAGTCAACAAAAGAGATTGTGACAGAAATCTCATGCTTAAAGAGATAATAGATGAGGTATTTAACATGCACAGCATTTGGAATCCAGTTAAATGAGGAATGTAGGCTGCAAATTCTCAGGGGGATCTATTAGCAACAATGTCCTGCAGTGAGAGTACCCAGCAAGGTAACAAAATCATTTGTAATAAGGGTATTCCTCAGAAAAAAATAAATCATTAATGTATTCCTGCTGTGCTAGGAGTATTCATGACTTATGGAGAGACAGCAGTGGTAACTGGGCTGGAGGAGTAAAACAAGGAGTCCTTTTTGCAAGATTGATGGTGTTATTTTATTCCAACCAGGTATAGCAGGGAGTAAAACCAATATGTCTAATGACAGCTCACTAGAGAGGTTATTTATGCTGTGCCAGAAGATTTCAGATGCTGAATTTAGGCAGCCACCCACCAAGGAAGCATGGAGAAAAAACAATAAGACTTGAGACTTCATTCAGTTTCCAGGCTAAAAAGATGTTTATTGATTTTATATACAGTGAGATTTGATGGGTGTTTGATCTTTGAATTTCTCTTAATGAATGTCTGACCATTCTGTAAAGATTAGAGTTCATCAGAGGCTTGGCACATAACCTAAAAATCTCAAAATTTTGGAAGGGTTCTGCTTCAGTCACTACTCCACTGTACATGACCAAGGGTAAGAATTCAGTTCTAGATTTAAAAAAAGCCACAATTTCAGATTTTTTTTTCATAATTTTCAGACCATATTTCAGAAATCTTTCTGGGTATGGGAGTCAAGTCCCTTGAAAATGAATGAGAGAATTTTTATCAACACTAATGGGCATTTAATCAGAACCTAAAATGAAAGAAACTTACCACATACATCAGGTTTTTCTCAAGTTATACTCTTTTGACAGTAAGAGTCTATGTAATCTGTGGCTGACTTTCTTCTAACATACTCAATTTTTCATTGGCTTACTGAGGGATGATGCCCTTTGATAACAGAAAGTTAATGGATTTCCTGGCACTTATGGACTTTTGAAAATTCTGACTATCTCCTTTGCAGAGAATTACTTAAACTTGTTAATATTTACTGAATGCTTTTTGAATCCTCTGAAAGTTTTAGTTTAGGAAAGTTTTAGATAAGGCATTGTTGTTTTTTTTCTCTGATAGCTTAACTTGGGATTTGCCTTGATGCTGAACAGAGCATTCAGGGGAAAGCTAGAAATCTTCTGGACTATGGAAGATTCAATCTTACTTCTTAAACAAGAGAAAGAACAAAACCTTGGTATTCATTATTTTTACTTCCCTGACGATATATGCAGTTATAAAGAGTTTAATTTGTAAATTCTGGGAAAACAAACAAAAAATTGACAGCATCTCTCACTAGTCCTTTGAAAATGGTCCTGGTAAGAAAGAAAAAATATTTTTGATTTATTCTAGAAGCTCAGCATTTGCATGAACAGGAAATATATCCGATGATGGTCTATCACAAGCAGCTACTGAAAGCCAGGAAATTGAATGTATTACTTCATGCTTTTCAACATGGGCTTTAGGAATTTAGAAAAGAGTGACTCTATGAAAAACATGAAAATCCAGTTCCTCTTGAGATTTGGTGTTTCTTTTTGCCAGTGCAATAGTGTTGTGGTTTTCCTGTTCCATTAATTCATCTTTCATTCAGTCAGTCATATGAAAATAAATTAATATCTTTTCGAAAAATTATAAACAGAATGAAAAGAAAGACACTTTCAGCATATTCATTAACTAGTTCAATAAGTCCATCTTGTTCCTCTCTCAGGTTTTGTTTCCTGGCATACAGTAGATTACCTGTTGTCTTCACCTCTCAACCACTGCATTTGGAAAAGGAAAATTACTAAATAAAAAGATTCATTAAAGTATTTTTTGAAGCACCACAGCAGTATAATATAATTTCTAAGCCCTTCTGTTTCAAAAATATCCAATATAGATTTCTGGTTTGCACTGATTTCTCCTAAAACACCCACAATTATTTCACATTTTCTAAGAGTTACTTGTGTGTAAGTTTTTCAGCCCTTGGATCAACAGCTCTGGTATACTGATTTTGGTGGTGACGTGATCATTTTAAAAAGTTGCTTTGGAGCTTCTGTTCTATTTTCCTTTCTATGTACCTTCTAATTATTAGTGGTGTAACAGCCCAGTGTCTACTTAAGAGCTCCTCCATACAGAATGGTCATGGACACACTGGAGCAAGTTCAGTCAAGGGCCATGGAGATAATTAAGGGGCTGGAGCATCCAGTGAGAATCACAGAATCACTAGGTTGGAAGAGACCTTCAAGATCATCAAGTCCTACCCAAAGAGAAGAGGCTGAGAGCTGGGACTGATTAGCCTGCAGAAGGAGTTCAGGCAGATCTTACCAGTGTATAGAAGACAGATTTCTTCTTCATGCAGTTTCAGTGTTTCTTCCATCAGGGCTCCAGGGCTGCTTGTGGCAGTTGAAAAGTTTAGTGCAGTTCTAAAGTTTCTAAAACACTTTAGTATCCCATCAACACTTTCTTCTATTTTTGACTCTGTTTAGTCACTCTTCCACTCTGAAACATCCAAGGCTCTGCGTCAGGATAGTCGCATTGAAAAATGTAATATACTCATTTAGTCACAAACTCTTTCTCCATGAGACAGTGTGCTAAAGAATGCCTCTAAGTTGTGACTCTAACGTTCTGCAAATTCCACAGTAAGAGATAGAGTGGAGAGAAATGTAATTGGACCTTGTAGACTGAGGGAAAAAAAGCAAACAAGCAGTCAAGTAAGCTGTATGATTTTTATTGTATTACAGGAACCTGTGATCAGAAAACCTGTAGGCGAAGTGCCTTCTTTTGTATGACTCTTTTAGCAAACCATCTTTTATACCTGTACTTGCAATCATATTTCAACAGACTTTTTCTGTAATATGAATTCATGCATGTTCAGGGACTTAAATGAGAAATCTCTTCAGAAGCAATTGCAGAACTAAGTCCTTAATGATGAAGCTGGAACACAGCTATCAAAAATTATTATAATTGTATACAGCGATGAGACTGAATTCTGCCCTGCCTTGTACTGTGCAAGGCATAAACCAGACAGCAAAATAATTGATATTTCAGAACCTATCCAAGTTATCTACTATTCATTTTTCATATGCTTTTGGTTTAATTTCTTAATACTTCTGATAGGAGAGCCATCTGATAATATGCTGAAGAAGTAACTAATGATCTATCCTGGAACAGTTATAAAGGAAATTACAGTTCTACACGGAAGATTCTGCAACAAACATTGTTTATGAAAGTTTTAAAATGGGTATTACTGGAGGAACAAGAACAAGAAGAAAAGTGCAGAATGCTATGAACAAGAAAAAAGGACTGAAAACATCTGTGGAAACAAGTACCATCTCTACAAATAATATTTTTAATGTCATTTTCAGTTCTTCCAGTGTACAGAACTATCTGCTTGAGGCAATGCAGAAGGGTGAGAATGAATATATCCTCAGCATGCCAGCTGTTGCTCTGCAGATAGATAGGCTATTTTATACCAGGCAACATTTAGATTTATAAGAAACCTCTGCACATGATTTTGGAATGGTTGACTCAATGGGATTCCATTGCCAGGAGCAGCAAGATCAAATATACTATCTCAGATTACAATTACCAATTCATTGCACAAGCAGGAATTAAATTTATAGTCAAGAACATCAGGATGCAGAGGCAATAATCCCACCCTATGAAGCCACCCTGCTGTTTTTTCTTAAGCAAACATAAATGGGTAGATATTCATTAAACTGTTTGGAAAGTGGTAACCTGCCAGCTCCACTGACCACACTCGATTTGGGTGGGTGGGCACCTTGGTGAGAAATCTGATTAGTAGGAGATAGCGCAAAAGCTTCAGTGAAATGTTTTGTGAAAAGAGATAGTCCTGCTGTGCAATATTGTAGTATGTCAGCCATGCCCTACTGGGATAAGAGATAAAGAAGGAGTAGTTATAGCTATAAAAATTTACCATATGACTGCAATGCTGCAAAAGGATTAAACTTCTTTTAGTGACACCACTCAACTTTAATTGTATCAACATCACCAGAAGGGGAAATTCTGCTGAACAGAGAAAAGAGCCATAATTTTCACAGTTTTCAGTGCTGCTACCAAATACACAGCTCAACTCTGGCATAACCAAGTTCTTGGCCATTTTCACTTTTTATGTCTTAGAAAATATTTGTTGCACATTCAAATCCTTATCTGATTGGTATGACAAAATCCAGTTTGTAAAAGAGTATAAACTTTTGAATACACACACTGGTGTGCTGATGTAAAACTGCCTTGTGTACTTTCATCTGCATTGTGCTTTTTTCCTAAATCGGGTATATTATGGTGAAAAAGAACAATTTTAACTCATTTTGTCAAGTACTTTGGCTTAATCTCTTTGAACAAAGCCACTCATTCTCCCGTACTGTCAAATCTTTGGGCTTTTGACACACATTTAAAAATTTTTTTGAAGAAAACAATACAGAAATGCCTTTATAAATAGCTATTTTAAAAGCTCTGAATGTCCCTTCTGGTACTGCTCATAAGCCACTAACAAAGACAAAGGAATAACCAAGAAAGACACTGCCTTAAGCTCCTAGGCCAAATTTTACCTGTTGACACTCAGCATTCTGGGAATATGAGTAACTCAGGCTCTGCCTGAGTTTTCTTCCTCCTTTAATTGGCAGTGTATTGTGACATTTATTCTCAAATTAGATCAGACTAGATGGGAACAATTTTATAGTCATTACTTTGTTAGGTTCACTCTGAGCGAACTTAAGCTTGAGTGAGCGCTACTTTATTATTGAAATCCAAAGTGCTGCATCAAGGCAAAAACCACTCCAGGCAGAAAATACTCTTAGACACGCCCATACTTCAGTAACGACAAAAGGAAATTCATCACTCACTGAAGTTCTGGGACTTTAGTTCCTCAGGTTGCTCGAGAAAAACTGCTGGGAAAATCCTTGCTGCCTGTGTCCAGCCTCCTTCTTTTTCTTACTGTTTTTGGAAATGTTTACCAGGATGGCTGGCTTCACCACCTTCCCGAGAATCAAGATGAGGCTGATCAGCCTACAGCTTCTGGATCCTCCTCTCTGTACTTCTTAGAGGCAGGAGAGATATTTGATTTCTTCCCAACCTCAAGAACCTCTCCTGAGGGCCATGACATTTCAAAGATAATTGAGACATTGGTCAACTCCCTCAGCACATCTAGCTGCCTTCCACACAGTCCCAAAAATTTATGTCCAGTTTGTTTAGATGTCCCCTAACCTCATCTTCCTTTTACTAAAGAGAGTTCATTTTGAATGATTCAACTGGGTTTATTTGTTAGATTTCAAAAATTCAGCATCTTCAGTATTTTCTTCATTTATTTCTGGACCTTACAGTAGCTCAAGTAAAGCATTGTCAGTTGTTGTGAAGCAATCTTACTAATGTTCAACAAAAACTTCTAGGTTTCTACAAAAATATTCAAAATTTCACACACTGCAGTTGCATTGCTACTGGAACAAAAGCATTAAGCCTGTTTATCCAGAGTCTTTTTCTTTCAGCTGTGATTTCACATTGGATGTATTCTCTGTGCAGTAAATACTAAGACTACTTTTCCAATCTGTGAAAATTTATCTAAGTAAAAATAAAATGTATTTAACAAAATATTGCCAGTCTAATAGGGCACAGTAGTGACTTAAAATTTTGGAAAACATTGCTATGTGTAAATGCAATAATCAAGTTTCCTGTATGAGACCTTGTGTCTCATTCTATGGAAAAATTCACATCTTTCAATGAAAACAAAGAATTGCTTATGGTTTTCTGTGAGCTAAATGTAAAAGTGTAAGTTCATTATAGTTTTAACAATGTATATAAATTTGATTTGCCTTAAATGTTGAAGAAGAGCTCTAACTGTCTAAGCAGATCTTCATGAAAGACAATGAGGTACTAGACTATATCTGCAAAGTGCTTTTACTTAAATAAGCTGATTATAAATCTCTAGGTAAGTTTTACTGGTCCTCACTAATATATATGTACATAGAATATATTGTTTTACCTTCTCATGAATTCTTTTTAACTGTAGTCCATGGGATCTGGTGTGGTCAAGGGATTAATAGATAGCATCAAAACTGTGTAGAAAAACATTTCTCAGCTGCTTGGGAGCAGCACGTTTTGTCAGCAGTTCAGCACGAAGACGTGCTTGCTGACCTTGGCTGTGTGTTCACCTTGCTCTCTGCAGCACAACCATTTGGCACCGTGGCTGTCAGTGGGGACGTCCCGCGCCATAACCCTGCAGGGCTGGGAGGGATGCGTGCCTGTGTGCGTGCTCGTTGTCATTTCAGTACTGGCTGAAGGCAGTTTCCAGTAAAAAAAAAGAGTTCTATAAAAGCTTACTGAATAAACATTCAAGAAAACTTAGATGAGATAGCTGTAAGCCACTGAGACTCATTTGCACTAGAAAATAAAAACATCTGTTTATTTCTTTAAAAGCTCTTCTATCACAGGTTTCTCAAGCATATGCTTCAGAAAAACATAACAAAACAATAGAAACCGAAAAACCTGGATAACTTCCATTTCTCATAGCAGTACATTAATGAAATAAAAGCTACATTTTTCCTATTGGTAAGATAGCTTTTTTCCTTTTAAAATGTTTTTCTGTTGGGTATATTTTTCTATAAAAGTGTAGGAGATAAAAAACCTTTGTCAGAAAGGTTGTCTCTAGAAGTATTTGCTAACAAAATATCATGAGGACAATTCTGTCATGTTTTCCCAAGTACATAGAGTGCTTTAGGCCAGAATTCTACAACAATGTAAGAAAAAACATTTTGATTACAAACATTCCAATTCATGTAAATCATGTGTACAGAGCTGCAGCAACATCCTGCCATGAAAAATTTCTTTCTCCCTTCTATGTGCTATCTCCCAGAGAATTCCCAAGCTCTTTAAGAGCTGCTACAAATTTGGAAGAGTATCAACAGGTTTCACACACACACACACACACAGAGTATTTAGATTATTTCACCATAAACAATTATGGAGTTAAGTACTACCACCATTTAAGGAATGGGATATTTGAAAGAATCTTGCAGACCAGTAAGAATATTAAATAAAAATCTTGCATGAAATATGTAAGACTTTTTTTTTAAAATCTTGTGACTCAGCTTAAAGATAAGATTTTCAGACAAGACTTCTTTTATTATATGTGTAGGAATCACTCTAATTTTGTGTGACTTTCTAAACTAGATGCAACTAACAGCAATAACTGAACATGGAGGTAACCCCATGCAATTATATCCTTTCCCTATAAAGCAAAACCATAATTACTGTAATTGGAAATGAATTTAATAAAATTCTGCATACTTGGTAGATGTGAAAACCATTCATTAGATATTATTGTTTGTTTGCATAGAGATCAGTATTTAACTACTTGAAAACCTTATTCTTAAAAGAATAAAATCACATTCTCTGACAACTTTTCACATATCTCAAAAGTTCATTCCAAATAGGACTAAATAGAAATGGAGGAAGGATGAAGAATGCCGTGAGGATTTGGAGTACAAGTAGCTATTTGTGAAGGATGCAATTTTTAAAACAACTTTAATGATGATCTTTAGACAGTAATGATGGCTTTGAAACTGGCTTGTTTTCTTAACCAATTCAAATTCAGAATGTTGCTCCAGGGTATGTGTTTTCAGTTTTTTGGCCATGAGAGTACAATCAGATTAAGGGGCAGTTTATTTCCAGGACTGATGAAAAACAGTGTGCTGATGGAGGATTGTAACACAGGGCTCAAAAAATGGGCAAGCCTGCTTGCTGAATGTAGCAATGTGTTCCTTCACAGCTTATCTTACCATTCAGCTCTTATTACTCAAAAGGAAGTGCATCTCCTAGTCACTGCTTGTCGTTATGACAATGCCACCAGCAACTGAATTTACTGGGGAGAAAATTTTGCTTGTTTCTGGTGCCTTTATAAACAGATTCTATATGTTTTAGTGATCTTTGCCTCTTCATTTTACAGGGTCCTTTAAAAAGAAAACTTTTCTTCTGTTGTGTCCTTCAAGGACATGATAGGCTTAATTTGAATTTTGCAGCAAATATAACCTTAGAAATATTGATGGACAAGCCAAGTTGTTAATCTGTTTCATGAGTCTAAGAATATCTTTTACCTAAATGTGAGGCAAAAGCACACAAACATATAGATGTAAGAAAAGGCAAAGTTGTACAAAATATTTTCACCTATCTTATACATGCAAAAAAAAAATTGGCTTAGGAGTGAAACTAGAAATAGCTGAAGGGCTAGAAAAAACTATAAAGTTTTTTGTAGTTGCCACTCAGCCAAACCTCTCTGGTTTCGAGTTCTGTGGCAAAATAAAAATCTTTATGGAAACTCCATTTGTACTTTTGTAGATAGCTGGATACTTCTCTGTCTATGAAATCTTTTGGTTTTACTCCTGACCTCAGCTTTGGATATATATATTTCAATTCCACTCAATCATCTTAAACATGCATCTGTTGTCACACTCATTAGTAATGAATGCATATTCTCATGTACATTTCTGTTTAAAAATTAACTCCATTAATTGTTACTGCATGTGATTCATGAGGAGGCATAATATGTAATGTCTCCTTTGTTAGAGGAACATATCCAGAAATGGGTGGAAGGGGAAAAGTCAGACCACAGGACATCACTGCATATGCTTTCTTATCTGGTGTGGGTGGGATGGAAATAGGATCAGAATTTTATTGGCCATAAAGCCAGATAAAATATTCTGAGGGAATGACATTAAAGTCCAGTTGACATAAAATTCCAGTAAGGTAGAGATAACTATGTTGTGTTCATTCTAAGGTATCCCAAAATATCAACATGGACAGGTCTGTAATTATGTTGTAATTAGGTCCCCAACTGTGTCTGTTTTCAACTCCTTTCATTTCCTACCTAGGAGGTCTGTGAATGCATGGAAAAGAAAAATCTAGTCCACATTATAACAGGTCAGCAAAACTTCCAACAAAATAGTTTTCCTTGATGAAAAATACCTTAATTCGTGGGAAATTTCAGTGAAGCAATAATCTAGGTTTTTGTCAGGTAGGCTGCTTAGGAGACCAGGTCTTCTAAGTCTGTCCTTGCTGACAGCTTTATCATGATTTATTCAGAGGCTAAGAATCCCAAACAATTAAACAGTGAAGCTAGAAGTACAGAACTCTTTTAGCTAAGTGTAGAGGGCTTACTCCAGATGGCAGATAAGCCCCTCCTTAGTAGGATGAGGGAGAGAATCAGAAAACAGAAATAAGAAAATTTGTAAAACAGTAGAGATAGATTAATAGGAGAAGGGGGAAGAGAGGGGGAAAAAAGCAAATGATAGAAAAGCAATTACTTGCTACCAGCTGACTGATGCTCAGTCTCTGAGCAAAGGCTACTTTGGAAAAACTCCCACCAAATTTTATTGCTGAATATGACATTATATGGCCTCTCTGGCCATCTGGAGAGAGCTGTCCCAGCTGTGTTCCTTTGCAACCTTTTGCCCATCCCCATCCTACTGGCCATTGGTGATGCAGCTGGAAAGAGAGCCTTGACACTGTGCAAGTGCTGTTCAACAGCAGCCAAAACACTGATGTGCCAACAACACTGTTTTGGTCACAAATCTAAAACAGCTCTTTATGGACTGCTATAAAGAAAATTAACCATCCAGTGAGACCCTGAACATTATTAAGATTTTTAATAAACGTTTGGCCTTGAATTCCACAAAACCAATGCCATTTCAATTATAACTGTTTTCTAAGGGAGACAGAGTGTTTTTGCTAACATCCTAAATTCCTAGGAGATTACTAGGATGTTACATAAAAACACTTTTGCTAATCTGCCCAGTTTTCACAAGGAAGTGGTGATTGCTTGAAAACAGTGAAGGCTTCATATTTACAAATTACTTTTTTCTTAGTTACACCCTCTCCTTCTCATGTATGTTTGCCAAAGAAGAGAGAAGTTAGGAAAATATTCCTATATTTACAGCTTTTACATTTAGATGTTGTATGCTATTTGCTATTTTCTGCCTGCCCTGTGGATCCCCATGGGCTGCAGGGGCCCAGCTGCTTTACCATGGTCTCACCATGGCCTGCAGAGGAATCTCAGCTCCAGTGCCTGGAGCACCTCCTCCCTCTCCTTCTGCTCTGACCTTGGTGTGTCCATGTTGTTTCCCTTGCATGTTCTCACCTCCTCTTCTTCTCTGGCTAGCAAAAACTACCCACCTTGTTTTGATTTTTTTCTTAAATATGTTATATATTTTTTTCTTAAATATGTAATAAGGTATTACAAACATCTCTAATTGTCCCAGTTTTGGCCAGCAGCATATCCATCTTCAGAGTCATCAGGGATTGAATCTGCCAGACATGGTGGAAGCTTCTGGCAGCTTCTCACAGAAGCCACCTCTGTGGCCCAACCTGCTACCAAAAACCAGGCCGTGCAAAACCAACACAAATATTCAATGTGTACCTGCATAACTTGGTAATATAGAATGAGAGGTAACACAGCAGAGTAATTTCTGCAAAAGTCAGCATGAGGCTTTTGTGTCATGGTTTAATAGGACTTAAGTGATACACTGGCTTTGTACTGGCTTTCATACAGTTGGGACTGTGGGTCAGACTTAAATATATGAATCCCTAGCTAAATATAAATACCTAGCTCTTCACTGGAAGTCAAACAGCTTCTGGGGACTTTAACATCTTATTTATTTTTGTATGTCTTAAACATCTGGTACCATGTGGCTTTCAGATTTAGGATGTTAAGATTATTGTTTTCTTATCTTAAAGTTGAATTAATCCCACTTGAAATCTGGTGAAGGCAATGGTTGCTATCTAATTTGTAGTTAATTCTTCTGTAAGGCTCAGTCCTTAATGGTTGTTTTACTTTCCTGAATTAAGGGCTGTTGCACTATGTACCTTCTATGTACTAGTAACAGTTTCTGTAAGAAAAAGATTGATAGTTTGTGTTATTAGAGACTATTTTTTTAAAGAAATAAAGTTCACAAATGTGTCATAAAAGTGTCACAAATACAGCCTTCAGATAAAAAGTTCTGTGTCAGCTACTGATGCATTGCCAGGTGAGCAGCCAATGATATGGGAAGAACTGGTGGGTGGTAAAGTTAGTTTGCTGCCTGACACACCAGCTCAGCTTTTAATTCTCTTTATAATTATATATGAGAACACATTATACAAGTAATCAGGCTCAGGGGAAGTCTCCTTATTTATTATCTGAATAAAGTACATTGACATTAAATAACTACCATGAAGAACTAAGTCATTGTCTCCCACAGAATAGCTGTTCTTTTATCTTGTCTCAGAGATTGATCATTTCAGAGCTCACAGACAGGTCTCATCTTCTTTACCATGTTTTCCCATTTACATATGCTAATGGCTACTCTGTAGATGGTACCACTTTCCTAAAGCCATTCTTACAGAAAATTACATTTCTCAGAATTGATTGATAACACAGTTAAAAATGTAACTTTATTAAAAAGTATAATTACTAATATGTGAGCTAACCTTGACAGAAAAAGTATCACATAAGGCGTAGACTTAAACAAGCCACTATCACGAAAATAAGCAGTATAATACATTTATTTTGATCCCTCAGACCCCATACCTGATGAACAAAACACCTATTCTGCTCCTGTAAAGATTATCAGAGTCATTCTCCTCAAGGGAATAAAATTAATCCTTGATTCTTTTAAGTGGAAACATAACTGCCTACTTCAAGTTTTATAAGATTATTTTAAGCTTTCTAGTGTAGTAGTCATAGATGCCAGTACAGTTTATGTCGTTGAATGAGGAGGAAAGAAACACATTATGCAGGAATGCCTCCTTCACTACTGTGTAATTTAATGTCATGTTTATTTTCTGTGGAAAGTGCTGTACATTAGGGTTTAAATTTCTCATATACACATCAAAGAGCAGGGAAAGAAGAAAGTAGTGTCTGTGCATACAGCTGAATCTTTTACTGAAACTTGTATGGCATATACCTGAGTTTCCAGAATCCAAAGAACCTATTGGCATGGAGAAGTTAAAGTGGCACTACACCTCTTCCATCTGTGATGATTTGCTGTCTACGGTTCCTATGTTCAAAGCTCTCAAGTTGCCCAACTCTACAGTTGTGCTGGGTTCAATAACAGATTCAGCAATGTTTCCCTCTTGACTTTACCAAATGCCAGCTCAGTGACAAACCACAATCATATTTTATTTATGTTCAAAAGCTGAGGTTGAATTTAGGAGCAGGATACCACATTACAAGAGATGGGGAAGAGAATGTCCTGGGGAACGACTGGATAGCATTGTTTAAGAAGTCTGCAGTGGCTAGAAGGAAGAGAGGACAGGTTTTAACTTATGTTTAGGGCTTCTACCCATCTAACATTACATGTATATGTAAATGGAAAAAATATATTTGAATTAATCAATCCTGAAACAGAATCTCTCAGACAAGGTACTAAACCAGGCTAGTCTTCATGTTCCAAAGGAATGTGTCAGTAGGTTTTAATGTTAGAATTATAGAACTGTAGAATGGCCTGGGTTGGAAGTGACCTCACAGATATCTAGTTCTAACCCCCGTGCCATGTACAAGGAGATGGAGATTGGACTATTTCCATGGTCCTTCATCTGTTCTGTGATAAGACTGGACAATACTTTCCAGAAGTATCCATGTAAATTTTTTTTTTGTTATTCTTAAGTGCTACACACACACAAAAAAAAAAAAAAAAAAAAAAAAAAAAAAAAGGCAAGTTTTAATAGAAGATTTAAAAGATCTTAGCAAAGAATTGGTAGTATCAGGTCATGAATGCAAAAAACCACTCCATATATATTAAAACTTATTGTCTGTTATGTGACTTGCATTGAATACAAAACTATGGTATCATGCAATAAAAATTGTGCATGGTTGCTTTAGGCAGATTTACAGTTAAACCATAGGACAAAACAATAAACCTATTATATCCACCAATATCATTAGGATGTTTTATATGTGAAAGGTACCTGTGTATGGATTTACACAGACACACACACAAGTATATTCTTTATATGAACCTTTAAATATATGCACACACATATAAGTCATGATGAACTGCTTCAGACCAGTATTGAATGGAGGCAGAGATGTAGAGATGGAATTTAAGATGAGAAGAAAAAAAGGGAAGAGAATATTTGGTGGGTTTAACTGTTTTCTGATTTGTAAAGTAAATCCTAGTCAATGGTCTGGAATATTGAAAATTTCCTGGAGCTTTACTGGGCAGAACAGAATAGAAGGAAGCACTAGTTTATCTATTATAGAGCTGGACAGAAAACAAAATGTTTTAAAATTTCCACAAAATGGAGGAAAATGTTCCAAGAAATATTTGGCAATTCCTTTCTCTTCTTGCTTTTTTTCCCTAGCAAGCTTATTCTCGTCATTACCATGCCTACATATGTAAGTGCATGAGTACACACATACACACTAAGGAGATTAGATCACTCAAACAAGATGATAAATCCCAGATACAAGCCATGGATGTTCTCCATTTATACATAAAAGACAACCCCTTGGGGAATCTACCCACTCTTCAACTGCAAAACATTTAATGGTGCAAAGAGGATGTGGATCTTGATCCTGCAAACACTTAAACATGTGCTGCAGTGTAAGCTGTTAAATAGTCTGAAGAAGTCAAGTGTGTAAAGCTAAGTACATAATTTAGTTGCAAATTGAAGGTTTTAAAACACAGCAGAATGTATTGCTTTTAAAACTTCTAATTTTTTTTTTCTTAGCAATACCATACAAAGCAGGAAGAGATAATCACAGCTTGAAAATCTTTTAGTAGAATTCTTGTAAAACCAAAGATTACAGTCAGAAGGGGCAACTGTCATAACCTTTATGCTCACAGATGCTGAAAAGATGCTGGTGGTCTAGGGATTATCTTCAAATACACAATGCTAAGACTCCAGTTGAACAGCAGGAAATCTGTTCTTAGCATTGCAGCAAGTCTGGAAACAAGGAGGTTAGAACATCACAAAGAGTCACAAATCTGTAGAAAGGGAATTCCTAGTTTTGCAAATCAGCAAATGTAAAAGCTCTAGATTAAGTCTGTGCCATCAAAGAGGAAAGATGTGAGTAAGGTCTGACTGATTAGATTGCCTTTGCAGAGAGGGCTTAAAGACTGAATGTTTTAACTTCATTAAACATGCTGTTAATGGGTTGTGAACTTTAAAATGACCCTTCATCCTCAAAATACAGATGAGCTGGCTTCTACATATGCAGCAGTATTCTGAAAAGAGAAGCCAAAGAGATTATTAAGGACTGGGTGGGAAAGAAACGCTACAGAGGACATTTGCTTAAAAATATGGTTTTAGTTCCAAGACTGTTACTCCGTTCAAGGCAAATAACAGTCTTTTAGCCTCCACTACATTATATTGCTTCTTGACTGACAGAACCTTTTTCTGTGAACAAGGAGAGAAAATTGAACACATTTTAAACCCTGTTCCTTTGTAATAGATGTATACCTAAACCAGTCTAAATACAGCTGAATGAAAGGAAATATTTAATTGTATTAATTTCTTTTACTTCTAAAGATCTTCACTTCTGAGTGATAATCACGTTGGGCTAGTCACTAAACAAATCACATTTACTTTACAACAGTTAGAGAATAGCATTGACCAGGGTAATTATTATTTTCATTGGAATGGCATCAGCTTGGAATAGTCCTGATGGGACACAGTAGATGTGTTTGAGACACATTTTATCTATCAATCTGTATGTGAAGCTTTAAACTGTGATATTTTACATTTTCACAAGGGACTCATAAGCATTAATTTCCATCGCATTTCAGGGCAGGATACAAAACAAATTTTTAACAGGTATTTGAGGGTTGTTGAAGATATGGGAACTTTTATTATCCAGTGCTTTTCATTACCTTGCTTTTTGTTTTTATACTTGTGGACTATTTTAAATTCATGATAGTGGATTCTGTGAAAGCATTATATGCAGTGGAGAGCTAAAAACACAAGCAAGACTGAAAGAAATCCCACTTAATGCAAATTCTTTTCCTAATTACTGGAGCTGCATAAAAACGAGATAAATCCAGCAGCCAAATTTTATCAGCACAAAGTCATGTAGTCCCTTGGGGCCCACCAGTGTAACAGGGGCTATTACAACAACCAATATTTTCCATTCTTTTCAACCTTTCTCCCTCAACTCGCAATCAGAAATTGATGCAGTTTAACAATATAATTTGGCTTTGATTTTTACAGTTTTTTTCTGGTATCTTTTATGTTGATTTCATGTGACAGTTTCAGCAATGACATGCTGAAAGTATTCTCCAAGCCCCTGGGTGGTCTCTGAGCCATACAGAAAAGGAGTTGAAAACTGAATGATATTATAGAGCAATAGGCCTAACAGGAGATTATTATTAATAAGGCACATTTATTTAATTTTATATTTTCGTAGCTCAGACCCACAAAGATGAAGACAGAATATCTATAGAAGTAGGATGCTACAGTAGCAGTAATTCTGTCACTTCTTAAAGCACTGCAGCTCCAAGCTCTTCTAAGTGATGAATTTTACTTAACTTTAAACTGAGATACAGCAGGAAATAGGTCTGGTTTTTAGCAGCACTAACCTTTCCACTGCTGACAGAAAAGACATAAGAGTTTATGGCTTTTGCTCTAGTCACCTATCAAAACCTTCAGGTATTTGTCAAAATCACATTTCCTCATCAGAAAGAGCACAAGCTGCTGGCATCTTCTGCATATTTTCAAGTTTGAAGGAGTGTTGTATAATACTACGTATATGATACCTTGACATTAGTAATTATGCAACACCTTGACATTAGTAATTATGCAACACCTATGAACTGAGGTTAAGAATATTATTGTTTTTACAGCAAGGCAGATAAGTTGTCCAACAGGTCGAAGCAAATCTTTGCTTAAGGAACACAAAGGAGTTCATTCTTAACACAGCTGCTTATGTGTTTTCTCAAACACAAATTACACTCTACCAAATGTAATGTCAGCCATGATTTCCCTTTGTCAAGACCACAGATGTAACCATAGCAGCTCTGAAGCCAGACAGGTATGGTACAGAAAGGACACACTTTCAACTGGAAAAAAAGCCTCCAAGAAATTATGTTATGGGTGTAGGGTTTGGGGAAAGATTAGATTAAGGCAAAGACAAATATCTAGACATAAGTTTTGTAGGAGACACAATTTGGGGGAAGTAAATTCACTACAGCTTTGTGCTAGCTGGAGAAATGAAGTAGCTGGTTTGTTGGTTTTTTTTAAGTAGTAGTAATACCTCTAGTCTAGATTTTATTGATGAATGTATTGGTTTATTCATTCTTGTCCTGTGTAGTCATTGGAAAAAAACTTGTATCGTAAAAAAAAAAATAATAATAAAAATAAAAATAAAAAAAGCCATAAAGATTTATTTCTCCCCCCACTGACCGTATGGCTTTCATTTTCAGATCTACTTATGATCTATTGCTAAAATGACAAAACTGAGGTGATTAACAATATTAAATGTTAGTCTACAGAAGTTAATTTTTTTTATCCTTACTCAAAACTCTGTCTCCATAAGACATTTAATTATCAGGTTCCTTCCAGTCATACCTGGGTGGCAGGATAACATTACATTTAATATCGTTTATATCAAAATTCCTAACTATAGAGGAAGAAAGTTGGAAAAACAGAATCTTCATGTTACAGTAACATTGAGAGAGTTGCCAGAAAGACATACTATTTAAAAAATTACATAGCATATACCATAGTTATACTGCCAATAAAATGAGAATTAATATTTTCAACTAATATAATTTTTCCTCTGTATGTCTCTGTATAGCTTTCTTTTAACAACATTTCTGTTCCTTTCTATTGCTAACATAAGAACCTGAGGTACAGATTCACGAGCCAGCTAAGGTTCCCCATCTAGATCTGGCAATGGTTAGGTAGCTGTCTACCTTGTAATTTTATGCAACCCTATTTTTGCATTTCTACTCTTTACTAAAGATTAAGAGTATAACAAAAATCAATCCATGTATTGGTCAATACCAGTACCTGAGAGGGACCAATACCATCCTGCTTAGAGAAAACAGAACACACAAGTGAAATAATTCCTTGTTCTGTTCCCACTTTTGTCTGATCTGATGCTTTGGTTTTCCTGAGGCAGACACCATAGCTGTGTTTAACACTTCTTCATGTCTAACACTTCATCAGATCAATAGCCCTCAATTCAGTGTAATTAATTTGGCATCAGCCTTTTAAATCTGGTATACTACTGAATTAATATTTTAGTGGGTTTTTTGATTTTTTAGAAATCAAATTAGCAACAGTACTTCACATGAATTTGTAAAACAGTTTTTGAACATTTTGTTCAATTCTTTAAAATCAGGTCTGTGCTTTGTTCCTGTGGCAATAGACTTCTGTCAGGTCAAGTCATGCTCTATTTTTTTAAGCACCATAAAAACCAATGGTGTTAACCTAAAAATTGAGATGGCCAAACCATCAGACAGGGAAGTTAACACCCTCAGGCACCAGGCAGAGATTGTCCTTCCAGTTTCTTCAAACTACAGATGATAAAAACCACTTTCATAATTTGCTTTGCCAAGAAAATTCTATCTGTAGTGAGATATCTTACTCCTGTCCAAGAAAAAGACTTCATTTTATCTGGGGAAGAGACAGGAAACATATTTTCCATTAGAGTAAGGCAGGGGGATCTGTTTTCCACAAAATATTTATTTAAAGCCTCAAAAAAGCTCAGTGGGAGGGGGAAAAAATCACATCTGCTTCTCTCTGTGAGGACACTTCTGGTTTTTCTTACTGTATAAAGATACACATGAAAACGGGCATGCTGGGTGAAATACACAGTGAAAACCAGTGGAATTTTATGCAATAAAGCTAATTGATGATCTGTGCTTCTGCTCCTTTAGAATGCATCTGTTCTTACTGTCCCATCCTATATTAAGTCAATAAATATTGTCTTTGTCTACAATGCAGGGAAATGCTCACGAAAAGTCACAGCCTAGCTCAGTGTAGTAGTTAAAGCTGAGGAACCCCTCTGCATGTTCTTGCTTCCTTTTATGATCCTCAGCTGTGAACTCCCTCCTTCAGAGACCACAGAGACCTTTTCATAAAACAAAGGCAAAGAATGTGCTTTTCCTGGTTTGGTGAATGCATCTTTTTCTTCTTACCAGGCCAGCCACAGGTTATTTGTTTTCATACTCAGGGTTATCAAATAGCCATGGATTGTGTGTAGGATGTGCCCCTTACCTGTGTCTGTATTTGGACACAGCCAGAGGTGGCTGCTCAATGACCTTACTGACTCACTACCCAGGAAGCTGTTCCCACATATAAAGTAAAAGCAGGGAGAAGAAATGATAGGTCCAGAAAGAAGGAGCACAGCTTTTAGCACTAGGCTGTGAGATTTGGGAGATTTTAACTCCCCTTCTTCTTGTGGGATTTTACTAAAGCACATATTAGATATAGTGGTGCAAATACAAATAGATGAAAACCAGTAAGACTGAGTATGAGGTACACCATTACCTATAAGATCAATGGCTTGCACCTTACTCAAGTAGCATTTATTCTATATAGGGTAAAGAATTAATTCTATGGTGTTCTGCTTTTTAAAAGTTGCTACTACGTGAGCTGTACACACACAAAGACAAACTGCATGGGAAACAGAAAGAGCTGAAATAGTAGTTGAGAATTGTATCATACTCAATTTAGCAATGTATTTACATGAAAGTGCTACATTTCAGTATGCATAAAACAAAGATTATTCCATTAATATTCCACTAGCCAAGGGACTTCCCAGACTTCAAAATATTCTGGCACATTCTGGCACAGCTGACAGACCATTAACTAAGAATGTAAAAATATTTGAGAAAAATAAAAGAGTAAGTGGTTGATCCAAAAAGGATTGAAGTTAATAGAAAGCCTAACAGTGATTTTATTTGACTCTTAGTAACTCCTGGATATAGATCTCTCATCATTTACATTAACTCTTATACTGCTTATCAAAGCCAAATTACGTAAGATTTTTAAACTGAAGTCTTTTACTGAATAAGTCAAATTTAGTATATACAAGAGGTCATATATAAATACAATTAGGGACTAAAACATACTAAAAATGTCATTACTTCTGAAAGTTAAACAGACTATCAATGCTGAGTACATTTACATGGCAGTTTAAAAAATACCCTCTACAAATTTTAAAAGCATTTTGGAAAACAAATGTCACTCAAAAGCCCCTCAGTTTTCTGAAAAAGCCGCCAGCAGATAAACTTGAGTGAAGTTAACCTCTTGTGATGCTGCAATATTAGCCAGAGAATGACCAAGATATATAAATGCACATGACCATTACCTATTCTCTGTTTGTATTTATTTGGTGTCAAAGATAGGAAGGGGGATAGAATCGAATATTTCATTCTGAACTGGAACCCGCAATGTGTCTTAGTGTGTCTTCCTATGTTTTAGTGATGTTTCAGGACATTAGTTTCAGAGCTGTTAAACCATGTTTTTAAATCAAATGAACCTTAGCTAAGTTAAAAGTCAAACAACCTACAATTTGAAGGGAAGGCTGGAATTTGACTTTAAGGGCAGAATTGATTAGACAAAGAATGTTAACAATTTATTGCTTTGGAAAGGACGAGTTCATCTACCATTCTCATATATGAACTGGCACAAGCAAAAAGAAATTATTTTTACACAAAGAAAGAAATAAAAATATTAAGAGCCAAATGCAAGAGAAGTCATCCCTCTCTGATAATTTTGGATCTGCCCAGGGCTGCAGGCTATCTCTCAGGCATCTGCTCCTTACAGGAGAGGTGTTATCTGCTGAAGGCAACTCTTTCCAAACATTCAGCACTTGGCAATATGCAAAAAATCCTTTGAAGCTTTGCAGGGAAATTTCACCCAGCTTCCAAGTTCTGCTCACAGCTTTATTTGTAGTTATCATCCACACTCTACCACAGATAACAAATACAGCAATATAGATTTAAAGGGCTTATTCAGATTTGCCTTGCCATACACAGCAGGTATGCTTAATGGTACAGCACGAAGGATTCATTTAAGGAAGACTTCCATTTGTACTCTTAGCCAAGTAGTTGGAAAGAAAAGTTGGAAATAAATCTAATTTATAATTAATTAGATATAGTGGGCAATTTTAGCTTAAGCTTAGTCAGATATTTCTCTAAGTATTTACCTGAGTTTACAAAACTTGGCTAAGAACTTCTGAGTGTCAGAGCTGAGGATTCATTGTTCAGGACAGCATCCACCTACCCTTCTGCCTTCAGCTCTCCACCTCTGCTTCCTCTGTCTTGTGCCCTACCATTCACACTAATGACTTGTTATTCCAAGCAGCCTACCACAAATACTGCCTTTCTTGTAGGTGATCCCCTTATTCACTTTCGAGTTGAGAGTTTGGATATAACTAGAAAAAAACATTTGTGTCTTTGTCTAGAGACAACTTTTAAAACTCGAGGTGGTTTTTCATTTCCAGTTTAAGCCTGAGCATCTACACATACCTATTGGTACACATTTTGGCAAATACTGCTGAGTGCTCTTCTCAGCTTAGTTACCTAAAATAGTCTTAATCAACCTGCTATCCACTTGGCTCCTGCTTACTCGGGACTGTTCCTCCAAATGCAACGTGAGATAATGACATCTTGCTAAATAATGTATAGACATGTACTTTGTTTACATTAAGTTACTGATCTAAGGTGTACTGCTACAAACATCCCACTGGCATGTTAGCAATAGAAGTGTCAGACGACAAAGTAGCTATGTTGGCCATGTTTATGAGAAAATTCCCTTTTTTCCCTTAGACGTTTTTCTGGGATTCCTGTAACTCATACACACATGCTGGAGCTGCACAGTCATGAATTTATGCAGATAATCCTTAAACCAGAACAATCTAGTTGCAGATCTAAGAACTCAGCATCAGCAGAGCTGCCTTCTTTGTTATCTGAACACTTTAACTCTATTTTCAGCATTGCCCAAGTTGTGTTTCTTGTCATCCAACACATCTTTTTTCTTTGATTTATCACTATGCTCTCTTCCCTGCCTTATGAGACAGGCATGAGTCAGCAAAAGCACTTCTGCTCAGGCTTTGTTCAATTAATTTAATTTATTCATAGACAAGACTTCAGAATCCACCTTAAAATAAATATATATTTGAAAGCTTTACTGAACAGGCTGAGATTACTAAGCTCTAAGTTAGCTTTGGAATAATTTTCAAAACCAAGCTTAAATCTCTCTTTCTTCATTGTTAATCATAAAATCTACTCTAGAAATTGCTGCTTTGTGCTACAGCATCTAAATGCTCCCTAGAATTTATATCATCGCTCCTTGTGCCAATAGTAAGTGTTGACTTGGACTGCATAACCATGATAGTACCTTAAATTCTTCATTCAACACTTGGTTTTCCTCCCAAACATCCTGCTATTTAATAATATACACATACAAAATTGCAGTTTTACTTCACATTCCATTGTAAATGAAAGAGGTGTTTTCAGTAGGGCAACACAATTTTACCTAGCCTATGATTTACTTAATTGAAACTATGGAAAATACTGACAGAAACTATCTGAAATTTAACCTGCTGGAAAGTCCTTATTCTCCTATTATAACGGAACTGCCCTAGAATTACTTTCGTTTTCCATAAATTCGCTGTCACTGACACAACTCTGTTACCATGAGTGCCAAGTACTACTTTTGGCAAGTTGTCAACTCTTTTAACCACAATATGCTTTTTCTCTGCTGTCACTGTAAGAGGCTACAAGGCTGATAGTAGCAGAGGGAGCTGGCAGAGGAAAAGCAGTCTAGAAAAGATGAAAGGTGCCTGTACTCCAACAGCCATTACTGCCACTTCTTTCTATCCCCTGAATGATCCATGACAAAAGGTGTTAATCCTCCTGTAAATACCATTCCATCATGACTAGCAGGGGTCAAAGAAGGAGCCCAATGTTTAAATTTTGTCAAAGCTTCTCACATCTCTCTTTCTAGGTCTTGACTTTGTAACTTCTTTTGTAAAATACCTCTTTCCTCTTGTTTTCTTTATAAATGTGTGGTTTGGGAAAAAAGAAATAAAACCCAAACTAATTTCAGACATATGCAGCACTTAAGGATAAAAGTTTGTCATACCTGCTGACAAATAACTGAGACAGTTGAGTAAAAAATTAAGAAAACCTTTTGTTAAAATTTCCCTGAATCTTTAGGACAAAAGTATCTGCCTTAGACAGTTGACAGGAATCCAAGACACCAGATTCAGTTCTCAGGCTGTGCCAGCTATTCCTTTTAAAAATTCACTGCCATCATAGAGCTGACCTGTTTCTTGCAATGAAGCAGCTCAGGGTATGTGAGCAAAAGAGGACTGAGGTTACCCCGAAAAATGCTGCTCTGCCTCTGCCTTGACTCCAAGCCCTGACACCTCCTCCTGTAGGGAAAGCTGCTCTGCCAGGGCCATCCAGGTCAGTACCCCGTGGGAGCAGTCTAGGCTGACCATTGTAGTCTGGCACATGTTCAGTGGATGGCAGTAAGGTGTGTTTTAGCGTCATCAACTTTTATTTTTTAGAATTAGGCCTACATATGCTACAGAGAATGTGAAACATTCCTGTGGATTGCTGTACTGCTTGGTGTGTGTAAAATAGTTCAATGACTGCACAACCTCAGGCCTCCAGTGGAAAATACCAGCACTGACAAATCTTAATGTTGGGATTTGTCCTGCTCTTTGACAGGATGATCTCTGAGGAGGTGCATCTCTTAGCAGATCTTGAAGCTTTGGCTCTTGTAACTGTTAAATATTTGCTAAACTCAGTCTGCATTAATGGTAATGGAGATTACATATAGTAAAGGTTAAAGAAATATAAAACACTCTTGGTGATCTATTGAAGGACCACTTTGAAACCAGCTCTTCTTCAGCATTTTACTGTATATCAGAAAATAAATACAGTTCTGGGTTGGAGGGCAATAGGACATTGCTCACGATGCCGACCTGCTTTGGGTCTGCTTGGACCTCTTTGGGATATGCACAAGCATCTTCACAGAGCCCCCGACAAGAACCAAGGACTGTTTCGTTCGTTTTCCTGCAGAGAATCCCCACGAGGGAGCCCCGGGCAGGGGATGGCACAGCGGCCCGGGCACAAGCCCCCGGCTGCGGCGGCCCAGAGCCGGACCGGGGCACGGACACCCCCGGGGCACCGCGGCGGGGCCGGGCCGGGCCGGGTCGGGCAGGGGGCGGGCCGAGCCCCCGAGGGAGGAGCTGTGCGGAGCAGCGGGGTGGGCGCACGGAGCCGCCGCAGGCGCCGGGGCCGGCTGGGAGCGGAGCGGAGCGCGGCTGGGAGCGGAGCAGAGTGGGGCAATGCCGGGGGCCGCACCCCCAGCCCCGCGCCTCTGGCTCGGCGCGGCCGTGCTGGGCTGGCTGGCGGCGGCCGGGGCCCGCCGGAGAGGTAAGGGACCCCCGCACGGGGAGCGGGCCGGGCACCGCCGGCCGCAGGTGGAGCAGCCGAGGGGCGAGGGAGGGAGAGCGGCTGCGGCGGGGCAGGGACAGCGCCGGGCGCTCCCCCGGGCCCGAGCATCGCCCGCCGCCCGCGCAGGGGCTGCTGTGCGCCACAGGCTGCACTGGAACAGGCTGAACTTCACACCTGCCAAAGCGGGAACTGTCCTTGTTACAGCGCACTTGCGGGGAAAACCTGCCGGGGGGAGCTCCAAGACCAGGCGTGCTGGGTCTCCCACCCTCTGTTCCTGGCGCTCTTGTGCGTGTTGGAGCACATCCTGGCACATCCTTACCTGGGACTCTGCTAAACCCGTGTCTGCATATCTCAAATTTCGGATAGAAAATCTACATCAAGTGTAGATACTATAACCATGAGAACTACTAGAAAACGTTCCATAAACATCTATTTTACACTTTCCTAAAGGTTATGCGATTATTTACTGTATTTGCAAAGCACCTCGTAGAGCGTGAACAGAAGTGGTTGAAAAGTGTTTTAACATCCAGTCTAACAAGGTTATTTGTAAAGATGCATTAATTTGTGCCTGTTGATTCGATTTTCTTCATTGGTCCATGCATAGGAGTAGTCACCATGTTCCTGTTCCATGGGATTGCAATACTGTCATTGCTACAACATTTTTGCTCATGTTCTTTTATAGGTCTCATCAGAGAAAATAGTATTTTTTAGGTAGTTACAAGAATTTTTATATTCTTCTTTAAAAGTTTTACTCTAAAAAGTTGTTCCAGGATAACTTAATCCAAAAAGTGAACTTCTTTCTGTTTTATTATTTTGGAAGAGTTTAGATCCATGAATACTTTTGTTAAATTCAGTTACAGTTCTAATTTCTGCCTTAGGATGTTGATGTGCTGCATCCTTTGCAGTCAGTAAATGCAAGAAAAAGCACATTCACACCCACAGTGGTCACTTACTAATGACATTTAGTTTATCAGTTGTCATTTGCCAGACCCCAGCCTTTGGGCTGCAGGACATACACACTCATAAGCTTTTTGTACCTGAGGAACTGGATTGCCCTTGCCTGTCTGTACTCTGCTGTGACTCCTCTTCTCTACTTAACTTTGTTCCTGGCAGTCCTCAGTTCCTAACAGTTTCATTGGGTTGGAAAAATTCCGGACAGGTGGAAAATCACTGACCCCTCTTTGCACATGGATGGAATAGAGATGTGAGTAGGAAGTTGAAAAGCCCTTCTTTTGTGGAACTCATTTTCCACTCGAGTGCCTCAGAGATAGGCATCAGGAGCCACTTCATATCTCTATGTGGCAAATGAGCTCCTGTGTTGACTTCAGAAACCTCTTTGACTTTTGGCTAAGGTGTTCAGAGGACCTATTATGTGACTCAGTTTACAGCAGCCATGGTAGAAACCTCAATGTGTTTGCAGGGATTTCTATATCTCTCCCAAAAGGCTCATCCTCTAGCACAAGGCTATCCATGTGTTTAAGATGTTGCAGTTTAGGGTCACATTTCTCGGTATCTGTCAGGACCAAGGAAGTCTGGGACAGATCAAAGCAAAGCTCACTGCACTAATCCCAAAGACAGTCAAGAAAAGCAAATATGGAATCAAATTCTTCCTGTTGTGCAGAGACAGAAGTTGAAGAACAGTAGAGATCTATGTGCAGTAGTATATATAGGGTTTTTATGGAAAGAAGCACAGAATATGATACATAAACTCAAATGGTAAGAAAATAGCTGCATATTTTCCCAGGGTGAACTGCTTTTTTTCAGCAGACAGTGTGTAGTATCTGGACCTCCAAACAGAATGGGAGAGTTACAACTTTCTAGAAACAAGTCTCTCCTATTAACCTATTGATAACCTTTTGCCTGTATCTCCTCTGGATTAAGGGAAAACAGGGTGCACTATCTACAAAGGAGACTGGATATCATGGTTTTATTTCTCAAGTATTCATTTGTGTATTTTATAATTGTAATTTCACTATTCTACAGCAAATATTTAAAATGAAAGTTATTAAATCACTAATACATTTAAAGGTCCATAAAAATAATTAAAAAGAACATTCTCATATAGATGGAAAGGTTTTCATCAAGAACAATCATGAGTAAATGCTAAATTTTGTTAAAACTTACATGAGTTTCTGTTTTGTGTCAGAACATGTTAGGATATTTTGTGATTGTGGATGAAGTCAAGTCACCAGTAGCACAGAAATCTTTCCCTAATTTAATGTTCCTTACATCCTGGACAGAGCTGGTGGGTAAGCCTGTGCTGTAGGTAACCTTCCTTAGCACTTCAAAGCTATCAGAACCTGTTTTCAGTTCCTTATAATTTTGTCAGATTTGAATCATTAGGAAGCCTACAAGATGGAGAAACACTGTTTAAAAGGGCATGTAGTGACAGGGCAAGTGGTGATGATTTCAAACTGAAAGAGAGTAGATTTAAATTGGATGTTAGAAAAATATTCTTAACTGTGAGGGTGGTGAGGCACTGGAACGGGTTGTCCAGAGAAGCTGTGGCAGCACCATCCCTGGAAGTGTTCAAGGTCAGCCTGAATGGAGCTCTGAGCAACCTGGTCTAGTGAAAGGTGTTCCTGCTTCTGTCATGGACATTGGAACTGTATGATTTTTAAAGTTCTTTTCAACCCAAACTACTCTATGATTCTATAAAATTGCTGGGTTTTAGACACAGACGAGGCCTTTCTGGAGCATTTCACCAAAGTCAATATTCATCATTAGGAGAATAATATTTGAAAGAATGCTTATATCAAAATCTATTTTTATTTAAGGCATCCTGGATAAGGAGGTCGTTATTTCAGTGGAAAATGTAGCCAACTCCCTCTTAAATGCTTCTGGTGGGAGCAGATCTATTCTACAGGGGTAACATTTTTGCGAAGAACCTGACATTAATATTTTGTATGTCTGTTCATAAATATGATAATTCATTTGTTTCTGCTGTTGCTGAAGTTAGACAGTACTTCAGTTACACTCAGGTGTGTAAAAAAGTTGTTTTCATTTGTGTTATTGATGATGACAGTTATTTTCAGTTGTTTTGCAGAATGAAAAGGAAAAAAAAATTAACCTGTGTTACACAACATAAGATTTCCAAGCAAAAACTATGGAAATATTAGCATACTTGTAGAAAGGAGAAAAGGATACACTGGATTCATAAAGACCTGGATGGCCTTTTAAAGTGATATGCATAATAATAAGAAACTTATAATTTGATCTTTAGTAGGATTTATAACCCTATTACAAGTGACTACAGTCAGCTGTTTTAAAGATCTATCAAATGATGATCTAATTAAACTGTGGAGGAAAAGAAAATAAAGACTTGTCTCATGTCTAGCCTGATTTATTAATGGAGAAGGTAACAGATATTAATTGTTTCAGGAGTGATTCAGTTACAGGAAAGAAAACTAATGAGGGTGCTCGATGAAAGGGAGAATTCCAGTAAAAAATAGAGGACAGGAAGAAACTTTCATCATGGTTCGTAAACTGCTTGTGCTGTACCTTACTTGGAAAACATTTCAATAACACACATGACTGACCTGTGATTCTTCAAGGGCTTTTCTTTAAATTCCAGTGAAGGGTAAGTTCCCTGTAAGGTCAAATTGTATGGACATGAATAGCCTACAGGCTACTACAAGAAGCTCAGAAACACAGTGGTGGCACAGTCAATCACACTGACTTCCAGCTGCCCTTAAAGGATAGAAGATAAAGCCATTGTTACCTGCCTGGGTAGCCTAAAGCTGTATCAGATTAAATCTGCAGTCTTTGAAAGACTGTAGGATTCTCATACTGTGCTGAAAGAGATAAAGTCTATTCTTTCAATAAGGCATCTTCTCCATTTAAAGGTGAGGAATTACCTGATTTTGAAACTGTTTTATATTTGTGTTTATCTAGAATAACATGAAAAATGTGGAAGATAATACACTATCTTATATTAATAAACCAAAATGTTTCTAATCAGTGACACAATTATACCATGCAAAATATGCAACAAATGCAGACAAACCTGGGACCAAAAGCTGGAGATCAGAGCATTCATATTCAAAATGTAACATTAGACAGCCTTGCTTACAGCTGCATCTTTAAATTCAATAGTAGCATAATAAAGGCAAAAATTAGGATTCACTGTATCATTCAGTATAACCCAAAATTCTGTTCACAGTTAGCATCAGTTGGTATCCATTTTTAAAAGCAAGATAAATAGATAGGTATATTTTTAATGTGACTTATCTATAAACATTTCTTTACTTTATTTTTCCATTCTTTCACTTCCCAAGCACATTCCTGAACAAGAATGGCTATTCAGTATGTTGCATGTAAATATGTCATTAGCCAGAATTTTTGTTATCACCGTCTTTGACAGAAGTCAAGTCACCTGCCAGATCAGAGTCAGAAATTCTGGCATTCTGCTTTATTTCTAAATGAGTTTGCATTACAAAAATAATTTTAAAAGACAACTGTGATAGACTTCTTCAAATTCTCATCCTTCATTTTATCTATCAGAAAATTTGAGAGATTTTTTGAGACCACAGGGTCACTTAGATGCCAAAAAATATGTTCAGTCATATAAAGATGTCAAAAAATAAGTATTTTCTTTATGATTATTTAGTATGTCATTCATGCAAATTGACTTAAAATGTGTAATCAAGTAGCTACCCATTTTAATACTTTTGCTATGTTCTGCATGTATACATGCAAACTGCATGCAACTATCCAGCTATTTCTCATCCATTTAAGGGAATTATTAATTTCATACAGAGGAGTTCTGTAAAGTGATAATCTATTCTGAAAAGACCTTTGGATAAACCTTACTCCTCCTGAGGTAAATTTTTTATATTTTCATATATCCGACACCCCATTGGTATTCAGGTTTCATAAATATCAGTGGAACTAGAAAATCAAAATCCAGGCAGAATGTATAAATGTATTCTTTCCCACAGGTTTTGCATCCAGGGTAAATGCCTATGTGGTTATTAATGCATTTATTGTCACTAAAATGAGGAAAGTTATGACATAATGAATTCTATTATATTTCTGAGTGCTAACATACAAAGTTATTGTTACTAAGACTTCAATATATTCTTTCATAAAGTTTCGCGTGATACTGCAACATATCCTTATTTTCTTTTAAAAATGCTTAACATCTTTTCTAAAGTACTTGTTAGGCATTCCATCTTGATGCTTGGAATACTCTTGCTCCACAGTTCTTGAATGCTCTCCTGGTGGACATCAGGTCCTGCGGAGCCCTTACCGAAGTGTCGATTTTGATTCATCCCACCTCCAGCAATCAGCTATTCAGGATTTAATCTGTGACCATTCCCTGACACCAGGATGGTATCGTTTCATGATTTTTGATAAGCCTGCTGAGATGCCAACCAAGTGCGTGGAGGTATTGCTGCAAATAATTTTATTCTGAGAAATAGATATTTTGTTGAAGAATTTTTCAGTAGGGTGGGTATAAATAAGAGTATGATGTTGGGGACTGATGTGAAACAATATGAAGTTTCTATCTTCTCTAAATACTTGATCATATTAAAGTATGTGAGCTGGAAAATTAAGTCTTAAGCATTGAAAATTTTACACTGAATGGGCAATAGCAGGGGATGATAAATTAAATCCCTTTTAGAGCACTCAAAAACTGTAATTTCCACTCAGTGCTAAAGAAATTTTCTCACTGGCAGCATAGCAAGGCTATCATGTTGTAAAGCTGAACTGTGTGGTGGTTGGTGTGTTGGGAAGGCCATCTGAGAGCAGTATAAAGGCTTGCAGCCACATGAAACCAGCAATTGTGGAGCTTTTAAAGTCATCATGTCACAGAAAACAGATTACTCCTAAAGTGACTTGAACTAACAGACCTAATTGAGTATTAGTTGCCTTGTCATCTGCAAGCCTCCAAAGATTTAAGAATTACTTGAAATATTTAATACTTCAGATGTCTAGTTCTTTATTTCAGAGCTTATTTGTAGCTTTATTTTGGACTTCTGTTATATTCTAAGGAGATGCATCTTTTTAGTTTCCCCTTTTTAAAACATTTCCTTCCTTAAAAAACCTAAGAATGTCATTAGAACATTGTAACCTTGATTTTTATAATTAATTGAAATTTCCTTGTCACAGTCTCTTAAAAAATAAGCTAAATCCCATCAATTAAGTGCTTTTAAATGAATGCTGAACAGTTCAAACACACTAATACATCAGCTGCCCACATCTCTTAGAAGAACTCCAGGTTAGTTGAGCCTTCAGTTGATGGCAAAGGGCAGATAAAAGGTGACAGCTTTAACAGCTCTAGTTGATACTCAGTGTACTTCTGCTCTACACTGTGTTTGCTGTGCTCTGATAGCATCCACACGGTCACTTACTGTAGGTTAATGGTGCAAAGCAGCTCCCTAAGCCCTAACACAATGGTGAGCTTTTCTGAGCAAAGCACTCAGATGTGGCTTCCAGTTAAGTTCTTTAGGCACTAAATTATAGCCTGTCTTTAGAAACAAACACAAATTCACTAGGTCGAATAAAGGACTTAAATCTTTTGTGTGCATTTGTATTCAGCCTTGAGGAGGAAAGTCAGCAATCCCTCTGTTACACTAGCTGAACTTTGCTAAAAACTCTTGCAAGAAATTATGATGTAGCATTTACCATTTCCTGATGTTTTTCTCTGGTGCTGAAGATGAATCACTGTGGGACTCAAGCCCCTGTCTGGTTGTCTCTGAGGCAGTCAGAATCCATGCCTGGCCCTGGTGAGATCAAGCAATTAACAGCTTGTGCTACATGGCAGTTTTTCTTCAGCACTTCAAAAGACTGTTGTCTTTTCCGAATCCCTGTCAGGGTGAGGAACTGTGGAGATTTCTTTGTTTACTTACTGCAGCCCACCCAAGGATGCATGGGGTACTGTGCAGAAGGTGAGAAAATGCATGCTCTAAACTCAGCTAAGTGTGTGTGTTTGTAAGTAACTGTTTCTGATCTATATCTGTCTGATATTTGGTGGAGTGGAAATGTCAGGAAATAGTTTTGCTAAAATTTCTTGCAATCCTTACTTTTAATATTGATCTGAGAGAAGAAATGATCTGTAATTGTGTGGTGGCCTCGCTTCACCCCTCTTTAACTTACATGTAGCATTCGACTAATTTTCAAAGACCAGAAACTTAAGAACTGAAATTTTCCATGTTATGAGGTAGGGTTATAAGACACATCTAGAAGTCAAAATTCAGTGTACCAAAATTCAGAGTAATTCATGACTGAATTGCACTGTCCAAATAGTCATTACTGAACCTGCATAGAATTATGTATCAGAAAAATTTTATCTTAAGAACTTGAGCAAACTGTGTTTATATCAATTATTTTTTATCACTGTTAGAAATATTTTTGTTGTTGTAATTCTTATCATCGTTCTGGAGCATATACATGTTGCTAGAAGAAAATTCAACACAGAAATGCTTTACTGATACACATTTATTAGTACTATGAGAAAGGAGACCATTTGAAATGTCTCATTGCCTTGGGTGCTTGTGCTGCAAAAGTATGTTGGTGTTCTCAGCTCAAAACTTCAGGATTTCATTATTCATGACAGATTTTTCAGATAAGCAAGCCAGGGTTAAATCCTTACAGTTATAATTACTGTGAAACAGTGACAAATTACTGTAGTAGGAAATTCTTATTAGCTCATATAAAGCTCATATAACACACCATTATGAAAATACTAGCAGTGTTTTCATGCATTATATGTTGTATTACTTGGAGTCATATTCTCTGTTACTGACTACTTTCAAAAGCTTAGTAGCAAATCTATCAGTGGGCTTTCTGGTGCCTTGTTGGCCCATCATTATACCTTTAGATCCAATTGTTAAGACATTCTCCAAGGGTTCAGCAAGCAGGTGCCTGAAACAATGAAGAACTTCTGCACAACAAGACTTGCATTTACTTTGGATCCTGGTACATGATGAGGAAAGAAGATATAAAACCATCGCTAGAGAGTGAACTAGTAAATTTTTACTACCTCAAAAGAAAGCAGGCAAAAAAGCATAACTCTTATTTGCCTCTACTGAACACTGTAAATCTAAAACACATCTTGAATTTAAATGCACATATTTAAGATGATGTTGTCATGTGAAGTACATTGTATTGCTGTACTGCTTTTTGTATCCAGGTTGCCATGTGTACTGTGTTTTCTCTTTAAGACTTGACATCTGTAAATACCTGATGCAAATTTTCAATCTCTTCTCTACATGCAAAGGAATTCAGACATTATACCACTGGAATGTGGAGCAGCAAAGTCTACTCTTCATTCTTTTTGGTGAATGGGATTTACAGTGTTGCTGCTGCCCTTCTGATGTAGTTTAAGTAGAGTGACTAACTGGAATTTTCATGTTTAAGTCAAGTTCCACTTACTTTTCTATAGGATTCAAAATACTAAAGAGTAGCAGTGCACAAGCACTTTTTCTTAGGCTTCTGTAGGAAAGCCAATTTTTTTCAAAGCAGATCTGCACTGAATTTCGCTGTCCAAGGCTACAGTTAAAGAATA
The DNA here is from genome assembly GCF_965231275.1 of Zosterops lateralis. Taxonomy (NCBI): domain Eukaryota; kingdom Metazoa; phylum Chordata; class Aves; order Passeriformes; family Zosteropidae; genus Zosterops; species Zosterops lateralis. The sequence continues at coordinate 28,862,152 of NC_139762.1, read as the reverse complement.
AGTGTTCAAATGTGAATTTGGAGAGGCAAAGTATATATTTAAGAGAATATTTTTTTTATTCACTAGCAACATGTATAAATATTGGCTGAGCACATCAGCAGTAAAAGTTGTAGAGGTGGTAGAATATTCTGTACCCTTCCTCCTAGATGATTTCCAGCACAAGATTTGTGCTCACTGCTGTCATAGCTGTACATGGATCAGGTTACTGATTGCTTCTATTCTGAAAATTTGCACTTCAATTAGTGTTTTGTGACATTTGGTCTATAGTCTAAGAGCACTGGAGTTTTACTCTGTATGTGTATGAATATACAATGTAAGAAACCCACTTTATAGTTGTTTCAGATGCAAAGCCACAGACCTGTGATCCTGAGGGAATGGAAATTGAAGGCGTCTGTAGCAGTGAGTATTTTGTTTTGATTTTCAAGGTTTTCTGTGCATCTGTGACCCAATAATGTCAACATTTAGTGATATTCTGACTGGAATAAAAACATGTTGATGTTATCAACACTATTGCTTGGTTTATTGCAAAATGAGCAGTTTGGAGGTAATTTCAGACAAACTTGAATTACAAAAGTTCTTTCTCAGAATATTTTGAGTAGTTACCAAAATATGAAAAAGCAACTGTAATGATGCTGAATGACAGATTACTTTGATTCTTCAGGAGTAAAATGTAAGATGAATTTATAAATCATATTGATGCTTATTCCATTCCTTTCTAAATAGTCTTTTTTTAATTTCCTTTTTTCTTTTCCCCACTTTCTTCATTAATAGTGAAAATATTCTTCTGTAAGGCAGATTCCTTTGCATGTTGCTCACTCCCGCCTGGTAAAATAATTAATTGCATTTTATTCTCTTGTTTATGTTCTTGGTTTAGATTTATTTGGATTGTTTTTCCCCCCTCTTTAGTACCTTCCTATTGTCTAGAATATAAAGAGTTTTTTCTCCATTTAATTATTAGAAGGAAGAGACACATTTTTCTTTGATTCTCTTAAGAAATTATATAGTATTTACACATATTAAAAAGGTAAATATTATTAGTGTATTAATTGGCAAAAGATATGTCAACATAATTGTATCCAATGCTCATTTTGTGCAGAATAAAAATCACAGACCACAATTCTGTCTGACTAGGTAACCTGGCTCCTACATCATCTGCATCTGTGTCACCACCACTTCCATCTGTTCCTGAAGTTGTAGCAGAGATGATCAAAGGCAGCATCTACCTAAGGTGTACCTTTGGCATTCCTTTTGCAAACAGCTCTCTTGGATTCATCGTAACTTGGTCAAGACTTTCTTCTGAAGGTGTCAAAGAGGAACTTACACATGAAACAGCAGTTCATACCTTCTCACTTCTAGAACTAGATGGGATAAACGTCAGACTCGGAGACAGAGTATGTTAAAACATTATTATGATTTCTTTGTAAATCTGTAAATATGGTTCAGTAGACACCAACAGTTTTTAGAGAGAGGTCCAGCACCTTGCTGTATAATTTTTCTTGGCAGAAGCCTACTGCCTCTACTTATTTACACAAACTGCCCATATGAATGTGTAAATATCACAGAAATACGACTACCACTGCCTGTGAGGTTTTGAGACTGGTTGTCTCAATACAGTGCATTGTGCCTCCAGGAGATAATTTTTTATTCTAATAATGTAAATTAAGATGATTTGGGGATGAAACTGCATCTCAGTGAGAGGCTGTAAGAGCTGTAAGAGCCAGAGGTTCTGAAAAACTGTGTTGTTGATTCATTAGATATATATTTTTTTTTCTCTGAATGAGCTGCTGCTTACTGGTTTTGTGTCTAGGATTTATGTTTTAATGTCTGCCATCAAAAGCAGTGGGATGCTTTACCTTCCATTGTACCAGAATGAAGGCTTAGGCTCTCATGGTAACTTTGAGAAGCCTAGGCATTGTAAAATCAATACATCTTAAAATTATTAATTTTGGTTAATTTGGTTTGGTTAATTATTCCTGGAGAAAATAAAACCCAAAAAAAATGTGGTTGGTATGCATATATATATTCAAGCCAGAGCCAGGCTGCCTGGATTGCTTATGGTCAGCAATAGCAATTGTTACTCCCCAAAAATCATTTGGGGACTTCATGAAGACTTGCCTGACAGTGCTGGCTTGGTGACAGTCAAAAGGAAAGGCACAGTTATAAGCTATTTCCTGCTGCTATGAATCAGTTTTTTATTTTTCAGGATCAGAAATGCTGCATGTATCGTCAACACGTCTCAAAATGGATGCAGCAAACTAAAGTGCCAGAAAAAACACCAAACCAAAGCAAAACCACAGTGTCTAGTAGCACCAAACTGATTCAGTAGAGGGAAATCACACTGAATTCCTCATCTTGAAAAAGATTATCCAGGTCTATAACATCAGGAAAATCATAATCTAAGATCTGATGGTCACTAAAAAAAATTAAAAGGCAAAAATTATGAAATGGAAAAAAAGTAATAAATAGCATGTAAACAAGTGTAAAATACATTTTCTTAGATACCATTTGTTGCAGAAATGCTTCAGAAGAGATTTTTAAAGTATTCATTAAATACGATTTGTATGCAGCCATTAGTTGAAGAAGTCTCTACACCACTTGTAGAATATGCCAGGAAAAAGTCCTAGGACACTCAGTCTATTTTTTTGTTCTTTATCGGTATTTATCAATTACCAGTGGCAACTGGTACTTTCTGATGCAACCAGAATACTGGCCATGATGAATCATTGAACTGACTATGGTGGCCAAGTTTCATCTTCATGTGACCACTTCATACTAAAAATGTATTCTCTTACTCTGGTTTTACCCTACAGGTCTACTGTAGCAGTTCTTCTTTTTTCATGGAGAAGCCAGATATACAAAGCTCTTCAGTTGAGAGCAAGGAATTTTTTGCTGGGATTAAGGTAACTTTGTAAAAGCATAATGTAGTAGGAATTTTTGAGAATTGCTACTGCAGTCAGTCCTCTGACTAGAAGGCACTTTAAATGTAGAAACTGTGAATTAGTAGAGCCTGTTGTCAGCTGAGGTGGACTTAAATTGGTCCAAAAGTGGGAGACTCGCAGTGGTTTGTGTGCTCCCCATGTACTCAAGGTGCAGGAAGGCTGAATTGGCACCTTGCACACACAGTGCAGACCTTAGTTTCCAGCAGCTGGAGCCAACTGGTGCTGTGCTCATAAAGTTTGAGGGCACAGCCCTGAGCCAACCTGGTCTGGGTTTGAAGAGGGGTAGCTGGGAGGTGGGCTGTGCTGTGCTGCTTGGTCAGAGGCCAAGCACCAAACCAGTTTCAGTTCCTACTGTGGGTAGAGCTGTAGGAACCCATTTGGTGGCCAAGAATGGGACCCCAGTCCCAGAAAGACAGACTGCATGTAATTAATGATCTCTTGGGTATAGTCCTGCTGACTTAGCCTGAGCTTGGTTCTGTAGGATCAGAACCCAGATTTCTGGAAGTGCAGTTCTGCAGCATACCCTGCAAAGAGGAAATGTGTTCTCTTTGTTTCCCTGTGAGCCTGTATTCAGGATTCAACCCAAGCTCAGCTGTAAGCCCCTGTTATTGATCTCTAATTGAGTTTTTGAGTATACATTTTTGGTGATCTTGTAAGCTTGCAGAGAGGAATCCCAAGAGAAATACGGTGCTTCCAAATTATTTTGGAATTGTTACCTGTTAGATAGCTTCCTACTTCCTTCCTCCCACCCAGGCAGTACACAAAGCTGTTTGTATCTTAGCTTCCAAGGGTTACTAATTTTTGTGGTGAAGATGTGATTTGCTAACTTCTTCCTTCCTAGCTAACCCTTTTTCTTGCCTTTTCCTTATCCTTGCCCCTTTACCCACCTCTTCAAGACTATGGCTGCTGTGTCTGCATCTTCTCCTCAATATGCTGCTGCTTCTCAGCCTATGTAAATAAGCACTTGTAGCTGGGTAGGAAGCAGTGCTGCAGTTTACTCACAAAGACAGCATTTTAAGTACAATTTCTTCTGTGCTAGATACATCCAGAAACATATGAAATATCAGAAGATGGGAAAGAATACAGACTGACAATAGAAAGTAGCATTCCTATTCCTTGTCCTGAATTTAGCCAGCTAAAAAGTGACTGTAAAATCTCACTAACATTAAACAGTGTTGATGAAGGTAAGTATTACACTGATTTTGTTACATTTTGTATATTTAATTATATTTTTGTATATTTTTGTAAATACTGTGCTGGTTTCCTTCTTCAGAGAAGTTGTTACACTGTAAAATACTTTCTAAAATGTTAAATTATTGAGAGTCTTAATAATGCTGCTGAAAATATGAAAGAATTACATGTTGAAGTTTGCAGGTGTTTTGGTAGACATTGCTATCAGAGCCACATTCTTGAACTTGAATAGACAGAATATTGTAATACTTGTAAAGTTTATCATTCAGGTAATTTTGTTTACATGTTACATTGCAAGTATTATATATGCAGTCACAAAGTCATTGTTTTTCACCCTTATCGCCATTTTCTGTAATATTTTCTCCAGCACAAATCCTGTGAACTAGAAGGAGCCTTGCCTATGCAGACAACCTTTTTTTTTTCACATTATCCAGCCTAGCATGATTTCCATTTGTCTATCAAACTGGAATGCAAAAACATTGTCTCGGGTGTGTATAAGAAGAGGTAGAGAGGAGGTTTTTACATGACTAAACTAAACCCAAGAAATATGCATAATTATTTTAATTTATGAAAATGTGTATAAATAAGTTAATATCTATATTAACAGTAGTATGGAAAATGTTGCTTTTTTAGAGGAGCAATTCACTAATGATGTATTTTTTTAAAACAGGTAAAGAGCAGTTAGGTCTAAACTTGGCTCTTTCTTCTTGTCATGTGGATCTTCTCCAGAAATCTTGCAGTAATGGAATTTGTAGTCAAGCTATAATTTATTTCACTGCTGTGACAGACTTCATGCAGGATGGAGACAGGATTACCACAATTGCAGTTGAACCTATATCCAGTGAGAATTTCCTGTGGAATGGCTATGTTCCAGAAAGCACACAGGTTGAAAATCTTTATGCTGAGATCTGTAAACTGTCCAGAAATATGGCTGCTGTTAGTGAAGCTTTTATTTCAGTTGTGACTTGCTGATTCACACAGAGATTTCTAAGTGGTTGTTTTTAACTGCTTTTTTTTTTTAATTCTGTGTTTTCATTTGAGTTTTTTGTTTTACATTTTAATATTGAAGTAACTACTAAGATTGATTATAAGTATAATATAATATACTTTTTAGAATGTAAACTACTATCATAATATAAATAATGCACCTGAGTGCATTTATTTCCTAACCTGACATGTTTTATGATCTTTTTCTTTGTTTTGAAGATTACAGTTAAGGATCTACCCACTGCCTACTGTTACTCATTTACTGACCCTCATATAATTACTTTTGATGGAAGGTAATTGCTGGCTTGCTGCTCTTACTTTTAAGTGTGCTGGGGGGTTTTTTGGGGTGGGTTTTGGGGAATGTGTTTTATTTCTTTAATTATTTCTATATTCTAAATCTGTGCTGGTGATACAAGTAAGCTGTATTTTCCTGTGATTGCAACTGAGTGTTTTACAGTTTTTTATGACAATAAGGATAAATGTGCTTTAGTTGGTAAAAGCTTTCCAGTCATGGTGAGGTAATATTTTCATTTCTAAAGGCAAGTTTTGGGGTTGTGGCAAGAGAATGAAACAAATGGACAAGAGGAGTGGTAGCTGTGGAGTCTGTTGACTGCAAAAAATATCAATGTTCATATATTAAATATGAACCATGATAAAATGATTGAGTAAACAAAACTTCTAATGCAAAGGTGTTTCCAAACAAAAGCATAGTTACCCTATTTCTGTGTGTCAGTGTCTGAATCCTTGTAGGATCAAATTAGGAGAAGCTGTCTGGTGTCTGGGTGGCATTTTGCTGTGTTTATTAGTGGCATTGAAAGCAATTTGCTGCTGTCACTTGCACATCACTGGTCAAAAAGGATTTGGGAGTGAAAACAGCTTTCTTAGCCACAGCTGGTTTGGGTGTGCTGCTTTCTTACAAGGTATTTCTGATTCACAAAGGATGTCTGAACAAACACAGGCTCCACAACTGGAAATGTTATATTCTTTGTTTAGCAGAAGCACATTTCAGGTGGCAGGGTGAGAAGAAGTGGATATGTTGCCTTCAGAACAGGATATTCAGCCCACACATGATAACAGATGGGGAAATAAAAGTTGTGATTGGTTCTCTGATAGAACTTTGACTATTGGTACTAATAAAGTCAATGGGCTTATCCTGATCTTGCAGTTTCTCCTTCAATGGAAGTTTTAGGGATGTCTTAGCTGGGCATCGTAACCATGTATGCATTGTGATCAAACATTCTCATGAAGTAGGGTTTTACTGAAATGTGATCTCTCTGAAAGCATGATGCTGCAGAGAAAGAACTTTCTTTTTAAGGATAAATTACGTTGCTACTTTATTTTGCAAACTAAAGAAACGAATTGCCTACTGAATTTTGGACAATCCAATGCAGTCCCAATAGTGCAGCCATCTGCAGTTTGTCTGCTGGCCTATTATACACAAAGCAAATTGACAGTCTACAATCAACTGTCAAATGCCATTTATAGCCAAGAGGCTATTAAACTTACAGCAAAACTTTGGGGGTTTTCTTTCTGTTTCTTTCTATTTTTTTTTTCTTGCTGCTGTATCATTAAATTGGCTATTTTAACCTTGCTTCAGGGGACAGATGGCTAACCCTAAGGAAAAAAAGCAAGTTGCTATTTATGGTATTCATCTTAAATGATCATTGGGAATAAGCACTCCCCATCTCCATTTTAATAAAGCAGACCTTTTTAAAAGGATGTGACTCTCTGAATCATTTTGTCAAGGGTACTTGTGCAGTTTTCAGCAGCTGCCCCCACTTGCACACTGCTATGCATCTTATTGCTCTTGCTGCATAGGTGTACCATTGTAGAAACACAAAGGTTGAGAAGTACCCTCCATATGCATTGTTGAAATCAAAGCATGGCAGTAGATTCATGTTTATTTTTCCATTCACAGCCTCTGCCTGCATGTATTCTACTCATGATCCTTCTTTTCTGCTGTAAAAATAAGAGTTTTTTATTATTATTGTTTTTAATATTTAGAGCTGGTCAGAGGAAGACATGATGGTGTTTGCTCAGGAAAAGCTGTGTTTTACTTTGTGGGCTGTACTGTTTTTTCTAACTTGGAAAATGAGTTTAAGTATCAATGTTGACCAAATATTAGAGATCTGTTTGAAAATAAAGTTGCTGACATGTATTGATAGTTATTTCACAACCAAAGTGATATCACATGCTATTCTTTTGATTACAGAGTCTATGACAATTTTAAAACAGGAACATTTGTTCTCTATAAGAGTACATCTCGAGATTTTGAAGTTCATGTTCGCCAGTGGGACTGTGGAAGTCTTCACTACCCAGCATCCTGCAACTGTGGCTTTGTTGCTAAGGAAGGAAGCGATATAATTGCATTTGACATGTGCAGTGGTCAGCTCCATGAATCACAGCCACACTTATCTGTAATAAACAGAGACACAACAGGAAGCAATGTCAGAATCACTGAATCCTACTTAGGAAGAAAAGTAACAGTAAGTGGTAAATAATTGCTTACAGAATAGGTAAAATAAAAAATCATGTTTCTCATGAGGCTGTCTTCAATCTCTTTTTAGGTTTTGTTTTCTTCTGGAGCTTTCATTCGTGCTGATGTGAGTGAATGGGGAATGAGCATAACTCTTAGGGCCCCCAGTTCAGATTACAGACATACAGTGGGACTCTGTGGCACCTTTGATGGAAATGCAGAGAATGACTATCACACTGCGAGTGGCATGGAAATCCCAAACCATGCTGATGTTCCTTTTTCTTTTATTAAGGAATGGAGGTAACAAAATTCTTCTGTTGATAAATCAAATGTAATTTTTGATTCTACCTTCCTTTCCTACTCTTAAGAACTTGTGAAAATAATAATAAAAAAAAATCTCCTTAAGTTTTCAAGTTGATATTAGAATGTCATAATTACATTCCATAATTAATTAAGGGGAAAATTGAAACTTAATTGCCAAATAAGTATTTGAGCACTATGATGTAAGATTAGTTTGATTAGCTTTGGAACAAAGTACCAAAGTATACAGAAAATATCCACTCATCTCAATTCTTTGTAAGTTACTTTTGTGTTTTAGCTGGTGATTCAATATAGCTGTGTGCTGCAGACTTATGCTGTAGAAGTATGAAACAACAAAGAACAAAAAAGTTAAAAAGTTACTTTGAAGTTAAAAGTTACTTTAGTAACACACAGAAAATAGTTCAGATGATACAGTTTTACCTTTTCCTTTCCTTGCTAGAATTTTACCAGGAGAGAGCTTGTTTGACAAGACGCCTGCTTCCTTAACATCTTCTAGAAAAGTTTTCTTCTGTGACTGTACACTCGAAGATGCCAGATTATATCAACCAGCAAACAAACTGGAGACAGTTACTCAGTCAGAACCTCCTCTGTCTTGTAAAGAAAGTGAAAATGGTAGATTTCTTTCTTTGATACCAGGACTGGATGTCACTGCTGAGTATCTTGGTCCTGCTGATCTTGTCAGGGGCTTAAAGAAACGTTCATCTACACATGAAATGGATTCATCTACACTTCTGCAGAGGCAGAATAACCAAACCAAACTCCACAAAACATCACTAGTAAACTCGCATTTCTCTGCCACCTCAGTGGGAAATACAGATACAGAAAGAGAGGGAAGTTCAAGCTTAGACATTAGGAGAAATTCTCACCATTACAGCAGTCGTTTTCAAAAACGTCAATCTTCTACAAGTAGAGGGAAACGTCAAAATTATTACGAATACCATCCAGTATTCATCTTCCAAAGTCTCAGCCAAATGGATTTAGAGGGATATAGTTATTTTTTCCCAGAGGACCATGCCACTGACACAGATGAAAAGCTCCTTCCTTCTTGGCCCACAGCTTCAGGCCTCACTGAATCTAGTGCTTTGTTCCTGTGCCAGCAGGCAGTAGCTAATTCCAGCATAGGAAGATCCTGTGGTGCCCTCCTTGGCCGGCGAACAGGGGATGCCATCGATATGTGTGTTAAAGATTTGCTGCTGAAAGATGACCTTGCTTGGGCAGAAGCTTCCTTAGCTCTGCTGGAGAATGAATGTGAGAAAAGAATTTTAGAAGAAATAAATTACAACCCACAGGAACTTGAAGAGTCAGTTGAGAGCCTGCTTACTGCTTTGAAGTGTCCCAGTCTCTGCAGTGGTAATGGGGAATGTACAGAATGGGGCTGTGCATGTTTTCAAGGCTACAGCTCATATGACTGCAGCATACTGTCTGGTAAGTGGGGGGGAAAATGAGATTTATTTCAATAATGTTCTCAGTGTTTCTGCAAAGTGTATTTGTTTTGCTGCCTTTCCTGCTTTTGTACACAGACAAGAGTCCCCAATTATTTAGTTACAGCTTACTACAGCTATAATTATTTTGCATTCAGCCTTGTTTCCAGGGACAAAACATGAGCTTAGTTGCTAACAGGTCAGATTAAAAAAGTCAGTTTGCAATGCAGAGTGCAGACCCAAGAGACTGGCAATGTTTCCACATGCTCTTTCCTTTAGGGAAAGTATGCCACATTCATCCCTCCCCTAGATTTGTATAGTTTATGTGATCCTATTTACTAACTCTAAGTGGGATGTTTATATCTTCGGTGATATTATATCTCGTAAGCTGTTAGATAGGATGGGAGCAGAATTGGTGATGAAGAAAAAAGAGTAAATAGTACTGGGCAGGGATTTTTTTCATTTTCAGTAGATAAAATATTCACTAAAAGTTCAGTTGAACAATTACACTGAAAAAACATGAATAGTACTACCAAAGTCAAAACTCTTTCAAAATGTGTTAATATTTTGGCTTGCAATGGTATTTATGTTTTAATAACTTATTTAAGAGGAAATAGAGAAAGAGGGAATAGAATATTAAGAAATATTTGACTTCAAAAGGAATAAAATAAGCTGGTTTTACCCCATAAAGACTGTTTTTGAGTGTTCTGATCTGTCAATTTATTTCCTGAAATAACTTCCATCTGATTTTTTTTAGTTCTTAATAAAAAATAATTCCTATATTAATTATTGCATAACAGTTCCTATTTTGAAGGCCTTAGTTTCATTTCAGTTTTATTCTAGAAGTCTGATGTAACATAGTTGAGAAAGACATGTATTCACAAGAGTTTGTTATAATTTGAAATTTCTCTGTTTCACATACTGAGGTTCCAAGAGAAGACAGAAGCCTAGCTTTAAATTTAAACTTTCAGATTAACAATGTAAAATTCTTCTGTTTATTCTTCCCTTCAGCTGGGTCTAGATTTTCTTGTGTACATAGTTTTCATGGTTGGATAGAAAAATAAACATATTGCATAATGTAAATGCATATGCATGAGTTCTCATACTAGCATTTATTGTCTAATCTCTTCTTCCAAGACCAGGCTCCAGAAATTACAGAGCTGGAGAATGCTGGGCTGTGTGATATTCGACAGTATGAGTGCACATCAGTGAGAGTGTTTGGACATGGCTTCAGGGACTCATTGAACCTGAAATGTGAAATCATCAAATTGCAAGTAGGTCTCCCTGAATAGTGACAATTACATTTTAAACTTCTTAGAGAGCAAGAGACAAAATGTCAAACATATTATTCATTGATGTGGGCACAACCCAATGCTTTAGTGGAAGCTAAAAGCAAAGACACTCAGCACTTTGCAGCAAACACTCAAGACTTTGCAAGATTGCCATTTCCTCTATGATAAGAGAAATACAAAACATAATGGGAATGTTCAGCAGCTGGGAGGGAGATAAGAGCATGCGGCAGCTATCCATCAGAAAAGGGCAAGGGCAGCCCTATTAGTAACTACCAGCACATCCTTGTATTTTTAAGTGCTTATGGAGAGGAATTGAAGTACCACTTCTTTGAAAAAGGACAGCAAGGTTAAAGCTGTTACTAGATTTCTGTCTCAAATCTAATGCTTGAAATAGTCTTTTATAAACATAATAAATCTGTTAGGAAAAGATAAAGGTGTTTTTGATATGTTGTCCATTTCCCAGAGGTAGAATACCATGGCTATTTAATGATATATGTCAGGTTTGAACAGGGGATAAAAAAATGTTTCACTGTAAACTTAAGGGGAAGTTGTGTAGAGAGACTGTTGTTGTTCATTCTTAAAAAAAAATTCAAGGCAAATATATAAGCAATTTACAAGTTATAGCTTGGAATAAATGGTCAGCAATTACAACTTTATATGCTGTGTTAGACATGAGAACAAAAAAAGCTAAAATTAAAACTGTATTTTATTGGTATGATGATGGAGGGGGTGAGAGCTGGCAAAAGGGGAACCATTCAATGGGAAATTTTGTTTGTTCCTGAGACAATAATTTTCCTTAGCTATTTTCAGCAGATGCTGAAATTATTTTGACAGATTAGGCAATGCTGGCTATAGATTTTTCTTAAACTCAACATGTATCCACTCAAGCTGGCTTGAATAGATTGTCAAGAGTAAGTTCACGCTCCCCTTATATTAAAAGACTTTTAGACCAAGCTCACAGTAAGACAATTATTGGGAGTTCACTTATCACAGTTTGAAATGTCTCAGGTTTAACTTATGGCAAGTTGTTCTGAAATCTCTCTTGGTGGTGCTGTATTTGGCTCCCAAAACAAAAACTTCCTTATTACTCACTTTTAATGATGATCTTCTCACTGACAAGAGCCATTTTACTGCTGTTAACTGCGGTCAAGGAGAAAACTGCAATTTTTTTTCCTTGAGAATACAAAAGAAAGAAAGTTTTGGGTACTGGTTTTTTTTGTTTGTTTTTTTGTTTGTTTAGTTTTTCAGGCTGGAGAAATTGTGAATTTAAGGAAATGTCAATGGACTTGCAACAGTATAGAACTGCACATATTTTAAAATTGAACTTAAATGCTCAAAATTTTGTAGAAGAGGCATGTTTACAGAATGCCTTTTTACTTTTCAATATTTTCACATTTGAAATGTTAAATCAAATCCATTGTTCATGGAGGGTCTTGCCCAATTTAGGGTAGATACTTGATAGAGATTTGGGTAGGAAATGGCCAGGAACCTATGATTACAGGGATAAAGAATTTAAAGGTAAAGGATGATAGTATGTTAAATCTCTGCAAAACAAAAATACAGTTTTATTTCCTTCTGTTTTACATTGAACTCCAATTTCTATGAACCTTATTAACCTTATGATGCTTACAGATCTGAAGGCTTTTTAATTGGTTTTTGAAAGATTAAACTGCTCCTGAAAAATTATCTGAACTTGCCTCTAGGTAGTAACAAAAGGTTTCTAGAGAAGTAGACTGTATCACATTTCAAAGATTACTGTACTAAATGCACTCAAAATTACATATTTAGAAATATTTAGCTTTTATACTTACCTTTGCTCTGAATTCCTTAAATGAGTACAGAGTGAAAGAAAAAAATGTGTGGTTGGAACAGAAGTAGCACGTATGTCTTTTTAGCAAAACTGTTTCTTTTTCTGTTAAAAAAAAATGGCAAGGGCTATACAGCAGATGACTCTCAGTGTGAGGATTGGGATTGAATAAATGTTTTGATTGGCTCCAGTAACTTAAAAAAAATGCTAGCTTAGGGAAAACTACTCAAGCTCAGAATACTTTTCACTTGCTGTTCTCTCAATTCATAGCCTGCCTGGATTCTTAGTTCCATCTCATTTTATTTATTTTCTGTATGCTTATCCCTGCTTCCTCATCAATGCTTCAGTCAAATAATATTATCATCCATATTCTGTTACCTTGAACTCTCAGGATGGATCTTTGGATGCCCTGTGCTCACAGCAGTTTAGAAGAAAGGTCTGCGGGTCAATGGTGTCTTGTTCTATTGAACAACCTATTGGCTTGTGCAACGGCTAAATGGACAACTGCCAGTATTGCCCTGACACCCAGAATGATTCCTGAGCCCTGCCAAAACCCTCATCTGTCCTTTGACTAAAGCTTGTCCTCTCATGGGAGCAGAGATGGAGTGGAACAGGGGCATCTGAATGTCAGATCAGTGGTGTTGGAGGATCACCCACTGCTTCACCCTCCTATCGCCTTCCAGCTGGAAGGACTGTTTGTCCTTGGTAATGCAGTGGCAAAGGGCTGTGCATCAGGAAAGGCTTCTCTGCCTGTTCCTCCACAGTAGCAGGCTTAGGTAAAAATCTGTGTGTGCAAATACTGTCATCTCATATTTGCTGCTGCATTCTAACCCAGAGACATTAGACTTGTTCAAACACTGTGTAACACGTTGGGAGTTTTTCTCTAGTAAAAATGTTTTTGTGATGTATTTCAGTGCAAAACAAATTTTCTGTCTTAATATCAGTATAGTGATAGACAATGGATTCCTGGAGAACCTCTAACTATGCCAGCTGCCTTCCAAAATGCCAGGACTGTTGACTGCCAGTTACCAAATGATGGCCAGCAGTCTGATGTGATGGATGTGGTTGATGACAAACCCATTGCCAGATGGCAAATAAAGGTACTGTCAGAAATGTCAGATATTCACTTACAAATATTCCTATTAAGATGGAAATGCATCATGTAGATATTATCCTTTATTTAATGGTACTAAAGGGAGAAGTCAACTTGCTTAACTTGGGGTCTCCGTCCTATCACCTAAGGTTAAGTGTCAAGTATCGTTTGACAGTGTTCTCCTGCAAGGGAACTGGTAGATACAACCTAGGTCCTGCAGAGAGACACATTCTTCAAGAGCAGAAATTAAAGGCCAGGTAGTTACTCTGGAGTATTTCAAATGACCTTGGATCCATTTTTTGGTAGAACTGAGTTGAGCTCAGGCACATGTACAAATCCTTGTGAGCAGGTATCCAAGCTCTCATACAGATGGAGGTCGGTAAAGCCTACATGCAATTTAATTTACCTTAAAGTAGATGTGTGGTAGGCTCCTTGGCAGGTTTCATTCGATTGCTGATGACTCTTGTGAGAGTTTAGACCCCTGCATGTGGGCCTATTGATGAGTGGAAGCTCATGCTAGCAGACCATGTAGGTGATATATCAATACCTATATCAGTTAATCCATTTTTACTGCTCACCTTGCAGATTTCTAATGATGGATTTGTTTATAGCAACTCTAAAACAATGATATTATATGATAGAGCCTGTCAGACATGTGAACCACAAGAATCTGGGCTATGTACATTAAAGGTACGTGTTCTACTACTCTCTATTATGAAAATATGCTTTTTTTTTAGACTGAAAAAAAATCTAGAAAAATTAGCAGAACATACCCTGTTCTTGTTTCCATCAGGGATTTTCAATGCACAGAAAGAGAAGCTGAGATGAGATAATTTTTAATGTAAAAAATCAAACCAAAAGTTCTTCATATAATTACCAAGTAAAACCAAACTTGCTATCAGTTGTTTAGATTTAAAAACAATCTTAGTTGTTTATTAGAAGTGCAGAATTATTAGATTTTATTTGATACTTACAAATTCATAATCAGTTTTATAACCAAAACCATTAATTAATCAGGTTTTCCTTTCTCTAAAAGGAGAAGACATGCAACATAGATGGACTCTGTTATGGTGAAGGAGACACAAATCCAACAAGCCCTTGCTTAGTGTGCAGACCTGACTTATCAAAGTTAACTTGGTCAGTTGTTGAAAGTAAGTTCTAAATAGTTCTTTTTAATACCAAGTAGTTGGAAGTCTGCAAAGTTTTTAAATTTATGGTAATAGTGTTTTAAGTTTAACTAGGTAAGTGTTTTGGCATTTCTATTAGTTTCTGAAAATTACATTGTCATTTCCAGAACATATATGTAATGTTTTTATTTACTTTCCCTGACTCTCCTGCTGTAGCCATTACAAATAACTAATGAAAATTAACAACTTTCAGTCTAATTAGCACTTTGGAGTCTTGATATTTAGCACAGCTACATCCACATATGTTTGTCTTCAATATGTAGGTGTAACAGGTATTTTTCAGCAAATTATTTTGACTATAAACAAGTGGAGATCACAAATTAAATTCAATGACACGTCTTATTTATTAGACACTTAATATCTGGGCATCATTTACATTGATGGTATAGATACATGGCTTAAATACTTGAAAGTACATCCAAGGCTGTTGTACTCCAGTCCAGTTAGAAACCACACAATGAACGGAAAACTTAAGTCTGACTTTTTCATTTTCTTTCTCTGTAATACAAAGTTCCAACATAGGAGTTGTAGCTGTTTTGGTGCAGATTTTAGTCTTTGGATATACACATCACCTTGGTCCCTTCACCAAATAGAATCTTTCTTGGTGCTTTCATATTAGCCATCCAGCCTGCCCTGCCAAACCAGGTCTGTAACATCACAAATACAAGCCTCCTATCAGTGTCTTCATGAGTGAAAGACTCATGAAATCAAGACTCTGCCTCAGTTAGGAAAGGTCCTGTCTGAATGGGACTTCTGGTGCTTGTCTTGGTAAATCTTGTCACAGTTCAAATTGTACTGAAAGCCAAGGTAGGTATAACTATTCTAAAAGGATGAGCTATGAATGGAAGGAATTAAATTAAACTCGTCCAGCAGACAGGGAGTCAAGGGCTTTCCATGTTACACCCATGTTATGGACTGGAATTCAATACAGCCAAAGTTAGAAATGGGAGAAAAATGTAAACCAGAGGCAATTCTCCAAGCCTAAAGACCACAACCTCTTTTGCAAAGAGGATGATGTTAGAAATGAGAAAGTTTAACAACTGAGACACTGATTATGCTGCCTTCTTCCTTCATGGTTTTTGCCATAGTGGGTGGATTCCTGCTTGCAGCAGTCACTCGCTAGTATTGAATATATCAAGTGTTTTTCCTGTGCCATTCAAATGACATTAGAATTTAAGAGAAATAAGTACATGAGATTTCTTTAGTAGAAAGATATGTTCCTTTTAATTTTTGTAAGTATATTGCAACTTTTCCTTAGAAGAGGAAAATATCTCCTTTGTTACAGGTAACCAGCCTCCAGTGCTTGAAACTTTTCAGGGTATGCTACAGACATTTTATGGAGAAGATTTTTTATATCAGTTTTTGGCTTCAGATCCAGAGGGCTCTGCTATTCATTTCACATTGGATTCTGGTCCAGAAGGTGCCAGTCTTTCCCCATCAGGACTCCTTTTGTGGAAAGCTATGGCAATGAATGTCCATAAATTAACATTTTCTTTGACAGATGACTGCAATGCAACGACTAAGGTAGAAATAGAGGTAATGAATATTACAGTAAAATGACACTTACTAATAAGATATCTAAGTTATCTATTTACAGAACTCATTGCTAGTTCATTAAAAAAAAGAAAACTGTCTTATTGGGCGTGTCTTGTAGGTCAGTGTAAAATCATGTGATTGCCTAAATAATGGCTCATGTGTGACAAACATTAATTTCCCACCTGGAAGTGGAAGATATCTTTGTGTGTGTGTGGCTGGATTTGAAGGTGATCTCTGTCAAGTGAATACTGATGACTGTAAACTTAACCAGTGTGGTATTGGCAGATGTGTGGATGGAATAAACAGCTATTACTGTGAATGTCCACATGAACTTCAAGGTAAATTGCTATTTTATTTCCATGCATTTATCATGTTTGGTGATAAATAGGAGGTTTTAATTTTATGTCTACAATTTTCTTTTTTAATTTTTCACTGTATATAAGTTACTGTTGTATTATGAAGAAAATTTATGGTGTTGTGGTACAGAGATATGATGTACTTCAAGATTTTTCTTGAAAGACTATAATAGTTGTTTATTTTAGTTCATTATGAAAGCTAATTTGCATTGTTTTCCTCTGCAAAGGCAAATTCATCAACACAGGGAAACAGGAGATTCCTCCTGCAGATAAGCATGTAGTCCCGCAGCCCATCTTCTCCCTATTCTACAATAAGCAAAATACTTGATATGAGATGAAAAAATGTGAACAGCAAACCTTATCAGCTGTTCTTGTTAGATGTACTGAAATGATTGGTTGCACTTTTTTTTCCCTCAGCACTTGCATAAATTTTACTTTTATAAACACACTATCAAAGTCTAGTGACACAGTCTTATAAAAAAATTAAATCTGTATTTCAATACAGGTAAAAATTGTCAAGAGGATGTAGATGAATGTGCATCCAGTCCTTGCTTCCCTGGAGTATTTTGCTTCAATACTTTTGGTTCTTACTATTGTGGTCCATGCCCAAATAATCTTCAAGGAGATGGGAAGTCATGTCATGGTAAAATTATTTGATTTTCAGAAGAATGGTATTGTCCTATTGGTATTTAGATAAAATATCTTTGATTGTGCTTCATCTTTCTAACTATAAACTCTTGTCAGCAAAGCAGGGCTGTGTCTCTGCTGATGGCAATATTAGACTGTACTTAAAGTGTAAAACACTTTCTCTAGTGTAGAAAAAAACAGATACAAACCAGACCCCCATTCTTTTACATCAAAGTAGAATTATACAGTGGAATATTTTTTGGGTTTTTTCTTCATTATTTTCATAATACGATAAATTATTAATAAATTATTGAAAAAATATATTTCAATTAGATTGATTAACATAGGACTGTTTACCCAAGTCAAGGCAGTGGACAGTCATTTATTAACATGCAATTACTGAATAACTTGTATTTTAAAAATACTCTGTTAAAATTTTTTTAAAAAACATTTTTTACCTTCTTTCTGAATTTTGAGTTTTTAGTTAATAAAATTTTAACTCTGTTTATAATTTATTTAAATTTAAACAAATGTAGCTACTTCTGTGCACTACTAATGTGCCTTCACATCTTTTCAGAAAGCTTTGATGACACTGATGTTGAAAGGAAGGATTCCACAGGAGAACTTGGAGGGAATAAAGGTGATTTTTTTTCTGAAAAAAATGGAATTTCTGATTCACATGCTGATAAGAATATAGCTGGCAAATAAGGATTCTAGTCAGTTTTATGCTATTCACATTTTTTTTTCAGTTTGACAAAATTTATTAATTACTGGGGTTGTATTCTGATCTGAAAAAATGAGATTGAAATATCAATATCAACAAATCCCTTGGGTCAGTCAAGTGATTTTATTAACAGTGTGATATATGACACTCTTACAGTTGCCTTTTGTTTTAGTGACCAACCACTGACATAAAATAGGTAACGTGGGGATAGGGACATCTGTTATATGAGATAAACAAAAGTGTATGGCATTATGTTGAATGCCATTTTCCTGCTTTAACTCAAAGGAGATGTGAAGGATATGGCAAGTGAATGTCTATATTCTGAAACTCTCTAAATGCTGTTCATGGCATTTCCAGGTCTGTGCCTGCTGGGGGTTTCTTTGTAGGAAAGTCTCATGTGTCTTTTCACTTTATCTCTGAATTGTTGTTGGGGGGAAGGAAGACTTACTGCAATGCTAATGCTAGATAATTCTTCATCAGCTGCAAAATGGTTTGCTTTTCAGCAGTGGAAGATCGCACTTTATTATGATTCAGTAAAGCTTAACCTTTTGTAAACCATTTTTTAGTTATAAATAGAGTAGGCTTTCATTACTCCACTGCCTCATAATGCTAAAACCCCATATACAGTATTCTACCAGTCTGGGATTACAGTGCTGCACTTCTTTCCACAAACCACACACTTTCCCTGGGCAGAATATGAAGAATTTGTCATTAATTTTGCTTTCTCTTGAATGAGGAAAACTGAGTCAATCTCTGATGTTTATTAAATAGTTGAAACATCCCACTTCTAAAACCCATGCAGAAAGTTTAAGAAAGTTGATTAAAAAGTTTGAGGAATAAAACATGGTAATTCTTGTGCTACAAGTTGGTGGGGTATTCCCCTAAAATACTGTCCATGGTGCATCAGTATGTATAAGTATCTACATACATGTGGTTTTATCTCTGCTTCTAGTGCTTAGACACACTGATGAACCATATGCAATATCTTTTCTTTAAATTCTTTCAGCTACCTAGTTGAAAGCAATATATGGAGCTGATAATCTGCTGACAGTAAATTTATCTATTGACCTAATGTGGGAAAATCTCTGCTCCTATAAATCGTGCCTCCTATAAATTGTGCTTTGTTCTTATCTTCCAGCCAAGGAAAGGCCATGGTGAGGGCAGGAGAGGTTGTAATCAGAATACTTTGATCTTCTCTAATTCTCCCAGTTAGGTGCTACTGCATACTGCATACTGCATTCCAACATAGCACAAGGAGGGATTTCCTGAAGCACAGAATGTATGTTTATCTGTTCAGAAAACATTCCCCACGCTCAAAGGAAAAAAAATCTGATGGTATTCACATACTTCTCCCCCCTTTCCTTCTAAAATATTGCAGGTTTTCAACCATCATCCTTTGAGAAGGTTTTAAGCGTGTCAAGTAATATTCCCATTTCTACAGATGTCCCAAACAGATTTATTGCTACAGAAATGGTCAGTAGCAGCATGCCACCAGCCTCCACAGTAAAAACAACCACTGCCTGGAAGACACCTGATTCTCAGAAAAATGCTTCTGTACAACCTGTGGTTACTGGAATTGCTCATGCTCTAGGCACCATCAGTGGTCACTTTGCTGATGCTGAGAACAGTTCTTCAATATATGCTGTAAAGGTTGCATCTTCAAGGACCCATGTGGTATCACCTGAAAAGAGAACAAGGGCACAAGCTGAGGCCTTCAGCTATTTTGAGAGCAGCAGGAACGCTTCCCCTAACAGCAGAGCAAGTATTAGCAAAGGACATTCTTTGCCAAACAAAGCGTTCAAAGGTGGAAATGCTCAGAGAGTTCTGCACCAATTAGCTAAGCATAAAGCAAGTCATTTACCTTTTACCCTTGTTGAAGTCACTGTCCCACCAAAAATGCTTCCTGAAGAATTGAGTGAAACAGTGATTCCTAAAGCAGTGACCTGTTCTGATTTACCCTGTTTTCCTGGTGTACCCTGTGAACCAAGGCAGGATGGAAGTGTCAAGTGCGGTCGTTGTCCTTATGGTTATTACGGAGATGGCTTCTCTTGCAGAGGTATTACGAATTATTGCACTTAAATGCTTTGAAGAAAAGAGTCTTGAGATGTCTTTATAACTTGCAAGTATGTTGTTACTGTATTATCAGTGGAAAGTCTGGTGTATTGAATTTTCTCATTTTCATTATTAATATTGGCATAGCCTACAGGCTTTTAGTTGTATGGATGCCCTTAAAAATACTTTTGTGATCCATCATAGACTCTGCATTTATGGGCAGTGACTTAATGGATTCTCTGTGGTGGTTCACTACATTAGGCGAGACACAATGTGCTGAAATGCCACTTTCATTTTCCTTATTCCTTTCTTTGTTTTCTTCATTGCCTTTCAGCAAGATGCAGACAACCCTGTGGCAAAAATATGGAGTGTGTGGCACCCAATATTTGTAAATGCAGGCCTGGTTATGCTGGTTATAACTGTCAGACTGGTGAGTATGGCATGTTGATTTTGCCTGTGGTAACTCATATGCACACATTAATGATTTGCAGAGTGCTGTTGATTTTTTTTTACAGCTCTCTGCAGACCTGACTGCAAAAACCATGGGAAGTGCATTAAGCCCAACATCTGTGAGTGTTTACCTGGATACAGTGGCTCCACCTGTGAGGAAGGTAAATATAGCAGTTTTTGCTTTTAAATCCATAACTACCCCAAGAATGCTGTGAGCATCTCCCATGGCTGTTTGTTCCGACAGCATGAAGATGTGTTCGTTGTACTCTCACTTTAACAGAACTCTTGAGTTACATTTCGGTATATGTCCTGATTTTCTTGATATACACTCTAAATGTTCCTTATGATTTGATATTCCTAAATTTAGCTTTCACATTAAGTAGAGCAGTTCACCAGTGAATGTAGTTGCCTCTAAGCTAAACATTCCTGAAGAGTGGGAAGCACTGTCTGGAAATTGTGTCAGCTTTCTTTCTTCAGGATGACCACCATTGTTGGGACTCTGTACTATTGAAGTGTAGTTGTTCTTGTTACTTACTCTTGTCCAAAGGCATTGCATATATCTCCTTATTTTATTTCCAGTTTATTGCTCACAGTTATTAACATTTCATTTTTTATAAAGCATAACCAGTCCATGCATTTTTCTAGAGGTGATTTCTTGAACATAATTCTTTATGTGCAGCACATTGTAAACCACCGTGTCAAAATGGAGGCACATGCTTGGCCAGAAATCTCTGCACCTGCCCATATGGTTTTGTGGGACCAAGATGCGATACAAGTAAGCAAAAGAGAAAAAGAAAAAAATACACTACATTTTTCCTGTTATTCAGGACCAGGAGAACAAATTAAGGTTTAAATTTTTTATGCCTTCTGCCTAATGCTAGCAAATGACATAATAGCTGTGCCTCTTTGAAGGTTCCCATACCTGGGCTTTTTGAACATCAGGTAATATTTGCACATAACTATGAAAACATAATGCACTATAAAAGCGGAAAATAATTTATATTTTATGGTTCACAAACATGGAAAAATTGAGTACACTGTGTGTGTGATACTACCTGTAGAAAAACACACAGATGTTTCATATGTCCTGAAGCTTTTTAACTTCTATCGGCTCAGATTGCTTAGATACTGGGGTACATTCAGAAGCTGGTGTCAATAAATGGTGTGTCAGAAAGACTGGGATACAGGAAAACTGAATTCAGAACCACATGATGGTGTCTTCTTTCCTTTTACCTGGTCTGAAAATTGAAAAGTTTGCTGTGATCATAGCTGAAAGATTGGAATTACTTTGTCTCACATAAATTGTGTTTTACGTATCAAATTATACATGCTGCAATTTGGCAACTCCAAATTTTGGGTTGATTTTATATGAGTAATTTGTATCCTTCAGAGAATCCAAGTTGAGATATGCTGTTTATATATTGTTCACCTGAATGTACCATTGCATTATTGACTCTGAACTCAGAAAATCCTTTGTCTTCTCCTCCAATCCCATGACTTTTGGTTTTCAGTTTTTCTTGTTCTAATATCAATTCTCACAAAAAAAATGCTGCTCTTTGTGAAGGAGTACTAAAGAGAATGAGATGTTTTCCTGAAAAAGTGATTCATGTTTTTCCCCAGCTGTGATATTTTAATGTCTTTGCTTGTCAGTCTCATGTTCCTGTGTGCTTGCAGCTGCACTTGCATCATGTAACACAGTCCATTTGTCTCTTACCATTGCATTTGTCATTTGGCTTAGGATTTTTATTTAGACTTCTACATTTTTAACACTAAATATAACCAGACCATGGATATTTGCATGGAAAGTCATTTTATTTACCTTTGCCATCTGTGCTTGCTGTTATGGATTTGAGACTAGATTATGCTCTTTAACAACTCCTCTTCAACTAGGCATTGTATGTTGCTTCCAGTGTTAATTTTTGGGACAGAAATGAAAAACAAATCAAGATGAATTTCTAATACATCTCTTTCTTGTCCTCTCACCCCTGTCTCCTCCTCTTCCTTCTCTTATGTTTTTGCCCACCTTCTTGGATGGTAGTGGTTTGCAACAGACATTGTGAAAATGGTGGTGAATGTCTCACTCCAGACACCTGCCAGTGTAAGCCCGGCTGGTATGGACCTACCTGCAGCACAGGTAACACCCCTGCAGCTTCCATGTTCCTGGGAGAGCATCCGTGAGACCTCCCATTGTTTGAAATTTGGAACTGTGTGGCTCACATGGCAGAAATGGGTAGCAAAATGCTCTCTGCTGCAGAGTCTCCACACTCTCTTGAGTCTCTGCATGTTAGTTCTGCTGCCAGCAGCACCTCTGGGAAGTCTTATGCTGATCCTTTAATTTGGGGTAAAATGAAACAACAGGAATTAAACATTGGGAATTAAAGCCGAATGTTAATTCTATGGGAATGATGTTACCTGCAGTTATCTTAGTTGTTTAATTCCTGTTCTTGAAACAAACACAGATGTTTTACAGATTTTATTTGGATGTCATACTTCCCACTCTTCCTGACTCTTTTTCTGCAGCAATGTGTAATCCCGTGTGTCTCAATGGTGGTTCCTGTACTAAGCCAGATGTTTGCCTGTGTCCACATGGATTCTTTGGTGCTCACTGTCAGAATGGTAATATTTTTTTTTCTTCTCCCCACTCCTTAGTCGCCATTATGAGGAAATCTGTGAGAAAAGATTAAGACACGAAAGTAACAATTAAGTCATGTACCTGAGAAGTGGTGTAAAACAGAGATTACATTATTTTTTAGATTTTATGACTGATTCCACAACTGTCCAAGAAGAATGAAGACTCAAAATTAGTCTTGTATCCCACTCAACATTTAAGCAGCTTTCATCCAGTTCCATTGTATCTTATGTGTAGTCTGGTTACTTTTGTACACATACAGTTGCCAGCATTGACGCCTTTTTATCCAATTTTGTCTTTACTATTGATTTTTACACCAAACCACATTAATATGATTTTTACAAGGCAGGCCTGGTAGTGCTGAATGTCCATACAAGCTATCAGAATCTTAGTGTTGCACTCTTTTTTGCCAAAAGTATATCACTAAGTCAAAATGCAACTACAGCCTTTTCCTCCTGTTTGTGTATTTTAGCTGTCTGCAGCCCTCCTTGTAAGAATGGTGGTCATTGCATGAGAAATAATGTCTGTACTTGTCCTGATGGGTACACAGGCAGAAGATGTGAAAAAAGTAAGCCAGTGTTAAAATCTTCCTGTGATCCAAAAATAACCAATAGATTATTCTTTAATCAGTTAAATGTATTAAACAGCAGATGGTTTTGATTTTAAGGTGTCTGTGAGCCAAGGTGTATGAATGGAGGAAGATGTGTAGGCCCAAACATTTGCTCCTGTCCTTCAGGATGGAGAGGAAAAAGATGTAACACTCGTAAGTACCTTGTAGTTACCAGAGAGACATACCAGGAAAGTCATATGAGACTCTACACATTGGAAAAACAGTTGTCTATAACTTGGCAGCAAAATTTAGGATGGAGAACTAATACCATGCAGTTCTTAGGCTAAATCATGGCTAATCACTGAAATATTTGTGAAATTCTTGTATAGCAAATATTATTTGTTTCTTTTTGGTTTCTTGTCTTAATAAAACCATCTGCATTTCTGCAAAGAGATGAGTCAAAAAAAGTGAAAGAAATCCAGTTTGTGCTATAGGACATAAAACCAGATATAATAGAAAAAGAAGTTCAGTTAAATATTGGAAAACTGTGGAAACAGTTGGATGTGATGTGAATGAATGATGCAGTGGGCACAAGCTGTTAGGACAGGTAGAAATATGACTGTAATGGTTGCACATCTGTGGGTTACATCGTGTCTTAATAAAGATATTGATAGTGCATAAATAAATAGTGTCGGCATGGATAAAAGGACAGTCTGCATGAAAATCAGCATGAGGGTGGGTGGTAGAAAACCCATAGCTGAAGTGTTGATGTCTGTCAGAGTACCCACCCAAGGCTTGAAAACTGATGTGGGCAATGAGCTCTCTAATGGCATGGAGGAAAAATAAATTTCCCTGTATTAATTTTTGTAATTAGTGGAAAGAGGTAATTTTTTGAAAAAAAAAATATTATCAGTATTTACAGGGGTGAGATATTCTTGGACACTGTGGAAGAGAGATTTGATTATCAAATAGTCAGCTATGAATGAATGGAAAGAATGGTGTGTTAGATCATGGCTTAATAAACAGGGACAAATGTGCAGACAAATGGATCATAGAAAAAAAACTTTGGATCAAATATTCTTGAGTTGATTCATTGGGTGTTCAGTTGAATGATAGACAAAAGATCTTTTGCCAAGGTGTGTGCTTTAGAAAGGTAAATTTGGAAAAAATAAAGCTCTTTAATGATGTTCTCTCAATTCAGTATATCAGGCTTTTGTAGCAATTTCTGACACAGCAGAACCTCTAATGTGAGTTTTGGTTGTAGAGCTTTTTATTTCTAGTTGCCTCTCTTCTTTAATATCCTGTTGGCCTTAGACGCAGATTTGAGTGAAGATGATATGACTCTTGTGTGTGAAAAGCACTCCACCTCTTGTGAGCATCCTGAAGTCTAAATAACAACTCAGTGTAACCACTTGGGATATAACCATACTTTGTGATGATGTTTGTGCAGCAATCTGTCTTCAGGAATGTAAGAATGGTGGGGAGTGTATTGGACCGAGTACCTGTCATTGTCCTCCACAGTGGGAAGGAATCCAGTGCCAAACACGTAAGAATGATGCAACCTGAAACCTCTTGCTTCTGCACAGTTCAGAATGCTTCAGCCATGCACAGTGCAGGGAAGCCCTCCTACACCTTGGATGTAGTTTATCCACATCTGTGTCAAAGGCAGGATAAAGAGTAGAAATTGCTCTAGCCCTTCTGATCCCTTCAGGATCTGATGGCACTCTGGGACAATGGCGCTATGTGTTGGTTTGCTTCAGTGCTATGTGCTGCTGCACAAGCCCTGAGACGCCATTGTGATACCTTGAAATAGCAAGATGTGCTAAAAACCACCTTACTCATGCTCAGTCTCATTCATGCCCTCAGCATGTTCTCATGTTAAATCTTCATCAAAGCAAAAGGGGGGTGGATGGGATAGACATAAGAACACTGTTGGCTCCACCTTTAAGTGGCCTTTAAGTCTCCTTATGCTGGGGGATGTTACCCTGTGAAAATACCTTCCAAGGTCTTGGTTCCTATAACAAACAGAGTAAGTATCTAGAGATAGCATCCACTTTTCCTTCAACAAGATGTGTACATGAATAAAGCCTCATATGTACCTCTCTTCTGTTAGCTGTGTGCAACCAGAAGTGTCTGTTTGGAGGCAAGTGTGTATTGCCCAACGTGTGCTCTTGTCGTCCTGGCTATACTGGAGTCCTCTGTGGGAAGAAAATTCAGGTAAATAAAGAGCCAAGATAGCATCACAATACAGCGATTTAATTAACTAGTTTACCTCTGTCCAGTGAAGCAGCATGGTATACACTAAATGTGTATTTTGTCTGATTCCTTCCTTTCACTCTGCAGCGAGGGAAAATTAATGGAATTCCTAAGAGCTTTTCCAGTAGTTTTTAGGTTCTAATACTTACAGAATTGTTCTCAGCACAAAATGTAAACTTCCTCTGTTTCAAATTAGGCTGATTGTCTCTTGTCACGCAGTAGGAGTTGATAACTATCCCCTTCACAACAACCACTACTTTCTTTTCCAGCATCTGGCCTCATTTTGGGGAAGAGTATCCTACTCTTCCCTACTCGTCCTACTCTATTGACTTTCTTAGTTTGCATCAAGTCAAGCCCTGATCTTTTCCCAACTAACTACACTGCCAGTCAGTTCATCAAGTGTAACTTTGGAATAACTTTACTTTTTTGTAACAGAGGGAATGATGACCAGTTCTCTGTTTTGTCATGCAATTTTCTGTTGGATTCCCTTGCTTGAATGCTGATGGTCATTCACTGAAGGAATTTGATTAAACATTTTGTTACAACTAACTCTTTTGTGATGTCTGAAGTAAAAGCATTCTGCTCTTCTTGCGTCATCTATGGTGCTTCTCTTCTTCTAATTTCAGTGTATTTAGACACATTGGTTCTGCCAGCAGAATTGAGAGATGGAGTAGATGTGTTTCAGAAATTGAAACAAAGAAATGCTCATAACATATTTTGAAAGTATGCAACTACACATCCTATATCAATTAGACTGTAGTGTTTGTAATATGGATTTTCAAAATGTGACCCAAAGAGAGAAATAATTTTGATTTAAAGGCTTTCATAAATATGTCCTGCATAGAGTTAGTCTATTTTTAGTCTAGAAAAAATATATATTGTTTTTCAGTCAGTCAGTGCTGTATCATACGTTGATCAAAATGGCACATTTTCTCAATGAAACAAAAAATTGATAGGCACAAGTTCAAGTTAATGTTCTGATTCTGTATATCAGGCAAGCAGAGATTCATTAAAATTGTTTCATAAACTTTATCATAAAAATGGGTTGCCTCATTAAAGTCTGGTTTTAATACTTGTTTTCTCTCTCCAAGGTACCAAGACATAATGGTTGAAGAAGTGTAGCAATTCAGTTGCAATGCTGCATGAATGTGTGAGACTTGAAAATAGCAAAAGGGTTGAAGGCAATTGCAGAGTTCATTTAAATGAAAGGAATATTCAGAAGATATTTAAAATATTCATATTAATCTTTTAAAAGATTCATAATAATCACAAATGTTGGTGATCTTCAAAACAGCAACTTTGTAGTCACTAAAACATATGTATATAACTGTGACTTTTTTGCTACCTCATATAGAAACCCCACAGCCTCTGATGTCTTAACTGAATTGCAGAATTTTGGGCTCAGTCATCA
Source organism: Zosterops lateralis (assembly GCF_965231275.1). Classification (NCBI taxonomy): domain Eukaryota; kingdom Metazoa; phylum Chordata; class Aves; order Passeriformes; family Zosteropidae; genus Zosterops; species Zosterops lateralis. The sequence goes on along the minus strand of NC_139762.1, from coordinate 28,834,847 downwards.
GATCTGGGAGTTTATTCATATAGTCAACTGGACTATGAAATTTCTGTTGAGAGGAAAGACTGTAGCAGCTGTTGGGTGACTCTAGCAAGGAAGGCAGCACTTCTGCACTTGTGAATGGTGCCTCCTGTTTACAAACACTGTTTACTTACATATTATTTAGCTGTGGACAGAATAAAAAGCAGAATTGGTTTTTCTTGGTTTGTATTTACATCTTGTTGTAATGACAAGCCAGTAGCAGGGAAGGAGGGGAAACCAGAACTGAGGCTGGCCTACTAACAATTTAGGCAAGGCCTCCTGTTCTGTTAACATCCAAGTGCAGAATGACTCTGATTTATCTATGACAAGCCTTTATAGCCAGAAGCCAGATCCCAACTTTTCTGTTTTGACTTCACTACTCACAGTCATGAATTTGAGGAGGCAGCTACTGAATTATTCCTGTGTCTGTGAGATTTTTATGCCCCTGTCTGAGATAGCAGTCAGTAATATGAGCAAATTTTTTTCCCAAGACTCTTAGAGAAATTGAACAATGCTTTCAGTAATGCTGAATGTTAAAATAGCAACTAATAAGAGGAGAAATTTGTTGTACATCATGCCATACATACTCATCATGTCAGAAAGTATTTGTAAAGACTTCACATAGGATTTTTTTTTTCCATTACCAACTGCTCCAGTGAACTGTTAGCACCTACCAGCTGCCAGATAGTTTTTGAAAAAATAAAATTCCAGTTTTTCTGAAGCTTCCTACAGAGGACTGCTATCTTCTCTTAGAGCTGTGAAAGACATATCAATTGCTGCCATAACAAAGTGAGCTCTCGTAATAGACACAAATATCCTTTTAGCTAAGCCATTGAAGTTTACTGCTTTGGTTTTTTAAGCCAAAAACAAACATCATGACTTCCTGTTCTCCTGAGCAATATTCAGTTTTATACCGTAATTTTGAACAGGAAGAAAATAGAGGTAATTTTGCTGTTTACTGCCGTTCTGGGATGCTGATTACCAAATCATAGCTGTTAGCAGCTTTGTGCCTAGATTTCTCCTCACCTTTTGATAGTCTTCTTAAGTCATCTTGCAAAGTAAGCTGGTATTTTGAGAGCTTAGCATTTTTCCAGAATGACACCTCATGGATTTCCAAGTGCCTGACTGGTGTATTTAAAAAATGTCCAATTTCCCACTTGCATTTTAAATTTCAGCATTTCCATAATTTCTTTCAGTCAAGCATCCATGTGGCTGATACCCTGATGGTCTGGGAACCATTACATTATTTAAAACCTACTTCTCTTGACCTATTTCCTTTTTCACATCTCACAAAGATGTTGATGAACAAAATTTGACTAGCTCTTGGAACTGTTTTAGATACACAAGGTGCTGAAAAAGTTTTTAGAGTACAAACACACCAATATCACATAATCTCTTATTGTAATCATTGTTGTTCTATGTGTCAGTTACAGAGGTGCTGTGCAAAAAAGAAAGATAACATCTGCCTGAAGCATTGCTAATAGTACTTTGGTTAATGAGTTTGTGCAATCTTTCACTCACAAAACTTAATCAATATGTGTATGTGCATTTCTAGGAATTCAGGCACAATAAAGAGTTTTATAATAATTATTAGTGTTTGCAGTTTATTTTCAATGGTTTTAAAAGCAGAAATTATTTCTTTTACATTTTCCAAATGTAAGATGTGTGAACAAAAGCACAGCCAGAGTTTTGCTACAGTAGCTAAAAATTCTCAGTGCTAGGCTGTGCCGTTTTTGTTATTTTCCAGCATGTGGTGCAGAAAAATTACTAGTACATGCAAAATGCCAGGCAGCTACGTCAAAACTGCCCAGTAATTATGTGATTAGTTGCAACTGTTTTGTTACTACATTGTCCATCATACACATGAAACAGAATTGACTGTAATTAGAAAGCACATGGCAACAATACAGTAAAATTGCTCAGTGTAACAAGATGCGGATTTATACAGAGGGCTTGTGTACAGAGGTTAACGGAACTGCTAAAATTATAACCTGCAATTAGGCCCAAAAGAATTAGGGGATGTGGAAATGGGGAGAAAGGTTGGAGATGACACAGTTCTACTCTGAAGGAATGAAGGGCAACTTGTATCAAACAAGATTTTTCAGTGATTCCTCCCATATAATACACAACACCAGTATCTTTGTTTAATTTTCTTTCATGGTTTCTTTAGACACTAAAGAGTGCTGGAAGGTACCTATGTACATCATCCATTTTTTTACCTGGTTGTACTACAGTTGCTCTGCAGGCCAGCAGAAATTCTCCCAAGTGCACATTGATTTTTGTCCCTGATCTTTAAAAGATCTTTTAAAATGCAGTATAGTGAATGTTCTCTGAAGGTAGGGCTTGTGTCACAGATAATACTACAGATGGTCATGTTGGCTATGATTTAAAAACAAAACCACAAGTGGGCTCTATGGGAAAGGCTCTTTCTTTTTACAAAAGTTAATTATATATTTTCATAGCTGAGAAGAGAAAGCAAGTTAACATTTACCAAATGCAAACTCATGAAGAAGTATCAGCACAAACCCTAAAGTAAATAGGTTATAAAAACTGAAGCTATTTGACAAATTGGCTACACTCACTCCATTATTTGTCCAAATGGAAAAACCCAAAGTTTAAATTCTCAAAACATAACATTGGGGCACATATACAAGCTCAAATGCAGAGGTTAAAAAGTTTTGATAATAACTAAAATTGTTTATGCAGTTTCTGTCATTTAAAGGTGTCACATGCTGGTATCAGGTCATTTTATCCAACTTCTGCCCACAGCTCAGTTTAGCTAGCAAATGATATTTTACAGCTAGACCAAGTAAATTCATTCTTGCCAGAAGCAATTAGAGCAGAAGAGAAACATAAATAAAAATGTGCATGTAAGTAAACTAAAATGAAGAAACACTTCACCTTTCCATGCACACTCAGAGCATCAAAAATGCAACTACTGCAATACCCTAAAATTTTTACAGTTGTTTTAGTGCAAACCAGAGTATCTGTATAAGGTGTTACAGTTAGCTCTAATGAATAAGGGAGCTAGCATGTTCTGTATTGCTTTCTCAACCTTTTCTCAACTGCATGCATGACTTACCTCCCCACAGGAAGACATAACTATCTTCAAAAATTACATGCTGTAACTAGTATGTTCAACCCTCCAGTGAACAGAAAACAAACAAAGGACAAGAATTACTTAGTCCTTTTAGCCTTTTTAGTATGTTTAACTGTGGAAATAAGAATCTGGGGACACAGACTGCCATTAATAATACATGCTAAGATTGTTCAACACTAACTAGAAAAATCACTTTTAAATGTACTTAAAGTTTAATTGAATGATAAGAAGAAATATTTCTTAAAATCAAAACAAAACAAAACAAAAACAAAAAAACAAAAAACCCAAACCAAACCAAAACAAAACAACAACAACAAACAAACAAACAAACAAAAAACAAACAAAAAAAAACAACCCGCAAAGAACACTGTGGCCAGTAGATGGTGCTACGTTCAAGTAGTATTTCTGAAATATGTCCTTGCATTCTGTGTGGCATCAAATTACTGCTTACTTCAATCATTTCTAAGCAGGAAAGTAAATTAGCATTTGTTTTGGCCTGTTCAGAAGCCAATTACAGTTCTCTCAATGACTGCTTCTGGTCTCTTGCTCCTGACAAGGCCAATATCTCTTCTAGCTTCTAGTCACTATTGCTGCCACTTGTCTTTATTAGTAGAAGTCAGTCTTTTTGGGAATAATACTGAGGTATTACACCTCTTTGTATTTACATAGTATTGATTATTTATTCTAAATTTCAGGTCTGGTGCAAGTAATTTTTCCCCCCATTCATTCCCCTGCAAACAGTATGTCACCTATGGCATTAAATCTAATTCCTGAATTTCTAAATTATAGCATGAGGTAGTGGACTGTGACACAAAATTGCATCATCATCATCATCCTTCAGAACCATTTATGAAGTCATCTTGTTCCACATGTGAGAATCACGTTTTCACCAGCAAGTGTGAAATAGCCAGTGTATCCCAGCAAAAACAACACAAAAAATGTGCATTCCTCTTATGCTGTGCCCTGTCCCTGCAGGAAATCCTTCACATCTCTGCAGCAGGTTTCCTCTGAGAGCCTCCAAAGCAAGCACAGGAGAAAGCTCAACTACACCACACAGAAATTGCTCATAGGAGTCTTAGGAACTAAACCATTGCCTTTCAATTGCCCTCTGCATGCTTGGGCACTGTCTTGTAAAGAAGGTTGGTAATTGAGAAGACCCCATTACCTTTGCCTCTTTGCTCAGTGGCTTGTGATCCTGGGAGAAACAGCTTCATGTAAGTCACTGCCCATGAGAACTACATGTTCTGGTAGTTAAACACAGTTAAAATGTTGTTCCAACAAATGAACTACAGTAACGTATAGCTAAAATTCTTCCACAAAAAAAAAAAAAAAATCCAGTTTCATCTAGAAGAAAATGAAAATCAATATCTCAAGAAAGAAAAAAATTATCTGAGTATCATTTGGGAAGTTGACTGATTCAGTCTGTATGTTTTGGCAAAGGCTTCCTCAATAGGACCATTCAAGAAACAGCAAAAGTGAGGCAAGGAACAATGAATATAGGAGATTCAGTCCATTCTGCAGCCCATTCAAAAGGCTGCAAAACCTAAAAGAAGCCAAACAGGAACATCTCCAGAAGACAAGCGTCAACAACCCCCACACATGATTTGTGACAGGCACAGGCACTGCTAGTCTGCAGCCTCCCATTATATTGCTCCTGTAACAACACAATCTGGAATACATAGAATTATCAATGTTTCCAGAAGAAAAGTACATTTCCCTGTCTCACTGGGATAAGGAAAAGAAATAATTGGAAGTTGAGAGATTATCAGATAATATGATTGTAGAAGTAGTCAAGATAAGGACTCTTAGCGTATCAGCATGGATTAAGCTTTTAGGAAGTAACAGCAGAATTATCTGAACAAGTATTGGCAGAGGAGTGTTAGTTGTTGGGGGTTTTTTAAAATACCGTTTAGCTGATTGAGATCTGGATGAGATTGTAGGGGAAGGGACAGGAAGCAGACATAAAGCAATAACCATGATTTAAATAAGATGCTTTGCAGTTTGGTAATGTTCCAGAAAGATGCAAACTCTGCAAGTTTAACTTCTTGCAACTGTTTAATCTCAAGTCAGATTATATTTGAACTAACATTCACTTCTGATGATCTGAATTGAGGGCTTTTTGTTTCATGTGCTTTTTAAAAATGTAATTATATAACACAATAACTTTAGTCAAAGGGGAGAAAAATCAAGAAGAAGAGTATAGATCTATTTTGAAGTAGTTGATTTTAAGAAAATTTTATTTCAAGGTCAGCAGTATCAACCAAGGCATAATGCTTCTGCTTATGTAGAAAAAATGAGAAGAGGAGAAAACATGTCATACACTGACACAGTTGGATATCTGTAACAACTTTCCTACAATCAGCAATACCTTCCTTTCGTATATAAAAGCATGTACTTAATATAGTGATGACAAAAAGCTGTCTGAAATCAAGTTACCATGTTTATTTTAAGGTCCCCCACTGCTGCAGACTATCCTCTCTGTATAGTTACATGAAGAAAAATGCAGCTCATCTTGGCTGAAGTTGCTTCATTCCTTCCTTTTCTTTGTACACTGTGGCCCAGAGTACGGCAGTCGACATCTACACACGTTTGGAGCGATGCATTTCCCTCCGTGCTGGCAGGGCAGTTTACATACAGCTGAAATGAGACACCAGATACACAGCATGTCTTCAGAACAACACAGGATCATTTTTCTTTTTGTCTCACTGCGGTAGCGCAATTGTTCCCTGGTGACTGCACTGGGACAGTATAAATAAAAGCATAATGGAAGAACTGAAAAGCAATGTCTCTCAATTTATGGCATTGTGGCCTTCACTGGAATACAGGCACAGTAAGTCTAGCCTTATTCATGCTCCATTTCCCTTTTAAAATACTATAATTTCTGTTCTTTAAGGCACAGGCTTTTTTTGAGATGGATGCCCCCATAAAAGTGAGAGAACAATAACAATTCCTGCTGAAACTTATTCAAGCCAGTGCTTGGATCCACACCCATGAGGAAACAGTCACCTCATCCTAGAAGTATCTCACACATTGCCCTCCTTTTCCCCCACAAGAGCAGAGGAGGGCTGAGTGGGCACAACTTCAGCTGTCCCCTGCTACACACCAGTTCAGCTGACAAGCCAGGGGCTGCAATTTGATTATGAGCATGTAAACTGAAAGAAGTCAAACTTGATGCAGATCTACTTAGTTTTTGGGAGCAGTGGTTATTTTGCCATTAAGAACCTGAACACTTCTGCCATTACTGCAGCTGCAGGGAGCTAAGCATTCTGTAAATTCTCTGCAATTCCCACACTTGGCTTTTAGTATCACCCTCTATCTCAGTACACTGATGAATATAAAGGATAAGCATTTTGATGGTCAGTGGGAATATCAAAATATTACTTGTGAATGCTTGTTTGACCATATATATTGTAGAAGAATTAACACTAGCTGATTTAGTGCCACAGTCATGTGAAAATATCAGATGCAGAGGACTTAATCCAGAGACCCTGCACCCACAATATCCAGTTAAAAACCAATGTTTGCACGAGGGTCTTTCCAATCTCCCAGGGAGCAAACAAAAAAACCTTTCATTTTGTAGTGTCACGATTATTGCCTTTAGCATCAGGGCAGTGCTGTTACAAGCATACAAGGCCCAAGAAGTGTAGATTAAAGACTTTATAATCACCTGCTTTTGTGAAGCAAAGTTTGTGAAAATGGAAGTGGTTTTTCAGCAAGAGTGTCAGTACTAATCCTGATTACAGGCAGCTTTCGGAGTTCTAAGAACATGGAGTTTATTCTATCAACTTATCTTCAAAGTAAGAAGCAAGTTTCAATTTTACATGTCTATAAAATTTAATGAAGCTTCTAACCCACACCAGTAGCAATAGTACTCCTGTAATTTTCAGTTCGTTATACTGGGGTCTCAGTTTACAGACAATATTTCAGAAATACCAACAAAATATATGAAGTAATTAATTTGCTGACAACCAAAATCTGAATCTCTTTCAAAGTGGAAAAGTTCTGTGTTTCTGACCAAATTGAACAGCCATCTACTCCCTATGCATACTTTAAGAGCCCCAGTATGTGGAAGCAGCTCACAGTTACTATTCTAAGATACTTTCCCTGGAAGCTTTGTTAGACCCTGAAGATTTGGACACTTTGATTGGTAAATCAAACAAGCAGAGGAAAGGATAAATGAAAAATGTCAGTAGTCATTTACCTAAGTGACACGCTCTACCGACCCATCCAGCTGGACAGCTACAAATCCCAGGAGCCACACAAGCTCCATTATTGCGACAACCTTGAGGACAAATTGCTACAAGAAAAAGAATGGGTAAGTCAGCAGGATTTATAAAACTGATGTAAAAGAATCCTGACAGAATGAAAGATTCAGGACGATACAAGTCAAAATGGCAAACCACATTTTCTTCTAGGCCAGATATTCAACTGGTATAACTCCAAAAGCATTTCCAGAACCATGGAAATGGGAAAAAAAAAGAAAAATAAATACTGTGTTATGAATCTTGGTTTAGATGTGTAGTTGTACATCTTAATGCAAACTTCTCAATGCAAATTTTACACTCTTATCTGTGTAAGTATCCATAATGTAGGTTACTAGTTTCTGTAGTAATGCAATGACATTGCCATACTTATTAGTCCTTTACTACATTTAAAATGTATTTGTTACTGCAGTTTTAGAATTAATAGCAATAGTTGCATGAATGTAGATACGCACCTTCCTGGCATCTTGATCCTGTCCAGCCAGAAGCACAAAGGCATTTCACGACTCCATTGACAGAGATGCACTCCCCTCCATTCTGACAGCCTCCTTCACAGCTTACTGTGGAAGACAGCATACACTAGGCATTTCAAAAGCAGCATAGGACTTCAAATAATTGTCTTTAAACAGCTCATCTGGCATCAACTACTTGTTTTATCACATCTGCAAAAACTGAAGTTTTGACTGTTCAGGTCAAGGCACTGTTCTAACTCTCACTGTAACATCACTGTTCATCAGCTACACCATAGGAATTACTAACATGCATATTCCTATCAAACTTGCCAAATCACAGCTGGTAGGCCAATAACATGTGGTTAAGGATTCATGTATTTCTTTACCTGACAGGACCTACATGTAACAAGAGGAAGAAGAGAAGAGGATATTACTTTGACAAATGAAACTATGACTATAGTCAAGTTAAGCAGTGCCTTTCCAAAGGCCAAATACTTGAGTTACCCTCCTCATTTCAGAATTGTTCTACACATCAAAGCCCTGAAGGCCTCATTAATGAAGCGTTATTTATGCCAGACATATGATTGGTATCAACTGTGGAGAGCACAATCACTGTTCTGTACAATCAAATGTTTCCTTTCACAAGTATGAATCTATATTATATACCACCTTCACTGTATTGATGAGAAACAGCTATCCTTCATTATAAAGATGGATAGTTTGAATGTCTGCTTGATAATTTGTAGATAAAATATCCCAATCTCTTGCTCAACCACAAGTATTGAGCACAATTTCAGCTAACAGATTTTTGGCACAAATGCAAGGACATGCAAGTCAAATCCAGCACAGCTGGAAAAGCTCTTCAATGTTTGTTTGCATATTACTCTGTCACACAATGTAAGTTAATGTATTTAATTTTGATTGCATTTGGTCAATCATGGTGACAGAGAGAAGTACATGAGGACTAGATGAAAGCAAATATTACTTCAGTCTTCTAGAAGGGCAAGAAGGACCCAGGGAACTACAGGCTGGTCTGCCTCACCTCAGCCCCTAGTGAGGTGATACAAGAACTGACTCTGGAAATCATTTCCAGCCGCATTAAGGACAAAAAAATCATCAGGAGGTCTTCACAGTGAGGGTGACCAAATGCTGGTGCAGATTGCCCTGGCAATTGTGGACTCTCTGTCCTTGGAGATATCCAAAGCCATGAAGACATGGCCTTCAGCAGCTGGCCCTGGGTAGGCCTGCTTGAGCAGGGAGCTTGGAAATCACAACTTCCAGAGGTCCCTTTGAACCCTGCCCAGTCTGTGATTTTGAGATTCCATTACAGCACATTGCCCCATAACCCAAGTCTGTACATGTACAACAGTGATTTCTTGGATTGCCTTTTCCAATACATGCATATATTAAATAGGCTTCACAAAACCATAAAAATTGGTCTTTGCTACTCCTTCTCTGTCATCTCCCATTAATTCTCAACAATACATTGCCACACATATCCTCAGTGACTGGCCTCAATGTTACCATCTTGCAGATACTACATAAAAGTTTCAACCACTTAATGCAGAAATATGTATCTATACAAGCTATCTCAGTAAATTATTTAGAAAGAATCTGTTATAGAGCTAAATGGAATATTTATGTAGCACATAAAAAGGGTATTTTCCAAGGCAAAAAACTTGCTCAGATTCTCACAACACATTTCAGTATGTGTAGTCCATCCCTCCTGCAAGCATACAGAACCTCTAGGCCATGCATGTCTTGACAGTAAGGTCAGACATTTACAGAATTAAGGTCATTATTTCAAAGTGTGTTAGATCCAGGATATGAGGCATCCTAAATTAATTTAGTCTGTTTTCAAATTCCTTGTCTTTCCAAGCTACTGCTTCCTTGGGTCTTACCTTTATGACAGTATCTACCCCCATACCCGGGCGGACATCTGCATTTTCCAGGTCGGAGGCACTCTCCCCCATTTTTGCATTTTGGATAACACGTAGCTGTAAGACAGACAACAAAGAAAGGTTGGATAAATATTGGTGAATCTTACTCAAGTTACTACTTAAATACATAAGAAATTTGCACATTATACTATTTTCATCAGTTTGTCTTCATATTTTCTAAGATATATCTGCCATGTCCTCTTACATTGCTGATAAGGTGAAATTATTTCCCTGCACGGGGAGCACTCCACCACACTAAGCTTTCAAGCACTCTAAGCTAAGGAATGTTTTCGGCCAGGACAGAACAGGCAGAAGAAAGACTCATATTAAAAAGGAACACAGCTGAACTACCAAAAAAGCTTTTGATAACTGAAGTGCAGAAACAATAGGTAAGAAAATAGATGATAACGAGAAATTATTCAATAAAAAAGATATTGCAACTTGAGAGGCATCATGTGGTTCTTAAGAGGAAATATCAGACTTTTTACTCTATACTAGATTCCTATGTTCCTCTTCAGAAAAACTACATGCTCTGTTCCTTATATCCTTCTCTAAAATGTCTCCAAAAGTAGGTCAGGATTTCTTTCTCCCTCATGCTCTTTTTTCCCCTTTTTTTTTGTTTCAGCTGGCTTTTCAGAAACCTTTCTGAAATGCATAGTGTTTGTTAGGCAAGCATCCAAGATAAATGTTACTTTTCTCACAACTCTAATCATCTGTTGGGAGAAAAACATCTATGATTATCACAAATCCTGCAACTTTTTCATTGCTGACAGCTTGGACAAGTTTGATAAGGGACAAATAAAAATCTTAATTTTGCAAAATTCGGGATAAATCCAATCAGATTGCAAATAAATTACTTGTCACATAGACCCTTTGCTAGTCATAATCACCCCCAAATCAGCCCTGCTGTCTGAGAAAACATTTGTTTATTCATACACAGGTTTTAGAAACTCATCTGTTTCTGGGAGTCACATCTGAGTTAGCTGCTAGTGTGAGATGGGCTCTCTACTTGTTCTTTGACTGGATGGGTGAAAAGTATTGAAAAAGATGAACAATGAGTAACATTATCCTGATTTTGTCCTCATATACTTATTGCACTATCAAGAAACCCAGTTGAAGAATTCAGGACTTTTCACACTAGTACCTGCAGAATGAGTATTAGCAGGCAAAGAAAGGACAGATATGTATGAAAAAACCAGCCAGTGCTCAGCTCTCCATAACTTTTACTAGATGCTCTCATGTCTTTGGGAGTGTCATACAAGAACTCCCAATTTAAGAAAAAATCTGTTTCTGTGTTATTTCACACAGTTTTCAGTTTGGTTTTCTTGACAGAACAAGGGTTGAATCTTCATTTATCCTTTTTTTTTTTTTTCCTACATTGATGACTTTACGAGCGCAAGGATTCAGTTTCCTTAACATTTCCAGACAGTTCACCTCTCTAGTTCAAGAACCAATCTGCCTCTCCACCAATACTTCACCTCTCCCCTAAACCCCAAAATGTCTAGGAAACAACAGTTTTTGGAACAGTTCATACAGCATTTTTAATCTCCACTACACAGCACATTATCTATACACTGTTTGTCACCACCTAGTAGCCTCAGCCTCAAAATGAAACAACTCTCCATGAATTATTATTGTGCTGAATGAAATTTCCAGCATCTCGTTTCAGAGTTTTAAAAAAAATAAATCATGTTTTAAATGAAGGACATTGAAAATTAGAACAAATATTGTACAATTTTATCACCTCTTCACACAGGACAACATGCAAAGCAAAGGAAGTCCTGACACAGTGATTTTTTTTATGATTTAATAGACACAAGCTTCACAGTTAAACTTTTAAACAAGAAAATTAGAAAATTAGAAATCCAATGTGTTACACTGAACATGATTTAAACTAAAACTCTTCTTCATGATGCTTGCTTATGCATATTAGGTGACATCTTCAAAAATGCTTTGTCTCTCCATGGAAACCAACAGGAACAGACTCCACCCTAGTTTTATGCCTCTTCCAATGGAAATGGGATGTACAAATGACCCTGTGTGTCAGGTAACATGCAGGAAGTAAAGGACAGTACTTTTACAAGCACAACAAATTCTAAATAAAAAGAAACCCAGAAAATAACTTGTTTTCTACACACTTTTTGATGTTTTTGTTAGTGGCTAGTCCTGACTAATTGCACCTAGAGATACTGGTTAGATGTTGTCGTGGCTTAGAATGCTGTCAAGACTCTAAAAGCATTCGAGAACCATCTGGATGCAATCCTGTGCATTGCGCTCTAGGATGACCCTACTTGGGCAGGGATGTTGGACCAGAGGACACCTTCTGGTCCCTTCCTACCTGACTGATTCTGTGATTCCTTAAATACCTCCAGGGAAGGATTTAAGCATGCACTTAAAGCAGTAGGAGGAATAAAACACTCGCCTGTCCAGCGAGTGGCCTCTTACCCAACACTCAAGTGGCAAAAAGCTCTATTTACACGGACCCGCGGCCACTCCCGACAGCGGGGTCTGCTCACTAACGTGAGGTCTCCACGCTGGCTTTGGCTGCGCTCCATCAGCTCGCCATCACTGCCCCACCTGACCAAAGGGTGACTTAACTCTTCTTCCACCTTCTTTAGGTGCTCCCCGGCCCCTCACCGCCCGCCTCCCACAGCGGATCCAGACCCGAGCCTCCCAGACCTTCCCGGGGGATGGCTCGCCGGAGGGCTGCCCTGAGCGGGAGCCTGTGCCCGTCCCTGTCCCCATCCCGCCCCGTTACCGTGCTGGCAGCGCTCGCCCTCGTAGCCCTTGGAGCAGAGGCAGGAGCCGTCGGCGAGGCAGAGCCCGCCGTGCCGGCAGCGCGGGCTGCAGGCGGCGGCCGGGCCGGGGCACAGCCAGCACAGCCACAGCCACAGCCACAGCAGCAGCCGCAGCCCCGTCCCGCCGCCGCGCCGCCGTGCCATGGCCCCACAGGGAGCCCGGGGCTGGGGCAGCTCGTCCCGCTCCGCTCCTGCCTCCGCTCCGCTGGCTCCCTGCTCAGCCCCGCTCCTTCACGCCCCTCTCGCTTTTACCCCCTCAGTCCGTTCCCACTCCTCCTCCTCCTCCTCCTCAGCGCCGGCCGCCCCCGCCCCGTGTCACGGCGGTGGGAGCCCCCCCGAGGGCCGGCAGGGCCGGGGGCCGGGAAAAGGAGGCTCCGGGGTGACCTTATCGCCCTCCACTGCTCCCTGAGAGGAGGTTGGAGAGTCGGCCCCTTCTCCCAGGCAACCAGTGGCAGGACAGGATAAGAGGACAGATCCTCAAACTGCACCAGGGGAGGTTGAGGTTGGATATTAGGAGGGATTTCTTCACGGAAAGGGGTTCTAGGCAATGGAATGGGCTGCCCAGGGAGGTGGTGGAGTCATTTTTCCTTGTGGTGCTTAAGGAAAGACTGGATGTGGCACGCAGTGACTTAGTAGTGGTTCGGTCATAGGTTGGACTCAATCTTCTCAGAGGTGTTTCCCACCCTGCCTGGTCCTGTGGTTTAATCTGCAGGTACAGAGGCCTCTGACAACAGAGGAGCAGCCACCAGGGAGTCACACGGTGTGTTGGACAAGGAGCCCACCTTAGTGCCCGACCTGCTGGCATACCCAACACCTGCTGGCCTGTCACTGCTACAGGACAGCACAGCTCTGAGCTCCTGCCCCGTTTGACACCCTACAGACCCTGATTTCTGTACACTTCCATCTTTAAGGTGCCATACGTGAATATCATGACATGATATTCAAAGGATGATTTCAGAGAGAGGACTGATGAACTGAACTCACTGTCACCTGACAGAGGAGAGGAACGCAGGACTCATAGAAACATAGAATGGCTTTATTTGGAAGGGGCCTTAAAAACCATCTGGTTCCAACACCCCTGCCATGAACAGACACACCTTCCGCTTCAAAGCCTTGCCCAGCCTGGCCTTGAACACCGCCAGGGATGTGACATCTGCAGCCTCTCTGGGCAACTTGTGTTAGTGCCTCACCACCCTCACAGTAAAGAATTTCATCTTTATATCTGATCTAAATTTACTCTTTTTCAGTTTGAAGACATTTTCCCATGTCCTGTCACTTCATGCCCTTCTCAAAAGTGCCTCTCCAGCTCTCCTGTGGGCCCTTTAGGTACAAGAAGGTGCTCTAAATTCTTCCCAGAACATTCTTTTCTTCAGGATGAACAGCCACAGCTCTCAGCCTTGCTTTATAGAATAGGTACCCCAGCCCTCTGAGCATATTGACTGCTCTTCTCTGGACTTGCTCCTTGCCATGCTGTCTCTGGGAATGGCTTGAGTACAATTCTGTGACAAAATAGCAATATATTTCAATTTGATCATGAAAATATTTCTGTTGCAAAAAACAGAAACAAAGATGATCAGAAAACATTTTTTCTTTCATTATTTCCAATAATTCAGAAGCATTTCCTATAATTTCAAAAATTTCCCAGAGAAAACACACACTTTCAACACCAAGACTCAGCCCAACAAAGCATTTTCAGATGAGCTGGAATGATTCAGTAGTGAAAAAGAGAGATTATAAGCACCTACACAAAGTTTATACAGAAAAGTGAAATAAACCTCACACTTTTTGAAAAACTAAGGGAAAACCAAGTCTTGTTTTCAATTGTGAGAGCTGACTTTGAATTACTTTTGCAAGTGGCATAAAATAACTTAATCCATTTTCCAGATGAAGCAGGAGTATGATTTGGTAACTGCTTTCAGTTTGACTGGAAATCAAAATTTGTGTGATTGCCTAGTGATTGACAGAATAAAAGTCAAAGGTACTTCTGTTGTAAAACTGGTTTTAATCCCTTTTCACACCTACAGAGTGTGGAACATACAGTTCATAGCAGGAGTAGAATACAAGGCAAATCCATTGCCAGTAGCATGAGTTGCTGTCTGGCTTCCTGCAAAGGTTAAGGCACATATACATTATCTTTGCAAGACTGCATTTAGACAGTAGCAAGTAGCAAAATACCATTAAATGATTAAACAAGAGTAACCAGAAAGTGCAACACTGAATAATTGCCTAAAACGTGCCCAATTCCTTCTAGCTTGTGCCTAGGCAACCAAAGCAACATTTAGAGGATACATATATACATACAATTACATTTGTCCTGTGCAAACCCACATAGCAAATATCCTTTCAAATAGTAATGGAGAAGCAAAAAGCCCCAGTGATTTAATTACTCATGCACAAGTTGCCATAGTGTGTTGATTTGCTGTCTAGAATAAGAACACCTAAACCCCATTCCTATTGCAGTTGTGGTGAGGAGAACAGGGTCTCCTGTTTTCACATGCAGTATTCCTTCTTGCAAGGACAGGAATAATAGGATTATGTAGTAATACCACTTTTAGTGAAACTACTTGCCAGAAATATATTGTGGAATAAATCCTTCTCAAAAGAAGTAGTTTCCTTTTTGCTATCACCACAAGAGCAAAATGAGAGAAGAACTGAAGACGCTGACTCTGGGCTCTTTTGCTCTCTGGGTATATCATAATTTTGCAGCTCCTTGACTTGTTTAAATAATTTTGTGCAAATTGATTTCTTCACAGAAATATTTTTTCCATTACTGTCTTTCCTTTATAAGACAGTTTGATGTGGAAGTGTGCCTTTCTGATATTAATGCCTAGCAACAACTCCTTCATACAGAACTCTTTTCAGATTTTAAGAGCTATTCTTCATTATTCATGATTTTTAAAGCACTATTTATTTTCAGTTCCATATCCCATCTTCTCTGTTCCATAAAGATGACTTTTGGTGGCTCAGGTTAATTAAGACCCCCTTTTTTATTTCTCTTCTGGTTTCCTTTTAGGATCTTAAAATAATTAATACCAAAGAAAATAATCATATTTTGAAATATGGCAAGTGCCCCATCAGAGGGGGTAATTAAATGCAAAGACTATATTAAATAAGCTTGCCCAGGTGTTTCATTGAATGAAGTAAATTTGTTTAAACATGATGGTCTGTAGGAAGGATTAGGCTGCTTCATCATTTTTGTGCATCTAAATTCATCTCAGGGCTTATCAAATTTGCTGAGTGCATGTCTGCATTTACAAATGATTGAATCATGTTAACAAAAGTTCTTATTGAAAACAGAAATGCTTCCAGGCGTCCAACATGCTTTAGGCCGTAGAAGCACAATCTGATTTAAAAAAAAAGCCAAAAAAACCAAAACAACAAAAAACCCCAGCAGATAATGAAGTTTTTAAGTAGAAAATTAGACAAAGAGAATTTAGATTAATTCATTTTTGTCATAATGGTCATATTTAATACTATTTTTCAAAATAAAGCCAAAATAAGGCAGTTTTAGCAGTAGGATATTTACAGGCTCATTTTTATGTCAACATCCTCCTGATATGATGTATCATAGCAATATGTAATAGCCTTTTGAGGGACACTGCTGTCCAGTCCAAAGAAGACAGGGAAGAAATTAACTCTCCATTATATTCAGAGTTAAGGTACTCTGTGGATTGATATATTATGAGAATAAGGATGCTCACCCGAAGGCTGGGATTCTGCTCCATGTAAGGCAAAGCAGGTACAAAACTGGGGTCCCCAACAACCCTGTGGGAAGACACCACTTCTGGCCAGCTTAGAGAACATGCATTTGTCTCTTGCCTATTTCAAAGACTTTTTTTAATTACAGTGTGAAAAATATTCAGGAAGTACAAGCTCAGATCTTCATAAGCCATGGGAATGTGTGAGCCAGCCAGCTGCAACACAGCACCACTTCTTCTCAATAGCAGTAACTCATGGGAAAAAAAATTAGCTTAGAAATTGGGATACAAAACCTTAGAGAGTGCTTGTGTGGAGGTGATACACAACCATCTAATAAAATGTCAGTATCTCAATAATCAACTAGAATTGCTGGGATGAGAGGAAATGTTAGAAGGTGTATTTCACAGCTGCCTCTTTACTAGTCTTGTGCAGTATGCGCAGTTCCAAGCTCTGCACAGCCATTGCTGCACTGTTACAGCTGCACTGGGTGCTATACTTAAGTACATCTAAAAAATATGTCATCCAGACACTACTTTGTTTGTCAGTGTCACATCACAGGTAGCAACCCCATTTATAGGTGCTTTTCAGCATAATTTGGTCTCTGTTCTACCATGTGTAGATGAGCCATCAGGTAAGGGTACAGTTAAGTAGCATTGATCACAGCTGTATCTCAAGTCAAGCCTACATCAGGGCTGTCAGATAATAGGACTTATGACCAACATCAGTCTTCTTTGTTGACAGCTTGAATACTGATCTGTCTTCCAGTGCAATTGGGCTTCAGTGGCATTTGAATGAAAGTCACTCTAGTTATGCTAAAAGAAGGAAAATGATATATGGGTTTGTTTTCAAACATGCCCATGTGTGAATTAGGTGAGCAGAAATATTATACATGTACAGACTATATACAAGCATTCATTCACAACTGCCAGGCACATCTCTTCTTGGTGTCCAAAATTAGAGCCCTCTGTGGATTGCATGTACAGATTGTATCCATTAGTGCATCTAGCCCTGGGTTCATAATACAAAACTCTATTTTAATTTATATGAAATTAATACCTTAATCTAAATGATGCCAGTCCTGCAACTTCAAAGCCACTACTCTAATAAGTAATTTTCTTCACATAATAACAAACTCCCAATACATGATCTTTAGTCAACAAGACTGATGTGCACTGAAGCTCCTGTTCACAGATTTATCTTGCTTACTAGATAGAAAAATAAAAAAGGTATATGTTAGTGGGATATTTCAGAATTAACACTTCAATCTTTGAAATTAGTTATAAATCTCTCAGATTGCCACCTTATGTAGGCATTTGCAATTAGAGTGCAGAATAAATCTGTGTCTGTGGACTCTGAGTAACCCAAAGCAATGCAAGAGTATTGTCAAAAGACCAGCCAGGCTCGCTAGAACAGTTTAACTCTGTTTAAAGCTTTGTCCTATGCAAGTCAAGGTCACCCAGTCACTACACCCTCTTTTGAATCTTGGATGTAAATTGCCTGAGGGGAAAAGAAACCATGTTTCTTCTGCCCATTGAAAGAGCACTGAGAAAAAAGATCAAGGCTTGTCTTGCTGCTTGGCACACAGCACAGCTTTCAGCAGTAGCCTTAATTCGTTGTTGGATCTGGTTCTATCTTCTGGGAGAGTTTGCTGATGTCTAAGCTAAGAAAGCTTCTATTTCTATGGAGCCAATAGAGCAGTGACTATGTGATTTCACAAGCATAGAGCATAAAATGCAAATTGCAATTTTATAAGACAAGGCCCTAATATTCCACTGCAGGCCACCTTGGTTAGTCACTACAACTAGGAGAGACCAAACGTCTGCACAAATATAACACAGAATTTAACTTGAATGCTAAGGCCAGTCTCACCTTGACGGTTTTCTGCTCATGCTAAAGGTGTTGAGATCAGCCCCATTCTATAGACGCACCATCTGAAACATGCTGAGCAGATACCCATCAGTGGAACCCCAAACCTATGATTAATATTAAAAAATTACTCTTAAGGACCAAAGTTTAGATAAAGCAAGATTGCAAGACACTTAAGTATCACATCCAGCATCTTTTAGAGCCATCTGGAAACCTCCTTACTTTTGCCAGTACTATAGTATTAGATCTTATATTCTGGCAAGTAAAGGGCATGATGCTGCAAAGTTACATGCAAAGTTATCTTGAATTTCTGTTCAGCCTGGAGTTTAGAGGACTCAGTATCTCACAATATCATCAAAGCCGAACTGAAATAATCTTCATCTGCTTTTCTTTCTGCATTGCATGAAGTCGGCTTGCAAATAAATGAAAATAATTTGATTTTTCTCACCACTCATGGGCTCACAGCCATGTCCCTCAGAAATAAATATGGGGTTTTTTGGTCATGGAATTATATATTTTTCCTCTCAAAGAAATTTGGCATAATATTCAATGAAAAGAGTTATTGAATAGTATTTGATGTAACTATTGAGTATAACTCAGATACCACACTCCTCTACACAGTATAAATACCAGGGGCCTAATGTTCCTGTAAATAAATTGAAATGGAAAGTCTATATTCATAATTTATCTTGATTAACTGAAGAAAAAAAGAAGAGGCTAAATACTAAGATAGTGTTTTTTTAATATTGAATAGTGAATTTTACAGAATTCAGCCTTATATCAATCAACTTCCTACAGTATCAAGTACTATTGATGATTTGATATTTATATAGTTGTTATTGTATCATAATTCCCATACACACGGGAATTAGGCTGCTGTAAGTCAGAGCAGATACTACCAAAGTTGTCCCAGAGTAAAACTGGTGTGAGTGGAAGCATTCAGAGGATCATCCTCAAGACATAAAGATATCACTTTGTCTGCCACAGAAACACTGCCAACCTTAGGGTGAATGTGGCTACTGTTCAGCAGGGCACAGCAACCTTATCCACCAGTGTGAAACAGGAAATGAATTTAAAAAAACCTAAATTGAATTGATATTTAAATATGGTAGGATGTAATTACTCATGCTGGAATTCACTCAAAGCATCAGCACTCTGAATGCTCTCTTATTTAAAAAAAAAGAAAAAAAGTACAATCAGTTCTTTACTGTCCACCAACAGAGAAGACTTAGGTTTGGCAGCTGATTGTTAAAAAATTGGTTCAAAACACATTTCTCATATTTTTCTTGTCATTATTACGTTTGTTATGCTTTCAATATACATGTGAATAGAGAAAGTGGTAGCTCAGATAAACAGCACTTAGATGTTTAGAAGCCTTTTACAAGTTTAAAATTAATTGTAAGTGTTTTCAGTTTGTATTCATTTTCACAGCACTTTTGAGGGGAAATTAAACAGCAGAACCACTTTACAAATGGTGAGACAACAAAAAAGTGTTCTGGCAATTCATATTTAGCGCCAATAGCAAAGCAAAGTATATGTGGTGTTGTTTGGTCCACAATTAAACTATAACAGCATGACTAATGCAAATGTGTCTTCACATGACCTAGGGTTGTCTGACCAAGAAATGAATATGTGAAAAGAAGGAACTGAGAAGTAATTTATCTCTAAAGAGCTATGTCATTCATCTAAAAATCACTGGCAAGCATTATCTTTCTTAACTGCAAAGGTATGAGCACGTCAAGGGAGCACACCTCTAACTTAAACAGAGCTGGAATCTGAGCCTTAGAAACTTAGAAAATGTGAATTCCTAAACATAAATCCTTAATGACTACAGAGCAAACAGGTTGGTATTGAATTAAAATTGATGGTAGCCAACAACAACAACAACAACAACAACAACAACAACAACAACAACAAAAGGGAAAATTATCATTAATACTAATGAAAATGTCTCAAATCTACTCTGACTTATATATGTGTAGGTAACAGGTGGAGGAAATTAATATATCCAGAAATTTTTAACATTTGTAGAAAAAAAGTCTTTGTCATTGTCCCGCTTTAAACGTCACATTAAATAGGTGATCTCCAGTTCTTTGGCTCAGCTCTCTCTGCCATTGATACACCACTGTGCTCCATTTAAACTCACTTGATGGACACTAACTCTGATGGACACTTGACTGAATTTTAAAACATGTGACAAGAGTTAAGAATGTAATCCTAGGAAACTCAAGCACATAAAACCAATTTTTACACTACAATTTCTATTTTTTAAATTTTATTTATTTATTTTTGTGTGTGTATCTTTTGAACTCCTAGAGTATGTATTAATGTTCTTAATTTCACTTTTTATAAGTGCAAAATAGCAACTTTGTACATACATGCACAGCTAGGAATGCATGTTCATGAAACAGAGCCCGAGGTGGCCTTAGCACACCCCAAGTCCAAAAATCCTGAAAATCTGACTTCCAAGACATAGGATTCAGCATTTTCTGGGTTAAACATCCCATCTACAAGCAGTAGCAGTCCAATCTCTTGCATTATCTTAGGTAATGTTGACATTTGCCATTTTTTTAAACCATTGTCTTAGGCTGTATCTCTTCTGGGCAGCTTCCCCACACTTTGTTACCAAATTACAATTTCAAGTATATGTGAATCTCCAGCCTGGAGAGAGGGCAATTCTCATTTTATTACCTGATCATTTCACAACTTCTCATTTTATTCATGATTATTCTCAAGTGGTTTAAATCCAACACTGACATAGTTGGCAGATACCAAAATCTGGGATCCTAGTCCCCTCAAATGTTAATTCAATGTAAATAAAAGAGATATTTTTCTGCACCTAATTGCCATTCATAGGGAGACTTAGAAGTCCTTGGGTGAAATGTGCCAAATGGGCACAAAATGATCACATCTCTGTGCTGATGCCAGAGCTGTGTAGTGGAAGTTGCACCACATACATAAAACTTAGGTGCTGAACAGAAGAGCACAGAGCTGTGGCAAAAAAATGTTTCAGACAATTTAAACAAAAACACTGACTGTACAAATTTAACTGAGTACACTTGATGAAGATGAGCCTAATAAAAGCCCAGCTGCTTAGCACTTTTGACTTTCAGCTCACACTGCTTGTATGCAAGATGATTTTGCTTCCAAACTGAATGTTGCTGGCTGGAGATTAATAGTTAGGCTGAACATATGCTCACTGTCTTGTTTTAGGAGAAAAGAATAACCAAAGTTTAAAACATGAAGTCCGAAAACCAGCTTAAATAATGCAAACAGATTTTAAGGCAGCCTCTTTCCTCTGTGCAATGGTTAATATTAATGTCAAAACCTTTCATTTCTACTGATTTCAGTAATGAAAAAAGTCCAGTCCTGCATAACTTAGCCTCTTCTGTGCCTTAAACAAGACAACCAGACAATACCAAACATACCTTCCCCCTTTTTATTTTTTTTTTACATACCTTCATTAAGGGTCTTAGCATTTTTTCTAAGGCAAAACAGAATAATACAGCACAAATGCAATTTATATAATACTGTTAGATTATCTCCATCTTCTGTTTTGAATGTTGCCCAGTGGCAGTAGTTTTCATTTCTAAAAATAATTTCATACCTGTATTTTTATTTTGCCGCAATTAAAACTAGTAAGAAATATGCTACCAATAGTATTTGCCAGCAAAATCTTTCAAAAGATAGCCTATCTGCATTAAAAAATTGTGTAACATTCCCATACATATTTGCTCCATTTTGGAGATATGCAGCTCTGTCTTAAAACCCTATATTGGTGACTACAGAGACTGACAAAAACACTACAGTAAAGGATGTCAAACGTTGCTCTGGGAAGTTGTTTTAAGGACCTGTTAAGGTGGATTGCAGAGTTAATGTATGCTGCAGGACTCTGTTTTAAGACAGACCATTATTAGAGGGCGCTTGACTTAATTTTTATTAGGCTGACATTTTAATGGTTTTTTATACTGCATTACCTTATGGGCTAAAGTAAACCACGTGGCTGATGAAGTAAAGACGAAACTTGTTTCCTTGCTGTCCAGTAGAATTTCTAAAGTTGATCACTTGCTTTGAGAAACTTGGTGTCCTGCTGCCCTGGCACCTTAAATTAAGATGGCCCTGCATGTGCAAAATTATATATATTTGCAAGGAAGAAAGTGACAGAACAGGCATGCTCTTTTCTATAAATCATACATCCTCCAATTCCTTTTTTAATGTCACTCAGGGGAGCATACAGCCTGCAGATCACAAAAGAGGGGGAGTCTCTTCCCTCCCCAGCCAGCTCAGGGTGGCATTCAAGTGTTCCAGATGCATTTCATACTTCTCTTTCCACTTAGTAATCACTATGAAACGCCACTAATGTTTGACTCACCATTAAAAGTGGTTTTTACACTGCCAAAAGAAGATAAGGCTAATGAGAACCTGCACTATCCCAATAGCTCCAAGGACTCTGGGTCACTGTACCCCTTCTTAGCCTTCTGAGTCATCCAGTGCCAGCATCCTACACAAACAAAAACTCCCAGTGCATAAAAACAACCTCTTGAGAAAATTGTGTTGTTCCTCAGAAAGAAACCAAAATAAATGAAAGACATTGCCAAAGTTCTATTTGCTTAAATCTGCACAGAATTATCTTAGTGAAAAATTACACAGAACCAAATAACCCTAAGAAGAGAATGTTTCCCATCATAAAGAAATATCCCACCAGTGGCTCCCTGCCAGCCAAGTCTGTGAGAGGGAAAGGACATCAGCTCCTCTAGAGCAGCACAATCAAAACCAGGTAGCAGTTGTTCTGCCTACCCAAAAATCACCCCATTGGAGTCTTCCCAGTGCAAAACCAGCACTATGGCCCAGGTACTGGCAAATAGCAGGTCAATGCTGCTATTCCTGGGTAAGCTTGTGGGTATAGTTTCCATGAGTAACTGCCATTGTCCCAATGAGGCTAATCACAGAAATAAAAGAAGCAGTATATAGCCAAAGCCAAGCAAGACTGTTTTTAAAGTAGTACCAAACAAGGGATGTTGCAAAAATTAAAATTGTAGAAGCGCGTGTTATATTTCTGTTTCATAATAAGAATAATTTAAAAAAAATGATCTGGAAAAAGGAAGTTTTATTTCCTACTTTCAGTGCTAAGAACACCTACATGGAATAATTCCATAGCCATAGCTGTTTTTCCTCTACAGCTATTATCTGTAAGCTGACATGGAAGTCAACACACAATACAGTCTAGTGCAGTGAATGAAGTTATTATGAGACTGTAAGAACTTTTGTCTTCTTTGTGGTCCTCACTCTAGCTACTGGCCATTATGGATTTGCAATAGAAGGAGACAACCCAGCAATCTGCACAGCCCACATAGTGCACCAAATTGTCTCACTGGGACTTGGTGGGCTGTTCACAGATTATGGGTACAGCAGAGCTAAAGTGGAGTGTAAATACCTTAATGTCTTCCTTGCTTATGTCATTCCTGAGCATTAGCTCTCCATCTGTAGAATATTGTCTGAGCTGCTACAGATATGTCTATTCAAATGTCCTGATATTCAGCTGACTGTGCCTTTTTGACATGTCCCATCAAATAGCCAATAATGATGTATTTTTTTTGGCATTCCTAAAACTGCTTCCCATGTCTCTCAATTACTTGCCCCCAGCAAAATGGCTGCAGTTATTAGCTTGTGCTTCACTGTGTCATTTGTGTTACTCTAGTTCGATGTGAAGTATGACTTCCTGCCACTTATTTGCTGATGGCAACTAGCTGCCTTTCCTTCCCCCCTGAGGTTTTGTTTCCTCTCCAAAACATACTAGATATTTTGCTGGCCAGAAGCATAATTATTCTTCACTGTCAGTAAATTCCTCAGTTTCTGTTCTGTTTAGGTTCTGTTCACATCCAGTATATAGGTACTATACTTACTTAGTAACAAATAAACTTCTGGAGTATAACTAAGAGGTATTTTCAAAGTACCAAATCCAAACAGCATATAACATGCTATCTGACATAGTAAAAAAAAAAAAAAAATGGCCATAGAAAAATTACTTGGAACTTATGATTGCGATTTTTTGGTTATTGCTGTTGATCACCTTGGATTGTAGTCTTTGACTCTAAAATACAATTTCATATTAACATATGCACAGTAATGCTACAAACTGCCTTGGCAGAGGTTTTTAGTTTGGTTTTGTGAAGAAGAATAAGTGTTTAATTTAATCTGCTTAGAATCAGCCAAAAATAAAGCCCACTGAAAATCATTCCTGTCTGTGTTATTTCCATTTGTCAGAAGAAAATAACAATTTTGTAGATTTTTAAAATTCAATCTCCATTAAACACTGGTTTCAGAAAAAGTCTTTTGTCCATTTCTGGGCATCACACATAACTATCCTAGAGTTTCTGATGAAATTAGTGGGAGATTGTAAACACCTAACAATGAACTGAAAACAAATAAAATCCAAACAGTGAAAAAAAATCCCAAGAAACAAACAGCAGAAGTCAGGATGAAAGGCAGACAAAGCATGGAGGCAACAGAAGCATGTCTATCCCACATAATCCCCTGTTCTGGCCTACTTCATTATTCCCTTTACTGTTTTCTGTACGTTGTATTTCCAGACTGTGCAATTGGATGATTGTTTGTTGACTGTACATATTACAAGTGGTACTTCAGCATTCTGGTGTTCCCTCATCTGTTTAAATGACAAAGTGTTCCCAGGCCTCTCTCAGTGTTCAGCTTTGACTCCCCTGCTGTGCAGTCATCCTTCCCCTCCATACTCAGCTTGGCAAAGTGGCAGCTCCAATCCTTCAAACCACAAATGGGTCTGACATGATGAATTTGGATGTGGTGAACCAAGTCTGTAGGTGAACAGCAAGAACAGATATGAAACCAGCACAGAGATCATGCTATACATGTAGGTTTGCATTAAACTGTGCCAGGGACTATTACTGGGAAAATGACAAATTCTGTGTTGCAGGATCACTGTTCACTTGTCCTCCCCCAAGGACACTTACAGGGATGAAGTCCTGGGGGACCATTCCCAGCAGGCAGTGTGTGCCCCACCACATTTTTGTTTTACAGCCTGTTTACATGGGCAGGGTAGATCACGCCTCTTGGTCTCTTTACCAGTAAACAAACCTTAATACTTTTAATATCCTAATCTAGATGTAGCTTTACAGCCCTAGCATCCCCTAATGTACCATAGGGATATCTAGTATAGATTCACCGTTATCTAATATGTCACTGTATTAAGATTTGGACACAGGAAAACCACAATTGTGATCCATTTCTGACTGAAAGAGCCTTTTAGTTCAGTGGAACAGCAGCCAGCAGATTAATTTTGTGCCATATGCTACTATATTTATATATACTGGGTTAGATGTGTAAAGTATTAACTCCACATTATGTTGTCAAGGAAGAATTGCTCAGCATTCATTCAATATTAGGCACAACATCAGATTTAGAAGGTTTAGGATGAGAAGTGTAAGAGAAAGTGATACAAACAGATTAATAGAGAACTGTTTAGACCAATTTCTATGGTGTATCATTTAAATGGATATTTGTTTAGTTATTACGTATACTGTTGTTTATTTGCTACATTATTCTTCTCACACTTTTTGCTTTGGCAACAAAAAAGCAGCCTCTGTTTGGACTACATTTCAGACTAGATAGCAATAAAAATGTTCAGAGTACATTTCTTTATTACTATGACTACTTTTAGAGGCACTCCACAGCTTGACATGATTTGGGAAGAAGACATTCACAAGAAAGCTTGTGGAAGAATGAGAGACCTGTCACTTAGAGAGACCAGCTATTAACCTGAAAATAGAGGCAGAAGGAAAGCACTGCTGGACTGTCTATCACAGCTCTTCAATACACACTCTTTTCTCACAGTAACACATATTCATTCCACTTATGATTTGCTCCTAAAATCAGGCTTACAGTCTTCAGCCTAACATAAAAGCAGCACAGAAATAAATAGTTGCAAGCTTTACAAAACAACACAAATTACTTTTCATAACACTAATCAATTGTTCTACATTTTACTGGGGAAAAGTCATCAGCATAGACAATAATCATTAAAAAAAGAAAACAAATCTGTTTCTCCATCAGGTTCAATATTGCTAAAAAGCAAAGAAATGAGAAAACAAAACAAGTGTGAAAACTGTTTATAACCAAGATAGCTGGGTAAAACAAGCAATTTGAATACATTCTGGAGGCAGCAAATGTCCCTCTAAATTGCCTCCATCTGAGGGTTCACATGTATGTGTAATTCACATGGAAATCAGTGTAAAGCTCTAGCTATACTTTCTATTGCTCAGCAACTAAGAGAACCTCAGCATGAGTCCCACCAAAGACAAAGAGAGGGTGACACTTTTAACTTGGCATCTGTAATTTAACATAAACTGTAAAGAAGATGGATGTATTTTAAAATGTTTTGTATTTGTTCCAACAACATCTGAAGAGAAAGGGTTGTAGACTTCAGTTTGAATTCAGTCCTGCAAAGTGCTAAGAGAGAAATCCTGGTGTCACCTCAGACACAGCTTAAAAAAACATCATCTAAAGGAAACCTCACATACACCACACTGACCTTACTTGTTCTAGGATAAGGCTATATATTTCCTCTAAAATAAATGCAGCAAAAATCGGCTTCATTTTTAGCACAAGAACCAAGAACACACTGTAGAAAAAAAATCACCCTCCTTATCTGTATGTGGGTCTGTATGCAGACCTTCAAATATTTCCCTGTAATGATGCCAAAGGATTGGTTTTGGTATGTGTTTTTGAACAAGCTCCTCTGAATGAAACCTGCAGAAGCTAATTGTAAGCCAAATTAAATTAAGAGAATCAGATGGTAAAGTGGGGAGAAGTTAAATAACTTTAAAGTTACAATAGAAAGCTTGCCCATTTCATTAAAAGTTGCTATCTATAATGCTGCAAGACATCAAAAAAATCTGGTTTTCTCTTGGCAAATTATTTCAGCTGCCTAGGCAAAGCACCTCCTTAATTAACCAGGTGATATGCATGTAGCCTTTGAAATCAGGGTACACACCCGCAAGGATTACTCCTGTTTCTAAAAGATACACTGTTAATTAAACAAAACTTTAGGGGTGGGCATTAAATAAAGCAAGAAGTAGAAGCTCCCTGGCATAGCTCTGTTGCAAACAGCTTTCAAAACAGTGAGGTTTCAGCCAGAGAATGTACCATAGAGTACCAACGGCAAGAGGGACAGGTAACAGGAAGGAGGGTGAGAGCTGTCCCTGACTGATGAGTAAAGCACTTCTCTGCTGTCCAGGAGACCAGCAGGAATTGAGATGGTAACTCTGGGAAACAGCATGCCTGTGAAATGGCTACAACTTCTCACCTGTGGAGCAGAGGCCTCTTGTAGCCCCAGTATATTATAGGAGCCATTGACAAAGTGCTGTCCACAAAATTCACCTTGTCCTTATCCATGCTCTTGGGCACAAAACAATGGAAGGGTCATGAAAACATGAAAGTGAGATTAGGAAATTTGTTTCCCAGTTTTAACTGCGAAAGGATTTATATTTCCTACAACTAGCACTTACTGACCCTGCAGCTTTGATGGGACTTTGATGTAGTTATGTGTGATAATCTCACTGTGAGGTGAGGGAAACCTGCTAGGGGAGCTGGAGTTGCTGTGGGGTGAGGGCAGGACTGCTGAGAAACACCTTAAGCCCTTTCCAAGAGCTCTTTGGCAGAGTGGGAGGATGTTTTTCAGAGGGTTCATCAGCACCATAGCCCAGAGGTTTGGACTTGAACCTAACCCACATAAGCAGCTTAGTCTGTGGGGACTCAGCTATCTTGAAAGATGTGCAAGAAAATCCAGCATATGTAAGGTGGTGAAACAGTGGGAATTTTTGTGTCTGGTTGAACTTAAAATCAATCAATAAATGAATAATGGTTTTGGTTTTGTTGCATGGTTTGGCTGATGTAGTTTATGGCTGTCAGCAGCTCGTGACATTGCAGAAAGAGTCCTTGTGGCTCTGCAGCAGAGTCCAAGTGACAGAGGTGACAGTGTATTTCAGAAACCTAGTTATGCTCTACTCAGGGCTGCTCACTGCTTCAGCCCCTAGCACTGCATAGACAGGAAAAGCATGTCTATGCCCTAAGCCCACCTCAGCCCACATTTCCTTCAATCTCACACACACAATCCAAGCAATCTAGTTAGTTTTTCTCCTCTTAATGCTGAAATTGTGATGGGTCTGATTAACCTGCTCCTGGTGGATTCAAAACAGGCTCAGCAGCCGTGACTTGCACTGTCAAGAAGAAGGCAGGAGGTATCTTTCATGTTTGAGGGAGACTAAAGGTTTATCTGAAGAAGCTGGTATTTCTGAGCTTAAAAATAAAACACGATGCCATGAGAAATGTCCCTGTCCCACAGCAGTTGTTAGATTTTCCCTCACTCCATGAATGCAGGAAAAGCTGTCAGCCCATTTACACCTTTGTGGCTCAGTAATAAAAGCCTTTTGTGAAGGAAAAAGAAAGAAAATCCTAGAGGAGTTAAGTCAAGAAGATATCATTACATTTCTTGTCAGTGGCTGTATCTCAGTGAACTTTTTAAGTAATTCATGATAGTCCTTTTTGGTTTTCTTACTCCACAGCATACTGGGACTGTCCATTGAGACTGTGATTCCTTGTTGGGCTTTACAAAGAGTCAATGGTTGACCAAAAAGAGACAAAGGAGGTTTGTGAATCTGTTGAACTAAGGGGCTATTACATTTTTAGCTAAATTTGAGAGGAGGAAAACGTCATCTAGAACAGAAGGAGCATACTCAACCCGTATGTCAAAGCCTAATAAATCCTGTCTTTAATTTTGGGATTGTGAATGGATCAATTAAATGGATGTTACATTCCTGAATGAACACTTGTACTTTTTATCCATTTGTAGCATAAAAGCATTTTCCTGAGTGGTAACCAGGGGCTCAGAAACAAAGGACTCTTGAGCCCACTTCCATTTCCTTTCCCCAAAGAGCTCAAGTCTGAAATAGTCTTCAGATTAAACCAGAAATGAGGACTCAACACTTAAACAAAGTAATAAATGAAGCCTCTCCACAACAGTGGCACTTCTGCCTAAATGATAAAATATGTAGACAAAAGCTTTTCATTTGGAGCATTTCATGAGCATATTTCTGAGAGGTAACAGCACTTCAGAAGCAGAGAAATATTTTTTCCCTCCCTTTCACAAGAAATAATTATTCTATAGAACATTGAAAATGGCAAGGAATATAATTCACCTTCCCACTCTGGGGAAGGTGATAGGCTCTCCTCAGAGCCAGGAAAACAGGTGAAGCCAAATGCTGACATTGTGCCTGGAGCACTGATTCACCTGTACAGAGTTACACCACAAACTGAGCAGTCACAAAGGCACAGAGGAACACGCCAGGACCAGCATGACTCCACCTCTGCATGGCCAAGATGAAGAGCAGGCTTCATCCAGTGCAACATTGCCCAGAGGTGAAACATGTTTAATGAACACAGCTGGGAAGAAGAAAGGAAAAGCAGAGGGCATAATGACAAGGCTCTGCTGTTACACCTGATCCCATGAGCTGGGTGTGCTCTGCCCCAGCTGCTGCCCCTCACTCAGAGAGTGTGAACAGCAGGTCAGAGAGACACACTTTTCTGAAATGAACCACAAAAGAAGCAATCCCCAAAGAAATATGTAAAGACAGCAGTCATGCTCCTGGCACCACTGCAGTTGCTTCCTGCTCTCCACAACTGATAACACATATCAAAGGCAGAGATTTCAATTCCAGCTGGTTTTTGACCCTCCAACTTCCACTCTCCTCCCAGAGATTCACAAAATTCCAGATATCTCCTCCTCGTCTCAGAGCTAAAGTTAGTTCAGCATGTGAATATTTGCTCAGTGCAGTGACAAACAAGAAAAGTTAACTTTAATTTTGTTTTTCTGTGTGACTATCTGCTTGCCTGTGTGATGTCTTTAACAACCCCTGAGATAACAACCCCTGTAGCTCAAAAAAAAATCGCCAAGAGAATAAAAAGTTTCAACACTTCCCATAAGAGACAAGCTGATCAGGACACTAGGGAAGTAAAATTACTCATAACTTGCATTTACACAGGGCTCTTCCTTAGTGTCCAGGCACCAGAAAAGGTGGGTTTATTTTCACCCCTCCTTTTTCAGATGTGGGAAGACTACAGCATTGAGAGAGCAAATAACTGCACTGAGGTCAGACACCTGTGGAGAAGGACACAGGAGCTGGGGCTTATTTATACCATCCTCTGCCACCAACACACAGTGACTCAGCAGTGAAGCCAGTTTCAGAAACTAGCTCCAAATCTGGCGCTTTAAAGTCACATGAACTGATGAAAGATGTCTGTGTATCTCATGAATAAGCTTGTACATTCATGCTCCCTTCATGACCATGTCCCTCACCTGCAGGGCATGGTGCAGAGAGACTGTCAGGTTTCTCACATTCACCTGGCACTCAGCTGACTCCTGCATCATGCAGAGTTCCATTTACATAAGGAGCTTTGCAAGGCATCTCCAAGTCAAAATCACATGAATCAAATCTGTGGGAGAAGTAGCTAACAAATACAGTTGTAATGGAACAGGGAGAATAAGATTTTAGCTTGGTTATAGAGAATGAAATCAGCATTCACACAGGCTATCTGCCTGACTCCAGCTTGCCTATTGTCTTTGAACCTGCTCAACACCACCAAACAAACACTTCACAGAAGTGAAGACAAGTGAGATATAAGGCCTTTGCAATTACTGCAAAAATTGATAGTGGTGTAAAAGAGAGATGTCAAAGTACTTCCATTGTAGGAAAACCCACCTTTTATGGACCACAGAAGACTCCAAATAGAAATGGTCCAGTTGCAAAATATCTAAAGGATTTACTGATTTATCTGACAATGTAATTACTGTTAAAAAAATGGAAAAGAGAAAGTTCCTGACAGTGTAATAAAAGTTTTAAAGGAAGGAAAATTAGGAGTGCCTAGATTTCCAGACACAGCATCCCTCTAAGAAATAAATCCCAAATTAGTCGGTGCCATAAACAATCCCCTAAGAGCCCATGCTTCTGAGATTATGGGCTCAATTATTTTTGTCATGAGATTTAGAAGAGATTAAGCAGATAGGGGCAGAGCATGCTGATTAAGGAAAAAATTGGTTTGCTCAGCAGACGTCTTGTCAAAACCACATCCTTTAATCTGAAGTACAAACACACTAAGGCCTGCATTGCAATGATCTGTTTTAGCTATTAGAGCATAGAGCATTCTGGGGCATAGCAGCAGGGAATATGAAGGAAGTATGGTCATTAGGGTGCAGAGGAACTACACAGTAAATGTCTTTCTGAGAAAGGATGAATGTGCTTGTCTAGGCTGTTTCCATCAGGAGGAACTTGGGCACAGCCCTCCTTCATTGTTAACATTAAAGCAGTGTCGTGGTGCCCTGAAGACGTGCCAGGGATGGACTCATCTCTCTGCTAGACCTTTTTGAGGAAAAGGATGCCATGTGCAGAGCCCATGAGCCAAACAGCAGGCTGAGAACAGGACCAATGGTGTGACCCCAGAAGAAACCACCCCAGTTCCTGGGAAGCTGGAGACAGAACAAACTCATCCCTCTCTAGAGAACATTAACAAATGCAGAAGATTAACTTGGGCATTGAGCTCAGCTCCATGGCTGACACTTGGTAGTCTGAAGAAATCTGTAGCCTGAGAGACTGAAGATGAGGCTAAGAAAGTGGAAATCTTAAGTTCTGTCAATGTGGTCACTCACATGACATGTAAACTTTGTTTACATGAGAAAATCTCCTTTCATTTTTATCTGCTGTAATAGAGGGCTTTGAAGTGTTTGTTCGCACAAAATTAAAAATAGCAAGTTTGTTTGGTTTTTTTGTCCAAGTGTGGAATAGTTTCAACCTGCTCTTCCACAGTTCAGAGGAGACTTTGTGTAAACAGGAGCTGTACAGTCAGGAACTGGAGACTCTAGACAGTCTTTTGCAATGTTAATTCACAGTTCAGTCATAACCGCAAGAAAAGTGCAGTTTCTTTTTCAGCAAGAGACCTGGGGTAAAAAGCCCATTC
Organism: Zosterops lateralis; assembly: GCF_965231275.1. Taxonomy (NCBI): domain Eukaryota; kingdom Metazoa; phylum Chordata; class Aves; order Passeriformes; family Zosteropidae; genus Zosterops; species Zosterops lateralis. The sequence continues at coordinate 28,802,675 of NC_139762.1, read as the reverse complement.
AATTCTAGTGCTTGGTTCAAGCTGGCTGCAGACAGTCCATTGCATCAAGGTAGCCCAAGGAGGAATGGAACTTACATTTCTCTGCAAACTCTTTGTCTAATAAATACCTTTGTTACTTCCTCCAAATGTAATTAAATTTTGTGTAGGATTTGTCAGAATTTGCTTGAAGGCTTGAATTTATGAGGGGACACTAACTCATCCAACCACATATTGTTTAAATATAAAGCAGCATGGGAACTATATCTGCAGTATGAAGCCCCCATAGCTCTTTCATTTGTCATTTCTGAAAATGTAGATACATGGCAAAGATTATCTTCTGTACAGTATTTATCCATCATATATAATATTATATAAACCTAGTTCACCTGAGACTAAAAAAAATGACAGTTGCCTTTTTTTTTAATCTGTTCAGTTTTCTGAACATTAGTTTGGTGGAAATCTTAATAGGGTTTGATTAAATATTAACAGTGTATTACCCATACATGTGTTTTTTCCAGCTAAATGTACAATGACCCAAGGGTGCAAGAATGTGAGCATTCATATTTGAGGGAGCAAACATGTGCACAAAGCCACTGCCTTGAACGCAGGCATGAAATGAAACAAATAACTTCTGTCCATGGACATGAAATCCCCACACTGATAGGGTCTGACAAGCAGGGCTTGTCACACTGGGCATGGAGGTTTCCTGAGGAAAGGCTCAAGGGGCTTTGCCACAGGAGGCACACAAGATGTGTAAGAGAGCACATCTCTTTGCCACCCCATGCCCATGGAGCACCTGCAGGCACATGCAGAGCACCTGCTGGGAAAAGGCAGGAGAGTGTGGAAAGCCAGGGGCACTCGGGCAGAAGGCATGAAGCAGTGTAAGAGGTATCAGAGCATTCTCCCCATGTACTGTGTCTGCACCTGAAACTGAAAGGACACTGCCACCCTGGCACTGCCACTCTGTCCTTCTGTCCCTGTATTTCCAATGGAGAATGTGACTGACAAGTTCACCAAATGAGCAGCTTGAAGGTACATTGAACAACCACAAAGCTGAGGGCGTTTTCCAGTTGTCCGACAGGACTGTCACATTCAGTGCACGAGCAAATGGAATGGGTCAGAGTGTCCAGACAGTGCTTCACATTACATTACAACCTCTGGATATTATTTGGATCCAGCAGCCTCTCCTGTTTAACTCTTCCTCAGTTCCAGTTCTGTACTGCCTCTGAGCAGGAAGCAAATGTTATCACAGCTCTAGAGGTGCCAGCCTTTCCAGATCACATTAAAATCTTTGGCAGAGTGATGATTGCCCCAAAAAAATAAATTAAATGAGCTCATTATCTAATCGACAATATTATTTTTGGCTTTAAAAGAAAAAAAGCAGCTTCTTGTCTTATTTAAATGATATTGAAAGTTTCAGTAACATTTTAACATAGCTTTTGACCAAAAATCTCAAGAAAATTTCATAAATTTCACAAAACTTGTAATAAAAGTTATAAAAAATCTGATACCTAATAGAAGTTATATTTAAATATGTAACCAAGTACATGAAAAAAAAAATAGAAAAAAAATAATTTCCTTGATTCAGCTAAATTGTGCTCCAAAATCCCAGTTCAATGAGTCTTGCGCTGACTGTATTGGGACTTATACCTAGTCCATAGCTAGTTTCTAGTAGAGCAATGAACATATTATTCTGCGTTGACTCTACCTTGGTATTTGCAGAATGTGACACAAAAGGATATTTCTGACTGAATGCTTTAGGTTTGCCAGAGGTGCAGAAATAACTTTTGCTAATTTTTTTAATGACTATTAAAACATGAACTTCATATTGTTCATGTTTCTTTCTGCAGATTCCACTACAATCTGATGCACAAGTTGTGTATTCTGCATATGTGCACAGGCATATGTATTCATGAGAATAAATAGAAACAGACAATATGGAAAAAAATGTGTTAAGCAATACCCAGCCAGCTAAAAGGTGCAAGTATTTTTGCTGGGAATAGTAAAAATTTAATGTAAGAAAATTAATACTGAGATAGCTTTGTTGGAAAACATCCTCCCACAGAGGGCAAATGGGAAGTTAGAAACCCGTAAGGAGGGACGGGTTTGTGTTCTAATTTCCTTCCTTCAAGTCTGTGAATGTGTTTTGTGGATATCAAGTATTTCACTCACAGAATATAGGTCTTAATGTTTGTTCCTCCCTCCTTCTAGTCCAGTCCCACTCCAGCTGCTGGCCTGGACAGCCATTGGAGATCTACTATCACCTGATTCACCTTTGTGAGCTAGGCACAAAAATTATACTTAGATAGGACAGTATAAGGACTATGAGGCTGTAAGATTAATTTTTTACATGAACAGATGGAAAGTTTTGTCCTGGATATCCCAGGAAAACACACCTGGGTTACTTGTATAAACATTAACTTTAGCATTTGCTTTCAATGCATCTCAAATGACAGTTAAACTAGAAACTGCATTTCCAGCATCATCCACCTGACATATCCAGGTTTATGGCTTCCAGGCACCATTGTGTTTTTGCTTAATATGCTTTCAGATACAGCCTACAAGCCAGATACTCCATCACATGTTATGAATGGATGTTGCACCATTTGAAGGCAGAAATTAGGCCAGAGGAAAGCAGGAAAGGCTGTTGAATAAACCATGTCAGGAGATTATTTGGATAACAACACACTGAGGAGAGGTGATGTATAGAGAATATATAGAATCTGCCTTTAGCTTGAAATACTGTCATATGAAACCTTCAGTCTGTATGTCACTTCAGTTTGAGCCATTAGCCATTTTCCTCAGTCACCCTGTTCTGGAGGGAACATCTCTCTAGAGGCAACACTGGATGATACAGTCATTATTTATCATCATGACACCCCTCCCGGGACTGTTAACAAATGGATCCTGAAAAACTGTCAAGACCATCAGTATATTACAAAGATGACAGAGATAATCATTATATAATAATTCTTCCACAAAAATGTAGTTTAAACAACGTGATATTGAAGCCTAATAGCCTATTCATCAGCAAAAAAACCAGAACAATCCTTAGACTCAATGACCCCATCAGTGTTTAGTTCCTCTATTATAGGCCTTCAGAGTTTATTAACTAAAATGATTGTTCATATATGTGTACACACACACACACACACACACCCCTCTTCATGTGCTCGAGGTCAAAATTACAGTGCATTTTTGTGCACAGAAGAGGAACAAACCTGATGGATGAATGTGGGAGTGCGCAGTTGGTTCGCAGTTGTTCAGTTAATATGTCTTATTGGTTCTATATTAATATGGTTTTCCCCTCACAGTTTCCCGCCAAATTCCCGTTTCCATAGTGATACCTATCCCATAATAGTTGTTTTTCAGTTAGGACTGTTCTGTCAATCATCTATGACCTTTAAGTCCATCAAATGTACCCCACCCCTTGTTCTAGAGAATTCCTCAGTTATGCAGTTGTGATTTGTTCGGTTTTAATGTATGCTTTATGTCATGTTTTCCCCATTGGTCGCTGTCAGTGTAACCACTCCTCCCTGTTGTTCATTGGACGGTTCATGTACCCACCCACATTGTATTCATAAGCCGGTGCACACATTGCTCTTGGTCTCTCTCGAGACGGGAGCCGTGGAATAAACTTCCTCTGTTCTCCACCTCCGAGAGGCCTCTCTCATCTGTTCTCCGACTCTACAGCCCTGGGCGGAGCTTCCTGGACAAGAGCCCCAGATCGCGGGTGGCGAGGGGTTGCTAAGGCCGGTGATCTTGGGATTGCCTGCTTTGCCGGGTGCGACTCCTCCAGGAGCCCACTCCCGCAGATGAAGGCTGTCAGAACAGCAGTGGTACTGGTACTGCTAAGGTCTAGTTCATAGTTTTAAATTGTTTTCTAGTAGACAAATCATTCACCAGTCACTGGTCTCATATTGAAGTCTTAACTGAATTCAAATGCCTTTATTCCTGATTTAATGAATTATAGGTCTTCAAAATCCTGGTTTTGGCTATACCTATGAGATTCCATAGAATCTCCAGTGTTTTTGTGTAACTCAGATCCTGCACTCACAAACCACAACAGAGACTGAAGCTGCCTGTGGGTCCCTGCTCCTACAGCAGAGTAAAATACATTACCTGATAACATCCTTATAGTCTGAATTTCCAAAATATATTTGAATCAGCATTTTCCAGGCTTCATGGAAAATTCCTGATTTTTCTTCTGATTCATAATAAAATACATTTTTTTCCATGGATACCAAATTTTAGTCAGGACTGGTAGTTTAATGCTAAGATTCAGGCATTTGAGTAGTAATTTGCAAACATCTACAGATTTACAGTCTATACAAAGAAAGATGGATATTTAAATTATGAAAGCCAAATGTGTCTCTTGAAAATTGTTTAGGACTTTGAATATTGTACTACATTAATAAAACAGCTCTTCCTTCCTGTTTGTTTTATATTACTTTTTAATGGAATTAAGTGTGCAAAGGATAAATCATATTTTTACTCCACCAGGAAAGAGCAGTTTATTTTTCTGTCCAACTACTTAGAATTTTACTAACATTATCTTAATTACACATTATTTCTTGCTGTATTTGAATGACTGCTTTCCTTATACATGGCACATTTAATATTTCATTAGAAGGACATTTAATTTTAAAATGACTTAAAATTATTAGTTTTATATTTTTAATTTAACAATTAAGTTGACAAAGGAAAACACTAGTATATTTGTAACAGAAAATGACAAAAAACACCTACTACATGATACTTATTTATATTAAAAAGAAAAGAAAAAAAATTGGAAATATTCTTTCAGTCTGACAAAACAATAGCTAAACAATACTGTAAAGTTGATTTTTGTATCTACTTTAGCATTCCTCCCTCTGACACTTAGATACAAATTTGTTATGAGGGAGCTCATTTTCCTTTTGAGGATTTTTTTTAGTTAGTTCATTGAGAGTGATTCTTGAACAATTTAATTTCTCCAGGTTCTGCTGTTTCTTGTCACTATCTGCCAAATGGAGAAGTACAGAATCTAAATCTATTAAATAAGAAGTAATATTCCTGCCCAAGAACAAAGCATAAAAGCTAGAAATCCACTGAGATGAGTATTCATTCATCTTTGAAATGAACGGTTTCATTTTGGAAGGTACAACACCAATGCAAATCTCATTATCTGTCCAGGGGATATTTAAAAACCAGTCCACTGTATCAATATATCAAACACAGATTCAGCATTTCAGTATAAAATACTAGCAAAAGTAACACATTTGTCTTTCTTGCCTGGTAATTTCAATTGGGGTAGACACCTTCCCCCCCTCCCATACTGGGTTTTTTTTGTGAGTGTGTATATATTATATGTATTACCTAAAATATATATTATATGAAATATGTGAACATTATTTATATGTTCTATATTACACATTGTAGGGTATATATGATTTTTATGTATAATTATTTTATATTTTATTTTAATATATAATTTATTTATATACATAATTTATTATATGTATGTAATTTGCTTTTTTAAACTTTTTGTTTTCCAGTAGGATTCACCAACACACTTATTACACGATGTATTGCATCAACTCCAAAGAAGTTAATTTGCCATTTAAGAGGACTTTGTTTATAAAAAATTTAACATTTCTGTAACTTTGCACACACTTATATGTCCAGATCTTTCTAATTATGACTATGCTTTGCTAGTTACACAAGTATTCAATATTTATAATTTTTAATGCTTTTTTTCAGAGGGACACGATGTTATTCAGTGAAATTGTTCACTAATCTCAAGCTAAAGCTGCAACACTACATGACTAGTGGCGAAGAGCAGAAATAAAGATATTCTGTGACATCATCAATTGTAAAATCAGCTCTAAACTACCCTGATGACATCACTATTTAACATTTGTGTAATATGAATGTTTTTCAGGGCAGAATTTACTTACTTGAGCTAAAGGATAATCAGAGAGAAAGCACAAAGCATTGTTTAACCTTCAAATTACAGACCTGAAACCATCTTTTTATGAACAGTCTCATGCTAATGATAAAATTTATTACCACGACTTTTCAGCATAGAATTCACAAACACGAGGGGAAAGCCGCAAATGCAATGGATCAGAAGCCCTCATGGGGAAGTGTACATGTGGCACAGGCATATAGGCTGAATCACCTCATCTCTGATAAACACCTCTGTTAATAAAGCAGCTGCTCTTCTTGACACTTGAGATGAGGTTTGGGTGAGATTCTGTGCAGCCCCAGCTTAGGTCTCCTGACAGTTCCCTGCAGATGTCTGTGCCCTGCTCATCCACCACTGTCCATCAGCCATCAGTATGGAGTGGCCACTCCTGCTGCAAAGCTGTGTGCAGGATGCTCTCCCACAGGAACTTAAACCCCAGGAACTCGGGTACATTCCTTTGTAATTCTCTACAATAGTTTGTAGTTAGTTACAGTAGCTCAAATGGGCAGGCTCGGGTAACACAACCAACAAATAACCCCTGCAGTGCTGCACTATGGCAATGCACCAGAGATCACAGCCACGGTGTCTGACCACATCTGCTGGAGTGTCACAAGAAAAGCTGCCAACCCAGATCCAAGCTTTCCTGAAGATATAATGGCAAAGAAATGGAGTCTGGATTGCTGGATATAGTTAACCATACATACATAGACTATTGGTTGAACAATTATCCAGAAGCAGTAATGCATGAGATTCCACCCACTTACATTTCAGTTTCAGTATCACATCAGCAGTAGCACAGAAAGGCTCTCCAGAAGACTTTCCCAAAATAAAACAGGAATGCCAGGAACGTATTTAGTGAAGCTAATCTTGAGTGCATTACATTGTCAGATGGAGGCTCCACTGATTACCCTGTAAGGTAATACTGCAAATATTTATTATTCAAATAGTTCAGGGGACTAAGAAAAGAAAGAAAATTAAACAAAATGTTATTCTCATCAACCTAAAATCCCAGACCAGTTTGTCTGTTGCATGGTAACTGCAGATATATTCTGCAGCAGCAGAGATGTTCTGCAGTGCCTAAGAGATGTAAAAACTATGGAGGAACATCTGACATGCTAACAAACCTGATCACTGCATTTGTTGTTACACTAAACTTTTACACCCTTCCAGTGAATTTTCCCTTCCTCAACTATGAAGGGATAACTCATTCACCCAAGGCTATTTCTTGGAGCATATACCCATTTTTTACAAAATTAAGTGTCTACAGAAAATAGATGCCACTCCAGATACACTGGTACATGTAATTCTTAAATATGGTCTTGTTCATACAATAGGAAAATTGCTTTTCATATTCTGATTCACATTAATAATGATGATTAACATACAGGTCTTGAAAATATTACATCTTAATCCGTCTCTCTGTAATGAATGAGTAAGAATATCTACATTTTCACAATACGGCAGTTTGCTTTTTAAAAGTCACAATTCAAGAGTCTGGGAATGAATTCAGGAATTTCTTAGTTTTGAGGGCTGGGTCCAAGCCATTAAACAATATGATATGATTGACTTAAAATAAATGACTACATACAAAATTCAAGTCTACTATGTGAGTGTGCTAAAAATGACACAGGAATGCATGTCTGAGAAATAAGATTTTCCCAGGCATATGTTAGAGACTGAATTTGGGATAGGTTTCTCAATGTACAGTTAACAAGTCACTATCTAAGGATGATAATGTGGTAAAACTCTAACAGTCTGAGCAGGCGCAATTGTTTTTCCTTCCTTAGGTAGGAGCAAAAAGTACATTTTGATGTTAAATCTTGATTTTATGTACTTCAAATAACTGATGAAGACATCTCACGAAGGACAGGATCAGACATTTACACCAAGAAAGCACATTTGCACAATGAAAAGGAGATTATTTACATATTAATACTCTCTAACACAACATGTATTTAAAGCCATGTCTCTGACACTGTTGAAGGACACATGCAGAGGGAGAAAGTAATGGAGCTGCCCCAGTAATAGCATATGTGCTCCTGGGACAGAGTCTACAGCTACAGTTTTTAACCAAGATCATCTCTTAACCATGTTTTCCTAGTCCAGAGAATGAACAGAGTATCTCACAGACCACCTCTGTATCTAACACACATTTCTCCAATTCTACCTACATTCATGTTGGTATAATGATAATTGCTGTGCCAGTGCCATCCTCTCCCATAGATTTACACTGACCTTGCAGAGGTCTAGACTTAGGAAAAATTCATACTGACTGAAATCAGAGGCAGCCAAGGGTCACGGTTTCAGTAGGATATAAAGTAATGTCAATTTACAGGGAATTAAAGTATTACTCTCTTTTAGAGTAATCTTGAAATTGTAACTAAAACACGTTTCTCAGTAGTAGAAAAGCTTCTCCAAAACCTTTCCTTTTGCCTGGGGATCACAAATTCACTGCTTCATTCTTCACTTGCTGGTCCCTTGCCATTCCAGAGCTTTGGACAAGGGGTACTGGGAGAAGCAGCTGATGCCCTTGCAAGGCCAGGCATCTGCCATTTCCATCTGGTGGAAATCCAGCTGCACAGACACAAACAGGGGTTGCTCATGACCTTTCACTAAATTAAATGTCTCAGCACCAACATGATTCTCTCCACTGCTCACTTAACACATATTCACATCTCTTACATTTAAAAATCTGAAACAGACCTCTGAGTGGGAGTATTTCAGAATTACACATTCAGAATTAAAGCCATATACCGGATTTATTAGACTGAAAGTCCATTTCATCTGAACAGTTTAACCAGGACAGTCCTGCTCTTTTCTGGGAGGTTGTTTTTGCTTCTGGCTGCACTTAAACACTGGAGTGGCGTGGGCAGTGAAGGGCTGGGAAGCACAAATGCACTTTTAACCTTCGTTTTTTTCTTCAGAGCACTTTTCAGCTCCTCAAGCATCACCTGAACTACAGCCATCTCACTGAGGAGGCTGCTGCCACTGGCACACGCTGCAGGCTCGTGGCATCACTGATGGAGGGAAGGCAGCAGCTCCAGATCACCTTGGCATATTAGTTCTCCATATTAAAAAAGCCCCTACAGCCCATTCCCTCACCCCCGCAATAAAAACTAGGATGCCTCAGATTGAACTATAAATTATATATATAGTGGTATATACAAATAAATTGTTAATTATAATGGTGGGGGTTTGTTTGTTTGTTAGGGTTCTTTAGGGGGTGCCTTAGATGCCAGGGGGCTTCTTTCTGTTTTTGAAATCAAGGACCCTGTACACACCTTCCCCTGGGTTTAGCTGGTCTCATCAAGGTTACTAAGTAACCTTGAGTTGTATTCGGCTTTTCTACTGCTCTTTTGAGAAGGAAATTGAATCCCTCCCATGTTTGAGAAGCCCAGCTTTCAGTTTAAATAGGATTTTTCAAGTATTAGCATATCAAACAGTATAGTTGACAGCATGCAACATAAGATTAGCACATTTTAATTTTTTTCTAAGTCTTAGCTTCCTTTTGTCCTACTATTTTGCATTTTTAGTGAGAGCAAACCAAAGGCAAGCTTGGTAGCCATCTGTAGGAGCAAGACATCAGGTATGTTTACAAAACAGCTTAATTTGCTTTCAGGACTCAAAATACGGCTTTAATCTGCTTGGTCCTCCATGAACACTGCTGGCCCTCTGGAAGTCTACAAGGCAACATTTCAGCCCTAACCCCTGAAAATATTTACCAGTACTGAAGAGCTGGGTCCCAGAATGCCACAGAGGATGTTAGAAACACTAAAGAAGACAGGATCCTCTCCTGATCATAAATTGTACAGGGGACATGCCAGGTTACATAGTGTGTTAAAAGGGACACGGAAATAGCAACTCTGCCCCATCTCTGGATTGGCAGAAAGCAAAAGTGGTTGTAGATGGTATGAGTTTTAGAATCTACATTCTGCGGCAATATTTTGGGGTTTTAAGTCCTATTTTAACAGTTTGTTGCATATGTGATGAAAAGCTCATAAATTTAGTGTCAGTGTGGAAGGTGAAATAGTTGCATTGATTGTCTCGACATGTTTAAACACACTGAATGTAAAATTTGGTCACAGGTTTATTGTGGGTATGGATCTCAATGCATATAGCCACTAACATAAATAGTTGAGATAGACTTAATAATTAAGAAATAATATACATTAGTGGGATATAAGCCTCCAAAACGCATGAAAACATAGTAGTTCTTTACCTGGTTTTTAAAATATTACCATCTATACAGGTAACACTTACATCACTCCTCTGACTAGTATTAGAACAAGAGTCTTGTGGTATAAATGTCATGAGAAAAGACAGACTGAGGCAAATTACATTAATTTCACAACCTCAACTGTATTGCTAGGGCTACTAGAAGCATTACTTCCTAAAAACCTCTCAAGTATGGCATACATCATTACCTTCCAGGTATCCATAACTGCAGTCAGTGAAATGTTACATTATGGTGATGCCAAAGCTCCTTAATCAAGTTCGGCTTTTCCTGCATTAGGTGATTTTCTGGTTCATGGAAAAGCAGCTCCATTATGGAGCAAGGTCAGCTCCACAGTGCCCAGGACAGGTCATTAAACTGTGTGGCACCTGCTACCCATCCACAGGAAAAACACCTCAGCTGTGAGGCTCAAGATCCAAGGATTCCTGAAGAGAAAAAAAAAAAAAAATCACAACAGAAATGTAGCAGGATCTTCACCTTGTCTGACATCAAGAGATTTCTAGCAAAATTAAATGTGTGATTTGGTATTCCTTAAGTTGCCAGATAGACATCATCTTTACACTGGAAGGCAATTAGTGTCATTCATAACCGGCGTACCCAGAGTACTCTCAGGTGAACATATCCCAAAACCACATCCCAAGTATGTACTCAGTTACACAGTTATACTGAGATGTCTATGAAATTTTGAGAAGTAAAAAGAAAGCAATGTACAGACAGCCAGGGAAACTTCAAAATCTTTCAGAAATTTCTGTCAATTAGGTCTTTGAAACAAGTCTATTTCAAGATGTCAGACCTTTCAGTAGCTAGATCTCAAAATCATCTGCTTTGGGTGTTCCAGAGTAAGAATTTCTGGGTTTTTAAATTTGTCCAAATTCATATTTGATTATCTATTTTTATCTGTCAGTGCATTTATTCACTTCTAATGCTCTTTATACTCTCCAGACAGGCAAAGTGGTGTTTGAAATTTACGTGGTAGAATTTCACCTTTGTTGTCCCCTACCTGCTTTGAGTGGGAAAAAAAAAAACAACACAGGAAAGAAATCCAAATCATGTAGTTTGAAGTTTTTGGATCAATCAGAACTGTTCACCATTAAAGGTATATTTCTGTTGATCCAACTACAGATCAGTAGAACAAGACAGATGCAGATCTTTCCATCTCTTCAAGCTCTTATCTAAACAAAGGAAAGTAGTGCTTAAAGGTTGTTGTTCTCCCATTTACAGTGCTCCATACAGGGCTTGGACAATTGTGACAATAGTTATGACAACTCTGGGATAGAAAAATTACTCCATGAAAAATAAAATAGCAAGCATGACTGTAGTTATTTGCTCATCTAAACTTAGTTTAAAAAAACCCCAGCCTTTCTAAAGAGATTCACAAGCTTAAATAAACCCCCCTTACACACAAAGACCCCTATTTGTTATTCAAACCAGAAAACTAGTGTAGCACTCATGAATATACAATAGGTTTCTCCAGGACAAACATTAAAATATCCCACTAAGTTGTTCCAAAACATCTGTGTATGGCTATTTGTACCATTTGAATATTACAAATGTTCTGAATGTTCCAAAGTCATGTTCTTTGTTGCCTTGTTTTTAAAGGTTCAGGTGTTTCAGCAAGAATGGTTTAAAGTAATTTTGCAGATAGGTATAACTGGGTCTGTCTAGGATAGAGTTAATTTTCCTTAGAGCATCCCAGCCACACAGCTCTGTGCTTTGGGTTTGTGGATAAAACAGTGCTGATAACACACCACTGTTTTGGCTAACATCTGTGGTCACACAGCACCAGAGGTTTCTTTTTTCATTGCCTCTTCCCCCTTTGTTTCTGCCCAAACCTGTGGGGCCTTGGCTGTGAATGGTCAAGAAGCTGGGAGGTGACACAGCCAGGACAGATGCTCCCAGCTGACAAAAGGGCTATTCCATATGGGATCATGCCGAGCAATAAAAGCTGAGGAAAAGGAAAGCTAATCAGGGTTATGGGATTTGTCTTCCTGTTGTAAACACCTGCCTGCTATTTAGGAAATAAATTTATTTTGTTTTGCTTGTGCACACAACTTTGCTTCTAATATTAAAATGTCTTCATCCTGACTCAAGTTTTCTTGCTTTTGTCCCAGTTCTCTCCACCATCCTACTGGAAGAGCGTATAAGCAATGGCTCACCTGGTGGCAGGGGCCAACCCACCCCAACAGCCCAAGTTTGAACTCAGTTATCTCAGTAGTTCAGTCAGACAACACTAATTCATTCACACATGGTGTTCAGCTTTCAGATACTCAAGTTTATTACAGACTTAACACAATAAAACATAGTATAAAAAAAGTAGATTGCAAAGTCTTCACATCATGGAATGCCAAGTTACAAAAATTGAAGTAATATCCTTGAAAATACATGAAAGCTAGTGGGAAAATATGGTGAGATAGAGGGAAAACTTGTGGGAGACAGGAAAGAAGGGGAGAAAAATATTAAGTCAGTTAAGAAAAAAAGATATATGTGATCCAAGCTTTTTAAATAGAAAATTTAATATCATTCTTTAAGTCAAACAATCCTGTCTAGAAACATATTCAGAATGCAGTTAGGTCCAGATTTTGAACCTCTGAATAACAATATCCCTTGCACCCCTGTTAGCTTACATTAACATAGCTTCTGTATCCTACAAGTCATTCCAAAATACTCTTTGACTTCTATAGTGTTTATCATGCTTTACTGGATAGATTGTTTGCTACACAGTTACAAGAACATCTTAAGTTACAAAAATAGTTATCACTCATTAGTATTTCTATACATATCTCAAGCTATTATATGCACACTCTGTACAGTGGATGTTAACAGCAGTTAACAGTTAAATTTGCTTCCTTAAAACAAACAAAAGAACTAAATCACAGTCAGTCAGACCCAAAATACTCAGGCACCATAATACACTTACATGTGTGGTACTACACATCCCTGCCCATGCAAAGCAAAAGCAGTTTCAGTACCCAGGAAACACATGCATCCAAGTTGTAGGACCCTTGTGATGGTTGGAAGAGGAGAGTATGAGGATCAGGATGCTACTCCCACTCAACAGTCTCCCACTAGACTGTGGGGCACTCCACACGAAATGTGCAGATCCCCCGCAGGCTGTTCTTCCTGGCCAACAGGCCTGCCTACCCATGGAAAAGCAGATTTACATGGCAAAAGCTGTAGGTAGAACTACGCCAAAATATCCCTCAGGTAATGATCAGAATTCCCAAGCTAAACATAAAACAGGAAGGTGACTTTTGAAGTGGAACAAACACTGGGTGTTTGCCACAGCCAAGTAATGGTTCTCAACATCTTTTGGCTGGGATCTATTCCTCCTCCTCTAGGCCAAAAGAAAAAAAATGAGTAATTTTGCATGACCAGGGCCATCAGTAACAAATATTTTGCTGGTTGCAAGTAGTTGCTGAAGTATGTTGGTTGCATTTGCATTATGTATCCTTCCCTTTCAGTAGTGGAGAGCCTGGAAGCATTACTAAGGTTGTTGCATTTTGTTAGACAGGCAAGTAAAAAATTAGTTCTTAGAGCTACCATTGTTAGTCTTTCTCATCTCTTCACTCTACAAGTGCAGTTCAGCTGATGTGAACCTTCCTGCAGCTGCCCAACTCTACAACAAGTCACCCACTTCTGAAGGTGTTGTCTGGGGACAGATGTCTTGCTAAAGATTAGGAGGGTGGGAAGAAAAACAAAAACACAACTACCACCCCCCAAAAACGGAGGGGAAAAAAAAAAAAAAGAAAGGAAGCCTTAAATGCTGAATACGAAATAACACTATTTCTCTTCTAATATTTTCTGAATATAGAAATTTCTCTCATACCACTCCAAGCACCATCCTTTCCATCATGAGGGCAACAACACTTCAGTCAGGTTAAAGACCCTCATGGTTCAATCCAAGCACTTAGAGGTTCAGTGTTTAAATGGTTCCCTTTATATACCACATGCTAAAAAGCCCAGGCATGTTTGCAATGCATTACTATGAAAAAATATATTCACTTGCAGAACTTCAAGGACAATTTAAAGCAAAGTCGACTAAAATGTACTCAAATCTGCCAACATTAGGTTGCAAAATATAAACACTACACTGTTAATATCAAGGTCATGCACACATCAGAAGTGCATTAAGAACTTCAAAGTTATACCACAGAGGAAAAAGATACTCAGGGTTTATCTTCACAAAAGATTAGAAATTAGGCAACCATCCCCATGACATTGAGATGAGTAAAGAAATTATGAATGAACTTCTACAGGCTTTTTCCCACACCAGGAATTTAAGAATGTCAAGTATTTCATCTTTTAGTAAGAGTGCTTCCTTTTAAATCTCTCCAAATAGATATTTGATGGTTAGATTTTTGATGGTTTTGGTCTTGGATGGTTATTTATTCACTCTTTTATTTTTAAAGCAGTATATTTGAAATGTACAATAATTTTGTTCTCTAACAGTGAAATAGTCATCATTCTTATGCATTTAAGTGTTCCATACTTACTTAAGTTAAAATTTTGAAATTTTACAGTTATTTTTAAACAGAACACATTAAGCTGATTTTCAACAGTGCCATTACAGTGCAACATCTGGGCTATATTTCTTACTGTTTTAAGAAATAACTATCAGAGCTTCCATTTTAAAGTGCAGCAGGTTCTGGTAAAGGAATTGCTACAAAGTATTCAAGTGAAAAGAATTCCACAAGAAAGAAACACACTGCAATACCAGTAAAAAGGTATTTGATAGTGTTTGAAGACTAGAAGAAGTTACAAGTGGAATATGAATCACTTCAGAAGACACACATAAGATAAACCAGGAAAAAATTGTAATTTTTCAAGCCAACTTTCTGGACAGAATTATATTTATTGATTTACAACTGGACTGAAAGGCTTGCCTTTTTTAAGATCACGATAAAACAAACGTGAGAAATGAAAGGTCTGGTACTTAGATCTATACTGATACCTTTTTCACAAAGTTATACAAGTTAATAGTGAGTTCCCTTACTCCCTTTAGCAAGTGTCCAAGCTCAGTCACATACAGCAAGTACAAGTTAAATATTCACACAGATGTTTACCTGCTTATCTGATGAGATGTTATATTAAAATCAGTATATATACTGAAATGCTTGCCTTATTTGGTTAGTAATATGTTGACAGTTGTGTAAGGGAATATTAGCACTTGGAACCTTAAATCTTTTATTCTCCTGTTACTGGCTTAATTTGAGAATTCAGTAGGATCTTTAACCCACAATTTGTTTCTTAAGATAAGAACTCTTCATTATTCAGTAAATCTATCCCAAATTAATGTTTAGATATCCTAGATTAAAAAAACTGAGTTCTTATCTTCTCCCTTCCGACACATATATGGTAAGAATAACTCCACTCAATTCTTTAATTTAAATCAGCAAATTCCAAGCACTTCATGCAAAGTTAAGAACAACTGATTTAAGTATTGATTTTGCTCAGCATGTCCACCAAAATTTCAAAAGCCGGTTTGAGTCTCAACATTGCATGAAGTGTAACTTCCCTGTGCCATGCTTGTTCAAAAGCAGCATTCACTACTGTCACCAAATAATTTGATCATTGTGCCATTCCTGTTATTTTAGATTACTTTTCATCTTTGGAAGAAAAACTTTGTTTTAAATCAACATAACTATCTGCCTATAGCTGTTTCCTTTTTCTATTTCAAAAAAAACACAAACAATAACTCCCAAACAAAACCAACATTCTAGTGTGTAAATATTTAAGCCTAGAAGAGCCTGTGTCACTTGCTGGCTGACTTCGGTTCTGATACAATTTAAACCAGAATATTCTCTCTCTACTCTCCATTATTAGCATACCTTTCTACAAAAGATATCATGAGTTTATGTCTCTGCTTCTAGCCAGCTTCCCACTCTCCTGGTCTTTAGTTATCACCTGTATCTTTTCAGGCTATCAGATAAGTTTATGAATGCATTTTAGCAGCTACAGAACTGAACCTCATCTAAACACTAGAAAGGTGAGTCAGTTGTGAACTAGTTTCCCTCATGACTGTGAACTGTAATAAAGAATGTTTACCCTTAAGGGCCCAAAATCAAGAACAGTCTTCAGAATATAACTACAATAAGTCATCTCAAACTACTCCAGTTACAGAAGTTGTCTAAAGACAAAAGATAAAGTCTTGGTCTTATCAACAACTATATGAAACTGATAGTTGAGGTCCCTAAAGTTTTCATAGACTCTCAGAATAAGTGCTCATAGCAATTCAAATAGAGGAGGGTGGGGGGGATTATTATGGTTACTTAATGTCTTTTAAATCAATCTTACATCACCCACATTTTTTCCCCATCCACCCCCTTAGGTCCATCTAAAAGAGACTAGCAAAGGAAAGAATAATGTAGACATGTATCTTCACTGAAGTTCTGGAGCATCAGAGATTGTTAGTGGCAAGTTACTCAGAAGCCTTTTTCTATTGAGTTTATTGCCATTTCATTTTGTGTAGCTTATTTCCAGGAGACAAGAAGCATAAAACCAATAATAGCTATTTTAAAAAATACATTATTCATTACAATGCAACAGCCTCAATAGTATCTTCTTTCAGCTGCATCTCACCTAATTCAGAAATAAAAGAAACTTCATCTAGCTAATTAAAAAGTTAACCCTCCAAACAGTCAGCCTTCAGGAATCAAACAACTTTGGACCCAAAGTTTATAATCATCATGATTGACAATTACCCCAGAAATTCGCATGTGCAAACTGTGCTACAGAAACTATTTAATGCTGTCAGTCAGTAATCTCACAATTACATAAGCATTTACTCCTACAGAAAGAATTGCTTCAACTTCCCTTACATAACTTTGCTGTGACTGTTGAGTGCTCTGGAGGTACAGATAACTAATACATTTGCTTACTGAGCCTGTGCAAGAAATGAAGACAACCCAGCATATTAACCTTAAATGTTGCTTAGGTACATAACATATTAAAACAGTAAAAATCACAAAAATTTACACCAAGCTCTCCAAACCCATGCTCAAAGTTTCCCACCTAGTTCTAACTGCACAATCTTGATTTTAATACCTGTCCTAAAAAGCTTACTAAAAAACAGTCTGGTAAAGTCTTGTTCATTTTCTAGAGTCTTGTATTTTTCCTTTGTCAGTAATTGTTGTGGGGGTTGTTTCTTGTTTAGTTTTAAATTCAGCTTTAGATCTAACAATATTTATTCTCCTTATAACAACCCAGAGGTAGCAAGAGGGAATATGAATGAAAAGATGCCAGATTCTAGAAACTGCACATTCAACTATAGTGTCATCCAAGAGAGCCTTCCTGGCTTTCACAGACTGCATGTCACCTCTAATCATGGATAGCAAATGAAGTGTAGAACCTCAAAATAAAGAACTATTGCCACTGGGTTACTAATAGGAGTTTCATACCCAGACACCTCAAAATAATCCTGTTATTTAAGTAGTAATACTGCAATTTCAATTGTCAAATACCAGGAACTGAAACATAAACTTAAAATTTATGAGTATTATTTTTAAAAAATGCTCATTAGTGACATATTGCACCTAAACACAGACATACACACAGTTACTCTAAGTTGATGTACCACACTGTAAGGAAAAGTCCCAGTTCTGCTCAAGAATCTGATATTCACCCTCTTCCCTCACCACACAATTTGACAGAAGTGCTTACAGTAACAGAAAGCAAACAGAAGGGGAAAACACAACATTTAACAAGTGCACCTATTTACAATTTGCACCTTTCCCTCCTTGCATCTAAAGTGTACAGATCTCCATGTTTGCTATGCTGTACATCACATGTACTCTCCACTCCATGTAACACCAGCTCTATCCAGAGGATCTCTGCAAGCACCAACAGCAGTCATTCCACACCAACCAACAGGTGCTTTTACTGTGGAGGCTGAAGGACATTTAAATACTCTGACTGGCCCAGCTGGTAGGTCGTGTTTCCTCCGCAGTCCACATATTGGTATCTCTCCTGGGATATTTGCTCAGGGTGGCCTAAGTATGAGGTTGTCACTGTCACCCTTAAAAAGACAGAAGAGAAGAGATTTTGAGTTTCCTACTCTAGAAATCACTGTGTTTATATTACTAGGGTTATTAAGGAAAAAGTTTTGGAACAAAATATGTTTTAAATAAATTTAAGAAAATTACTGATTTACCACTACAGATTTTCTCCATGAGAGACATCTGGTTCCTTTTCTTAAAGATGCTAAAGCTGAGGTTTACTTGTAGTATCTACCACTACAAACAACATTTCTTGTTCGTGACAAGAAAGCAAATGATTAGACAAGCTACAAGCCATGCTATATCTAGTCTAAAGACACACCCCTGTCCCTCACCAATGAAAGACCCCACCATCCTGAAATTTATGCAACGTCACAAAAAGCAGTCTCTGACAGAGTACTAAAGCCAGGAACTCCTTCAAGATCAAAGATCTCAGGAAGTTTTGAATAGTGGCTGATACACAAAGTAATTTTAAAGTTTTTGAGACATCAGTAGCTCAAGGCTACAGCCCAGCTACAGAGCAGATACAGTAACAAAGATTCTCAATCCAGTCTGTACACCACCAGAACCTGTCAAAAGACACAGTTCACTTTCTATAACTATAAAGCTACTACACTAGAAAGCAAGTTGACTTAATTTCATCTATGATGCAAAGACTCCAGGATGAAGTATTTGAATATTATTTTAATGAGAATTACATGGCTTCTGGAGTTGTTTCTCACACATAGGAAGACTAACATACTTACTGCATCATCACCACTATGTTATGCACTTTGATAGATGGTAAAGTACAGAAGTCACTGCAAAAAAGAAGAAAAATTGTTAGATTTACATCAAACTTTGCCAGGGTAATTATCTAAAAAGCAAGACTTCTGGCTTCAACAGGAAATTCTGCTGTCTGTATATACAGAGACTACAGAGTTGCTGGCAATGGCAACAGAATCATTTGGCAGAGACTGTATGCTCACCTAGACCCATTTTTACAGACATAGTCTTACTTTCACAGGTACTGTCCTCACATATGTTTGCTTTCATGTAATGCCTGCCAACAGAAGTGTCTTTAGAAAGTGTTCACTCCAGAATCTAACCCGAGACACTACATCCTGTCTGAATCACTTTGCCACCTTTGCTTTGCACTCATCCACCTCTGTATTATGCAAAGTAACCTTTAACCAACATACAGAGATTGCAAAATCAAGGTTATTTTTATCCTGCACGATAACCTTTTCACTCACATTTTCTGACACAGGTCTACATACCCGTCATAAAGAGCACTGTGTAAGTGCATACTTTTAACCCCTGCTTCTTAAATCGTTGCTCTTGGTTACAAATTTATCAGCTCTAGAATGAAAAGCATGTCATTAGTGCAGTAAGAGTACTTGGCAGCCACCTACAATATTTGCATGCCTTTGTCATTCTTTCCCCCTGCACCAACAAAAATAAGATATAAACAGTCAGTAAACTCAGCTCATCTAAATTGTAAGAAAATTAATGAGTTCTGTGAAGGCTATTTATGAAGTTTTTTTATTCCTCACACATCCAAAGAGTGAGCAGATTCACAAGATTCAGTGTTTACATAAAGCGAACTTACATACTTTTAAAAGGTGACAAAGGTTCAACATTTTCTGTTGATTCAAAGTTTGTGCCTCTCTTGGCATTTCACACCTATTTCATTTTATTTCAACAGTTCAAAGCCATAAGGTTTCCTCCCATGCCAAAGGGGCTGCCATCCACTAGAACTGCACATAGACCTGAAGTCTCAACAGTTAGCTCTTTCTGTTCAGTCTGGATTTCAGTGTAAGGGAACAAAAATTGGGGGTTTTGACCAAGACATAATGAGGTAACAGTCTGCTGGACGAATGAACTTTCAGAAGCTATGAGTAAAACACTCAAAGGGCAGGCTGTAAATACTGCTTTCCATTGTATACACAATGTGTGAAGAAAAGTCTAATTTGCATACCACTAAATACAAATTTCCTTCTACTGCAAAGGAAATTGAGGGAAAGTTACTAGAGAACTTGTTAGGGGAACACACCTGCACTTTCACCCCCTAAAGCAGCAGTCCTAACTAGTGCTGAGGCCTAAAATACTGTAACAGAAATACCATTTAAAGGGTTTATAGCCAGGTACAGCAAGCCACTATATGAAACTAATCAAGGAATTATTGTTTACCTATCTTGCAGTACTATTAAACTTAAAGAAAATGCCCCAGCATCTTTTCAAACAGATTCCTGCTGACTTTGGAAAAAGTTGTTTTTAACACCATTGAAACTTTTACTAAGATCCCTGTGATATTTACAGATGAGGACACTTACTACATGTAGCTCATTTCATCTTGTATGACTGTGGGCACCATATAATCAATCTAAAAAAGAACACAATGAAAAAGAAATGAAAACACAAATAAGTAGATTTATATATGAAGATTAACACATGTTTAACTTTGAAAGCCTAAGCTACTTACCTGTTTCATATCCAGAGGACCAATGTTAGTGATGTTGTTTAACCGTGCTTTGCCAATAACTGTTTTTGAAAACTGAACTTGGGCTGTGATATTTGCTACTTCAACAGAGTAGTAGTTGTTATTCGTTATATTGAGTGTGTTCTGAAAAAGCAAAGACAAAACAGTAACAGCTATCCATTCTGTGTACCTTGATGAGCAAGTATTTTGAATCTTTTGCATGAGACAGTAATAGCAGAAATTCTGCAGGTAAATCTTCTTGCCTGCAAGGATGCAGAGAGGAGCGGGGTCATGTACCACCATTTAACTCCTTTCTGAGTTGTTTAGTGAATATATTGAGTAACACAAACTTCTGTACAACTTTCCTGGTAATAGCCCTTCAAATACTGCATTTCTTCCTCTCCTCAATTATTCCTTCCAGGTAACTTAGCTATCAAGTTGCCTCTTTCTCCCACAGCAGCTTCGCTTTATTTAAAATGAAGAACTCTACCAAAAGTCATTAGGCAATCTGTATCAAGGTCATTACAAAGAAATAAAGAACTGTGTGGGAAAAGCTCCTTTAAGTTACAATGTGGATAAGAAAGTATTTTTCCTCAACACAAATTCTGACGGAGGCATAATACCAGGGCAGTAGAAAACAGTATTCCTACATACACATACTACATTTCAGACATATTCCAAAAGTAACACTGAGAACTCCAAAGTTACTGTTCCCTTGAAAACAGAAGATCCAGTGCCAGCTTGCAGCTACACCTGTATCAGCTATAGCTACAGGAACCAGCCACAGCAGGCTCAGTTACATTTTTCAAACTGGTCGCCTGTTCTAGCTCTTAAGGCACTAGCTGCGCTTTTCAGCCAGACCACAGTTTCTACATACAAACTCTCCAAGCAGAATCTCCTGTTGCATTTATGCATTACCAACACCCAAACAGTCAGACTTACTGTAATATTTAGATAGATTATCCGCCTCTCCTGTTCGTAACTGACATATACGGACTTCACACCAATGTACTGAACGTCAATCGAGCGAGGAAACAAGAAAAATACGGCCAGCCCAGAAAGTAGTAAACACACAGTTACAGAAGCAGTCACATAGAGCTTTCTGGAGAGAGAAAAAAAAAAAAAAAAAAAAAAAAAAAAAAAAGCACATATCAGAGTCAAAAGCACATTAAAAAACAGTGACATATTATTTTCTTTTAAGTGATGAGGAGTAGGACTAGTCAATGCAACTAATCCAGTCTATTCCTAGCTTCCATTAGCTTCTAAAAAGAGAAAAAAAAAATCCTATGCTGCACTTCATGGCTATGTCTTAAACAGCCATTACTTTTGCATCAGAAATTGCATTTCAAATCATGTGGTTGTCCCAAGATTTGTAACTTTCAAAGGGAAATGGAAGAGGTAAATATTTATGTGCTTTGAAACAAATCCACTTCCTCTTAACATTTATTTATAGCACAACTGCTGTCATTTTGTGGAAGTCTCACAAAACAACACCCAGAATGCAAAATAAAGCTCTTATGACAGAGAAACCCGACTTCCAGGGAAAGTGATAGGACTTCAGCTAAGGAGCAGGAGGAAATCCACAGTCAAAAGGGTGTGACTCTGTGTGTGTGTGCTTGCATAGGAGGGTGGGGTGGTAGTAGTGATGTGAGAGATAATAAAAAACCCTCCACAAATAAAAAGATCTGCTTCAGCTCCAATTTTGTCAAGATTTGAACACTAGAGTAATATGTTTCACATTCGTATTACTGTTACATGAGATATATTATCCAGAACAGTATTATGTGAAGCTAATAAATTTCTTCTTTCTGGCTCTCATTTCTGTTTACTACAAAAATATCAAAACATTAACAAAAAATGAAGTAAAAACCAAAACATTGTAGTGAACCCTCTAAGCAGATCCTAGAAAAAATTAAATATAATGTATCATAAATTGTTGATTTTTCTAGTTGCAAAAATAAGAATGTTACAAATTAATTTTAGGTGACTTATTTTGTAGTACTGGCTACTGATTAACTCAAACGCTAACAGTGAAGATGTGTCTGCTTAGATCAATTAGGATGCTACAGAGACTGAGACATACTCACATCATTACTGTACACATGTACATGAATAGGTCATACAGTATTCCTTAGTTTTGTATTTAGCTAAGATGTACTGTGATGGAAGTGTGCACACCTGCTAATAAATAACTGTCCAAGAGTTAGAGGCTAAGGTTGATATTACCCACAAGCCCTGTTCTTCCAAAAATGAATGCAAGAAAGCATTCCAGTCACTTTTGTTTGATTGTTCTTATTGCTATCTCCTTTGGATTGTTGAATTTTAACTAGAAGAGAATAATTAACTGTAGATTCAGGTATCACAAACAGCTATTGACTTACGTTCTTCTTGGCCTCAGTCTCTGATCACTGTATGGAATTAAGGCTACCAGCTGATTTTCCTGCCCTGAAAACAAAAACACCCTTTCAGAATTTAAACAAAGAGTAAGCGTTGTTGCAGTTCTTTTAAACAAAGAGTACCCATTACAACTTAGTGGCATCAAAGAATAAACACTGAAGATAAACATTGAAATTCCAGATAAGGACCCCGGTCGAATGCTACTGATGTCACTTTCTGAAATAGAGAACAGCTTATGCAACATCAAGATGAAAAAACACCAAGTCCACAAGAACCAAGACAGCAATAAATTCTGCCTCTGTGCTGCACACATGACCAGAGGCAGTATTGCCTCTGGCACCACTTCCTGAAGAAAAAGAGATGTAGAACAGCCAGAGCTCTCTATGCCAGACCCTATGAACTCCTGGGACAAAACATCCAGAAGCTTGGGCAGTAAGAACTGGCCCAGAAGGCATTCTGCATGTACTCTTCTGAAAAGCAGAGGTCAGGTTTGGTTAAAAAACCCCAACAAACAACAAGCCCAAACTGAAACAACCAGAGCCATCAATACATGTGATCTAGGCAACACAAGCTATGCATACACTGCATTCTGGAAATCAGGAGTATATAAAACCATATTTATCATGGTGCTGCTGACTGCAGCACCCTGGAAGTTAAAGTAAGTATTACTGGAATTTCTCCATGAAAGTTATGTCACTAGACAGCACTTTTCAACGAGGTATCTTAACAGCAGAAGAGCACATGCATGGATGAGCAGTTGAAAATACATCTACTACATCTGCCAGTAGAACTTTTGCTATTTGTTGTGGAACTGTATGAGAACAGAGGCCTCAAGGCCATGTCAGATCTGCAATTTTTAAGCCAAATGCAAAATTTGATCAAATCACCACTTAGTTAATCAAGCACTTGGCAATGATTCTACACTGAATCACTAAGCTAGGCAAAACATGCTAACCAAGCATATATAGCATGCAAAACACCAACCTTCTAAAAAGCCTGTACCAATTTACATTTGCATTTTCACTTCTACTTCAATGAAGCATCTTCAACCTTTGAAGAAATTAGCCCAGTCCTGCTTTCATATATCACACTAAAAAACTAAAGTTGTCCAAGTAACAAAACATAATTTCATGGATTTATTATAGTTTTGCCATCATATAATGTATTAATTATAGTCATGCTAGTCATGCTGTCATTCTTAATTTTTCCCCTCTCCCCTCAAATGACCTCCAAACATGGAAAAAGCTATTTCTGCATTTTGAGAAAAGCTATTTCTGCACTTTGAGTAAAACACGCTACTGATATTAACAAGTATTTCCAGTTAACAGAACAAACTTCTTTACCCTTTCTGGCTGAGGTAATTTTTACTTTCATGGCTTTTCCAGGTGTCAAATTTGCTGAATTCAGAGGTATTCTAAGAATACATCGTAGTAGAAAGTTTAACAGCTAAAACACAAATCTCCTATGGTATTTGAAACCACTGAAATACAAGATGCAAGTGTTTGTGAACTGTATCATAACCTAATCTCACTGAGGCACATGTAGAAGGACAACATAGTACAAACATCACTCATGTTTCCTGAGCTGCTGGTCAAAATCAGTTCCAAAAACTTTCACACCCAATAATCTATTCTGGATAAGAGGCCTGGCAAAAGCAAACTCAAACATGAAAACATCTCATCAGTTCTTCCCCAGCTGAAGGGAAAATCCCACAGCTGAAGCAAAGGCTGTGCCTTGGCCCACTGCATTTGTCATTTTCTCCTTCTGCTGGGTTTTAGATATCCCACATTCTGCTTTCATGGGTCTCTTCATAAATATTTAGGTAGCTTATCATTTAGAACAGAAGCAAGACAAAGCAGCATGTTTTACCAAGAGGAAAAGCAAAGGATGAGGGCAAAGCAAACAAAACAGTTAGATAAGGAGACTATTGCTGTATAGCCTACTCCTTCCTGAGGCAGCCAAAGAACCTACATATTATCAACTCCAAGCTGGAGTTATCCACCTAGCAAACAAGAGTGGGACAAAAGGAGGATAAAGGAAAACGAGGGACATTTGCAGCTGTGAAGACAAAAAAAAAAAAAATTCATTATGAATCAGGGAAGAGGTGTTGCAGCCCAGGTCTACTTTTCTATCTCTGTATTTGCAGCCATTTTTGCAGTTATGTATTGATTCGAATAGTTTAAAATAGGTAGTTAAAAGAGATGCAATAAAATGTCATGAAACTAAAGGTTTGCTAATTTAACTTGAAAGTTAAAGTTATAAAGCTAAGGTTATGTGTGGATTCTAAGCTGAGGGGGAAGAAACAGTTGCACTGTACAGACAACAGGAGACCCAACTTGTAACAGCCAAGGTGTAACAGCTGAACCAATTTGTTACACACTTCTAGAGTAACAAAACGCTTAGTGCTAAAAAAAAAGTCAAAAAGATGAGAAAACTTTATCTTGACTTGAAAAAAAGCTATTTGTTACGAATTATTACAACTGGGTATGGTTATGATGTAAATGTATAGGTTAAAAAAAGAAATAAAAATAATAAACAAGGAAACTTACCTCGAGGAATTCTTCCTGTTCCCTGGCAGGTTGGGCAGGTGACACTGTCTCTTCCTGTGAATTCCACATAGGGAAACTGCGACACATCTCCACATCTGCTGTCCTCATTGTGCACCTCTGAGTGAACCAAACCATTCCGCACATTATCAGACACTGAGCTCCCATCATAGCCATCTTCCTTGCATGTATGCATAGGCAGGTGAGAAAGTGATTTTCCCATGTCTAAAAAAAAGTCAGAAGGAAGTTTTTAGGAAGAATGATTCAAACACGACTTATGTTTCTTCCTCTGCACCAGGTAGCTGTTAGTCTGTGGTCACAGTCTGACAAGACTCAGTTCTTTGTTCAGATCCCTTAAGACTAGGCAAGCTCTAAGGCTCTGTCAAGCTGGAGTCAACCCCAAACTGTAAAGAACCCGAATTAACTGGGAACTTTGTTCAGATTCTCCAATATGCACAGGTTGAAAGGGGATCGATGAGAGGCTTTAAAGTTAGAACAGTACAACTGCTGGCTAAAGTTGCAACAGCTTTTCAAAGGATTGTTACTGTACGGGCTTTAACACAGCACACTAATATTCTTTATTATTCTTTTTATTAAAAAAAAAAACAAAAACAAATCACGACTGGGCCATAGAAAGCAATTTTGAGTAAATTCTACACATGACAGACCCAGTTTTAGTAAATTTTTTAGCCTGGACTTGTTTTGAGAATATAAGATTGGCTATTAGTTTCCATGCTAGAAATATAAATAGTCTGGTATTTAAAGTGGTGATTCTCTTTAATTCAAAAGAGGACTTATTCACATGGAAGTCAAGTAAAAAATGGAAGTTACTTAAACATAGCAGCTACCAATATGTAGCATTTATAAAGACTTGTTCAAAAAAGAGTATTACTCACAAAAGCATTTTTGTTAACTATGTGTATTTTCATTTTTTCTCATTACTGTAGCTTTTCAGCCATGACACTGAAAATACCTTGAAACACAGAGCATTTGAAACTAAAGTCTGTAAAAAAGTACACTAAGCAGAAACCTCCCCAGTTTGTAACATGTGGGAAAACCCCTCCAAGATAAAAAAAAATAAACCTCTACAGCAATGGCAGTTAGTTGTCCAGCTTATCCACATAACCCATTTTAGTTACTTAACACACAGAGACAGCAGTCACTCAATTCATCAGTGTTCTGAGGAACTGCATGATTTAAAAAGAATATGCAAAACTCCACTTTTTTTTTCTCCATTAAGAGGTATTTTAGAGTGGCAGCTAGGAATTATCATGCTGGTTCCCTAAAGGAAGCCCTATGAGGAAGATAAAAAGAGGAAAATAAGTTGGAATATTTTAAACCAACTACTCAAGACAGAACAGAAATATCTCAAATACAGTGATGGCAATGCAATCACAGCATTAATTCATTACATTGCCACAAAGGCTAGTGGAATGTGGGAGAAGGAAAGCATGAACAAATACCAACTAGTCGCAGCTACTGCCCCAGCAAATGTGCAGGACTATTTTTTTCATTTATGTCATTAAACCCTTACAAGCAGGAAAGCTATTTACCCTTGTGCTGCTACAGCACTTCTTAAACACTCTAAGTTTAGGAGTCATTCAATAATGGAAATTGTTTAATTCAAAATTAAAACTACTGAGCCATTAAAAAAAAAAATCCTGAAAAAGCTGCTGACACTGTTGACAATTATTTCACATGGGGTTTTTGTTTACTTTTCTCCTTGCAGTTGACCTACAGCCTTCAAGCTACGGAACTTGAGTTTTGCAGCTTAGGCAATAGCTGTCACAATTATAGATCTGAAAGCTTAAGGATCGTGCTGTTCTGCCACCACTTCATCCAACTACATCCAATGCCCACAGACAACTGAAGTGCACCTTCTAGTTTTAGCTTTTTCCAGAAGGAAAAGTTCACACAGTCCCTGATCACACTGTGACATGAACCAAAGTGCAGCAGGCAAGGATGACTGGGAACTCTTTCAAGAGCACATCCTTTATTTGAATTAAAGTACTAATGCAGGTGCATCCTTCAATGCCAACTGTACCTGAGCTTCAATAATTGAATTCAATGGTGCCAGAGACCAGGGAGAAATGTCTCAGTTCACAAATAGGAAAACACAGAACCACCTTCAAGCAAAATTGGATTTACCAACGTGTTTTTTCCCCTAGCCTACAGCTGACCGCAAATGAAGAACATGTTGCTCTTTTATCCAGCACTTATAGGCTAAACAGTAACAACTCTGACAATATAACATCTCCGTATGTCAAAGCTTCTCTACTGTCACCAAAGTCAGAAATCCTACTTCATGAATAGCTCTGCTTTCATCCAGTCTCCCTCACAAATGATGTTACACTCCATTCCCCTTGGACTTATCTGGGGTTTCCGTGAATTCACAGTTTGTTAAAATGAGTTTAGTAAATTAAAAATGCTGTGACAAGTGGCTTTTGTTTATGACCACACCCTTCGACGTGCTGTGCAATGCAGCCCATGGACAAACCCAAACAGTGTCACAAGACAGACCGAACCACCACATCCTGAGCTACATGCAACACTAGGGGAAAAAAGACTTTGTTTATAAACTCAGTGAAACTTCATAGAGTCAAACTAAATTTTTATACTTCTCCAGCAACTTCGGCTGGTGTTCTTACTCTTCATACGCAAACATATAAACTTGAGATTACAAACCTACTCTTTTTTCAGTACAGCAAAAGATTTCGACTCGCAACTACCGTCTGCCTCATCAGCTGTGCCTTAACCGCGAACTTCACCAGCCCCTCCAAAGCAGGGAAAGGCAGCGATTTAGCACCCACAGCCCCGTCCAGCTCGGGTGGGCACGACCAGCGCTGCCTTTCACGACCCTTTACAGACCCACGTCGATACTGCCTGAGCGGTGAGGCGGGCGCTGCCAAAATAAAGGAGTCAAAAATCCTGGGATTTAGGGATTTTCTCGTCCATCAGCGCCCGCTGCTCTCACAAACATGGCGAAGTTTACAGCCGGCAGGCTTGGACCAAGGCCCGGCGAGCTCGGCTGCTTGCCGGGCTGCCCGGCCGGCCCCGGGCCCCGCTCGGCCACCGCGGGGTGGTCTCGGCACGGGAGCCGTCCCGGGGCAGGGCAAGGCAAGGAAAGGCAAGGTAGGGCCAGGCCGGGCCAGGCCAGGCCAGCTCCCCCCCGCCCCGCCGCGGGCCTGCCCAGGCCCCGCCGAGGCCCAGAGATGGCGGCGACCCCCGCCCGGCCGCGGCTCGGCCAGCGCCCCGCAGCCCCGCCCGCCGCCGGAGCGCCCCTCCGTCCCCACCTGCGGCGCGGGCTCCGCGGCCGGGCCGGGCTCGGCTCAGGGGCACCACCGGAGCTCCCGCAGCGACGCAGCGGCGGCGCCGAGCCCCGGATCGCGCGTGTGCGCAGGCGCGGGGCGGGGCCGGGGGCGCTGCTCTCCTGCCCCCCCCAGGCCGGGCCGGGCCTGGCGGGCCTTGGCTCGGGACAGGGCCTGGGTCCTCGGCCCGAGGGGTGCGGGGCGGTCCGTGCCCGGGAGGGGGGTCAAGGGGAATAGGGAGGTCGTGCAGCCCCGCTTTGTGGCAGTGGGACTAAAAGGGGCAGAGCTCCATCCGGGGTTTCCTTGTCAGCCGAGGTACAGAATCTTATTAACAGAATCATCTGGGTTGGAAAAGACCTCTAAGATCGCCGAATCCAACCTATGGCCGAACCACCATGTCAGCTAGACCACGGCGCCAAGGGCCACGTCCAGTCTTTCCTTAAACACCTTCAGGTTTTTTAAACACCTTCCCTGTCCTTCAGGGACAGTGACTCCACCGCCTCCCAGGGCAGCCCATGCAATTGTTTAATCACCCGTTCTGTGAAGAAATTCTCCCTAATGTCCAACCTGACCCCTCTGCTGCAGGCTAACCCCGTGTCCTCTCGTCCCACGGCTGGTTTGCCGTGCTGCCCGCAGCCCTGAGCGCCCCCTCCTCCTGTCCTCAGCCTCGTGAGGCACCAGCGCTATTTTCTGTGCCGCCTTTGGTGGCTCTGGTGGAAGTTCCTCACCCCCTTGTTCTCCGGGAGAAACGAGATCCTCATGAGAGCAAAGCGGTGGCAGATCAGCAAAAAGGTGCCAGAAACGAGTGCAGTGCGTTTTCATCACTGGAGGCAGATTATACAATGTTGCTTGTACAGCGGATGTTTTTCCAGGGCACGGGCATGAGATGCTCTCCCAAAAACTTGCCAGAGCAAGATGAAGTGTGTTGGAAGTGAATAAATTGTGATGGCTTCTCTTCATGGGTCTGTGTCTTGTTCACAAAAAACATCACTTGCTGTCTTTGGAAATGCTCGAGACAACTCTGTGGGAATGCACTGGCACCAAAGGGATGAGATCTGTGCAGGGGGACACAGCTCAGAAGGAAAGCAGGAAGAAGCTCTGCCTGGTTTGGGAACCTCAATCCAGCTGCAGGAATGAATCAGGCTGGGGGTAATTCTATGATTCACACAGTGTATTGCAGTGCAAGGACAAGCATAGGGTCAGGGTTCAAGGGAGAGAATGAGGAAGAGAGGTTCTTATGACTACCTGGGGTGATCACGAGGCTGGGGCAGGGTGCCAGGCTGCTCCAGAGGCTGGGAGGAGACAGGCTGCCTCCAGCAACCACCCCGAGCAGCTGCAGCTCTGAGGCCATCTGCAGCAGAGCCATGCCTGCACTGTGCACGGCGCCTGGTGGTGGGACCAGCATCTGATCAGCACAGAAAAGAAGTTTTTCTCAACCAAGCATGTGCTTAGAAAAAAAAAAAAGATCTTCATTTATCTTTAACTAGGCCAATGCCAGCCCATTTATTCTCTTTATCCTTGGAACTTCTTGCTGTTTTCTGGGAGTTTAAGAAGTCTTGGCTTGCAGTAGTCTCTAGCTTTCATTATCCAGTTCAAGTAATGGTGAGTGCTGCATCACAGCTGGCTTGAATCTACTTATCTAGCCAGGCATGGTCAAAATCCTGGCAATATTGGCAAAAGCTGACATGTTCCATGTCCTTCTGGTAGATCACCACCTGAATCTTTGGCCCTTCACTGTTCAAGGTTCCTGAGGTACCCATATAAAAGCTCTCTGTACAGCAAGATTGACCATGATATTTTGTGAGTTTTTAACTACAAAAGGGTGTGTGTCAGATACCTTGACGGGTGCCTGGCATGCTCAGGATCACTATTAAGTTTGTGTTTCACTTTAAAACATCAGCAAATCCCAAATTTGGAAGGCTCAGGTCTAACTAGTAATTTCACTGGTTATTAGTTTTTGGGTCTTGCTCAGCTTTACATTGATCCAGGCAGCACAGAATGCACTGTGAAAAATACTCCTAGCTTTCTGCTGTACAAACAGAAAGTAAGAACACTCAAGTTTTTGCCTTCATATTGTCTTAAATAATAATGGCAGCTAGTCACATTGACCTGAATCATCACACAACAGGGGATGTGCCAAAAAAGGTCGAGAAAAGAGGTTTTTGGAGTAGCTTTGGGAGACCCCACTGAGTTCTAGCAATTAAATTCTCTCAATACAAATTTTTTCAAGAGAAATATTACTAGCAAATTTTTAATTAACATGGAGATTTTTATCAAATCAGAATTTTTCACCTTAAACTGCAGCAGATTTTATACAATACTTCCAGCCCTCAAACTAACTTTAAGGCCCCATGCAGGCAAGAATATTATAAGAGTGCTGGACAGAGTTTTCCCCTGCCATGGTAGAAGCAACAGTTGAAATCAGTAAAGGCTTTAGAGATAGTTCTCCATTACTGTAGTAAATAGACATGTTTCTGGTTAAAGACTTACTACTTGGCAGAGCCCTTCCTCCATAGCTTTGACGGAAACAGAATGGTTTGGGGTTTTTATCTCTTTACAGCTGTCATGATGAAAGGGAACATATCTCTGACTATCTGTTTGCTTTGTGTTATTTTCACTTTGAAAGTACATGTTAAAGATAGCATTGTAGAAAGAGAAATGGAAACACTGTAAGGATCAAGCTCAGCCATAAATCCTTAAGGTCAACTTAAATATAATTTATTTAGTATAAGCTAAAATAATTCAAGGAAAAAGGAATAAACAATAATCTAAAGCTAAAGCGTCACACCAACTGTATAATCTTGGAAAAAAATGTGTTAAGAAGATGTAAAACTTAGAAGCAATGCTTAAATATATACTTAAAATGTTACTGAAATGACACACTGAGGTTAGGATAATCAAGACAGGGTTCCTGTGATTATGAAAGAGTATTTTGCAGTAAAGAGGTACAGAATGCACAACATCCAGTATTGCATGAACTGAATAGATATGTCTAGATGAGGATTGCATGCTTAAACAGAGACACAGAAATTAATCAGTTCAGAAATACATGGTAGAAGGATGGTGTGCAATACTAGTGCTAGTAGGAGGAGAATGAAACAAATGCTCAGATGACAGAAGGAGAGAAGCTGAAATCATCACCTTTGGACTGAGTTATGGGACAGCTGCAAGTAATATGAGCTCTTAGTTCTCATAGATCACTAAAGGAGTGCTGTTTATACTTCTGAGAGTACATCAGTAAAGAAATCCAAGCAATGAATCTGCTTTCAAGTTGAGTTTTGTGGCTGGGATATGATAAGTGAGTCAAGGCCTTGAAAGGTCTGGACTTAGCAATCCATAAAGGAGCTGATTGCACCAGTGTGCAGCCTGCCAGGTCCTGCGAGCAGGAGACTTAGACCCTAAGAAGTACCAGTGAAGAATTATATTTACTTCTAATTTCTCCTAAGATAAATAGCAATCCACCAATGTTGGTTATCTGAAAAAAACTTCAGGCTGTCCTCATTTATTTAATCCTTTAAGAATATAAGCTACTAATTCTGTGAATATTGAAGGTAATGCAGCCTTTTTTTCTATGGAGTTTCTTCTTCGTTGGCTGTTATTTATCTGAGTTATATTTTCTGTTATGACTGCATATACCTAACATCTTCTAGTGCAGAGCATTTTGACAGTAACAAGCAGGCTGCCAGGCTCAGAAGTGGAAATTTGTAGAAGTTTGCTGACTGGATAGGAAGTTATTTAATGTTGGCTCCTAAATGTTCAGTTCCTTGTGCCTCCTGCCTGGTTATCTATTTCTATGAAATTTCTGTGAACGATATTATCTCTCAAACTCCACTGAAGCTGGATAATGCTTTCAAGGTTATTGGAACTTGGAACAGACAGAGACAGAGATTGCATAAACCTTGTTTTCATATAGCCTACCAGGCTATAATTGGATGGTATCCTATCTGAATGCTGAGCTGGGAACAGAACCCTTTTTTATCTGCAAGCAATCTCCAAGTCCAGAAAACCAACCAACCAACAACAACAAAACAAACAAACAGAAGAATGTGAAAACTGTAATCCCCATCTTATCTAAAGTATAAAGAATGGGGGATTGTGTCCATTTGTCTGTTGCTGGTGGTAAAGAAGATACTTAAGATTTCTTGTAATTACTTTAAGTTCATCATTACTTCACTGTAGGTTTTGTATATAAGGAAAAGCAGGCTTTGCAGAATCATTACAGTTGTTTGTGTGGATTGGGTTTCTCCTCCACCTTAAGTAGTCCAGGGAATAGTTATGTTGCCATGTTGTAAAGACCAAGTTTTTTTTCTAAATTTCTCTCTAGTTTATGAGGACACAGGGAAAAAAATGTTCCTTCCCTATACTACAGTTTTCTTACTAAGAAATTTTGGAAAAGAGATACAAGTTAACCAGATAAAAATAAGAAACCTAATTTTTAGTGATTTTAACCTTTTCTCCTGGTTTTTTGTTTTTTTTTTTTTTTTTTTTTTTTTTTGCAACCTAGTCCCAGGATGCATTAGACTGATTTATAAGGGTTTGTAACAGTGACCTAATTGCAGTTTTACCAAATATGCTGAGTTTTATCATTGAAGGGCAGGTCAAGTCACAGTCAGGCCAAAACAAAAAAACCCCAAAACCCTAATACTAATGTATATTAAAACTTACACTAATGTGTATTAAAAACAAATTCCACTGTCTTATTTCGGACCTTTAGAAGTTCTGTTTTGAAACATCCTTTTTTCCCCTCCTAAAGTATTATCTATACTTGAGAATTGTTGTTTTTAATGGTATTCTATGGTAACTATTTTAGAGACAACACTTGAATGTGATTTGACACAGATACTTTCAATGCTCTGTATTTTCTGATGGTGGGGCCTGAGCACTGAGTTATTTTACATGAATAAAACATAACCTGAATTTTATAACTGATGTGTTTCTGATATATTGCACAGCTACAAGTAGCTGTCATTGTTGCAACACTCTACAGTCTTCTGCTATGTATACTTTATAGTTGTTCTTTGTTCATCACGTGTGCACAAACCTTAAATTCTGCATTAGTTGACAAATGAATGGGATGATTATATTTTGTAAGAGCATGGGTTTTGCCCATTCCTCCACAACTCTGATGCTGTATAAGAACTGCATTGTACTTGCTGCAATAGTGCTTCCTATACCTTCTGTGGAAAACAGCCCCTATTTCTCCTCTTTACATATTCTCACCTTTCTTTTTGAAAAATCATTAGCTGAATATTGATGAGGAAAAACTAAAACTGACAGATCCATAGATCTAGACAAAGAACAGATCTTTGGATCGACTGGGTGAATGTCCTAGTAATTATACTTGTAATGCTTGTGAATAGCTTCTCTCAGAACAAGGTTTATATAAATAACATGCAGAACCATTTGTCTTTACTTTAGAGGAGTGGCATTGGGTGGCAGATGTGGCCACCTTCAGCTGTGCACATGGGCATAGAATAATACTATTATGAGCAGTGCCATTGATCTGAGGCTCATCTAATTTACATGTGATCTGTGCTGCAGTTTGTGATGGAGGGAAGTAAAACCAAGAATATTCTATCTTTATTATTTCTAATGCATGAATTGTCTAGCTTTATTCAAACTGGCTTTCTGCAGAGCTAAACCTATTACTGAGAGGCTTTTTAAATTGTGTAGCTCCTCAGGAGAACACTTCAACTACCAATGGAATATTTGGCCTTTAAGCATTCAAAGTTATTTAACTTTAAAAAGAATATATTTTTAGCACATATTTGTGAAAAGTAACAGCATATATATGAGTTGCATAAACCTCTGAGAAGATCTAGTTTCTAGAAGTCTTTGGAAAGTTGTTTGAGTGATGATGACTGTCTCTCACTTCACTAACAACAAAATCTGTATGTCACAATGCAATAAATTACTAGATTTTGTTATTTTTCCTTTATTTTTATTTAAGTTGTTCAGCACCAAGAAAATCCACTTTTACTTAAAAAGTTCCCATATTGCTCTTCTAAAACACCTTGGGAGAAATCTGTTATTGAGTTCTCCATCTTTCATTTAGGACTCTTCCAGCTGGTGTAAGACTCAAGAGTCAATCTGTGCAACCTTCTGCACAGTTTATTCCATTATTTATATAAAGATATTGATTATTGCATCAGCCTTACAGATACATGAAGTACTTTTCTGAGCCACAAAATATGAGAAATGATACCCGTAACAGATAAATAAGAGATAACAGAAGGTGCAGCTTCAGAGCAAAAATGTGAACAGATAACATTGAGGAAAATATTTCACATACAGCCTAAAGCCTGTTCCTGGCATTTTAGCTTAAGTGTTCTTTATTATATGCATTGCAGCAGTAAATATCATGTTTATCAGTAGCATACATCAAGATATCTTTGATAGCTTGCCTATTGTGGCAAAATGATAGACTTTTGGTCAACTGTTAAAATCATGTTGTGTTAGCCTGCCAGCTAACCAACCTGCAAATGCATAGGTGTTTTGGGAGTGCTGTTCAAAACACTACCAATGCAATTGTTTTGTCATTGTGGTCATGTCTAGCCCCACACAGCCTCTTCTGCAAGTTTGCCAGGTGAAGATGCCAGAAGATGCTAGTTTTTATTTCTTAGAAAATAGATAGAGGGAACCAGTTCACAGAGCTACTTACCTTTCTAGAGGTTTAGCTTTCGAGTAGTTACAGTTTTTACTTATTACTGACTGGACCAGCACCAGAAGCTTTGTAAGGGATTTAGAAATTTGTGTCTTAGAAATGGAAACAATCTAAATTCCCCTACTTCTTAACAGGGTCTTCCACATAATGAGGATGATAAATTTTCATTCTTGCCCAGTCAGATGGTCTTTAGCTTTAATACTTCATTTAGTAAACAAAAGCTCTTTTTTTCCCTATGTCCATCTCTTATAGGTTTTATATTAGAAAACATTTTTTATTTTAAAAAACCGCATCATAGTTTGTGACGGCAAATGAAAATAAATCTGTTTTAAGCAAATGTTCAGCTGAAGTTTATACTCTAAAGTTCATTTTATTTCTTTAGAAAAGTGCTTTGATAATAGTTTTTAGTTGGCATATTTACTGTGCTAAAGTGCTATCAGAGACAGTGTTCATGTTTCTGTTGTAATATGCTCTGCAGTATTTTAGTGGAATATATATAGAAGAGATGGAACTAGAAATTAATGTTTTAACTTACCATGAGCATCAAAATAATTTGTCATGGAAAAGATGATCATATAATTGCATTGTGATTATCTTAATAAGTACAATTTGTTATGTCTGATTTTTTTGTCCACTTTTGCACCTCTTCAAAATAGGATCCTATTAAAATGTTTTTCATTACTGTCATAAGAACTGCATTGAAATATTTTATTGATAATTTAATCAAGCTATTATTGTGTGATATTTTACTGCAAAAATAGTTCAGCCTGTGTGGTAGGTTTGCTCTTGCTGGGTGCCAGGTACCCACCAAAGCCATTCTATCTGTCCCCTCCACAACTGGACATGAGAGTGAAAATACAGTAAAAGGTTTGTGAGTTGAGATAAAGAGAGGGAGAGTTCTCTCATCTATTGCCATCACAGGTGAAAAGAACTGGACTTGAGAATGTTAATTGAATTTATTGCTAACAAAATGAGAGCAGGATAATGAGAAATAAAATAAACTTTAAAAACTCTTTCCCCTCACCCCTCCCTCCTTCCCAGCTCTACCTCCTCTCAAGTTTCACCTCCTACCCCCCCGCAGTGAGAAGTAAACAGGGATTGAGGCTTATAGTCAGTGCATCAGATGATCCTGCCACTGCTCATGGACAGGGGTCCTTCCTCTGCTCCCCCATGGGATCCTTCCCACAGGAGACACTCCTCCCTGAACTTCTCCAATGTGAGTCCATCCCATGTGGGTCACTCTTCCATGGGGTACTTTCCTTCAGGCACAGCTGCTCCAGGATGGGTCGCTCACAGGGTCACACGTTCCACCAAGAGACCTGCTCCATCATGGGCTCCTCCCTGCCCAAGTCTTCAGGTCCCTGCCAGGAGCCTGCTCCAGCATGGGTCTCCCATAGTTCTGCCTGTCAGGAGTCCACCTGCTCCAGCATGGGACTCCTCCACAGGCTGCAGGTGAATCTCTGCATCCCTGTGATCCTTCATGGGCTGCAGAGGCACAGCTGCTTTACCATGGGCTGCACCATGGACTGCAGGGGAATCTTAGCTCTGGCACCTGGAGTATTTCCTGCCCTTCCTTCTCAAGTTGTCTTGGTGTCTGCAGAGCTGTTCCTCTCACATACTCTCACTCCTCTCTTTCTTGGTGGCATTTGCATCTGCACAGTAACTTTTTTTTTTTCTTATCACAGAAGCAATACTGTCATTGCTGATTGGTTTGGCCTTGTTCAACAGCAGGTTGTACTGGAGCTGCCTGATATTGACTCTGGCAAACATGACGAAGGCCTCCCCATGCCACACTAACCCAGTACAGCCTAGATGGACTTGTTTGCAAAGTGTATGTTCCTACAGAATAGTGGCTTCAGTCAGTACACAATGACAATGTATTCATTCCTGTAATACCCAATGTAATGCAATTATTTTTAAAGGAAGCAGAGAAATCCATTCCAACAAAGAGCAATGCCATTTCTAAACATGATAATACCATATAAACCTATCCATGTATTTTTTGTTTTGCAATAGAGGAGAGAGCTTTAGTTGTTGAATGGCACAGGGGAGATTTGAAGAATACAAATAATAATAAGAGGAAAACAAGAATACAGACTTTAGTTTCTTAACGATTAATTTTTTCTCTTTTGTTTCCCAATGCATCATTCTTATTTCAATATGTACATAGTGCTCATAGATCTCTGATTCTAGATAGAGTGTTATTCATTCATAATTTATTGCTTCTCTGTTGCTATGGCTTTAGATTTCAAAAATTAACCTCTACATTTTCCTTCCTCTTTTGGGTGGTGGATACCACAAATAATATGAATTTATTTCTAAATAGATTAGAGAATTTCCATTTTGTCTTGCAGCTATGAGCTCCACAGAGTTTGGTTGACCTTAAGTGTTGTCTTAGCAAAGGCTCCAGGATTATAAACCTGCAGTTAAAGGTTTGGTATCTCAGATAAAGCAACAATCATTCAGAATAAGTGGATCTAACTGTGCACTTCATTTCTAATTTAGTATGTTGTGTGTCCTATAATATTTTAACAACTAAATACTGTCACCATAATTGGGAAATAATCTAAAATAGTCAGAAGTAATTTTATGCCAGTAGCTGTATAACATTGGTATGAAGTCTGAGGAAGGTTTTAGCAGTGGTAAAACCTTTGACTAATTACAAGCTATTTAATTAGTAGCTAACCTGTTTGAAATTAGAACCAGAGTTGTAATACCGGTAGCCTGAACATTCAAAGGAAAATGTATATTTATGTTTGTGCATAAGGCAAACAGCAGAATTGATGACATGAACTGGCTTAAATTAGAGCATGAGAAAATAAAACTCAGAGGTGAACAGGTTTAAAACCATATATAATTACTGATTAGGTTGTTTGAAAAATGGGGCAAAAATGAAATGCTTGAATAACAGATTTTATGAATTGAGCTCACAGTTCACAGCTTATTTTGGAAGTGTGAAGATTTCACTGTTATAACGCAGTCACTGAAATCTGTGTTTCTGAGAATGTTTATGTGCAAAGCAGAGTGTTTGGACACTTCTGTTAGCAAGCATGAAAAGCAAGAAGATTTTATCTCTCAATTTAAATTAAACATATGGAAAAAGTTGGCTTACATTTTTCCAGTCTGCTGATTTGATTTTCTTTCATGTAATTTCATGCTTTGTGAGAATAATGTTCTTCAGGGAAGACACGCCAGTATGAGGATAGGTGGACTCTGGTGGGTAAGGACATCTAGCTAAAAACTAGTCACCTTAACAAACAAGGACAAGAAGCAAGAGGAGCATTAAACACTGGTACAGCAACACTGAGGAAGAGGAGATAGCAAGGCAATAAGAAATAAGGGGTCCTTTCGACACTGACTGATGGCCACTGAAGGAACCTCTGAAGCATGGCCTTGAAGAGGTTCAACCAGAAATTTATTGCTGAAAGAACAAAGAAAGCAAAGAACAAGATTATCATAGACCTCATGGGGAGGTGCAAGCTTCTAATGGAACATTTGCAGGGACCTCAGAAATTCTGTAAAACTTACTAAGGTGGATTGAGGGAATGAACAAAATTTATTATATCACATACAGAAAAAAGGCCAAATGCAGGGAAAGGAGAAGATGGTGAAGAACCAGAGAGGAATGAATGGAAAGGAAGAGAATAAAATGAATTGGTCATGTGTGAAACAAGCTGTTGGCCAGTACTGTTCCCTGGCTAAACCTTCGGGCTTGATTACCTCAGTGTAGCTTATCATGCAGTTAAACTATTGTTCCCATGTGGATGTGTCTGATCAACAGGGAGCTTTACAGCAGACTAGCTGGTGGCTGGGATGAGCATCCAGGGTGCTGACACATGTACACTGAACCCACAGGTCAAAGGGGCCCATAGTTCAAGGAGACAGTGACTGGAGAGATGGGTCAGCTGGCAGAGGGGCCCATTTGTGCATGTGTGTGTGTGTGTGTGTGTGAACAGCACAGCTGGAGTAGCTGGTGACTTAGTAAGAAGACTGTGAGCTTGGCACTAGAAGGGCTGGGGTGTCTGATAGTTGGTGACTGAAGGACCACAGACCTGAACCAGCTCACAGCAAGCCTCGTGTGTCCATGCTAGGAAATATTGGGCCTGGTTAGCTGGCAAGTAAGGCATGATCAGGCCACCAGTTTTGTTCATGTTCATGTTTGTGCTTTTGGTGTAAACCTTTGGGTGTGCAGGAGCCAGTGAAACCACTGCCATCTCCTTGGGCTGCTCTGTGCTGCCAGATGTATGTCTGTGCACATTTGGGATACCTGCCTAGCTGACCTTCTGGACCTGGGAAAGGCCACAGCAGCATACTCAGAAGCTGGAAAAAGCCCTGGAGTCTTGAAGCCCACTGGACTTATCTTACCAGCCAGCTCCATGTCCTTATATCTGTGTAGCTACACCATGTCTT
This sequence comes from Zosterops lateralis, assembly GCF_965231275.1. Classification (NCBI taxonomy): domain Eukaryota; kingdom Metazoa; phylum Chordata; class Aves; order Passeriformes; family Zosteropidae; genus Zosterops; species Zosterops lateralis. Next base: position 28,762,732 of record NC_139762.1, on the reverse strand, counting down.
GGCTGTGTACAAACATAAGAGCTGCATGTTGGCAGATGCACTTGTCTATATGGAGAAGTCAGTATGTCAGTAATTTGTGGCCTTGCTTTTTAGCTCATTCTCAGAGGCAGTGATAATGATTTTATAAACACACATATGTCCCAGAATTTGAAAACTTTCTGGAGATAACTGAAGTTAACATGCAAGTGCAGCAGAAAAGTCTGAAATGTCTGCCTGAAATGTAAGTGTGTTTATAGGAGCCCTATTTATATATTATGGTAGCACATTGATTTAATGTCTTATTTCAAGTCCACCTTGTGGATCTCTGTGAATGACATAGCTTCTGCCATCAATATGATCAGACTGAAAAGTTGTTTTTCTGTCATCATTTTTATTCCCAAATGTACACTTTTGACACTTGATTTGTGACAGCTGACACCTCAAAGCTTATATATGGCTCAAGAGTTAAACAGCACAGGGCCAGACAGAATGAGCTAGCTATAATCTCTCAAACATACAATACTCTCTGACATGGAGTGTGAAAATCATCAGCTTGTGAATAGTGTCATATAGAAAAAATACTAAAATTAAGTAGAAAATTACTTGAGTTTTGACTTAGAGAATGTTACATTTTTAAACTGCTTGTATATATTTTTCATACCCTTCTCTTTCTTTTCAAGGATGTAGTAATAAAAAATTATTCCTATATTTCAAATCCACTCACATATCCCTGATGAGGAAACCAGAAGGGAAGGGAAGGGAAGGGAAGGGAAGGGAAGGGAAGGGAAGGGAAGGGAAGGGAAGGGAAGGGAAGGGAAGGGAAGGGAAGGGAAGGGAAGGGAAGGGTCAAAGTCTTTCCCATCAGGTTACTGGATTTTTCAGTGCTGCACTAGACAAAGGGACAACTAAACTACAAAGACAGACTTTGTTTTCTGTATTTGCCTGGAAAGGGATAGTTGAAATGAAGACAGAATTTATCATGCTTTTTTACCAGGAAAGGAAAACTGAAATTGCTACTCCCTGAGTTACTATTACCAAACTTTTATATCTGTTTAAAATCAGTTTGCTGTAAAGCTGTATTTTTCCTGATGGGAAGAAACATATTTTGTATCTTTAAAAGTCCAGAAGCTGACTTTGAAGGTTTGGAAATATTTCATTCCACTACTCAGTGTGATCATATACAGATGATGTTTTTAACACCTTAGTATTGATCAGATTGGAGTTTGGATAAGAATGGGCTGCCTTCCTCCAAGAAAACAAATGATGGAACAGTTTTTGTATGTAAAATGTAACTGATGATCATTAAAAATTTAGAAGAGAAGACAAATACATGATTTCAGGTCTCAATATATGATCAGCTAAGTATGTTTTGAGAATAGTTACAGTTATTAGTTACAGTCAATAGTTATATGGAGAGTGAAACCTGAATGCATGGGAAAGACTATTTTGACCTTCTTGAGCGGGGAAATTTGCAATAACGCATGAAAGCAATTCCCAGATACTGAAAGGATTTTTCGTGTCAGAAAGTCAGAAGGCCTTTCAAGAAAGCTTAATTTCATAAAATTGTAGACATGTAATTATAATCATAGAATAGTTTAGGTTGGAATAGACCTTTAAAGGTCCTGTAGTCCAACCCCACAGCTGTGAGCAGGGACATCTTCAACTCCATCAAGTTGCTTAGAGCTTAGTCCTGTCTGACTTTGAATATTTCCAGGGGTAGGGCATCTACTATTTCTCAAGGCAACCTGTGTCAGTCTCACTATCCTCATTATAACAATTACAGTCTAAATCCACTCTCATTTAGTTTAAAATCATTACCACCTATTGCAACAGGCCCTACTTAAAATTTGTCCCTACCTTTATTATAGACCCCTTTACATATTGAAAGGTCTCCACTGGAGCCTTCTCTTCTCCAGGCTGAACAGCTCCAACTGTCTCAGCTTGTCTTCCTAGGAGAGGTGCTGCATCCCCCTGATCAACTCAGTTCACCCTCCTCTGAACTTGCTCCAACAGATCTCTGTCCTTCCTGTGCTGGGACCCCAGAGCTGGATGCAGCACTGCAGGTGGAGTCTCACCAGAGCAGAGCAGAGCAGAGGGGCAGAATCTCCTCCCTCACCCTACTGCCCATGCTGCTTTGGATGCAGCCCAGGACACATTTGGCTTTCTGGGCTGCAAGGGCACATTGCTGGGTCATGTCAACATTTCATCCACCAGTATCCCCAAGTCTTTCTCTGCAGTGCTTCTCCCAGTCTCTTCATCCCTAGTATTGATACCAGGGGCTCTGCTGGCCCATGTGCAGAACTCATTAGGTTCACATGGAGCCACTTCTCAAGCTTGTCCAGGTTCCTCTGGATGGCTCCCCATCCCATCCCATCCCATCCCACCCCATCCCTCCCCATCCCATCCCATCCCATCCCACCCCATCCCATCCCTCAGACATGTCAATGGCAGCACTCTGTTCTCTGTTGTCTGCCAGCTCACCGAGGGTGCTCCCAATCCCACTGTCTATGCTGCTGATGAAGACATTAAACAGTACAGACAGTCCCAATACAGACTCCTGAGGGACAGCACTTGTCACCAGTCTCTGTTTAGGCATTAGCCTCACTTCTGGTAATTAGCTGCCTCATGCTTCAGGGATCAGAGGGAAGACATACCATTTCTCCCTAAAACAGATCAATAAACAGGTTTCAGTAGAAAGAGACATATATATACTCTAAATGTATTGTTTCATTTAAGAATGTTTAAACAGGAATCAAAACCAACCACAGTGTTGGGAAAAGGCTTGGTTCCCTTTAGCAGGACAGCTACTTTCCATTTTGACATAGTAAAAAGAAGCTGTATTGTTTGGCTCACTAGAGTCCAGGTCAGGAAATTGAGATGTTCTATGATCCCATTGGAATGGTATCAATCTCACTGAAGTTTATAACCCAGTAGTGAAAAGTATTAATTTATAGTCATGTATTTAAAATAAAGCACCTACTAAAGTATTTTGTGGAAGGTTCAGTACAGCAGCTAAGTGCCAGCTGTGCTGAGCACACAGCTGTTCTTAGGTTTAACTTATTTTATTGAATTTCCAGGTCTTACTAAGGATCACAAGTAAGGTAAATTCTGAACTCCCAAGAAGAGTAGTTTGGAGTTTGCTCCAAACACCTGATGTTTGGTGAGCACAAGCATCACTCAGAGCTGTAACAGGTGATGCAAAGGGGCCTCCCTGGCTCTGGACATAGAGCGCATTATGAAGACTAAGTACTTTTTAAAGTCAGAGTTTAAGTTTGCTTTGAAGATTTCTGGAGAAGCTAAGCAAGCAGAAGGAAATTGAAATTACAATCTGAAATTTGGTTTTTAAACTTGGAGATATTCATGCAGGATGTAAGACCAAGTCTGCCTTTTTTCCTTTTTTTTTTTTTTTTTTTTTTTTTTTTTCTTGTCGTGTGTAACTTTTAATAATAAAGAGTCTACAGGTTTATATCTTTATAACAATCCCTCCCCTTTACATTCACTAACTCTGCTATTTACTTGTACAAGTGCAGGCTGAGCAATAGCAGAATACTTCTGCTGCCTTGGGTTAGGGTGACTTCCACAGTGGGAGAATCCTTCTGCAGTGCCCTGTCTGAGTATCCCATCAGTGCCATCAGTGATATCAGTTAGAACTTGTGAAGCCTCTTCCAGCTCAGCATTTTGGTGGCTTATAGTCACTCATACCTCAGGTTGAACATACTGGTGAATTTATCTTTCTTTTGTTTGTTTCTTCAAGCTGTTAAGGCTAAATAAACAATGTATTCTTTAACTTTCTAGCCATAAATTGTTGAAACTTGATTATATTTGCTTTTCGGTAACAAAAAGTTCCCTTAAAGTAAGCTGTGTAACACGTGTAAAGATAAGAGTTTTCTTTGCAGTCTGATTATGGCTTTGGAAAACAATTTAAAGCCTACTAGCAATTTAAATCAATAGATGTCAATTAAATGTACATGTGGCTGCCAGATCAAATTTGTTCTGTATTTATTTACTCAGTTTGGCTGCTACCAGTTATTTCACCTTTTATCAAGTACAAGCAGTGTGAAGCTAACAATGAAGAATGATGCAAATGTAATGATCCTATTGACTGAGTCAGAGATTTGTTGTTTGAGGGAGATTGACTGCACCTACTGAAACAGAAGATACTTAGGTAATGGACTTAGATGAACTAAATATCAACTGAAACTCTTACAGAATGGACATCATGGTATTCTCCTCCTGAGAATATCTAGATAACAGTCAATTCTTGTCAGCAGCTGTACCATAATCCTGCTTCTGGGAACATTAAAGTTTACCATAATGGCCTCCAGAGCTCATAAAGTTCAGAAATACCACAGAATGAAGAAAAAAGTTAGTCTCACTCTAAAATTCTAAAAAAATAATTTTTGGTTTTCCTCAGCCTTATGAAAGATACATCCCCTTCTTTCTTTTCCTTTACCAGTTACATTGCCAGGTTTCCTGTGGCTTGATTTCAGCCCTAGCTGTGATCCTACACTGCAAGTGAACAGTGAATATAGAGAGCTGTCAAGTACAGCAATATTCCCCCTTGGGAACAAATGGGGAATCAATATGGCCTGAACTCATTATCTGCTGGTGCATCTGCATTGCTTGTATAAATTGTTATTCCTAATAAGTGACTAACTTAGCATCCATTTGTCTACATTAATGTGATTATTTTAAGATTTTTCTCTATTTCAAACAATCTTCTTCACAATTGCGTAATTTTCCTTGTTCATTCAATGGCCAGTGCATATGAAATCTCATCTTCCTGATGGAAAAAGAAGTCCAGTCATTTATTTACATAAATACTGAATCACTCAACCAATCTTCAATGCCGTACTTTTGAAATACATTTATAAGGTAGACTTTTCAGTTTTCTAAGCTTAGGAGGTGACTGCCAGTTCTGGTGTCCTAGACTGACATCCAGCTCACAGCACCAAACTGGTTAGGGTCCTCACCCTTCACCTGCCCCTGTGCTAGGACTCTATCTTTGTGTGGTGCATTGTTGTAATTTGAGTAAGAGATGCCTGTATGCAGAGAGAAAGAACGAAATATAAGATCTGGTAATAATGCTCTTTCTTTAGCACTAGCAAGATGCAACCATCACTGATTTGCCAATAGGTGTAATAGGTGTCATCTAGCTAACTTTCTATAAGCTATTAAAGCAGACCAGTTGTAGTAGAATGTGCTGTAGTCTCCTGAGGATCATTTGCGTGGAGTTTTATCTGCCCATGTACCTACAGATACAGTGACAAAATGGTCTTTTTGTTCCTGTGGTTTGCACAGAGCAGTGCAATCTGTTCGTTTCTATAATGGACATTAATCATTATTCATACATATGTGTGGAGTTTTCATTTATTGGTCAGTCTCACTTTGATAAGAGGCATCATTATTGCAGTCTCCATGAGTTAATGAAGTGGTAAATGCTTCTGTCACATGTCTTGGAAAGGAAAGCCAAAGAATGAAGTGAGATGAAGCATTGAAACTTGCATTGAGAAATTCACAGTTTGGTTTTTTTGGTTTGTTGTTGTTGTTGTTGTTGCTGTTGTTTGTTTGGGTTTTGTTTGTTTGGGGTTTTTTGGGGGTTTTTTTTAGAAAATAAAAATTTAGATAATCTGATTTTAAAGCAAAAAGATGTCCTCCATATTTTATCCACAGAGCAGGGGCAGTGCAGTGGCAGCCTGCTGACATGCAGCCAGATTCAAATTCATTGGAGCTCCTCCTTAAGAATCAGAAATCCCACACAAATATATAGTTTAATTTTTATCTTCTTTGAACAGTTCTGGGGCTCTCAGCCTATATTCTGACACTGGAATGCTTACGCTTGTACTGATCTGCATATATGTGAGAGGTTATTGTGCATACAAGGCCAAAACCTGAAAGGCTTTGAGTCAGCGATGTTGTTCATGTGCATAAAACTCTGCCAACATCTGCAAGATCAAGGCTCAGGGGAGCAATTAGCACAGATGGTTTTGTGTGGTACATATCTGTCTGTTAGGGCCTGGTCTGAGACCAACAACTCATTTTCCATTAGTCAGTGAGTAACGTTTCATATCAGCTCTAGTTTACTTCTGGTCTGAACTGAACTGGACTGGAAAAGATGAAATGGGATTTGACCTCTTAATTGGCCAATTTCTCTTTCCAAAAATTTGAAATGCTAATACATTATTTTTTAATAGACTTATTTGGAATTAATTTGAAAGTCATGCTCTGGCTACTATTCCTTTTATTATACATTCTCATAAAACATATAATAAGGATAATTGAACTAAATGAATATTTAAATATTTTCATGGTTTAATTCACTGTAGTTCTCCTCTAGCCAGAGTTAGCACAGTTTGGGTTTTAGTTGGCTTTTTGTTTGTTTATCCTCACTTTTTTGAAAGAGGTTTTCAGGTTCTCCTATGTTTCACAAATCTTCCTCCTTCCTTAGAGGTGGAGTACAGCTTCTGTTAGGACTACAAGGCCATTTTTTGCATGTGTGTGGCCCTTTCTTCTTGAAGGACCAGTAAGTGACTTTTGGTCCCCAGTTTATTCCTTTGAGAACACATAATACTTTCAATGTATAATTCAGCTAAATTAGCAAATCTTGTTTCATTAGAAGCCCCTCACTAAATGAGCAGGGAGCCTAATTAGATATCAGCCCCCTGGGGTACACCAGCACCTGCAGAAGCAGGCTTAGATCTCAGGTGTAAGCCTGGGGGTGATTTATCTCTCCCCTCCCACCCCTTCCCTAACCAGACTTGTTATTTTACCTTTAAATGCTGATGGATTGCCAGCTCCTGAGCTGTGATGGATTCTGTGTAGCAGGGTGGGTGACAGTGAAGCAGCTGTGTGAGAACAAAGACTGGTTTGTTGGTGCTTGTGTGATTCTATCCGTAGGGGTTCTTTCTTTTAGTGGCAGCAATTTAGATGTGCAATAATTTGGCAGTTTTGTAGTTTTATTAGACTTCTGCACTCATTTTTGGAGAAGAGAAAAATTTTGGCATCTCTTAAAATAAGAGTATTTATATCATAACTATCTTTGTGAAAAGCACATTTCCACTATTCTTCATTGATCCACTAATCTTTTCCCTCTTAGTGCAGGGGAACTAGAGTAACAGAACATAGATGAGGAGGCAGGTGTGGTGGGGAGAAAGGCATAATGAAAGGAAGTAGGAAATACATTATAAAATTTTCTATGTAAAATGCTTTCAGAATTCTTTGTTGTCCAGAAGGCTTTCTACAATGCTTTCCTACAAAATGCTGTTTTCTGCATATTATAAGGAATATTTCTCCAATCTGAATGTAACTTTAAGTACACACTGCAGTTGGATGGAGAACATACTTCAATGTTGGTATTCTTATTTAAACTAAAATGCAAGACTCCAATAATTTCAAAGACAAAGGAGACAAAGGGCGAAGTAGTAATTAACACGTGAAAAAGGTTGCTGGGGGAGAAAAACCTTTATATATTTGCATGCTAATGTGAAATAGAAATGAAAAAAATTCTGGAATAGTTAAAATGATTTAATATTTACAGCTTTATTCAATATTTGAAATTATGCTGCCAAGTTTTTAAAACCCACTTGTGCTCTCAGCAAGGTGACACCATGAGAATTACTTTTAGTATTTCTTCTTTACTCTTCTTTATAATTCTTCTAGTTTTACTTTTTAACCGATCACAGTAAAGATGTGATCATTCTCCTATTCCCTTTAAAGGTAAACTACCCTAAGAACAATTTGCATGAATCCATAATACCCGCTTGGCATATGGCTTCACTAACAAAATATAAACACAGATAATATGAACAGAACTTTTGGTGGGTTGTTTGTTTGTTTTGGTTTTTGTATAATTGAAAAAATGCCTGAACTTTTAACCATGTTATCAGAAAAAAAAAAAAAAAAAAAAAAAAAGTTGTAGCTACTATTGGGAGTGGTGGTGGAATAAAATACAGAGAAAGCAATATGGAGTTAATAGAAAACTCAGAATTAATGGGTTCTTCTGACAGCAATTTTCCATCAAAGAGAAAAGTTCCTGCTCTATGGTAGTAAACAAGAAGGAACCACAAAAATTGCCGACTTGCCTTCTAATTCTCAATTATTTTTCAGATAAAAGAATAAAAACACTGAGAGACTTCTTAGGTTCTTCAGCCTTGGATGTGTCACAGCTTGATCTCAGATTGTCTGTGCAAGGTTATATAAATAACCAAGGCTTCACCAGTGAAGTCTATTTTCCTTCCTATTTCTCCCTAGTCTATAACAAATTTACTCCTTTTTTGTGTGTGTACCTCTGAGTTGAAATTGGATTTTTGATTACATATTAAATTCAAAGGCTAACAGTTTCTGAACAGAAAGGAAATCATGCTCAAAAAGAGGAAGAGAAAATGGAAGGGAGGCTGTAAAGGGAAGACTTGACTTTTCCTTGTGCTGGCAAAAGGCCAATCAAACCTCGTGTTAGTTAGCTGGTGCTTTTATGGTTTGAGGCTTTTTCCACCTAAATGATTTTTATTTATGGAAAAAAAAGAAATCTTATGAACTTTTAAGAACTAAAGTCTGGTCTGAATGAAAGGTAATCTTAGATCGGATACTGATGTAAAAAAAATTAGGAAAAAGCATTGTTTCCAACTTGAGTTGGAGAGAGAGTTTTCCTCATTGTCTTTTCAAATCTTTAACCTGCCTGAGAAACCATCTGATTTTTAAACCTGCATGGAGTGTGAATTTTCTAGGGAATTCCTTCTACCTAACTCCAGTTCTGAAGTGCACATGGATGCATGGATGAAGTTTGTGAAGTAAGTTTTGAAAAAAAATATTTCTGAATGTTTTATAGATGTGGAGATGAATTCTTGCATTTCATACTCCAAGTGTTGCGAACTGAAGTCTTCAAAAAGTATGTCCTTTCCTATTGCTCATCTCCACTGTGAGAAATTGGTGACATACTTAATATCTGTGTTTATCCAGTATATCAACAGATGCTTTACTAGGAATTGCACCTTCTTCAGAAATTACACCTTCTCATTTAGCAATTCATCTTGCTGTAGCAGAACCCTTATGTGTGTTCCAGATAGCAGAAGGCATGAGTTACTTATTATAATTAGTTATCTGAAAGGCACTGACACTCAGTATGCTTTATGTTCATATTCAACCAGGCAAGCACAGAAGAGGAAAAGGTTTCAGGAATAACTGTGTTTGTCTAAACCAGTAAGGCTACATGGCTGGAAGGGAAATGACAGATTGCATCTCTTACTACTTAGAGACATAAGGAATTTGTTGCATTCTTTATTTTAGGAATTGTTAAAAAGGACTGAAAATAATTTCCATTATAACCTTTTAGATTCACTACTCTTACAGAAAAAAAGTTTCCTGTGCTTTTAAAATTCTTTTTGTACTCAGAGCATAGCTGTGTAGTAGAATTAAAGCACCAATGTAGTAGAATTAATGAACCAAAAATACTGTTTAGCCAAATGTTTATTGGCAGGATTTAGGAAATAACATAAATTAGTTGAAGTCCATTAATGCTCTAGGACCTGTTTTGGGATACAATATCTGTGGCAAGGATGATGTGACTGTCAAGCAAATTAAATGAATCATCTCCAGTGTGTGAAGTGACAGAATAATGAAATTTAAATACAAATAATGACTTCATTTATCTTAATTTAGGGTCTGCACCCTAAATCAGCTACAGATATAAGATAAAATAGTCTGAAAAATGACACTTGTTCTGTAGTTCTGTTCTGGAGGGGAAAATGGTCTGTTCACTATTTTTTTTGTCTGAAGGATGCACATTTAAATACCAATTACATGTTTGATCAGAACAGAGATAAACAATTATACTAAATCTAGAGCTGCATTGATAGTATATATTTTTAGTATATATTCTTAAAAAAAAAAAAAGCTTTATGTCAAGTCTAATAGAATATTGTCAAACCACATATTGTCAAATATGTTGTTGCTGTGGGCTACTCTGCAATATTCTTGTTATCAGAGCCAAGCACTTAAAAAAGCAGATTGTAGGGAAAAAAAACTTCTCAAAACTGATTCAGAGTTAAACTGAAAAGTGTAAGCATTTCTGGGTTTAAAATTTCAGCTAAGTACCTAGGTGGGAATATGACAATTCTTAATAGTTGTTTATGGTTGCTTTTATAATTGCAGTCCTGCTGCTTAAATTAACTACAAGAAATTCAGTTAACAAGGTAAATCTGACAAGTGGGTCATACGGAGCCACCTTCTTGATTTTTCTTTCTTTCATAAATAAATGAAGAAAAATTCAAGCTGTTTGTGTTCAGATCTGTAAGATCATTTGCAATACAAGCGATTGTATTTCAAATAGGATTGGGGGGCATTTTTTTTGCCCTGGGTTTTGAGGCCAGAATTAACATTTCATAGTTTCCTTAATAATGGAAGGCACAACAGGGAAAACCAGTATCTATCTAATGAAAAAGAATATCTAGTGATTGCTATGAATAAACCAACAGATCTTCTAAAGTGTGTAATGGCAAGCTGCAGAGTTAAATGAAAGCGAGTGATGCTCATTAGAGCCTGCTATGGCACCTAGTTAGATTCATTAGTGCACAAACAAAGGTTTAAACTGCAGAAGACAGGCATATAGTTTCATTTGCAATGGGTTGTAAGTGAACAAAAGGAAAACAGAACAGTTAAGAATGAAAATGGTATTGTAAAAGTGCCATGTGGGAAACTAATTCATTAATGGTTGCTTACCTTAAAAAAAAAAAATCTCCTTGGGCCACTTATATTATAAATAAGCATCTGAAAATCACAAAATCCAGAATGAAATAATTAAAGCCTCTGAACTTGCCTTCTGATTAGTAACAAGCTTTTTGCTTTAGGATTACCTGTCTCAAACCCACAAACCAGCTCTCCATCAAGGAATACTTCTGCTGCTCTGCTTTCCAACAGAGCAGCCTGCAGCAGGACTGCCTGATGATATCCTGTTTTAAAGGATGCTGCCAAACTTTAGTTTATTTTTTTATATTACTTTGACCCTCATTTATGTTAACATTTTAGGTTATTAATAAAAAGAATATTAACCTGCTAATTTCTTGGCACTATTTATGTAACTCATTTCTTTTTGACCTGGCCAAATACAATGGCCTAGATGATTTCATTGCATTTTTGAGCTGCTAGCACAACAGCATTGAATTTAATAATATAGCTATGATCACAGCTCTTTACAACAGGAAGGGAGTTCCTGGGAACTCCTTTCAAAGGGACTTCCTACATTGGCACCCACAGTGAGGAGCGGGCTGGGGCACACTCCTTTCCTGGCAGGGAGAGGAAGCCAAGGGGCAGTCACTGCCTCAGGGTTTCTCAGTTGGAAGAAGGTAGAAAGTCAGGGCCAGAGGAATTAGGCACAAGAGGTTCTGTCCTGGCTTGTGGTTCTGCTGGTGGAGAAGTGGTGAAGGGCAGAGGAGCAGATGAAGCTCAGTTCGCTCAGGGTTCTCTTCCTCAGTCCTGTGTCTGCAGCATCCCTCAGCTTCTCCAGAGGGGAACTCCTTACCACAGGAAATGTGAATTGGAGAGGATCCTCTTCCTCAGTGGTCAGATATGACTACTAGAAGCCAACAACAGTCACTAGGCTGAGATAGATGATTTTTTTCTCGAAAATATGCGTAGGTTAGTAAAAAAAAAGTTAAACTGGTCTTGGTGCTAAAAATATTAATTTTTTTTTTTTTTTTTTTTTTTTTTTTTTTTTTGGTGGGGAACTTTGCCCTGGTTACTTTTAGGTATTTTCTGGCATGTATTAATGTATTTCTTTACTTTTTTTCAGTTGTATACAAGAAGATAACAGAATTATAATCGTCATTTCTAGATTTAAGTCCAACTATATGCCTGCTTTGCAAATGAGCTGCTGTAAATACTCCAGACAAGCATGCAGAGTTATATCACTCCTGTAAATTTGCAGAGCAGTTGTCTGTTCTGGGTTCTGTCAAATGGCAGGAGGCTGCAATTTGGACCTAGCTGCTGGAGTAAGAACCTGTTTTTCAGGAGAGTGTTTTGGAAAGGGTAATTATGTGGGAAGAATCATTTAAGTGCACTACTTCATCATAATTAATAATAACTGAATGAGTCTAGTGAGATTGAATTATTAAGCCCAATTGCAGTGCTACAATGTGCAGCAAATCTTAAGCCTTTCTGCTAGAAGGCTTAAAGTTTTTCTTAGATGTTAACTCCAGTATAGCTTTGGCAATGGTGGTGATTTATATAATAATAAAAACCTGAGTTCTTTCAGTCATTGCCACATCTCTTGATAATTCCTCATCAGTCACAGAAGTTTCAAAACATTTGGGTGACTTCTGGGACATCAGGTTTGAAGTGAGGCAAATGATGGGTTTACACTTCCAGGCATCATGTTTTATGAGAGCCTGTTGAAAAAGAAAGGTCACCAAAGGTTCCAAAACAAAGAAGGAATTTTAATTATTGGTCTTAGCAAACTAAATAATTCAAGTTATGCAAATTATCTGAGTAGTGTCGGGTTAATTCCTGACACCATAAATCAAACATATGGGTGACCTTGTGAACTAATCAAGGCCTTCACAGAGCTTAAAAGGGCATTCTCCAGCCTATAGGGTCTGAAAATAAGACAGTCGGGGGTAGGGGTGTAGGGTTGCCTTTCCGGACAGCTCTTAAACAAGAGAAATCCTGTGTTATAAAAGCTGAAGAGGAGAATTTTTCTGGGCTTCAAGACTCTCCTCAATGAACTGCTTGCACAGCTTTGGAAAATTCTCATTCCTTTTCTAATAAACCCAGTACTGCTCTGTCAACAGGCCCTTGTTTCTAGAGTCACAATAGCCACAAAGGAGCTACAGTGTGTGATAAGAAAGAGGAAATTAAAAATAATGCTTTATTTTCACAAGTCAGCATGCTGATATGATGACACAACTGTGGAAAGACAAAAGTATCTTGACAGATGTTTTAGTGTTATCCAAACGTGGATTTATTGTAAGCAGTGCTGTACTTGGCAGTGAGGAGCTGCTCTGCATTTGGATAAAACAGAGGAATTAGAAAGTACTTGTCACTGTGGTCAAGGAGTTATTAAAGGGAAGTAGTCACAGGATTTCTTGGCTTTGGGGTGACCACAATTCTGAGAGCAATAGCTTCTAGCTCGGTGTTCACTGAACTCATTTAAATGAGAACTCAAATTCATTTGGAAGAGATATGAAGTGTGAACTCATCCTTGTGTGCTGCTAACGTGGCCCGAGCATAAACAGAATGTCCATTTGGTTTTCTTCATCACAGTTCATACATGTGTAGTGCCAGATTAGAGACAAAGTGAATGTGTTTTCTTGCATTTCTCTTTTCATACAGTGTCAAACAGAATCTGTTCCCTTTTAAATTTATTTATTTATTTATTTATTTATTTATTTTTTTCCCTTTTGGGGGGTAGAGGGGAGTGGTTTTGTTAGCACTCAGTTCCTTCAGGAGTAATCCCAAAAACGTGTTCTACTGGGACATTATACTGCATCTCAAGTGCTTAAATGCCTACTAAATGATGTGTCTTGTCACCTGCTGTGGCTAAGGGCAGATGAGGTGCAGAGGGAAGAATGTACCTGCCTTAGTGTGTGATGCTGACTGAAGTGATGGGACAGACTCCCCATGGCAATTCCTTTGCAGCCTGCAGCATGGGATTTGCTTATCCCATCTCTAAAGAGGTAGAAATGTTACAACCTTAAAATGATCCAGCTAAATAGAAATATGGAGATAATTTAATACAACACTGTTGCAGAGTGGGTAACATGAATGAATATATAATTTAATATAGGTAAGTGCAGGAATGAGCTGTTGATTAAATGAGACACCATTACTTGTTACTGAGGATTCAAAAAGATGGAAGTTTATTTCTGTGCAACTCAATTATTCTTTTTTCCTTGACTGCACAGTAAACAGCAGTCTAACTAATAGGCCTGACTCATTTAAGTATAAACAAGTGCCACCTTCCTGTCTAGACATGTATGGTATGTAATGACCAACCTTCCAATTAAATGCCTTTGAAAGCTAAAGCCCAGTTTTCAGTTTACAAAGACCAGTCAAGAAAACTAAAACTAATCTTGAACAAACAACGTGCATCCAAGACATCTTTCAGTGTCGTTCAAAAAGAAAAACAAGAAGAAAAAATAATTGCTGAATATCTTGTCTGAAAATAAATGATACCTCTTTTAGAGATATTAAAGGCATGTGGTAACAAGGATGACTTTTTCCATCTTAAAAGATTTTAAAAAAGACTGTTAGGCATAAATCAAAAAGACTTCTAACATTTTACAAAATAGTATGCCGACTAACCTCAGACCTCAATGATACAAATTGATATAAACATACTTTATGCATTTGAATAGCATCATCTAGTCAATCACACTTGGAAAACCACATTTTTAAACAACACTGCTAATAGGATTAGACCTGTTTCATCTTGACTAGTTTTAGATGTTGTAACTTATTAATAGGTAGCCCGTCTCTCCGAGCTGGCAGAAAGTTCAGGGGTTTGGAATGGTTTGGAGATGCAGTTAGATACAATAGCCCACAGATGGAGATGGTGCTTTCTTTTGATATTATTTGGTAATGATGCATACCTCTATAGATGGAAATTTAAACAAGAAGAAGGTCTCAACAGTTATCACTAGGTGAGTTTCTAAAAAAAAAAAAAAAAAAAGTAAAATCTATTACAATGTGTTTCTCTTTGAATTTTATTAAAGCTATTAATGTGTTCTTAAAAGATGAATTGAAAAATGCAGTTGATTGTGCTGAATAAAGGCAGCTCTGGAGATGGGAAATTACATTTAATTTTAATACAGAAAAGAAATTTAAACATCAGGCTATTTATTTTTTGTGTCATCTTAGGTGTTTGCAATATTTAAGATAAAAATCTTCATTTTTGAAATAACAAATGATAGGTGTGTCAGTTATTTGGGGGTTAATATTTGTATATCTATTCTTTATAAGCATTGCTGAGTTTATTCTTTTTTTTTATTGAACTTTATATCCTTCATGCCTTATAGCTCTGTGTCTCATAAAGTCCTCTGTCATCTATTGCCAGATAAATACTACCTTGTGTACCATTACACACTTTTACGATTTTTTTCTGCATGAAACAGTGATTCTTGATGTATTTCTGCTTTCATTTCATGCTATCTAAGCCTCTATAATTCGATTGCATACTTTAATCACAGTGTTACCATGAGAGGATAAATTTTCCGTGGTTTATTTAAACTACATTTTAATTTTGCTGTTGTTACTCTCAGGGGTCTAGAAGGCTACAGCTGACACTGGAAGGAAAGGGGATCTAGCATAGGCAAATTTTTACAGTAATGAAAAGGGTTTTTTTGTTTTGTTTTTTATAGTTTACCACTACTGTCTCAGAATAACCTGCATTAGCCATTTTAGGAATTCAGCACATGTCTAGAATATTTTTAACACAGATTTGACTTAAAAGGAGGAACCAGTTGTAAGGGAACTGAAGGCATGGTTATAAATGATTTAAGTGTTGCCTCACAGCAGGGTTAGGGTTCCAAGAAAACCATATAGTACTGACTTTTCCTGACTCTCAGGGATTCAAGTTTCTAGATAGACTGTCTTTTGAGCAGTGTATTGCATGATGTAATCCCCATAACAGTGCAGATAATGACATATTCTCTCCATGTTGTGGGAAACAATAGGAGAGGGCTGTTCAGAAAACTGCTATTTTTTTTTCCTGCAGAAAAAGTGAATGTGAATGCTTCAAAAAACAATTTAAGGCATGTAGTAGCCATGTCTCAACAACTTCATAACTCGAGATGAGCACTGCCCTTTGCTCTTTAACTAACTTACAGATTTCAATGTTTTAACAAGGGAGGTTTGGGCTGGTTTTAGAAAAGAGCCAATCTCCAGGATTTTTTTCCTTTTTTATATGTTTTAACAAGTAAACCTTATTTCTGATTAAAACAGCAGAGTGGGATGGAATTACGAGAGCCCCAACATGGAAAAAACATGTAACTCTTATGGGCAATTAGAGGAAATGACTACAAACTTCAGGGGCACTCAGTGAGATTCCTAAGACTGGTGAATTAGATTTTCATACTTATTTGGCCATTGAAGTGTTATATCAAGCTTTTTTTTTTTTCCTTGTAAATTAATAGGCCTTCAGAGTTTTACACCAGCAACAATTTTCTACTTGTAGTTTGTTGGGTAAACAATAGTTTAATGTAACTACAAAATGGTTGAGCTGAATAGCATCTGGAGGTAAAATTTAGAAAGCCAGATGAAAGTTGGTGCAATGGCATACTGTCCATTATGTGGCCACCATTAAGATTCCAGGACTTAAGAGCACCTTGTTAAAATTTGCAAAAATTAAGTGGCCAAGCTTGGCAATGAAAACAGGATAAAGTAACGGAAAATGGTTTCTAAGCTATGAAAAGTCTTTTTGCTAACAGGTCTATATGAATGGAGGGCATAAATAGCAGCATATTTGATATACTAAAAGCTGCTAATTTCATTGCTAGTTCTTAGCAAATGCAATCCAGGTTGTCTTCATAAAAAATATGTTTGCCCATGGCTAAAGGGTGACTTTCTAGTGAAAATGACTGCTTGTCACATTCTACTATTTATATTCCCCTAAAGGCTGTTCCTTAAGTACAAAAGAATCCTTTTGGTTTGTTTTTAAGGGGCAGAATAGCCCCTAAAAAAAAAAAAAGCCTTTTATGTTAGGAATCTTGAGTGCTGAGTTAGCAGATGTTCTTTAAATTTATTTTTTAAGCAAACACACTACATAGAACTAAATCAAAGTGTCTTTATACATATATATATACATATATAAAGCTGTTATTTTAAGCAGCCTTATTGAAGGACAGCTATTTGGGAAATTACTTCAGGCAACTTGCAGTTCTGCAAATCAGAAAATAAAGGCAGAATTAAGCTTCACATAAAAGGTAGTTCTAGAAACTCAGAAGGTTCCTCAGTATCTAATGTTATCAGCAGACTTATTTTTCTTAATTTTTCACAGGTGAATCAAACGTAATCAGCAAATTCATCTCTGTAGAACACAGAATTGACCAGGTTGGTATTAGTAAGATGAGTGAATCCTAGTACTGCCTGAAGTTATGGGAAACTCTACTTCTGTTTCATGCTAATTAACATAGCATCTGTCCCTTCACCTCTCTTATAAACAAAATTTACTTTAAACAATACTTTGTTCCAGAGATGTGCATACTGCGTCCATTATACTTTTTAAATAATGAAACATAATAGATGCTTCCCATTTCTTCTGAGACGGGAAAATAATAAAATCATTATAATGATATAAGGAATCCAGCCATCTCAAGGCTTAAGAGAACCTAAAGTATCTGTTTTTGAGAACTCCAGAATTTTATAGAAAATCTCATATTTCTCATAGAATCTCATAGTTCTTCAAAGCTAAGCATGTTTTCTAATTGCAATTAGATCTTTCTATTAGAAAGACAAAACAGCTGTGTCACACTAGGTTCCATTTTTCTCTTTTTCTTTGCTTATTTTGTAGGGCTTTTGTTTCATCATTTTTTCTGTTTGTTTTGTTGTTTTGTTTTGGGTGGTTTTGTTTCTTTGGCAAGGAGGATTTGTTTTGTTTTTGTTTTTTTTTAAGAGGAAGACTTTGCTGACATCCATCTCCATCACATATAATTGTTTATTTGGCAAGATGAATGCCATCACTAAGATCATCCCTCACTTCCTTCTTCTTCCCCCATATTATGTGCTGAGCATGATACCATATGGTGAGGAATATCCCTTGGGTCAGTCAGAGTCAGCTGTCCCAGCTGTGTCCCCTCCCAGCTTCTTGTACACTCCCAGACTCCTTGCTGGTGGGGTGAGGAGCAGAAAAGGCTTTGGCTCTGTGTAAGCCCTGCTCAGCAATAACTAAAACATCCCTGAATTACCAACATTTTGCTACACAAATCCAAAATATAGCCCCATACTAGATATTGTGAAGAAAATTATCTCTACCCCAACCAAAACCTGCATAATTCCCATCCTAATTTTTCTAGGGAAAAGGAAAGTAATTTGAAACCTAAGAGGAGTTACCTATGAAAGGGACTTCCATTTTGCAAGCTGGTTAATCTTGCAAATTGGTTAATTGTATGTGCAAGCAGGTATTCACTAATTGGATGCTCAATTATCCATTTTTCTCAAACAATGGACAATTGTGTATATAAAATTAAAGGTTTTATGGACGGCTAACTCTTCCCCTGGTAATGCGATTAGGCAGAGACCATCTTAAAAGACATCATCAACATTTCAAGGCTTCAGAGAAGTCAAAGGGGGATGAAATTCTCTTATGAACAAGCACCGTGTAGCATTGCCTAACAATTAAAGTATATATGTGGTAATATTAATATCAGAAAGCAGCAGAACCCAATATAAATGATAATTAGGAGAAATGACAGCTCTGCAAAAAGGAGCGATAGCATCATTAGTGCCACTAGGGGCTTTGTGAAGCATACTCTTGACTGTGCAGCTACAGAACAGGGAAGGGGGTGGGGAACAACAGCTTTTGATCAGGTCAGATAACTCTCTGGAAATTCAAACCATTGCCTAGACAGATTGCAATAATTTTCTCATTTTCAGAAGGATTTACATATGGCTTTTCAATGTGTTTTCAGTCAAACATTATAAGTGCTTTTTGAAAATAGGACTTAAACTTGATTCCTGAGCTTTTCTTTTGCCTTCTCTTCATATTGTATTAGGACAATTACTCTACAGCTACAAACTGATAGCCCTGGAGGCTTTTAAAAATACATTCAACCTAAACTATAATGAACTATTCTTTGTGGAGTAGAAGATAGGATTACAGAGATCCCATTTAATGTTTCTCTCTTTCTGTCACCTGAGGATTTTGTCTGCTTTGTGGGGTTGATCTGAGTTTTATCTACATTCATAAACAACTTCCAAAGCTCTGAGGTAAATCTAAAAAGGGAAAAATAAGAAAAAACAATATATAAAGTTTAATATTTTGTTACTTTCCAGCCAATACCATGGTCATAACTTTAAACTACATCAAACGTGAATAAAAGTTTAAAATTATTTTATTTAGGATATGTAATGGCCAATAGTGCTTTCATTTTATTAAAAAAATAGAAGAAATAATTACATAATTTTCTGCATACCTCAGAGACCATAAAGATGCTTTTGATTTGGTGTAACAGTCTTGTCAGTATGTGATGTGTGTCCAGTGGAAGAAAAACCAAAGCCTGTAACTGAAGTCCAAAATCCCAGAAGTTCTCAGGTACTGAAACAATTTTCTGCTTTGATTCTGCTTCCTCTCCTTCCTCCTCCCCTCCCCTCTCCCCTCTGTTTTTCCTGTGTGAGTGATTACTGTTCAGTTTTGGGTAGGTTAGAAGCTGTGGAGAAAGCAAGGCTTGCTCCAAGTCCCATCCAACTAGGAGTCTTGCAACCTTTTGAGTTCGGGTTTTGGTTTTATATATATATATATATAATTGTCTAGAAAATACCAACACTACAAAAAATTCCAAACTCTAGCTTCTAAAGTCTCGAGCCTTACACTGAACAACATTTAAATTTTTCAATCCAGAGTTTATAGTTCAGAAATTAAATTCCTATTAATATTTAGGTTATAAACATGTGTGGCTTATCAGCCCATATTTCTGTCTTTCAAATATGCAAATATATTTACATGAGCTGACTGAAGTGACTAGAACCAAACCTGGGATGACAGGTGAGAATATAGCCAGATTTTGGTCTAGAATTGGTGGAGCAAACAAAAGGATCATGGAATATTCTGAGTCAGAAAGGACCCACAAGGATCACTGAGTCCTTAAGTGAATGACCCATATGGGGATTGACCCCCAAACCTTGGTGTCATTAGCACCATGCTCTGACCTACTGAGCCAATCTCAGGGCATATCAGACATGGCAGCAAAGAAATAATATCCTCATCAAATCAACAGGAAACTTGGCTTGAACCTTAAGGATGAGAGGCTGCCCATTAGTTATGTTTTATAAATCCCTTTTTTGACACTTTTATTCCATTTTAGATAATGCTACTGATTTCAATTGTAGTGTTTGTGAACAGAATTTTATGTAAGATAAGGCAGATGAGTTATTCCTGCCTTTTCTCTTGGCTATATCAATCATATCATTACACACTGTGACGCTATTGCCTCATTTAAAAACAAACAAACCCAATTCTAATCTGAATAAAATCTAAAATAAACCCTCCCCCCAAACAAACAAACAAAAAACCCCCAAAACAAACAAACAAAAAATCAAAACCAAAACACCAACCCCCAAATATTTCTATAGTCAGGAAAGGAAAATTCCCTAAGGTTTTATGACTTTAGGAGTCATAAGAATAGACATGCACAGTTATTATTTCCCCCAAGGGATTTTAGAAGATACAAACACAGCTCTGCAACCATTTCTGCTGGGCAATTTTTATTATGATTTATATTCTTCTGGTAATGCCTCTGTGATACGAGTTTAAAGCATGACAACACTCTGTATGACAGTAAAATATCTTTGAAGACTACCACACAAAATGTTTTTATATTCTACATAGTCTAAAAAATGTGCTAAGTACTCCATATCCACATTTCCAAAATAATCCTTTATGGACCACTCTTTAGCATGACAGTTTATGCTGTATCACTGATCAAGTCAGCTTAGACATATTTTTGAGGTATTGGAATAATGCTCTATTGAGAAATTACAAAATTAGTATTTGTGTATGGTATGTAATATTGCAGTCTACTAGAAAATAGCCATCTTTGTAAAAAAAAAATATTATCACAGTCAAAATTGATAATAAAGTGCAAATGGAAAACTCACTGTGGAAAATAATTCTTATTTGACAGAAACACCATCTCTTGATTATGTCTCTTGGAATAATAAGCCATTTTTCTGAGCCAAAGTCCCAGTAAGATGTGGCCTGCGTTTCACCATTCTTGAGCAACCCAACACAGGAGAGGACATATGAAGTTTAAAATCAAAAATTACATTGTTTATATTGTAGTGCATTAAAAAATGACCACTTCTAGTGACCATGATCAGTTCATAAGACAGATAGGATCACTTGGGACCTGCTTTTAACCCATAACCCATAAAAGTTTCTGTTATCAGACCAGATGCAATAAATTCTTATGTAAAGCATGCTACTTATATAGCATCTGCATAGGCAACTGCTCCACTTGAAAAAAAAAAAAAAAAAAAAAAAAAAAAAAAAAGTTCAACTTTATGGCTAAAAATTGAAAGAAATGAAAGCCTATGTGAACTTTTCTCACCACATCTACTCCCAGGGCCAAATAGCATGATCTTATTCCATACAGCTATAATAAGTGGATTCTTGTGAAAGAAAAGTAGTTCACTGACAGGGCTCACTGAGTGATGTTACATTTCTTCTTATTGATGAACTAGTGATTTTTTTGCCAGGACACTTTAGGATGCTGTTGGGGATACATTTTTAGCTCTCTACAGGCAAATCTGGGAAAAATTCATCCAGTCTACTTCAACGAGACTGGATTTTTACTGTTCCTGACTTAGCTATGAATTGTGTCCTTTCTGCCTTTGATATGTGGCCCTTTGTAGTAGATTCAAGAGTAGATTCAAGCCTTGTTCATTCTGTCAAAACTTCAGTTATGCTATATGTCGTGAAATAGGATTATCCTCATCTTTCCTAAGGGATGATGAGAGTAATGAGCAATTAGTTCACAGAGGGCCAGCTTTTCATGTAAATTTCTTCCTTCTCTGTATATTCTGCTTTCCTTAACAGAAACTGACCTTTATTTTTCAAATTGCCAGCTCCCTGGAGTTTCTCTAGTCTCCAAACTATATTGAAAAAACATCAGCAAAGAAAAGAGAATGTTGCAGTAAATTGTCCTTTGTCAGTTTAATGCCAGTGTAAACATGAAACTGGCAAAAAATTTCTCTATTTAGTAGTTAACTAATGTTAAGAAGGTTCATTATTATTAAATAAAGATGATATAGAGCTGGCTTTTTATACAGACATTACAATGTAGTAAAGTTGTGCAATAAAGGTTCTAGTCAGGTTTATAATGCTGAAGTTGACGTGCTTTTGTATTGAATGTACAGAGAATGATAAAGCCTCGACTTTCCATGTAAGTAATTGTGAAAGAAGAGCAGGAAGTCCAGTGCAGAGTGTGTTCTGGGAGTGTGAATCAAGGAGTAGAATAATCTCCTCACACTTCCTGTACCTTCAGCATAAAGCAAGGGAGAGGTGAGTTAAAATACTGACATTAAATTGGGATGAAACAATCTATTTTCTTCCCCTTGTGGAATATAGATGATCAGGGATATATATCCCTTTGAAAAGCTAGGCTGAAATCTTCATGAAATTAATAACATTTCTCTAATAGTAGAGGTAGGATAGATTTTGAGCTGTCCTATCTCATGAATGAAAACTGACATTCCTACAAGTCTCCTGCAGCAGCTCTGTGCCATCCTCTCCTGTTCATAGGAATGTGCTCAAAATACTTTGCTGGGATAATAAAATTTCCTTCAAGAGACCAAATGTGCTTATTGGCATGGCAAGCACAGAGGATCACAGATAGAAGTTGAAGTGGACGGTCTTCACTTTATTTCCTCTTTCAATTTCTTAAAGTGTCAGTGTTGGAATGGTTCTATTAACCTCGTTGATATGAATAAAATTTTCACTGGTTATTGCATAAAGCTCCTAGCAGCAAGGCTTGCAGGCCTTAGGCAAAATAAATTTACCACAGAAGGTAAATCCCCATGGGGATTAAAAAATTAAATATTATCTACTTCTGTTGTGAAACATTTTCTTCCTACATTTACATGAATGTCATTTGCAGCTCCCAGCAGCCCCTTTGTGCCCACCGTTGCTGTTCTGCCCTGTCATATTGCTCAGAAATATGATTTTGAGACCTTCTTTCCCCCTTTCCTGCCAGATGTCTCCAGTCTTTCCTTCTGTACCTACAACGTTTTCCATATTTCTTACTCTTGACATCTAAAAATATTTATTGCTCTGATCATCACTGCTGGAGTTTGTGGCAAATATAAAATGTCATGATATCTTTCTTAATAGCGGATTCAAATATCAGTTCTCCTAAGGCAAGCCTTTATGGCATAACAGGACTTTCCTCAATGACCAATTTATATTCCAGTACTTTCAAGTATTCAGGTTTTAGGGAATACACAGAAAAATGGATTTGAACAGAAATGTCCAATGTCTGTTTTCATTCAAGTATATTTTTAATAATTATTTTTAGTAGATAAAATGGGCTTAACCATTCAAATGATGTCCTAGGAAAAGAAAGTTTTCCATCAGAAACCTTTTCAAAGATGCTAATTTGCTAGGAAAACTAAGAGATGGAAGGTTTCCCAATTTGTATATTTCAGATATGACAAAAGACATTTTTGTTTCTGAGGCAAAACCAGGGGCATCCATAAATATATGGAAAAATAAGCATTATTTCAGGTTTCTTCTGTTGTGGCCAAAATACCAAGGGAATGCATTCAAACTGCTCTATTACTTACACTTGTAAGGAATAGTCTGTGAATAAAAAAAGAAATTACTAGATATTTGATTTTATGTCAGGGATCCTTCCTCTATGTTTCACATAGAGGAAGGAAAAATACATTTATTCAGTTATAACTTGGTTTTGATTTTAAAATAAAGCTAGAAGACAATGGTTTGGAAAAGAACAGGCAAGTGTAGAGCTCCATGTTAGGCATGGACAGTGTAAATCTGTCTGCTTCACCATTGTTTTGCCTTAAACACTTCCCAGTAATCAGGAGTGTAGTTATGTGTGTTGTCTGTGTCCATACAGTGCTAGAAAATTAAAGCTCTCTAGACTGAACAGGAATGCCAATTAGGGTCTGCTGTGCTGGTGATTTCTTGAGTAGACTTCTGCCCACTGTAATAACTAATTGAAGTCACATAAGGCATAGGATATGTAAAATAGTGACAACTCCATCAGTTTGTCACAGCTTTGCTTAACAGAGGCAAGAGCTTCCTTACTGCACTCCAGTTTGTTGGATGGTTTAGTTCCTTGACTATGAACACGTACTTTCTGTTGTCGTCTCTTAGGGATGATTTCACCATTTATTTTTGCCTTGATTACAAAACTTTTAAAAGGCTTCAGACTTTCTTAACAGATTTAAGAAGATATTTCTTTAAAGCCTCACAGAACACTTCAGACAATTTCTTTTCAGTTGTCATCCTTGGTTTGCTCTAAAGGGTCTGAAAAAACCCACTCAAAACAAATGACAAGCACACCTTGCAAGGTTGAGATATTTGTTTAGAATGTGATGGTGATTCTGCATCCTAACAGAATATTACATTTCAGGTAGAGCTGCATGCTTGTTTCTAGTGTGAAATGAGGATTCTTTCAAACAAGAAGGTCTGTATCTATGAGATGCTTATCATTATTTACCTAATATGTATTCTTTATAAGATAGACATATATGTGTATGTAGCCCTGGTTTCTTGCCTGAGATGTTTTGGTTTTCTGAAGTTCTTTTCCCAGGGAATTTTCTGTAAACAAGAGAAATATTTTTGTAACTGTACTATGTTTTCATTCTGTTTCCTAGGAGAGAATTCTTCTTCATGTCCCTCTGGTCTGACCAATGTGATTGAAGAGGTTTGACCTTCTGTCCCACTCAAATTGGTCTGTGTAAAATAGTATATATGGGAGACACATCCCAAAAATAAAGGAGTCATTTTCAGCCTTCTGAATCTCAGAGTGTGTGTCATTGTGGGTAAAACAGCATCATGTGTAATGTGTATATATAAAGAACACATAATTTATGGAGTGAAAAAATAAAAAATAAGTTAAAATACAAATATTGTTAAGGAGTATACTGGTAAAAATGTATTGTTAAGGAGCATACTGGTAAGATGAATATGAGTAGAAACCCTAGTTTTCTCTTTTGCTGAGATGGAGAACAAACTAGAGCTCTTGTGAATGAAAGGGAAAAGAGTTGCAACCTAGGCTACCCTTTTTGCCTGTTGTTCCCTTTCTCAGCTTCTCTCTGCACTACTGTCCCTGACAGCTTCAATTCATGGCCTATCTCAGAACAAGCCCCTGTGGCTCTGTACAGGCCTCATGCATAAAAATATTATTAGTTTTAAATATAGCTAAGAAACTTGATCTCAGCCAAAAGTCATTACGGTCAGAGCAAAAACCTAATATTTGGTATATAACATTTTTTAGGGAAGGCTTGGGAAACTCATTTTTCTCTGTAGGTAGTGCTGATACCCTTAAAGTTACCATATGACCAACTTGTATGCCCAAATGGGATAGAAATGATTTTAACCTTTATCTTTGCCCTTTCAAATAGAAATAGGAACTTAGGATGAAGTTTTACTTTGACCATGCTTATTTTCGTAGGACTTGTCATGAGTACCCCATTTAGAAGAGGGATGAATCATTTTGACTATCCATTTTTAATACTCTGAGAGATAAGGGAAAAAAGAATCCCAAAAATAAGAGTTTTGCTTTATAATATTAAATTTGGTGCAATTTATTCAAAAAAGAAATAAGGAAAGAGTAGTGAATGCATGAAAGGTTAATAATATTTCTGAGAGGTCTGAAGAAAGAAGGCTAAGTTGGAGGATGTAATTGCCATC
This sequence comes from Zosterops lateralis, assembly GCF_965231275.1. Lineage (NCBI taxonomy): Eukaryota > Metazoa > Chordata > Aves > Passeriformes > Zosteropidae > Zosterops > Zosterops lateralis. The sequence goes on along the minus strand of NC_139762.1, from coordinate 28,737,174 downwards.
TTCAGCTACTGAGGGAGTGGTTACAGGGGACACAGTATCCCACTCTTCTCAGGTGCCCTGAGAAAGGATGAGAGGCAACAGATCCCAGCTGCAGAAAGAGAAAATCTTATTAGGAAAAACAAAAGCATTCTCTACAATAAGCAGTAGTCAGAATTGAACAATTTCCTCAGAAAATTTGGACTCCCCATTCTTGGGGATTTTTGAAACTAGGTGCTAAGGAAGCTGATCTAGCTTTGAAGCTGTATTTCTTAAGGGGGAGTTAAAGATCATCTCACATCAACCTAAATTACATTGTTTAATTATATTGCTGATAGTAGATCGTGATATTTCTGAGTGGTAGCAATGATGTGGTTCTCCACTTGAAGTGCTGGCTTTGCCCTTGTGATTTAAAAATTAAACAACTTAAACCCCTAGATTTTCCCCTAGAGTTTGCAGCAAAGTTAGGAGAGGTAATACTTGTGTGCAAGGATCACATATTGAAGCATTTTAGAGATGATTAAGGGTAGAGTGCTCAAAAAAATCCAAATGCTGATTTTTAAAAAGAAGACACATTTGATATTTTGTACATTGGTTGTCCTAAATCTAATAAAAATCACAATAATTTTTGTAAAAGCTTTTAATAATGGATATTTAACTGGTAACCCTGGTGAACATTTAGTTTACATGTAAGCAGTTAACATTTGAATATTTTTAAACAACTGTTGTGAACTCGGCATTTTGAACCGTGATCCTGCTAATGTGATAGAACAGATGCTATTATTGGATTTATAGAGCAGGTTTCTGTAAAAAATCTGAACGTTGCTATAGATTGATCACATTATTGCAGGACATGCAATCAAGCTTACAATTATTTATTCATAGGTATTGGGGCTAAGCTTATATTTAGACAAGCATTTGACACATCAATCAATATGATACCATGAAAGATTTACCGAAGTTGATCATACCATAACTCATTTTTGCTATGTGGAAAAAAAAATCAGGGGAGACAAACAGAAAAAGTTCTCCTCTTTACTTGGACTATTTAGATTCCACAGAATGTCTAATGTTCCTTTAGGAGTTATGAAGAAAAGTTGCATCAATTCCTCAAAGTGCATGAAGAAAAATAAAATCTAAATAAAAATAATTTACTGCAGTAGTTACTGCAAATAAAGATAAATGTACTGGAGATATCAGGACAAGCCTATTGCAAATTTTTCTGCTTATTTCAGAACTGGCATTAAAGCAGTGATTTGGGCACTTGTGTGCCTGGCTTTGCTTCGCATCCATGTCATAAAGGATGAGCAATGTGAAAAGTTTAGTTTCTTTTCTGGGCTTGAAGTTCCTGACATCCAGGAAAGAAAACCAAATTTTTCCATTATTTAGAAAGAGAAACGTAACAACGATTGGAAAAGCTTTTCATAATACGAAGTGAATATTCATCTTTCTAAGATACACTTCTCTTCAGGAAAATGTATGAGCTTCTGTCATTGGCTGTTTAATAATTCCAGACTTTGATGATTTACACCAGACCTGGAGAGCGCAGTGTTTGCTGCCATCTGTCCCAGCTAATCTCCAAATTCCATCTACAAACGTGGATGACTTACAACTTCCCTGATTAATGTCATCTATCATTTTCTTCATAACACAGAGCAATTAATCTCGGCTGGTCCCAGGGGTCCACTGCAGTAATAGGTTTGTGGGGGGTAGAGACAACCTGCAAAAGTCTGTTTGGAAATAACACCCTTTAACACCCTCTCCATCCTTTCCTCAGCCCATTCCCCTTTATTCTTTTTTCCTCTATTATTCCTTTTTGGTGCTTGCTTGTGTTCCACTCCCCCCGCGCCGCCCCCCGCCCTTGTCCTGTTGTGTTTCTCCCTCTCCGGTCTCTCCTCCCTGTCTCACGCCCCTGACGGGACGGGGCGCGGCTGCCCGGCCGTGGGAGCGGGCGCGGTGCCCGTGGGGCCGGCCCGGGTGCGCAGACATCCCGCAATCCCGCAATCCCGCACCCGCGGGGCAGGGGGCAGGTGCCCGCCCGGGCCGGGCGGAGGAGCAGAGGCAGGAGAAGGAGGAGAGGGCGGCCGCAGCTGCATTGCGGATGGAGCGCCGGCTCCCGGGGAGGGGCGGCCGCGTGATGCCGGGGGCGGGTGAGGCCCGCGGAGGGCGGCGCGGGCACCGGGGGCGCGGAGCCTCCGCCCGCCGCAGGAGGGAGGGAGAGAGGGAGGGAGCTGTCACCGCCGCGTCCCGGCGCGGGCACGGAGCGGCGAGGGGCGGTGAGTGCGGCGGGCGGGCGCCCAGGGCACCGGGGAGCGTCTGCCCTCCCGGGCTGGTCCTCCCGGGCGGCGGCGGGGGCGCGGAGCCCGCGGGGCGGTGCGGGGATGGGGCGGGATGGGGCGGGGATGGGGCAGGGATGGGGCGCGGAGCCGGGCTCTCACCTGCGCCCTCCGCTTCGCCCCCTCCCCGCTCGGCTCGGTCACACCGGGACCTTGCCCTGCCACCGCCTGGGAGGTGCCGCGTTCTGGCAGCTGCTGCGGCTCCTCCCGACGTGGAGTTGCGAAGGAGCCGGGCGGGCGGCTGGGAAAAGTGTTTGCTCGGGGTTCTCGTAGATGTTTGGCAGAGTTTCGCACTTTGAGAGCGGCCGCTTGGCTGTGCGTACACTCTTGGTGGGGAGGCAAAGCAAAAGGCGTGACGCGAAGCCATGGCTATAAAAAGTAAAAAAGCTGTCAGAGTGTTTGCCCAGCGCCCCGTGAGCGAGCCTTTGGCCCGGGACTGAAGCTGTCAGGGTGCTTGGTGAAAACAAATCATTGTAATTTTAAGGAAAAAAAAAAAAGAAAAAAAGAAAAAAAATCTCTTCTGCCAGGTTAATTAGTGGATGTGGCAGGAGCGGGGCTGTAGTCGCTCCCTTTAAAGCCGCTCCAGAAGAGCCGCTCAGGGCCGGGACTGGCGGGCCAATGGTGCGTTTGGTAACGGGACCAGCGAGGCTGATGTTGCAAGAGCAGCGAGGAGGCATCTGAAAACAGACCAGAGGGCCTGGGGACAGTCTTATATCGCATACGGTTAGACGACTAATGGAGCTCTCTTAAACAACCAAAAGGAATGTAAAGAACAAGGTATAATTTTAAAAGAAAATAACTCTTGTAGTAAAGACTGTTGGCATAAAGTTAAATTCAAGTCACGGGTGTTTCCTTTTAATAACTCAGCCTAAGTGAAATGTAATTCTGCGTTATTATGGAACCTGAGAAAAGTGGTTCTAGGTTATGGATGTGGCTTTCTATGTTATGTAAACTATAGACATAGCCTATAATCTCATCTAACACAGACTGGGAGGCTTAATTCTGAGTGAAATTTCTGATTTGGCTATATTTAACAATTTATACATCAGCACTACGTTTAAAGAAACTGCACTGAAGTTGGTTTAACAGACTTGTACTTTGTTAAAATGTCCACTTTCTAAAAACTGATCAGGTCATCCTTTAGTTTAATGTGTGTAAGATAACAAATGAAAATAATTTACTGTTTATGTATAGATCACAGGACCTATCCTGTCCTTTCCTGACTTTAGTTCTATTTTCCAAAGGCTATTGAAAACGCCATTTTTTTCTAGGAGGTCTCTTTGAGAGCATCTGGAAGACAGTCAGGGACAAATGTTATGAAAGTCACTTGAGGACATCATGCTGTGCTTTGGGAGCAGGTGATTTTCTTAGGTACAAGTTGTCCATGACTTGTTCCTGTTTCAGCTCTAATGTTGGCTTTATTTTGGAATGACTTGCTTTCTCTTAAGGCCATTGATATAATTATAGACAATAATTGAAGGCTTTCAAATCCAGATTTATGTGACTGGTTAATTTTGTGAGACCTGTTCTGACTTGAGATTCAGAACAACTGTTGAGAAGTTTCTTTTTGTTGTTATCAGATGTTTCATTGTTTTTTTGGCACTAATCTGGGGTAATGCAAGTTTTCTGGTGAGATGGTACTGACTCTAATTCATCACTACTTTGTCTCCTTGGAACAGGTTAAGTCTTAATGTTGTCAGGGGCTTGCCTTTGTAAAATAAGAAATTTAAAGCATCTTTAGCAACTACCACATTATTTCTGATGTTTTATAATTCATTTTCCTGGATAGGTCAAAATACCAGAAATTCCACCTGTGTTTAGGCACGTGGTTTCCACATTTATCTTCTCACATTGTGCATTTTATGACAAAGAGGAGTAGTGGGAGGCTGACAAAGTGATAATACTCTGACATAGTACTTCTATAGGCTATATATCACACCAGTGTACCATCTATTACAGCAGTCATATGCAGTGTATCTGTCACAGCTGGCCATAAGAGCTGGGGGGAGGGATCTACTATTGCTGCCATTAGGCCCTCCATCCGAATCCACAAGAGAACAACAAAATTTTTATTTGGATCCTATTGAAACATTAATGTGGACAGTAGAGAAAGGGATAACTTTAATTACTTGATACTAAAATTTTTATTGAATTAAAGAATTCAGTTGAAGTAGTAAATTCCCAGGCTTTCCATTCTTTGTAATTCCTTAGGTCAATGTGTATAGGGTGAAATAATTTTTCATTTATGTCTTCCCGACTGCTTTAAACTTTAAAGGTGTAAGTCATTGCTTTATCACTCTTAATCGATAGTTAATCAATATCCCAAATGTATTTGGAATGTAATCAGAAAAAGAAAGAATTTTAGTTTCTGTTTTAACAGCTGCAAAACTGTATTAAATTGATTTTTATCCATAGCAGTCAACCTTCTCCAGCTCTATTCCATTAGAATGACAAGTAAATATGTAGATAATGTAAAAGATATCATAGAATTTCTTACTTTAATAATATGAAAAAAGTTCTTGCTTCTTCATTTACTTTCTTCTGTGCTTGAGACTTTTACCTCACAGAGGTTGGAACCAGGATTAAATGTATTGTAAAGGAGATGCAGAAAAAGATGAGCTAGAATGCTAATACTCACATAGATCACAGGTTTCAGTCTGCTATGATGGATCGTGCTGATGTAAAAGTTACTCTTCCTTTCAGAAGCAAAACTATTCATGAGCTAAATATATTTAATATCTTCTTTGAGCTGTTAGTTTATCATAAGCATAGAATGCCTGTCAGAACTGTGCCCTCAACTCAAATTACCACATACAGGGAAGGTACCCAAATAATATACGAAGTGGTTCTCACATTTATTTTGATTCACAGACCATGGGCAATTTTACAGTAGAGTCAATTTGCCATTTAAATTTTGGTCTCAGTGGGCCAGTTTTTCTTAATTGTGTGTATTAGACCACTTGGAAATAATTTACATATTACAAGTAGAAAATTACTTTTGTAATATATAAGTATCCACTTTAACTTTCATATGGTTGACTGGTGGTGTGTGGATATATAGTAGCTGTCTTGAAATTTATGTGTGAAAACCAAGTCTCTCTTTCCACAGTTGTCCTTTTCTTCTCTGTTGTATATTTGGCAAAGATGTTCATATCCAAGTTGATGAAGTTGAGGTTTTTGAATGATGCTGTAATTAATTCATTAGTCCTCATATTCATATATAAATGTATAACCTATATAAGATTTGTTCTGTGATAGAAACTTGGGCAGAAATAAAGGAAATGTTTGCCTGGATAGTCAAAGTAAAGTAGCAGTGGGAAAAGCAAAATCTAACCTTATGATGCCTTTGTAGAGAGGGTTCTGAAAGATCTGATAAAAATATAATAGTATAAACTCACACTAATTTATGTTGAGAGGAAACATTTTGATCACTCCTCTTCAAGAAGAAATAACTGAATTTGGGTCAAGTGCTGTAAAGGGCTGATAGGATGGTCTGGTCATAAGGAGATAAAAGAGGTCCTGATTGGAGAAAAACTGAGTACTATCCTTGAAAAAAATTGTCTTGCAGAAATTGGAAGAACATCCTCCTGTTGGAACACATGGGTTCCAGTGGCAGCAGAGAGTGGTTGGGAAGTACTGCAGAAGTTTTGAGATGGAGTTTGTCTATTTTTTCAGAAGGGATTATATGTGCCCAGGAAGTGTTTGCATTTAGCTTCTGGCAAAGCTTTAAATGCCATGCAGCATGCCAGTCCAGCTCTCTTTCAGGCTGTTTATAGTGAAGCTTCAGAAAGTCTTAATTCTTTTTAGGTGCTTGCCAATGTTCAACCCCTCTTGAGCAAGTGTTCTTACACGTCAGCTTTAAGCTGCTTGTTGCTCCTTAGCAGGCTAAAGCAGCATTGTGCAGCCTGCTTTTCTATTCTTGATTCTTTTGCCTTTGCTTCAGCAGCCCTCTGGGCTGTCTGAAGTGGGACGTAAATCTCTTCTGCTCTCTCACTCCTCAGCCTGTGCTTAGGTCTGGCTCTTTCCCTGAATGGCTTTACACATTCTTATGTACTTCTTCTGAAAACACATAATATTCAATATGTTTTCAAATGAGAGTGGTTTTGTAATGGAATATAAAAAAATGGGCAATGTAGGCATTTTTAGACATTCTTCTGTCACCCTCACATACCAAGGGCAATGAGGAAAGTGAATGTAATAGTTTATGGAACTGAAATTCTGCTAAAAAGGGCAGAATTTTAAAATAAAAGACAAGTTTAGAAGAGCTTTAGTTTATTGGTGAATCTTGTTGGCTTTTTCATCTCTCATTTTGTGTTGTGTGTAAGAGAGTGCAATTTTGCTTTTGTGTGGCATGCCAGCATCTCTGGTGGAACTACTTGCATTTCAGATAATAGCACAGGCTTCTATTTGGCTCTCTGTTGTTCCTTAGAGATGTCTTTTGGATGAATCCATTATCAACCATAACAGAGTATGTGCTGTACTGTTCCTGCTTCAAGTCAGGATGGCAAAGTTTGGCAAACGCTCTGTCCCTCGGAGGGTACTTAGGTAACCTGCATACTTTGGGACCACTCGTTTGAGTAGAAAAGGGTTTACTTCTAATATAATGTTATTTAGTAGAAAGATACTTTACATGAGTAATTTTAAGTGGATTCCAACTGAAGAAAGGTAAGTCTGTCTCTCTTCCTTGGCCCAAGACCAGTGGTGGTGGTAGCAGTATGGAAGTGGAAATCCAGAAGTCGTCAAACAGTTGAGTTTGAAATAGGGGTATGTTCACCCTGGCCAGAACTGTGAGATCCATATTCATATGCCATGGTTAGGAAACCTGGATGATTTTTTTTCATTATGTTTTTGAAATTATTTGCCTCCTCTCTGGCTTTTTCCATCCTTGGTCTTGATTACTGTCCACTCTTTTGGTTTTATTTTCATTTAACTTCTCCTTTTTGCTTAATATTCACTTTATTCTGCCTACTCAAATGTCTTTTAGTATTTGCAGCTCCAGAGGCAGGGAAAGCTTAAATTTGAATTTTTAAGCAAATATGTCTGCTGGGTGAAAATTCTAAGTGTAAGGTCTAATAATATTGAAGTATATGTGAGTAACTTACAAGTACTTGGTTTTTAATAATACTTCTGGATACAAATTTCATGGAGTCTTTAGTATTATTTTAGCTTAAAATATCAGCTAGGTTGTAAAATCATTTAATTTAAAGTAAATTATATGAACGAGAAAATAAGCACATGGTTTTTGTCTTAAATAATTTGCTATATGAGGTCTTTACTATGCTAAGATTAAATTGTGTTATCTATGAGAAATGCAGATAGTTCTATTGAAATTTGCAATGTTCTTGGGAGGCAAAATTACATTTTGTAACAAGAACAAAAAGGCATTAAATTAATTTACTAATCTTAATTGAAAAACTATTAATTATATCTTATATTTATTGATCTTTCTCTTTTCTTTGTGTTTTTCTAAGCTTGATTCTTTTTCGTTTGTTTGTTTGAGGAAAGAAAATAAAAGTGAGGAGAAGCCTACCTCAAATCAGTCAGCAATAATTTTGTTATTATGTTATCTGCTGCCATAATGCATGTATAGTTTTTATAGTCCTACTTTGAAATTAGCCAATGTAATAAAAAAGCTAATCAGAAATCTATATTTTTAAAAAATAAGTGTTATAGAAATATGCTTTTGGGTGCTGTGAATTTTCTCTTAAAAATGTGCTGGTCAAAGTACTTTGATTGAAAAGGCTTGTCCTGCTTTGCTTTTAGGGGGACCTAAAGCATAAATGCAGTATTTTATATTCCCCCAAGTCGAGTTCAATTTTGTCACTGAAGGGAGATGTATTCTCCCATTGACTGTAATACATGTAAGACAGGATGCCAGTAGTCCAGTAACTATATAATATGGTGCTGTTCCTCCAATTAGATAAACACAAAGCAGATTAATCTTAAAATAATTGAGGACAGAGCAAGACATTTTGAGAAATCCACCACAGTGACAATGTGATTATGTGGATTATCAGTTGCATGTAAATCTTACTAATGATGATGGATAGAAATCCCAGATAGAAACAGTTGTAACAATATACCTTTTGTGGTCTCTGAAATTAATTTAATAAATGTTTTGGAGATTGACTAATACACAGATAGTGACCTTTTTGTTTAGGTCAGTATGAAGTCAAATATATCTTGGAGATTAGTATTGATCAGAATAAAGCCAAAATCAATCTTGGATTTTGAGGGTCATTACACTTGGAAATAGGATGCAATACTGCAAATGTTGTGGAAGGTTTTTGCAGTAATTATGGAAAAATAAGCTTTTACATTGGTGTAGTGTCTAAAAAACCAGATAAACTGCTAAAAGATTAGTTATTTAAATAAGCAATAACTTCAGCTCCTTTCAGCTTTCCTTAGTTTGAGAGATGATATCCAACAGTGTTAAAATTGGTATTAAAGTTCCCTTTTCCTTCAGTGCTGGAGGGATTTTGCCCTCCCTGTTTGGAAGTCATAAGCTGGTGTTTAGGAAAAGGTTAACCTGTGTTTGTTTAGAGACTGTGGTGTTTTTTGTTTTGTTTTTGTTTTTTATAACCTGGCAAATTCTTTTCTGTCTTGACTCTTTTCCTTAGATGTTTTGGTGAAATTTAATTAGTGCAGTTGGAGAAGTACAAGTGGAAGAGGTAGATTACAATATAATGTACCTTTGGAACTTTGCATAGCAAGCATAATCAATTTTCCTGAAGGGGAACTAGTGCTCTAGGATCAGAAATCTTTGAACAGACCTTTTTTTTTTTTTTTTTTTTTTTTTTTTTTTTTTTTTTTTTTTTTTTTTTTCTTTAATAGATTATTTTGTTTGGTATAAAGTCTCTGACCTCTGTATCTCATTTAAAAATAACCTGGTAGAAATTTTTAAGCATCTTATCTGAGATTTTTCAACAAAAGTATGTCTGTGAAGATCCGAATTGACTTGAAATGTCTATCCTGTATTAAGTAAAATAGCACAAACAGTATTTTGCCCAAGATTCCTCTAGAAAAGATATAATTTCCTCCCTCATTTTCAGAACCTGTAAAATATGAAGGTTCTTTCGGTTTTGTTTTCTGCACAGAAGTCATCTTCTGATATAACTTTTTCTGCGGAGAGCACTGGATGATGTTCTCCACAACTAATTGCTACAACTGCATTGATATCTGTGATTAAACTTTGGGCTGTCACCTAGCCTTAAGTACTGAAGTCTCAAAAACTATATGTAAGCTGATAGATTATGCATTTTTATTTATTTTAAAATGGGTACAGATTTCTAATCTTAATGATGTGTTTGAATGCAAATAGAAGTCTCTATGTACATGTGCATGTGTATGATTCAGGGACCGTGTACCATTGTCCTTGAAAATGAAAGCCCTATATAAATGCAAGCTATTGATATTGGAAGTGATTTTCAAAGCTTTTCCATTTAAAGATATTTAACTATTAATAATGAGGTACATTTCAGATACATTAGTTCATATTCTGCAAGATCAAAGTGCCAAGATTATAGATAGCAGTTCTCAGGCTATAAAAGTCCTTTTACCTGAGCAGCTCTTCTTATCAATGGACTTCTCTTGAATTTCTCATAATGGTTATCCTCAGAGAAAATCTGTGGTGGATATATTAAGAAATTCACCTTATTTGTGCCTGAAATAACACTTTGAAATGTATTAGGAGAATTTTCTAGAGAGCACTAATACATGCTGCCTTTTGCTGCAATGGCAGTTGCTTTGGATTTAAGGCAGGCTCAGCCAAAAAAAAAAAAAAAAAGCAACAAATCACCAAAACTCCCTCATAAGTGTTTTTCAGAGTAATATTGTTTAATAATCAGAATGAAGCTATTTTTAAAATATCCCAGAAAATGGGACTTTTAGTGCAGAAATATCTTTCTTCTCACTGAAATGTTTTGTATGAAATTTGCAAAAAGATTATTTTCCAATGGACATTCCCACATGGAATAATGTATGGGCCAGTTTTACTAAGTAGAAAATGTTTGCCCACAACTGCTCCCCATTCCTCTCTTTCAAGTACTAATATAAGAAGATACTAGAATTGAGTTAAAGAATTATCATTGTTTAGATTCTCAAAATAAGGAATTAGTGTAGTAATTATATTTTAATAGTATATTTCCATATTCTGATATTAGATGTTTCTGATTTTCTTCAATGAAACTAATGGATAAGGATCAAAAAAAATAAGTTTACTTTCTGTTGTGCTCAACTTCGTATTAATGCTTGTTTACTCCAGGAATTATTAAATGAAACACATACAGCACTAATCTACCTTGAACTGACTAGTGACTCCCAAATGCCTGTGAGGTTTTCACATCAATCTCCTCAGAGTATGGAATTCAAATGCTAATATATTTGATATGTGAAACCTTTAATGCAGAAAAAAAATGGCATGTTGAAAAGTGATGCAGCCACCTGATTAATTTATTTCATTAGTTTTGAAGACCCCACTCAAAGTGGGTCAGGCTTGCACTATTTGAGCTGACTTTGGGAAAGTTTGGAGGCAGTAGGTAACTTGACCTATATTTTTGAACTGGGACTTTAGAAACTGGGCTGAAGGAAAAAAATCTTGTAAACTTCTTTCTATGCAAGAGAAATATTGGCTTAATCTTATTCCAAGAATTCATATATTAAGTGTGTGCCTGAGTTAGAGGCTACTTTATTTATTTCTTCATCTGAGAGTTTTAAGTGAAGCTCATTATAATTTTATTTGTGTAAGAACAGAGGAGGCTCTACTTGCATTTAGCCAGGCATGTATCCATAAAAAAGCTATTGTATGTCTGAAAAGTGGTTTCTTCTGATTTTTAATGGTTTGTTGCTTTTTTCAGTAATGGAATTGAGTATATTTTAGAAGTAAGGCATTATTTTTCTTTTAAAAAGATTAAGAATGTTACAGGAGTGGTACTGTGTTGCAAAGGGCTACTGCTTTGATTGGTGTCACAGGTCTCCAATAGTGTTTTGTTTGAGCTCTGCCTTTGTTAATATGCTACAGTTTCTCAGAAAACAGATCACAGTCCAGATCCTTTGCCTATTGTGCTATTACCTGTTCATCACAGAAGACACAAATTGTCTGACTTTTGGGTCTGAAATATTTATGGAAATTTCAGTCTATTCATAATTAAAAAAAAAATGTTAGTAGCATTAGTAAAAGCATGACATTGGGGATCCTATTAGAGATGTGAATTGGCGTATTGCTTTCTTAACTACCGTCATAACTCTAATTTTCCCAAGAGGAAAGATGGCCACCAGAATGCAAAAAAGTTTGAGAAAGAAGAGTTATTGACCTCTAGTTACTGCAGGTTTTCTTTTGCTGATCTAGATTGTCCTCTCTTAATTTTTCCAGGCCTTTCAAAATCCTCTACTAAGTCCCAACAACTCTTATTTGCTAAGATTTCTGCATAAAAGAAACCTGAAGTGTTCAAAAAGGAGTTTTATACTTGGGAATTTTGGCACTGACTACCACTGATATTCTGTTGTAATTCAGTATTTTATGTGCTGACTTAATGAGGCTTTACAAGTTTCCCATGAGCAGGTACAAGGACCACTTGAAAACTGAGGAAGGTGGGTGTAGAAATAATGCAGCACACAGAAAATGATGGCATGATCTGATCAGCTGATACCAAAGACATTGTAAAACTTTACTCTAGATGGGGTCCTCTTGGACCAGTTTTATATTTTCTTTATACCATTTGCAATATGTTAAATCACACTGCTTTCTAGGCAAACCTCTTCTAAATAGCAGATTGTAACAAGTGTGTTTTTATGGTTCTGCATTAGGAAAATGTAGTGGTTTTCAGATACAGTTTTGCCTGCCTCATACAAGTTTATAGGAACATTTGGGGCTATCACTTTTTGCTTCAGTTTTCCAAAAGAAGCTTATCAAGACATGAAGAGAGCATCTTAAGTCTCTGTCATGAGGGCAGCAGGTTTGGTGACCTAGCTGCCTAATGAACTTGCAGATTCATTTGAAGCAAACTTATTTGGGGAAAAGAGCAAGTATTTTACACAGTTTTGCTACAATCAGCTTTCTAGTGTCAATTCTTTGTATCAGAGTAGAAATTTTACTCATGGGTATCAGTGATATTCATACCTCCCATCTGAATGCTGCAGGATCTTTTTGTATGCTTGAGGCATATCTTGTCATAAAAGTGCTACTGATGAAACAAACCTCTTTTCTATTTATTTTTGTCCTAATTGCCAGATAAGAAGTACAGACAATGAAGACTAACAATACTTACTGTAATAATGTAAAAATCAAACTATTCAACTAAAGTAATTAGAATATTTTTGTTGCTTAACTTCTGTGATTTTCTTTTTCTTTTTTTAAAAAAAGTTTTTTTCTGTGTAGTACTGTGGTTAGCCCTACAAGCAGTTTCCTAGTGTAATGTCCTTATATGGACTCAACCACAGCTTAAGCATGGCAGGCAATTGCAATTCAGTGCATGTGGTGTGGGAAGAGTGACTTTGGTTAAAATCAATTTGTGAGGCATTTTAAAAATTAACTTTTGTCATTTTTGTTTGCTTCTTGCTCATGAACAAAGGAGACTTTCTTTTGGAAATATAAATGGAAATGTATGCTAATGAGTAGAAAATTCCTTCACGTACTCCAAAAGAGGGTTTACAGTACCAAGAAGAACCGAGATTCTGGCTTAGGCTTCATCAGCTGAAGGATGCTGTTTGGAAAAAATTCTGCCTCAGGTCATAGCTAAAACATTTATTTAACTAGTCTCATTATAAAGCTTTATAGACTTCCAAGAGAAATTAATAATTCAAAAGGACATCTGTTAGTAAATTATTTAAATAACCATTTTTAGGCTAACAGTCATTAGTTACCTGTGTAATATTTCTGAAGAACAGTTCTCCAATAGAAAAGAATGCGTGGCAAGACTACAAGAAGAGAATAAGTTGACAGTCTTCAATATATGAAACATATTCATAGTATTTAATGATTTATGCTTTACTACCTTCTGTAATCCTTTTCGCATTTGACCTTCAGAGTATGTTGTGACAATGAATTGCACAATGCTGTAAAGCTTCTGTGAAAAACTGTTACTTGCATTTGAGACTTGTCACTAATTTTATTGGTCTCTGTTTTGTGGGCCTCAATTTGTCTTTCATACCTTTGATTTTATGGATCTCTGCTCTAGCCACTCTGTGTGCGTTTCTCTTTCATGATGAAAGATACTTTTTTAATATAAAAGTCACAGTTTAATCTTTGAGCATCCATGTTATTATGCCCTAATGTCTTTTGTTGTTCTTCTCTGTAATGGTGTAAAACAAACGACAACCAGAATTTGAGCTACTTTCATAAAGTCACATTTTGAGGATTCTTGGTTTGGTGTTGAAACTTTTTCCAGTTAAATCTCCTGCCACTCTGTCCCATTGCCAAAATGAATACATTTTTCTCTGCTGCTGGACATCAAGGAGGCTGTTTTCAGATAGCTGTTCTTGATGACTCTAAAATGCCATTCTTATAAGCTGGTATAGAGCCTATCTCTCTGTATGTGATTGGGGTTGTGTGTGTGTATTTTTGTAATGCATCACTTTATGTTTATAGGCAGTGGATTTCACCTGTAATTCAACTTTCCACATTTGCGTTGGAGCCTTCTGCAACTTTGATAATTCTGAATTACTAGCAGGTATGTTTTCCTTCACTATCAATTTTTGAACAGCTAAATTTTCTTCACTTAAACATAGAAGTGTAAATATCTTTATCTACAGTTAGATTAAATATATTATATTTTAGAGATCATATATCCATATTATATATTTATACTTAGATGATATGTTGTAATGAATGAATACATTTCCTTTATAGATGCAATTTATCCTCTCATTCCTGTATAATTTCTATCTCCTATTGTTTTATTTGTGCTACCATTAAACACACATGCAATAGATATTAATAACCGGTCTATTTATGTGGAATAAAATACCATTTTACACAGAAGTGTATGTACATGTGCATACATGAATTCATATACTCCTATATTTGGTTTTATCATCAATATAAAAGCACAATCATGTTTAATCTTAGCCTTACTGGTAATTTTCATATGTACTGCTTAATCCTTACACTGCTAGTTTTGTAAAGTCATCAGAGACTTCTTAATTTTGTAGCCATTTTTTCTGTTGTTAAAATTATATCAGTGTTGCATCAGAGCTCATTGTGGGGCCCTCAAATCTGAGACTTACTCAGAGATACTTAAAAATAGCAGCTGACATCAAAACTAATTTTTAAGAATCTCACATCTGCAATGTGGATTCACCTGGAGACAGTAATTTTTTGTGGAGGTGGGGGCCTGGAATATGAAAATAAATTATTTTTATGAAGTTTAAACTTTCTAAAGCTCTGGATCAGTGGTTTTAACTTTTGCTGCAGTGAGATGGAACAATTGTGATTTACAAACTATTCACTGTAATTTTACAAGTTTTTGGAAACAGCTGTATGGTAGAGAAGTTTTGCAGCTGAGAAATATCACTGAAGTCCAGTCTGGACAGATCAGTGACATTTCTTTCCACCTGTTTTTTTTTGCTCTCTCTCTCTCTCTACAATTGCTCTTGTATCTTGGGAAGATTTAGTCACTGAAATACCAGAAGTGTTCATACCTTCTTGAAGTAGTACAGGGACTGCGTAAGGACAAGCAATATCTGCATGTGTGCGTTCATCACAGGGGCCAACAGTGCCATGGAAGCTGTGTTCACAGCCCCTGTTTGCTGAAGACATGGGGATGTTCTGTGGGATTAGGGAATTCTCACCTGGGGGAAAGTTTCTCTATCTGGCATGCCCTGCACTTCCATAGCAGAGCAGCAGGGTCTCACTGTGCTGTCCATGGGTCTGTGGGGAAGGAGAAGGTTAGACCCAGGTCAGAACTGTTCACGTGCTATGAAGGGTTATGATTTGAAGCATTTTGTTTGTGAGCTGGCTTGTTGTCTGTGTGCAATAGTAATGCTGCTTTGTGTCATCCCTGGAGCCTGCCAGATATGAGGGGACTCCATTAGTGTTCCATATGGTCACTTCTTGGGGATAGTGTGTTTGGATGTGTTTCCACACTAGGAATCTGTAAGCGCATTTCAAATATGGCTCTTAGCCTGTGGTGGGTGAGGACATCCTTGTTTGTTGTTTTACTTGCAGTTGAGTGTAACAAAGAGCCTCTGTTTGTTGAGTAAACTCAATAAAGAGTTCAGCTGTGTCTGAACAGCAGTATTAAGGAATATCAGGCTCTCCCAACAACCCAGAAAGGATTATACCAATTTCTTTTCCAGCTGAGAGACTATGTTAACAAAATAAATAAACCTGAAGGAAAACCATGACTTCCATGCTTAAATCAGCTCGGAAGGTTTTTTAAAAATGTGTTTGAAATCTGGACGTCACTTTTTAAATCTAATTAGACCTGGAAAGATGTGTGTGAGACTGAGCCAATGTCACCCAGTCAGCCTTGCACCACAGTGCTTCCAGCTGAGAGTTTTTGCAATGAGAAGCAGAGTTTGGATGAGTTTCTCTTGCTGTTTTGTTTTTAATTGTATTTATTTTGGGTTTTGTGGGTTTTGTTTGTTTTTTCTTTTCTTCAGAGAAGTGCTTCTTAAATAGTGTTTATATACTGTGACCTCCTGTGTGATATTGATTATGATTAATGTTGAATTAGGGTGCATCTGTGTTTAATTTTAAAAAGAATGAGCCAGAAAGCATCGTTTCAGCTTGTAATTGTACTTTGTTTTCATGCTAAGATATGTTGCTTCTTGTTAGGGAAAGGACCAAATGTTTGCATGTGTCTTGAAATGGTCCCATTTAATGGATGTCAGTGCTTTTATCTGAGTTCCAGTTGAAACAGTGATGGCAAGGTTTAGTCCGAAGATTTTTGATAACAGTAGGAATTTGTGTAGGAATTATCTTTTCTTGATTTAATCTTGCCTGTCAGCTATGAAAAGTTGTGCCTCGTGGTTTGCTGTTTATTAATTAGCTTTTGTCTGGTAGGCACAGGATGGAAAATTACTCTTGTAGGCAAAGTCAAAACCTCAGGGGGCTGAGGTAGTGCCATTTTATACCCCTGGCCTCAGAAGGAGCCAGGATAAGCAAAAAATATTGCCTATCTTCTTCTGTGATGGTATTTTCTCTATAACACTTTGTCTGAAGGCAAAATTCTGGCAAAAGCAGGCAAAATCATATGAACTTTAGTTTCTCTTGAACAACTTGAGTTTGTCCAAGAATCTGATTTATGTGAGAATACTTTTTGTTTGTTGGTTTTAGAAATAATAAAAAATAATGAAGACAGAGGAAGACTCTGAGTGTTTATCTGTGAGAGATAATTGAAAACTAAACCTGTGATTAAAATTTAGTATTTTTAAAATTATATTGAGTTGAGTTGGTAAGAAGAGGAAGGATCTAGCATTTTTATTCCTTTCTTCCTTTTAAGTTGGAAATTGTTTTTCTGTATGGATGGGCATTTTTCTGCAAGAAGTGGTTGTTTCCTTACATTACATACCATATCTGCTGAAACAGACTCATTTTTTTCTGTGTGCTTCTGCCTTGCAAAAATGAATACATTACTTGAAGGTATAAGGTGACACATCCTTGTGGTCCTTTCTACATAAGGTCCTTTACTCTAAGTCAACCAGAAGTGATACAGAACGTGCTGTGCATTTTAGCTCCGGATGAGAGCTGAATGACTTTCCATTACTAAATTGTTCTTGTTACAGGTTTTTTTCTGGCTTTAATAAAAAATAGGATTAAAACCTGCTGAACTTTAATCCTGTTATAACATTTTGTTACCTCATGTGGTTAGCTGACTCCAAGTATTCTGTGACAAGCTTGCCAAATTTGTCCATGCCTAGTATCACTCAGGGGCCAGTGTTGCACCACTGGTCCCTCTTTAGCCCCTTGCTGTGAAAAATGTTTCACTTAGTTGTTCTAAATCATAATGTCTTGATTTTAGCATTTGTGTTGTCCTGTTGCTCCTGGCGCTACAAGACGTTCCTGGGTAATGCAGCACATTATTCATGAGCCCTGTATTGGAAAGCCCTGATCCTTCAGTGCCACTCCCCAGTTGCTGCAGGACAGAGCAGAGGCAGGGACACTTGCTTCAGCTTCAAGGGGCCAAGCAGTGGCCATAGCTGCACTTCTGTTAAAGCTCAGTCACCTGAGCAGTGCACAAACACCTCTGGCAGCTTTTGCAGCAGCTGTTGTTCACAGGCACTTGAGGAAACTCATGAGAGCAATCTGTGTGTTATGTACCCAAAGGTGCAAAGCAGTGGCCCGTGGTCTGGCCATGCTGTCCTCCCTGCAGCTGCCTGAGCTGGGGGGGCCAAGACCCTGCAGGGCTGCCTGTGCCTCTCTGGCTGGCAGAGATCTCACTGCCATTTAATTGGCATCCTGTTTTCCCCTGAGGCTTGGCTGCTCCCTCATCTCCTTGATGCCTGCAATGCACAGCACGTCCCTCTGCAGCACCACACTGCCTGTGACTTGTCATGCTGGCTTGCTGACATGGACCGTGTCCCTCTGAGGGTCCTATCAGCAATGCTGTCCTCAGGATTGTTTTTCAAGACATGGTTATCAGTTTAATTTGCTTAAAATTTGCCATAAGGAGAAATAGGCTATGAGGTCTTTCTTCCTGGGAGGAATTTGTACCAGGAAAAACCTGTCACAGAGCATTAGCTGCACACTATCACACTGTGCTGCTAAGAAAAAGAGCAAGTGAAACTAAAATAGTTTATGTTGCTGTTAAAATTTTACTCCATTAGTCTGTATATTGCATGTGCTTTTAGGAAGACCAGATTCTTAAGGAACTAGGCTGATCTGGTTGGTGCTTTAAATCTTGAAATCTCAGGTCTCTGACACCTTTGTCTGTGCTGTACATAGTTTTATGGTTGCATAAAATCATAAATTTCAGTGGGGAGTAAGAAGAAAAGGAGCTCTCAGCATATGGAGAATCTTTCCCACAGACTGAGAAGCCATGGATTTAATACATCAGGGTGAACTTACTGATGCTGATAAAGGCTTCTTCTGAGCCCTTGAAATCATCTTGAATGATATGATCAGTTTCAATTCTTGGTGGTGGTTATGCAAATTTAGAGACTGAAATAATGCATTGCAATTATAAGATTAAGAGCCACTGTACCAATACTTTTGACTAGATCTGGCATGAGATGAAGTTTGCCCACTTGGACTTTCTAGAAAAACTGTTTGTCTGCTAAATGCTGACAAGTCTGAGAAGAGCTAAGCAGTCTTAAATTTTCCCCTGGAATCTTTTAATTACTTGTTCTTGAATCAGTTCTGGGAAAAGAGCACTCCTTCATAGCGTAGAGAATATATATTAGTTAAATACAGGATTTTTAAACTGTTTCTTTTTGAAGAATTTTAATCTAATATTTAATACTCAATGCAAATTTAATGACTAAAATTTATTTTGTTTGAATGAGCATCACACCAGAAGAGTAACATAAATAACTGGTTATTAGTGTTTTATAGCAGGATCAGGAGAGAGTGGATCTGTAAGGCTTGGGATCTTTTATTGTTTTCTTCTTTTCAAATCCCTGATAAAACCAATGGTATGCATCTTAGGCAGAGCATGTTAAGCTGCCACTTGATCAAAACATATCACTGTTTACAGTGAAGCAACTTCATAATTTTCAAATATTATAAATAATTAATAGTGGTTACTTTGTGCTCACTTCTGGATTCTGTAAGGATTCACCACCAAAAACGCTCTGTACAGCAGTATTGTTTAGCAATTCCATGTCTGAAGTTCTGTTTTATATTTGTTTATTTTTTTCATTAAAAAACTCATATATTATTAAAATAATCAGACAGTCTTAAAAGCACTTCAATTATTGGCTGTTGAGATCTTGCCTTTTTTAATATAATTGTCTGTATTGTTGACCTTTCTGTGACATTTGCAGATTAGGTGTCACACTGAGTACAAATCTGTGGGTCATCCTTTCTTGGTTGGCTGGTTTTGTTTAAAAAGCAGCATTAGCCGTGTCATTTTACATTGTTTCACTTTGTAACTATTTGGACCTTTCCTTTGTTAAGGCAACACTGGGGAGCTCTGTTGTCATTTTTAATACTTTAGGATGCATGCCTTCTGTTTCTGAAGATTTTAAAATATTGTACAAATGGTTGTTATTTAATAACTTATTTTTTTAATAACGAAAACATAATCACTGTAAAATGTTGATACATCATTCTACTTTATTATGGGAGAGATACCCTTTGAACACTTCTGCCTTTTGTCTCCTAAAGAAGACTTTATCAAAAGGTAAAAGCTTCTGACTCTGAACTCACTGCTTAATAACTTAGGTGTGCCTTTTATTTAATTGCGAGAGCATCGGCAGAGCGTGTGCATTTGTGAAAGGAGGTGCTTTCATGACCAGACTAGCCAGGAGAATTTCAACCATAGCCTTAAGAATTCCAGTTTGGTTGGGGGTTTTTGTTTGTTTGGGTTTTTTTGTGTCTAATGAAGCTTGATCCAAATAGATCTGTGTTTGTTTACATGTAAATTGAACCACAATTTATCTTTTTCTCAAGTCTAGCTGTGTTGGTAAATTGGTGTATAGAAAGAGTAATGTTGAAGTCTTTTAGGCTCTGCTCTGTGAATTCTCTTTGAGGTGATTAGGATCGACAGTTCCTAGCCCTGAAATCAACAAAACTACAGAAAGGATTTGGGTTACTAAGAAATACCACAGCAACAGAAATGTTTCCTTTAGAAAACAGATTGACTTCTCTTAGTTAAAAGGAGCATTTTTTAAAAAAACATATCATTTATTTTAAAAGAGGTAATGGATATTCCAGTCAAGACCTTGTGAATATTTTCATTACATTATATAAACTTTTGGGAATATTTAGTATTATTGGAAATATTCTTTTTATGTCTCTTTTTAATGTTTATAAATGAGCATTATAATATTTTAACTTTTTCAATAAAGTATGTCCCGTAGATTTCAACTACTCTATCATGAACTTCTAAGGAAAATTGTTTTATTGCTAGTGTTTCAAAACTGTTCACTACTATTCTTAATCTCTATCTCTCATTCTCAGGTGATATTTTTTTACTCAGGGAACTGAGCTTAGGTACTACAACTGGACGTTGATACAATCAGTGCAAGCCCAGTCTAATTTTATTTTTTAATGGTTTTCTTGCCTGAGCTGAATCATAGTAAAGAAAAACCACTGTAAAATAAATCCAGTAACTTGATGAAAAACAACACATCGATTGGTCAGAGCAGGGTGCTGATAATACCATATCATCATCAATAGTAAATCTTATGAAATCTCTTATTTGGGGCAAGTAATATCAATGTCTTTGAAAAATGTAATATAAAAAATTGTTAAATATTTAAATACTGCAGCATCACCATAATTTTTGGAATTTTTGTCACTACCTGTGGGATTATGAGTTGGCATGTGAACATTTATTCCTGTAAATAAAGCAGATTTGAGTTGATCATATTGGTCTGTAATGGGTTTTAATTTATGATGAAGCTGTAGTGAGCTGTTCATGCAGCAATACTATTAAAATGTTTCACTCTGAAGTTGCCAAGTGTGAGATGTGGCACTGTGTGCCTTATGATAAGCTCTTTCAGAGCAGAGAGAAGGGACCCTGGGAGGGATCATCAGGAGGAGATGTTGTGGCCAGTGTGGGCTGGGCTGTGTGGGCCTTGCTGCCTGTGTGGTGCTGCTGACAGGAGCCATGCAGGAGGCAGTAGCTCCAGAAATGACATCTCTCACACTAGTTGCTTTCAGGTTATTTACTGTTGAGATGCCTTTGGATCCCTGGTGGAACTGCTTGGCAGGGCTTTGGGCTTTGTACTTTGCAAACAAAAGCCTTTTCTCTCCAAGGTATAAATGACAAGTTGGTATTGAGGCAGAGCCTTCAAAAGTGTGTTTTGTTCATCAGCTGTCAGAATGTGTGAGGCTTCCTCCCTTAACAAATGGTAACAAAACAGATAAAAGCCCCTACACGGTGTTTGATAACAACTTTGAAAGCCTCGTGGAGGCCTGTTAACAGTTGGTTGTATGTGGGATTGTCTTCCATATAGTCCTTCAACAAAGAAGTTACAAAAATAAATCCTATCAGTTTATCAGGAAGGAACATGAAAATGAAGGTTGCTAGGAACCTGTGAGCAATCTGTTATAACAAATGAGTGCCAGGGGATGTGGGCTTGCTTCAGGTTCTTTGCTACCACAGAGCATTTTAAGACAATTTGATCATAAAAAAGTAAGTTGAAAATTGTATGAGAAATCACAGAGCAGTTGTGGATGTTATTTGTGTTTGACTGACAATACACCAGGGAGAGAATGTAATGATACATCCTTGTCATTCAAAGGCTTTATTTTTAATCTTACTTTCACAGCTGTTTTCATCTCCACTGCTGTAAATCATTCATCTATCGTAAACAATTTGAGTCTCATTTGTTCCTGAAGTATGAATTGGAGTATAAAATTCATGTTCTCACCCTACTGATATCAATTCAATACATACTGGTATCAATTTGTCCTTAGGCCCAAATTCTACTTTACTCTCAAGTTGTCTCCTAAGTAATTAGCAGTATGAAATGATACCTTTCTGACTGAAAGACTTTCAATTTTAATTCAACTTATATTTTATTATTTGATCCTTTAATATGTTCAATTTTTCTCCTTTTGTTGCTTTGAAACAAAGGTGTAACAATCTGGATTGATATGAACTCTTACATGAATTTTCATAGTTAATATTGTTGAGTCCTAAGGTTTTCCATGATTGCCAAAAAGTTGAAAGACTGTTGTAACTGAAAGCTTTTTAGTAAAACCTAAAGCAAAGCAAAACTGATTTTTAGTACTTAAAAACTCAATATAATATCCCATTGTAAATTTTGAATTCCCAGGTTGGGACCAGGATATTGAGCCCATTGTTTTCAGACTCACAGTTGTTAAATGTACCTCACTAACAAGAATACTGCTGTTACTTCAGAAATTACATTGTAGCCTGTTTCTGTACTTTAACTCTTTTAACTCTTTCCACACGGGGCTCAGAATTTCAAGCTTTAGATTTTTAATTTTTTTTATAAGCATCCTCTTACAGGCTAGTTTTATTTCAAGGGCTTCCAAAGAAGATTTTACTGAATCCTTTTCCATTCCTGTCAACAGGTAAATCATGCTATGGTTTCCCTGACGTTTGGAAAGAGGAAAAAAAAGTATTTTAAGTTTTTCTGTGTTATGATATTCTGCAACACTTGGTTTGCTACTGTATATACTCCCTCCTGACTGTGATTGGAATTCAGCTAGGGAAGTTTTTAGAGGAAGGGTCTTATTCTATGAGTTGTCATGTGAAAATGAAAATGAGGCATTTTTCTCTGTTGTCACTCAGGAAAAAGGTGATTTTGCACACCTCATTTATATCTAAATTTGGGAAGCATCAGTTACATTTTAGTGTTTGTCAACACTGTTCTACAGAAGTTCCAGTTATTGTCCACAGAGAACTCTCCTTGCTTAATAAATTAATTTGGAAACTGTCATTCAGCTACCAAAAAAATGCTTAATTTGAATCTTTAAAAATGGGCTGCCACAAATAAATTTAATTAGGACATGCTGTCCCAGAAAAAATTCCTACTTGACTTTGAAGATTTGGAATAAAAGTAGTTATTAGACAACAGCCAGCTACAGGGAGAGAAGAGTCAGCAGCTTTTTTGTTGTGAGTTTTGGGTTTTTTTAAAAATTAAATCACAATGTTTACTATTTTTTTCTTGCATGTTGACATATCATTTCAAAGTATAGCACAGTTCAGCATGAATATAACTTTTCTAAGTTATATGGAAAATGGGCAGTTGTTGAAAGTAGTACTAGCAGCACTGCACTAACAAACAGTAATAACATTACATGTTAAGTTTGAAGTACTTTGTCCTTTTCCCATCCTGTTTTAATATTTAATTACATATAATTGAAGAAAAATTACCATGGCACAAAAGCTGTCCTGAATGTTGTTTAATCAGAATGTGCTGTCTTCTTTCATGCTCTACATTTTAGTGTAAGCATAAACTTTTCAATAGAATTTAACTACAAACACTGATTTTCATTCATTTTCATTTCAGAAGACAAATGGGTGATGCTGTGACTTCCACTGGGTGTAGCTCAGTAGATTTCATTGAAATCCTCCACTCCACATACTGTAGCGGTGAAATTCTTTTTGACAAAATAATTTCTTCATTAGCTTTTTTAATGTTTAGTGTCACTGCAAGCACCTGAGAGATTCTAAGGTTAATGACTGACTTTTAGGGGAAACTGAGTTTGTCATATCTACCTCTGAGCTGCATATCCAATGTCTGATTCCCAAGTCAATGTGAGCTGATAAATAAGAGCTTGATTTTTGTTTTGTATTTTTTGGGTTCTGTCTGGCTTTTTATTTTTGTTAATAGACCTGTCATGTTCCTACATCTTCTCTGCAATTTCAAGTGGAGATAATCTCATAGCTAAATAACCTTTTTCTAACTCATTCCATAGACCAAAGACATGGTTTGTATTTGTGATTGTATACTCAGAAGAAATAGTTGCAAGGTAAGAGACCTATAATGGAAATAAAATCAGGAGATGAGCAAATGCAAAAGTGAAGGGAGGTTAGAAATAGAAGTATCCTGTCTAGTTGTAGCTTATTCATACTCTCAAATGCTTACTTGGAAAAGCCAAATGCCTGTTTTGATCTGAAAATTCAGAGGAGTAGGACTTGTATGTAAAATCTGTGGAGTGATCCCACTTCCAGTATCTGCAGAGGAGGTGGCAGGTAGATGACTGGTGGGGCACTGAAGGAGAAATGACATGGTGGCAAAATTTGAAAGGTGTGGAGGACATACTAATCACCTTTGGGATTTGTGGAGGATGTGTTGTTTTCCCTATGTATTTCTGACAGAATAGCACAGTGAAGAGATGTAGGGATGTGGCACAGGTTGAACGGACACTCACATAGCTGTGTCTGGGCCTGAGCTTACAGATTTATTCTATAGGTGTTAATGCTTACCTGGCATAGCAGGTCCAAAATAGATCACAAGTAGGAAAACTACATCTTGCTTTTTCCCTCTCTTACTCTGATCACTGTGGTGTTTTTGAAACTCAGAATTTTTAATGGGGAAAAGAGATTTTAGTAAATGCTAAAATAGCTGTCCCTGAGCCAAGGTTTCACACTCTCTTTTGCATCCCAGATTTGTAAGGTGAAGTCTTGCTGTGGTGGGCTAAATATCTCTCTTGTCCCTGTAGAAGAGAGACAGCATCCTGTCTTTTCATGCCAGCTGAAGTCAAAGGAAGGCTGGAGGTCTGAGCAGGGCAGGGTGATTAATCTGGAGAGTGGGACTTGCTGCTTCTCCTGACAGGACAGGGCTATTGTAAAGGACTCGTTCTCTGAGGAGATGCTCCTGTAGTAAAAGCCACATGAGCTGAAGAGAAACTAAATCTTTAGTGGCTCCCTCTTTGCAATGTCTCTTGGCTAGGCAAGGCAACAAAGCTTCAATAGTTGTATTGCTGGAGGTGGAAAAATACCAGAACAATTCTATGACTTGATGATCTACTTCTTCCTAAATACAATTTTCTGCCTTCACAGACTGTGTTCAGAGCAGTATTGTAAAACTGAGCTAGTTTTAATCTCCTTCATCACTCTGACAAAGATGCTTCAAGAGATTGTGTGTCATATACTGACTGGATAGCTTTCTTCAGAAGTACTGCTTCTTTCCAGTGCTAGTGGTCAGTTACTTTATGAATTGAGCTTCTTAAATCAATCAGAAAAATCAGAGTAAGCCTCAATGGGCTCTTTCAAACAGCTCTTTTAAAGGATATGTTCCAGGTGTCCATATGGGTAGATTATTTTAACCTTTTACTACAGTAAAATGCTTATATTCAGTTAAAACCATCTAATTGGATTCCTACTCATAGTCTCTTTTTCTCCATAAAAAGGTAACAGTACATCTTGACTTTTATTTTATTGCAGTCTGGCCTATTTCAATTGAGTTTATCTCCATTAGAGGCTGCTTAACTTGGGTAGAAGCAAAGCTCGGTTTCTTACTTGTATCAATATGGTAGTAATAATTCACTGAACAGGCCTAGTACTGTGAGGATGAGAGCAAGGTGCAAGATGAACTACCATGTTGTAATTTGTGTGTATGTAGCTTTTAGACAAAGATTGTTCCTGTGACTATGTGCAATAGGAGGGCCTGGAGGAAGTTTGAAGAGGTATACTTGCATGTATAGAACTTTCAAGGACCTCTCCACAGTGGAATATTGTACAAGGGCAAGGGCACATTGTACACGTCAGCTCATGTTGCCCTTGGTTTCAATTTTCATGTGTTTATTTGTTGCAGACTGAAAGTCAGTGGAAACTGAGGAAGCTATGTAGGACCCTGTCTGAGCCTGGCAGCTAGCAGTGTTCACAGGGACCACAGCTATCTATTTATTCTTTAAACACCACCTTTTGTGTCATTCATACTCCTCATTACGTTAAAATGACTAAGAGAATATTCCAACAATTTGCAAATAGTGTCTCACTCAGTAGAATTTGATTATATTTCAGCTGTACTTGTGAGGTAGCTCTTGGAAAAAATCTTAGGTGGCAAGACTTTCTTGGAGTTCTTCCATGTGGAATCCTAACTAAGACTTAAATCAGTATTGCATAAGATTTGTTCTGTGATAGATTAATTTAATTGCTATAGTTGCATAAAACAGATTTATTTTCCCCTCAGTCTGTCCAATTTCCTCGTGTCAGGCAAGAATTCTGAGCATTTGAATATCCTGATATACTCTCCTTTTTAAAAGGATTGAAGTGTCATGTTGAAACTTTAATATAGTTTCTTTATTAGGCTATCAAGCTTAAGAACTGATGTGTTGCATTGTGTTCCCTTCCCTAGAAATATTTCAAGTAACATGGTTATATGCAAGACACATTAAGCCCTAAGTAATACAAAGGAACTGAATAATGTAGGTACCTTTGGTAATTAGTCCTTGCTTGGTTGAGAAATTGGGTTAAATGCAAGGTATAGAGCCATATGCAGTACAGTAACACCAAACGTTTTTTCATCATCACTAGTTGCCCATTGCATGGTCTAAAGGTTGACTTGGATTCTCATAGTTAGCAACCAAACTTGTCAATAATCTCATTGAATAGATTCGAATAATGCAGCATTTTGTGGAAAAGAGCTGTGTACATTTACAATGGTAGGCAACCTAAAAGAAAAAAGTAAATAACTTGAGATTTTAATGAAAATTATGATATTGTGTAGTTTTTTGTTACTATATTAAAAACTATTTTAAATGCATACTAATACTGTCTTCACTAACAATTCCTCTTAATGGAAAAGCAATAAAAAGACACAGTCCTGCTTTAGGGTATTTGAAAATTGCCTCAAGTTTTCCAAGTAGCTCAAGGCATTTTGACATGATAAGTCTAGGGCTGTTGCAGTTTCTGTTACAAATTCATGTCACATTTTGTATTACATTTGGTAAGATAGAATTTACATTTCATCCTTTTATGTATTCTGTTTGAATAGGAGATACCTATCATTTAAGAAATAATAAATTATTATCTGTGAGTAAAATTTATCTTCTATTACCTCTTAGCTATTTGTGATAACATTATGTATGTCATGTTATGGGGGTTGTAGATTACTAGGATGACAAAAGCAAATAGAACTTACAATAATTCATATGAAATAGAAGAAAAAAATAGATAAAGTTCAAGAACTCTGTCCTGCTGTTGAAGCAGATTATTTCATTTGGTGTTTAATTTCAACACAAAACTATTGAAGTCATCTTACAGGCACATCTAAGTGAAAGTTGGTTAATAAATTTTGTTGTGGTCTTTGCCTGGAACCAGCTTCAAGTAATAGGGTGGAGATTTTTCTACAGTGATTTTGGGAGTTATTCACATCACTTGCATCTCATATTTACTTTAGCTACTATGTTTGAAGTCAAGAACCTTACTTTTAATGAAGATACTTTTGGCTTGCACCCTAGAGGAGATTTACTTATGTTATATACATTAGCTAGGCAGTGTGAATGGCCTTCATGAGCTAAACTGTATATCCATGGTCATTCAGTCAGCTCCGGTGCACTCAGCAGGATTGCATGGGTACAGTAGAGATCAGAATTTGTTTAGTATGCTCTATTAGCATATATTCTTTCAGTGAGAATAGTAGCCTATTATATTATCCACTCCTTTCATGAAATCACGAGGATGCGTGTAAAGAAAATGATCATTATGGGATTCTTTTTCATGCCTGGTGAATTGTTTATAAAGTCCTTTGTGTATCCAACAAAAACCCCTCTCACTGGGAGAATTGGTTTGGGTGAGTATGTTAATTCTGAGGCTGCAGTAAGACTGTATGCTCATACTAATCAGTTAATTTTTAAAAGAAAATCCAGTAAATAAGTAATCTAGGCTGAAGATGTGAGCAGTACTAGATACTCACCATAATTGAAGAAAATTGCTAGGGGCGAAATTATGTAGGGTAAAATGGGGCAATAAGATTTTCTAAGCCTTCCTTAGGGAGAGGAAAAAGAAGACCTTTGGCCTAAATTTACATTCTGAGAAGGAGAAAATCCATTTTAATTTCTTCTTATTAAATCTAATGTTACTTTTCCAACACCTGTTTGGAACTTCTGCTCTTGGAATTATCAATTTGTTAAGAAACTGTAAACACTGCAGAGGCACTAGGTATGGTAGCATTCTCTCACCCAAAGTTAAAAGTACTCATCTGAGCCTCACAGGCTTCTTTTTACTAATACTTGAGCTATGTTTAGATGTAAAGATCTGGTATGCTTTATTAGTGTTCCACAAGTGTCCCTTACTTTTATACAGAATTTCTTGTAGAAGATCCAAATATAAGAATGTTAAACAGAATATGACTGTTTTGTACATAAGAAGAATGTGAAAATGAAAGATGGATGTTAAAACTATGCATGCAAAAGCCTAATCTGAATGCATGTTGTGTGAGAGATTTGTGCAGTGGTTTCCCTGCCTTCTGAGAAGTAATTGCCATGGCAGTTTGTTCTTTGAACACTCAGAATGCTTATACGAAGTCATCATTGAGAAAATTTAAAAAAACTCCTGTTAAAGCAAGTGAATATTTGTTGAAGGAGAGAATCTGCAGGAATAATTCCAGTGTCAACAGGACCTATTTGGCATCACATTTTTCTCTGTGCACAATGGTTGTGGAATGAAACCCTCCGTGGGTTTCAGGGATCTTGGCCAACAGTTCCGTCCAAGAAAACTGAAATGTGTTGCAAGTGGTTTGACAATGGGTCTTTGTTGTAGATAACAGTAAAACAAGACCACATTATTGCCTGAAATGGGTGATAGATGTTAAAAGCTTCATCATGCTCAGGTCTTAATTCAGATGCGAATTTGAAGAAATGGAATTTCTTCAAATCCTGTTTAAAGCTCGTTAAGTTCTTTTTTGTGTGTTTCATTCAAATGATGCCTGAAGTTTTAGCTTTCATGTTTTTCAGATTCTGTGCTGCCTAGGGGTGCAGTTCTGAGCCTCATATTAAGTGCCAGTAAGCTCTCTTCACAGAGTAGGTAGACAAAACAAATCTTTTTCCTGCTGAAGACCAAGGACAACTTTGAGGCCCAAAAGCACAAACAATGGTGGACTGAAGAGAGAAAACAAGAAGGATGGGACCTCACAACCTGAAGCTGTAATTGGACAATTAAACCCCAATATGCAAATGGACCAAATCTTATAAAAGTAAGACCTCATGACCTGTCATCCATTTTGTGACCATTTTAAGTCCACCTTGGATGTAGCCCTGGTCAGGTTCTTGTCCTGCCCAAAGTGTATCCTAGAGGTGCCCAAGGTGTAGCTCTGCCCAGTCTCTGTTTCAGGTCACCCTTCCCAAGGCATCACAAGGTGATGTTTTGTGACAGCCAAAAACATTTTTAATTTAATGTTTGTTTTGTAGATTTGTTCAAAGAATAAAGAGCATCCTCTTTCAGCTTGGTGCACTTGTAGATGTCAGGAAACTGAAGAGTTAGAACTAGAGGAACATCCATTTGCTTTCAATTTTACCGGTGGTTCAAACATTTTCTTTAGTAATAAACCTTCTGATTTTGTCCAGAGGACTTGTATCCATAGTTCTGATTGCATAGACTAGGGGGAAAATATTTTCTGCCTTTATGAAAGCATTCTGCAGCATAACTACAGCATTTGCTACATAACTGCAGCATTTACTACAGTTAAATAAGGTAGCTAATTTTATTTGGGATAGTCATTCTTGCTCTTTTCTCTAATGGATATTCAATATTGTCTTATAAAACTGGCCAGATCTCCTTGAGCAAAGTCTCATGTGAGTGACTCTGGACTTTGACCTCCACTGCTCCTGGGGAATAAAACTTTTACTGTAGCTCATAAAACACAACCTGATCTTTTGTGCAGTTGATTCTGAATGTTAATGCCAAGATCTTAATGGATTAGAAACTTCCAGGGAGGCATTAATGTTTTGTGACAGGAGTTCCTTTTGCAGAAGATGGCTCTACTTTAGCAGATGTTAGGTAGGTGCTTCAGCACATCTAGATCTTCCATGTTGCCCTTTGTTTTACTGCACATCATCTTTACAGTAATTAGTAAAAAGCTATATGGGCTTCTGTGAGATGGCTTTCCCCAAAAGAAAACAGTGGAAAGTGAAATAATATGTTGTCCATAGGAGGCCCTAAGTTGTGTTTCCCTTCCAGGGTAGTGATAGTCTTGGGATGGAAGACGAGTTAAAATATTTAAAATGTTATACATGATACAGAAGGCAATGCTCATGCAGATGCCATGAAGCAGTATGAATTATTAAAATTAAGCTATATGATGAACTTGTCATGCATAAAACTTACTTCAGGCTTTATTATTTGAAGTAGCTGAATGTTTTTATTATTTCCAGAGGTGTTGTATGTAATTAACTTATCTTTTTTTAAACTCTTGCATTTAATCTAATAATTCTTTGCTGAGACAATGGTCAAACACTGGAACAGGCTTCATAGACAGATTGGTGATGCCCCAAACATGACAGTGTTTTTGTTTTAAGGTATTTGAACAGTGCCCTTAATAGCATACTTTTACTTGATCAGCCCTGAAGTGTTCAGGCAGTTGGACCAGATTATCATTGCAGATCCCTTCCAGCTGAAGTAGTGTGTTTTATTCAATTCTATTCAAACATGAGCTGTGAGTAGAGTCTACACTGAAAGTGTATATTATACCTTCGTACTGATATATCTGCCATCCTCCAGAGGAGTGTGCATTCCTTCTGAAGTGTAGCTGAATGCTGTCTGCCTGATAGCACTGGGAGAATGTGGCCCCTTGGAATGGTGTCATTTGCCCTAGAAAGGGGGCAAACAAAACACTTTTGCTTTCAAATAAAATTGAGAGCTAAGCTGTTCAGAGGATAAAAACAGGACCCTGAAAATGAGATACCCTTTGGCCAGGCTAGAGTAGAGTTGTGATTTCCAGATAGATGCTGAACGCTTGGCCTATTTAGATAAGCAATGCAAAGGTAAAAATTAAATATGAATAATAAATTCACTTGTTTCTGTGTGTGTGCACACCTATATTTGCCAGCATTAGTTCCTCTGAGTCTGTAATGAAATTTTTGTCTGAAATTCCTGACCTTTTGGGACATTAGATGGAGAAGTAGTTTAAAAGTCCAGTCCTTCTGCTTTTGCAAAGAAGTTCATGTGCTCAGTATTTTCGGCTTGTCCAGAGCATGCCAAAGTATGTGCTAGATTCTTCTTCAGTGAAGCAGAAATGACCGTTTATCTTTAGCAATGCTGCAATGAGATGAATGTGTTGGGTGTAGGACTTGTTGGACCCTCTGGTGGGTCTGTCATGTGTCCCAGTCATGCTTCAGAAGGGCTTTTCTCATGAGCTCTGGGTAACACACAATCTAATTCTACTGAAGAGTTGTTCTGGTTTTTCTTTTTCTCAGCAGTAGTCTCCGGCAGGGACATAAAGCAGGATTTTGTCATTATCTACTCTTTTTCTAGCTTCATTCAGCTCCAGAAATGAAAAAATGGCATTTTAGACCTTAAAAAAAGAAATGTCCTTGCAATGTCTTTCTATGTCATTTTGCTTTTGTCAATGAGAACATGCACTGCTGTGTTGTTATTTGGCCTGAGCATTTGCACAGATTATATGGTGCTGTCACAATTTCTAGTAACTTCAACAACTTTCTTTCTTTTATAGAATAATAGAACCAAATGACCCTCAACCCACAATTTTTTGTCATTGTTTTATTTTGCATTTCCTACACTAATCAGCTTCCAGATGTGCATCAAATTCTTGTGGTCTTTTGCTGAGCCACACATTCAAAAAGGGTTTCATATTTTGCTTACTTTTGGATAATAGAATATAACACTATATGAAGTTTCATGATTTTTAGAAATAGAACTTCTGCAAGCTCAGCTAGCATCTGGGTTTACATTCATTTACACCAAAAATGTGGAGAATTATGTGATCATTTGATAGAATTAAGAATCTTTAGATTCAAATACTTGTCTATCAATGGGATATTAGGTTGATTTTTTTTCCTTGCAGTTTTCAAATTTAATTTTATTTTTTTAATTGAAGAAATAGCTCATTTATTTTGTATGCTGTTTCCCTGGAGTCTGGCTGAATGAGAGTCTTTAAACTGTTTAAAATGCTTTAATATAGTCATCTCTCTTACTCTCTCCAGTGTTTTTTAGGATTATATGTGGTTGTGCTTGAAACAAAGATAATATGTTTCCAGCACAATGAAGTGCAAACAAAGAATGGTTAAGTGGAGATTAATTTAAAGTTCTTCAATGCCAATAGATTTTTTTTTCACCAATAATCATTGATAAACAGGCCGTAGCAATATGCAGACCTTCAAATGAAAAAAAATATCACATCTTGTAGAATAGAGGAGGAAAGAATATGGGGAAAACACAATCATTTTGCGGCAAAGCAATGTATGTGGCTTTGACCACTTGCTTAAAGTTTGGGGATTGTTTTAGAAATTATTTATGCATAGTTAAGGCTTTGGGGGTTTCTATTTATTTTGTGCATGGGAAGGAGATGAGTTGGAGAAATGGAAGAGGAAATTGTTTCTGTTTTTAAAGTGTGCATCCCTCAGTTAAAAACACAAAACATTCTGCAGCATCTGTAATTTCAAAGTAATGTGTCTGCATTTTTTTTCCTTCAAGAAAACTTAGGAATTTGATGTATATGAAGAGAACTTCTCTGCCCAGCACTGGGCAGAATCTAGAATGGGTTTCAGTACTTGATATTTTCAACACAAATGCATTTAATTGGAATTAGAATCTCATGACAATACTTACAGGACATAAATTTCTCTTAGGATTGGTTGATTCTTTATCTTTTCCTAGATATCTTTGCTACATCCCTAGTCTGCTTCTGCAGGCCAATGCGTTCCTCCAACTCCTGACAGATTTCTGGGCATTTAGAGCTCTTGGCTATTCCTATGTGCCTTAAATGTCTTTGTATAACTTGTGTATCTTTACTATTTTTGGTCATAGCCCTTGGTCTTTTGCAGAATTTTTTTAATTCTTAATGGAATTTACATGGAAAAGATGTTTAAGTAGACATACTTGACCTTGACATTCCCCTGCCCGCTGAGGTCTGCCCATTTTTCTATCTTCATCTCTGTTTATACTTTCTATCACATATTTTTTTTAGCCTTATGTTATTCCTTTTCCTGGCAAATTTACTTAGTAATTTCAATGTTAATGTTTTAAAATTTTGCTCTGGAGAGGAAAGTGTACCACTTCTGTAGAAAAGAATAAACCATAAAATGATCTTGCATATCTGAAATCAGTCTTTGTCAGTAGCCTCAGACAGCTTAAAAATGGGATTTAAACTTTTTTTATTCGTCACTGGTTTTAGACTTAATTTTTCTTTGTACTTGAATGTTCAGATTCATTTGCATTCATGGTTATCAAGTTAGGTAGATAGTTTAAGAACATTTTTTTCAACTTACAAGGATATATTTGCCTTATCTTTACTAATCTCAAGTCCCATTTTTCTTCAAATCTCCAGATATCGTGATCTTTATTGTAAACTCTTTCATTTTTATTTTAGCAGAGTTAGCATATAAAAAAAATTGCTGGGGGCTCATCCTGAAACAGCAATGACATTGGTTTCCCAGAACCACTGTGTGAAGCCGTAGGGATCTGCCTGTAGGGAACCATGTATCTCTCTGCCTTAATCCTTTATTAAGATCAAATGGGGCAAGGACTTCACTCAGTATTAATACTCTTATTTTCTGAGTCAAAAACACTCCATTGTATCACTGTAATAATTTTACCGAGGGTTTCTGACTGATTGCAACCCAGAGGCCAACTCATGGTGTGCAATGATTATATGCTTTAAATCTGCTGTGTAGTCTGATCTTATTTCTTTCCTCTCTTTTATTATCAACCATGTGATTTGAAATACTTGAAAAATGATGAGCCTATTTTTGCTTATTTCCTCCCTTATTTAATAATAATTAGGTGGGAGAGACAATAATGTTGTTAATAGCCTGGGATTTTAAAAGGAATGCTACACTCGAATGGAAGTTGTTCTTTCCCTTAGCTTCTTACATCAAAGAAATAATTTAGGTAAGCCAGATATTGCTAGGACAGTAAAGATTACATATCACCAAAAAAAAGAATTCTGTAACTCTTCAGTTTTCTACCTCTTTGTAGTTTAGAAAAGAGCAAGAACTGTAACAGTAAAGAGTTAAGGTTCTAGCAACACACATCAGTTTGAAGACGTTAAAAAAGAGACCTCAAGCAAGTGAAGAAAGGACTGATGTAGGCTCTCTTTCTTGTATTTTGCTTCTTGCCAAAGTGCTGTAGGCTTACACTTACCAAAACCCAGCACAATAAGTCTTGTTTGCCTTTGCTACAGTAGAACGGATTTCAAGCAGGTATCTCTAGGTGGAACCTCCCCACCACCTCTTTGCTGCTGAGCACTGGTCGTCCTTCCTTGAGTCTTGCTTGGTCTGATGGAATGATGTGTGGGGACCATCACTAGAATAGCTGTTTAGGTACAAGAATGCTTATTTACAAACCTATATATATGTATAATAATAGCTATGTGATAAAAGTAATAGAACTACTAGTTCTTTTAGCATTACCTGAACAGTAGTTAATCTCCTTATCAGCCGCAGTAAATATTAGCTTTTGAGTTTGGCCAGTGTGAGCTGAAATTTTCTGAGAGCCATATTTTCTCTGTTCCTATACATAAAGAAAACAGCTAGAAGAGGCTGTTTGAGAACCTTTATTTTGTCTAACCAAGGATGACATAGATTGACTGTAGTTTTCTTTTTGAATTATTCTTATTTCCAGAGGTTATACCACTGGACATCATATGGTAATATTCCTCCTCATCTTCTCCAAGTTTCTTAAAAATATTTTTAATGTCCTTCTTGATTAGATTATGCTTTGCATTTAAGTTTAAAGTGCAGTCCCACACCTTCAGCCTTGTTACGTCTGAATGCCTTAGCAAAGTCTGTATATAAATATTGCTAGTTCGTTCAAAATTGATAATGTGTTTTAGTATCTTTCATAAGAAGGGATCTGTTTTTGCTGCCTGCAGTGTTGGTGTGCATCACTGAGTTAGCATAAGCAGCACTTAGAGCTGTTCAATTATTCTAGACGTCTGCTTCCAGTGTGACTGACCTTGTTCATAAGCTGCATTGCCTAGGAGGCTGTCTTAGATATCTACCTGATATTTGTTTTAAAATAGATTTTTTTGGATGATAAAAGGTTAATCTGAAGACAGGAGTGTTCAAAGAGTGCAGCCTTCACTTGACAGTTTTAAAATTTAGGGCAGCTCATTGCATGACTGCTTGGTTTAGATTAGGTTCAGCATTATCCCAGGAAATAGGGAGATATATAGCAAAGAATAGCAAGTACTTTCTGAGATGCTGGAATATAAATGTCCTGACAAGAATGTATGGGTGAGAAAGATGAATGCTGGGGGGTAAATCTTTTCAAAGAAGCTTGACATTTAAACCTGATCTGCCAGAGAACCAGTCATGGATATGAAATCCAAATGTCACTTCTGTGCTTGTGTGGGTTTGTTTCTTTATGCTGTGAATATCCAAAGCTGTAAAATATGTAATCAAATTTACTACAGCAGTAAAGTTTGGGTCGTGTGATTTCTTTGGGGGTTTTTGGGTTTTTTTTTTTTTTTTTTTTTTTTTTTTTTTTTTTTTTTTTTGGTTGGGGTTTTGTTGTTTTTTTTTTTGTCAAAGTAAGGAAATCATTGTGGCTGTAGTGACTGCTGAATTGTGACTGTCAAAATCAGAAAGCAAATTAATGCAAGTGGAATGCACTTTCTAGAATCAATTCTGGACTTTTTCATTGCTCTTATTTGGATTTTTATGGTTTAGGCAAGATATACATCAGTCTGGTTCATAAACTTATACAAGCCTGGGTATCTGTTTTTTTTTTTTTGATATTTTGGTTTTCTTTTTGATCAAAATGTACCAATATATTCCATTTTTTTTTTTTTTTTTTTTTTTTTTTTTTTTTTTTACTGTCAGTGTGGTTGTAGAAAGCAGTGAGTAATACTTATTTCTTCTGGGTGATTTGCAGCACTTTGTCAAGAATAGCATAAATTGAAAAACCTTTAGGGAACTCAGTGAGAAGTCTAATTCTTTATCTCCCTGGAACTACAGCACAACTTGCAAGAGTTCAGGCATTCCTAGTCACCACTGACACCTAATGCAA
Source organism: Zosterops lateralis (assembly GCF_965231275.1). Classification (NCBI taxonomy): domain Eukaryota; kingdom Metazoa; phylum Chordata; class Aves; order Passeriformes; family Zosteropidae; genus Zosterops; species Zosterops lateralis. Next base: position 28,701,149 of record NC_139762.1, on the reverse strand, counting down.
TGTAAAAGCTAAAGCTGGGGACAACAGGTTGACCAAATTGTAATGCTACCCACAGTGTCTTTCTTGCTAGTAATTCCCAAATCTGAATATCTGTGCATAGTTTGTTTTAGGTAATAAGAATATTAATCTGTAAATGGACCTCTGAGATGCGAATATAATGTGCTGAATAAATATCAATTATTATTCATTAAAATGCAAATGCAGATAGACACCTTAGAGATAGTTTAGGTAGTCAAAATAAATGAAATAAAAGTCAAGACATCAGTAATTAGATACTTACAAGAGGTGCATAATATTTTACCACAATTGCTGGACCTAGACAATATAAGGCTCCTTTTCCTTCAGCTTTATGTTGCAGCCTCACAACCGCATTTTTCTCCTATGACTATTTAAAATATTCAGGTACTGCAGCTCATACTTAAATTTTTTTAGATGTATTCTAAAGATAAATCTTTCTGTGGCAGTAAATTTTAGTTGTATTCCTTCCGCTCACCTTAATGAATTCTGCAGTTAAATCCCTGTGTGCCATGTAAAAAAACCTTAATTTCGGTTTACAGAACAGCGTGAATGGGAATATTTATTTTAGCACTTGATGAGCATATGTTTTCTAGGTTTAACTTTCAGTTCAGTACTCAAGTAAACCATTAAGCCCTCTACACACAGATGTCAGACAAGTAAGTTGAGAAAAATGACACTGAAATTTTATGAATTTTTCTTCTGAATGATATGAAGGGCTCATTATAGTAAGCACTTGTAAGGGTGTTGCTCAATTAAAGATGATTTGTAGACACTCTTTTGTGCTTTAAAGTGCTATCACAAATTCTGAACCACAAAGTTTGGGACTTTTGTGACATGGACACAACTGTGATGTGTTATTAACTTTTAAACACCCTTTGAGATGATAAATTTTCAGTAGTCTACCAGTGGCTGTATAATAACAGGGATTGCACTTGGTCTGATAACAGTGCTGTTAGGGCTTCATTAAGCCATATCTGTGTGTATGTATACTCCTGCATAATTAATGCTAAGTATAGCCACATTCAGCATTTAACCCTTCATTGTTTTGTGAATTAAATCAAGTAGCATGAAAGTAATTGTACACAATGTTAGTGATCTGTTGAATCCCTTTAATCTAGATGGAAATAGAATCCAAATATAAATTGAATATCAGTACCCTATCCACTAATAACCATATCCTAAAGTAAATTATTTTAGAAACTATTGAGAACATGACTTTTTGTGTTTCAAAAATAATTTATTAATTTTTAATGAGTTAAAGTGACTGATTTCATGGTCTATTGAAGAGTTTCTTCTGTCTTTTCATGGAATAGTATTGTTAAATTTGGTTAAGTAAGATCCTCTTCTAGGTGTTATGAAATAAAATCTAATAAGAATTAATTGCCTTTTAGTAATTTTTGTTTGCAGTATGATAGCACCAAAATGAGAGATTATTTTAATGTCATTAGAATTAATTAACATATATTTGGCAAACATAAATTATGATTCAAGTCCTTAGTGAATTCCAAATTGCATTCAAATTGCCCTGCGAGTGTATTTTTTAGAGGGCAATATCCAAGATTTTTCTGTTTGTGTCAATCCCTGAAGCATAATATGAAAGAACCATTAGGTAAAGTCCCATGGGAATTGTTTTGTTGTTTACTGAAGACAGGCATTCAGTGGCATTAAAACCAGATACAAAGTAGATGAGATAGTGATCTGGAATTGTAATGATGGGAGGAAATGAAAAGGTACAAGAATTAAGTATTTCATAGCATTATTCTAATTAAGTACAGGGAAGGAGGAGGAAAAGGAGAGTTGCAATAAAATGTTTTGTGTAAACACTGAAGCAGGAGTTGGATGACTGCCCTTTTCCTTTATTTTTGTTGACCCTTAAAGTAACTGGGATGGTGATGTTTGTAAATTTTCGTACTGGTGGGACTCACTGTTTGCATCCCTGCCTGCTATAAATACCTTGAAATAATAAAAAAAGATGGTAGATCTCCTTTTCTTATGGGGAAATATTTTGCTCATTTGATTTAAATGAGGCAAAGGGCACAGTGTGCTGTAAATGATAGAAATTAATTTCTTTGTATAGTGGTAGGAGTGAAATAATACCACTAATAAAGGTTAGAAATAAAAATCCTCATCCCCTCCCCTTATGAAGAATACAGAACATGTATAAAACTTCATTTCTTCCCTTGAGTTTACTTCCAGTAGTTGCATCAGGATCTTGAAATACTTGTAACATATCATTGACTTTATATTACCTATTTTACTCATTCACCTAACACTTTCATCCATCTGCCATGCTGATATTATCTTTCTGTTCAGATGAACTCATCTCTCTAAAAAATAGTATATTTTATAATGGATTTTTAAGAATTTATGTTATTTTTCATTTTGATGTCATTTAAAGATGCTTAGGTACAGCAACCAGTAATGCCCCTATTAGCCCTGCTTGAGTCTAAGGAGTCACAGACACTGTTAATAAATCTAAAGAAAAGCTTCCAGTGCCAAAGTGTTTATAGCTGTGGTGGGGATTCTGTGATTTAAATTTATTTATTTAATGTAAGCCTTGCTGTAAAATTGCTATTTCTGAGCTTATTTTATTCTGTTCTGATATATGTGTGTGTATTATGATATAAAGTACATTTGCAGAGGGGAATATTAGATACAGAAAGTATATTCACATAATAAATGTCAGAAAAGACACAAAAGGAAGAGAAAAGAGCCAGAGTGGATTTGGACTGCTTACATGTCTGAGACACAATTTCAGGACAGATTAACATATGCAAAATTAAGAGATGAAGAGCTGTGTTCATAGTTCAGCTTGGGTTTAATTACATAAATGATTCTTCTGATGAGCTGGTTGGGTCTATTGTATAAAACTTAGAGATGAGATTCCCAAAGGCTTCCCACAGAATATTCACAAGTGTAATGAAAAAAATCACCAACTCTTTTACAAAAGGAGGAAAAGGAGAAAGAGAGCTGTTGAAAAGGCTCTGTGTGTGTGGGCGTGCTCTGGACATATTTGACCTGAGATAATTAGAATTTCTGTCAAGAGGAGTTAAAATTGCATGAGCTGTATGTACTCGTACAGTTCAACTTGGAAGGTGGAAACACTTGATATAACTGAGGACTATTTAGTGGATGTATGTAACAGTTACAGAATGCAACAGTGTGCCATTGATAATATTGCTGATAAAACAGTTGTTACAGAACAAGGTATTTCAAAAATAAATGTGGTGTATATTGGTGGAAAAAAAATTGTATGGAAAAGAACTACCTAGCAGTGACCATTTCTTTTGAAAATCAGCAGATATGGATCAAACAAGCATTGAAAAACTATGTTCTGATTTAAAATGAGGTTTATCAAATGATGATTAAAAAAAAAAAGAGAAAAAGAAAACCAGAATGAGTAAAAATAGTGGTGAAAATAATTTCACAGTCTATCAGCTGTCAGCAAAACAGTTTAAGGAATTACTTTGTAGTTACAGGTATTTTCACATAAACCGATCACAAAGTTAGTGAGCACAACTAAAACAAAACTACTACTTAGGAGAAACTGTTGCAAAGGAATGTATCTTCTTGTGAACAGGAGGTCACCACATCAAGCCTACTTAAAAAAGTTTGTGTAAGGTCCCTGTTTCCCAGGTTTATGTATTTTAGTAACTGCAACTATCACAGTAATCAGAAAATTGTCTCTTTTTAAAGTCTTAAAACGTTCATATTAACTGATAAACTTCAGTGTATTAGAATAATAATCTGAGGTATTTTGGCATTCTGATTTAAATATCTGTTTGCAAGTCAGCAGGATTCATATTCATATTTATAAGTTTTGGATGCTGTATTAGCATCATGGTATTTCATTGTGCAATCTGTTGCCGATTCTTATCATGAATGACAGCAAATGGCAGCCCTTCACTGGGTAGGCATTTCTTCTGAATGCTGTTAGTGGCACCACTCTTTATTAGTGGAAGGCTCAGAACTAGTTTTGTTTTTCAAAAAGTTAAAACTCAGTTATGTTACAGGAGGATGGAGAAATCTACATCAAGTGTCTGTTGCATTAAATCATTGGAGCTGCGTTTAAGTCACAGGAGTTGGAATTGAGCCACAGGAACATGTGTCCTTCTGCTTTTGCAAATGATATATCTCATTTTTAAATACTGCTGTCGTGTGAGATTTAATAGACCTAATTGGGCTTAGAGATGAACTCTGAAGAATTTCAACTTTGAACTTGGGAAAGGGAAAAGAATCTGAACTTTGTCGTGTTGATAATTATTTCCCATGTATCAAATGGAAAAAAACCATAAAGGGCTACAGTTACTGAATGTGAATTGGATCTTATTTCTCAAATGTAGATCAATTTATTTTGAAATGTCAAGAACAGACAAACCACCCTCTAGCAGAAACTCTTTTGTGTGGTAGGGGCTTGTCAGCATTTTATTATAATTCCATTCTTCAGGCTATAAAAATTTGCTTTAAACCAAAATCTGGAAGTGAAATATTAACCTCATGATAAACTTGATTTATCAAATTTGGCTGAATTTGGCTTAATTTGGCTTAATTTTGAATAGTTTGGCAGTTCAGCCAAAAAGAAATTTGTTTCTTTTGACCATTCTGCTGTGTGCATTACTCAAATTAACTGCTTGTGTGTAAATGGCTGTTTCATGATGCTTATGGGAAATTTTTGGAGTGTTTACTTTACATGGCTGCCATTTTTATGGATGAAAAATAAACAGTAACATTTGGATGAGATATCTCCCAAACTAACTCAGCTCAGTTAGACTTCCTAATTCCTCCAATTGAGCTTGGTGTAAAATTCCCTGAATGAGAGTCAATGTGTGTTATGGTTTATACCTGGTGGGCTGCTCTGCCCCAGTTGGCCACTCACTCACTCCTCTGTCGCAAGAGGACACGAAAAGAAGGACACTCACCCCTCAAATTGAGAGCGAGAAAAAAGGAGGACTTTGTTTTGGGAATCTCAATATATATAGTTTTTGGGATTTGGTCAAGGATTGGAGGATTAGAGGAACACCCCTCTGACCCCAGTGGTCAAACTAGCAGTCCATCATGGAGAGGAATGTAAAAACAATCTACTTTGTTTATGTTTCAATGCATGAGAACTCCAATACAAGGATGTAAAACCATCAGAAGGCTGAAAATCAGGGTGACACTTCTCCAGTGGTATGAGAGAGATAATCAGAAGGGTAAAAATGAGAACTTGTGGGTTGAAAATAAAGGGAGTTTAGTAGGTAAAGCAAAAGCATTGTGCAGAAGCAAAGCAAAACAAGGAATGCCTTCACCCCTCCTCTAGGCAGGCAGATGTTCAGCCATCTCCAGGAGGGCAGGGCGCATATTTAAATGTTCTTTGGGAAGAAAAATGCCATCAGTCTAAAAGTCCTTCCCTTCCTTCATCCTTCTTCCCATAGTTATATATATATACATATATATGCTGGGCATATTGTATGGAATTCCATATTGTATGGAATGTCCTTTTGTTGGGTTGCGGTCATCTGTCGTGACAGTGTCGCCTCCCAATTTCTTGTGCTTGTTCATGCTGCATGAGCAGGAGAAAAGGCCTTGACTCTGTGTAAACACTGCTCAGCAATAACTGAAACTGTCATGTGTTATCAACACTGTTTTCAGCAGAAATCCAAAACACAGCCTCACATGAACTACCGTGAAGAAAATTAACTCTATCCCAACCCAAACCAGTACTTTGTGTTAAAGAAGACTAAAAGAAGATGAAGAAGACTAAAAGCCAGTTAAGATGAATTTTTGCATTTATTATTGAGAGAGATTTGCTGCTGGAGGAAGGTTTCTAACTTATACTGCAAATGCTGTAATATAAACCACAAAGGATATTTCATTCTGTCTTACAATGAGCTTTTTGCTTCAAGTCCTCAACTGTGAGGAGGAATACAGACCAGCACTGCTTTTGGATAATACCAGACATCTCCTTATTTTAAAATTTCCTCATGAAGAAAAAGGGAAACAGTTTTTGGAATGTGGGATTTCAATAAAAAATTATTCACAATCATGATGGTGCAAAGGACACAATTGTTTCCTTTTACTGCTGTTCTGTTATAGTAATCAATATACAACCATAATATTACAGCTTGAATGTGATGAGAAGCACTTTGTACAATAAGATCTGCCTTATGTTAAAACTTCTTTGCCTCAGGTTCCAACTACATATACATTTTCCGTGCCTGGTTTATCTTTATTGACTTTTAACAGGACAAGCTAAAACAGGGTTGGAAGCTCTCAAATGAGTTTAGGTATAATCATAGAATTTTCTCAATGGAGGCAAATATTTGCAGCTAGGGAAAAAGTCCTTATTGTGGTCCATCTTACATTCAACTTGCTCAGCTCTTCTATGTCCTTGAGATAGAATAGGGAGGTTACATTAGGAGTAAGGCTTTGGATTTCACTGAACTCCAAAAAAAGGAACTGGGACATAGAGGAAATGGAGCAGAATAGAATGGCTAGCAGTTGCTGTTTTTTCTGTTTAGCTGGCACATTTCTCATAGTTAAAGAAATTTGGAGGTGTGATTGTATAAATGCAGAATCGTTCTGCATGTTGGTGCTGATGTTCTGCACTTAGTTTACTGGATTACATTTGTATTGCTTGATTGCTGGGCCAATTCATTTGTCAGGAAGTTGGACTTCTTTGATTTTAGTAAGCCTCTGTAAAAATTTAATTACATTGTTTGGGGCTGTAAGGCCTGACAGTGAAAAAATGGTGTCTATTTTTAATTTTTTTTTTTAAATAGATTCAGACTGAAAATAAAAATGTCTTTCAGTATACTTGGAAAGGAAGGGGCAAGACTAAGCCATGATTCAGAGGAATGTTCTTTTAAATTAGAACTTTGAGATGGATGTAAGTAATGTGCTCAGATGGCATAAATAGACAAAAAAAAAAAGGAGTAGAAAAGGTCCCAAACAGATGCCTGGCAGCAGTTTTTCACAGAAACAAAAAATAAGTGGAATGACCTAGACATGATTGTGCAACTGAGAGTTAAACATTGGGCTACTTAGGGAAATTAGAAAGTATCCAGGGGCATATGGGACACCGTAAACTTTGAAATGTAGGGAGCTATTAAAATATGCTTCAAATATCTTCAAATGTTCTTCTTGTCTATACAGAGATATTGATGCTTAATTAACTATAATTTTTACATGGTTTAGATCATTACTACCTCTCCTTTACTGAATCCTCAGAGGAACTCATATGGGTAATTTGTTCAATTTTTGCCTTCTTTTGTCTGCTTATTTATAGGTTGCTTCTGAATTCATTACATGGACATTTCCCAGCCTTATGGTATTGATTTAAAATGCTCTGGAATCATGATGGTTGTGAAGTCCCCGGCTGGCAGTGGAGAATTAATGTTTGGTGTGGCAGAAAGGTGCGTTTAATTTTTGCTACTCACTACCTTCCGTGTGGAATATTAGGTTGTTTCTTTCCTAAAACCCTTTTGATTCTTCTTACAGAAAGTTTGAAATATATTGAATCAATAGCAATTATCTTTGCCTGAGATGTAATTTACAGATAGAGCTGCAATCTGCATGAAGCCGTTCCACTAATCATGTCCACTAAAATGGACATGACTCTTGTGTGGATAGCAGAGAACTGCAGTTTATCTAAATGAAATGTAGAGAGTTTGAGGTTTATATTTTTGTTCCAGTTATAAATATATCTGAGTAAATGAAGCTAGGAATGTCTCTAGGAAATAATAGCTAACTTGCTGTTGTGCCCTTATGTTGTCTTGCAAGTCAAAAAGTGAAATTGTACAATTCATCAGAAGTGAGCCTAACTGGGTAACAGATCTTTGACTTAAAGTGTAATTGTAGGTAACAAAATAATGTTCTTTTTTCTGCAACTTATTTGTCTGTGTAGTTTGACCATAAATCCCACAGTGATCAAGGTTGTGAAGGTTCAGTTTTGACCAGAGTATGAAAGAACCTTTCCTCTGAAATAAGCTGATTTTTAGTCAATTCATGATTTCAGGAACAAAGCCAGGAGCTTTTTGTGGAGTGACTATTTTAACAATCAATAGGCTGGCTAAGATAACAGTTTTGTGTTAATTATGTTTCAGTCTGTCCAAACCTATTTAAGCCACTTTTACATAGTGGCTTCTAATTTATTTGCTTTTCCGCTGTGACAGATGTGACCTCACAATCAAGTGTATTTTCATGATCTGCAAACCACTGTATTTTTTCCCAAATATTTGGTTTAGTTCAACAAATTTTGGACAAAATTCTATGAAACATGAGGAAATTATGGGGCAAAAATTCCCATGGCAGGCAGATATGGCTGGATTGTCTAAAAGTACTAAAAAAGCTTAAATCCTCTCAAACATCATCAACAATCTTTTTATATTAACTACATAAAATATGCAGAGCATATAGTGTAGCTGATGCATTATTGACAGTTAGTTGTCCTAACAGACAGATGTGCTGTCATTCAAAATTTATATCAGAAAAAACTGGTAAAATACTGAACACATTAAAATATTTGTTTATTATCCTACATAAATCATACATCTAACATGTTGCTATGAATATTCTGAAACTTAACTGACTAGTTTTGTTTTGGGCTTTTTTTTCTTGTTAGAAATAAAATATAAAAACTAAACCAAATGTTAGTGATTGCATGTTAGCAATTGCAGATGAAATAAAGCCAGAATGTTCAGCTATTAGCTTGAGAAAGGGAGTGAATACTAGTCTTTTGAAATTCTATATTGTAGAAAATAATTGGCTCACTATTATAATTACATTTGTGTTCATGATATCAAGGTCAAACAAAATAATAGTAATGGTAGAGGGATGTCATTTTACTGATTCTGGTAGATATTAATTGAGGTGATAAGAATTTGGTGGTGCTGAAAAGAGACAGGTGAATATCAAACCCAGAGGACCTTCACTCTATTGCATATTCTTTACCATCTGTTTTGAGAATTCCATATTCAGCCATGGGCTGAGAAATGATGAAAACTTACGTCTCCTTGTTTTCCATTTCACGTCTTTACAGATGCTGTTTTCAAGATAATAATATGATGAAATGTGTATATTTTTAATTTGAACATAAAAGTTTGGATTTTTATAATAGAAAAACATGTTTTCTGTTAAGTGTTTATATTTTGAATCATGGAACTCTTAATTATTTTTTCCTGTTCAAATAGTGTTTCCTTGGTCATTAATGAAAATCATTAATAGTTTCAGCAATGACTGTTTCTCTCTCTTGTCTCTGAAATCTTTTATAATAAGAGGAACCATTTACTTTGCCCTTTTAGTTTTAAAAAAAAGCAGTCGTTTAAAAGATTTATGCCAGTAGAACATGGAGAGTATTAAATGAGCTTCACATTGCTTCTAAACCCAAAAGATATTTAACTGAACAGTATTAATGGGTGTTCAAAGGCAGTTTGATTAGTTCGTGCAACCAGCTCAACTTCCTAATAGAGAAGGCATGGTGACACATATTAAAAGAACTATGTTGATAAGGCAGTGTTGCTCTTTTACACAGTGCCTGGCAATGTAACAGCATATGAAGTACAAAGTCAAAACTTTATCAGCCGAATCAACACAAAAATGTTTTGTTTGAGTTTTATGTGAAACTGTTGTTGTGATAGTTAGAAGATGCTGCTTCCTAAGTTCTCCAATATCTCATTTTGCTTTAATTAAATTTTCTACATGCTAAGTAAACATTCTTGGATGTAAGTTTGAATTTACATTAGAAAATCAAACAGTGCATGTGTCCTAAATTACAAAAGCAATGATTGTTTTCTAAGTCCAACTGGCTGATCTAATTTAGGTAAAGCTTTGCAAAAATGTTGATGGACATATGGAGCTGGAAAACATCATCTGATAATTTTGTCAAATCTACATGTGTGTTTAAGAAAATCTCAGAGTGGGAACAGTTTTTGGTTAGTGAGATAAAGTTCTGGCTCATTCCTTGATACGTCTGACCTCAGCTGATTCTCACAACAAAGGGAGCACCACAAGAGAGGTCCAGGGGGCACCCAGCTACCTTGGATGTTCCCCGCAGCCCCCAGCAGCCATTTAGGGGTGGGCACTGGGCATTTTGGGCTGCTGGAACTAAGGCCATAACAACGTGACTAAACGCTCCAGTCTTAGCCTTGAAAGATGAAGCAGTGTTTGCTGAAGATGACCTTTTGTCTGAAAATGAATTGCATGTGTTACAGTGATAGTAAAACATATGGTTTTCCTATGTTATGGAAGTTTTCACTTTTTTTCTTTGGCTAAAAAGCACAATGGCTTCAACAGCATATGATCAGTGGCAGATTCATGAAACTGAATATGGCAATGTTAAATATTTGGTCTTTGAGAGGTTTTTTAGTTTGTTTTGATCTTGTGGATGATGTGTAAATGAAAGGAATTTTTTTTTTCAGATCACCCAAGAAAAGTAGGAAAATAACTGAAATAGCTGGATGTTTCTGTTAAAATGTGTGTGTGTCAGTGCTTGGCTAAAATTATGGCACTTAAACAGACTTACATTTTGAACCATCAAAAAGAAAGCGTTTGGGTTCCAGCTGGTAATTAACCCCTACCACCTTTTCCCTGGCCTCAGCTCCTCTGGCAGGATATGTATTCTGGAGGGAGGACCTAATCTGTCTTTTATCCTCTCTAATTGCTCCTATAATTGGATGTGTATGTCTATACTCACTGCAGTGGTTGTGGCCCTGTCTTCCATCTCAGGAAGATGACATTACTGAATCACATCTGCCACACCTGGCACAAGGATCTCAAGTTTAGAGTGAAAGTGGAATTTTACTTAAATTTAGTAGGATGTATGGAAAAGGAGAAAAAAGGACATCTAGGGGTTTTATTGTTCCATTGATTTATTTTGGTTTTGGCTTTTTTGTTTTGTTTTGTTTTTCTTTATTTTTTAATTTTCCCAGTTTCTCTTATTTATTCTCTGGGAGCCTGTGGCAGTTGGTGTTGCATTTGCACACATCTGAGTGACATGACTTTTGGCCATAGGCTGCATCAAGTCTCACTGCAAATATCTGATTACCTCCTGACCAGCAGCTAACCCTGCTCTCCAGCTGCTCAGTGAAGAAGGGTATCTTCTATCCACCCATTAATCAGTGTAATCTGTTACTGACCTTCTCATATCAGTCCTGTGCCTTCACCACCTTCACCCTGCTTTTATTCCTGCTCTCTCCCTGCCTGTCAGGTACTCTGAGACCTGGGAGTCCTCCCAGCTTCCTATGAATCACATTACTTTTCAGCAGCTGGCAGGAAGAATTATATAGTTATCCATGGACATTGCTGCAAGATGCATTTAATGAATGGCCAGACTGTCAAATGTTTGAAAGTGATGTAGGAGGAATGTTTCTTGCCAGTTTGAATAAATATCTGAAATCTGGGATTTGCAGTAAGTGTACAGGTTCTCAGCTTGTCTGGGCAGCAGCTGGCTGCCTGCAAGAGCTCTGGAAAGAGAAATTAAGCTGTGCTTGTAAAAAATGTCAATATTTGCCTGCTGTGTTGCTGACAATTTTTAGTTCTTCTTATAAAATGTTCCCTAATTAACCACTGGCATGAGATGCTTCATGGGAATTAGATGTCTAATTTTTCAGAAAGAAAGGGAGAAATATTTTTCATCCTACTGGGAGGAATTGGCAGCTGTGCCCAATGTCTTGATATTGCTAAACCAGTTCTTTAACAGAAATGGAGAGTTGGATTAAGGCTTGTAAAAATTGCATGATAATTTAGTTTCTTTCTTATTGGTGGGACATGTCTGATACACAGCTCCACTGCTTCTTTGCTCTGTACTTTTATGTGGGTTTGTATAAATATGCTGCTTGAGCTGAATCACATTTCCTTTGCCATTACAATTCTCTGTGAGCAATGCAATTAAACAGCTCATGAAAAATGGTATTCTAGTAGAATTTCATTTAGGAGAGTGTTTGTAGCACTTAAACGAATGTATCTTAGGCCTACTTTATACTGAAATAAAAAACTCACAGAGAAAAATATATTATTAAAGGTATACATTACAGCTGCTGTAATGTAGGTAATCATAGGCTGCTTTTACACCCATAAAGAACTTTTTCTCTGTATAATGTATATACTATATACCTACTTTGTGTAAGAGGGAAACTTCTAGGATATTAAGCATGCTCAAATTGTGGTAATATTTGAATATTGGCACCAAAACTGGTATTGACTGTTAGTCGATGCTGCAACATTCTCCTCATGCTTCTAAAATAGTGGGTTTTCTGCTTATTAATGATAGGTGCTTTAGCTTTGCTCTAAAATGAAAAATAGAGATAGTTGAAAAAGATCTCAGGAGTAATTTTCACTAAGAGGAAAGTCTGGGGACAGCAGAAAGCCTGATATAGGGTCACTCCTGCCAGATACAAGTATTGTAGTGAGATTCTCATGGGCAATACTTTTATAGAAATAGAATATTTTATAGCAGCTACAAAATTAAGACTTCAAAAAATGGAAGACATGGGCAGAATCAAAACTGCTACTTTGCTTCCTTCATCTGTATACACAGGTTGTCAGTGTTCTAATGAATGATAGAAGCATGATTCCCTATTTTCTGAGGAAAAGGGTTTCCATGCACCAGGAAGTAGTAAAGCAGCAACCAGCACTCTGGAATTGACTTTTCAGGAACAGTGGCTCTTAATGAATAAATTGATACTTCTCATTGCTCTGTTTATTATATGCATAATGCTTACAGAATGTGTGGATGTAGTAACATAGCTATTTATAGCTATATATTAATTATTAAATATTGTGTAATAATTGTTATTGCAATATTTAATAAATGTGTTGTAAACTGCATAGACTAGCTGAAAAATAAATGGTCTTGAAACTTGGAAGCTGTTTCTAAGAATGTGTGATGACTTACAGATTTTTTAATTAATTAATTAATTGAGACATTTGTCTTTGTTTACTCAGAAATGTGTCCGGATTAGTAAAAATGTGCAACACATAAAAATAAATTTCTAAATTTTTTTCTATGTAAAAGGTTTAGAACAAGAAGTATTTCTCTTGCATTACATTTGCACCACTTTTTATGTTTTGAATAACATTTTGAGATACAAAGTGACTCCTCAGAAATACCGTAAAATGAGGAAAGCTTAAGGGCAAGTTGTGCCGTTAGTGAGTGATGATACTTCTATCTGGCAGTTCAGTTGGCTTGAATAATACAAGGTTTATGTGATTTATTATCTTACACTGCTGAAGTAGTCTACTAATACAAATGTTTCCATTAAAAAAGAAAGTGAACTTGCTAAATGGAAAAGATAATGTTTTATTAATTTTTCTTCTTGGTTTTATATTCTTGTGCCCTGCAGCTCTAGTGCAGCTGCTGTAAGTGCAAATGCAAATACCAACTTGCCTAATGGGGTAATTAAAGGCAGTGGAGGAAAGTTATGTAATGGATACTCACTAAGTGTAAAATATATTCAAGCCATACCATATGATATTTTAAACTGTGGAATTGTCTCCTGAGGTTGGAAAGGCATTGCATGTTGCTTGTGAAATAGTTCTTTTTTTCAGAAATTGGATGTAAAAAAAGTAAAAGGCTCCTCCTTAGTTCAGCAGAATCTAAATTATTTTTGTTCGTTTTACTTGAGGAGGTTAATTTGACATTTTTTTCCCATAATTAACCTTGCTTCCCGATATAGTTAAAAAACAGTGTCTTGAAATCCTGCCTAACAGCTGCATTATTAGGAAGACCATTATGGAAAAACAGTTTTGAGGAAAAATGCTTTGTCTTCAGATCATATTCATCATTGCTCTGAATATCTTTGTGTAACTGAATGCAATTGAGGACAGACTCCAAGGACACAGAGCATTGTGTAGTTCAGCAGGGGAAATAAAAGCTGTTTAACATGTTCAGAAATTTGTGATTAGATAATTGAAGACTTTGGTTTTCAAAATTACCAGGTTTTGAAATTGGACTTTGTATTTTTAAAACTACTGTGCAATATTTTGAGACAGTTTCCAATACACTGGACTTCACAAATCTTTCCAAAGACAGTATTTGGCTTACTACTAGAATTGTTTCCTTTAGTAGCAAAGTGTAAGTAAAGCATAATTCACAGTGTAACCATAGTGATAAAGTTATAAACATATAGAATTCAGTGTACATTTGAAAGGAGATTTTCTACATTTTAAGAAACAAGGCATAAACTGGCTCTGCTATTAAAATGACTGTATATGGAACTACAAGGTATTTCAAATGAATTGAATAAATAAAATATATAGTATGGCCTCAAAATGAGCCAAGAGGGATTTAGATTGGGTATTAGGAAGAACATTTTTCATGGAAAGGGTTGTCAAGCACTGGAACAGGCTGACGAGGGAAGTGGATGAGTTTCCACCCTTGAAGGTATTCAAGAGATGCGCAGTTTGGCATTTAGGGATGTGACTTAGTGGTGGACTTGGCAGTGCCATGTTAACAGTTGGACTCCATGGTCATAAAGATTTCTTCAGCCTAAATAATTCCCTGATTCTTTCATGAAATGTTAGATTATGGTACTGGAAGCCTTGGAATGGGTGCTCCCATGACATACGAAATTTGGTCATTTTGCTTTAGGTAGGATCCAGTTTGAAATATTTTGGTCCCAAGCTAACAATATCAGTACCACCCACAGTTTTTCACTCCTTCTTGTCCTCAAACCACTCTCCTGTCCAAGTTCGTCTTTCTAATTCCTTATCTAATATTCTAGCTTGGAAATTTATTTTTGCTACTTACCATCATGCGTGTTTATGGAGACAGTGTGGGAACAAAGGGAATCTGCAGATTATTCAGTTTGGAAGTATTTCCTGCTTACCTAAGCTTATTTATTGATCTGATTCATCCATTCCAATGGAGTTACTAGTTAAGATGTTACATTGATATTAAAAACTATGGTTCACTGTTTCCTGTTGATAATTTTGCTAGGTTTTCTTGTTTACTTATTTTTTTCAGCATTTCTTTTCTGGAGTTTGACTGAGGGCTTCTGCTAGAGTTGAAAGAAAGCTCTTCTGAAAATCCATTATAAAAATACTATTTCTGAAGTCTAAAATCTCATCTCCTATAAGACTGCAAGATACAGTCTTTTAGAGTCTGTTAGATAACAGTCTAGCAGTAGAGATGTCCTAAGACATGTGTGCTGTTGTTTATCCACAGTGATGGACTGCATATACACCTTGTCTGGTATTATTTCAGCTGGACACTCTTAAAATTATGTCACACTGTGATTATATTAAAGTTACGTGATGTTGCATGAATGTCAGAAAATCTGATTGGCAGAGATACTTTTGTTTAATATTTAGATATTTAATGTGTCTTTAATTGTGACCATTTTTTGTCATGCATAGTGTTAGATATGGCAGTTGAAATGTTCCAGCAGTGGAAGTTTTCTTTTTCTGGTCTTTTTTTATTTTAATTTTTTTACTTTTAGGCCTTTACTGAGCTGAGTTTTTCTTTGACAGTGTGGAGGTGGGGTTGCTGTGTACCTGGAGCTGGCGGTTTTCCCTGGCTGCAGCAAGGGACAGGGTTCCCCTGCGGTCTGTGGGTGCTGTTGTTGTCACCCCTGTGTATTGAGCACTGAGGGCTCTTAGCAACACCTGCTTCTGTGCTGGCTGGTCCTTTGTAGCACTTTTCCTAAGATCCTATGAATCCTACTGGGCAAAATATTACACAAGATTATTGTCAGTTTGAGTCTACTATATTGAGAATTTGAAGTTTTTTAGTTCTTTTTGTATTTATATTTCATCTCTGAAATCTGCATACTTCTCCACAGGATTGACTGCTAAAAATTTCAACTCTATCAGCCTTCAAATTAACTCAGAATACAGTGCCTTTCTCCACCCTCTCTCCTCAGGGCTGAAACGTCTCCAATGTTTTAAATGTGTTTCCTCACCGTCACAGCTGAACACAAGAGCCGCGAGCTGTATAGAATAAAATGCTTGAAATAAGAATAATAACTATTAAATAGTGCTTGACGGGACATATTTTCCCCTTGAAATATATTGACTGACACTTCTTTGTACCTTGTCTTTAATTTTGTATTTTCATAGAATCATAGAATGGCTTGTGTTGGAAGGGACCTGTCCTCAGATGCCCCAAACCAAGACAGGACCTTCAAGATCATCTAATTCCAGCCACCTATCATGAGGAGGGGTACCTTCCACTAGACCAAGTTGCTTGGAGCCCCATCCAATCCAACCTTGAACACTCCCAGGGATGGGGTGTCCACAACTTCTCTGGTCAATCTATTCCAGTGTCTTACCCCCCTCAGAGTAAAGAGTTTTTTTTCCTAATATCTAATGTAAACCTACTCTCGGTTTGAAACAATTCTCCTTTTACCTGTCACATTTTATTCACATAGTCTCTCTCCAACTTCCCTGTAGGCTCTCTTCAGGTACTGCAAGTGTGCAATCGGATCACCCCAAAATGTTGTCTTTTCCAGGCTTAGCAATGCCATTTCTCTCAGTCATTCCTCATAGGAGAGGTGCTCCATCCCTTTAATCATCTTGCACTCCTTTGGATTCATTCCAACAGGTCCTTGTCCTTCCTGTGCTGGGACCCCAGTGCTGGATGCAGCGCCGCAGGTGGGGTCTCACCAGAGGAGAGCAGAGGGGCAGAATCCCCTCCCTGGCCCTGCTGCCCACAGTGCTTTGGATGCAGCCCAGGACCCATTTGGCTTTCTGGGCTGGGACTCACTGCCCATTGCTGGGTCATGTCCAGCCTCTCCTCCACCATCACCCCCAAGTCCTTCTGGGTAAGGCTGGTCTCAACCTGCTCATCTCCCAGCCTGTGTTGATATTGGGGTGGGATTGCCCCCACACAGCAGCACCTTACATTTGGTCTAGTAAACCTCAATTCTATGTATTTTATACTCTTTTTTATGTGTGTCATATGTACTCTCTAAGGTATTTTAATGTTATCCAATAAAGATGAGTGGCCAGGCTTTGATAAGATGTGAGAAGTGCCTAGTGGAATTCTAAATAGAAATTTAGTATCTGTCTAGAAGTGTGAAATAAAATAAACTATGAAGGAATATGCATCAACTCAATTGAAAAACTGTCACACTGCAAGAAACCCCCAAACCTGGGATCATTGTTGAATTGTGTTGTTTCAATTGTACAGACTGGTTTTAGGAAACAGTGATATATTTTACATAATAGCCTGACTTTAATTTTCAAAATCAGTGCTCATGAAATTTGCAGTTGATAACTTGTTTTTTAGGATTGCAGAATAATCTGTAGTAGCTTATAATATGGATTTATGCAGGTAAAGTATGATTTGGTCTAAGAAATCAAAATGATGTCTCTAGAAACAAGAAGTGCAGGCTGTGTTTTCAGAGAGCTCCTGAATTCTTGACTGAAGAAAACAGTGACTCTAGAGAGGGCTTAGGGAATCAGAGAAGAAAAAGTAACTCCTCAAGAGCAACCAGTTTGACAAATATTAGTTCAGTCTCTGGCTGTGAAATAGTACAGGAAAGACTTAAAGTCAGCATTTAGTAGAAAGACTAAAAGACTTGTTTTAATCTGTGAAATCAATACTGGAAGTGTTCTCAGTGATTGATGTTGATAGTCTAAAAGCGTGCAGAAGAACAGAAGATGTAGAAAAATATCACATAAATATTGCTTGAGGAAACTGCAAAAACCACTATCTATTTCATTGGTAGCAATCTTCAGTATTATTTGGTATAAGATGCATGAATTCCTTCAGACAGGGAATAAATATTGGGTGCTAAAAATACTATTAAAATAAATGTGTTTTTGAAAACTGGAATGGATCACATGTAGTGATATGGAAATATCTGGGGGAGTTTAAGGTTCGGTAATAACCGAGCAAAATCTGGTCCAGTAAATCCTAGGAACATGTGAAACTGAGGCAACATATTTTGCAGAGAGTCAGAGATGTGGTGTGAGGAGTGCAAGTCCTTCTTTGTAGTAGTGGACACAGATAAACTAGGTTGGGATTCAATAATTTGAAGGCTGAGTTGAGATTCTGTAACTCCATAATTTGAGTTTCATAAATCTTTTCTTTTGGTGAAGAGTTTGATTTTTAATTATTTAAATAGTAATGATTTCATTTTGTTTCCTTTTTAAATAGTCGATGGGGTTTGCTTTGGGATGGGAGTGTTGTATAAATGTAGAGGTGTTTTGTCTCTGCCTCGGCCAGCCCTGACACCTTGACAGTGAAGGGCACGGCTCAGTAGCTGGGTGAACCTCACCCATCCCTGTGAGTTCTTGCTTGCCCAAAAGAGTGAAGCAACGACAGCAGGAAAAAAGAGGGAGGCTGTTCAGGGTTAACTGCTGGCTTTATTCATCAGGGTATCTGCCCCAGCAGATACCCCTCAGCAGATGCAGCGGTGGGGGAAAAGCGAGGGAAAAAAAGCAGGAAACCCCCCAATGCAACACCTTTTATTGGGGGGAGGAACTCAGGGATGGGTTTAACTGGGGACAAATCAGGGGCCAAGGGGGTATGGCTCTGCAGGTAAATTACATACATTGTAACAAATCAATAATTCAGGTAGGGAGACAGCTGAAGTCTTGTCCAATCACTTGGGGTCCTTATTGGAACTTTCCAGACTTTTGGGAGAGGCCCCAAAGTGACAGACAAGGCCCAGGGGCTGGATAACTTATGACTGACATATAACTGGGGTTGGGGTGAAACCAATGAGGGTGGAACATGGGTGACATGCGGCAAACCATTGCAACTTATAAAAAGGAACTTAAAACAAGGAACAAATACATACATGAAACTGATAAAACCAAAACCACACCACTACATATAAAAGTTACAGGCCAGCTTTTGGTGGTAAGGAAAGGTCCATCACTGACAAGTATGCTGCATTATGCACTTTTGTTATGATCAAATGGGGGAACTTTAGGTATGATGACAATAACTTCAATTAATATAATAAAAATAATTTTCTTGCTGGGTGGTAATATACACATATTATCCCACAGAGCCCAACCCTAGGCTCTCACACCTACATTCCAGCCTGACTTTGGAGTATTTTTGCTTGGCTGTGGCAGCCGTGTTTTTCTGCATTTGGTTATTGTTGGCGGGTTGCAGAGGCTGTTCTCTGCCTAGCCAGATCTCTAAGGTTGTATATCATATTGGAAGCATAAGAAAGCTTCAAGATGACTTGGAAAATATTACATGTTTATGGTCAAAATTTTGTAAATGTGTCTCAGTCCAAAACAGTGATTGGCTGGAAGGGAAGCTTATGAAAAGCATGAGAACAGGGAATAGAGTGCTTTATGAATGGAAGTGCTGAAGAACTGTAATTTTCTGTAAACTGTATATAAATAGGAGTTTTTTATTACAGAAGAAAAGAACATACTCCAAATCTGGAAGCCAGATAGCATGGGCCTAATTTAATTTAGATGTCTGTAGCTGAGTTCATAACGTGGCACCTCTTCTATATTCAAAGTGTATTTTGATATTTTAGGGTAAGATTCTTCTGACTGGTTTTAGAAATATACATCCAGGCAAGATAAATGGTGTCATATTGACTAGGTCTTTATTGAATGTAGTGAAGTATAGCTGAAATGTATATAACAACAATGGACACTGATGAATCCTATTCAAGATATGTATTCAGAACACCACAGCCAGTGCAATTTTGCACATTTCCATAAAAAATGCATGTACTTTCTGAAATAGTTGTGAGAAAATTATACCCATTCTTCCCAGCATAGCAGTATGAAAGTTCATGCACTTGATTAATCAAAGAAAAAAAAAATCAAATGCATTGTATGGTTGACTGACTTGTGTTGAAAAATGCTCTTTATCATTGAACTCTCAAATTGAAGGTCAGACTATTTTGTGTAACTTCTGTTTCAGAACATTCTGTGCAGATAAGATTGAACAGATATGCGAAGAAAAGAGTTCTTTCAAACAAAAGCTGAGCAGTTTTCTTTAGCCACTATCTATCCTGGAGACAATTAATGTAGGCTTGAGAAGCGATCCCAGTCCTAATAAATTGCACTAAGCTTTTAAATGCATTTTGGAGGAAGATAAGTTCTGATGGGTCGTTCTGAGTCATCTTCCTCAACTTCCTCCTCTTCAGAAGTGTTTTGCCTAAGCTTCTTTTTTGTATTTGTTCATGTACATTTTCACACATGTTAAGGCTTATTTATATACTTCAAAGAAATAATTTCACAGGAAGTACAAGTATTTTTACATGAGTCCCAACATACCAAGATTAAGCTAGATATCATTCTTTTCACCTTTTTAAAATTTGTTTGATAAAATAGTTAATTTCTGAAAGCCCTTTGTCATTTCTCACTTTTAATATAACTTGGGTATTGACATTTTATGAGTTTATACTTTTTAATGATAATATTGAGATCTTTTATATGAGTTGAAGTGTTAATACCATGAATATGCAATATATTAAAATAATAGGGCTTTGGTGATTTAGTGAAAATAAGCAGTGGGATGCTGGTAGCTGCCAGGAACACTGTGTTTTGCGTCAGCTGGCAAGTAGGATTCTATATCACCTAAAGTTTTAGTCAATACATTTCAATTTTAAGAGAAATTATTAAAATGCATAGAGGAAAGTCTTACTGAGCCTTCCTGGTTAGTCTTCAAACAAGGAAAGGAATTTTTTCTTCTTCATAATAATATTGAAGTATTGAAGCATCTGTGTCATTTCAATTTTGTGGAGAATGTAACTGTCAGTAAAGTTCAAAATGCAGGACTGAAGCAGTTGAAAGAATATTATTCATGAAAAGTACAAGATATAACATCAATGTACAGGTTGTGGTAGCTTTAAAATGTCCATGTGCAGTGGTCGGCTGCCAAGGGTGCGGCTCCGGCCAGCCCTGCCGCCACCACAACCCGGGGGCCACTTTGCCAGAGGAGTGAGCGAACTCGACCACGGTGCGGATGGTGCGCAGAAAAGAGAGGCGGGACTCTCAGGATCAGCAACCAAGGGGGTGCGTGTTCCCCAAGGCAGTGCTCCGGAGAGACACTGACCTTGGATCGCCACGGCTTTTTATTGAATGAGTTACAGGGGGTGGGATTGAGTGGGACCAATCATAAACTTTTGCAAACTTGTAACAAGGGGATGAACAAACTTTGAACCAATAACAAGTAACTAGGGGAGGAGGAATGCATAATGAGGGGGTGGGGAGGTTATATAACTTAAAGATTGACATTTAACAGAAAATGGGTAAACAACTATTATGGGATGGGGTAACCGGGACAACCAAGGTTTGGCGGGAAAGTCTGAGGGAAGGGGAGGCCATCTTGGACAATGGGAATAAATACAATTTCTAAAACCATTATAAAACACAACTTATAAAACCAAACTGAAACAACGAAGACCAACTGGAATCGAGTTCAAACACCACCACATCCATGGTAGGAGGTGAACAGAGAACTTTAGAATTCAAGAATAATAATTTCTGTTGATTTCTACTCTTCTGTTGAATAGAATAAAAGGATGTGAGCCCCAAGTGATCAGGCATGTATTGACCACTTGGGTTTCTTCTGCTGTTTTGATCTATTCATTTTAACACCTTGAGCTAATTTGATAGGTGAGATGTAATAATTGATTTAACAATGTTATTGATTCAACAATGTTGACTGTTATGTCAGAGAATAAAGGAAAACTTAAGTGCTGCATTGTGGTATATATCCTCCTGACTTATGGAAATTCCATGGAAATACTGTTGTGAAAGCTTAAGAGCTTTGATAACACTTCTTGTTAATGAATCAGCTCATGTTTGTATTCAGAATAGTAACTGGGAGTGAAAATGTATCCTTTTTGGTAGTTAAAAGTGCTCAAAAGCTGTAGTTTGATGAGATTTCTTAGTAATGCTGTTCCTGCTTTTATACAGTTTCTGCTGGAATTTGCAAGGCCAAGCACTCATTCCAGATTCTACAGGAGTGCTGAGTCCTGAAACTTTGCTAGCTGTCCATACTGGTAATACATGTATATGCACAGAATAGGATTTGGGACTAGATTTGCACGCCTCCATAGCTCTCAATTATTTAGCCTCTCTTTACAAACAAATAGATGTTCAGCCATTAAAAGGGAGGTGTTATGTTGTGTACCTTGGCACAAATTTCCATCCTGTCTGCGTAAGGAAGTTTGAAAGAGGTGAAGAGTTTGGCACACAACCAGAGCTGCCAAGAGCTTTGTGCTTCCCAGGACATGACTGCACCTGGCAGCTTTGAGGCACGTGGCTGAGATGGCTGATGCTCAGCCTGCAGGTGTGTTCTTTCCCTGCTGGGGATGTTCTGGTGTGCTGTAGAGTTCTGCTCCTGGCACAGTGCAGACACCAGCTTGTGAGAAATACTAAAGGTAAGAACACTCTTAGAAAGCTGTGAAAGCAGCCCCAGAAACAGAAAGAGCAGAAGAAAGAATTAGCTG
The DNA here is from genome assembly GCF_965231275.1 of Zosterops lateralis. Taxonomy (NCBI): domain Eukaryota; kingdom Metazoa; phylum Chordata; class Aves; order Passeriformes; family Zosteropidae; genus Zosterops; species Zosterops lateralis. The sequence continues at coordinate 28,678,770 of NC_139762.1, read as the reverse complement.
CAGGTGCAAATCTTGAAAGTAGGAAAAGTTATGATAGTACAGCAAGCAAGGACATGAAACAATAGTGGCTTTTAGGTTTGGCTAGGATAGACCTTAAGACTGCAGAAAAATGTGCTTTCAAGATAGTAGAAGGTTTTAAGCTTAATAATGGAACATTGTTTATTGTTAATAGAAAGCATACAAGCCAGCATTGTTTGAAGCAGGTGTACATGTGATTGGCTAGAACAATTGTCTGTGAGCTTTAGCAATATGCTATTGGCTGGAAAACTTTTAAAATGCCCTGTAACAAAGAGATCTTTCGCCACTGCTGGCAAGATGTGAGCCATTGCCATCTTTCAATTGTCTCAAGCTGTTACGAGGCTGATGCCACAATAGAGCTCAAGGAACATCTCCCCGTGGTCCCGTCCCATTTGTGCCATACACAACACACCAGCTGACCTCAGGTGTTAACCGAGGCTTGCTGCCTGGTGGTGTCATGTGCTTCATCACCCTCAGATGTTGATGCCATAAAACCCATCACAAGTGCCTTCCTCCTCAGCATCCCCCACAGTGGCCAGGCAACCACAGCTCCCACCATACCACCACCCTTCCTCACAAATGACCGTCAGAAAATTGTGCTTTCAAGCACAGTATTTATAAACACGTGTAAAATTGTTAAATATTTTAAGGTAAGTTAGGTTTTTGGTAGATAACTGGAATGGATAATTGAGAAAAGTAGAATGAAGGCCTAATAGTGGTGGAGCATATAATTTTGCAAGGATTAAACTAAAAACTTGTAATTAAAAGATGCATGGAAGTGTAAACAAATGAAGATAGTTCTGTTGACATTTTATTGTATAATCCAAATTAGCATCTTCATGTATATCCGTAGCAGGCTTGAAATTATTCTTGCAAGCTTATTTTTTTGGTTTTGTTTTGCTAGTTTTAGAAACAAGGCAGGTACACACTGAAGGATGAGCAAATAGTAATTTCCAGCTTTTATGTCCCTTCAGATAGTGATTGAGAATGCTACTTCTGAGCACACTTTATAGAAGTATTCCATTCAGATAATATTTCTTTTTATTGGTTTTTCAGTGATTAGTCTTGGCTTCCATGTCTGCCAGCTAGCCTTTCTGAGGAGCCTACATATAGGAAACATGCATTTATATATAAATGCAGGGAAATAATCAGGAAAATTAAATAATAAATTAAGAAATCTTCTTGCAATACAAGAAGAATTACAGGATAGCTTTAGAGGCATTCATTATATTTGTTCAGTGTGTAATTAATCTCAGACCTCTCTCGGACAGCTAAATGTTTTTTGTTGTAAGGTCTACTATATGAATAGAAACCTACATATTTAATTTAAACATTGAGTTATCTTATTTTTGCTTCCTTGGGTGATATTTAGTGACTTCTCTTTGTAGTTTGTGTTAGCTTCATTCTTTTTCTGTTTTTCTGCACGAAACAAGATCCTGCATACAGTATGATAACTGAATCTTAAGGAGAAGCATGTCCAGGGGTGCTAGTATGAAATGAAATCTTTATCACTTTCAGTATATAGTTTGCTTGGACTATAAATTAATTAAAGCACTATGTAATTCTGTAGGACTTCTGGTTTATGGATAATAAATCCATCTCTGTATTTTTTTTTTTTTTATTTATCTTCTCTGTTGCAGTAATTCCTTGACTTGGTGCTCTTTTTTTTTTTTTTCAGTGACAGAATCATAGAAGTCAGGAATACAAGTAGACATTCCATCACTAGGAAGAAATCTGTATGGATTTTTATTTCTTTTTAGCATTAGTTTTTTTTTGCCAGTACCTCTTACAATAAATTGCCTGATAATATGTTCTTCTTTTGCTTTTATCTGTAATTTGAAGTGTCAGTCTGTCTTTTCAGGATTAGGACACGTTACATTAACTTTCATGCCTCCCTGGCAGTCTTGATAATGAAATGATAGGTGTTGAAATAACAATGAGAGATAAGTATGAGAACTCTCCAGGAACACATTGTACTAACAATGCCATACTTGAACTATCCGATATTTTTCTTACACTGTAAAATAAATCCAAAAAACCAAACCGACAACAAACTCTTCGTAGAATGATAGAGTTCTATGGATCCGTTTTAATTTATATGTGCTCTCACATATTAATGGAAGTGTTTATAAGCTTTATAGGTAAGACATAATTTAAGTCATAATATTACAACAACATTACAACTTATAATTATGGGTTAATAAGAGTTTAAAGCACTTAATAGAGTCACAATTTTGCAGTCATTTATAGCTTAGAACTCTCACATTTTACATAACAAAATTTGCCTAAAATATCTTTAGTCACCTTGACTGGGAGACTTTACTACAGTGCATTTGGATTTATTCCAAATTCTATTATTCATCTGAAAAAAGTAGAAGCTACTCATATATGAACTTCTTAAATAGTAACCTAGAATTTCAAATGACTGAAGACTGAAACACTACTAATACTATTTCTCTCTGTATGGTCAGCATTCTTGATATGCTTTGTTTGAATAATTAGAAACCATGGGATTTACAAACAATGTATCTTTATACAGATATCCTCAGTAAACATAAACTTTATTGTAGTGCAAAACTGTGGGTTCTGAGCAGCAACACTGACTGGTGCAAGACATTTGTCTCTTCTGTAAACTCCCATTTCTGAGCAACTGCCAGCACTGATTAGCATCTTTGTTGGTGATCAGCAAGTTTGCTGATGGCACTAAGCTGTGTGGTTCTGTCAACAGACTGGAGGGAAGGGATGCCATGAGAGAAACTTTGGCATGTTTGAGAGGTGGGATCATGTGAACATCTTGAAGTTCAACATGGTTGGGACAATTACAAGTGCAAATACAAGCTGGGTGGAGAATGGATTGAGAGCAGCCCTGAGGAGAAGGACTGGGAAATGTTTGCAGATAAGAAGCTTGATGTGACTACACACTATGTGCTTGCAGCTCAGAAAGCCAGCCACGTCCTGAGCTGTACCAAAACCAGCATGACCAGCAGGTTGAGGGAGGTGATTCTGCCTCTCTGCTCTGATGATACCCCCAAATGGAGTTCAGCTGCATCCATCTGTGCAGCCCCCAACATAAGGACGTGGACCCATGGCAGTGAGTCCAGAGGAGAGCCATGAAGATGTTCAGAGGTCTGGAGCACCTTTCCTGTGAGGAAAGGCTAAAAGAGTTGGAGTTTTTCAGCCTGGAGAAGAGAAGGCTCTGAGGAGACTTTATAGCACCTTTTGGTACCTACTGGAGGCCTGGAAGAAAGCTGGACAGGGACTTTTTACAAGGGCAGGTAGTGATAGAACAAGGGAGAATGGCTTTAAATTGAAAAAGGGTAGATTTAGATTAGATATTAGGAAGAAATTTTTTATTGGGATAGTGCTGAGACATTTGAATCAATTATCCAGTGAGATAGTGGCTACCCTATCCCTGGAAATGTTTAAGGCCAGGTGGGATGGGACTTTGAGCAACCTGGTCCAGTGGAAGGTGTCCCTGCCCATGGCAGGGGAATTGGAACTAGATGATATTCAAGATAACTTCCAACTCAAACCATTCTGTGATTCTATGAACAAGATACAGACAAAAATAATTTCAAAAAAGAAAAGAAAATACAAATCTTAAATTCTGTTTTGAGAATTGTTATAACTGTAAATATTTAAAGTTAAGTTTACTGTTGGTGCACAAATCTGTGCAAGCTCAGCCCACAGCTGTAAACACTAGTGGTCTGTAGGATGCAGCAATGGAGGCTGTCTGGTTTTCAAAATATTAGTTGAAAATATATGGAAGTAGTTCTCTAGTGTGAGAGTTGTCATTTACTCTTTACTGAGATTACTACTGGTGAATGAGTGCAGCCTTATCAAAGAGATATCAAAAGAAAATTTCTGGTGTGGAAATACCTACGGAAGTACTTTATGAGTATTGTAGAGATGCAAATCTCTGTTCAGTAAGAAGTCATTGAAGAAGAACTTGAGCTAAAAAATAGAATAATCAATGTTATGGTAGAAAACTCTAAAGACAGAAAGCACAGCATTTTAACAACCAGGCCAGTGCTCTGTTCTAAAATTAAATAAGGTTATTTCAACCATTGTTTTGGTTATTTTTTCCTCATTGTCTCTTTTTTTTCAGATGATCTATGTTTTTCTGGTAAAAATAAATTCTAGTGTCTTATCAAACTTAAAACATTCAGATATGATGGCAGATCAGTTCACTTTACTATAATACAGCTTTCCTGTTGCAGATTTATTTGTGCATATTTACTGGAGCTTGCTGGGTATTAGAGCCAATATCTAAGCAGTCTATTTAAACATGCCATGTTCACCTCAATTTGGAGAAAATAGGTCAAATTCTGACATATGCTGTGACTTCATTAAATTAGAATTCTGTCTTTCTGCTGCCAACAGTTTGATGACAAATTTAACTTGAAAATATTTAGAGTCCATTACCTTTGCTAATGTTGGGAGAGCAGCTTCAGCTTCAAGCTTACTTTATGTAAAAGGTAAGAATTGTGTTTTGTGCACTTCTCTACTTGTGTTACATTAAGTGAAAAAAGGATTTTCCTCTGCTTTACTTTAGAAAATGTATTGTGCATATCAAGTTCTGTTGTTCATCACTCAGGAGCTGTTTTGTCCATTGGGGTCAGATTGCTGCCAGGGTAGTATAACCTTTCACCAATGGCATAGGTAAGGTGGAAAGATGTCCTTGGCTGGAGAGTACTGTAAGGTATATATGTAAGTGTTGTGAAGCCCTGCTTTATAAAGCCAGGAGCAGCTTCTCATATATTCAACCCTGTGTTAGTGCAATAGTGAATGGAAAACAGAAGGTAGAAGCTAGAGCAGGGCAAGAATAACTCACCCTGCACATCAGTCTGAATGATCTCAGAAGTCCTATCTTCGTTTGGCCACAGTGGTCTGGTTATTTGTAAAGGGACAAACATTTGTGGCTTCACTATGAAGAAATGTACTGTACAGCTCTAATGAAAACTAGTGGTCTCAGAAATTACATGGAATAACTGAATGCTGTTATAAAAACACTTCATGTCAGAATATGAAAATAATGCTTATTTGTACTAAAAAGAATCATATTCCAGATGTTTTATACACATTCCAAACATTATACTTACTTCTGTGTATTGAAAATAACTGCTTGACAACATATTTCGTGGATAAGTACATAGTAAACCTTGCTTCTCTTTCCCCCATGGTGTATCACAGATGGAGTAAATGGGGCTGTAACTCCCCTGGGTTCTTAAAAATTCACTGCCTTAGTTCAGATGCTGTAGCTGCATCATTGCCCTGCTACTAAAACAGTCGGACTCAGTCTGGCATACTGGACTCAAAGCCTTGCTAGATTAAACTGACAGCTTTGCTTAAAATCTCTTTATGGATTGTTAATCACCAAAACAGAGGCTATTCTGCAAATATTTACTGGGCTGCAAGTGTTCTTATGCCTGGATAATCTGGCAGATTTGAAAGGCAGTGGTGAGCAGCTATTTTGATGTGAACAGCAATTCTGAATTAAGAACCACATAAAATACCATAGTAGTAGCTGTAACAAGAGTTTTGACTTATCTAATTAAAATTCTTGTATTTCAACTTAGCATAAGTCTCTCCCTGGAGTTCAAGGAAAGATTTTAGGATTTATTCTTAGAATGATCATTTTTAATTGGCAGGAGAGAGGACTGAAGTGAGTAAAAGCTTTGTCTAGAAATACTTTGGATGTGTTGAATTTTCTTTTTTATTTGTGACGTGTGTTGAAACACTGAATAGAGTTGAAATTCATGAAAATCTGTCTGCTTCTGCATCCACCTTCTTTCTTTATTTTTACCACAAACTAATATGTAATGGGGTGGATCTGTGAAATCTTTTTTAAAGATGATTTTTTTTTCCTAACTTTATTTTTACCCAGAGGGATTTTCCTCCCCCTTAATTGTGGTTTAGTGTTTTGCTACTTACATAAGTTGATGTAATAAAATTTAGGTAAACTATTAATTCAGTTGAGGAATTTGTTTCCTGTAAAAGGATTTGTTTTTAAATCTTGAGTCTTACTCTTCCCTTTGCCCTGTGACAAATATATAGAGGAAATTAGTGTTCTAATCTTCTTGGAAAGCACATTTAATGAGAAAGGGAGGGCTATATTGAAAGTAGGAAAGTGTTAATTGTAATAGGATTTTGAAAAACATAATTACTATACCTATTGTATAAATGAAATTATACCAAGCAAGTGTCTAAATAGAGGAATTGAAAATTATGGTATGTAGCAAGATTCATGTTTTGCTAATACAGCTCATAGGTTGCATAAATATGTTGTGGTTTTTGGTAGTGTCTGAATCCTAGTGCTGATTGAAATGTCTGGAAACTTTCATCTTTTATAAAGCTTAATATACACAAAAAATAAACTTCTCCTTTTTTATTTTTGAGATCATTAATTTAGCTAAAGGATTTTCTATGTTCAAAATCCTGCATCACAGCCACAGAAGTCCCAGTTGAATGCAATCTAATGGCAGAGGTGAGGAAGACAGCAGTTTGAAGGGTGCTAGAAAGATGAAAGTAGTTCTTATTTCAACCATGTGGCTAAGTGCTTTTGGCTCAGGGATGTCAAGTGAGTTCTTTAACCCATACAAATGGAATGCTCTTACAACTTAGCTCCTCTGTGCCCTTTCAAGGTGTGAAAATTTCTGAATGACTTAATAAATTTTGAAGTATTTTAATTTCCTCAGTTTTCCTTAAATGTTTATCAGACTTCCGCTATGGTTAAGGTAACAATTTGGAATCAGGCACAAAATATAAAGATATTTTATAGAGGTGCTATTAATATAAAATGTTTTGTTAGAGCAGTATCTCCTCTTAAGATCCAGCTTCTCTAACACACTGCAGGTTTACCTGATCTTAACTCCAGCAGGTTTAACACATCTGCTGGAGAGTGAAAGGCTTCCTGATGCACCATCCATTTCCATTTCCAGGCTCCCTCCCACAGAGAGGTCTTTTACCACAGCCCACAGTCTTGCCTGCTGCTGAGCTCCTTCAGCTCATTCTGTGTCCAGCAAGCCAAAGCAGTGGAGTCTCAGAACTCTCATTCTTTTGCACTGTTTAATGGGGTGGTTAGAACTTACTGTTATGAAGTTATTTTTGTGGCTCTTCTGTTTTGGACAGCAAAAGCGTAGGTCTTGCACTTTTCCTGTGCTGATTTCCTGATGCACAGTCTGTGCCAGCTCCCACTAATATCAGGACTGGGGTCATTCCAGTAATTGTTTCAGATGGAGAACGTAGGAGGAGTCCTCCACTAAGCTCATTTTCAGCAGATTAACCTTTTATTTGCTGGTCCATCTTCTAAATGCATTTTTGTTTACATGACCTGTAGTCATGGTGTCATTACAATTTAACTATGAAGTTTACATATTACAAAATTACTTTGATCTTTACTAAATAATTAAGAGGCAGTGTGATGGAGGCAAACATACTCCTGGAAATTTCAACTTCCAGATTTCTGTTGCTACTAATCTCTCCTGTTAGGGATTTATAGTTGGGATTTGTATGTTTTGTTTGTTTGGGATTTGTATGTTTTTAATAAACTGTCAGTCTGACCAGCTGTGCGTAATGAACATCTGGAAGCAACTTCTTTCTAAAGTCTTTATTTTTCTTTTTTAGCCTTTGTTAATGGACTGTCAGATATAGTTGAGTTGATGGCTAAAAGACTTGTGACTGTAATCTTCAATAATACTTAGTGTTAGTTGTTTTATTACCTCTGTGAACAGAGTAGATGAATGTGAGATAAGTCTTGTACCTGTTGGAAGTGGGAGGTGTTCCACAAAGTTGTTCAATTTACCTCAAAATGTGCTTCTTAACGTAGTGAAACTGCATCATTCCCCTTTTAAATTAAAAGCACATCCGAAATGTGAATTTCACGAAACTCAAGGTTTTTTGCAATTACTTCAAAATTTTAATTTACACTTTAATTTTTATGAATAGAGTGATTTAATTATGTTTATTTTTGGGTTTAAAATTATAGAATTGTATGATAATGATAAGTATTATTTAGGTACAAGTTACACTTCTGGTACTATAGTTCACTTATTTTAATTTGCTCCAGTATGAATTTATGTGCCTATTAATGTCGTGATTTAGAAATGTCATTTCCACTGAAACATCCCAGACCATGTGCAGCTTTTAAAAAAGTTTACCACTAAGCTAATTTCACTATTTGGAAAAACAAAGACAAATATAAGGTAACAGTGTACTCTGTCAAACATGTGATCTTAAACTGCAGTTGTTTCATTTAACATTTCATCCCTAGAGTGGAAATTACATTAGACCCATTACTATTACAGGTTGTATCATTCATCAGTCAGCCACTTGTAACATTGCTTTTTTTTCAGGTATCTACAGAAATAAATACCTATTTTCCTTTTTTTTTTTTTTTTTTCTTTTAGTTGGTTTGTTGTTGTTTTGTTGTTTTGTTTTAGTGTTAGTTAATTGTTTCAAATACAGAAAAAAAAGATTTAATGGGCAGTTTCAAATGGGTAGGAGAGCGGTAGGTTGGCCTGAACCTGGAGTATGGGAAAGTGTACAATGGAGGCATGTTTTCATTAGATTAGAAATATTATTCTTTGGAACTCAAGGTGCAAATTATCCTGTGCCATAATGTTCTTTTCAAACACACAAGACAAAATTTGCATATCTAAATTGGATCAGCTTGAATGGGTTTCCCTGCTGTCTCATTCCCTCAGCTACAGTCTTTCTGAAATGGCCTGCAGGTGGATCCAAATAGTAATTTTTAAGTCTATTTTTAAGAGCATCTTTGAATTTTTTTTTAAAGTTTTATATTGATTTCTTGCAGTGAACATCAGCAAAATTTCTCCTATGTCTCATCTGAATATAATCTACATGATAATTAGAGGTTTAAATTTAACTGTGCTTACACTGGCTTTAAGAATAACAATTTAAACCAGATCAATCAAATTACAATTGTTTCACATTGTTAAAATAATAATTTCCCCTTTTCCTTCCCTTCCCTTTCTCCCTCTCCTTTCATGTAAGAAGTAGCTTAATGTTTTATTACAAATGTGACAAATTTTGCCATCCAAGGGAAGACCCTGCAAGCAATCTTATTCTGTGATGCTGGGCTTTTCTTCTGTTTTTCAAAGGTAGACTCACTGATATTGTGCTGATTTGGATTTCTGTTCTCCCTTTTCATAAACTGTTACAACTTTGATAATATTTTATTACATTAATCAGGATGGAAGTCTATATATTATTTTCACCTCTACTAAAATAATTGTATTCTTAGCAAATTTTTATCGAGTATGAGAGGACACCTCATCATGGTCTGTAGCATACTCATGAGGGAAAGTGGAGGGGCAGGGAGGGACAGGCAGTGATCTCTTCTCTCTGGTGACCAGTGGGAGGACCCAAGAGAATAGCAGGATGCTTTGTAAGGGGGTTCTTAAGCTGGATATTAGAAAAAGGTTCTTATCCAAAAGGGTGAGCACTGGATCAGGCTCCCCAGGAAAGTGATCACAGCACCAAGCCTGGCAGAGTTAAAGAAGCTTTCAGGCAATGCTCTTATGCACATGGTGTAATTTTGGGGCCAGGAGTTGGATTCGATGCTCCTTGTGGGTCCCTTCAAACTCCGAGTATTTTATGATTCTATTATTCTAATTAATTTCATCCAACTGCTCAAGTTATTTTGTGTTCTTTTGGTAGTGTGACTTCTTCTGATGTATCAAGGAGAAATAGCAAAAAACCCCAAAAAACACCTAACTTCTGTAAACAATAGGGCTACAGCTCAAAGATAATATTTTATTTCCCATAAAATAGGTAGGAAGTTTTAAGGGTAGTATTTTTAAAGTGTCTCTCTGATATATGTAAAAAAAATTTAGCATAGCCTTGGGCTTTGATGGTTTCTGTATGAAGCAATGGATGACCTAAAGCTTATACCAGTTCACCTATGTTTTACTAGCTGTGCATATATATTGACTGCCAGATGTTGATGTAAGAATAAGGAGTATGCTGTCAAGATGAACAAATTTGTTCATTAAATGAACAAATAGTAGCAAAGAAGTATTTGACGTCGGGAGAGTTTCTCCAAAGCCTCTGTCCAAGGTGCTGAGGGATAGTGGTGTCAGCATTGTGGAACAGTGCTTCGTGTGCTGAGGGAATGGCTCAGGTGTGTGAGCTGTGCTCACCTGCCACTGTTGTGCTTATCTCAAGGTTGTATTCTGGTTAGGTTTGGGGTTTAGAGGCCTTTGGTTTAGGTTTGGGTTGGGTTTTGATTTTTTTCCTATCTTTGTTGTTGCTTTTGTTTTGTTTATGTTTTAGGTTTGTTTCTAAACTTCTTGCCTGGTCTATGTAGAATTCCAGAGTGTTATAGAAAAATCAGAATTGGTTTGGTTCTTTTGTGTACAGATGGCTAAATCAACATTATCAACTCTCTCAGTTTGTCTACTGGGCCTAGTTCAGATTGGTGTTTCTGTTTCTTTCTGTAGGAGGTCTGAAGTCTCTATTCAGTTTTATAAATAGTTCTCTTTTATCTATTGTTGGAATTTGTTTCTCTTGTTCTTGCCCAAGTTGTTTAAAACGTTTTGCAAATAGGCTGGGATTACTGTTGTAAAACATCATCCCATAATGATCTCATATATTAGAGGAAAAAAAGCACCCTAATTACTGTTTCTGGTTGAAAAATTAGCATTCCATGTTCTTGTTTTTTTGAAGATCACAGTAACTGCCTTCTCCCATCTGAGTGATATTCAAGGAGGTGTGATTGTCCTAAATGCCAATGATGTCTAATTCATGGAGCCTACACTGTTGTGCTACCACAGTAAGAGATTAGTGATACTACTTCTGCAAAAACACCTTGGATATCAAGGGAATAAGGACTAAGAGATATTCCAGTGGTTATCCTTGGAATGTAGGATTAGTTTTGTTACTTTAGGCTTTTAGGGAATACAATAAGGTCTAAATGTTACTTCTGGCATGGGGAACGAAAAATACTAGCATTTGGGAAGAAGATTCTGACTGTATTGTGATCGGGAGAGGAGAAGTTAAACTCTAGACAATAGAGTGCTGTTGTGCTCAATTTGTTAGTGGACCAAACAAGGAAGGATGGGCTCTGTGCAGGAAATCTCATTTGTGCAAACACAAACATGCATATCTTGAAAGTTACCTGACATGTGCCCCACTTAGTGACTTGGCACAGCTGAGCTAGGGGAGAGGAGAGAAGGCAGTGTTCTCTCTAACTGGTCCCAGAATCAGGCTTGGGCAGTGGATTAGTGACATTTCTCTAAATTTGGACACTCGGCATCTGCAAGCTACTGGAACTGTGTCTAACCTGTACTTCCCCACAACCTGTGTGTGTGTGTATTTGTGTGTGTTAGCCAGACAGCCACAGACCACCTGTGAAATCAGCCCACAGTGGCATTGGGTTGCACCTTTACTGACTTTTAAATGTTATTCTGGCACTTGCTGGTTCATGGCCTGTTCTGATGTTCATAACATTTTAACATAAAGCACATCGTGGATACCATATTGTAGTTCTGAGAATAGATTGAGTAGAACAATATTTTTAATATTGTAACAGTTTCACTTAATTTTTATACCCACATGTGTTAACAAAATGTATTCCCCAAACTATTGATGGGGTGTTTTGTTTTTATGGGAAGTCTTAGGCAATATCATAGTTTAATAATCTGTAATGAAATTGTAATGAATTGGTATGTTGTAATGAATTTTCTTTGCTGTTGTGTCTCTGGTTAGTCCTTAGTTTTTTAAATTGCATTTGCTGTTTATAATACAATGTGTTTCAGTAGAGAACAGACATAACACTTGCTAAGTGTCATTTCTCATATTTTAGTTTTTAGTGTTTACCAGCAGATGGAACATGGATTATTAGTTCATTAGGGAAAATCAGGGTACAGAAAAGTTAATTAATAATGAAAGAGTTCCTTCTGTGTAGGATGAGAAATACCTTTAAAGTTTTCCAATAATCTTTGTTAAAAAATTGTGTGTGTGCTTTGCAAAGAACTCATTTGTTCTGTGATAGTGAAGCTAATTATTCTCAGCACACACTAGCTATGTCAAATTGCAAAGCAAACATCAGACTCTGTATTTTGTAGGAATTAAAACACCATCAGTTGAGTTAATGAAGAGCATACAATGTATATGATCTCATTTTTGTAATGCAGTTTAAGTGAAAGCCTTTTAAAGAACTGTTGCAAAAATCATAATTTAGGGGGAAAGAAACAATAAAGCAAATGTTTGCTATCTGTTTTAATTACTTTCTGCTTAGAGGTATGCATTAGGTTTATTTATTATTCGATTTCAAATTATTTCTCTTAAATGGTTTAAGAATACAGTGGCTAATGATCCATTTTGAAATCAAATGAATAGAGTCTTCTGTGTTCCATTATACAAAGCCAAAGAAAGTAATTTTTGATTGTTTCATTGTGATATTGTGGAAAGATCACTACTTGAGATTATAGATTAGCATAAGCATTTAAACCTGAAACAGAATATGAAACACAGAAGAGAAAGGGAATTAGTGCAGTTTTCTTTTTTTTTTTTTTCCAAGTGGGAAAAAAAATGAGAGTGGATTTCTGAATTATGTACCAACCATGAATGTAGTGAAAATGCCATCTCCTATTAACATTTAAATTATTTTTATTTCCTTACAAAGACAGCAATGTGAAAATGTCCCTGTAATAGATCTCCTTGAAAAATTTAAATGTTTGGTGGAAAGAAGATTATTTTGTCCTGACCGAAGATACTAGCAATTTTCTTCTTGTATACATGTAAGAGGGTTTGGAAGATTTTCCTTCTTCCTGTCCGCCAAAGATTGAAGATTTGTGGTTCTTCCCTATGTCAAAACTATGTATGCACTTAGAAAACTTAGGATATGAAGTCAGAAGCCTGAACTCTTAATAGAAGCAGGGAACCTTTATTGTACTTCACCAAAATGTTCAGATATGCAAATTAAGTATTGGGAGTTTAGGGAAAGCCCTGTCAAACTGCCTATCTGCAAATCAAGTATAATGTTTCTTAGAGCTCACTGCAATCAGATAACTCAATATAATTAAGTTTTATACTTAAAAAATCTTGATTCACAAGGTTGGAAATCAAGCATTTTGTTGACTGCCAGTCAACCAGTAATTCACAGAGAGGAGATTTGGTGTGGGCATATGCATGTTTAAAGTATCTGACATAATGGAGTTCTTTCCTGAGTCCTGTCAGTATATTACTTTGCTATGGCAACCCTGTAGCTTTCCAGGAGATGAATTTATTGAATTGCGCCCTCCTTAAGCTAAGTGAGGTACAATGTGTCTGCTATTTCAGTTAGTTTCAGTTTTTAAGATGTATTCAAAGACCATAAGATATTTAACCTCCTTTAGATAAGACCATGTATAATAATCAGATTTGAGCAAAACTCTACATATATTATGATTTTCTTGTATATCTGTAGAAAGAAGAAAGGACTAAAATTATCTGGGTATTTAACATTCAGTTATCCTCCAAGGTTTCCAGAGTAGGTTGCTTATAACGGTTTTCTAACAGCTTTTGGAAGATGCAGAATGTATTTGTTTTCTTTATATTTCTTCATGCGAAAGTCTGAATTATTTGGTTTTGGAGTTGATAAACAAAAATACTAAATAGTAATATACTAGAAATATCTTTTGTACACATTTAAGGATTGAAAATACCTCTGAGTCAGTCTGTCTGATGGAGACATTAATATTTGAGCATATGTAGAAGTGTCTGCAGGAAGTGGGTGGAGATGGACCTGGTGGTGAGAGTATTTTAGCAACATATTGCAAAAATTGCCATTTTCCTTTCACTGTGTGGGATGTCTCAGAAAAATAACCTTATGCTTAGGCACTAATATATCAGCCAGACAACTGAAGTTGTGTGTTGTATCTGTATTTATATATGGGGACTAAGAGAATTTAAGCTGACATAAATTGTGTTAGTATCTAGTTAACATATTAATTTTAATAGATGTATTTAAATCATTAATATGAAACCATAATAACTTATTTCTTTTCCTATTGATACATCTAGGAAACAGGTTTTTATGTGAAGTTTGACTTTTGCTTTATATATGATGTATCTTTTTTTTTTTTTTTTTGCACTGGTAAGTCATGTCTATTTGCCTGAATTCAGGTTGTTGTTTTACCTGAACTCAGCATCATTCAAACGTTGCCATTGTTTGAATTTCAAAGTCGCACTTCAAATTCTTTATGCTCTTACACACTTTATCTGTGTAAATTAAATTTCCTTGTCCCAGGGTGATCATGCTCAACTCATCTAAACTGGATGGTTACAACTGAACTACATGCTGATCTAGAGACAACTGCTTTGCATGTTTCTATAATATTTCAATAGTTCAGTCACTCGACACCATTTCTTCCTTCAGTGAGCAGTATATCAAATGAAGCTGTCTTATATTCTGCAGAGTATATAGATGCAACTGTCAGTTGTTTAGACCAAGGTTAGTTTTGAGTCTCACAGGCAAAACCTGCGGAAGTACCAGAGCTCACACTAACAATTAACTGGAAAACTTTAAATCCAATTTTCAGATACAAAATGTAATAACGATTGGATAAAACTCACTATATTGTCTTTTATCATCCCAGGGAAAAGCAATGATGCCAATCTTATTAATGTTTTCCCATCCTGAAAGTGACACATCACCTTGAGCTTGGTTTGATCCTTTTTAATGGGGCTTTAGTTGTAATGCTAATGCTGATAATTTAGGATACGTTTTTCAGGAGTACACAGAATGTATTAAATGCATTGTGATGTATATGCAGAAAATTCAATTCTATGTGGTTGTAATATCAGGTATCTTGGTGCACAGGTTTGGCTACTTGCTTTATTTTGCCATAGAAATATTGGTACAATGAAATGGAGGCAAGGATAGTGCTCAGCAGCAGAGGAGGAAGAAAAGGCAGCACTTAGGAGAATGGGAGGTTTTGTTAATACAGCTCAGCATTTTGCAGTGTGTTTTGAAATGATAATTTACTTTGATTAATATGCACTTAGAATTTGCTAACTTTCTGGCCTTCCTTATTTAGATTTACTTTTTGCATTGTAGATTGCTTCAGAGTTGACTTTAGTGAGTGATCTATAACTTTCAATAGTAAGATTGATCAGTTGGAACAGATTTGCCTTCCATCTCCCAGTTAAAGCAACTACCATATAATGGAAGTATGACAGATGGAACAGACTTCTGAAGTTTTAGATAGTATTACAGAGGGAAGGCTTTATTGTGGGATACTATCTTTATGGCTGTAACTTTAATTATTACCTAAGATTCTGCAAAGTCTTATCATCAATGATAAAATGGGCTTCTATCTTAGGGCTTATATAGTTAGCAAATCCCAATTGACTCTTATTTATTAATTTAGAATGGTTTAAATCTCATCTCAACTTACCTGTGTCTGAATGGCGTGAAATACATTAATCAGTTTACTGAAGTTACCACTTCTCTTGTTTATTGATCTGTTGAAGCCAGCACAAATCACACAGCTGTACTTTTAGCCAGCTAAATTAAGACTCTTAAGAAGTTAACAAGTCATTAAAAGCTATTTCCACCTGTATTTTGTTTGTCACTACTATTGAGTCTGTGCATTTCTGGAAAGCACTGAATGTATTGGTTAAGTTAAAAAAAGCTGCACCAATGAAACAACTCACCAAAGAAATCAGCCTTGTTTAATTTTCTTATTAATTTATATTACTTGACTAATTTAAGAATTGATAACAGGATGTTTGAGTGATTTATGGCCTGAAAAAGAAGACCAACGTTTCCCTCCTTGAAAATGGAAATTGGCTTGTCAGACATTTAGATGAAGAATGATCAATCAATAGGATTTTAATAAGGAAAAGGTTTAAAATTGACTGAAGGTGGCTTTTGTTTAAGGTGATTTGGTATGTGCATATTACTAAGCTCTCCCTGGAGAGGATTTTCAAAGGCAATAATGGGCACTGATTTTCTTTGTTTATTTCATTCTCTTTCTGTTCCCTTTTCCAGGGATTTCAGTAGTTACGTCTCCATTGTGTCTTTGAAATCTCCCTGCCTGCTCTTCAGGTCCTGTGAATAATTTTACTTAGTTACATTTAAAACTATGAGTTTTAACCACTGTTTTTCTCCAGTGAGCCTGTTGTCTAGATAAACATTTATTTTCAGCATAAGTTCATGCTCTAAACAGAGGCTAGATATTCCCAATTATTTTAGGAACACAAATTTCAAAAGTACACGCACACATTGGAGGAACAGATTTGACTTGGAAAGATCCATTAAAATCCTGTATTTTGGTTACCTCTTGAAAAGTCTAGTATAATGGGCCTGGAGTTTAAAACTAAATGGTAAGTATGGTTAACTGGGTTGGTTTGTTTTCACCAACTGAAGTCCCTTCACTTACTGAAGTCCCTACTGGGCTTTCTGAAACTGATGTAACTAAAGTTAGATTAAAAAGGCCCCATTCTTTGTGCAGTCTTATTCATGTACCTATACAAACTGTAGACCCCCAACTAATGCATTAAAAGAGTAAACAGTATATAGCACACCCACACAAATTCTGGTCGTCACTACTTCCTTGCAGGTGGTGGGGTGTTTGTTTGTTTTTTTTTTTTTTTTTTTTTTTTTTTTTTTTTTTTTTTTTTTTTTTTGTTTGGTTTGGTTTGGTTTTGGTTTTTTTTCCCTCCAGTTAGGTTTTTATCCTGATTTCAGCCTGTTTTCTTGGCTCTTCCTATCACTACTTTCCAAGCATTCTATCCATCTTATCACCATCTATAATGGTGACTTAGAGGCCACCATTATGTTTCACTTTTGTACTCAATCTTATTTTGTTTCCCCTCAGCACTCTGTAAGCAAGTGTATACTGGCATCACAATTACAGAGGAGGTTCTAGTTTGTGCAGACTTCTCTTTGGAATTTGTGATGGGAAGAGCACATTGATAATTTCCAATACAAATGAACTTTAAGTTTTTCCCCAAAACAGGGGTTACCAAAAGCTTTTAAGTGAAGAATTCACCATTTTCCTCATGCTGCTTTTTTTTTTCTTTATTTTTTTTTCCTTTTTATTAAGGCAGAAAAGTCACAAAGCCAGTTTTGATCTTTTCAGCCAGTTCTTATCTTTGGATAGGATCTTCTTCATGTGATTGGCATTGAAGCCAATGTAATCTAGGCAGAAAGAACAATGTTTATTCACAGTTTAAAGCCGGAAAGTAAAATTAGTCCGTTTAATCTGACCTTCTTCAGTTCTTGGACCATTGCATTTCACAGTGATATTGATCTATTTAGCCCAGCAGCCTTTGGTTACATTAGCAAGTCAAAACTAACATTTTTCTTGAAAACAAAGATGGTAAATTACTTTTTCATCATATATCTTGATCCAAAGCTAGATGCTCTCTTTAATAAATTCATTGATTTCTTACTTGAATTCCTCTAGCTTGATCTCCCAGCAAGGAGTTCTAGACATACTTCCTGCCTGTACCTCAGCATGCTTTCCTTACAAAGAATTACTTTCTGTGAGTATTTCATGCAAAAGATGTTGGTTTTGTTGCTTACAATTTTTTTTTCCAATTAGAAAGCCTACCCAATGAAAAAATGCCTAGGAAAATGTCTACTTATAAAATAGATTAAAAACCAAACAAATACCACCCTTCTTCCCACAGTATAATGAAACAATAAAGCAAAAACCTTTAAAAAAGATAAATCTGTCCACTAATTGCTATCTTACCTTAATAAAAGCAAAGCATTTATAAAATCAGAACTAGATTATATGTTTGTAATTATTCATGTTAGTAGAATCTTCATTAATTTTTCAAAAATAACTTTTTCTTGTAACATTTTTTGTAGTAATCAGGAAACACTGAAGAGTGTATGTGTGCATTATATACTCCAGTCACATTGTACATGTAATGCTTTCTTATTTCTGTGCAGCTTACTCATATAACTCTTAAAGTTCCTAATTTGTTATCCAAATCCATGATCTAAAAGAATGAAAAAAAATTTAACAGCCATCATGATACCTCTAATGTTTGCAAAAATAGTTATTCTGGGAAAGTCATAATCATTGTACTACTTGTGTGAAAGAGGCTGAGTTGGTTTTGTTCTTTTGTTTTAAAATTGCAAATTTACAAAGAGGATGTGGCACAAAACCAGGGTAAAATCAAGGCCTCTTACCTGCTATGAAAGAAAAAGAAAAATACATAACAGCATATTATGACATGGTGGAGTGTGACACCTAGAGGCCATGTGTTTAGGATTCCTAAAGAATAACTTCAGCTGCAAGTTTTGCACAGCACGTGTAGTTTTGGACTTAAAGACTGGAGCAGGCATATTTTGAAAATCTAACATTTTTTTTTCCATGTTTAGCATATTTTTGTGACATCCCTGACTAGGGTCTTTAGCATTGATATGAAGAAAAATAAGAGACTATTTCTGAATCTGCTAAAGACTTCTTCATGCTGTGCAGCAAAGATTAAAAGAGCCCTGTCCAGCTTATTCCATCATGAAGTACTCAATATCTAACAAAATTCTTGGAGGTCTCATCTGAAGAGAATTATTATAACACACTTGCAACCTTACTAAAATATCTTCATGAAAGTCAGGCTCTCACAAAAAACAGAACTAGAATTTTTGGCCAGTGAGTTTGTCAGGGAATGAAGAGAACAAAAGCTTCTTTTAACTGTTAGGTGAATTATTTAGACCATGGATATTACAAGGAAATATTCATGTAAGGGAACACACTTTACCTTCCTTTCTTCTCTAGATGTTAGAGGTGCAACCATATCACTACATCCCATGAAATGGATGTATCCTGTGGCATCCTACTCTTACAGCAACAGAACCAGATCAGCATGTTATGAATTTAGAATACTTTTTAGAAATATTTGGTATACTCTGTTATCCACTGGGCATTGGCTCATAAACTCGTTATAACTGTAGAGCTAAATGAATAGGACATAGGCGACTTAGAATTTTTTGTCAATATTTGTTATTTTCGTACCCAAGAGAGGGTGGAAAGTCTTGGAGATGAATTAAAACTATCACAGTTCAGATGAAGAGGACTTGGACTTTTCAACACAAGAAATAAAACATGTTCACTCTTTAGAATTTGGGCTATTCTAGTGCTCATTCGGAAGGGTTTTTTTGTACTAGTCTGATACTCATGCAGCAGAGATGGTTTAGTGGGGTACAGTTATAGAGTTTGCAAAGTATCTTCTATAGATCTACAAAAATGAAAGTTCTCTAAAGGTTTCTGGCTTGACCAGTCTTAAATTGAAGACAGATGAAAGTGACGCTGAACACTGCTCTTTGTTGTGTAATGCTTACTCTAGCAACAAATGTATATTTAGTAGTCTTTGCATGCTCTTTGGCCTTACTATATGTAGAAATCCAACATCATCAGGATATAAGGTAATATGACCCTGAAGCTTTTATTCATGGATTTTCATAAAGAGAAAGGTGTTAGCATAGAACTGCCTGGTAGCAGAGGAGTACTGCCAGCTTGACTCTATATTGAAATATATACCTTATAATTTCTCTCTCCAAAAAATAAAAGGTGTTTCATGCTTCCTTTGTCATCCTCTAACTCTTTAATGCTAGAAAATGTGAGCAAAGTTATTCCAATATTTCATGACTAGCACTTAGTCATTTTCATAAAGGTCTTTGAGGTTAGTCATACTTTTTGCAGAAAAATGAAAAGTTGCTAAGTTGTCAGTGATTTGTGTGAGTAGTTTACAGACTTCTTGTAGCTGTTGTGCCTCAAATAAAATAATAGGATTATTTAGTTTGGAAAAGATCTTTAAGATCATGGAGTTCAACCTGACCTATCTCTGCCAAGTCCACCACTAAACCATATCCCCAGGTGCCACCTCTATGTCTAAGTAGATAATTGTATCTCTTGAGGCTTGCATGTTGGTACTCTGAGGGACAACAATGACACTATTAAGTTTGTGATACGCATACTAATGTCAATTGTAGTTTATTTCTGTACTTTGTCTAGAGGCTTCTTCTCAGAAATACTTAACCATTTATTTGGGAATGTCTAAGCCATAAACAACAATCAAATTATGATTGTTATATTAGAAGATGTGTTGCCAGTGGGCAGAAAATAGTGGTTGGATTGTTAGCTGAAGGGAGGTCCCATGTTCACTGCAGCAAATAGGAGAGGGTAATAGGGCATCAGATACACTGCGGTAGAAATGGCTAACAACAGCATTCCCAGAGCTGCCACGCTGCTGCCACGCTGGCAGCAACTGGAACTTAAAATCAGGATATATTCCCTCTTGTTTGAGAAGTCTAATTCCAGCAGTTAGGTTGTTGAGGTTGGTGTTGGTGTTTGTCTTCAGGCACCAGCCTACTCTTTGGCCTGAGGGATCACTGGCCTTTCCCTGTCCTGAGTAACAGATGAGTCCGTGTACAGTGTAAGTGATTGAGTGTGTCCCAAAACCAGCTCTTCAGAAATCCTTATTTTTTTTTCTCAGACATGCAAATACTTTTGCATAATAAATATTCCTTTAATTTTGTCTCTGTGACCTATTTCTTAACAGTTTTAATTCATTTTATCTTCTGACAAAAAAAAAAAAAAGGAATTATTCTTTTTTAGTTCATTGATTTTATGACTGAAAAGCTGGCAAAACCATAAAAAGTAGTGTGAAAATATTTTATTTTGGTAATCACTGTTTTAGTGGTTTTGAAGTATACAGTCCTATAGTTGTATAAATATAAGAAAATGTGAGTGTTTGTGTACGTGTGCTTACCCTCTCTCATGATGCTGCTTTGTTCTGCTGTCAAAACCCACTTTGATTCATTGTGCCAACTACATGGATGATCTGTTCCCTGATGATGTTTCCAGATGATCTGAGTCACGTACAAAATATTCTCAGAGGCTTTCTTTATACATTCATTAAAAATTCTAGGTGGAATCCATTGTATTTAATAACTCTGAAAAGGATGACTTTCCCCTAGTCTCTCTGTAAACTTGAGTCTTCCTCTTGTGCATAGCTCTGGCTAAAAAGCCAACATTTTACTCATAATTTTTCAAAGGAATATATAAGCTACATGTGTTTTAAGTATGCAAGTCAATACAGCTATTGTCATAGATTTCCTGAAGTTCTTAAAACTTCTTTAAGCCCTGAGATTCTTGATCCTGCTTTTCATGAATTATGAAGCTGGTATTATTTTTATTATATAGAATATTCTCACATCCCTCTGCAAACCCCTTTAAATAATGCACATGTGATTAACTTAACCACAGATGTAGCTTTAGAATTTGTGTAAATCAATGAACTCAGTAAAAATTTTGTTTTATATCCATGTTCTCTCTAGTTCAAAGCAAAGGCTGAAGGGGAAACTATGCATTCTAAAGTGAATGCAGCAGGATGTAGAAGTGAATAAAATATATCTCCTGAAGTGCTTTTAGCTGAGGGTACAAGTTCTGGATCAGGATGCTATAAATTTGTTAAGATCATGGCTTTCTATGTATCCCTTATCAACCTATAATCTCCTGATTGTTGCCTGTTTTTCAACAGCTGAGGAACAGTAATCCACACTTGCTTATCTCTCTTAATCACAGCCTCATGGTGCTATAGCTCCCTGAGCCTTTAATTCCCTCTTAGAGGCGTAACAGAGTGGAAAGTAAACAAAGACAAATTTGCAACCTTCAACATTGCTAATTTGCTCTGATGTCAGAATATTTAAACAGGCAAGGACTTGGGAATTATTTGATCACAACTGATTTTAATCTAATGCATGTGAAAAGGCTGAGTCTGAGAAGGTTGTGCAAAATGACAGCTGTCCCAAGAGAGGTTGACTGAAGGTTTCTTCTTTAAACAACAATAGCTCCATCATTTTTCTGCTCTGGGTCCTGTGCTCTTACTGTGTATCTTTGTTTGCATTTTTAATGTAACTTTCTGAGTATGATATTGGTTTTCTTGAAAATTCCTCATTTGCTTCCCAGTTTATAGGTGTCAGAAGCCCAATCTTCAGGCTTGTTTTAGTGTCGGTTCACTGCATAGTGGGTGGGAGAGATAAAGATCCCTATTTAAAAAGCTTTGTCTCTCTCCACGTTTTTGCACCATCTTGACAGCCTAATGTATCCTGTATACTTTCACATGTAAAATGATTGATAACTTGATCTTCAAATTATTTTAAATTACACAGTTGACGTTTGTGCATGTATATATGTGTACATACTTGCTGGAAAAGGAAGGATGTTATCTTGTGTTATATATTATGTGCACACTTCATCTACCACAGAGGTGATGGGCTTACACATACATACACATTATCATACACACATATTCATCTGTCCTCATAGCAGATAGCTATATGCCATTACCTGAAACAGATTTGATAAACATATGCAAGACAAGGTAGGATTTTATTTTTTTTTCTACATTTTCTTCAATTTCCTTCATAAGGTCTTAATTGTCTGTTTAATGCATGTGTAATCACTTATTTTTTTATTGTTTACAAAATGGTTAATGCAGCGTACATAGTATTATCAGGACAAATGTCTGATGCTCTCTTAATTGTTATATATTGTTCTGTTTATATCTCTTCTGGTTGAATGACTTGTGTTTCTGAAGCATATCTGATGATGATTTCTCCTTTTCTTCTTGGTATGTATCATTCAGGATATTCCAGGGAGAGCCGTGTCTGGGAAGCCAGCCTTTTGCAGTCACTCTCTGCACTGAGATTACAGCGCTGGGCTATTTGTGTTTCTCCTCATCCCTGTTTCTCTGTCTCTCACTCTCTCCAGCTGGTGTAAATGACTGCTGCTGCCTCCCAGAGCAAGATAACCTGCTCAGTCAGCTGGAGCCCCCTGCGGACAGCTGTCTCGCTTTTAGCTGATGGAAAACTGCTATAACTGCTGAATGGAAGAGCGTGGAGCAGCGACCATACCAGCACGAGGAGCTGCTGCTGCAGCAGCAGCAAGAGCGAGCGAAGACTCTATTGTTCCCTGGTGTTAAACAGTTTTTCCTTTTCGACTGCCATGCACAACAGCGGGAGAGAGCTTTCCAGTCCCTTTCTCCACGTGAAGAAATTCTGAGGAGGGGAGGATCGTTCGAAGGAGGTTTCGTGGCGGTGCTGCGGGTTTTGGACGCGGCTGCTGGAGGATGGGGGTGAGCGAGGGGAGCGCTTCCCTCCGCCGCGGTCCGGGGGCTCCTGCCGTGCCCGCCCGGCGCGTGGGAGTTCTCCTGCTCCTGCTGATGGGAATCTGGGACGCTCGGGCACAAAGTGAATTCCAAACTTCCTCAGTGTATTTGTGGAAGACCGGTAAGTTGGGATGCTGTGATAACACAGCAGCAGTGTATTGAGTTTTTGTTGTAAGTAACAACCTTTTTGTGTGCTTTGTGTATGTGGAGGGAGAAAGTTAATCTAAATAACTAATGTTTGCTGGCAGGATTATAGGGGGAAAATAGGTCATCTTAGAGGATTCCACCATCCAGGCAAATATTGCAATTAAAAAACTTGTTTTGTGAGTCTGTGGCACTGTTACTGGGAATCTCTTATATATTTTCTGTGTCTTCTGAGGTTTTTCAGTTTGTTTAGCAGCTCTGTGTTGTACATAAAGGTCAGAGCATTAGTGCCTGTCCACAATAAGAAGGAGCAATTATTGCAATTTGAGTCAGCATTGTTAAAAGTGTTCTAAACAGATTGAATTTTCACAAAGAAAGATGTGATTCAGCACGTCTAATCTTTGTGTCCTGTGCTGACATGTAATATATTCAGTGTGGTAATTGATGGGGAGTTGGGTTTGTTAAATTTAGGTTTGTTCCACGGTATATAGGGCACGTGAAAGCTAATGATGGATTAGGTGGAATAATCCAAGTGATGCCAGATCTCATAACCAAAGAGCCAAAGGCAAATAGGCTATGTGGATTCAGCACCACAGTGGATGGATAATTTCCTCTACTTTGATCCTAATGAGTTACGTGTCTGTTTTAAAGATTGCATAGTCATAACAGTGTTTCAACCTTAACTCTGCATTAAAAATCAGTGGGGAATTTTCCTGTGTCTATTAATATATTACATTAATTCAGGACTTAAGCAGTGATGAATATGTGCATTTTTGTTGTTTTGATACAGTTTTAGTTCCTATGTAAGTAGAATCAAATTCTTGTTTAGGAAATTAAAAAATTTCTGACAGGGAAATATTTCACATTGGCTTTGGCAGTTATCTTCCTTTCCTGTATGTTGCCAGGAATAAAACAATCCAAAAAGTAGTAGATTTGCTTAAAAAAGTTATTTTTTTCCTTAAAGGACAATGCAATAATAAGAGAAATTGCAAATTAATCATTTGTGTGAAAAACAACTTTGAGAAAACAGTCTCTTTCCTGGATGGAGGGATACAGCCTTCTGCCACAGAAGCAGATCAATTTACAATTACAGTGATATCCTGAATTTTTTAAGAGGCTCCATCTATCCAGCAGCTCAGAGAGGAGATTAAAAGGAAATTCATTTAAACAAGAAGACAAGCTTTCCAATAACACTAGAAAGAGAAATCTGAAGAGGGGAAAATCCTTTGCAACTTTCACTTCTGACTGCAAGACGAGTTATACAATGACAGTGACCTTTTTTTCCTTTTAAACCATTGACAAATTGAAAACAGTTTACAGTTCCATTACAGATCTGTAAGTGTTCAACACACACTTAAAAAAAGATGATATACATGCACAGGTTTATGCAAAGGCACAGTAGTAATATAACATTTTCATAAAGCATTTCACATTTACCCTAAGTTGCTAGGCATCAGCAGAATAAACTCTCCAGCATTTTATTATGTCTCCATTTAACAGTGTAATGGATTGTATTTTAAAATGTTAAAATAGTAATGTAGTTTGAGGAGAATAATAATTCTAGAGAACTACTACTTAAGAACACGTGTAGTTGAGTTTGCTATGAACTTAACTCCACTTACTTTGCACATAGTACACGTGCTCTGAAGTCATGTCAGTTCAGCAAGAAGGAAACTGTGTTGGCTTTTGTCTTCTCTCCCTTTCTCCCTTCCTGGCAAGGACTGCTCTTAAGAAACTTTCATGTAGAACAGGTATGATCCAATTACTTTGCCTGATGAAGAGCTAGTTCTTCCCTTCATCTTTCCTTCTGTGATGTCTCTCTCATCTGTTTTACCTGCAAAAATTGCAGCCATAACATCAGTGATGAGATGAAAACATGATGAAAAACAAGTAATGAAAACCAAGAGTGGCTCTTTTCATGAATGACAAGATGCAGTGAATAAGACACTGCATCTGTGTTTGGCTCCAAATTAAATTTTTGCGCTCTTTGCTGTGTATTGAATTCTTTTGTTTTCCCTCCTCCAGTTGTGGGAGGATCTAGAAAGTGAACTGGAAGAATTGCTGGTCAGTGGTCTGAAGTGACATGTAGTGTGGGATGTACAGAGTTCAGCTAAAGTATCAGAGAGAAAAACAAAACTGAACAGTACTGAGCTCATGCATTTCAGATTATATTTTCCTTCTCCTGTGAATGAGAGAGGTCAGGGGAATGTGTGGCTAAGACTTTGTCAAGGCAATCAGCTTGATTATATGCCTTTTGGGACCTCTTATGTCCATTATTTGAGAGCCATGCTATTTCTGTATTGAATTTAGTCTGTCATCAGCTTTTGTAAGTGCTGTTCATGACTTGCATCTGTCTTGTTTTTATTTCTAAAGGTTCTTGAAATAATGTCTTGGTGTATGCTACCCTGTGTCTTCTCTACTGCTTTATTGCATTATGTTTTCTTAAGGATGCCCTTTCACAATAATCTGCAATGATTTTGAGGTTTGAGTTGAGGCATGGTTTGTTTTATGGAACAATAGTTTCCTTTTGTTTAGTTTATGAGGTTTGAAGGGGGATTTTTTGTTTTGTCGGAAAGAGGTGTTCTAATTCAAATTTCAAGTGTTTGCTTTCAGTCCATGAAAAGTTCTCAGGGGACCTGATTTCCTGTTTACTACCATCCTCCTGTCTATTACCATAAAAATCTGACGTTATTGCAATACTCAGCTTAACCATTTGGGGGTTTAGTTATCTTTGATTCAGCATATACAATGTTGTGAATAATCTGATTTGAGCAAGGAGGTTGAGTTAAAAGCTATCTCCAGAGGTCCCCTCTAATATCCACCCATCCTGTGATATGGGCTCAATCGATGAGTTATTTTTACTTCTCCAGCTGAAACTGCTTTGAAGTTTTGGGGTTTGTTACTTTTTTTGATCTCCTGAGAGAATGGGTATTCGGTGTTCTGGTGTGTTTAATGGGCCTTCAGAATTTTGAATGGCATTTAAGTAGCTAAAAGTGATTAAACTAGGTTTCTCACCAAACTTTCTCATTCCATCCTGTGCAGGCCTACTGTATACATTATTTAGTTACAAATACACAGTTAGTTAATTTTGTGTGGTCACTGTGAAAGCCATCTTGGTTTTTTAACATAAACTAAAGCAAAGTGACGAAACAGCAGGATTTCCAGAGTTGAGTCATGGTGTGTATCTGCTTGATAATCTAAGCCAGACAACAGCAGCTTTTAGCAACTCATGGAAGAGAAGTTGTGGTACTGGAGATTGGTGATTATATTAGTGTAAGGCTGACACACACTGCCAAGTGTTGAACTATCTATGTTGAAAAGATGCTTAATGACATGTTTTGATAATGAGTAATTTACTTTCTCTGATTTAAATGATTTCATTTGCAATGAGCCGTTGTTTGCTTCAGGTTCTACACTGGTACATTGAACTTCTGTGAGTTTCTTAAATGCCATTTTAATTCTATCTTAACTTTTATGACTTACTTTATAATTTTGCTAGATATTATTGCCTTTATTCTGAAGGGGAGTTGTCAAGAATGGAGCCAAGCTCTTCTCAGTGCTGCCAAGCAATAAAACAGAGGCAATGGGCAGAAACTGGTGCACAGGGAGTTCCCTCTGAATACGAGGAGGAATTTCTTTACTGTGCAGGTGACTGCACACTGGAACAGGTTGTCCAGACAGCTGTGAAGATATTCAAGAACTGTCTGGATGAAATCCTGTCCCATGTGCTCTGGGATGACCCTGTTTAGGCAGGGAGGTTGGGTCAGGTGGGATCAGACCACCCACTCTTGTCCTTTTCAGCCTGACCCATTCCGTGATTTTCCTATTCAAAGATACTTTATAATGTCATGATACTGCCCACCATGGGATGAGATGTTGATGTATCTGTAAGTTTTGCAGTCAACAATGTGATGACTGCTGATTCCTAAAAGAAGGCACCCATAATGTTTTCACTTTTTTCACTTTACATAAAGATGCATATTTTTCTTAGTCTGTCATTTCATCTTGCAGGATATATTCCTTTACACAACTGACTAAGCTTAGGTGTTTCTTGCTCCATCAGAAGTCTATTTTACTTCTTTCTACCCTCTCCTTCATATATTTTTGTTAAATGAATTTGTGTGCTGATCTGTGATGTGCTGTCAGTGTTGGGTGTACTGCCTG
Source organism: Zosterops lateralis (assembly GCF_965231275.1). Taxonomy (NCBI): domain Eukaryota; kingdom Metazoa; phylum Chordata; class Aves; order Passeriformes; family Zosteropidae; genus Zosterops; species Zosterops lateralis. The sequence goes on along the minus strand of NC_139762.1, from coordinate 28,651,305 downwards.
CCTACAGTTACTAAGATATATGTGTGTGTGTGTGTGTGTGTATATAGTATGTTGATTAATTACTGGAGAATGCGTAAAATCAGCAAGGTTCAATCACATTAAAATTGCATCTTCCAACAGCTTGAAGCAGTGCACATTACACCTTTGAAGTGGAAGATGTTGCATTGGATTAATATCTCTGGAACAAAAAAAGGCATAAGAAAAATCCAGGAGACAGTGCCTTTTCCATTATTATCTGTTTTAAAGACTTGATCAGATCTCAGATAGTATCTCTACAGAATTATTTAAGATATCTGCAATTGTCAATACCAAGACTTGGTCTTTGATATAACAGTTGCAGTTGGACATTTTCCCTCCTTTTTAACAAGGGTAGAACTTGAAATAGGTTTTCTGTGGGTAATACTGCTGTTTTAAAATTAAAGTGGAAAAAGAAAAAAGTCACTGTTTCCTGAAGAGAACAATTAAGTACCTATATTTTCCTGGTTAATTGTGTCTCCTACATGAGAATTGGTCCTTAGATGATAACTTGCTCAACCTTTGATGCAGTCAAGAATCAGAGGAAAGGTAATAATATGTGTGTAGGCAACATACAGAAGATCATAGGTACCTTTGGGGTAGTGGTGGCCTGGAGGGAAACCAGGTGGCCAGGTGATTTCCACTGGGGCCAGAGGGCTGTAGCAAACTCTGCAGGCAAGAGCTCTTCTTAATCACTTTCTGATCTTTTTGAGGCAACAGCATTCGTATGTGATTTATCCTTGTTCCATTGCCTTGGAAGGGGACTATGCAAGGGCCTCCTAGTTCCAGAGCCTTTAAGCAAATGTTTTCCGTTTCAAGGTGTTACTTTGGGATCTTGTAACCAAATCACGCTTCACTTTTGATATGAACTTGGGGTCTCAATACTCTGATTTTCAACCTCTTAGTTTTCTTCTTACCCATAGAGAGGAACAAACACAGCATCTGTACCATTGCATTCCTGTCAGGTTCTACATTCTAAGGGCCAAATCTATTTTAAAAATAATTTGGTTCTGCAAATGGAATTTTCAACAGTTCTGAAATTCTTCTTCTAACATCTTTGGTGCCTAAACCCCATAAAATCACTGAATAAAATGTCTTTATTTTCCCTATATATGACCCTAGGACTGTCCTATTTTCACTGCACTTACTGTTCTTATCTCGTATTAATGCCTGAGGAGGACAGCAGTCCGTAGGACTGGCAGTCCAGCAGGCATTTCAAAATCTACCTAAATACACACTGACAGGAATTGTCAGAAGGGAAGAAGGAGAGAGAAAAATTACTAAACCTCTGATTAAAGCACTTACAAGGGCTGTGTCATTTTGTTTGCTGGAGCTGTTCCATTACATAGATGAAACTCTCCCATTTGTTCCAGTATTTCTTTTTGCTTGTTTGTTTTTAAAACCTGAGTAAAGACTTGCAGTAATTGCACCTTGAGACTAGAGACAGAGTTTCCTAGTTACTGTGTCAGTAACTAGGAAAATCCTGATTTTAAAGAGATTATGAAGAAATGATCTGAAGAGGACTAAATGCTAGGGAAAATGCTAAATGAGAAAAAGATGCTTTATCTTGAGGCCTAACTGTCAGGAAGGGAATTCATATATGATGATGAAAGAGGACAGTGAGGACCTCTTCAAGGGAAAATAAAGCCCTAGTTATGGCTTGGTGAACTTCAGCTGGTGCCTGCACATCCTGGAGGAGAGAGGTCTGTCAGGATTTTTAAACTGTCATTAAATGTAAAAGGTGTTTTTGGGGATTCATCTTTTTGATTCTCTGGTCTTCAGTTAACAGAACAAGATAAAAGGAATATTATTAAAACTGTACTTCATCACCATTTCAAAGAATAAAAATTATTCAAGCAAAATGTGCTAAAGAAACATTACTGCTAAATATAAATGATTCTCCAGGATAGAATGTGATTAAGTGTTGGTTACACATACGCTACATAAATTCATATTAATTAGGATTTATCACTTGTATTACACTCTGTTATGTGCATCTAAGCAACCACACTCTTTGCTGTCGTCTCCCAGTTAAATCTGACTTTTATGTAGTCAAATGGGGTTTATCTATCTGGGCCTTGAATAAGGACATATTCATTTTCATTAGACATGTTCATCACTCTTGCTCTTTGCCCTCATTTATAAAATATCCTTTCGGATATTTTATTCAAAAGAAATTTTGCAAAGCATGTATTAAGTCTTTGATTGATGCAGAAGACTTCTAGTGCAGCCTGGCAACAGAATATTTGGCAGAGATGCAGAAAATGGTTGCTTTAAGGAAATTATTTATAAATGTTGTTTAGTATTCTGTCCTTATTTAACAAAATCAAAGTAAATATTTAAATGTTTGGGTAAAAATGTTATGCTGTGAAACTATTTTTCTTATGCAGCTACTTTGCCATATTTGAAGTAGGAAAATAGAAAAAAGTGTGGCTGATATTATAAACCTCTAGGTACGATAGACAAGTTATTATACTACCCTATATGCTGGGGTAATGGTTGATGTCACTTGGAGGATGGCATTTTGAAGCTGTCAGAAAAGTTGAAAATGGTAGTTGATAATGTACTAGTAGCAGAGAATGTCTGGACTGTTTTTAGCAAGTGCCCTGAAGTGCTTTTGCTAACTGGTTCAGCTCAATCCCCCAGCTGGAACAGGGATGCTGGAACAGGAGAATGCCTCAAAAGCTATGGGTTTCTTTCTGCAGACTGGGATCCAGTGTTGAATTAATTTAGATTTTTTAATACCTTATAGATCATTGTTTAACTTTACAGTTCTCTATTTCACTTGATGTCATTTTTTATCCTTCATGTCCACTGAGTTCTTCAGATAATAGAAGTGTGTATCTTTTAACACAATAACTCCAGACTTTACACGATTCCCATAATAGAAGGTATTATCAAAGCCAAATAAGAATCAATATTTTGAGCTAAAATTTTCTATGGTAGAAATTAAATTGTGCATTAAACTTTGTATTGTGAGTAAGTAATTTTGGGAGTAAAGGACAAGACATGTATTTATCCTGTTAATTGAAGTTTATGTCCTGGATTCCCATGTCTTTTTTTTCTCTTTCTTCTATTCTTCTGTGGTCTGTTCAGAAACAACTCCTCTCTTTGTAAGAGGGCAGAAAGACCCCTTTTCTGGATGCGTGTCCAGTCAAAATCTCTATTTCTCTTTCCTAGACTAGTGAAACTGAAAAAAAGTGGTGGGCTCCTTTGGTGGGTAGAGATATGTTAAAATTCTCAGTAACAGAGGTTTGAGATGTGGTGGGTTTTGTTGCACCTCAGAGAAGGCAATGGGCGGACAGAGCCTACAGTGGGAGGCAGCAATAGCATTGACTTAGGTTCTATTTATGGATTCTTCCTTCTTATGTGTGTTTCTGGCTAGTAAGGCAGAAAAAAGAAAATGGAATTGCTAAAGTAATGAAAGAATTAGAAGAGAGAACGGGTAAAAGTTTTCCGAAATAATCTCAATTAAAATAACTGTATTATGTAGATATTAAAACTTAGTCAAATGAAAGTCAATGCAAGCACTTTTGTTACTGCTAGCACAAATTGTTCTCCCCTAGGAAATCCCATTGCCTACCATTTTCACATGAATGCTGTACAGTGTTAAACTTATCAGTGTCTGGGATTTCAAACAAAATACAACAGCCATTTATTGTAGCAATCAGCATGTTCTCAGCATTAATTAGCACTGTGATATTTGGTGCTGCTGACATTGCTCAAAGTCATCAGTAGACAGCAATAGCTGGAGGTTTTTAAAATTGCTTTCTGTACTTTGGGAGCATTGTTTTGGTGATTTCATGTCTGTTCATTAGAGAGGGGGAAATCTTGTATGTTTGCATGGATTCAGGGGAGGAGTGCCATTAGATGCAGTCTTATTGCGTGACTCAAGTAGAGGATTCTTGTGTGATTCCTTGTGAATGATGTTGCTAGAAAGCAAGCTTTCAAATGTCCAAATACTAGTAAGAGATTTCCATAGGTATTTTGTGGGGGAAAGAGATTGTGGCCATTCCTCACAGTGTGTAAAGTGAGTTTGAGGGTATTAATTGGAAAGGGTTTCTAATGTAATGAGTCAAATATTTTTAACATTGATGACACTTGCTAATCCAATGAGAAATTTCTTAATGAGAGACATTATTGCTTTCTACCTCCTGTATTATGCCAAATGAAATGTTTTTATTAGTGAACAACAGTATAACTCTCTTTATGTGTGCTGAGGAATAGCTATTTTACCACCAAGCCCTTAGAGAAATAGAGAATAGAACAGAGAGAGATTGTTTTATAATGACTTGTGTTTGTATAATGCCTGGCGTAATTGAATTAACTTCATTTGCTGGTGTTCTTATGTTCCACAGCTTTATACAAAACAACATAATTAAGACTTGTTAAAAATTCTGTTTACAAAGATAGAAAGATAATTTATTGACATTCTAAAAGAACATCCAAATAACGTCAAGTGCCACAAGTAGCTCAAATAGCTGATATCAAGATGCCATAATAGTGGATACTGGAGGAGAGAACTGTTTTCATAGGAAAATGGCATTATAAAAGACCTTGGGAAGTGAATTCTCTGCATGATAGTTCCAAAATGCATTTTTGGGAGAAGAGGAATGTTTGTAAAAGTTACTTAGCATTTCTGCATTCACACATGAAACAGTCATCCCTTTTTCTTGCAAGTAGCGTAACTCTTGTTTTGAATTTTGTATGAACGTGCTTGATTATCCCAAATGATCACTTGTGTTGTGTAAAATTTTGCTTGTTTTGCAGCGTTCTACTGGGTGGTTTAATCAAGTATGCATTGTGAGGAATTTTTTTCTTGATTAAATTTTCGTGTGGTTTTCAGTCAAAATAATTCCTGGATTAGAGGAAGCGGGTGGAGCAAGAAGGGAAAAAAAAACATTAAGATAGTCATAAAACTGCTAGATCTTGTAACAGGGAACATAAACCTTATTTGCAAAAGTTGCATTACAGGCTAGTAAAGAGGCTGGATCTTGAATCCAATCTCAGCTCTGCACGTGGTTTGCAGAGCTGACACAATTTGATTTGGGAATGTGGTTTTCTGTTGAAGTGCCATTTACATGAATATAGTTTTCTGTAGGTCTGTGCAAAAACAAAACAGAAGAAACTTTGAGTCTTGAGATTTTTGATATGGTTGTTAGACAGAACACAAGGTACCAGTGCTTTAGGACACTAGTAGTACGTGGCACATGCAAGCAAAAATGGATGTAGTGGAGAAGACCAGGACACTTGAGAGAAATGAAGAAAGAAGTGAATATGAGTGGAGAATTCAAACATGAAAAGAATGGGGTAAGCAACGAGCTCTTTTTTTTTTTTTTTTTTTTTTTTTTTTTCCTGTTGGAATCAAATATTTAAAATGGATTGTGAGGGCTGAAAAACTCAGGGCACTGAGAGAAGGGACAAATTCCTGTATGAACAGATATAGATTTTAAACTAACATGACTTTTCTAATGAATCAGTCTGGAAGTTATTTTCATGCCGTACAGAGCTTGCATGTGCTTGCATATGTCACATGTATGTGATGGTCTGAAGGCACTGTTGAACAATGCTATATGGGTCCAATGGAACTACTTAAAAAAAAAAAAAAAAAAAGCATTGATTATTTAAGTCATCTTCTTCTTGAACAGTAGCACAACTTGAATTAGTGATCATATCTAGATATGGTATAAGAATATATTTTCTATACCACTAATTCCTTTTAAGAAATTCCACCCTCATGGCTGCTGAGCTTACTGTCTTTAAGAGGCATACTCTGAAGGCTGTCATTGAAACTACTTTTTTTTTTTTTTTCCTTGTTTGTTTGTTTTTGCAATCCTAAATGAAGTTCACAGTCAGCATTTCTTTTCTAGATGGCAGCATTGGAAAGACTGACTTGTTCCTGTAAGATGTGCTTGGTGCCATGCAGGAGATAATGATGGGAGGAGGAGGAAGAGTGCTAAAGTGACAGAGCATGCAAGGAAGATTTGTAGTCTTTAGCTCGACATGGATGAATGACTCGTGACTCTCCGTATTTCAACTTGATATATGAATGTCAACACTTTGGGAGTAGTTTAGGTACCTGAACCATAAAGTCAGGAAATTCAGGTTATTTTCTGTGCTGTACTTCACGTCTTTGTAGGGAGCTGCAGGAGAATGTTACGGTCTGTGCTGAGTTCTCTGAAATGCTCCAAGTGCATTTCATGACGTATTTGTATTTATATATTTACTAGTGATAAGTGCTTTATTTTCTCTCCTTCTGTGTAAATATACTTTAAAAATTTTATGGAGGAAATTCAGAAGATGAATATATGTACTGATTATAATTGAGTCTTGGTTCTTTTGTCACAGTACAGATTCGAGCTATTCTACCAGTTGTACTGCCAATTACACATGATGAAAGTAACTCTAAAATTGTGAGTTTGTTGTGTAACTGTAATACAACTTGTTTTTTGAGATAGTATCACTTTGTCTTTTTCTTATCTTAACTCTGCAAGAAGTTAATTTTATTGCTCTGAGGATGTGATGTAGAGAATATCTCCTCTTGGAATCACTGAATTTTCTAGATTACTTCACAGTTTCTTCTGAACAGTATACTGCTTAGCTCTCTCTTAACAGGAAAGTAGTAGTCTGTAAGGGTCAGGGTCTACAGAAGCCAAAATTGGGTAGTAAAAATTTTACTTTTTGGATGCAGAAGTAGGTATTTAAAATAGGTGTATTTTGCTGAAGCCTCACATATAAAAGGAAATTGATTAGAAATGGAGTGACAATTCAGTGAACTAAATATTACTGCTATGCATGCAGCAAAAAAGTCTCTCTAAATAACAATCTGTTGCTTACATAAGGTCTTCATCACTCTCATTTAAGAAATAGATTTTCTCATATTGATAAGAGTATTAGTTTGAGACTAGAAAAGGACAAACCAGTGAACCTGTGTCTTAGAGGACATGACATTGTTACTGTTCATATATAGATGCTGTTATTTGGTGTAAGCCATTTTAAGAAAGATGCTTATTAATTTTCTTATAAAGTAACTTATGTATCTTTTGCAAAGGTTGTGCATGTGCCTTGTAAATTTGCAGATTCAATAAATTAAAGGCACCCATGTCTTTCTAAGTATGTTGTTTCTTGGACAGTAACACACTGCTATCCAGAAAGCTGTTTATCATTATTAATTATTCTATGTATGGAATACAGTCTGTATAAAATCCCATGAGAGTGATGAGTGGTACAACTAGAGGCAGGTATTTATTAACAAAACATGGGTTTAAGGAGAAAGTGAGATGAAGAAAAGGTGCAATTTAGTTAAAGAGAAAATGTTGAAAGGAAGAGTAAAGAATTAGTTTTCAGTCTTCTCATGCCTTTATTAGTTGCTAATGCAAGTCTGTGTTGCAATTTCTCTTCCCTTTAGGACAGACATTCATCACATTTTATGCAAACGTTACCAGAGAGAGTTATTTTGGAAAGAAAAGGCAAACTATATTAAGACGCCATAAAAAAGATGCCCTGCTTTCTGTATAATGAATCAGATAATACAGTGTCTTTTTGTTAACTGTTTTTTTTCACTGAGAGTATGTAAAAAAACCTCAAGATATCATTAGCTAAGGCTTATTAAATCTTCAGATTGTTATTAAAGTAGTTTAATCTAGTCAGGCATATCTGAAAAAAAAAAAGATGAAACAATGCCAAATATACAAATTGGAGTGTAGACCATAAAAGATATCATGTCATATATATATATATATATTTTAAGAAAAATCTTTTGTGTTCTATCACTTCACCTGTGCCTGGAACTCACATGTTTTTCTGCAATGGGTCATAAAGGAGTCCACTTGAAGTGGAAGTGCTGCTTTTGGTTTTGAATTTTTAAAGTAAAGATGAAGAAGGCTCCCTGAAGATAGAAATTCATTAAGAAAGTCAAAGACTTTTTGGAGAATATGTTCTTTTCAGGATGGTTTTCTGTTCTCCACTTTGTATGTCTCTGAGCACACTGGAGCTTCTAATGAAAAAATAATACAGTTCATTAATGTGGAAAAACTTCTGAAAGTAGCTACAGTCTCACAGAATTCTGGGAATTAGTTTGAACATAGTTGGTTGGATGTCAATATTAAAAAGCACTCTAATGAAAAAGAAAATGCTCAAGCTATGATAGTTTGCTGCTTCTGATGAAAATTTTAATGAGGCTGAATAATTAACCCCTGCTCTCTTCTTTCTTCCCAAACTGTTGTGTCTTGCCCAATTTCTGCTTTACATTTATTTTAAATATTTTAAGCAGTTGATACTCTATTAGTGTAATAGACTACACTATTTCTGTATGTTGCACTATAGCTAGTTTGCTTTTATCTTGTTTTTAATTCTTATTACCTTCATGGCTAGATTACTCAAGTAGGGTGTTTATCAGTTGTCATGCCCCTCAGCTATGATTTAGCTGAACTATTCTTCATGAACAGTCTAATCTTTCCTGATAAATCCACTGACTAGTGTTCTGCCAAGCAGCGCAGGATCTGCCATTTGCATAATGGTTACTCTGGTTTAATGTGACTTCCAACCTCAGGCTGAGAATTCCCTCTGAAATGTGATCATTGCCCAAATACATACACTTTCCAGTCACTGAGGTGACTCCTAATCACTTATTAAATAAAGTTATGAAGCACATGGAAGTTTTTTCATGAAGAACCTGTTTATATAAAAAACCTGACATAACAACCACGATGAATAAAACAACACACACAATCAGAAAAGACAAAAATCTACAGTGTGGACATTTTCCTCTGATATCTGAGTTGCCATCAGTTTGATATGATATGCATTGTTTTCTTAAATATATTGAACTCTATGTGAAGATAAATGAGACATGAAACATTTACAAAAACAGTATGCTTTTGTAAAATACAAAGGTTTTACTAATTTTTCAGATCTATCATTGATGATTGTTGTCTTTCCTTTTATTTTTGGTACGTATTGTAGTTTTTAGGTCCTCATCCCAGTTTCTCACATAACTTGTATAGCATTTCCCTATCCTACCCTTCTTTTGTTTCGGTGGGCTAATGGATGCTGTATGAGAGGTTTGTTGCTGTGACCTGGGTCTGTTTTAGCTGCCTGTTCAATAACTGCTCAGTATTCTGGAGAAGAAAAATGTTTTTACTGCCATACACCTCTGCCCACATCAAGAAGTAGTGGTTCATCCTTTTTGTCATGTGTTAATGCACTCCCAAAGAGAAAGATGAACCATGAAGATGGACTTATTTATCTCGTGATGTCAACATCTAAAAATTTTTATCAAAGATGAGTTGAAATGAGGAGACAAAGCTCGAACCAGTTGAGTGCTTTTGTTAATGATATTCTAGATCTGAAGAAGTTACAAGCCCTGAATATCAGGCGCATCATGATGGCAATGCAAAACTGGATTTTAACATTCAGCTACCCTCCATAGAGACATTTGGTGCTTCAGAATGCTGCTGTTCTTTAGAGCCTGTGGCCTCAAAGATAACCTGGAATGCCAGATAAGGAAATTGATAAAGCTGTCAGTGGTTTGCTGTGCTCTACTTCCCAGGCTATGAGCCACCTTGTCACACGTGATGCTCATGATATCATCCAGTATATGACACTGAGAGATCACAACTTCTTTCCTCACTTCCTAAGAAAATGAGAAACTTTTCCTGTAAGCTTAATAAGCAAAATATGACACATATCTATACCATCTCTTTACTGGAATTTTTGCTTTTTTCCTAATTTTATTTCATTCAACAACTGTATGATTTTTTTTTTTCAGGTCAAGACAGAGGTAAATTTGAATCTTTCTAGGAGGAAGTTTAGTTCAGCTAACAAACAGTTGTAATAACAGTGTACATCTGTTTGATTTTTCCATTGGGAAGATAAAATTTCTTGGTCCAACCTAATATGCATTTAGCTCTTGTGAATTTAATGTCATGTCTCAAGTTAGCAATGCAAGTGCTCATCATTTTTATTGGATGGTAAAGGAGGAAATAGTCTCCATGAGACATTCCTAGAGGGTTTTTTTTGCATTTTGATTTCTAAATTTTTAATAAAAATTCATCTTCTTTAATATACATTTTGTAGTATCACTTTCTTCATGCAGCTCAATACACAGAGACTTCCTTTGTTACAGCCATTAAATTTTAATATAGGTCGCCATGATGGGACTTTCTCCATCATGAAGGCATGCTTAAACTTTCTTCTTGTTGGAATTGCACCTAACTTTTCAGAAGCTCATGCACTTTACGTTCTTTTTTTTTGTCCAATTTTATTTAAAGGAATATGTCTTAGTTGTTGTTGCTGAAGCAATATCCATTCAAAGTGCCCAATGCCAATTGTCTTGTGTTCAAAAAACCATGCTAAAATCTTCTTAAAAAAAAAAACAAACTATGAGGTGTGTTTTGATCTTAGTTCCTTTTCAGAAGATTCTTGACTATTAGGTAGTTTAGCCTATATGGCTTAGTTAAGGAATAATACCTAATACTTGGATCAGAAGGAGTTGGAAGCAGAAGATGAAATTGACTTATGTGACACTTTGTTTCCTCTTGGTTTGGAATAAGTTTTAGAAAAGGTTACTCCCTTATCCTTCCAGAAATATGGATGCCTGTTAGAATCTATTCTGAGCATAATGCCAATGTAGCTTTATCAAGCAGACTTGGTAAGAAAACAAATCTATGAGTTTTAGATTAACAAAATATTTTAGCATCCTTTAATTTTTCAGTTGTAATGAAGGATGTATTTTTTAGGTGAGGGCGAACGTTAATGTAGATTTTTGATAATTCTTATTGTTACTGTACATTCGTAGTTAATAGTTCAAGATCTTATTTATTTCTTCTGATTTCTGTGCACAGCCCATTTCTGTCTCCTTTTTGCTTGTACCAAGAAAAATGTTACTTGCTCATGTGGCTCTTACCACCTCTGAGGTGGTTTTGTAGGGAAAAAAAATCAAATTCCAATGCAGTGTAGGTAAAAAGGAATTTACTCCTTGTGATAACATGGAAGTCTCTGCAAATTAAATTTTTCAAGTATGATACCCATCATTTTTAAATCTGGTAAATGAGTACCCTTGGCTTGGCTGTTGGCAATGATTTTATGTCTAAATAAGTTTTTCATAGCTATTCTGTTTTCAAAGCAGAGAATGCTATGTGTGTTTAAAAATAACTGGTTTCAAGAAGAGTTTCAAAATGAGAACAAATTGTTTTAAAACCTTCATAATGGAAAAGCTTTCAAATTGAAATATACTTCATGGTAGCCATTTATGAGTCAGGCAGTTCAGTATGATTCCAAACTCATTCTTTTATCTGTTTGATAATAATGCATCAGTCCGCAGTGCTGGTGAAGATACAGAAATTGATCTCAGCAGCACAGAAGCAACACCCATTTTGATTTTAAAGGTCATGCTTGTGCAATGCCTTTTGATAAATTAGTAATTAAGTCATTATTTTTTGATAATTTTGGTTAGCCTTTGTTTTTTGTGAAGTATTAAGATGATTTTACTTTTCCAATTTCATATCCTTATGTAGTTTTCAACAGAATTTGGAAAGGTAAACAGTCTTTTAACTGCAGGGTATACAAATGTATAAGCATTCTTCTAGCTCTAAGACTGCCTGCAGTTTCAATACCATACAACTATTCACACTCACTAACAAGATAATTTTTTAGTTTGTTTACAAACAGGAAATTGGATAAGGGTTTTGAAATGCAATACTTATGCTCTGCCTAGCGTAATTAAGAGTTTCTTTGCTTATTACTATGCATACTGCTTTGCATATTACTATACAAAGACTATTTTATTATTACTCAAGTGCCTGTAAGAACATATTTCACAAGTATAACCTGGTGCTTCTGTGTTTTTAGAATATTGCTAAATACTGTGTGGTGATTCTAAGTAGCCTCTTGGAAATGACTCTATCATTGTAGTGATGCCACAGAATTACTTTATGCAGTTTTTGTTGTGGAAAGATCTTTGTTGTCTGTTTCTCAGGGTCAGGATTTCTGACATCCTGACAGATTATTGTAATTTAGCAGATGATCTTAGAGTAGATCTTCAATCATTAAACTCAGACAGAAAGTTTGGTGTATATCTGCTTCATTCTTAGCTATGGACTAATACTGGGGCAGATGGATTCACTTTATTCAGTGAAGTTGCCATAAAGAATGCTCTTTGGAACAGTAAATGTTGCTGTAAGTGCAGCTAGTGCTGCTAACATTTTGGATTGTTGTACTTGAGTTTTGATGTCTTTAAAATCTTTGTGTATGAAAAAGACAATTTTATTCCACTTTTTACAAAAGCCCTTTGCAATTTTCAAAGAAAGGTCAACTAATTAACCCTGTTTAAGAAAAGATGACCATCTGAGCAGAAATAAGGAAACAGATATTTGTATTTTGCAATAAATGTATTAAATAAGGAGATTATTTTCTGTGGGTTTTCAACATAATTGCATATTAGGTAATATATTATAAAAATAATTATGTTAAACTTTCGTTGAGCATTTGAAATGAACTAATAGTATAATTTTGAAGAGTTTACATTGTCACAAAATTGTACTTTAAAAGTATACTTTTGTGACAATGTATACTTAAAAAGTAGACTTAAAAATTATTTGTATATATATGCCAGGTTCTTAACTGCAAAAGAGATTTGTGGAGATTTGCTTTTTTTTTCTTTTTGAGGAGCACATATGTTAAAGCTGTCAATACAATGGTTGGATATAAGTAAAACTCACAGCACTATTAATACTACTTTCTCAGCATGTTGTTTTCATATAGCATGTTCTCTTTGTGTCAGAGTATTCTGCCATTAGTTCAGTGGATTCGGTGACAGGTTGTTATAACTGCATTTCAGAATATAGAGATAAAATCACGTTCTCTATAAATACATATCTCTGTCAACCAGAACTAGCTTCTTCTCTAAAAGTGTAGAGAAAATTTTCTGCCTGACAGGTTTTTAAAAGTTTGGATTTTGTTCTTTGTTAGAAACAAAGTTTCTAGATAGCAGGAAGAAAACAAGCATTTTCATGATTAAACCTGTATTTTTATGTGTGTTTCCTTTTTGACACCTTGATGCCTTCAGGTATGAGCCTTAATTTCATCATCATAGATTTTGATTCTTGAACTAGTCTATCTTTCTTTCAAGCTATTGATACTATCCCTGCTTGAAAGTGCAACCTGAAATGATACTTTCTAGATTTATTCCTGGTATTTAGAAATAACACTGTTTTACATAATAAAAAGTAATTAAGTGATTCTTAAATGAAAAATATAAAGTTTACGTGAGACTTTCTTTTTGTTATTTTGGGCAACCTTCCCTCAGTAAGGAATTATTAATGGTAAACCATTTTGGTAATTATTTGTGATGGATTGGACTAATTATTAGTAATGGTTGCATTTCAACTCCCTCTTTCTTCCCCCTAAGTATAGTATCTTGGATATTGGGTGTTCAGAACTGCATTAGAAAATCACGCCATATGGTATTGCTTGTCTTCCCTGATTGAATGCAACAGCTGTAGCACCAGCTGTTACTTTGCAGATTCCTGAGTAGACTGTATAGATTTCATCTGCAAGTGCTCAGGCACTTTCATATTTGTTTTCAGGATGGATTGTCTGAAAATTAGATTGAGATTTATTTGAAAATATGAAAGACATCCAAGTATGAATATTGCTTAAAAGTAAGGTTGTTTTCAGTTAGCAATTTGAAACTTTATGTGCAAAATAAAGGCATGGCATTGTCTGGCATTTTTGTAATGCATAAACTTTTTTGCAAAGTTGCACAAATAGAAGTAATCAATTGTTTCACTTTAAAAGAAGTAAACCAAAACCCAAACTTCTATATGGAGTCAGGCTATATGTATTAAATTTCCTTGTATTATGAACACATACAATGTATAAAACCTACATTGCATAAAATTTTCATGCTTGAATGCTTCACATTTATTGGGATTTTAGAGTTACTGAAGTATTTTAATTTCATTAAAATAATGAAATAAAATAGTGAAATAATGATAAAAACCATTTTCTCAACAATGTAAAGGTTTGGTTAGAGGAAAAGCTAGGAGGCTTTTTATTGACACATGAAAGTTTGTTAATAACTGGATCAAAATAACAAAGTAATTTTCTTTGTCAGAGGTTGGATAGCATTTGTATTTATTTATTTAAAGTTTCCAGTAAGTATTTCTTCTATTGCATTTTGCTGGTGAAAGCAGAATCAGCAGAATTAAGCAGGGACTTTGGAATGCTGGAAAAAGCAGAGTATTCCCACCGTGACTGTTAGAACACCCAAAAAGTCTTGAGCGGCAAAGATTCAAGGAAGGAGTTTGTACTCTCAATTAGTAGCAGATAGGATAGTATTCATAGTCCTACGGAGAGGACTGTATTGTATCATTAGCTTATTAGTGTCTACTCCATCTTCTTTTGCCCCAAACTGGTGGATGAGAACCTTTGTTCCCTTCAGGTGCTTATTTGTGGCCTTTTGTATCACTGCCTTACAGATACATGTGAGTTTTCTGACTGTTCTCTGTCGCCCACAGAGTGGGTGGATGATTTCAAACATTCACAGGCATTCTAGCTGGATGGGTTATTGATGAAATTGCTGTTCAGATCTGATGACAATTTAATACAGTACATGATAACTGAACTGAGTGACCTTTGCTGCAATTGATGTTGGCCTTTCTCCCTGTTAAGTGACCACCCAATTTATCTAACTTAGAGGAAGTACTGTGATTGCTGCATAAACTGTCTTGGACAAAGGTATCTACCATTCATCCTGAAAAGGTTGAGTGGACACTAATAATCAGAAAAGGTCAAAGAGCCTGATTTAAGATTGTTTAATTTTAGTGCTCTTTTTCAGAGGTAAAAGTTCATGATGTAGCCGAGTGTCTACATCCAGTGTAGGTGAGTCTGGTGAAGGCAAACCAGTAGCATAGAATATTTTAGAGTGTCACTCAAGCTGTCAGTTTATAGGCGTTAGACGGAACAAAATAAAAGTTTTAGATTTAGACTTGTCTCAAATTTTCATAGAAGACATCTAATTTTTCAGTTATTTCATAAAGTTTGTGTACAAGTAGTTAATATTTCATAGAACCAGACACAAATACATACCTTTAGTGAAAATTGGTAGATATTGTTCTGTTAGAATGTGATATTTAGGTGAATTTATACAGGCTATTTTCTTCAGAGTTTCTGCTGTTTCAGAACTTGATCATTCAAATGGCATTAACTACCACTTCTATGCTGAAGCTCAAAATCGTCAAAGAGACATGAGGAACAATCAATCTGCATGGTTTTATTCAACATATATTGTTTTAATCCACAAGGATTATTTTCTGCTTGATTATTCTGAATCTTGGAGTGTTTTAGCAGGAGTTAGCACAGTGATTTTGTTACCTCCTGCTTTCTCTGTTAACCTGATCACATTAGTCCATTGCTTGGCATGTGTGCATACAGAGCGCACAGGAATTTCCTGCCTACTTAGAATATTGTGTAGTAAGTTGGGACTTTTTGTCAAGTATGATAATGCCTCTTTTTAAAATTTTATTTTTGTATTTCGACCTGAGGCATTTGGATAATGTTTTTCTTTGTTGGATTCAGTTTTGTTATAAGTCTTAACCATGGCTGTTGTGAATCCTGGGGGTTAACAGTGTTACACCAACATTTACGTAGATGCAAACATTGTTTCAAGATCATCTAAGTGACCAAGTCTATTCAAACATGAATGTTTGTGCAACCTCTTGACTCTCGGCATCCAATTTTCTAATGTCTTTGGAACTTAGCCTGTTTGAACAGTAACTACAGATATAAATTACTTCAAATCTTTGGGATTGTGTAATAAACTCATTTTTTTGTAATTAATAAGGTAAATTTCAGTGTGTGTTTGCATCACAGTGGTGCATTAATGCAGAGAAGGGCTATAGTTGCACATCTGTGAGATTCAAATCTCCTTGGGGTTGTCCTAAATTGACCTTAATGAAGTACTCTAGTGGTAGAAATGGAGCCACTTTCATTTCTCATCCTTGGCTTGGTCAATGATGAGACATACGTAAACACAGGGCAGTTTTATCTGTTTAGCTATGTTTTTATTTTACCTTCACTCATTCCATAGTACTGTAGTCATCATTGCAGTGTGTAGACACATGTGCATGCGTGTGAACAAGCTTATTTACCCAGGGCACAGTGTGACTTGATTGAAGTTTCATTACAAGCTTGTTAACAGCTAGGTTAAAGAGAGTGTGTAGATTGTCTGGGAGTTAATTAGTTCCCATCAGCAAAATTATTAGCACAGTAGGTCAGAGTTACTCCTGCCAACTGAAAGCTTTAATAATCAGTACAGTATCTGGGTCAGACACCAATCCGATCATAAAAACTGCGATCGCTTGGCCTGGAGGGTGCAGGGTCGGAGCCAGTGGTACGGCCAAGCTCGTGATGTGGAGTTGCTCCTCTATCACTGATAGCACTACATGCTGAACATTAGCAGTAGCCTTTTTTTTTTTTTTTTTTAATGTTTTTGCTGACACTCTGGAATATCAGCCACTGTCAATAATTATGTTCAAGCATGAGGCAGCAGCTTGCATGACGAATCACCACCATAGGAGATGTGTGAATTGAGATGTTCTTTCTTTGAAAATTTAGCTCTAATAAGGATCCCATCACAGAAAGTAGGAGTTAACAGTCAAAATATTAGAAGTTGTTCTTCAGTTAGCTAATCTGTCTGAATTTGCTTATAAGTTTTTGTTAATATTTAATTCAAATAATATATTATTTCACATGAGTGTACCTCTGAACCTGTACAGGGCATCTTTAATGCTGAAGTTTCTTTGGTGAAGAAAGTTTACAAGGCTGAGAAACAATCCTACTGATGTGTCTTTAAAATGTCTGTTTATGCAGTTTACCTAAGAGTAATAGGACAGAAGGGAAATGAGACTGGGCACAGTTGGTATCTTAGAAGTGGATCAAAAGCTTTCCCATTTTGTAAAGGACAGCTGTAGTATTGCTCCATCTGCGAAGAACTACTTCTGCCAGTAATTCCCCCAGAACTGTAGGAAGAAAATATCCAACTCAGCCCCAAAGCAGAATCACTGTCATACATAATACATCATTTCCATCAAGGTTGTTTTCTTTCTGAGAATTACATGTGTACTCACAGGAGAACATTTGGGCATCTTCTGTAATAAACTGAAATATAAAGGTATGGTTTTGTTTCCAGGAGGGAAAGAAAATGTGAGCCAAGTTGCATGCCAGAAAATATTGTTGATGGTAGTTCTTTGGAAAACAAAAATGTGTGGTAGACGGAAATGTATAATTCAAGGAAATACTTCCCTGTTAAAAATACTTTTTTTTTTCACTTTGATTCTACTTATTCATTAGAAAAAATTATCAATATTTTTTCCAATGTTTAAAATAATGTTGCATGAATATACTTATGCAAATATCCTTCTTATGAGCCTGTCTGCCTATTTACTTCTGTTTATTACTGTAGACTAAAAAGATATTTTAGGTGCTCCAACATCCAAATTTTACTGCTGCCAGTGGAAGTGTCCTAGTGCCTGTATATCAGTGCAACATCACTCTTTTTGTCTGAAAACTGAGATTTTTTTTTTTACATTTACTATTCCTCACTTCAGAGGAATAGTATTTATGTATATTTTGATTTATCACTCTATTCTTTGTTTTGTGTCACTTTGAATACAATTGCATACAGTTCAAATTTCTTTTAATTTGTGTTTCATCATTTTCTTAAAAAGCAGGTGGATAAGACAAATCAATTGGTACTGTTTTCCAGGTAACTGTCAATAAAGGTTTCTTTTTGATCTATTAATAGCTGAGCAATGTGGCAATTTGAAACTATGTTTGGCATATTAGTTCATAAAAGATAAAGTAGAACATCTTTTGAAGAACTATAAGCCCTGTTGTAATTAACCATGGGTCCACAAACATTTGAGGTTGGTTTATAGTAAGTTAAGCTTCATAGATGATGAACCCACATAAGACAATGTTTAAACAGAAAAGTATACCGTTACCTGTTCAGTTTCATATGCATTTTTTTCTTTATTATAAATAAATGTTCTTCAGAAAAATTTTTTCTTTGTCCTTTTCTCTGCATCAACCAGCAGTCTTTGCTGCATTTGTGTTTTCAGCTTGCATTCGTAAGTGGTACTTTTTTAATAAGGCTTAAAAAGTCACATTAAAAATAATGGAAAAATAATGATTGTTTTGGTGCTTTTTGAATTGCTTTTGCAATCTGAAGCCAAGTGTTCCAATGACAGTGCTATATTCTCATGTTTTCCTCTCAAAACATGTTTATGGCTTTTAAAAAGTGAGAAGGAAATAGATATTCACATTATTATTTTACCCAGTTATCTAAATCTCTTAAATTTTATATTTTCTGATGGTTTTTGTAGTCCCAGTGTGTAATTCTAACACTCAAGGGATTTTTTCTTCCCCATTTATCACAAATCTGCCACAGTCTTGCAGCAGTATTTGCAACATTTAGTGTAACATTAACAGCATGAAAATTAGAATAGTTTTATTTGAGATTGTATTTCCTTAATTGCTGTGCAGATGTTTTCCTTGACTGGTCTGAAGTATATTAATGTACTATTTAGGAGACTTTGCCTTCTAGTGCTGATGTCTTATGTTTATATGGTCCCGTTCTCTTTGAGCTGGCATGATTTGCTGTCTGACACAGCCTTGTGCTGCCCTGCTTCTTGACCTTGCTTTTCTTTGTCACCCTTATCACAGTGCTGAAGGTGCACTCTGCAGCTTTCACCTTCAAGGTCCTGTGCTGCTGGTGCTTCTTTCCACTCTTTAAAGCTTCATTAGTTTGTTAGGGGGCAGCTTAGTGTTGAATGGGAAATGGGTATTATTCCTTTGTTATATGTTTTTTTTTCCACCTGTTAGTGCTAGAAATGAAGCCAAGGTCTCTTAAAGGGCAAAGTTTTGTGCCATGTGTCAAAGGGCTTCTAGAATTATTTTCAATAAGCGTACCTTCTTAGTTATCTTCCTCACATTCATCTAATTACTTATAGTGTGACTGGAATAATATAGTGAGTGAGAAATGTCTGGATATTGGTAATACAGAATAGAACTGTAGGACTCCTAACATACCAGTCTGCACCCAGCCCTTGTAAAAACATAAATCTTTGGAATTGCTCTTTTTCTTACAGGCAAGCCTTATCAGGAGTTTGGTAATAGATTACTCCAATAATGAGTGGTACTGGAGGAAATAGCATATGCTGTAAAATTATTGTGTGTATAGGTATAGTAATAATAAATAGAACTTATTATTTCTTACTAAAACTTATTTTAGATATTGGTTGCAAATGTTGCCCTGATGTTAAACTTGTCTATCCCTTACACTCCTCAAGTAACAATATTTAGTAAGCTTTAATTTTTTTTGTCATGTCATAGGCCAAAGAATTTAAAATATATATTAAGTGAATTCTTAGACAAAAATAAAAGCACAGCTCCATTGTGGGCCATGCAATTGCGTGCTGGATCTCAAACCATTATTTGGGCACACTTCTATTTTCAGGAGAAAGTATTAGAAAGAGAAGCCCTTGAATGGAACAACCAAATGGGTTTGCCTTGCCCTATGTTTCTCTTACTTCCTTTGCATTTCTCTTTCCTTCCTCAAACAAGTGCTTCTTGTAGCATGTGTTTCTTCTGTTGTCATCCATTTTCCTAATTTTGGACCTAATTTCATTAAATATTCAAATGCAAAATTTAAACCTAGAAGAACTTCAGAGACTAAAATATTTCCTGAAAGATGTGTAAATGGGAATATCCAGGAGAAAAACCCTCAAACTACTGTCACCACTGAGGGTAATAAGGTAAATGGCTCTTTCATATACTGGCCACACTTCAACATTCTTTTTCAGTTGTATATATATGCAGTTCTTCTGTATTTTTCATTCAAAACCGATCAAGCTTCTTATATCAGTCTCTCCATCCTATAGCTGGAATAAAAGTTTTATCCTAAATTCACTGTTTATATCTATTTTTTAAAAATATTTCTTCTCAGTGTATGACCTGGTTCAAAATTAACCCAGTGTTGAATTCCTGACCCTCAATCTGTGATGGTGCAAAACAGCAATTCAGGAACGAATCTTGCTCTCCTTGCCATGTGCCCACACTGATGAGTAGTGCCTGCTTTTGAATGATCCTGGCACCATGAACTCCAGTTCATCAGTATCATTTGAACTAAGAAATTACTCAAAAGAAATTCTGTCGGTGGCTGTGGAGCCCGTGCTGGTTGCGTTGGGCAGAGCATCCCTCTTCCTCCCTGCCTGAGCCATTATATAATTGTCTGTAGAGATTTTCAGGCTCTGTTAAAAATCTGGTGCAAGCCAAGCTTTTAAATAGTTACAGTGGGCACTCAACAACGTGTGAACAGAGTGGGAGAGCCCTGTCAGGGCATATTGCATGCTTTGGCGTGATTGGTAAATTGCTGCTGCTTTTGAAGAAAAGCTTCTTCTGTGCTCGAGTTGTTGTCCCCAACTCCAATACCAGCTTACAGAAATCACAGGTTTTGTCGAAACATGACAAGTAACTGCTACGAGACTTCTGGCAGCAGTGGCAGGACATCTTCCTCTGCCCCATCTTCCCAAAATCTAAACTCTGCTTAGGTGGTGAAGGGAACTGATGACAGTAGCAGCAAGTGATCTGCTTTGTTAGACATTTGGGATGTTTGAACATGTTTTGTCTTCCTTTCTGATTTTAAGATACGATTCATTGACTATAAACAGCAGGTTTTGGCATCCTACGTTTCTGCAAATACACGGCAATGTACAGAATGTGAGAAAAATGCTGTCAAAAACTGGTCATGCTAATGAAACATGTAGAAGAGAGAAAGAGAGATGAGAAGACATTTTTCTTTAAATCCTGCGTAACATATAAAGTACTCCTTAATACTAAATGCATTATTTAATACTTTTTATCCATTTGATTATAGACTTTTATTTACAGGAAGACCTAAATCAGATATCCAAATACTTGAATGTAGCATGAAGCAAGTAAGATGTTTAATATATGCAGATCTAGGAGACGGGGAAATATGGGAGTGCAATGAGAGACAATCAGAAGTGGGACAAAAGAATGCGTTTGATTGCTGAGAGATAAATGCTAGATACAAAGGAAAACAGGAATTTGGAGACACAAAAAGAAGAGCAAAGAGAGAATGAGGTGGGTTAAAAAAATCTAATGAAAAATTTGCTATTCAGTCTATTGACCCCTCAGGCTGCTAGAGTTGCTTTGCTCTGATAGGTGCAGAAAAATGGATACATTCTCAGTCCCAATGTGTTTGGAGTTTTGATGTGGATACCTGGGTGAGGCAAATTCTTTTAAGCTCTCTTCATGGAGATACTGACTCGAGTTAGGTGACTCTTGGATAGAAATTATATGTACCTTATTCTACTATAGTATGGATAAATTAATTTTCTTCATGTTATCATGAAATATAGGAGTGGCACCACTGTCATGTCATGACATCTGTAGCATTCTGTGGTACAGCTGCAAAGATAATGCAAAAGAGGATCCCAACACTACTATCCTGATTACATCTTGTGGCCTGTAATTGGAGGCCAGCAACTAGCAGTGTACCACAGGGATAACACTGGGTCTAGTCTTACTCATCCATGACCTGAGTGATGGGTCAGAGTGCACTCTCACCAAGTTGATTGATTACACCTAACACAGAGGAGTGACTGGGATGCCAGAGGGTCACGCTGTCATCCAGAGGCCCTTGACAAGCTGGAGAAATATGCTGCCAGGAACCTCCTAAAGTTCAGCCAGGACAAGTGGAAAGTCTGCATTTGGGGAGGAATAGCTCCAGGCACCAGTATTTGCAGAGGTAAAGCAGCTCAAGAGAAAAGGAGCTGGAGGTCCTGGTGGTGCCAAGCTGGACCCAAGCCAGCAGTGGGCCCCGTGACAGAGGAGGTCAATAGTGCCCTGAGGCACATTAGGAAGAGTGCTGCCAGCATGTCCTTCCCCTTTAGTCAGCCCCAGTGAGGTCTCCTGGAGTGCTGTGTCCAGTTCTGGTCACAAAGATAATTGGGTGTCTGGAGCATCTCCTCTGTGAGAACCTTCCTTAATGCCTTCATATCTTTTTTTTGCAACGCAGCGCATATCTGTGTTTCTTACAAAAAATGTGTCACTAGGAAAATTCAAAAAAGTGTATTTGCTGTTTGTTAATTTGTACTTTGTTTTCTGATGCTTTTCAATAAAAAATTGAATGGTTGTTGAACAGGATTTTGTGCAGTTCCAAAGGATTGCCTTGAAAAAAAATGAATACACTTAATTGGAAGGTAACCTTTTCCCTGTTTTCAAGGAGTTTCTGTTGTTTTTATTGAATGTTGAAAATCAGAGAATAACAAAGTAACTGTATCTGCCATAGCTCTTATTTTGTAATTTAGAAAGATGCTTTTTCAAAGTAGTGTAAGAATGCTCAAAATCTGTTTACTATAGCTGAGAAAATATGATTAGAAAAACATTGTTATTGTCAACCACAACGTCCTCCTCAAGTCCATAGTCAATTAACTGCTGATTTTAAACTGATTTTAAAGAAGACAAACATAGTTTATGTGTCCTCTGTAGATATGTGCTGTGACTTTGCATATAGGTGTGTGTACATTTATGTATAAAAAAAGGATAACTGCAAGTTACATTTGTATTACAGTGCAGAGGTTTAGGTTTTGCTGTTATATTTTATTTCTAATTTGCTGTAAACAGCTTTATTCTAAATTACTGGTCTCTCATCATCCTCAAGTATCCTAAGTGCTATTTTTAGCACTATGACAAATCTCCTCAACTGCAAAGTAAAAAAAGATAAGAATATTCCCCATTTCTAGATAGCACAACTGGACTACTTTTAGACCAGAGTCTTAACAATATATAAGTAAAGTGAAAAAGTAACTTCACAATTAAAAGTAGACATAATAAATGGAAATAAGGAGTATAAATATTTGAAGTATGATGTGACCTCAGATATGTAGAGTGCATTGGAGATACAGCAAATCCATGCTCAAGTCCCTGCCTTACCTGCTTTACCTACTGTAGTCTTGTGAGTTGAAAACAAAGGAGTCATTCTCACTACAAGCTGTGGCTGACCTAAGCAAGTTTCATGTATCTAGTGAAATGTTTTCCTCTGGATCTGAGAACTTTACAAAAATGTGTGTACATGTATATGCATGCATAGAAATAACATACTAAGAATTAGTTATATATGTAATCAATATAACATACTATATAACACATTACTATTTTTATATATTAACAGCACAATAAATATATTCTATAGAGAACATATTATTATAATACTGTATAAAATTTGTAATATGAAAAATGTCTAATATGCTAGACATCTTATGTACAGCACATATATACATGCATGGCCACATATGGCAGCACTTTTTACTTTTTGGTTTCCTGGCCAGTGCATTTGTTTTTTCCTTGTAAGGCATCAGCTGTCAATGTTATAATTCTTCTGTATGGTTATAAATCTTTCTCATTTGTTTGTTTGAGGTAGGACTAATTAAATTGCAAGCTTTGTGGTTTGAAAGATCTGTTACATTTAGTAAAGTATTCAATCAAATTTTTCATTCTAATGAGATGTATGCAGGTGTCAATTCTGTCTTCCACTTTGTTGTTCCTTCAATATCCTTCTGTATTGTGACAACACATCTTTTATCCTGATTGTCTGACATTTGGCTTGTATGAGCCATGACTCTTATATTGTGCTGAACAGATAGGAATCCCTATTATTTTCAAACCCTTCTCTACAATACTTCTTAACAGGGGCTGTCTTTATCAGACTACAGTGAGAGTTCAGCTGGTGTGACTTTTTTGCTTCACAAAGCTCAGTATTTTAATTTCTAGCTCATTAAAAATATATTGTGATGGCAGTTCTGACATTTGTAATGTATTCTTTTTTTATAACTGAACATGCAGTTCTAGGGAGCAAAGTCAAAGTGCTGTAGAAAATTGAATTAGAAGGAACATTTAGTTCAGCCTTGGAAAGATTACTTGGTCTTAAACCTATGTT
Source organism: Zosterops lateralis (assembly GCF_965231275.1). Lineage (NCBI taxonomy): Eukaryota > Metazoa > Chordata > Aves > Passeriformes > Zosteropidae > Zosterops > Zosterops lateralis. The sequence goes on along the minus strand of NC_139762.1, from coordinate 28,627,265 downwards.
AGTAGAGGCTTCATAATATTCATGGGCAATCTGATACTACGTCAACTGTCTTTCTTTTACATGAGTTTTTAATTTTATAATATTTTAACTTCCTAGTGTCTCAGCTAAGTTTCTGGCAAGCTATTTCCCATGAACAATTTTTTAAATTTTCTCCACAAAGCAAACTTTTTCCTCTGTGGAGTGTGTTTTCCCATAATTATGTCTTTTTAAAACCAAAGATAGTATTTTATCTTTTTTCCAGTCCTTACACTAGGTTTTGTTTGGTATTGCTCTTGTTATCCTTATTCTCCTGATTCTGTGCAATAACTCTGGTAAAAAGAAGTCCTAAATAAGCTTTACTTGCATGATGTAATTTGATTTATATTTCTAAAGGTAGCTGATGAAATAACTCTGTACAGAAATCAAAGATTTAATTCTGAGACATTTCAGAACAAAGTAACTAATTTGGTTTGATATTCTGAATGTAGATGTAAAAATGAGCAAAGCCTTTTTGTCAGAACCTAGAGTGTTGTGGGTAATGCTGTGTAACAGCCCCAAATGATCTTCTGTTACTGCAGACAGCTGACTCCAACAAAGCAAAACAGAGTTGGGAGGGAAACCTGTACATGCTCTGGATGATGTTGCTGGCAAGGGCAGTGGAGTGACATAAGCAGGAAATAGAAACCATTCTCCCTGCTTGCTTCTAGAAGATACAACTTTCACTTTGTCCTCCACCTTCTGTGGGAATACCCCATAATCCTAACAGGAAAATAAAGTCTATGGCTGGAAAAAATGGAGCAAATTATAGCTAGATGAGTATAAGGAGCTTCCTTTTTGTTGGCTACCATTTGCAGAGAACAAAAAAACTTGTCAGGGAGAGTTTTGCAAATTTGACTGTATTGAGTGAAAAACTTGTGAGATTTATGAAAAATGTTTTGAAGAGGAATGGGATGAGACGTGCTATGCTTTGAAGGATTGATTATTTCCACTTTGTTAGAAAAGTAGGCAACAATGTTGTACTTGTCAATTCAGCATTGTGTTTTAATGCTATAACATTTAATCTTTTGATTGCTTTATACAGGTAACATTATGATTGATTACTGACTGTTATATCCATCAGCACCATAAAAATATTGGTCAACTTTCACAGCAATTATCAAACCAGAACTAGTAAATAAATGCAGCTACTCTAGTGTTTTAAGTCACAGAACATATGATAATGTCTAACAGTAACGTGAATTCTGAAATTCTATAATTCTGTATAAATTATAAAATAAAAGACATGAAGTATCATTTACTGCTATGTGTTGGAGATTTGACTGAGGAAGAATGATCAATCATATTAGAAGGTTGTATTCTCTGAAGAATATATTTTGAGCAGCACATTTTATTGTGAACCAGAATGAACAGGCTCGTGTTCCCATTTTATGCAGTCTTTAGGTAAGAAGAAATTGCCAATTTTTTTTCAGCAGCTGACAATGGAAGGAGAAATGCCACCTTGAATGAATCATTTCCTCTTTGCAGCCTGACCTCCTCCTTCTTAGATGTGAACATGATAAATCACTGAGTAAAACAACAAGATCCTTATTAATATCAACGTTCAGCACTCTTTGCAATCCCTTTGAATGCAAATGACATTGTAGAGGTGTAGATTTTTTTAAAATATGAAATTTTCATTTCCTGCTAGCTAGGAAATTTGCCTGGATTGAAGGGAACCTTCAGGTGTTAGATCTCTTGGTTCGGCTTTGGGAGTGGTGTGGGTTTTGATTACAGGCATATGGTCTACACTTTTGAATGGAAGAGGAGGAAAAGGGAATGTGAGGCAGTAATTCTGTGATGAGAATAATTGCAATTGGACTTTTAGTTAATGATCTGGCCCTTCTATTTCTTAGAGAAAGTAAAAGAAAATGTTGATTTAGTTTTTGGTTTGTGCAAGCTTAGTTTTTTTCTTAAAAGCCCTAGGTTTTTTGGCACTGATTTTTTATTTTTCTGAAGAACACCCACATCTGCAATGACAAGTCCAAGCAAAGACTGTTAAATGGGCAGAAGATACCTAAATAGGATAAGTTCAGCTTTTCTGAGAAATTTATAAGCAATTTCGATGTTGCCTATGTCTTCTTGTAAACCTTTCCTAACCTTTTAATTTGAGGATGGTAGCTTGGGAGACCTTTGTTTCTTAAAAGAAATACCTGTTAACCACACCTGGTACTACAGGATGCCCGAGGTATATTAGATTCCTTTGGGTGAAGCTAAACTGAACTGTGTGGTTTGGAAGTGCAGTTGATTTGTCTCCTACTCCTAAATGGAATTTGGTCCATGGAACCAAACCAGAAAACATGGATTTCTGTGATACATTGACACAGCCTGCTTGGGAACCTCAGTTCCACCCTGTATAAAAGTAGCATATACAGGACTGGAATGAGGAATTCCGTGATTATAGTAGACTTCTTCAGTTTCTGAGAGGTTTCTTGTCACTTTTTGTAAATTTTTGTGTGCCTACTACATGGAATACATAAAACATCTACTTGTGCTTACTGGGGAACATGTTACTTCTGTCTCCAGTTGGTCTGAGTTGGTTTCAGTGTGTTACTGTTCATCTGTGATTGCAAAAGGATGCCACAGTTCATAGACTTATGATCATTTTCTTTCGAATGTGTAACTCAAATGTGGTTAGCAACCACAAGGGAAGGCTATTTCTATCACAGATCTGATTTTAGCTGCCTCTTTGGAATGGGAAAGAACCAATTTTTCTCATGAAACAATTCACTCACTAGAAACATGTCCTTTTAGTTGACTTCAAATCATATATAAATCAAGGACAGCTCTGGGAAACAAGTTTTATTGGCTGAAAACTTTAGTAGAAATTACTAAGTGGTTCTCTGTTGCTGGTTTGAGGTAGGGAATCTAATCCTGTCATTTCTGTAGTATCAAATAATGATGTAAACACTAGCACAGCTATTCTCCATGAGTGAACACAAACAGTACTTAGTTTGTATTAAATTCATTTTAGAAAAAAAAAGAAACTTGCAGGTACAGAATGTTGTTACTCACCTAAATACACTTAGGTAGATTAGAAAGGGTGAGTGACACTGAAAAGTCCTCAAGTTTCTAAAGGTGCCTGTGAGTTGAAACTGCAATTCAGTGTGTCAAGCAGTCTTCTTTACTTAATATCATGGCACGTACAGTGCAGTATGAACAGTTAGAGCCCCAGCATCAATCCCTGGGCTACTGTGCTTCATAGTGAACATCAGCTACAACTTGAGCTACTGTTTGCCAGACTTAGAGCCCAGCTGTCCAAATAGGACTCAAACCTGTCCAGGAGTCTGTCCAGTTCTCATCTAGTTAATGAGAATACTGCAGGAGTCAAAAAGTCTTCTTGGAGTCAGTATAGGTCTTCTTAAAATCAAGTTGCATTTCACTGTTTTCTCTTCATGCACAGGAATGATCTTCCCTTGGTAAATATATTTTGAACATTCACGATACTGCCTTATTATCCTTACTGTCATTGTGAGTAATTTCTCAGAAAACATGCTTCCTGACCTTGACTGTGACTGTGCTGGGGCTGGCCAGGCCTCTGGGTCCCTGCATCTGCCCAGCTGTTACCGTTTCTCCCATTATCCTCCTCCAGGATTTTTTTAATCATAGACATGGCCTTGAAGCACAGCAGCCTGTGTTCAGCACCCACGCCTAAATAATCTCTAATTCTATGAGTTTTCATATGTCCAGTTTCTTTAACTAGTTGCTAGCTTGTTACTGCCCAGTTTGGGCTGCCACACTTCTCAAACCTTGCTGTTATGGTCTGTGAAGAATAAGACAATGAAGTTTTGTTAAACCATGTCAGTCATTGCTGTATCATCCTTCACTAACCAGGCCACATCCAACCCCGCCAGTTCTTTGATCTGGCTGACAATGTATTTAAATGAGGGCATTTCAAAGATGTGACAAGCACAGCCTATACATGTGGGGCTGTACTTTGTATAGACCACATCTTGTTTTGGAAATTTGTGAATGTTTTTTAGTATGTTCAGCCAATTCTACAATATATAGCATTTATGTCCAGTGCTCAGCACTTAATTTCAATATTAGGGTAAATATTTCACTTGATTATTATTAGTTCAATATTTCTCTTGTATACCTCCTTTAAAAGGTATATTAATATTTTTATACTTTATTCCTTCTCTTATCGTTTCAATAATATTTTGAATGTCATGCAAATCTTATATTGTCTCTTTACAAAAGGAAAAGCTTCCTAGGTAAACATTCACTTTTATTATAGACAGTAATATATTAAGTTCATTTAATTTGAGTGACAGTTGCATAATTATGTTTTCTTGACAAGTCCATGAAAATGGATGAGGAGTGTTTATTTTCAAGAAAAGAATGAAATTCCTCAGATTTTGAGTAATGATAGTAAAAATCCTTTATTGTTACAATCTATATAATGATGAATTCAAAGGTTTTCTATTCATTTGTAAATCAGAATAATAAGCCCATTTATAAAGTTCCATTTCATTTTATCATTGTAATTATTTCAGCATATGAAACTGGAATAGTAAAAATCAAGATTTCAGGAGGTTATTAGTGCTTTAGCAATGGCTACACTTGACTTACATTGCTCCTACCCAAAAAGCTTGCAATAGAATCCAAACAGAATGAATTGTATTAACCTTTCGCCTAATAAATATGTAAATCTGCCTGAGCTGATTGAATCTGGAAATTAGGATGCCTAAATATGTTATGATACATATATCAGACTGAAGATTGTGTCCTCAAATATAAAATGGGAAAAGATAGCTGATTAAGTCTGAAGGGGAACCTAAGATTTAAATCACAACTATTTAAGTATTCTCTTCAGTTTGTTTGCTCTTTCACTTACAATAGAGAAGAATCGACTTCTGGAAAAAAGCAGGAGTTGGCTGTTTAAGAAGTTTTGTATTCAGATAGGTAGTTTCCTATCAAATCTGCCTTCCTATGTCTCAAAAATCTCCAAGCACAGACCAGGTTGCTGTAACATGAAGGAATTACCCACTGGTGTAAAAGGAACACACATGTTTTGCTGCTTATTCATCCAGTCACATAATCCATTTTTTTTTCAATGCTGCAAAAGCAATATTGAAAAGAGGCACAGCTCTCTGCCCACCAGCAGCCAGGCACCTGTAATACTTGTGGTGCAGCCCAGCAGTTCTTTGCTTTAGGGAAGGCTTCACACAGGGATTGTAATTTGGTTTATGTAGATTTATGGTATCTGGGCATGGACCACATGCTCGTGTTGCTATTATTCAGTAGTTATATAGAGTAAACTCATCACTACTGTTGGAAAGGGTAAACTTCATTCTGACCAACTCTGTATATGCACACCCTTACAGACTTTCTGTCACAGCAATCGCTAGGGAACTGTAATTTCTGTATTGGTGATTTTTAAGTTAACATTGCAGGAGGAAAAAATGCTTTCAGAAGTTAAGGAGTCATTTAAGCATCTTGTATGAGTAAACATTCTGACTGTGTGATACTGCCTGATCCTGAGAGAAAGGGGTCAGCCTTTTCAGGCTCAAATTTCCTAGGCTAGTGTCTTTCAGAGTGAATTGTGTTTCATTTTGAAAGGGAAATAGAATCCAGTATTTATAGAAAAATCTGGATTTGCTGAAACTGTAAGTTTCTCTATGCTCACAAAAGGCAAACGCAGTGAATGAAAGGTGATGAACCCAGTTAAACTATGCATATTTAAATAGTATTAAGATCAATTTCAGTAATCCCTTGGAGTATTAAGAACTTTTTTCTTTTGAACCTTAAATTTTATTTATAACCAGCACTGGGACAATCTTATGAAGTCTATTTTCTGAATATCATCATAGTCAATGCCAATTTAGGACAATTTGGAGCCAAAGGATGGAAAGGGGAGTCATTAGCACACATACACAGAAATCAATCTATGGTATCTGTTTGCCAGCTGACCTTAGGCCAAAATAGATTGAAGATCAAAAGTAGTCAAAAGGGAAATTCTGTGTCATTATGAAATGCTTCAATTTGTCTTCTATTACGTGAGTAATGAACCTTTAATTTTGAATTAGTGTGTTTACAGTTGCAGCCTGATGTCTGAGTCACAATTATACATGGTTTTGATAAGCAGAGGTGGTTTAGACTGAGAAGCAACTGTGAAGTGTTCACTGTGAGTGTAAATGCTATTTTAGTTCCAAGTACAGAGAAACAGAAACAAATTTTCAAAACTAGATGGTTTATCTTGATTAAAAGCCAGCAGTAGAATAGGAATAGCTCCGGCTTTCAGCCATCTGGTAGAAATTATTCTCTGGAATATTTGGGCTTGAGATGTAAATTTTCATTTTGTCCAGTTCACCTAACTATGAAAGAATTTCAAAAATATGTGGGAGGATGTAATTTACTAGCAAATTATCAGTGAAGCTTACAATGAGTGATTTTTAATCAGACATTTACAGGAGCTATAACTCAAGTTTTGTAGTTAACCATCGACTTTGTATTATTCAAAATGATAAAATTAATGTATGTGAAGTGCTCTTTTTCCCATGGTGACTGTTTCTAGTAGTGAAAATTATTTATTTGTTTTGCTTCAGTGTTTTTTCATTTTGTTGATGTCCCAGCACTTTAAAACATGGTAAACTGCTAGTGACAATAAGATGAAAAGCAGGTTCTTATCTAACCTTATGATCTAAGAGCACCTAAATATTTTAATTTTATTGTATTGTTTTCTGTAGCTATATTGCCCAATTAAAATAATAGAATATGTTAATGAGAGGTTTTTTCCAACTTTCTTATGTAAGAAGAAATCATATATTTTGAGCATTTTAGTTAATACTTGTTTAAGAAGATGGATATTTCTATAGGGTAAGGCTGTTTTCGTATAGCTACTATTATATATATGTGTGTGTGTATGTACAGTTATCACTTTTCTCCCCTAGTTTCCATTCCAATGGTTAAAAAAAAATAAAAAGCTTTCACTTATTTCTAAGCAATAAAATAATTGTTCCTCATATGCAACACTTTCCTGCCCCTAGTTTCAAACCCCAAAATATCAACCTCCCATACCACATTTTTTTTTCTCCTTATCCAACTAAAAATAGACAAACAACAATTTAAGATTTAAACTCAGCAAATTTCCAGGTCACATGCTGATGGGGTGCGTCACCTTAACTTCAAGACAATCAGTTCTAACAGGCTGAGTTTATAGCTGGCCCATTACCTTGCCCTGGAGAGAATGGTCACGGGTGGTCAGAATTAGATATCCTAGTGTGGATGCACACCATTGAAAAGCCATGTTTTTAACATGTTAAGTGAGCATCTGATAGGAACTCCAGCTGCAGATAATATGTTGTCCCTTTGTGGCATGTATTGTCTCAGAGAGGATTTGTGGTTTCTGGTTATGTGGACATAATGTAGAACAGTGCTAATAGTAACTTTTCCTTTTGAAAAATCATTAATATTGTGGAGACAATTCTTAAGTCCCTCCTTTTTTTTTTTTTTTTTTTTTTTTTTTTTTTTTTTTTTTTTTTTTTAAATATATATGTGTATATAGTTAATTCTATCCAGATTTAACACTGTTTGGTCATTTAGAATTGCCTTTAAAACACACAAACTTGATCCTATAGTTTTCTCTGCTGTGCTGACCATTTTGTTTGGAAAGCACCCAAACTACTGTTTCTATTGCCATCATTACAAAAAATTTCAAAAGAGGTATCTGAGACAGAAGAATAAAATCACTTTATCTGCAGATCTTGGCTATATTTTAACATATTGACATGAGCTTTCTTTGCTGGTCTTTAAACAAGTGCATTGCACTAAAAAGAGTGAAAGTATAAAAATATGAATTGCTATGTACTGTGGAAAATAAAAAATAAAAGATGAAGACAGTATCTTCTTTGCAACGTTGCACTGTCATAGAGCAAGTAATCATATATTGACTGGAATAATTCATTCCACCCTGCAATACATTTCTTCAGAGCAGAAATATAAAGTCATTGCCTTTTGACAGAGATGCTCAAAACTCTCTCCATAAGCTTTGAGTAAATTGGTGAAATAAGAAGCAAAACACTTTGCAAGAGAGAAAGAAAATTTAACAATTTTGCTTCAAATTTGAAAGTCATCTCACTCTAATAGCAGCATCTTGCTTTGACATACAGCTGCTTATAACTCCTGGTGATTTGTGACATCTCTGTTATAAAAGGATATAATGAAACTTGGGGGTTTTATTTCAGTTCATGTAACAAACATCCTGTGCCTGCTCAGGACTCCTGTAGCATTGCCTCAGAGTGCCAGATTCTGGTATTGTAGGATATTTTTGTGTAACAACATGGTATATTCCATTTTGATATGTATGTACATTAAACTAAATTACAGCAAAGTAATTTGACAATATTCTTATTTCTAAGTGTGGGGTTTTTAATAATCGTCCAACATCATGTTCAGCAGTGGTCATACTAGAGATACTGTACTGTAAAATGAAGGTAAAATATCACTAACAAAAAAATACTTAAGTAACTTTATCAAACAGGCAGGAAGATAGCTTTTTATTTGAGCTTTTCTAAATTTAGTTGCATAGACTTCTAGATCAAGTGATACTGATAATAACTTCGGCATCATTCAGAATTTTGTAAGCTTTGGGATAAGAATACATTTGTGCAGAGAGTTGGGTTTGATTGATCCCACCTCTACTGAAGTGGATTACATTACCCTCAATGGCTTAGAAGTGGGTGCAGGATTTACTGATACCCAAAGTTCAGGCTAACATTGGCCTATTTCCTTCATGGACACACCCATTTTTTGGTGTTTTAGTTGCCTGTGCATGGCTGTTTGGAGAAACAACGCTGTATCCAAATGTCATGTGCACAGGGAGGCAAATGTGGGATGAGAAGGTAAAATGTGTTGGGAGGATTAAGGGAGCCTGCAGTTTAGGTCTGGATGTTGCATTGAGATTTGTGAAAACATGGCTGGGGAAAACCCTGAGAAGGAAGAAGCTGGCTCAAGTGGATTTGCAAGAGAGATGAGGATGGAGAGGCTGTGTAATGTGCAGGATGAGGGTCTGCAGGTATGCATGTAACCAAGATTCTGTATAGGGCAGGAACATATGCATTGTTTAATAATTGAATAAACGTATTTCATTGATTTTCTTCTTTACTCCCTCACGTTGAATTAACGCCCAAGGGCAAAGGTTTCATTATATGTTATCTTTACTTATTAATTATTAGTTGATCTCTATTGAAAACAAAAAAAGTACTGCTTCCAAGTGGTTGCTACTGAAGTTGCTGGGCATATTTTCCATATTTTTAAATCCTTCTGTGAACAAAAGTTTGTTTACAAGATTTTAAAACCATAGGAACAGTATGGATGTGTGTCCTTTATCCCAGAAGAAAAAAGACTTGTGAATTGTCTTATTAGTCTCTCATTGAATGATTACAGCAGTTGCTTGACCTTGAGAGAGAAGGGACACTGCTGGCATTCTCCAGAGGCTGGTGTTATTAGTGCTGGCTGACCTCGGGGAACTGGGTGACCTCCATTTCACCTTCCAATCTCCCAACACCAAAACAAAGCTGTATTTTGCAACACAATATGAATAAAAGACAAAGAATGGTTGTTTTTATATATAGGAGAAGAGTGAAAGAGTCCGCTGTAGCTTTGATTAAAAGATGCAATGCAATATAAATATGTCTTGTGAAAAATGAAAAGATTCGACTGCTCTACACACTTTGACACTGATTTCAAACTTAAGGATTTCACTTAGAGGACAATGGGCATAAACCTTACTGTATGTGCTACAGTTAGTGCTTTTAGTTTTTAAGGAAGAGGATGGTCCATAGTGTCCTGTCTCAATTAGAGAATCATCTTTCCCATTCCATCCATTCTGTGCAGCCACCACATGCATGCTGTTAAGCATTCACTTTTTAAAATTGTGTTGGGTTTTTTGACAAAGGGGCTGCTGTTCACTTGAAATGTTAGGCCACTGGTATAAAATCCAATAATATTCCCCTAATGCTTCAGGAAAAATTATGACTATGTGAATGCTGCTATTTTCAGCTAACTGAAAAAAATAATTGATTAATTCTTGTCCTAGTTACTATTGATAATGTTGATAGAAGCTTAAAGTCTTTGAAGTTGAAAAGAAAGAGCAAACTCTAGCATGTTCTTTTTCTGGACAGTGACTTAAAAGTCATGCTTGGCTTGCAGCTGGGCTGATTCTGCATCTATCCCAAATAAAGAAGATAAAAAGTAATCATGATGCTATTTAACATATCAGTTTTGGCCTCGTTTAACTGTAGCTGTCAGTCTGGCAGGATTCCAGAAGTTATTTAAATATGCATGGATCAGATTCTTGGGAATTGCTGTAGGCTGACAAATGCTTACCAGTTCTTATAGCATATAACTTGAAATTGTTGTGAAATGCTATGTATCTGAGAGAGTGCCTCATATTTTCTCTAAGAAAAGAAATTCAGCCTTTCTCCCTCATTATTTTGGCTAAAGACCAAAATAGTTGAAAACTGAACTACAGTGCTAGATTAGACTTTTATGTGAGATGCTTTGAATCAGGCATCTGAGTTTCAGACAAACAATGGATTAACACATTCCAAATCTGCTGCTATTTGATTTCAGTCTGATTAACATTGCTATTTATCAGCATACTAAACAAACTTGATTTGATCCTACTGGTTGAAAAGCTGATTTATGTGGCTATTGTTTAGGTACAAATTAGATCGCTTTAGGTAAATTTGCCTTCCTTTGCAATCCCAGAGAAAGGAAGGCCACAAAAGGTGGCTTTTGGTTTGGAAAGCAAGGCTGTGGTGGTGAACTCATTTCTGAAGGTATCTACCTTTGTGTGCTCTGCTGTACCTTACAGTGGAATCCAAAGCCCGTACACCTCCTTTTTGGTGTGCCCTGGGAATGGTTCTAAACCTGAATTTTAATAGAGCTGCATACATGAAATTTTCTGAAACAGATTCCTTGCTGTGAAATAAATGATGTGTTGAACCGTAATGTATCACAAATATCTTCCTGCTAAGAGACACATATTTTTGATACCTACAGTCTGAAAGCTTTGGTATTTGTTTATATGCATGCAAAGATACTCTGTAATTTTAGTTCTGTATATATATATGCTACATGCCTCATTTTGTTCTCCCTCAAATCATACACACAACTTAAACTACCTTTTCTTTCAGGGGTCGTTGCTTGTATTGTTTAGAGTTCACTGAGATGATAATCTTGTCAGAATATTGAAGCCAGTGGCATTTTCAGATTGGAGTGGATTTGGCTAATCAAATAACAGTACTGACTTTCTTGACACTGAAAAATTATGATATATTGTATTATAAATTGGACTTTGGCCCAGCCTAATTGACCTTGGGTCATCTAATATTTGTAGGAGTGTGAGAGGAGAAAGAACTCCATATTTGAGAGCAACTCTTTATCGGAGGTTTGGGAGATTTACTGGCAGGTGGGGTATATGATGGAAAGAGTTATGTAATATTTGTTATCCATATATTATATGTTTTTGCATTAATAACATTTTCTGTTGCTTCTAATATTTTAACCTTCAGCTTTTATAATTTTAACCTCTGTCGTGCAACTTAAACTTGGAATGAATCCAAGTGGCATCATGGTTAAGTCATGAATGATCTATTTCATAATTGAAGCTGTGATAGGAAAGTAATAATTAAAAAATAATTAGAGGGGCATGTGTTTCACATATTCATCCCTGATCTCAGAGCTACAAGTATTTGCAGGTATAAGAAGTTCTTTTTCATTAAACATTTGGTGACTTTGTGAGTGGCAATATTGTCTGATCAGGCAGTCCAGAAGTGCTGCATATATATGGGATATAAGTAAAGATAGAAGTGAACATGACTCTCTGGCTATCATTTGCTCTTCCTTAACTACAATTGTTTTTTCCATCTCACCAACCTAAAAGATCATTTAGGTTACAAAATTTCATAGAAAAAACTAATGTCCTTTGAGGACATAGGAAATGCTTTGGTGATGTTCGAGCAAGAGTTTTGTTTACTGTCAACTGGTTCATCTTAGACTAAGTTGAATTCTTATCTCAATATTTTAGTGAAGTGCAGTGAGTGAAGTGAAGTGCAATGAGACTGTGTAACCTTTTCCTTAAGAACCACATACACATGGAATGTGATCCCAAATTATAAGCCACACTTACACATCTGAATACTAGCAATGTTAAGGCTGGAGTTCTCTGCACTGATGATCAGTATTGAAGTAGCAATTAAAATTTGATGTGTGCATCCAAATGATTACCATGAACTTTCATTCTAAGCATCTTAACGTTAAGAATAAGAACTTGGGCAACAGTAAACAATAATTTTGGCTCTACACAAAGCAAATGAGAATGTCTGTGCAGCAGGGAGCTGAAAGATGTGTTTCATACCTTGAAGGATGGAGATACCCCAAGAATAGAAAGAGATAATGGGTTGCTGGGTGATTTTGGGACCAAAGAGCCCTTAGGATGATTTCAATGAAAAAGTTGGTCCTCAGCCTTCTTTGCTACAGGCAACTCCTTGTTATTGACAGTTGCAGAAGCCAGCTCTAGACCTCATATATTTATATGTCACTTGGATGATGTAATGGCTATTTCTATGCTGCATCAGCCCATTGTGGAATTCGAGATTTTTTTATCTTCTCGAATATTCAACCTGAAGACCCATGAGTATGGGGTTGGCTTTTTTGTTTATTTTGTGGTGGGTTTTCTTTAGTTTTCTAAATTTAATTTCTGATCTTATTTATGTCCTACAACCAAGCTGCTTTTCTCAGGGCTTGGACCTTTTCCTTGCACTGGATTTACTGATTGTTCTTTCTGTTAAAGATTCAAAGTAAATGATTTTTAATATATGTTACATCTTGCTTCTGGACTAAAATCTTTAATGTGTAGAAAGCCTGGCATAAAAGTGTTGTTGTGTATCTGTCAGATACTAGAAGTCCATCCATTTGTGTGTCATTCGTGACACAACTGCATTCCAAAGCCTGTTTATCCTGACTTTTCCACAGTGAAATGCAATTTTATAATCTGGAAAATAGGATGAAAGTATCAAAGGTCTGATATTTTAAGAAGGAATTGTAAGAGGAGCAAGCACTCAGTCCAGAGAAGGAGAACAGTAGGCTCTGAGAAGGATCAGACAGATACTTCAATACACCAAGGGAAGAGTGCTTCACCTTTTGACATGTGTGGCTCCAATAGCTAACCAATGAGAACAACTGGGGATCCTGAGCTCATTGTGGCGAGTGCTTTAGAGAAATAATGTATCAGAGACAAAGCAAATGTTAAGTGTTGACATGTTTCTTTGAATTTCTGTATCTCCTGTGTTAAGTATTAATTATAGCTGCATGTGGGCATGTGTGTGTGCTTCAGCTGTTACCTAAACTGGAGATCTGAATCATACGACAAGAATACTCCTGGCAGAAATGTAGCTGTGTCTGAACTACTCAGCAGGGTGAGGGGCTTGACACTGGCTACAGCTCCTGAATAAACTGGTTTGTACAGTTCTTTTTCTGTGATGGCATAATGTCCATTTTTTCCACATGCTAAATGGCTATCCAAACACAGCCTAACTTAGATGTCACAGATGTAATTGCAGTACAAAACAAATACTGTTTGTATTTATATGTATTTATTTATTTATTATAAACTATTTATTTAGTTTATGTGACAGACTTCACCAGCCCTTTAAGCCTATGACATACATTTAGAGACTGGGACACAGCCAGACCCATGATAAAATCTGAAGATATGAATGGGTGGAAATTATTTGAGGGTCCATAACCTCAGCACTCTAAAAAATGTTACAAACTCATGACATGTACTCCAAACCCATCATCCATGTCAACTAGACTATTAGACTAGTTGATAGAGTGTGGAAAAAAATAGAAATTAATACCATTCTATCTACTGACTGTTACTGTCCTGTAACAGCCAACGTCATGGACGTGGCATAAGCAAGGGCCTCTTACCAGTGAAAATATTTAAGGACACGTATTTTACAAGACTGGGGGAGGTGGAAGTCAATAAGAATATGTGCCCTAGAAGAAAGCATAAATGGATTTTTGTGGCCCATGGAGCAAGTGTGTTGACTGTACAACAACAACAACAACAACAACAACAACAACAACAACAACAACAACAACAACAAAAGGCAAAGCCATCTTTATGCCAGCTGTTAAAAAAAAAGCCACGTAGGAGAAAAGGTTTAAAGGTTTCTCCGATCAACAATCTCACTGAGAAAAATGAGGGTCCAGTAAATGAATTAAAGTTTGCCATACACACTCGAGGGTGAAAGAAAACTAGAAAACTCCAAGGAATATAAGGCAACTGTAAAAATACAGTCAGAGAAGGATATTATTTTACTTCATGGTCTCGAGTTGATTAATCAAGAACTGTGTCTTTCTGATTTTCATAGAAATGGCAAGAAAAACTGATAGCATGATGTAAATCAAAGGGCATGGTTAGCAATGGGTACATACTACAAGTGGTGGAAAAAAGTTTCTGTGGCAGATGGCCTCAAGTTTCAAAGAGTTCACAGGATCAAGAGGTTTAGACACTGAATCACTGCCTACTTCATTTGGAAAATCCTTATTGCTTCTCTTGAACAAAATGACAGTGGAAATCTTCAGGGAAACCTCACAATGTTTATGCCCTTTATTTGCCCTGCAAGTTTTGCTCATTCCAGAATATACAAATTTTGTCTCAAGTTTTAAGTTATGTAATAATTTTTTGTTCCTAACCCAGTCCTGACATACATAATTTCGTAATGCTGCAGCCTTTGAAAGTATGCTAACAGTATGTATTTAATGCCTTACTATGTGTGTTCACTCACACAATCCATTTTCCTTTTGATTGTTAAAGCTGGTAGAACAAAATGATTTCTGGAATTTGGTTTACTTTTCCCACAGATGCACTTAATTTCAATAAAGTCATTTGTAAGTAAAATCAAGGGAGCTACCATCCCTAATATATCAGTAGACATAAAAAGCCTACAGCTGGAATCAGACTTGATCTGGCTGTTGATATATCTACTGTATTTGGGTCACAGCATGGCCACAATGAAGTCAAATAGTCAAATGATAGTGATAAGAGGAAGACTAATCACTTACCTAAATACAATTGAAAAGATGGCTTATGTACAAGCTATTGGTTTTCTGCCCTTTGATAAATGCGTGTAACTTTTTTTTTTTTTTTTTTTTAATCTGAGGCTTAATCTGCTAATGGTCTTCACAGAAGGTGATTACGTTTTGGCTTGGTACAGATTTGATTGGACTTGTGTTGTAAGTGCAGTGAGCATAGCCTTTGGGATAGAGTCAGATTGTCAAATCAAAATGTAACAGCCATCTTCTGGAGTGTATTTTTTGGTAATAGAAGTCTTTTTAGATTACATACATTCAGCATAGCCTCTTGTGCAGATTCAGTACTGTCCTAGAGCTCTGAAGCATTGTTTAATATAAAAAAATCAGGAGCGCTGTTGTTGAGTTTAGATTTTTCTTTGGTTAGAGAAAATGCATATATGCTTTTTGAACATAAGGCTGACACATGCACAGCTCAAGAGTGATCACAGCACTACTATTTATGTGAAAGCTGCACAAACACTGTTACCTATATATGACTCATTCACTTGTTTATCCTTCTTTGCTCCCAAATTCAGCATTTTTAACTATGATACAAGCATAGTTTTCCACCTTTTTGGTAGTACTTGTAAACCATTGAAGATCTGCGTTTTGATTGTCACATGAATCAGAATATTTTTTCTCAAAGCTTTAAAATGGAATCCAAAAAAGCTAGAAGTAAATGCAAGCGACAATATTTAATGAGTATGGAAATACCAGAAAAGTATGTTATGTGTAAAGAAGCATTTTTGCACTTGACTTTTCCTTTATTTAATTTTTGGGTATGATGATATTGTGATATGACTGACGTTGTGTCTGGTTTTGAAATAAATGAGTAGGTCACTGTAATATTTTAAAAATGATGGCTTGTCTAGGGGCTTACATTTCTTTTTCCAATACAAAATGAGTAACTTGTAAAGCTCTTAAAAAATTTTGTAGCACAGCTATAACATTTTAACACCTAATCAGATATCACATCTGACATTTAGATTGATTTCCCCATCAATATTCTGGTGTTTGGGGAGAAAAAAACAAAAAATATTTAATAGAATTAACTGTTGCAGCCACAAAAGAATAATGTTTGAGATTTTGGCTATTTAAGGAAGGAAAAAAAATGAAAGTGTAGTAAAAAAATCATATACAAAAACAATTCCTATATGCTGAATAGTTTCTCAATATATTATGTAGCTGAAATTTTGTGTCATTGCTGCCAAATTCAGGATCATGGCTGGAGGAACAATATATTAGGAATCTGTCTTGAAGTTCAATGTAGCCACTGAAAATGTGAAATTAAAAAGGTGGTTAAAATGTTTCTATTTTGTGTGGCAACGTATTTGTTTTAACCAGGCTCTTTCTTTATAAAGCAAACCAAGAGAAACCATTCAATATCTAAGATTGGTGCATAAAATATGTATTTGTGAGCATCAAGGAGATATGAACATCTCTCTTGCCTGCCTTGCAGGAAGACCTTAAATGAGACTGCTTTGCTCAATCAGAAAGTGAAATTTTAAAGAAAATATGTTTCATGTTATCTTTGAACGCATTTAAAAACAAAAAAGATCAGAACAATTTGTAGAAAAGAAGCAGTTAATAGTGCATGAACAGATAGATTCAAGGTGGAAAAATACATACATATATATATATTTATGGTAACAAAAAGCAATGGAGAGGAAGAGTTGGAAACAGGTTTCCAGTTTTCGTAGCAGTAGAAGCAGTCGGGGTAAAAGGTAATTATTTTAAGAAAACATAATAAATCAGAAATCTTTTAGAACAAATGAAAGGCTTTTTTTAAAGAGAATACATAAAGTATTTACCTAAAGCAACAGAAGGTTGTATTTGCTGGAATTGCTACATTCCTATTTTAGAAGGTCATTGCCAAAAGAACCAAAGGCAGAAAATTGCATCTATATTGCAGTGCTGTCCAAACTGCTCTGTAAAAAAAAGTAAATTTGATTGTCTCACTGGTTTGGACATAAATACCTATAGAAGATATGACTGTAATTGCAATTTATCCAGGAGAGACATGATCTGTCCTTTGGGCCAATCTTGTTTGTTGGCCTGTTTTTGGTACACTTCATGTTGCACATGCAGCCTGCTGATCCCTAATGGCATCTGAGCTATGAGGCCATGGCACCCTTGTGTGTGCAGGGTTCCTTGCCTTGCAGAAATAACCGTGTCGATTGCAAAATGGAAGAAGCAAAAGAGAGTTAAAATAATGACACAAATAAGCTTGTTTTTATCTCTCTTTCCCCTTTGTTACAAATTGAAAAAAGAATTATTTTGGATGTCAGGCAAATCTGTGCCTACCTTAAGTAGAAGCAATGAATTGTCATTTAAATGTTGTATAAATGCATCAGGTTTCATGTTCTGTAACTTTTGAGGGGATTGTCAGGTTCTATAGAGTCTCTCTATAGAGACTTGTAGCTTCTATATAACTGCTTTGAAACACAAATTGTGCTTCCCACTACATATTTTTGTCACTGCTTTGCTGAGTGCTACCCTACCCACTCAGACAACAAAATCCCAGTTATGCCAATAAGCAACATTTTTTCCAAGTAACTCCATTTGCCTCTGCTTGAATCTTCCCTACAGGCTAATCCGTAACACCACAAAGAATATATCTGCACTTACTCTCTGCTCTGTTGTGTGTCTGTGTTCTTCCTCTTGTTCAAAGGCCTAGAGAGTCTCTGCACATCATATTATCACTGCCCAGCTTATCAAATGAGAGAGCCCTTTCTGAAAGGAAAATGATGTTAGGAATTAGAGAGTACTGAAGATGCTGATTGAATGCAGTGCATTTGTCACAAGGCAGTTCTCTGACATGTTCCCCTTCTCTGTTGCTCTCTGTGTTTTCATCTGCTCAACAGCTTCAGCATCATCCATTACAGCTGTGCTGAACAGCACCTCTTGCTACTGGTCTCTCTCACTCTGGCACTTTCTCAGTGCCTTTTGCATTTCCTCGTTGATTTCTCAAGAGTGATTTAAGCTCTGTTCCCTGGTAAACTAACTCATCCACTGCTATTTCGACTGCATGTTTCTGATCCCTTCCTTGATCCCCATGTTTATATCAGTATTGCCTTAGCTACCTGCCTTCCCAGTATCATTCCCTTGAGGAGTTTTACTTAAACTCATTGAATCACATGGTGACAGGAATTACATTTTACACAGAACTTTTACACTGCACAAACACAGAATCATCACATTGAGAGTAAGTTGATCCTCTAATTTGACCATGGGTATCCTGAAGGGTGTTTGTCTTTGCTTGTTTTTCAGGAATTCCAGAGTTAGGAATTCTGTGACATCATGAGATAAAATATTTCAGTACTTAACCCTTTTTGCAAGACTTCTTTCTTTTTTTTCCCCTAAAATCTAACTGGTTGATGCTCCAGCTAACCACAGTCCTCTCCTACTGCTCATGTGGCAAATGTGAAGAGTAGCTCATCCTCCTCACCTTCAAAGCAGCCTGTAAAAGCTCTTTTTCCTTTCTGTGTCTTCTGAACAAACCCTCTAAAAACTGTAGCACTACACCATTTCACAAAGTTCCCAAGTCATTCATTAATGACAAGAAATAGGTATGTTCCATAGAAAAGGATTATTTTTGATCCATGGTATTTTCATCATAAGGAATGTTATCATGACTGTTTTTTATCATGGTTCTCCTTTATATATCTCATTATACATTTTGCTTCAGCTGATAAGTTCTTAAAATCTTGGATTTGTATTTTGTCTTCAAGGCTGTATAATAGGCATGAAATGCCAGTTAAACACACCTGAATTTTTTATGGTTTACTCACTACAGTTGTACTAAGTTCTTTTATAAATAGGCTTAAATAATGCTGTAAACAAATCAACAGATTCACTTAGACTTATCCTTTAAATTCTTCTTGTGTAGATTAAGTAGCAACATTTTTTATGGTTCATAGAAGCCACTAATTAAGTAGTACACTAATAACTTCAAAAATCTATTCTGTTGCTGCAACAGTCTTTGACTGTTGCTAATTACAATCTCATTAGTCCCTATTTTACTGTCAAAACATGTTGATGAAGTGTTTCTTCTTAATATAACTAATATTTTTCTATAGTAGAAATCTCATTGAGGCTTGAGTTTCTTTTTCTTTCAGAAGCCAGATACATCAGAACTGTCATTAATTTCCACCTTTCCCCCTACATATGATTCCTTGACATTGTAACTTAATAAAAGAAAAAGTACAGATTTATAGACAAAACTTCTGCTTACTCCAAAGAAGAAACTCTTTAGAAGGTATAACAATCGTCTGATTTATCCAGTCTATGTATCAATTCTTTTTAGAGACCAGTTTAGTAACTGTTATTGTCTCACTTTTTTTCAGCTTTTATGTTTCCAAGTTCACTCAGAGAAAAAGAAACATTCAATGAAACAAATAGCATTCTTAAATACAAAATGAGAATGGCTGACCTGGGATTTACAAATATATTTATTAATGCTTTTAAATAGAAGCTATATGCAAAAAACAGTATAAGTTTTATGAGATTGTGAAAGATCAAATATTGTTACCGGCTTGCAGTCAAGTCTAGCAAATAATCATTATTCTGAGAAAGGGAATGAACACTGATGTAATCACTTAGTATAATCTCCAAAATAACTCTAATCCTGAAAATAACTTTTTTGAATTTGTAGAAGGATAATGAAAAAAGAAGTATTAAGTGAAATGTTTATAACACAAAATCAGGATAGATAAAATACCCTAAACTCATGAAAGTGATAAAATTGTGATTGTTAAAAAAAGTTTCTGTAAAATATAAAAAAAAAAAGTTGAGAAATGAAGTAGCACAATAAAAGCTATACATGGTGTTAAGCCATAAATATATTTTGCTGAAATGTAAGCACATAGGCACTCTGAAGTGGGATTTTAAATGCAGGTGCCTTTTTCTTTAAAGTAGTGAACCCTGAATTCAGAAGGACAATTTGAAGAACATTGTCAGAAATATCATTATGGCTTAGGAAGTCAAAGCTCTGAGTTGTTATGAACTGACAACGTGTTCAACTGCCCTGACAACGTGTTCAACTGCTTCATTTTCCACTTGTTCCCAAGACTGTGACTGATACATATATATTTATTTACATTCTTCTTTGTGTCTGAATAAAAGAAATATTTGAAGTGTTAAAAATCCCTCCTTATGGAATGAAAATATAGTTTGAAAAAAAAAATCTAGAGTATTTCTATGGCTGGATTAATTTCTGATGTCAATATTCTGATATCTGGGATCTTTGGTAAATGCCACTCTTGCAGTGGCATTGTGCAAGTATTGGACAAGGTGTTTGTTAGAGGTAGCCACATTCTCAATCACAGTGGGTACTAATCAATTCTTTATAAATCAGAAGATGTCATAAAAGATTTTTTCAATGTTAATTTTTTTCATTATTTTAACTATATAGTTTTACTTCATCTGATTCAGAGCAAAAGTTTATTTCTGCACCTGTTTTCAACATTTTAGAATTTCAGAAGCCTGTGGAAAAGCCTGTGGAAGAGGGAACAATGAATGTGAATTTAGTTTGGCTTCTAACATTGGTTATGTAGATTGGGGTTTTTTTCAATGTCCTGAATTGAGAAGAAGCAATGGAAATATTTGGGGCTTATAATATGATAGCAGAACTGACTAAGAGAGAATGTGAGATGCAAATTCACATTTTAGGGGTCTGGCTAGGTTTGGTTTCTTTCTATGGTATAGCTTTTATACTATTAGGTAGATTGCCTAGGTATTAAATAATAGCATTTTGCCCCAACTATTTTTGTCTGTTTGATGAAATGGGAATGTGTGTGCATATGCCAGACTGTGTAGCCAAAGAAAGGAATGCTTCAGTAGTTGATAAAAGTGATGCCTATTAGATGTTTTTCAGAAAGGTTGTATATAATTAATTCATGTGTTTGTGATTCCTGATGTAATATTATGAAACAAGAATCAGACATCTTGTTATACCAGCTGGGTGGTTCAGTGCATGTAGAGCTGATGCTGTTCAGCTTATGCTCAGGCTTCACACATGGAGTTGGCTGGAATTTCATGTGTTGAGGGAGTAGGGACAGTGGTTTTTAATTCTTTAAGGGGTTTTTGGATGTTTGTGTATAATTTAGTTCTTTCTCATCAAGCTGTTACAGTGAAGAATCTCAAGGTTTATTATTGTTTATTCTAGTCATTCTAGAATGGTTTGTAGTTGGACAACAAAGCTGCAGCCTTCCTGATTTTCTTAAAGCATCTTTTTTCATATCTTTCAAAATGACAGCTTGTGCAGCCTCTGTTAGCACAGGAATACCTTTCAAATGCACATTTATCTCCATGTTATTCACTGTACTTAGAAGTGCAGGGATAAGGCTGTGCAAAAACTATGATCTGTTGCAGGGTTTTTTGCCTTCCTAAAGCTGATAAAGAAAATTCTAATAAAAAGAGATGATAACTTGTTTTGTGCTAGGTAGTCACTTTTTAACATGAAAGAAATAACAACAGGCATTCATTAAGTGCCAGCAGTATCCAAACTGAAAAGTTTTGATGATAGTTGTACAAGTAAGGTGGGCAAATGCACATCGCATGCACTCAGTGGCATATGACAGGAACCTTGTGCTGACACTGAAGTCAGGGTGAGTCTCGGTCATTTTGCACTTACATTCTGGTTTCACACATGGTGTTTCACAACAGGGACTGACTAATGTGATAACCTCACACTAAGGTGCAGTGTCAGCCTTGAAATAAAAAGTGGAGTGTGCTGAGCTCCCAAAGGGTGCAGCCAATTAGCACATTCTGTAATGGGGTCTTGCTGTCATGGGATGAGAGGTTTATTTCCCTCAGAGAGAAAAAATATTCAGACTCCTTAAAGATTTGCTTCTTGAGAGCTGCCTTATATTTTCAGAGTAGGGAATCAAGAGGCAAAAATGTTGTCGTGTTATAAAGCCTTAAGATTCAGATTGTAGATAGAGCTATGTGAGGTTTATTTTCATATTTATTGATTAGAATGATAAATAAGAGTATATTGTTCCAGTATTTAGATCTGAGGGAATTTTTACCTTCTTCCTACATTTCATTCTTCTGCCTCCCCTTCACTTAATAGGACATATACAAGCACTTGGTGTGTTGTGTATACAACACTAAAACCAAACTATATTTTATTAAAACTTGAGATCATATATATGTTTTCCCATAATTATGTGATAGGTGCATATGCACAGAGATGTAAATGTATATATAAAAAAAGGAAGCAGCAGCCTGGAAATGTCATCTGTTTCTACATCATAGAAAGACATTTGATCTAATTCTGCATAATAATGAAGAAGACTGTTCTCCAAATATTTATCTTGCGTATGATTCACTGAAATATCAAGAACTAAAGCAGAAGAAAGCCTAGAAGTCCCTCTGGCTGTTTTCCCTTTGAACAAATAACAACTTTTAGGAAGTTTTCCTTTTCCTTTTAGGCTTTCTTTAGAGTTTCTACATGCAACTGTTTTTCCTCTAAAGCAATACTTTCTTCATAAGATGTATCTTTTCATGCTCTTCCACCTCGCATTTCAGTAAGAATATGTTTTTTATGGAGTTCTCTGTATTTAGTGTGGTGACATTTGGGACACACAGGACAGCATAGACTTTGCTGGATTTGATGAAGCATACATGATAATTTGGGGATAGAAGGAAGAATTCTATCAGCGTGGATGTTTATACATGCTGATTAAAAGAGAGAGCATTCATATCAAATCAAAACAAAGGTGAATTTAACAGAATATCCTTTCTGTGACCTTGCCTTTTTCTGGATGCCTGGGGAAGAGCATGAAATGAGGACAGTTATGTACGAATACCACTTCTAAATACTATCCTTGCCTCCAGCAAATTGTGTCTTTCTAGACCAATGGTAATCCCTTTCTGTGCAATAACTATTGTGAATTTTTTCCTCTCTGCCCATGTCCTGCTGATCTTTACTCACAACCACCTACAAGAAAAAGTTTCCAAGTTCTTTTTACATGTTTTGTGAGAAACATCCTGTTTTGTTTTGATTTTAATTGCAATTTTGTTTTACGTATTTTTGAAAATACTCCTTCATTTATTAAAAATTGTGCAAATAGTCAGTTCATGAAAAACAAGGCTCATCAATATCTTAGCATCATGGATCCCCCCAACCTTATTTTATACATAAGTGTAAATGCTGTGTGGCTATCCAACCCCTCAGATCTATGTAGTTTTTCACAGGAATATTGTGCAATTATGAAACCTGTAAAATAAATATATGCTTTTAAAGTTCCTTTCTTTGGGCATTATTAGCTGTTCTGAAACAGCAAACAGAGAATGATAAAGTTGTTGAGGTCAAGAGCTTAGTACATTTCAAAGAAATCAGTATTTATTCATTAAGGAGATCAATCACAGGTAAAATATGGTCATAGAAAATAGAACAGAACAGGAACATTCTGTAGTAAAGAACTTAGATGAGATAATCTATTCCAACTGCCTGACCACTTCAGGGCTGGGTTAAAGGTTAAAGCCTGTATGCTGATAACAGAGCTAGTAATCCAGCCTTTCACAGGGAACAGACCTCAGGAACATCACAACACCCTGACAGAGACAGTTTGAGCATATAGGTCTTCTCTTGTCCCCAGAGTTGTTTTTTTATTCTCATTTCCTTTTTGGTTTGGTTTGGTATGTTTTTGGTTTTGAGGTTTTTTGTTTTGTTTTGTTTCCCACAGCCTTAGTGTATTTATTGAGGCCACAGCTTCCAGAACAATGATACAATTTACAGTTGTGAAGCAGATTGATTTAATGGCTGTGCTGTTAGTGTGCTTTTTGGACTGGTGTTGGAGGGGTCACAATTCTGACCTTGGCGTGATCATCAGAGCATTTCTAAAATAACAAGGGTGGAGGAGCATGCAGTGTCTCTGAAGGAGGACATCAGCAGAACATGCAGGGCAGCCTCTACCAGGAGTTGCTGCTTAGCCAATGCTTGTTTCTGCCCAGCTACCTGCTAGTGTCTTTTGGGGCTCAGATTGTCTGGATTGCAAATTTGGGCTTCATCTAGGACATTTTCTGCAAGTGGTTCAAAAGCTGGTGTCATCACTAATGTGATATGGCAAGTTTGGGTGATGAGCTTCCCAAGTGCTAGTCAATGGGTGCTGGAGAGCCAAACTTTTAAATGGTGATGTGAAAGTGAACCCTAAGGGATAGGAAGAGAGAAGAGAAAGCCTGAGATGCATACATTCAGTTCATTTGCTTCCTTTGCTGTTTACTGGCAGTTGAAGGAAGATTTTTCATTCAATCCAAGATCTGCAATGAAATGTTGACTACTGAAAAGGGGTTTGTTGGGAATGTTAAAGAATGAAGGAAAATAAAGTTGTCATGGTTTCATATGCATGAGAACAGTATGGCCTAAATGTTCACTGAGATGTATGTTTAGAAGAATGTTTTCTGGGTAGGGATTTGAGGGAGATGGCTCAGTGTCCTTGACCACCTGTTGTAAATGGGAGGCCCACAGTTTGCAGAGGTATGAAGATTTCAGTCACCAGAGAGTGGCTCACATTGACTTGTGTTTGTTGCCTCTAGCTTACTGTCTCTAAAGCTAAACTCATTGGATGGCATCACCTCTCTCTGCAATCCTCCAGTTCCTCTTTTGTCATGCATTTTTTGAGTGCTAGCCTGTCATAAGATGCCTTAGTGTCATAAGTGCCTCAGGAACATTGTGTGAACACTGAAGCCACTGGTCTTTTGATAGCATTAGGTGGTATAGGAATGTGTATAGAGGAGGCAAAGGCTTGTTGGATTATTTTAATCTTGAACAATCTCAAGGAACTCCATTTTGGTCACACTGTGAATGCAATTGTGTGTAGTTATTGGCTTGAGATTAACTTCTGAGAACATGATTGACCTATCTATTATGTCCATCTCTTCCATGACCTACCGGAAAATGAATGTATCTTGTGGTTGGTTTCTAGTATTCTGCAAGTGTGAGATTTCAGTCCAAGAAAACATTCCCTGTGTATATTAATCATCCAGCATCTTAGGCCTCTTGAAATATACAGACAAAAGCAAACTAGACTGTAAAATGCTTATATATGTGTGTATATATATACGTATATATGTATATGTGTATGTATATTCGTGTGTGTGTGCTTCTGTGAGGCTTTGATGGTTGCAACCAATGGATTGTAGCTGTAGTCTTGTGCCTCTTCTGAAACATACTAATGTAATTCTCTTTGATTAAGAAAATTATCTTTTTAACCAACTGAAAATGCCATTAAAAAAATAAACATTTTTTGAAATGTTTGTTCTCAGTATGTATGTATCATGGAAACTTTTATTCTATTATCTTGACTTTGAAAGTAGTTCTGACACATATGCAGTGTCAAAGAAATGCATTATATATTTCCCATGAACCGAAAATGCACTGAGCTGGAATGTAGAAGCCCTCGGTTTTGTCACTGATTTTTTGAATTCTGTATGTTGAAGCAAATTTTCAGGGATCCAGTTTCTGTGATGCTACAAGCAATAAATTCTTACTTCACAGTATTGTTGCAGAATATAGATTTATTTTTAGTATGCAGCTGTAGCTTTTTTCATTGCTACTGGTTGATGTTGGTGGGAGAAAGGAAAAATAATGTTTTTTTCAGGACAACATAGTTGTCTCTGGGTAAGTAATTTTCTTTGCTTCCCATCAAGATTGCCAAGCTGCAATCTCAGTGTTTTCAAACACTGTAGCCCCAAAACACTTCAATTCCCAATTTTTAAATAATTCCCTATAGTGTTTGCTATATTTTCAGTTAAAACCCTAGGAGGTCCATATGTATTAAAACCTCATTAAAGGCTAGAGTAATTCCAGGAATAAGTAAGCATCATTGGATAGAAGTAGACTGCATGTATTGAACAGATGGGTACCACAAAGTAACAGAAACAGCCTTCCTCCCTTGCTACTATTATGTGTATGGTAGCAATAAACCCTTTAATGTCCGAAAGAGGGGATGTATATGCCATTTATATTGAAATGTTGATGTAAGGCCTCACTTAGGACTGAGTTATCCTTTGTAGATTTCTTTTAAATCATGCAGTGCACTTATTGGGAATGATTTGTGCCATCTGATAAAAGAGCATATATCTGAATAATGGGATAGGGAGAGAAATGTCCTTATTTTTGTTCTTGAAACTTCTAGGTTTTATGTGATGACAATGGGTCCATCTTTCTATGCTTTGCAAGTGTTTTACGCAAATGTTTCTTGCAAACCAAAATCAAGACATCAGCGTGATGGTTGTTGCAGCACAATGGAAGTATGATTATCCCCTGCTAGAGAAACAGCTTTAATTATTCTTTTGTTTTCAAACTTTTATATTTGGAAAGTTTCAGAGAAACAAAAAGAAGCTGAAGAATAATGAGAAGACATCATTTTATTACAAACTCTTCCAGATAATTTGTATTATTTAAAGAAGACATAGGGTAATTTTATAGGAAATCTCTTGCATTGCCTCTGAGACGTTTTCTTATTTCTAGTCTGCAGGTTGTGTAATACAGCTGACCTGTGTAGATGTTGATAGTGAAAACTCTGTTGGCTGTAAAGAGCGTTTGAAGTGAAACATGCAATTAAGACTAAATTTCCTTGGATAAGTGTTCCATTTCTTACAGAGAAATTATGAAACCTGATATCGTTCCCAATAATAGAGAAAGGTCTGTTAGTATCTTGATTAGTGACTGAAACCAAGGTCTTAAAGGCCACCAAGGGAGTAGTAGAATCACTGTCTGAACTATTGTTGGACTTTAGCTATTAGTGTTTGAATTATTGAAAAAGCAAAGCATTAAAAGAGCTGGGTTTTTTTCAAATCTTTTACTGTAATGTGTCTTTCCTTATTTAAAAATCAAAACATACATTCATTAAAAGCTACTGCTCTAAATAAATTTAATTCAAATTCATGAATCAGTATATTCAGTTACATCATAACATGGTGCTCTCTGCAGCTTTAAATTAATAATGATTTGTAGACAGCATATGTTTTATTTTTCCTTCCCTTAAAAGGCAAGAAAGCAAGTTCACTCACTAGCATATTTCAAACAGCTTTTTATGTCATATTTTACTCTGTTAACATGGAATCATAGCAGGTTATTTGGATAATATTAATAGACTGCTTCAAATTAATTTATGCCAGAAAAATGCTTCGATTAATGGTACTTTTACTCTGAGTTATATCTAACTTAAATTTAATTCTGGACTTTCAACAGGTGTCTTGTAATGCATGGTCAGGTGCTGTAGTTCAAACAGCAATGGGATCTGACAATCCCTTATAAACCACAGCTTTAAGGAGACAGTAGGGAAGATGAGCAGCATGGCACCCATATGGCCACTCATTTAATCACCAATAGCTAACACGGGGTCATAAGTGATGTCATGACTGTGGCAAATTGCCAGGGATGCTTGGAGTATGGGTCATCTGGCAGCAACAGCCACTTCTGCAAATGCCTCTTGGCTGTGGGTCAGGGTTGGGGTGCCCCTTGGCTCTGGCAATTCTGGTGTGATTGGAGGAAGCCCAATGTCCCATCAGGAGTGTGAGCAGCGTTCCAGTGGAGCTGCTGCTGCCGGGCAGGACGTAGGCAGTGTGCCTGCTCTGCCAGCACTGGTCAGGGTGGGGTGTCTGCAAGCAGGGTGTCTGGGGTAGGTGAGCAAATCTGTGTGGATTGCGCAATTACTATCTGTTTTGAAAATTATTAAAAATTCCTGCCTAACTGAAGCAAGTAGGTTTTGAGAGAGTTTAAGACCTGCTACCTGCAGTAGCAACTTCAGAAATAACTAAATTAAGGTTGTTTTTCTTGTGAAATCCACTGGTTTTAATGCTTTTCCTTTTCTGGTTGACTGTTGAGACATTTCCTCTTGCCTTTCTTGTTGTTGCAGTACCTAAGTTCCACTCACATTTCTTATTGGCTCTTTTCTACAGTTTTTCTTTTTTCTATTTGACATAAACATTCCCAGGACAGCCCAGCAAAGCAAGCAACCAAAGAAAAACATTAGCCCAACTATCATGCTTACAAGTCATCAAGTTGTTTATTCTGAATGTGCATTGTACATTTCTCCGCTGAGCCCAATGCAGCTCATGAAATCTGTGGAGTAGCACCCGGGCACTCTAGGTCTCTGAAATTGCACATCTGGTGCAGTAAGGTCACGTGTGTTTGGATCTTAGAAAAATAAATTGAACATAATTAATTGAATGCATCTTCCAGAAAAGCATCTAATTTCAATCTCAAAGTTTCTAGGGAGAGAATTCTGTCTTCCTGGTGATTTGTTTGAATGGTTGAAAGAATGGAGTCTCCTTTCTGATTTCTTTTCTATTTTACAGTGCCCTGCCTGATAAGATAGATATACATGCTATGTGGTCCTCTGCTAATGAAACTAATGGAACTAGTGAAATTCTGGTTGACTGTTATGAGGTCAGATTTTTTATTGCTATAACCTCCTACTCTGGAGTATCTTTATTGTCTTTAAAAATCTAAACAGGAAGGAAAAATGCAGAGCTTACTAATTAAACAGAGTATGGTGATTTGCATATATTAAGGAAATGTATGGGGTTGGGAGTATATTTTATTTTCTTTGATACCCAGCTGACTTTTGTTTTTTTCAGTGGTGCAATACTGGGTTAAGCTTTCCTTTGCTTACAATAACCTGCTGTTGAACAAATAAATGTGCTCTTATTAAAGTGTGACCATTGTCTAGATGACTGTGACTATTTTTCACTGCAAGGAAAAGAAGCATCCTAAACAGTACTATTATAAAGTAAGAAGAGGCATAAAAAGGCATTGGGGTTGACAATTAAAAAATGAGGTCAAGGTAGACAAATTTAGGCTCCCGAATTTGATTTATAATTATTTTATTATGCTTCTCCATGAGGCAATTGTTGTTATCCTATCATAAATTTTTATATTTTAAAAGGAAGCAAGAGCTTCTCCAATTCTCCAGTAAAATTGGAATTGAGTCAAATTTTACATTATGATGGAGAGTTAGGTGAATTTCAGATGTGTCCCTGCTTGAACACATTGCTTCTTCCATAGTGCATCTGAAGAAGATGAGAGAGATTTTATGGCTGCTAATGTAGCCTGTTTGGATAATTACCTATTGTACCTCCTCCAGAAAAATAAACAGAGGCCATATGATCACTGTCAATGTCCTTTGTGACATTGAAGTTCCCATAACAGTTTTTTTTTTGTTTGTTTGTTTGTTTCTGAGCCCAGTGAACATTTTGATGTTAGTAAGTTTTTTAAAATTATTAGGAAAGACTCTCAGTCACTCTTATCCCTTTGTAGAGAGTCTCCTTGAGACAAAATGACCTTTCTGGTTTTTAGAGCCTTTTGAAGATATTTCAGCATAATTCAGGCTGATAAGTATCTTTGCATCACGTACTTGGCAAGAGGGCCAGTGTTTCTTTGTCCAACACTAACCTCCCTTCTCTACTCATTATCTCTGGTGAGGGCTGTTTTAATTGAAGTTATCCCTTTGGAAAGATATCTCCAGTGAAGTTCATTATTGATTTTGAGAGATCTGACCTGTTAAAATTTCCTTGGCAATGAGTTAACCTTCTTTCCTGAAGGTGAATTAAAATAGAGAATGACATTTCTAATTTCCTAAGTGATGTAGCCAAAGGAGCTGTCTTAAAGTGGTATAATGTTATCTCAGTCCTTTAAAAGGATGGGATTTGTTATTTAGCTTAGTGAGAGTTAGGATGTGCAACAATAGCTTTCCACTAAGGTACTGTTGCCTTCAGGAATGGCCTTTAAAAAGACAGTCTTGAACTTCCTCTCTTTCTTGAAGTTCTGTTGTAAGTTACACAAAGTATTCAGGTTAAATCAATCATTAGCAAAATTGAAGAACGTGAAGTAAACTATTTACCTGCCTAGAAATTTGATTGCCATGATAGCATAGCATCATTTCAGCAGTTTTGATTACCTGGATTCTGTAGAAAATTATTATCTCAATAATTTTCTCCCTTAAATAAATCAAATTTGCAAAAGGACTGATCCTTCACTATTTAGAAAATGAGATTACATTTGTCTAATACTTGAAGTATTGAGAGGAAGAATTTTAAGAATGAGTATAAGTATACATTGCTCAATGAAGCTTAAATTATGAGATTTGGCACTTGTGGTAATCTGTAAAGAGTGCATTATTAATATTTCTCAATGTACAATTTTAATTTTTTTTTCTGCCATTTTGTACCTGTCACATTTCTTTCTCTACTCAACTGGATGTAATAATTATTTAAAAAAAATTTAGGAATTAATTTCTAATGTAGTTAATATTTAATGCAGTGTGAGTACATGTTGTACATTTAAGTTTATGATAATTGTCTATTAGTTAAGTTTTAAATTCTGTAAATGGTTTTCATAATAAATTGTTCTTCCTGTCAGTTTTCTGATACAGAATCTGTGGCATGGAATTAAACAGCCATTTCTAGAAAGGTACAAACTTTATATAAAGGCCTATGATTCATGAATTCCAAACCTTAACAGAGAGCATTTTCTTGCTATCAATTTTTATAAACACATAATGTCTTTGAGTCTTCATATAGTGTTTTAAGCTTTGGCATAGTGAGTTTAGAAAATTTAGGAGATTCTGGAAAATACATAACCAAATACTGCCTTTGTGACTTAAGAGTTTCAAATTGATATGTGTTATTTCACAGAATCACAGAACAGGTGAGGTTGGAAGGGAGCAGCAGAGGTCACCTTGTCCAAATATCCTGCTCAGGTAGGGCTACCTTGAATCAGTTGTCCAGGACAGCTTTTGGATATCTCTAAGGATGGAGACTTTTCATCAACTCTGGACAATCTGTTCTAGTGCTCAGTCACCCTCACAATAGAAGAGTTTCTTGACTGTCGTGGTTTAACCGCAGCTAGTGACTAAGCCCCACACAGTAGCTCGCTTGCTTTCCCTGTTGAGATGGGAGAGAGAGTTGGAAGGAGAAAAGTGAGAAAATTTATGGGTTGAGATAAAGACAGATGAATAGGTAAAGCAAAAGTCATGTGTACAAGCAGAACAAAACAAGAAATTCATTAATTTACCTCTTCTCATGGGCAGAAAATTGTTATTTCATCTCCAGGAAAGCGAGACTCTGTCATAAGTCAGGATTACTTGGGAAGACTGACACTGAACACTCTGTGCTTCCTTCTTTCCCTGTAATGTATCACAGAATCATAGAATATATTGGGATGAAAGAGACCCACTGGGGTCATCAAAATCCAACTACTAATGCTGAGCATGATAGCATGTAGTGTGGAATGTCCCTTGTATTTTTTGGGTTCAGATGTCCCAGCTGTCTTCCCACCCAACAACTCGTGCACTTCCAGTCTCTTTGCTGGTAGGGTGGTGTAATGAGCAGAAAAGGCTCTGTGTCAACACTGTTCAGTAGTAATGAAAACATCTCTAGATTATCAACACTATTTTCAGAACATCTCTAGATTATCAACACTATTTTCAGCACAAATCCAAAACAAAGCCTCATGTGAACTACTATGAACTATGAAGGAAATTAGCTCTATTCCAGCCAAAACCTGCCTTCTAGTGTCCAGAGAGAACTTCCCGTGTTTCAGGCGGTGCCTGTTACCTCTGGTCCTGTCACTAGGCACCACTGAAAGGAGGCTGGCCCCATCCTCTTTGCACCTTTCCTTCAGGTCTTCCTATTTTGTGGAACATTAAGTACTGCCAAGTTTTATCTCAGCAGTTGATGAAATGGTCCCTACGTTTCTGCTGACTGTGAGAATTTGGCAACAGTCAAGATCAGATTTAAAACACTCTTTGTTAATTATAATGGGTACCTTAAAAAATCCTGTAGTAATGTGAATATTACTTGCTTTACATTTGCATGCCTTTCATAGAGGTATACTCGGTTGAAGATATACTGTGCAGTTTATCATCTTTACTGGATGAGCTTCTAGAATTGTGGCTGGCTTTCTGGAAGAGCAGAAACCAAAAGATTATTTCCTTTCTTCCTCTCTCTACTTATTTTAATAGCAGTTACAACTATCACTGCTATGTTTTACTTTATGCTTAATTCTCTGGAAGAATTTCTCTTTCCTGTAGAATTTTTTTTTAATCTCCACAGGAATTCTGCCAGACCAACATGTTGTCAGAATTTTTAAATATTTTTTTCTTTTTTTTTCTTTTTTTTTTTTTTTTTTTTTAATAAACCTGAAATAATTCCCTTGATAAATATCTGATCACTGCCTCAAGGTACATATTATGTCAAATTTTACTTTAACAATGTCTGACAAAAATCTAAGGTTTGATGTTTTCTTGAAGGCTGAATGAGGACCTAACAGAAGAATAGTAATGACAAAAAGTAGTACCAGAGGACTAATCAATGACATTCCTCACTGCTAAACTCACTGCTTTAGCACTGCTCAAAGAAGCAGGAGATTATTAGAAAAGGCAAAAAATAATTTCTTGGTTTCTGGAGACAAACATGCAATTTGCCCTGATACTGGTAGCTTTGTATGTGTGAAGTCTCTTAATACATTCTTTGCCTCTCATCTTGTCTTAACTGGGAGGTTTCCCAATATAATAATCAAACAAATCCTTCCAAGTCTACAGAAGCTTTAAGGTGATGCTAAAGAAAAAAGTTACCTGTCAAGAGAAAAAGCAAAAAATCTTTTAGCATCTGCTAAAAGATGCTGCTGTTACTTATAAAACAGCCTCTCTGAAGTAACTCTAAAATTCAAAGGTAGTTCTGGCAGTGGAAAGGTAAGTGGATTTTGTGCTAAGACAGAAGATTAAGCAAAGGTTGGTTGCTTTGTTTCTGTCTCTGTTTCTTTGATGGATGAGAGAAATTTTAAGATATCTTCTAGGTATTTCTGAGAGTATTCTTCTGATGCAGTCCTTAAAATACTTGCATACATTTAATTTTTCTGTAATAGTGATTCATTGCATTTTAAATAGTACATCTTGGTTTCTTGTGATAGATCAGTGTGATAACATCAGCTCAAGTTCATGTATTTTTAAGCAGCAGTCCCTGCTGTGATTAATGAGGATTTCCATTTAAAAGCCAATGTTATTATATAGTCTAAGGTACTGAAATAACTGTCTACACTAATATTTCATATTCTTTTTAAAACAAAAATTGAGAAAAGTACATACACAAAAGGGTTTTTTAGGTATATTTCAAAAAACCAGAAAAAACCGCTTATTTCATACAATTTTGCAACACATTTGCCAGATGGAAGGAAGTGACTAAGTAATAGTCTCTGTTTTGAACTAATTATTTCTCCCAGTTATGTCTGAATGAAAATGATTGATTACAGGGCACTCAGATGAAGACATTGCCTATTTTGCATGCATTGCAGTGACAGGTGTCATATGGTCCTGATACGATTTCTTCAAAACTAATATAGATCTATTCTTGTCTGATATACAGTGGCACCTGTATTTTGAGCATATCCATAAGAATTAGTTGCCTTGCATTCACAGAGTTTTTTGCATTCATGATGTCTGTGTGATGAATGCACCACAGTTTTAGGAGAAAGTTGCCATATAAAATGGAAAATGGGTTTCAAAGGAATTTGGCAAAATGCAGATGATAATGAATAATAAATGAACATGGGATATGCTTGGGAGAATGTATCTCAGCAAGACATAAAGTCTTAGTGCACTTCAAAAGAGTTATGACTGAATTGTTATTTCAGCCAAATAATGAGGCAATTTAAATAATGAAATATTTAAAGGTAAATAAAGATAATTATATACATTTGACCCTTTGCATAATGTTCTGTATATGCGATTTCATTAAACTTTCTTTGCTCCAATGAATTAGAAGAAAGCCCAAAGGATGACAGGTCCATTGCATTATTTAAGTGATATTCATTATGGTCAAATCTGCTATTTTATTTCATTCCATTAGTGGCAAAGAATGCTATAAAGAATCCAGTGATATGAGAAACCTTCTTATTTGATCTTTGAAAAATCTGTATTAGCTTTCTTGTGACCAAAGAGTCAGAGGGAAGACACAGATGAGAAGTATTCATGCTGTGCTCCGTGAATGAGAGCTCTGTCAAGATTAAGAAAAAGTATCAGTTTATCATCTGGGCTTCTTGTTTTTTTATTAAAACACACCGTTCAACACCACTGGGATTTAGAGCAAAACTCCAGGGAAAGATGTTGAATGTGTGCTTCCAGAGACAAAATGACAGAACATGTGTTCTTACTGCTATTTACTTATTGCACACTGTTTTTTAATACCTCTAATGGGCTTTAAAAACTCACTTTGTTGGCCTCGCCTTACACTGAAGAAGCTGAAGTACAAGGTGACAGAAGTAGTGTATATAGATCATCCTGCAGGCTAGCAGTGGGACTGAGTACCTAAATCTCTTTATGACTTTATGCAACTGAACTGTAGTGTTTTCTTAAAACCAGCTTCTGGCTACTTTGTCTGACATCAAACCTTCCAGGAAGTCTGACCTTTTAAACAAGTCAGTGTGCAAAGACACTGCATTTAATTTCTGATTTCTGGTTCTAGGAGCCTAGTTGAAAAGCTGTAGCCAGTTTCTGAAAAGCTGTATGAGAGAATTTCTCCATTTCTCAGTGGAGGAGGTTTTTGACTTGTTTGCCCTTGGCTAATGTAAGCAGAGCCTGGAATTACAAACCACTGGGCTGGCACAGGCATGATGGCCTCTGCTGATGGACGTACCCTGTGGTTGCAGCAGCCTCACAACTAGCACTTCTGGCCATCAGCACCACAGCAGGAGGCTATGATGAACAAGGGAAAGAAATCAAAGGGCAGAAAATGAAACAGAGGCAGAAAAATAAAAGCATTCACTTGGTCTTGATGAAAATTGAAACAGAAATACTCTGTCTTTTTTTTTTTCTTCTTTTTAAGTCATCAGTCTGGGTGTACTAAAGAAAATCACATTTAGAAACTGAATTACAAAATTATTTATGATAGAAATTAAATCTGATTTAATGTCTCTGTTACCTATTCAATATGACTAATTATCATTAGATTACATGAGACTGCGCAGAAATAAACTCTCTTAACATTACCAAGAAATTGGTGCTGCAAAACATGCTGAGGGCCAAAGTGTCATGACAAGGACTAGTGGTGTGTTTGCAGTAGATCCAGTTGGGATTCATTTTGATGAAAAGTGTAGGGCAAGCCACTGTTGGTTAAATTAGTGCAAAAATCTGCATTTCTTCATATGGTCAATGAGAACACTCACTGACAGTGATATTTTCAGGTTATGTGAGATGTAATCTCAGCAGTGTTTGGTTAAAATTTGGTTTAAGATTTGTGGGAAAATTGAATATAAAATGCTTAGAAGAAAACAGTGAGTCTTTGTTCCAAACCAAGGAGAAAACTTCATCTTAATCTATAAAAATCAAATCCTCCTCTTTACTAGGCATTGGATTCTGAATTGATTTTCCCAGTAACCTCTCTCTTAAAATCAGATTCTGACAGAGATGGAGCTGTAAAAGCCTACAGGGAGACAGATAAGAATAATTCATGGTGATGTTTTGTGTTACACATATTATTATGGGCTTTCATTGTAAAATGATAATATTTACTCATGATTACAGTCTGAATAATAATTGGGAGTAACTACTGATTTCGTGGATTTACTTGTAATTGGCCCTGCTGTTCTTGGGATTGGTTTTTGTTTAATTTTTCTTTGCCCACCGCATAAGAATAATATAAGTGCATTCTGTGTGCTTTCTATCATTACATTTCTGCTATTTCTGTACATATTTATCATTACATTCTGGTAGCATGGAAAAAAGAACAGTAAATTTAGGAGTTTCTAATATGAGTTTGAAAATTGATCTTACTTAGAAGATGGTTGAAGAACACATGGATTTTCTTTATCTGATGCCCTTGTATGAGTATTATTTATATGAAGAAGTTTGTACCAATGTGTCTTCTGTGGTTTGTGAGCTGGAATTGACGGGAAGCTGGGAGGGTACCAGGGAAGACATTGCGTATTTCACTGTATTTCTGTGCCTTCTCAAGCTCCAGCTCTTTGTTGCTGGGGTAGGTAGGTCTTTGGCCTGATATAGCTGCTCAATATAGCTGCCTCACAGGGGAGAGACAGAGCAGCTTTCAACTGTGGGTAATCAGAAGAAAACCAAAACAGACGTGTGGCAGAGATACAAGCAAAGGTTAATAAAACCTTTCATCCAGCTTACAAAGGCTGCAAGAGTGTTTGCTATGTATGAGAATCATCATTTTGTCAGAAGAACATTATCTGGCTGCTCAGCCAGCAATGTGACTAGAGAGGCAACATAAGGAGAGCAAAGTGAGGAATATGTTAGGACAGTTTAACACCACCTCTAGTGAAACTAAGAAACATTCATGAACCAGCTTTATATGTAAACAGACTGTTGGCTAGAAGAAACTGTATTCAGTATCAGAAGCATTTATTCCAACATGACTAGAAGCTCAAAGCAATGTAATTGCTTTGTAGAACATAGAAGCTCTATTTTTCTTTAAACCATGCTGCTTCAATTAAATATTCCTTTTGTGTATTCATTTAATATTCATTTTGTCTGCTACTGCTATACTATGTAAAGGGAAAATGAACAGTGAGAGGAATTTGTGCTAAAGAAATTCGGAGGAAGAGCTGTTTTAAAACTGAATAATATTTTGGGAATTAGTTTAAGTTTATAATAAGCCTAAAGGAGAGGGTTTTTTTTCCAGGTGATAACAACAACACAAAGCCAGATAGTTCTGCACTGTGAGCTGTCAACCTTTCATGTTTCTGTATATGCCAGCATACACTTCAGAAAAACATGTTGCACTGCTACTGCAGGCTGAAGGCTCTTGATAGCTTTGGTGCAGATAGCAATTTTCAGGGTGTTATGCTGCTGTACAGTAAAATTACTTTGGGCAGAATTGTGTTATGAAAAGTGTGCATCCTGATGCAGTTTATTTAAAAAATGGAATGTGTACAGCCAGAGCAGCAAAATAAATATTAAACAGTGAGAAATATAAGAAGGTGGTTAAGGGTTTTTTAATGTAAGTATTGAATTAGGTTCTCAGCTCTGGCTGTCTAGGGCAAATGAAGAAGTAGCATTATATTAAAAAGAGGAGAAAAATTTTGAGACCATTTAATTTCTTTATGTTTGTTTTCTTTCTTTTTTTTTTTTTTTTTTTTTTTTTTTACTGTAGAAATATATACTTTTTAGCCGCTCTGTGTCTATTAAAAATGGAAATATCTATTACATTTGTCACGTCTATTATATTTGTCACAATATTAAAGCACAGAAAAAAGCACAGAGCAGCCAAATAACCTTTCTACCAAGTGAAATGTGGTGTTAAATCTGCCATGAATTCCAGCACTGAGAACAACACATCAACACTGGGAAAGCATGTTGCATTCAACACTTTTGTTAGGGAATGAACAACCTTGTCTTAGACTCACCTGTTTTCTAATGAATAAAATTTACTCTCCTCTTTGCTGAAGGAAAATAAATATTTGGTTCTCGTAATTGTGAAGTTCAGATATGACAGTGCTGTTAGGGAAACACTGAATAACTGTTCTGCCTTTTGTGATGTTGATGTCAGAATTTAAAACGGTATGGTTACACCTAGGTTTGTATCATGTGTGTTACATTCATGATTTTTAGAGAAATTTGAAAACAGATGGATAATATTAATTACCATACTGTGAATAGTATCAGGAAAATGTATGAATGTATTTTCCCAATGGATGTTAAGAGAGGAAAAAAATAAAAGGGCCCATATTTTATTAAGTGCCTTAATAATCATGTGCACACCTAGAAAGTTAACTAAGATCTTCATATGCATTGATTTGCCTTTATTCCACTGTTTGAAGTACTCTGGAAAGCTGGGGAAACAATGCACAATTAATAAATTAGTTTAATTTATATTACTTTTAATGATTTTTTTAATATATATTTCATTGTTAATTTGAGAAATTTCAACAACTTGTTCCTCAGATTCGGAAATTTTTTGAATTCCACTGTAAGAGTGGCTTACACTCTTGCTTATGCTATTAGAAAATATTAAGAAAAAAATTGATCTATGAGTTAAATAATTTGTAGGCATATTTGATACTTTATTATGTTCCTCTGAATCACAGGTGTTTTGTTTTATTATGTTGAGAATCCTTTCTGATTTTATCTCTTCTATATCCTGAATCCATTTTCTTTGATGCAGACACTGCCTCCATGTTCTTTTCAAGCTCTGAAAGAGGAGCCAAGAAAGACAAAAGCATTAAATAGAAACGGCAGTCAAGGTGATCCATAGCACTCCTGGAGGGGGAAAATTTGCTGGCAAACAGAGCAGGCAGCAAGTCATACAGCACCCAGGGAGTCCTGCCATGGCTGGGAAAGATGCAAAAATAAAGGTTTTGTCTATCAGTGCTCTTTTACTGCATTGGCACTCCCAGTAGTATAAATTATAGAATCTGCCTGTCCAAATGCAGTCAGCATGTGATGTTGGCAGCATATCATCAGACTCTGCATAAAAAAAAAAAAAAAAAAAAAAACCAACAGTAATTTATCTAGAATTACAGCATTTTGCTGCATTACTTTTTGTCTGTGTGATAGGCAATGTGTCTATATCAGTGAGACTGTTTCCTGTTTAGACTTTCACAATTAGCTGCTGCCTATGTTATAAATACTTTGTTGCAGCAGTGCTTGTTTTTCCTTTGTGTAAAGCAAATATAGATAATACAGGTATACTGTACCAAGTTACAGACATGCTTATCATATTTTAATTCAGTCAGGCAGATCTGCAAATGATTTGGGCAAAGCTCTGAGGCTGCTGTACTCTTAGTGACCTGATGTTTATCCAGCTCTTTGACCAGCTCCACTATGAGGAGCTGCAGTTTGTATTCAGTGTCATTTTCTGAGTCCTTCAAATACTTCTTGATCTGTGTCTTTTTGACCTCTCTAGAGATTTACTGCTTAGGCTTGAACTCTGTCTTGTAATACTTGTGTCCTTCTGACTCAGCCCAGTATCACTCAGTTAAC
Source organism: Zosterops lateralis (assembly GCF_965231275.1). Classification (NCBI taxonomy): domain Eukaryota; kingdom Metazoa; phylum Chordata; class Aves; order Passeriformes; family Zosteropidae; genus Zosterops; species Zosterops lateralis. Next base: position 28,588,209 of record NC_139762.1, on the reverse strand, counting down.
CTTTTTTGCCCTCTTCCCAACCTTTTCATGATACAAAGGAATTTGAGGTCTCCAATATTAGGAAAGGTTAGCTTGTTTCTGAACTTAGAAAAAGTAGATTTTTGCTAATCAGTTTCTCAATAGTCCCATTAAATACAATCCTCTCAAAATACTGAAAACTAAGCTGCTCATTGTCTCATGTAGTCTGAGTCTCTCTCCCTGGCATTAAACTGTTAATGCTACTTACAGGCGCCAAACCAGTAACACAAAATGGGTCAAAACCAATTCTCATGAAAAATACAGCAAAATTCACTTGAAATCAGTGCAACCCTCATTTGTTAAAAATGTGAGTAATGTCTTGCTCAGTGCTTTAAGATGTGCTTGGAGTTTTATGTCTGAGGATAGTTGGGGGATTATTTTGTCTTTCTTTGTGTTTGTATAAGGAGAAGAGCTCAAGGGATTTTCACATAGCCTTATTTGTCCTGAATCAAAATTCAAAGTAAGTTCTTTTTAAAGCAGAGATAATTTTAATACCTGAAACAAACTTTACAATATTAAATATACTATATGAAATACAATGATAGCTTACTTTGTTCTCACATGCAAAACCATCAGTGCTTTAGTGGGGGTTTAGTTTTCAGTTTTTGACTCCTTTGTGATCAGTCCCTGAAATTTCAGAACAAACTTGCAGGAATGATTAATTCACTTATGTTCCTGCTCTCTAAAAAAAATAAATGTTAATCCTTCAGAAGCTTAGGGGGAATCTTAATATTGTATTTTATAGTAATCTCTTTAGAAGACAAAGAATTACTCATGACATTTTAAACTCACTAAGACTTCAGTGACAAACCCAGAACAAAAAGAAACAAGCTTCCTATTTATTTCTGTAACTGCCATTTGTAAAACTCTGATTAAATAGAGTGGATAAACGACAGTATTTTCATGAAACAAGTTCAGTTCACTACAGGCAAAGTATGATTTGTACATCTAAGTATGTTTAGAACAAATCCAAAGAAAAGCTATTTTGCATTCACAGCAGTAGCCTTTTCCCCCAGTGTGAAATGGCTTGAGTGCACATACATCCCATTGGCAAGGCGTGTCTGGATCAGCACACAGCAGGGACAGCAGAGTGCCTGTGTAAAGACTGCTTCAGTGGGAAAGAGACAACCTAAAGAATATTCATAAAGGCCAAATTAAAATATTATATGAAGCCTTGATTAGGCTTGACAGGTTTCCTAAGGACATTCTTGTTTTTACTAGTGCTTAACATCAGCTGAAGATTTGTGAAAGGGCAGCCATCTCTCACCTCCTGCAGACTGTAAGTAATGGTGGGTGAGACTCTACACTGTGTTCTGCTCATCTGTTTCATTCTGAGCTGCATATGTGTGCTACATTAGTTTTTGTGAAATTAACTTTATACCAAAATTTCCTATTTACAAATACAGTGGTAAATGTACTACCCCTAATAATGATATAATGTAAAAATCATAGGACAGGTAACCCGTATGTGATTTTCTCATACTTCTGAGAATAACTCCAAGTTTTAAAGTGGATAAGCAATACTTTAGGATTCATTTATTTGATTTTTTTGGAAAAGTCACAAAGCCCCTTTACTCAGTTCAGAGATATTTATTTTCCTGTTTTTCTGTGACTAATTTCAAAAGACAGCCATGTCTCACCTTGAAGCTTGAAATGTTTATGGGGCCACTTAAGTTAGAAGTGAATTGTTGTAGGTTCTCAATAAGCTGGGAGACAGATGGGTAAGGAAAGAAGTTGTAAGGAAAATTGGAGAGAAACCTCTCCCTCTCTTTTTGTGACTTCCACATACAAATGCATAGCTACAACATTCCTCAGCAAGTGCTTGAGGTTGACTACAGTGACTTGTGGGTACAGAGAAATGTGAGTAATTTAACTGAAGATTTCAAAGTGCACAACTGAAAAATGACAGGAGTATTGGTTACTGTGGATGTCAGAAATTGTTTCCAAAATAAAAACAAAAAAGGTATTTCTCAGTATAATTTTGGTCAAAGCAAGTTTCTATTAATACAGCTAGAAATACATGAAATTATATTTTTTTATTCTTTAAAAGCTAAAGAAAGAAATGAAATATCAAATCTCCCTCACCCTAAATAAGATGAATTAATTAAACCGTTGAAATTGCTTGTATATTCATAGGTGTTTTGAAATTAATTCATTGCAAATTAGCTTGATACTCTTGTTCTTAATGAATGCTGAGTATGGAAGTGTTAGGGTTGAGGTCTTTTTCCTTAATGTTTTTATTTTTCTATGTATTCCATAATCTCAAAGGGAAATATAGCTAGTTGTGAAGAGTGGTACCAATTGGTTTTTTTGCTCCTCTACATATTAAAGCATGCATTAAAACCCAAATATTCATTCTTGATTCTATCGCATAGACATTAAATAAGGTTTTTTTGATTTGTGATTAAAGCTTTCCAGGTTAAAAGCCACACAAACAAGCAGTTGGTTAGAGCGTGGTGCTGATAACACCAAGGTTGTGGGCATGATCCCCAGACATACCATTCACTGAAGAGTTGGACTTGATGATCCATGGAGGTACCTTCTAACTAAGACTATCCTGTGATCCTGAGCATAGAAAAGAGAAACCATCTGAGTGAGAGGAGGGGATGGTAGGGAGTACGTGGTCAGGGCTGCAGGGCCAGAGGCATTTCTGGAGGCCAGGCAGCACGGGACAGTTTCCTGCCATTTGAAATCAGGGAAGACTTAGAGGGCAAGGGAGAGGCTGAGAGGGCAGGGAAGAATTATGTATTTGTATTTTGTTTTCTGCTTTTTTTTAAACACCTGTCCCCTGCCCCAAATTTTGCACTTTCTGTGCAAACGAAATTTGGTTTGGTCAAGTGTGGAAGCACTTTAGTTTTTTGAGGGAGCTCACTTAGGACAAAGCCTAAACAGATCCTTACCCCAAAGCTGGGGTTCCCTTTTAGACCTTGTCATAGTCATATAAAGTGTGCAGTAGAGTGGAAATTTAAGCTTTTAGTGTACTTGCAGATTTTTTCTCTAAGTGAGTTATTTTGTCTTTAAACTTAAAAATTGGCCTAATGTAGATAAGAGGGAGGGTCAGATACATCACTAAGAGCTCTGTGTCAATATGCACATGGACATAGAATTACTGAGCAATAGTCTGCTCAAAGGGTCATGTAAATGTGGTTTGTTGGTACTCACCTGTAATGATTTAATAAAATGTTTTACTACTTCACAGGACAAGCAAAATAATGCAATTTACTACATTAATCTATGTGTGCATCTCATCATTTTGTATTCAGTTCTAAAAACAACATATTTATAATCTAAATTTTTGCCCAGTTAGCAGAGTCACATAACAGAGTTTTTGTTCATATTTACATTTCCAAAGGCAGTATTTATTGCATCAAGGCTGAGATTTTTATAATTTTAAATAGTGTAAACCTGGCTTAGAATTGGGTTGAAGATAATTTGATGACAAGCATTTTTTTTAGGTATAATATAATTTTTTTGATTATTGATTGAGAAGAGATAAAATCCCAAATTGGCAAAATTTTCATCTGGGCTACAGATTAAAGACCTGATCTTTAAAAAGAGGGATTTCTTTGTCAAACAGACAAACCATACATAAAGTGTACTGACATGGCAATGTAGAAATTTGTAGTTTGCAAGGTGAAAAATTTATCTTTATTTCAATCATGGTTACTTTTTGTATCTCTGCTCTAGTTGAAGATTTTCTGCAATCTTTACTTTTTAAAAAATGGCAAGTGCTCAAAGTGGTGTTTTGAGGATATGGTATCTCTCAACTCAGTGTAAATATGCTCAAATTAAATACAACAATTATTATGTCATTTGTGAAAGACTGATTAAAGTAGCACATTCTTGCTGAAATGGAAATTGAAGTGTGTTTATATTTAATACACGTTCATTTTTCTGGATAGCTAGACAGATCTTGGCAACTATAATTCAAACTTAATTTGCAAAAAAATATGAGGGAGTTTTCATGGGCTGAATCTGCCAGCTGGTGTTGTTTTCAGCCAGCTAGTGTCCATTCTCAGGGTTTTAGAACTACAGATGAACTGTTCAGCCACAGTGTTCACTTAAAAAAGTGACAATGAGAAGCTATAGCCTGTCATCAGCCCATTCCCAAACTGGTACTGAAGTTAATGTTGGATGAGCAGATGAAAATTGTGTGGAAGCCAGTGAGAGTTTTAAAGCTCATGGGAATCAGTAATAAGATGTGGCCACATATTCCTTCCAGTCATTCATTAAGAAGGTGTTGTAAATAGTTTGTATCTGCCATAGTTCGTTTCACTTATTCCTGTGCAGTGTCAAAATTACGCTGCTAACCTGCTTTGAAAATAGTAAAGGCTCAGCCTGGCTTCTTCAACAGCTTTACTCACAGAAATAGTCTTGTACTGGGGTCATTCAGGTGAATGAGGATTGTGTGGCTTGGCCCTAATTTCTTCATAGGATGGAGCACTCTTCAGTCAGAGAAAATGTTCTCTGTGTGATCAAGTGTCTGCAGACAGACAGGTTCTCTTTGATAAATAGTTTCAGGGTTTTTTTCTGAATTGCTTATTCTTTTACTCTTACGTGCCAAGTCAATTCATGGTGCGTATGAGAGGAGATCTTAAAAAACCTGAAAAATACAGGATTTTTTAACCTCTGACTTGTGGATTTCATGCATTGAACTGGGTGATTATTACAGTTTTTAATAATGGAAAGGCAACTACATCATATTTCAAGGATATAGCCTTTTTTATATTTTTGTTGACATTTATTATAACAACATGTTGCATGTCAAATTGGAGATTTAAGAAAATGGTAGGAACAAGTTACTCCTAGATGTAAGTTATTCCTGGGGACATTCTGATTGGACAGAAGAGGAAACTTTTACAGTGAGAATAATCAGAAGTCAGAATAGTCTCCTCAGAGAAGTGATAGATTCCTCAACATCGGATGTTGTTAAAATTAGACAGGGTACTGAGCCATCTTGTCTAAACTGTTCTTTTGCCAAGAAAGTTTGAACCAGATGATCCTTGAGCTTCCTTCCAATCCACTATTCTGTGATTCAATAGCTTCTGTTATTTGGAGGGTTACCAGCCAATATGCCTGTTTTCAAGAGCTGATTCTATTCTATAACAATATCACAGATAGTGTGGAATGAGCACTTTTACACTGGATTTTAATTTTTTTTGTTATAATAAAGGAAAGACTAGAAGTGGGCTACTTGAAATCACCACTGTTTTTCAAAATGTATTGTGTAATTGTTCTCATTTTTGTATGGAATGGTGAAGGAAGAGAACACAATATTAATTGACATCAATGTTTAAGTGTAGTGCAGTAGAAATGTGAAGAAAAATGCTGAACAGTCCAGGAAAGGTTATTTGAGTGGATGACAGAGATCCAATTCATGCCTTCAAGGGAAGAACTTTGGCTCCTACCTTGGCAGTAAAAACTAAGTTGTGAACGTGATTGCTTAGTTTATAGCTCTCTAATGTGATTAATTCGTGTGTATGTCCAGGAATTATTCAATATTAAATATTCAGGTTATCTGGAATAAAAAGTGAAATATATCTGTAATTATAAAAATTATAGATACATACAGTAGATGAAGAGCAATCCAATGCTAGTATTTTCAAAGTTTAAGTTTCTCCAAGGATGAAATTCTTAGACGTGCAGGAAATATTGAGCTTGCCTTTTCAATATGGCAGAGCAATGACTTAAGTGTGCAATGTTAGCATGTTCTCTTGTTTTCCAGGTCCATGGGGGAGATGCATGGGAGATGAATGCGGTCCAGGAGGCATCCAGACACGAGCGGTGTGGTGTGCCCATGTGGAGGGCTGGACCACGCTGCCCACCAACTGCAAGCAGCCAGAGCGGCCGGACAACCAGCAGAGCTGCTTCCGAGTCTGTGACTGGCACAAGGAGCTGTACGACTGGCAGATCGGCGGCTGGAACCAGTGCCGGCCTGTCCTCTCCCGCAGCCATGAGAAGCCCCTGGAGTGCCTCAGAGGGGAGGAAGGCATCCAGACCAGGGACATCACCTGTATACAGAAGGCCAATGGGGTTCCAGCTGATGATGTCATCTGCGAGTACTTTGAGCCGAAGCCGCGGCAGGAGCAGGCGTGCCTCATCCCGTGCCGGCAGGACTGCATCGTGGCCGAGTTCTCCCCCTGGTCCGAGTGCTCCAAGACCTGCGGCAATGGGCTCCAGCACCGCACTCGGCACGTGGTGGCTCCGCCGCAGTTCGGGGGCTCAGCTTGCCCCAACCTCACCGAATTCCAGATGTGCCAGTCCAGCCCCTGCGCTGTGGAAGAAAGCCTGTACAGCCTAAACGTGGGGCCATGGAGCGCGTGCTCGGTGCCCCATTCCAGACAAATAAGGCAAGCAAGGAAACGAGGGAAGAACAAAGACAAGGAAAAAGACAGAGAAAAGGCGGTTCGAGATCCTGAGGCTCGTGAGTTAATTAAGAAGAAGAGGAATCGTAACAGACAGAATAGACAGGAGAACAAGTACTGGGACATACAAATTGGGTACCAAACAAGGCAGGTCACGTGTACTCACAGAAATGGGAAAACTGCTGCTTTGAGGTAATCACCATTTATGTTTGCATACTTTAATTTTTATTTGTTTAAAGTAAAACATAAGTGGATTCTTTTACATAAGCCCAAATCTCAAAATGGGGCTCATGCTAGTTCCACTTGAGTGTCAATCATCAAGCTCAAATATTTTCTGTGATGTGAAATATACAAACTGTGCTGGTGATCATACTAAACATAACATACATGTGCACTGTTAAGCTGTGCTAGTCCCTAGCCTCTCTTTGCTTAAATAGCTTTCACCCAAATGCTTGAAGATATATGTGAAATGTATGCTCTGTTTCTGTGGGTTCAGGCAGGTGTTTGCTCTCTAACAAGTCACGTGCTTTTGAACCAGATGATCTTACTTCTTTTAAGGCTCTGGGCACAAAGACTAACAGGAAACTGGACTGAATCAGACTTACAGTAAAAGTATAAAACAAGACAGAAGGATGCATGAGAAAGCAGCAGCTACTCATTCCAGTGTATTTTTAAAAAATAGATGAGCATGAAATATTGTTTGTCCTTCTTGATTCTTGTGGCTAAATTTCTGAGAGGGAGACTGTAAAACCTCTTTGCTTATTCCATGTACCTCCTCTTTTCTTTCTAATCTGCACCTTTATGCTGTCTGCCCTGGGTTTTTCTGATATTTATTTTTATATCTTGATTTATTATTTTACTTTTCAAGAGTTCTGTCAATCACTGATGTTTTGATAAACAGTTACACAGGCTTCTGAATGCGTTTCTAAAACTGTATTATCTTTGATTTGTTTTATCTGGCATTCTCTTGCTAGCTCATGTATTTCTTTCCTATCTCCCAGAATGGTTTTATTCAACTCAAAAATCTTCTTTCAGTCTAGTCTTCCTTTCTTTGATGTGATTCTATTTCCTGCCCTCTAGTTCAATGCCTGATTAATCAATTTTACTTCAACTGTGAAATTACTAGGATATCTTGCTGAATGAGGCTGACAGTCATTGCTGCTATGTTAGTGTTTAGGAACTTCTTTAAAAGTATTTTTCTTTAGTTTTTGTTGTGCCAGTTAAACATTCTATGACAGAACATGTAATCACTTCTGCCTTTTCCATTAGAAACCAAATAATATCTTTTTTCTTAAGCGTAGAAAACTTTTTTTTTTTTAGTATAATTCCTTTCAAGAGATGATCCAGGAGTGAAACAGGAAAATGATAAGTTTCCTGGCTTAAGGGCTTGGGTTTTCTAGTTCAAGGAGGGACATATAGGTGAAAATGTGAATGAAATGCCTATGAGTATGTACCAACTCATCACCAGGAAGAATGGAACAATCTATTTTCTCTATATATTATGGGTGTATTGGAAAAGCAATAATGGGCAAGTCACAGCAGTGCTGAATGAGACTAGGCCTCTCAATACTAGGAATAGTGAGACTGGAGAAAATTGCCTGGGCAATGTGTGGCACCTCCATATTCAAAGGTTTATAAGAAAAGGCTAAAAAAATGCATGTGTCAGTGATGACACACCTGGAAAAGCTCTTGATTAGGGAAGAAGACTGCATAGTCTTTTTGCAATCTCTTCTAGGTCTGGTTTTCTTCAGTGCTTTAAGATTTTGATGCACACTTGATAAAGGTCTTTAGAAAAATCTCAAAATCAGTAGCTCAGGCAGTCCCAGATGTTGTCTGCAGCACAATCTCATTGTTGGTATAGAACAAATTGCCTTTACTCCTTCCTTTTCTAGCCTCTAATCATGCAGCCCACACCATGCCTAGCCCAGGAACATCATTACCCTTTAAGTGCAAGGAATGATTTGTTATACATCAGTTGCTATCAAGTAGCAGTCAGGCACTCTTTTTGAACGACCCTAAGTTTTTGAAAGGTTAAGAAAATTGTTGAGTTAAAAAAAAAGGGAGGAATAAGACAGTCATGGCAAAGCTCTGATAAATGGTAAAAGAAAGTAAAAGTATAGTTGGAATACTTTACTCATCATCTTTACACTCACTCTTGAATTCACTTAGATCAGCAGTGCTGTCTTAAGTTCAGATACTTCAGTGTCTTGAGCAATTTCAGGCTGGTGCAGGGAAGTGAATGAAACCCTCTTGCCTGAGGCAAGAAAATTATACAAATGATGCAGTGGGCTTTTTTATGTCTAACGGATAAAACTTTATGTTTTAATTGCATAAAGGATTTCTATTAGTCTTCACATCAATTTTAATATAGAATTTTCTTTTCTGGTTGCATAGCGTAAACAAGAAAATTTGGTGAAATTCCTCATGTGAGAAATTCTGGTACTGATAACATCGCATTTAGAGACCAATGTATGTCACCTGTATATCCATGTGCATCATTTATGCTGCACCCTTCACTAGGCAATCAAATGCTTTATTCTGTGACTGCCATTCCGGAATCTGAAACAATGGAATTATTTTTCTGTCCAGGGTGTCAATGCAGCCAGCTCAAATGATTTTCTAATCTCTATCCTATAGTAACTGTGTTACTAAATAATATAGACAAGTAAGGTGACTGGAAAACCTGCCATTCTCGTGTGAAATGCTCTTCAGCTTAAATAGTCCATTTTCAGTGAATTTTGACTTTAGCAATCAGAAACAATCAGCCCCCTGGCAGCATGACTGAAAAAAGAATAAAAACCCTCAGGCAAGTAATATTTTTTTGCAGAGATAGCAAAATTGATATATTATAAAAAGGGTTTTAAAAAAGAACAACTTTCAGAAGGGTGCTACAGAGAAATTGTTTCTGTAAGGCTGTCAGCAAAACTTCAAAAAGGCAAAATTTTCTTGACATATCAGCACACCAGGCATGGTAAAGAGAAGTGAAACAAGAAAATCAAAGTTTAATTTATACACTTTATTGCCGAGTGAACAATAGATAGTCTCCCGTGAAGGATGAAATATTGGATTTTGTATTGCTCGTTCTGCAATCATGTATGTGTTACATGTCCTGTGTTTGCTTTATGTTTCCCTTAGTCTGAAATTCTTGTGCACTGAAAATATTTGAAAAATAGAAATGTTGAAGGAAAAAGCAAATTCAGTAATTAAAAGTGGCTTATAGAATGACTTCTCTGGATAGCTAACAAAATCTGGACTGTTAGTATAGAGGACAATACTTTATTGTCTGAAAAGTTTCCTCTGATGAAATTGGGGTTTACCAAAGAGAGCTGTTAGACAACAAACTGGCAATATAGAAAAACATAAAATGTATGTAGAAGCTAATTTTGTGTTGCAAATCTGTTTGTCCTATTACAAGTTGTGATGATTATGCCTTGTGTTAAGCCTAATAATTTTCTGTTGTAATATAGACTGTTGCTGGTGTGTCTCAAACATTTTGCCATAATTTTCTTCCTTTTTGTGGGAAAGTTCAGTGAAAATGTTTGGCTGGTTTGTACAAATTATGCAAGTCTAAGAAAAGCTCTTTTTTTTTTTTTTCTTTCCTTTTTTTTTCATTTCGTTCCTTTTTTAAAACTGTTTTTAATTTGTACAACCTTTTTCCTGAAATGCTTTTTTGGGACCCCGCTAGATTGGAAAATTTGGAGGGACTTGAGCACAGGCATTTATAAGTGTAAGAACATGGAACAGAGCTAGAGTATCTTCTTGACCTGTATGTTTCTGCACTTCAGCAAAGATTTTGAAATCCAGTGACAAAGCACATCATGTTCCCCTGAAGCAGCTGGTCCATAAGTGTGGAGACAGCCTGTCACTGCTAAGAGTCACTTAACTCAAACGACTGGAAAGGGGGCTGTGGTTAAAGCAGTTCTTCAAGGATATAGCTGCCTCTTAAAACAAAAAAATCCCAGGAATTTCTGCATTATTTCCTTTCTTTCTCTACATCATTTGGATATGTAGATATGTGGATATGTTATCTTGCTTAGTCTGAGATGAAAACATCTCTGAATGGGGGGAAGAATGGAGGAGACCCCATAGGAAATCATCCCCACCAGCTCTAGTTACAGTTCCCATAGATGGTTAATATTCTCTTGGCAGCACCCTTGTGGAAGAGACCTGTATGTGAAGATGAACATTATTAATGACCTGAATGACCTGAAGTAAGAATTCAAGAAAAAACAGTAGAATTTTATAAATATTCAGAGGTTTTATTTCTTTGTTAGAATATAACCATATGCAAGTACAACCGTGGAACAAAATGAAGGGGCAGAAAAAAATCCAAAGTTTAAGACATGGCAACCAATTATGTAGCAGTCTTAGCCCCAGTGCATTTGATCACATGATCATCTTTGATTTGTTTCACCTCTGTTCATCTGAGAAAGTAATTATTTTTTAATTATTTTCATCTTCCTCACTGATTCTGTGCATTCTTTAAATATCTAGAAAACTATATCCACATCTTGTAACATATTTCGCTCTTTTCGAAGTTTTCATAATGATCCTGTTGCAGTGCTTTACTAAATTTCCAGTTTTGGAGAGTTTGAGCTTTTATTTATTCCAGTACTGTAGTTGAGACATGAGAGATGACAGTAGGACCAAAATTATTGAATTGTCTTGCTGATGTTGGGCGTATGTAATGCTTCATATTTAATCTTACTTCACAAAGACGTGAATCTGCTTAAAGCAGAGTCACGATACTTACTACTGGCGGCTGGTATTGAGCTGAATAGCCAGAAACTAAGGAATTTGGGAATGCCCAACTGAATATTTAGACTGATGTGCGAATAATACTCAAGATATTGTCAGGAAAAATGAGAGAGAATCTTCTCTTCTAGAATGGCATTTTAGCTTGTTTTCCTTTCCAGGTCCTGAAACCTTTTAACGCAATGCTCCCCTTCCAAATCATAAAACAAATGTCTGCATTCACTTTATGGACTTTCACTCCTATAAATTATAAACTGTGTGAAGGAGGAAAATAAAAAACCAAGCCAAACCATCATAAGCCTGTTGCTTTATTTATGCCATTGATTTGGAAAGCAGACAAGTCACCCAGAGGAATATGCTGTCAGCAAACAGAAAAAAGATTCAGACGTGCAATACAGCAGCGCAGTTTGTTGAACTCTGTAATGTATTTCTAGATACATTAGAAAAAACCTTAAGAGATTCTCTGTAATTCTCTGGGCCCCTCCATGGGTCAACAGGCAGAAATGGGGATGCGTGTGAAGGTGATGGCGCAGTGGTTAAGGTGCAGTAACCTCAAGGAGATGGAGTGCAGAAAGGTGAGGGAAATACCAATGCAGAGAGAATGGGTTGTGGAGATGAAGGAGCATAAGCAACCTTTTGTTTTGTTTGTCACTGAGGACCAGATGAGAGCGTGTATGTCTGCCACTGCTTTTTATGCTACTGCCAAGGCAGCTCTTCTGCTATTTTAGAGGAAGCCTTCAAACTTACCATACTGTGAGGATTTCAAAGCCATAACTGGTTCAGAGCACCTGTAAATATCACAAATTTGGATAATGAGCTATATACAGTCATCTTGATTAATTTAATTGTAATTATTTTGGGCACATTCTGGTAACAAATGGAGAAGAGGGAAGAAGAAAGTAACCTTGGATGAAAAACCTCTTGATAACTAAAAACTACAGAGTTAATTTTCAGGTGCATTGAGATAATAAAAATGTAAATTATTATTAGAGAAACAAGAGGCAAACATGCTGCTTTCCTGTCATTTTCCACTGTGCCTTTAGAATTTCCACAGATTTTAAAGTAGAAGCATACTGTAGTTTTTCAATGAGATTTTGGTGGAGACAGTAATTTCTGTGGATATGCATAATATTATTCAATGGGTGTTCCTTTCTATTCTAAGTACCTGCTCCATCATCTTACTGAGGCTGCTGTTTTGACAGTGTCTTGTCAGTATTGCTACATGTTTGACATACCATGCCCAAATCTAGATTTAAGATGGAAATGTACACACCGTGCTGAATAATTGAAACAGCAATGAATAATCCCTTTTTCCACACCATATTTTAACTCCTTTCATGCAGTGAACTGTTGTTCTGTCATCCAGATGTATGACATTCATATATTTCTGTGCAAAGCATCAAGATTGGGTGCCCTTTGTCGTACATTGTTTTTATTCAAATACATGCAATTGTCTTCCTTAGCAAAATATAATAGGCTATAATGTAATGAGGGTTGTACTCCATGTTCTGATAATCTCTTGTGGCAATAAATCCTATGAATGAATAAATGATTTCCTTGAATGAATGCAGTGTTGAATTTTCAGCCTCAATCCAGTAAGAGATTATGTTGCACAGTGATAAATTGAATTAGGCACTGAGATCTTTAATGAAGATTCTCCTACACTGTACTTTTATGCATCATTTCTGTCTCATTGTCAGTTAATGTTAATTGACCTCAGTGTGACCAAATAAATAAATGTTAATCAAGGAATATTTTTCTAAATTTTGGATTTTCTATATTGGTATTATATAATAATTTGTAAAGAGTCCCATAGGTAACAAACTAGAATGTATTACTTTTTAAATTCTGTGGTTTGGTCTTGTTTTGATTTTTGAGAAAACTGCTAAGCATAGTCTGGGACTTAGAGTATGCCCTTGTTTTCTCAATCAGCTTAATAAAGTTATGGTATGGGAGCGGGTGAGATGAGCATTCTCCTGGGACATATTGTCCCTCAAGATGGAAGTACACAGGACTCACACACAGAAGTCAAAACTCCCCAGAACAACAGAGTTGGCTATTTCAGTCCCTACCTTTCAGCAGTCTCACTGGAAATAAAATGTGTGGCTCACTTCCTAATACTGACCATTTTTCCAAATTCTGGACAATGTGATGGAGCCAGTGATACTGCCAAATCTAAACATCAATATAGGGACCAAATCTAAACTAATGCCTGAAACACAACTAAGAGTAGTTATATAATTTTCATTAATATATTTCTTTATATCTTAACGTCAATATTGAATATTTTTATTCACAATGTTTGGCTTTTTTTTTTTTTTCTTTGCTGATCCTGTTAATCTGTTATTTAAAGCTGATATTTCAGGTCAAAACAAATTCTGATTAATGCTGTGTAATGAAAATTCCTACTGACAAAGGGAAGTTCCTCCCTAAAGCTTTAATAAGTCATCTCTGTAAATTCTTGCCAAATAACCTGCTCTGCCAATTTCAAAATTATCTGTAGCACGAGATGTGCATGCATGTCACTGTATCACTGGACTGTGAAAGGTAGCAATCTCACTGAACACTTTTGCTTTCTTGTCTCCTCAGACACTCATGGTGTCTGCAACAGCCCCACAGCAGCTGTTGTTGACACTTGTTTGGATATAGTAGCACCCCTTCTTGCTTTGCCTGTATTAGCCAATGTATTTTCTTTTGACACAGTAGTTGGATTGTAATCTCTATCTTCTTCTGTAGTGTGGAAAGCCTGAGTGGTTTTGTTTATTTCAAAATTGTTTGGCAGAATTAGTTAAACTTGTGAAAGGATCATGGGAAAGTAGTCTTGTGAAAAACACTTAGGTGGACAGTATTGGAATTGTAAATAAATAGAAGTGGACTCATTGTTTGTGTGATTATAATGGCCCATTATACTGGGAGGTACTAACAGTTTCTCAGAACAATGTACAAGATGACCAATACTACTCAGTGCAGCTGTATGGAAAATGAATGAGGACTATGTAATTTTCTACTAGGAAAAATTACAGGCACTGTATTTTCACTGACTTCCTTAAAGAAACAGGTTGTTTCCAACCATAAACAACCTCTCAAGGATGGCTAGACTTTACAAATGACATTTTGTATCTTCAGGGTAGTTTATGGGGATTATCTAAGGTCTGGATTTAAATCACTCTATTCCTGCTGTCTAGTACCTGCGCATTAAATAGACTTTTTTTAAAAAATTTATTTTATTTATGAGAAAACACCCTTTTTTTCTTTAGCCAAGTATTTATCGCAGTCTATGTCAAAATCCAGCAATACCTGTAGTCCAAGAATGGCATAGAGTTAATTTGATTATTTTACTTCAGAGGTTAATGCATCCAAAAAGCTGTATGAACTCTGAGGAGAGCACTGCTTGGAAAATAAATAGCTTTCTGCAGCACATCAGGACATTATGCTTGATTCTTGTACCTGTAACTCCAAAATCCCTCTTACTCATACTGAGTATCTCTTAAGGTTCCCTGGTAGTCAAATAAAGAGCAAGGAGAAGATGCTCCATATGCAGTATTAAGTTCTGGATTTAATTCCAGATAACACAAAGGATTAATATTCAGCATAAATACTGCTGTGTTCCCTCCGGCTTCCTCCCCATGAGTGTGATCATTCAAAGTTGCAGTGGAAAATTGCACACATGAGTCCTTATATTTCAGAGGTTGATTTGACCTTCTGACCTAACCAGATTATTTCTGCCAGATAGTTCTCTTAAAGGTGTGAGCATCTGGGCTGTGGGTCTGCCCATGGGTCATCAGATTTTCCAGAAGTTTAAGTCTGATCTTTTTAGGTTGTGATGCTAACGATTGGTGTGGTACAGATTTTACCCCTTCCTTCACTGTGAGGTTACAGTTATGAGAAGCAGATGTGTCTTTGGAAACTGTTCCTTATAGTCTCTAGTCTTGTAGCAATTTACTGAGATTTAAGAAAAATTTAAGCAAACTGCTGATATTCCCTCCACTGGGAAAAGTAAAATATGGTTATACTCAGCTCCTGCTTTAAATTCTCTTTTTTGCCTTGAGGATTCTTTGGGAGTTGGGCCAATGTTCACACATGCCTGTAAGCTGTCTTGCAAGTATACTGCCCAGCCTTGTGGCTTGTTGTAGTGTGATTTACAATCACTATTTTCAAACACAAATTTACTTTCTGACTCTTTCCCAAAAGATTCCTCTAGTTTTAATTTGCCTTTCAGTCAAAAATGGCAGCCTTTTACAAGCCTTCTTCTGTGTATTTGTGTATGTGTGTAATTTTGGTTTTCAAGTGCTGAACTAACATGTAGTTTTGGCCTTCTGTAAGTAGTTATTGTTCCAAGCCTATCTGCAGCAAATTTGTTTGGTGAAATGGGCTTGTATGTCAGCAGTTCTCATCTTGTGGCTGGTGGTAAAGGTTGGAAACCACTTTCTAATGGTATTCAATGAAGTAATATTTCATGAGGTCACCAAGAATTCAAGAGAAAATCTCATGATTTGTGATGATGTAGCTAATTGTGGGAGATGCCTGATGGTATGCAGGACTTTGCAGCTAGGAAATGGTTAATTTAGTCTGTCTGAGGGAGCTTGCTGTGGGCTTTTTTTTTTTTTTTTTTTTTTTTTTTTAATCTTCCAGGTAGTCCTTGCTCTTCTTCCTTTTTATTTAGATGAAGCTTTTTAAAAACCTTTTAAAGCATTTTGGAATTCCTTAGAATGTTGATTGTCCTTTGATCTGAAACCTTCAGAAGCAGCTACCTTTTTCTGCTGAACTGCTGAACCTCCTCTTATGATATTCAGAATGTGTTTCTTCCAGGCAGATAGCCTAATTTTTGACTGCATGTTCTTCAGCCCTCTAAAGTTTTTAATTCATTCATTCACTCAGTCTTGTTTGTTCAAAACATAATTGGATTATGTTGTTGGGGTTTTGCTTTGGAGAATTTAAGCAGAATTGCAAAAAGAGTAATGAAGTTCCTTCCCAAAAGGTGGGAAGATAAAACAGGTTCTGACTCCACAGGCCTTCCTGATCTTGAAGGGCATGTGGTATATCATCACTATAACACTATTTAGTATGAGAGAGTCAAGAGGAAGAAGAATGTAATTTTTCCCTAGGTTTTGTGTGTGGTGTCTGACAATATAGATGTGTGTTGAGTGTCTCTAGTTAATGCCAGCTGTGCTGAACTCTCTGATATGGGGGTGTCTGCTTTCCACACCAGTGGCAAGTGTAGGTCAGTTGTGCCAGGACTGGAGCAACAGGGCAGATCTGTAGGTACACCTACAAAGAAATCTAGAGTGACAGGAGCCAAGATCCCATGGATATAATCAACTACTACATCAAATAGTCAACCAGCATTAAAAAATAACATTTTTCAATTTTAAAAAATGAAGAAAATTAAGTCAAAGCCCTGTCTTTTGTTCCTCCTGAGTGCCAAGAGTTTATGTTGGCATCAATCTCCTAAACAGTAGCCATGTTATTCATCTCAGAATAATAGAAATCTGGATGCGATCAAATGGAAAATCAGCTAGAGAAAGCAAATCTATCAGATTTCTGGGAGAATGAGTATAGTGAATGAAGTAAGGAATAGTAACTGAAAATTTTATTAATGAAAATCAAAGCTGAATGTGGATAATGGGAAAACCAAAGTTGAATGTTGATAATGGTGAAGGAATAGAGGCAAAATAATGCAGACAAAAGTTATTGAAAAGACTATTTAGCTTGCATTAACCTTGCCAGTTGGGCTCCATTACTTTACATTATAGTCAAAAACAATAAATAGCAGTTCTTGTTAAATATCAGTACTGAGTGAATAAATTGAATTTATTGTAAAGGACATGTTCTTCACTGTTCGATTTTAGCTTTAAATTACAAACCTTACGTTGTTGCTCCATTACATTTGAGCATGAAAAGCACTGTATCAGGAAAAGCACAAAATCGAACTTCACAACAGTGTCTCATTAAAACCTTGTGTTTGTGATTTCTATTTCCATTGACTTATAGATTGTCAAGATAAAGTAACGTACAGATATTTTAGGAATGTCCTCTGCATGAATATTGAACAGTCCTCAAATCCAGACCAGTTTTCATCTCAAAGTTGCACATAGAGTAGAAAGAATGTGTAGTTGCAGGATATAACTGTGTTGAAATAAAACAAGCCCAAGTGAAAGAGGACTCTTGGACCTTACAAATAGACAGTCAAGGAAAGATCTTACAGAAGTGTCTAAGCTCAAAAATGCCACAGAGAAAGCAAATACAGTTATGCAAGGCCTGAAATCAGAAAATGAAATTAACGAAGCACTTTTAATACAAAAATAACTACAGTCATTGGTCAGTAAAATAGGTGTGTAATGCATTGTTTCTAAGATGACATACATACAAAATCTTACTTAGTTTTAGGATGAATTTATATTAGTTCATGGAGGTGAACACTATAAACTCTTCAGAGCAAAGATTCAGCTTGTGTTCCAGAGGTCTGTAAGCCATAGTTTGCTGGAAAACCAGAGTGCATCTTGGGATAGTGTGACTGAGTACTTGCTGTCTTTCTGGTTTTGCCCTCTATTTACTACTGCCAAGACACATTTATGACTGCACGGATTATTAGTTAGTTAATAATCAGAACCTCCCAGCCATTCTGATGCTGCTCTTCATATTTTCTCATTAATTCTTCTTTTTAATTACTAGTCCAGTCCGATATGGAGGGGACACCAACAAAAACAGAAAATCTCTTAGTTGTACAAGTTATGTATGGAATATGCTCATGCAGCAAAGAGTTCTGCTGCCTAGTTTAAAACCTATTTATTTTTTGTATTCATCTTGCATGAATTTAGAGATCAGTCCTAATGTCATGCATTACCAGGCATTTGGCTTCATGAATGCAGTATTCACAACTTTATCTATTGCAAAAATTCATCAGAAAATTCCATTTCTTGTCTAGTTGAATATATAGAGGAGGAAATTCCAGTGGTCTCTTCCATGACTTTTCAACACAACTTAAAAGACAACTTTTGAGACTGAGATTATAAACACTCAGACAGGTCATTGGCATATAAAGTCAAGTTTTCCTGATTTTTAAAGTTGTAAAAGTATTTTTCATTCTCTAATAGATCTTTAGGATATCTCAGAAAGATTTTTTTTTTCTCTTGACTAATCTAATTTTTTCACATCTTTTAAAGCTTATTTTTTGACTGAAGAGAGTTCTTTCAACTGCACAACTTGCTCATTTGTACACAGGTATTGTGGTGTAGTTTGCTCCAGGCTTATGTGTCAACCTTTGTTCTCCCCATGTCTTTAGTCTTAATTATCCCATAAATTACTTTGAAATCCCTCGGTGTAACCTTCCTATCTTTAATTCTTAAGTGATATTTAGTTTTTATTTATTGCTGTAGAAGCACAAATGAGGCTGCAGGACGTGAGTAGAGACAAATTCTTGAGGAACGTGAGTAGACACAAATACTTGACCATATGTCTTCAGAAGAGGTTGAGCAGTAATTACATTCTGTAGGCTGTCCTTTGAACCAGCATTGCCTTTTTCTTTACTTCTTTTGTCTAATCTATGTCTTTGAGGTCAAGAATAGGTTTATAGTTGATGTAATAGCAATAGGGACCATTCATCTCCTGTGCTGTTTTGTTTTGTCTGGGATTACTTTCTTTTTCCATCCTGTCATTTAAGTGCTTTTATACCTTAAGCTTCATTTCCCCACTATATCTAACTGTTGTCTGAAATGGTACTCTCTCAGACCACAGTCTTAGTTCAATTTTTGTAATTTCTTCTTCTCTGCCAAAAAACTTGAGGCATTGTCCTTTGAATATATTCACTGGATTGAGAGCAAGATGCTGCAGACTCTACATGCTATCCCTGTGCTGCTGCTTCTTGTATCCAGTCTGCTCTGTTGACTTCTGACAGCATTTTTATGTATCTCCTGCTTTTCTTTGAGCTTTCCAAGCAATTGTCTGGACACAACTGTATGGGTTGATAGTGAGGACTTATTTGTGTTCTCCCTGTGCTTCGCAAATGGTTAATTTTGCATATAATGTGTACTTAGACATTGTCACAGGCATGGAGATGTTTGGTGCAGAGCTTCTAGTGAGTTGGGTGATATTATAAAATGAATGTTAATTAGTTTTTATTATTATTATTTTCTGCTGTGTTACTTGTCCATTTACCTTTTCTCCTGTGGGAAGATTCACCCCAAGTCTGCATGTCTAAACAAGACACACAAGTCCATCAAAAAGTGCAGAGAGCTTTACATGAAAGTAAGCTTTGTTTTCAGTTACCTGTGGAGATCAAATCTGTAGCATTAGGTACCAAACACAGAAGAAACTATTTTGTTTAACAAACACATTCCCAGGTTTTGATTTAGAATCATAGAATCAATCTAGTTGTTTCTTTTGGTAAAATAAAATTTGATGTATGTAATTTTTCCCTTCCTTACTTGGTTAGAGTACAACACATATTCTTCTGCTGCCTGCAATATGAAGGAAAACGCTTGGTAGTGGCCATTTCTAGTTAGCTCTCACTGTTTCTCTAACTTGCTCAAGAAAACCAAGTGTTAAAAGAACAAACAGCAGCTAATTTGCTTGTGTGACTCTTCTTTTTCTAATTGCAATTATCTCTGCCCTCTCATAAAATAATATGACAGTATGCATAACAGAAAAGAGGTTGTGTAGTGATGACTTACAGTATCAGTTTCTTATTGGTGTTTATATAGCAAACAAGTGCAAGTGGTGCAAGATTTTAATAAGCAAGTAAGGAAATAAATAGATAACTCACTTTACCTCTTTCTCGTCTCCCTAGTGATATTTATGTTCTGGTTACAAGAGCTTAAGAACATCCTAGTTTATTTAATTTTAAATTATTTTAATTTACAAGTTAGTACTTGAGGTGAGGCTTCCTTTAATTCTATTGTTTTATTTTTGTTAAGGATCATAAATAAACAATGGAGTTAGTAACATGGTACAATTCTGTTTGGGTCTTCTTCATGCCCACATATGGAAACATTAGCCTTTCTCATGTAGCACTTCTCCCAGATAAGTTTTGAAACAGATGCAAAGCCCATGGACTGTTACATATCATTAGTTCACCTCTTACCTTCTCACCAAAGCTACTTTGTGGTGGAGATTTTGTGTATGTTCCCTGGCAATAAGCATCTGTAATTAAACTCAGCCCCAGTCACAGTGCATGTGAAGAGGTTTACTCTGCCCACAGAGATGTCACACTGGATGGGAGGATACTTCATCTGTTCTACAAAACAATTTACAAATACTTCCCATGTTAGAAACTATAAGAAATGTATCTTTTCTCCAGTATTTAAAATGTATCTTTGAGGGATCAGGAGGTCTATATGTTTTGTCAAAAGTACAGAAACTGATCTATGGATTTTGACAGTACCATAGTCCTGTGCTAGATGGGGCTACAGGTAGGTGAAAAAGCTCATTATTAAAGAACAATTTTCTAAAAAACTCTGAGTGTCTTTCTCCACAAACAGGATGTACTTTTTGTCCTAAAGGAGAATAAAAGTTGACTATCATGTGTTAGGGTTTCCCCATCACCACTACCTTTGGCATAATAAGAAAATTAGAAAACTCCTACCGAGTAATCCCATATAGTCTGTCAAGCCCAGCAATGTATCCATCTTGTTGTCTCCAGTGGTAGAGGGAGATTCAATTTAAATACCAAAAATACGACCGCTGGCTATCTTTTGCAGTCCATTCATTGTGTATTTCTCTAATAATCAAAGTAAATGTGTTAGGGATGATGGCTCTCAGATTTGTCACACTCTTTTTGGACATGCTGACAGTCTCCATAACCAGGATCTTCTGCTAGCAAGGTGTAGAATTGGTTTGTTTCTAGTGCATATAATGTTTTCGTTTATTGTGTTTTTAAATCTCTCAGTTTCATTCAGTACCCCTAGTTCTATTACAAATTTTTTTAAAATAGAGGTTCAAAATAATGTTGGATATATGGGTAGGGCCAAATTTTGTATAGCAGTGAAATCCTTGAAATTAATTTTTATGTGTTATTTTGTGTTCTTTTAAAGGGAAAAAACCCAAGCCTTTGTTATGTAATTTATAGGACTAGTATTGATCAGAGCATTTCTTTGTGCTACTTGCAGTACCAGTAAATATTTTTCCTCTCTATTTAACTCTTTCAGAAGCCAGATTTTTATTCCAACACAGATATGATAAAAAAAATCTATGTTGTAATTGTAATTAAGAAGATGAAAGTTATGTTCGATTTAACTGTAGTTTACCTTCCCTATATCTCATTTTTCTACTGTGAATCAAACTTCAAAATAGAAATGTTAGGTTTTACTTAGATTATAAAATTTAAAATGAAGAGTGATTTGGAGAAAATCTTGCTGACAACCTATGTAATACCTGAATGAAGCAATCAGATGGAAAATGGAAATTAAATTATTGCCTTCATAAGAAACAGGGAATAAGTACTATGGGTAGGAGGGAAGACTTCACTTTAGATTAGAGATCATTCTCTGTTTGGACCACGAGGCATCACTGTGGCAATATACCAACTATTAACAAAGTAAGTTATTAGTGACCAAGCATTCAATAGGTTCTCCATTGTGTTTTTAAACCATTTGTAGTCTGGAAATTAGGAGAAGATGACATTGAATATTTTGTTCTCTGCAAAAACACTTTTAGTCATTTTGGGTTTTGACTCTCCCTTACTTGGAACATAGTTCAAAGAGAAAAAAAGAGTATACCTAAAGATAAAAGATAAGGCTTGAAAAACATACGTATTTCCTCTGTTGTACTTCTGTACGTGTAGAAAGACTTAGATTTTAATTTTATTCAGAGATATGGCAATAATTCTTTTCTATAGAAAATCTTGTCTGGGTTGAGTCACTTTCGGCAAAAGCCCTTTTGACCGACTTTTCAGAATCAAATAAATGTGGAGTAAGACTTAACAGCTTTAAAAATATTTACTGACTTTCATGTAACCATTGGCATTGCTTCTGCTGTAGGAGTTCATGCCTGCCTGTGGATATGCGTGCTAAAAACTGTAATGCTCTCTTATTACAGCTTCTGCAAACAGGAAAAGCTGCCCATCACGTTTCAGTCCTGTGTGATCACGAAGGAGTGCCAGGTGTCAGAGTGGTCAGAATGGACCCCCTGCTCCAAAACCTGCTTTGACATGACAACCCCTAAAGGGAATCGTACAAGATCACGGACCATTAAGCAGCTCCCTGTTGGCAGTGAAAGCGAATGCCCACAATTAGAAGAAGCAGAGCAGTGTGTTTCTCAAGGAGACGGCGTAGCACCCTGCATTACGTAAGTTGGTTCATTTCGGTTCTCTGTTGCTAAAATGAGCAATTTCAATTAAGCGTACAGGGCTGGTAATGGAATATCAACCAAACCATTATTAAAGAAATAATAGGTAGGACTTTTACCTCTTTTCTTTATACTTGTAGATTCAATGTTCTTGAAAGCCCAAAGTCTGCAAATAGCTCCTGTTGTAATATAACCAGTTCCTTCTCTAAATACAGGAATAATAATAATAAGTATATTTGCTTTTCATTCATTTTTAAAAGGCAGTATTTCCATATATGCAGATTCAGGCAAGATGAAAATAAATTAATTGAATTGATTTATCAGTAATCTTTTCCCTACATAGCATTTCTACCAAAATCATTGTTTTCTGAATTTCTTGTCTGATTGCGGACTAAACACAGGAAAGGGGTAATAAACACCTGGTTAGCTAACAGACTATTTTTGTGAGTCTTGTATTCAGCACAACAAAGGCATTACTGGGGGAGAAGTGGGAGAGGCTAACAGTGAGAGTAAATAAATTTTAGGAGAAATGACAGCAAGCACTTTACGATTCAAGAGATTGCTGTAAACCTTATCTAATCAAAATTAATAATAAAGTCCCAACTGTGTTTTTCATTATCAAACTAAGAATGGGGTCTGGAGAAATGTCACTTGATGCATCTTTGACTGTGGTATATATTTTTCATTTAAAAGTTGAAATATCATTGTTCTTTATCTCCAGCTGCATTAGGAAGCACTTTGCTTTACTTAGCCTTAAAGCACTTGTTAGGTAGGGAATTCTGTGGTGTTTCTTGCAGTTCATAATCCCGATTGGGGTTTTACTAAGTCAAAGATCTTCTTTGCTGCATATTCACTGATTAGGAAGCTTCCAGCTTCTCATCATCCATCAGTACCCAGCAGGGATGCTTCAGTTCACTGCAGAATGATCTTCCTTTTAACTGGGCGAAAATAACTCCCTGAAAAGTTTTTCTGTAGTCATTATAAAAAGTACAATTATAGTTTCACCTTGATATCAAGAAGAAACTTTCGTGCCTCCTACCAAAGATAAAAACAGACTTTTGGGTTATTTTTGGGTGGTGGTGGGGGTGGTGAGGCTTTTCCCTCATTTTCCAGCTCTTATGTTTCTCAGCATACACATCTCTTTCATATTTTGGATTTTGATTATATAAATTTTCAAGCTCTAAACAAATGCTGAGAGTCACAATCTTGAAAGTTAACTTATCTGAACATGTAATATGTATCTCTGTATATCAAGTTCTTCCCTCAAAATATTTATATGTGTAGTATGTTTCAGGAATTGAACAGAAAAGATCCTCCTAAAGAGTAATGGTTTTAAAAAATAAATAATGCAAAAAAAGTTTCCATATACATAAAATGTGAGATCTAATGCACCTTTGTGTGCAAGAAATTGTAGTGCTCAGGCCTTTTATGAAATTAATAAGGTTACTGGGGTGTTTCAGCTTGTATAATTTAATACTGTGTTAAATGGCTCCATGATTTCTGAAGACCCAATGAACCAAATTTTATGCAGGTACGGCTGGCGCACCACGGAGTGGACGGAATGCCGTGTCGATCCTCTCCTTAGCCAGCAGGACAAGAGGCGGGGAAATCAGACTGCGCTGTGCGGAGGTGGCATTCAGACCAGGGAGGTGTACTGTGTGCAAGCTAATGAAAACCTCCTCTCCTACTTAAATACCCTCAAGGATAAAGAAGGTAAATTTGATTCAATTGCAATTAAATTAGTGTGAAATCAGAGTATATGTCAACATTCCAGAGCTCTTCCACAGCCATTGTCTTCTGTCATGAGTGCCTCCTTACCTTGTGAGTTACTGCAACTTTCTAATTCAGATGAAAAGGCTTAATTGCTGTAGCAGAGATTTCATTCTTCATGCTGCAAATATAGATTCCAAATATAAATTCCTACAAGTTACTGTCTCTTAGTGTCTACTGTGCAGGATATCTTTCCATAAGAAAGAGCATGAAAAGGTTAGCCAGAAGTCCTAGATTTTTTCATCTACTGTAATTTTCTTTTGTGTCCTTTATCTGGGTGATGAATTTGTGCTGTTTGATGTGCAGATGGACTATGTCAATTCTGGCGTGTAAGCTCAATATAGAAAAATGTAAAAAAAATATTATTAGATTTCATTCTCAGGGAAATTATTTTTTTCCCTCTATTTGGTCAAGTTTTAAGTAGCTCTCAGGACTTCAAGTCAATGCAATTTCATGGGTTTATTTACTTAACTGAAAGAAAGAAGAGATTATTCCTTGTTGCTGTTAAAGCCTGTACTGCTTCTTAAGAAATGAGATAATGGCTTAGAACACAGTCTTTAATTCATTTGGTAATCTACATGCTTTAGAATAACACTTGAGTAGTTTACATTACATCTACTTCTGTATAGTAATGCAGCACTATAGAGTCAGAAATCAATGAATTAAGCTAAATGCATTTAGCTTTTTAATTCAATTTTATCCTCTACCTCTGTCATACAAACATATTATTATTATTATTAAATAAATAAATAAATACAGCCATATACTTCAGGAAAAACAATATTAATATGCAAATCCTATATAATGCCACATTTTGTCCAGGGCTGGCCAAACAGCAGACTAGTGAGGTTCCTGCTGTGGTTTAAAGGTACTCTCAAACTTGCCGTAGAGGTAGAGTTTGTGGGGAATGATAATGCCAACATCCATTTCAGCGTGACTGCTCAGATCAGTAGGGTGTGACTTGTGAGCTCTGCAGCCCCACATCTGTATTTATTAAAGAAGAAGATTTCAAGCCTCTTTGTCTTATGCAAATCAGCTCTGCCCAAGGGCTTTTAGTAAATCGCCTCTGATGAACAAAGTTTAGATGCCTCTGCTGTAGTGTGAACTACAAAAACCTCCCAGCTAAGGAGAGGTAACAATAAAACCAGTGGCGGCTTACTGTTCAGAATGATGATTAGGATTTTGGTGGGCTGTGAAGTCTCGCCAGATTAGGCGTGTGTGAAATTTACCCTTATCAGACTGTGACAGGAATACATGGAGCCCATCAGGAGGTAATCTCTGCAGGCTCCTGAAAGCTGATTAAAATGTAACTAGTCTTCGGATGCATAAACATGAGAACAGTTTTTCAAGAGCTCAAACTGGGGGTGAAGTGGTTCTTAGTTTAAAAAGGAGCTCTGGGCTCTTTCCATATTAGGGACAGATTTTCAGAAGAGGTGCTGCTCTGCTCATCCTCCCTCTCTCTCTCTCCTCATAGAATAGAAAACTGAGTAATTTGAGGATGGGAAAAAGCCAGGGCACACACCCACCAGATTATGCTATGGGGAAACGCCTTCATCCCGGGGTAGTTTACCGTTGGTCGTAGCAAATGCTGTCTTGGTTAGGCTGCTTTACAGACCTCCATTCTCATATACTCATGGTGGCGTTTCCCTGTCATTTCAGAAAGTCAGTCACAGAGCAAGTCGAAGGCTAGTGCTGCACCTCTGCTATCAATCACTTTTGAAATAACAGGTAGGTAAATTAAGGCCTCCAACCTGACCTTTTGATTAAGAGCATGCAAAGGAGGCAACGTCCTTTTTCGGGGACCTTGTTTGCTATATGTGTATAATTAACATGCTTATGTAGCTCTGAAACAGTTAAATAGATTTGAGCATTCTCAGGAAATTTCGGATCAGTTTGAAAGTGACAGGCCAAAATTCAAACTAATGAAGTTCGTGAGCCAGCTGGGATGCTGTAACAGTTGCATGCTCCACTCCTGAACCATTCTAGCTAGTGACTGCTTTTCCTCTCTCTTCTGAGCATTGGGAATTGTTTTGCAGTTTTCATCATAGCTGCTGTTTCCAGTGCCTTCTGTAGATTTAAAACACCAAGTTAGGCCCCTGGTAAGAATTTGAACTTCTAATACTTAGCTGAGTCAGAATCCCTTATGCCATTCAGGTCAGTAGAAAGAAGGAACATTGGTTGTAGTAGCTAAGCAGCAGCAATCAAGTCTCCTGGAGGCCACAGTCATTCCACCATTTACTTGCTTGCCACTGACTTAAATTGTTTCATCTCTTTTCACCTCCTTAACTGCCTTAGTCATGATGTTTCTCTTACTATATGACGTGGACTGTTTCATCTTATTCCGAGTACCTTTAAAACCCTCAACGTAGAGTAAAAAGGAACAAAGTTCCTTTATGGGCATAAATTTATTCTACATCTGCAAATACACATTTGTTGCCCTATTAAAAACAAGGGAACTGCTTACATGGATGGAATTGTGCAGTTTCTCAGAGCATAAAGTTCTGAATTATCTAATGTTTTTCAATGAGAGAATTCAGCATTATAGAAAATGAGAAGAAAATGTTCTATTTAATTGTTGGTCATAATGTGTTTTGAGCTTGGGTTTTCTTGGGATTTTTGAGTGAGAGTACTTGGAGAAATTTCTTTGTGTTGTTTGCTATGAAACCAGTGTGACAAATGACCAGAAAAAGAAATATGAAGTTGTGTCTTCTTATATTGATGCAATCACATAGAAATTCAGTCTCTTTGCCAGCCTGGTCCTTACTGGGCACAAGTCTCTGGAGGGTCTCTTGAGAAAGATGGAGAGTTTGATGTCTTGATAAATGTAGCAAATGCATAACACCAGAAGTGTTCTTTTTCTTTTCAGTTGTTTTTAAAATGCAGTAATTCAAGGAGGTGTTTTCCAAGGACATAAAATATATTCAGCTAAAATTTCCTGATATAGAAGATGATTTGAGGAATGGATATTTAAATGGTACTTTAATTTTTAGGTTACTACCCTCAAACCTGAAATTCCTTGAAAGCTGAATCTAATTTATTAGTTAGATTGAAGGAGAAAGAGAGATTATCAAAATGCAGTAACTTTTCTTTCTATGTTTGGCCCAAAATTTCACATGGGTTTTGTAGTATTACACATAGTTTAATCAGCATTCAGCATTACTTCCAAGGAATAAAGAACAATCTTCATTGCTGACACAAGAGTCTGAAAGGACAGAGATAAGACAAGGTTTTAAACTGTAAATATATGCATCCAGTATCATCTTATCTCAGGGTGTCTTTGCTAAACAATAACCATCAAAGCCTATGCTCAATCATACTTTTGTGATGCTGAATGAAATTAATTTAAATTCATGGGAACAAGATGGTCATAAGATGCCCAGGCAAAGCTGTTTTCTTATTTTACTGTCATCTCAAAAAAAAAAAAAAAGAATTCTGAGTAATCCTGCATGAAATTCATTGTAAGTGCTCAATGCTGAAAACAATTTTTAATAACCTGAAATGGAAATTTTCTGTCCTGTAGTTGAATTTTGTTGTAAAAGCAAAATATAAAAGGTAGCATTTGTACATCACTTAGGGTCTAAAACCAACATTTGAAAAGCATTTTGGCATATTTAAAGATTTATTGATAACTCTGTTATGAAAAGACTGCTATTTAAAGCGTCCTGATTAAAGATCTTATTTTTTCTGAGTAAAATCTCCTGAACTAGTGTGATGACAAGTTCTTTATCATGATGAAACCTAGAGATGAAGCATGGAATTCCTCAGAGCACTTTCTCTGTTCCCTGAAGCAAGACTGTGTCTCAGAGGTGTGATTGGCCCCTAATTTCAACTCTCTCACTTGGGCAATTCCCCAATTAAATCAAGGTTAAAAATCTATGGATAGCAGTTACTTACTGATTTTCTTTTTTTATTAGAAACTATTCAATACAAATTCAACAATTTGTTGACAACAAAAGGCAAATTATATTTACTTATATCTGTTTCCTACACCAAATATGAATGTTATGTTTATTATCATGCATGTTTGGTGCGCATGCCAAACTTACTGTAAAATACAATAATATGTCATAAAATTTAATTTCAACATAGCATTATGCTAATGTTGGAATATTAGGCTTTATATTCTTTTGTTTCAAGAGATTGGTGAGCTAGAGGCAGTAATATTAAATGACTATCTGCCACCTATATACCTTTATTATGTGGAGCAACAGTGTAAGACTGTGCCAAAGGAGGCAATGTTTAAAACCAGAATATGGTGAGAATTTTAAATTCCATTTTCCCATTTAAAAAGTGAGAATTGGATTCTTTTTTGGAAACTGTAAAGATCACCTGCTTAGAAAATCTGAATGGAAAGACATACACATGTCTATATGTTATGCAACCAGGCAAAATTTTGTACCAAGAAGTGTTGACTGTACTTCAACAGCCTGGTGTTTACTTCCACATTCTATAAGTGCTTATTGATCTCATCTTTCAGAAAGATGTTTTGTCATATACTGTATTTATTTTGTCTCTCTCACTTTCCATCAAAAGTGGTGGCAAAAATTAATGACGTAACTTTCCCATGGGGAAAAAATACCCAATAGAATGAGAGTGTTTTAAGTTAAGAAATTTCATGTTTCCTCAATAAACCAAAGTGAAATAATGTCACAGACTTCTAGGAGATATTCTCTGCTTACTGTAATATTTTGTCAAGTCCTGTACTATGAAAGAGAATTAAAATCTTGCTTTCAATGAAATGGTACATTTTCAGTTGGAGTTCTGAGCCTTACTCTGGCACCTTGTAGAATTGTCCTGTTACTTTTATTTCCTGGAAAGTCAAAAGAATAAAGTACAGAAAGAGAAGGGTGATTTTGGCTCAGGTTATCCTTAAAGAACAGAAGACTCTACCTTCACATGTGTCTCTATAGATTAATAAAACTTAAAAAAATAAATTGTCTTGAGCAGTTTTTACACCTAAATGTATATGTTATGTATTCATATTTATAGACATATACATAGCAAATGCAAACCATAAATATATCTGAAACAAAGCCTTTCTTGAACTAATATTGCTGCAGCACAAATCTTACTGCTGAGTGTGCACTTGATGGTCTTTAAAGTAAAAGAAAAATGTTTTTGCCATAACTCTACTTGTGTTTCAGGTTAAAGCTTAAAAATAATCTTTTAAATATTAATTAAGGCCTTTGAAGTTATAGTATCATATAGCTCACATATACAAGTGCAAAGGGGTTTACGCAGCTTATTGTTCAGTTTCTTAAGAGAAGTAATGAGGTAGCACAAAATTTATGCAGAATGCAAAGTGAATAATGGTTGTAGTGATGTAATTTATCCCTCAAAGGAAAGGACTAGGTCTGAGTGGGTGCTGCAATATCTAAAGTCTTCCCATCTCCACATAATGGGTTTTGACTTTGTTCGTGCCGAGAGTAAACTGACTTCCACTCAATTTTTTTCAAGGCAGGCATTTTTCCATCACGTCATCAGATTGAGGCAATGAGAATGCAGCCTTTCTGATTCAGGGACAGTTCTGTCTGCTTAGAGCTTAGGATAATGACCAGTGACATATGAGAAATATTTTAACTTTGTTTTGACAGCCTCAAGGCCAGTAGACCGTAAACTGTGTACAGGACCTCTTCCCAGCACCTCCCAGCTGTGCCACGTTCCCTGCCCTACAGAGTGTGAGACCTCGGCATGGTCAGCCTGGGGACCATGCACCTATGAAAGCTGTGATGACCCTCAGGCCAAGAAGGGTATGTAAAAATTCAGCGGAACCTTTTAATCGTGATATTTACTATTTCTAAGTCACTAGGTTACGCAAGCACACAAAAGTTTGTACAAAGAAATGTATATCTAGCACCTCTGGTCATCAAAATAAAGAAATGGAATTAGGACTACATTTGACACCACTGTTAGACAAAATGTAGCCTGTTTACTAGGTTCTCAAGATCAACTTGGGTTTTTACAGGTCAATTCCAGTTTCAAAACGTCCTCTCATATTGAAAGAGACACAATTTGTGTGTTCAAATCACAGTTTTGGCACTGTCTCAAAAGGAGGACAGAAGCCTCCTTTGAGGTGTGTAGCATACAAGGCATTCAAAGATTTACAGTTCAATAATAGCTTAAGAATTCACCATTAGACAGTAAAGCATGATCTGGCAAAGAGATGGCACCATTCACTGTTGATATGTGACTCTGTTTTAGTTATGACATATGTGCTGGTTTCAATTTCGGCATGTTTTGCAACTTATTGCCATGCAGAACAGATTGTAGTAACCTGACATCAAAATAGGAAAGCAAGAATACGTGACAGGGACCTCATGTTAGAAGTCTGTGGGCTTCTGGCTGTAAATGAGAGAAACTGATCTAGTCATTGCTGCAAAGTGATTATCTGATAAAAGTTGGGAATACTGACTTGGTTTCTTGATTAAAAACAGTCATAAGAAATGGCAGCCACATATGTCCACTGGAAGGAGCAACTGTGATTACTGTGTTTGCTTAGCTGGATCTTTCTGGCATACTGCAGCTACACTTCTGTCTGGGCAGCAATAATACAGGTTTTACAAAGCTGTTTTGTGGAACTCTGACCCAACCATGATCAGCTCAAGAAGGAAAAAGCAGTTCAGTGTGCAAATCTATCAGATTAAGTTTCCTTTGAGTACAGCTGTCAAGTAGTCTGTTATTTCTGTTGCTGTTCCATCACTGAAAGATTTGCTACATTTTCAGGGGTAAAGTTTAGGTTTGTGAGACTGATTTGGACATCTGTCTAATAGAAATACATTATTATGCACTTTGTGGAAGCCTTTATTCCTGCACACACGAGCAGAGATCTTTTCTCAATTGCCAATGTTTTCTTCTTATCTGGAAATTCTTACATTTTCTTTTATAATTACATTGACAGTTCTTCTGAGAGAATGATGTGAAAATTGCACAGGCACTCCCACTTTTAGCATCATGTCTCTCTACACATTTCCAGATCATTTGCATCCTTTGTTGCTGTGGATATTGGAGTTCTTTATTTTTGAAATTATATCAGCCTTTTGTGTCAGGCTTACTAAACCTTTTGCTCATAATTTGGCTGAACGCTTCATTTAGGAAAAAAGGAAACAAACAGCAATTGAAGATAAATGGAAATGTATTTTTAAAGTAAATAGTTACTATAATTGAATGAAGAGGCATGTCTTCAAAGAATCAGTTCTTGCACATGTGTGTTTGAAAACTCTCCTTTTTAGTTTGCGTCCTGGTAGAAATGACAGAGTTACATGAAGCATTTTATTAAAAATTTCTGTATATTACTAACTTGCCTGAATGCTCATATAAAACAAGAGACTGAAAAAATGTGAGAAAATAAACTGTTTCTTGAGTCCATTCAGTTTGGTTAGGTTGTTCTGACTGTATTTAGTCTGTTTTTTTCAATGGGACATCCTGAAAGGAGAGGGTTGCTTTTGGTCGCTGGCATTGACCTGGCAGATGACAAAATGCATAAAGGCCCATCAGTTTCTCCATTCCAAAATGAGTTTAGGTAGCCTTAAGGAAATTTTTAAATGCTTGCAAGGGGATATCATGATGCTTATTACTGAAAATGTATTCATAGGACTGGAGTCTATTTCCTATTCTTCCATTTTATTTTGGAGGGTTGGAGGGGGAAGGAAGTATTTATAAGCTGATTTCACTCGATAATCTATTCCTGTTGGAACACAGCTGAGAAGAAAACAAACAACATATTTGAGAAATGGTAACACAGCAATGTAGTCAAGATTTATAAAATGAGATGGATCTTGCAGGGGCGATGGTCAGGAAATGATCCTGTCTCCTTCCTGGATTATGCATGACTGTGATAAACAGAGTTTTAAGTTAAAGCCTCCTGAGGAGGCTCAAAACATTGAAACTAAAGGACTCTAGACCTTCTTCAATGAGTTCTTCTATCCAATTATCTAAAATGCATTTTTCTGCTGAATGTCTGTGGTATGTTTTACAGAGAAGAGAAACAGAACTTTTCACTCAGGTGTAGACAGATACAGAAAGTGCTTCACTTCACATTTTAGAGTTGAAACGTTATTTTCATGGACATTTCAGGCTTTAAACTAAGGAAACGTCGCATCACCAATGAGCCTACAGGAGGAACAGGAAACTGCCCTCACCTGCTGGAAGCCATCCCATGTGAAGAGCCCTCATGCTATGACTGGAGAATCACGGGGCTGGAGGAATGCATTCCTGACAATGAAAAGCCATGTGGACCTGGGACACAGGTTCCTATTGTCGTCTGCATCAACAGCGATGGTAAGATGGATGCTTTTTCCTACAGTCTGCACCAGCTAGAGTGAATATACTGAAATGTAGTCCAAAAGAGTATCAGTTTTTGTTCTCAGCTTTCTTGATCCTGAAAACCAAGCTGTCTGAATAGATATAAATGTCCATTAACACTGGAGAGGAAGAGTAAGACCTCTAGTTGCTATAGGACCAAGCTCCTTCACATACATTGTGTAGGTTTTCAAAGCTTCACAAAGTGACTTAGACAAAGTTAAATAGAAAACATCTATTGTTTGCCAGTAGATGAGGTTCATGCCTGCAGTGGCTTGACTGGATTCCCTGATGTAATCCCACTAACAAAGCTCATCCTCTGAGCCCAGAGACAAGTAAAATGTGAGCAAAGTAAGATGCATTGCAGTAAGTATAGCTGGAAGAAAAATAATAATGTGTTTATTAAAGAGGATAGTTTGATGTGTGTTATGGAGTTGGCTTGACAGTCCAAGCTGTCTTGCTTCTTCAAAAGGTCAAAAAAAATACCACCATTATTCAATTATCTTGTGAGACAAAACAGATCTTGCATGACATAGTCATAAAAGCCAATTTTGAAAGCTGCTTACAGAATACTTTAATCTACTGAAGATTAATGAATTACTGTTGTGAGAATAGTCCTTATTCATTAGTAATATTATAGTCTAGAGCAGCATATAAATTAAAATAATTGTATTGTCTGCAGTGTAGTATGGTAAGCAGCTTCTAACTTCCAACAGAGGATTAAGTAAGAGGACACCTCTGAAGAGTGTTAACAGCTGCACAAAATATTTTGAAATTAAATCAGTCAGAAGTAATAAGAACTGATTATAGAGATATTTAAATCTTGAGCTTTCATGCTGAAGACTTGCAATTGTAATTGAGTTTTGGGGCTTAAATTGAAATGCTTAGAGTTAGAATGTAAGATTTATTTTTCTGCACCTAAGAGCACTGGTAACCATTTTTTACAGCTCAGAAAAAGATTAATCTAGAATTGCAGTATTCAACCTACTATATTTTATGTCCTTAACTCAAAAAATTTCCCTTTGCAATTTAATATTTTATTGGCAACAACACTGAAACTATTTGCAGCGTTTTTTGTATACATTTTCAGATGAAAAATAGTCTTTTCCTTGTAAATCAAGGTGCTTCCTAAATAATTGTGAAGAGACTTAAAAAAAATCTGTAAAACAAAAAGTCTGGGGTTTTTTTGCTTTACTACTATGGTTAGTTTGGCTTACCTTTATTTTGAGGAATTGTGTTTTCTCACACATCTAAGCTGATTTCTTTTTAAGCTGTAATATGGCAATTTATATTGACTATAATATTGTATATTTGGAGCATGCAATTGAGCCATTAAACTTGGACATGTCTTTTATGTATTTGATATTTTCTATTGAAACTCACAGGATTTGCTCTTGGCACTTCACAGGCTTTGGTTTTGGCCAAATTTGACTTTGTAGTCTTGTGTTTAACTTTTTTATTACCAGTATTTGTTTTTGTCTCTCTGTCTTTCTGAACTATCTAGCATCATGTATTGCTGTAAATACATGGCCTTATGCATTGCCTGTATCAGTAATCTGCCTCAGAAAGAGTGACAAGTCAAGGTTTGGCCTGTCGGTCTTTAGGATAAAAGAGTTGTGAGTGTAGCTACAGAGAAAGAAGAAAACAAATTGCAATTATGTCTTGTTTTGAAGCAGTCTGATCACCCAGTCATCCAATCACAAAAATATGTGATCAGTTTGAGAGAGTGCAAAAGCAATGGAGGGTAACATAATTAATTACTCCAGCTCTTCTTTGAAATTCCTACTTTTAGCAAATAATCTTCTGTGTACTTCACCAGTAATACCAAATGTCTTCTGCTTCACTCTCTCCTGGGTAGGATTAACATGATGCAGTAGAAGCAAAGAAAGTAAAGAACCACCAACCTCAGCAAACTCCCCCTCCAAGCTGACTCTGCTCAAGCATCTTATTACTTTGTCTCCCACAGTACCAACCCACTAGAAATCCTGTAGACAGCTCTTAAATACTTTCTAAACACCACCACCTCTTCCCGGGTATTTCCCATCTAGTACTTTGGCCTCCTACCCTGGCAGTCAACAGGATATCCATGGTGTCCTTCACCAAACACTTGTTGCAGGCATCTAGATTCTGCTCTGCAAAATACAAGAAAGCAACACTTTGCAGTCAGGCAAGTTTTGCTTCAAGCCCCACAGCTTCAGGCTAGTTTCAGTAAAATAAAGTTTGGAGAGTGCTATTCTTCCATTGTCTAAACATCATGGTTCAAATTATTCATCGTAATAAATTTGTGACATTCAGTATTCTTTGAGAACTTCTTGGAGAAGACTGCATTGACTGTCATTTAAATATTGTACCTCTATCAATAGGGTACATAATTTGTATAATAATCAAGTGTTGCTATATTTTTGATCTTAGTAGCACACAGGGAATTTATTTTCAGTTTACAGGTAAAAGTGACCCTGAAAGGAAATTATGGAAAGCATTAACTATTGCATAAGATTGCTATGTTACTCAAACTAAACTAATCTTTGCTTCAGACTCTTCAAGCATTCTTATTCTTATTACGTATTAAACCAGTCTTGAATCCTAAAGTGCCTGGATAGGGAAGGATGAAATGAAGGGAGCTAAATGTATGCAAAAAAGCATATTGTACCATTGGCTTCTGCTTTATAAAATGAAAAAGGCTGGTAGTGTATATTTCAGACTAAGCATTGTACTCTAGATGGATAAAGGTCTGTAGCTTTAATGTAAAATAAACCCAACACTGATTAGTAGCTTCTCTTCCTGTGCACGATTGCATCGTTCTATATATCTTAAGCATGATTAATTGGGAAAATATGTCTTGACCTGGATGTTTGTCTTCACAATTAGAATCCAGCAGCAGTGCTTGTGAACTTCTTTCATATAATTGGAATTAGTTTTTCTCTTCATTTTGGTTTTTAGGTAAGAGTCATTACAGCCTTTGAGACAACAGCAAACAATAGGTTATCCTCTTATCTCATTGCTGGAGGCCTGTGATTGTCACTCTTTTCACAGCGGATGGCAGTAATCAGAATTTTCATTCAGGCTGAAGAAACATGACATTCAGTACCCAGGTTGTCATTGCAAAGCCTATAATGAACTCTGATGTATTTTGTTATATAAATGGAACTTCAGTCTTTTGCTGTGAAAAGAACATTTTCAAAATAAGTATTCTTAGTAATCTCCTAGGAAATTTTACAAAGGAGTGAAAACCGTAGGTGAAAACAGTATCTTTTGGTTGTGGAAGCTCCCAGACTGGTCAGAAAGTGTTCAGAATTCCTTAATTGTAGATATAATTTTAATAATTAAACATCTGTTGCTCGTGTTCCATTCTACAAATTAACTTTTGGTAATGATAGAATGGCTTTTAAAAATATATTGATATTCATCTTTTTGTTGTGAAGGTAATATATGCAAGGCATACACATGCACACAATACACCTGTGAACATACCATCTATTATTAAGTGTATTAACACACTTACCTTCTGAGTGTATTATTACACTCAGAAGAGTAATTTTAGAAGAGATGAATTTGCTCTATTTCTCTGTACTTGTGACAGTCTATGAAGAATGCAGTTTCAAAAATATCTCTGCATTACTTAAAGTCCATAGTGGGAAAGCTGGCTGCTTCTCCACTTTGTTAACAGACATGTTAGTGCTAGTCATATGTTTATAAGGAAAAATAATTTCTGACATAAAATTCTGTAATATTAGCTACTGATGAAATACCTTTAAAATGCTTGTTCACTCATTTCTTTATTTTATCTTTGGGCTAAAGGCTGTAGCTCAGGTACTGGCATTGGCTGTAGCGTACTTCTGATATGCAGTCATCTGAAATGAATTGCTCATTTTCTAAGAATTTGTAAATAATAGGTTGGTTTACATCCTTTATAGTATAATGGGCTTGGTACTGCTACATGTGTTACTCTGGACAAAGCAGATCTCACTTTTGAAGTGCAGATTTCTTCTGGATCTTGTAGATGCTCACTAATTGCTGGGTTACAGTAGCTATACAGGGAACAGACAGGAGTGGACTCATTGCCATCTTCTACCTCCCTGCTGAGAGTCACTTGCCTTGGAAGAGGGAGCCATGGCAACATCAAGGCTCTTCGTGTATATGCAAATTCCCACAACTCTTTGAAGTAGCGAAATTGCTGCTGAAGTTGTGTAGGCAGAGGTGCATGCTGATGTAGCTGAGTGCCACAAGATCCTTTCTGGCACCTGTATGGGGATGGGTGACACAGGTCTGGTTTTTCTTAGGCTGAAGAGCAAATTCAAAGCATCACTGACTGACATCAGTATTTTCTGATGTAAATGGGAGGATTTTACCAGTTTTGCAATACTGGGGGCATAGCAAGGGTGTTGGTATTAATTAAAAGATAAAGAAGGTAGAGTAGTCTGTTTCATTTAGACACATTACAAAACAATTAGTTTACCTACTTTGTCTGTGGCTGAAACACTATACTGATTAAAATGGAACAGAGGACATTTGCAGAATATCGGTCCTTTATCTGTGTTTATTCTCAGCTAGTGAGACTAACAGAAGACACCACACTTCAGCAATAAAACATCCCATTTTATTTGCCTTATTGTTTTTCTCAAGAGCTAGAAATACTTATTTTTAAAATACCCCTTTTCTTATTTTTTGTTGAATTTTACTTTAAAGTAAAACTTGTAAAATTTCTTCATCTAGTTTAAATTTTCTTCTATAATTTCCTGATCAACATCTCAATTTCATTCCTTATTTTTTTGATTGTGGCTTTATATAATTTTACAATATGCAGCTAATGAAATAGGTAGAATAAATTTCAGGAAAAACTGAAGTTTGGCTGGTGCAACTGCGGTGGTCAGCTCCAATGGAAGCGGCTCCGGCCAGCCCAGCTGCCACCACAACCAGGGGGCCACTTAGCCAGAGGGGCGAGCGGACCCAACCAGCACTGCGGGTATGCGAGGAACAAAGAGGCGGGACTCTCGGGTAGCTGAACCAAGAGAGTGCGTGTTCCCCAAGGCTGCGTCCCAGAGAGACCACAGCCTGGGTTTGCCACGGCTTTTTATTAGCTAGCAACAGGGGGTGGGAACAAGGGTGGTCTCTCAATGGACAAATCAGGAACACTTTTCAAACTTTAACTGTGGGGTGAGCAAACTTTGGGCCAATGAGGTAAGGGTAGTTACATAACCAGGGGTGGGGAAATTATATAACCGAAAAGATTGACATTTAACTGAAACTTGTAAACAACTATTATGGGTTGGGGGTTGTCATGCCAACGGGGAAAAGGCGGGAAACTGTGAGGGAAGGGGAGGCCATTTTGAACAATAGGAATAAATGCAATTTATAAAACATAACTGTATAACTTCAAATAAGAACAACAAAGTCCTGTCGGGGTCGCGCCAGCGCGCCACCACATCTCCCCCTTTTTTGTTTTTTGAAGAAGGAGTTCAGTATCGACGTTCTGGGGGGTAAATTTCGTCAAACCACTCTCGTTGAGTGGGCCAGCGGTCATCTTCATCTTCAGGGATGAAGTCCTCGGGATCGAGGTCCTCTTCATCCTCCCAGTGTGACATTTCTTGCATTTCAATTTCTTCTGCCGGTGGTGCAGAAGCCCAAACGTTGTTTATACTGAGGCTTGAGGTAGCAGCAGTGATGGCTCTGGTGGTATATCGACGAATGACGCCGAAAGCGATTCCGACGAGGAACAGCAGCAGTAAAACAAGCAGAGCGGTCTTTATGGCTGAGTTGACCCAGCCCGAGAGTCCCCAATTACCAAAAATCTGGTCAAACCAGTCCTTAGTCTCTTGTTTAATTTCGTGTACCATGTCCTGGATCTTCCGTATCGACTGTCGGACGTTCTCAGCCCTGGAGGATAAATTAAAGCAGCATAGACCCTCGAACTCCTCACACGTATGGTGGTGGAGGAGCAAGAGGTAATCTATGGCTGCCCGATTTTGGAGCGTCGCCTTCCTGGTTATTTCTTCGTCTGCTAGGAGGTCGGCTAAAGCGGAAGACGTAACGTTTGCTTGCTTCGCAACCCAACACTCCAATCGACCTAATTCCCCCAACGATTTGGCCACTGAGACCCAAGGGAGAAAAATTGTGATGGCTGTCGCCTTCGCCTTGGACCAGTGGATAACGTCCGAATCGCAATCCGGGTCGAGATCGGTCAAGTCTCTTTTTTGGATTGCATGAATTGAGGCATTTTTCAGAATCCAATCCATGATTGTGGTTTTGTTTGGGGTCAGCAAGCTCAATCTCCCTAGCGTACAAGGACCTCCGAACAGACGAGAGGGGATGCCGTTGAATGCGCGATCGCCGCAAATAAGGAAAAGTCCTTTGGGGAGGGAAAGGGGTTTATAAGAAAGGGTAGAGGCCATGCTTACATGAGCAGTCTGCTTACACCATGGGGTGGCGTAATAAGCTTTCTTTACCTGGAGAAGGTTGTAAAATCTCCCGACCTCATCAGGGGGAGGGGTAAACACAAACTGGATACAAAAAGGAGCTGGGGAGGACCCCAGGAGTTCCAGCTCCTGGGGCTCTTCAGGGGAAACCAGGGGCACTCTGGAATGGATCCAGTCCTTCCAGAGCGCTAGGGGGTTGGTGACAGGGTAGGTGAGACCAGTACTTATCGGGAAAGAGCGGCGGCGTCGACGCATGATTTGAGGAGGGGCGAAATGGTTGAACTTGTCCCTCAACTGCAGGAGCTCAGGGGGGAGCTCTGATTCCTGCGACGGGATCCCCACCAGGCACGACGCAATCGGGTCCTTGGTCGATCCCTGGGACAGACAAATATGGTCCTGTCCCATGGATTGAGCAAGGGTCCTCCAGACGTTGGCCTTCGGCTGAGGGACGACCCAGGACAGGGCTGGACTAAGGACCGCGAGGACGACGACCAGGTGGAGAAGGCGTCGTCCTCCTGGGGCTCTCCGATGGAACATGGCTGGATCAACCTGGAACTTAAACAAAATAGGGACAAATTAGTTAAAAAGCCAGCTGGGAATGGGAATGACTGGAGCTGACCTCTCCTCCTCCGCTGGACAAATGGGCTTTCTTTTTCTTCTTAGGGCGACGTTCTTTACCTGCTGTACCGGTTTCTCGGAGGCCTTGGGAATGTAAGGTCGCACCCACTTGGCCGGCACCCATTTAAGCCCGGTGGGTGTCGACACGCAGGCATAGCCGCGTCCCCAAGTGACTAACTCGTGTGGACCTTCCACTCTCATGGTCTCCGGATCTCTGACGAGGACAGGCGGTTTCTTTTCCAATTTTAAATTTGGGTTTCCTCCGAAATGCCGAATAATTGGAGGATTCATCGCCTCGAATGAACAATTTAGAAAGTTAATAGTGTAGAGTGTCCTGGCTAAACGAATTTGGGGAGTCTCCAATTTCAAAATTTGATTCTGTTGGTTCAGGACCCTTTTGATGTTTTGGTGGGTCCTTTCCACGATTGCTTGGCCTGTCGGGGAGTAGGGGATGCCGGTCTTATGTTCTACTCCCCATCGCTGCAGGAAGTCGCGGAATTCCCGTGAAGAATAACTTGGCCCATTGTCCGTTTTGATCTCCCGCGGAATGCCCAAGAAGGAGAAGGCTTGGAGAAGGTGCTTGATGACATCTCCGGCCTTCTCACCTGTGTGGGCGGAAGCAAAGACAGCGCCAGAAAAGGTGTCTACCGACACATGGACGTACTTCAGCCTCCCGAATTGGGAGACGTGAGTGACGTCCATCTGCCACACCTCATTGCTGCTCAGCCCTCGGGGGTTAACCCCCGCATGCATCGCTGGCACTGCATGCTGCTGGCAGCTGGGACAGGTTGCCACGATCGCCCTGGCCTGATCACGGGTCAGACGGAATCCCCGGACCAGACCTGGTACATTCTGGTGAAAAAGCTGATGGCTGAGCTTAGCCTGTTGGAAAACATCGGGCAGCGGGGCCTTAGCGACAGGGGCAGCAAGAGCGTCTGCTCTTCTGTTCCCCTCCGCTATGAACCCCGGCAGATCCGTGTGTGACCTGGTGTGAATCACGTAAAATGGTTGCTCTCGGTGGGAGATTAGCTTTATCAGCTTAGAGAGCAAGTTAAACAAGACAATGTTGGACACCTCCTGCAGTACTGAATTTTCAGCTCTGGACACCACTCCTGCTACATAACTAGAGTCGGTCACCAAATTGAAAGGTTCAGAGAACCTCTCGAACGCTCTAACGACTGCGGCCAACTCAGCTATCTGAGGGGATCCCTCCACCTCAGCAATGTCCGACTCCCACCGCTGAGTCTGAGGATCTTTCCAAGTCACCACGGACTTGTGGGACCCTCCGGACGCGTCAGTAAAAACTGTTAGAGCATCGAGCGGTCTTTTGCTCTGAACACTCTTTAGACTCAATTTAAATTGGACATCCGAATTGAAAATTTTGTGGGCTGGCCGAGTTATCGAAATTTGACCTGTGTAGCTGTCCAGTGCGAACTGCAGTGCTTCGTTGTCTTGAAGCAGGTGTTCCAACATCGCTTTAGAAATTTGGCCCGTACTTATCCTGATTGGCACGTGAATCACCTCAAAGTCACATCCGGCTAGGTCCTTAATCCGGACTCTAGCCTTCCGGATTAGCTCAGCCATGAGCTCCTGCGGGCGACTCATCCTTTTGGATCGATGGTGGCTAAGGAAGACCCACTCAATGATGATGAGAGGATCCTTCCCGCCGCGATCCTTCCGGGGTAGATCGGTTACCCCACTGTCCCATTGAAATATGATCCCATGGAGGTGCGGCAGATTTCCTAAAACGACAAATCGAAATGGTAAGTCAGTACGGCATCGATTTGCCTGTCGAGTAGACAACAGCTTTTGAACCTTTTCCAGGGCTCTCTCTGCCTCCGGGGTGAGTGACCTGGGGGAACTCAGCCCCTCTCCCCCTTTCAATAAATTGAAAAGGGGCGCTAGGTCTTCGGTCGTCAGACCCAGCCAAGGCCTCACCCAATTCAAAGCCCCACACAGTTGATGCACATCCGCGAGAGTTTTGATGTTTGTTTTAATTGCCAATTTTTGAGGCACAATGGTCCTCTTGTTGATCTCAAGGCCAAGGTACTTCCACGGTGGCATCCTTTGTATCTTTGTTTCCTGCAACTCAAAACCTGCAGCGACCAGTGCAGTCACTGTCAGGTCAAGCGCCTGTGCCAACAGATCGTCGTTGGGGGCACACACGAGTACATCATCCATATAATGATAGATGATGGCCTGGTGTGCAGCTGCACGGACAGGGGTCAGCAAGGAAGATACATACCACTGGCAGATGGCGGGAGAATTCTTCATTCCCTGCGGAAGCACCTTCCAGTGATATCTCTTCCTTGGGGCCTCTCGGTTGATGTTGGGTACCGAGAAAGCAAACCGTGGGGCATCGTCGGGGTGTAAAGGAATTTGAAAAAAACAATCTTTAATATCTATTACAGCCAATTGGTAATTTTGGGGCAACATGGCAGGGGAAGGCATCCCTGGCTGTAGAGAGCCCATGTCCTCTATGACATTATTAATTTGACGGAGGTCCTGGAGAAGCCTCCACCGGGTCTTATCCGATTTTTGGATAACGAACACCGGAGTGTTCCATGGAGAGGTGGTCTCCTCCAAATGACCCTTGCGGAGTTGCTCCTCCACGAGCTCGTTCAGCGCCTGTAATTTTTCTTTTGACAGCGGCCATTGCTCCACCCAAACTGGAGAATCTGTTAGCCAATTCAGTTTCTGAGTGGGGCGCTGTTCAATGGCCGCAGCATAAATACTTTTTGGGGAGTCCGGAAAGTCAATTGTGGCCCCCCATTGGGACATGACATCTCTACCCCACAGGGGTGTCTTATATCTCAAAACAAAGGGTTTTACAGTCGCCAATCTCCCTTTGGACCCCTTAATTTGAACCATGTGCTTTGATTGTTTCGCCAATTGTAAACCCCCTACACCTTCGACTTGCTCTGCCACGTTCTGCAACGGCCACTGTGACGGCCACAGATGTTCGGGTATGACCGTCACGTCTGCCCCCGTGTCAAGGAGACCTTTGATGGTGGTGGTCTCCTCTCCCACCCTGAGCTTGCACACCTCCTCAGGCCGCTTCTGTGTGATGTACATGACTGACCTTACCTGGGGGTGGCAAGTCTCACAATCGCCCTCGGGACACACTCTCTCTGGTAGCGATGGTATGGCTTGGGCGATTATTTGTCCTTTTGCTAGGTATGTGGGTGGGGCCGTGCAGCGAAGCCAGAGTTCAAACCACTGTGGATCCGCAGGAGTGGTTTGGGGTACAATCTCAATCTCTGGCGGTGTAAATTTGCAGTCCCCAACGACTACATAAGTCGTGCCAATTTTGTGCCAGGTACCTCTGTTTCGTCCGACCGCCACGCGGCGCCATTCGTCGTCCCGGATCCACATTCCCTCCGTAATTTGGAGACGAAACGGAACGCCATCGCTCGTGGTCGTCAGGGATTTTTCTGTAACAACAGCCGGTACACTGGTGTTAACTTCAGCAGGCAAAGAGCTCTTCAATGGAGAGCTGTTCGTCCGGTCCGGTGGAACTCCCTTCGGACACCGCAGAGGACTCCTCTGCTGCCCTTCGGAAGAAAAAGACAAGTCCATTAAAAAGTCACGTCCAGGGTAGCTCAAATCTCGTCCTCCCATTCCCCCTCCCCCGGCTTGGACCGCCCGATTGGGGTCTTCGCACTGGGCGGCCCCGCGCTCCCTTTTCAGTTTTTTGATTGGGAGCCTCCTCCCCTTCCGCCTTCCCCTGTTCCCCCTTTAATTTGTTTGAATTGTTGGAACTCCTGTCTTAAAGGGCAGGCTTGCCACCAATGTCCTTTTTTATTACACAATGCACAGG
This sequence comes from Zosterops lateralis, assembly GCF_965231275.1. Classification (NCBI taxonomy): domain Eukaryota; kingdom Metazoa; phylum Chordata; class Aves; order Passeriformes; family Zosteropidae; genus Zosterops; species Zosterops lateralis. The sequence continues at coordinate 28,544,872 of NC_139762.1, read as the reverse complement.
TCTTATCTGCACCACTCCTTGACGGCTGTCTCCATGTCCGAGGTGTTTTAGGTGTTTTTGGTGCGGCGATGGTGTCATCAGGCTGGCTGTTTGCTTCAGCTACATTGACGTGTTTTCTTTTCGGTTCGGATCTGTCAGGCTTGGTTGAGGCCATTAACGGGACCAGCTCGGCGACTACTTCTATGTAGTCTTGAAGGGACGGTTTTGGCTTTCGAGGCAGAGTTAACATTGCCTGCTTACAAACATTATTAGCATGCTTAAATGCAAGGGAAGTCAACATCTGCTGCCTGACCCCTTCGTCTTCTTCTTCCTGTTCCACGGCTATTGTCAACCTTTCGACAAAAGCCAAAAAGTTTTCCTGTGGTCCCTGAAAAATGTCCTCATATGACTCGGTGACACCTGCAGATTTCATTGTCGTAAAAGCCTTTACCGCTATTTGGGCTATTCTTGCTAACAGAGGTTTTGAAAGGACCTCAGCCTGTTTTTGCGCCATCTCCCAATCACCCTCCCCCAGCATGTGTGACAATGTTATTAAATTGCCTTCGCTATCTAATCCCGTGTCCGAGTCTCTTAAAATTCCTGGGAGGGCGTCCTGCAAACATCTCTTCCAGGTCGCAAACCACAACTGATATTCAGTTCTGGAGTGCAGACACTTGAAGAGATATTTGATGTCCTGTGGGACGACCACAGTCCCGGTAAGGTGGCCTTCCAACATTCCAAGGAAGTATGGACTGGAGCGTCCATACTCCTTGTAGGCCTTCATGAGCTCTCGGACCACGTTTTGCGAAAGCTGTTGCCATTTTGTCTCTTCGTGCCCACCCCTACCCCTCCTATAAGTCACCGGGGCAAGAGTAAGGGAACGAGGGCCATCGCTTCCGGGATCCCATTCCCCCTCTTCCGGCTCCAAAGCGTGGGAACCGGAAGGCGGGGCGTGGGAACCGGAAGACTGAGGGCGGGGTCGATCGCGCGTCATCGAGGGGCGTGCTTTGGTGGAGGGGGGCGTGTCAGAGTGTGGGAACGCCACGCCTTTGGGGGAGTGTTCAGGGGCGGAGAGTTGGGAGGAGCGATAACTGGGAGGGTCTTGGGAAAGAGGTGGAGCTTTTCGCAAGGTGGGAGGAGAGGTAGGAGGGGTCCCAGAAGGGGGTGTGGACCAGAAAGGGTTGTTGGGAGACAAAACCATGGGAGAAGGGGGAATGGCGGACAGGGAAGACCAAGAGGAGGACCGCGCCACGCGGTCGGCGCCATCTTGTCGCTTTCCCGACCGGCCGCCATTTTGTGGAACCTCACCGCCACAAACTGAAAATCTAACTCGGGGTTTATTTGGGAAAGAGTGGGGAAGGGAAAAAGCCTCAGAAGCTTGGCCAGAGCTCCTTCGGTCGTCCCGGGCAGACCGCCTTGTCTGACCCGGGCTGGGGGCCGATTTCCTGAGGGGGCCAGGGCTGTCGAGCTGGGGTTTGCTCGTTGCACCCCTGAGGATACCGCGTCGGGGAGAAGGGGAACGGGACACACATCGGGAAGAACAGGGGGAAACAGAACGCGAACGCGGAGGCTGCCCCTTCTGCACTCCCTTTATCACAGTCACAGCGGTCCTAATTCGCCTGGACCAGAACAAATATTTCGCCGCCTTTTCGTCCCCTGATGCGGCCAAATCAGCAAATTTAGAAATAACAGGCTCCCAAAAACGGGGCTCTGTTACTGCATCAGGGGTAGTTTTCGGGAAGTGAAGAAAGAGCTTGCGGACAAACCGCTTGAGCTCTCCGTTTGAGAACTTAACCTTATTAACTGTTAGAACTCCAACAAAACAATTGTAAACGCCTTTTTGCTCACTGCTGAGCTTTGCACCCATGCTCTCAACCGAGAACTCACCACAAAACAAATTAAGAACTTAAACACAACACCACACGGCACGCTAAAATCCGGTCAGGCAGCGTCCCCGTCGCCGCCTCCGCCCCGGAGGTGCCGGACCACAAAACACAAAATTCCTGCCACAAACGAAAGCCAAGGCAAGCCCCCGCTCGCCCACAACCCTGTCCGCACCCGTGCGCAGACCGACAGGACACAACGCAAAATTCCAAACAAACCAAACAACACAGGATCAGGAGCCGACAACAATTCCAAAACCCGCTAAGGAGAAAAAGCCCCCCCCGCGAGCACCGCGCGGTTAGCTCCCCCAGACCAGCACGCCGGCCTCCTCTTTCGAGGGTGACTGGGCTGAGCTCCCTTGAGGGTAGGGGAGGGTTTAGGGGACTCCAACCTACCCTTTCCCTGGCTCCTGCGACGTCCAAAGGTGAGTCCGGGAACCCGCAGTGGAAGAGGACCTCTGTGGTGCTGGAGGCTGCCCTCTTCGTCCTCCCGGGAGCGCACCCACAAGGGCTGCTACCACCGGGGAGGCGCGACACCAATGGTAGTCCGCAAAGGCTCCGATGAGCCGGACTGCCACAGAGCTCTCTTCCGAGGGCTCTGCGCCAGAGATGTCGCCGTCGGACCGCAAGATCTCAGCTCGCTCTTGGCTGCCCCACGTTGGGCGCCACCCTGCGGTGGTCAGCTCCAATGGAAGCGGCTCCGGCCAGCCCAGCTGCCACCACAACCAGGGGGCCACTTAGCCAGAGGGGCGAGCGGACCCAACCAGCACTGCGGGTATGCGAGGAACAAAGAGGCGGGACTCTCGGGTAGCTGAACCAAGAGAGTGCGTGTTCCCCAAGGCTGCGTCCCAGAGAGACCACAGCCTGGGTTTGCCACGGCTTTTTATTAGCTAGCAACAGGGGGTGGGAACAAGGGTGGTCTCTCAATGGACAAATCAGGAACACTTTTCAAACTTTAACTGTGGGGTGAGCAAACTTTGGGCCAATGAGGTAAGGGTAGTTACATAACCAGGGGTGGGGAAATTATATAACCGAAAAGATTGACATTTAACTGAAACTTGTAAACAACTATTATGGGTTGGGGGTTGTCATGCCAACGGGGAAAAGGCGGGAAACTGTGAGGGAAGGGGAGGCCATTTTGAACAATAGGAATAAATGCAATTTATAAAACATAACTGTATAACTTCAAATAAGAACAACAAAGTCCTGTCGGGGTCGCGCCAGCGCGCCACCACATGCAACAATTTTTATTTAAAATATTTTGGCTGGCTTCAGAATTGGGTCTTTGTGTATATTTATGGCTTGAATCAAATGCTATCTGAGTAATCTTCTGGTCATCATTTATTTTCATGGTGGGAAGCAATAAGAGATTCAATGGACCTGAGCACAGGTATTTTTTAGGTGTGCCCGCATGCAAAGAATCTACTTTTCTGACATTTCTATTGTGCAGCTTTATGTATTGAAAGAAGAAACCATCAGACTGGTTGGAATTTTCTTTTATTTAGAAAAGAAAATACCACTTTGTGTCACTTTATGACTTAGTTCTTTATAAAGAAATGAAGAGCCAGATTCAAATTGAAATTACATTGAATTATTCAGTTATGCCTGTAAGAAAACCCAGATCAAAATCTGGTCAATGCTCAGCAGTCGATTAGCAGAAAAAAACAATAGCTAATGGCAGTTCCTTTGAGCTCATAGTGCCTTATGCTTACAGGAACTTGGTTATGTTGGCATTAGTCATCATTTCCCAATATTTGTTTCTGAGCTATTATCATAATAGCATTGTTTTAAACTGTTCTTTGCTGCTGAGTTTTTTGGATGACCATCTGAGGCATTTAAATCAAATATCAGATGCATACTTTGTTCCTCACTGTAAACACATAGGCTCTGAAACTTGTACCCAAGTCCATCCTTCTTTTCCTTTAATTTTTCTGCTAACATAAGGAACTATTGAATATGTTTCTAGGATGCTTGGTATATTTAAGAATTTTTTTGTGATGGTAAAATACAGTGAATTTAAAGGACCTTAAAACTCTCAGGCCATTATGTTTCAGACCATTTGATTTTTAAGACATTTATTTTTAACAAGATTTGTTTTATTTAATATAAAGGAATATAAGGAAAAACAACAGTGCTGTATACAGCTTAAACTATCTAACTGAAGTCTCAGAATAGTTTGATTTTTGATAACTCTTCTGCCAATAAAAAGTCATGTTTAATTGATGACAACAATTCCTTTTTGTGTCTCATCTTGATATTAGCAAACTGACATCACTACTGAATTTCATAAAAGAATGGACCTTTTAGTATTTATGTAATGTGGAGTAATTTAATTATATGGAAATAATGAAATACAAAACTTTCTTTGTCCATGTCTTTAATAGTTTGCTGGCAATTTGATGTGATGATTTTTAAAGGAATAAATAAAAGAAAATCAGCTTTCCATCTGCATAGTCCAGTAAACAATTAGCACTTATGACAGTCCAATAGACCCCTGTTTCCAATTTATCAAATATTTTTGAAGACAGAGTTGCACTTGGTATGGACAATGAGACATTAATGTCCATAAATAATATATTTAAGGTAAAAAACAGCTAGGCCAACCTACTTACCAAACCTTTTTCTGGTGTCATAGATCATAATGTGACTGTCCGGTCAGGCAAGTTTGGTGTATTTTGACCTGTTTACTTCTAAAATATAATGCATTTGTGTAGACTCTATTGGACCTCTAGCAGTAGAGGTTGCTAGAGTGGAAAGTGCAAATATGTTAAAAATGTATCTGAGAGAGTGCAATGTTTCACATGATCCATATTCTTAGTAACTTTCTTTTGTTTTTGACAGCACAGCCAGTAGGATATTGCTAGAACTGTATGTGACTAAATTAGAAGGGAGGGATTTTGATGCGTATGTTTTGATTTATATGATATTCAGCAATGCAAGAACCCAAATCTGATTAGACTCCAAACTTCATCATGGTAAGAATACAGAGTAGGATAATTGTAGATACACTACATAATAACTGGGAATTTTTTTAGGAAGGTCAATTTAATGCTGTACCAGTTTTTTCCATTTATCAATTCAAATTATGCTATTATGATACAAGAAAGAAAAGGAGGTTAGAGAGTTTTGAATGGATTATGAAACAAGATTTCTAGAACTGTATTGAACTCCTTTGGGTTTGGATCTGTGTGTCAACTTGTTAGCTCCCTAGAGCATACCCAGAAAATATTTGAAATATTTTTACAAAACATATTTAGAAGAGATAATTTTACACCTAATTCTGTTATATATAAAAATAATGCTATATATCTATACATTAAGTACCACTTTCTCAGAAGATTATATGACATACTAGTAGTCATTAATCTTTATGATAAAATGTTTGAAGACATATATTCTCACTAGGTTTGATGGGAATCAGTTTTCCATCTGAGAAAATGTTGCACAGGCCTATTTCTATTTTACAACAACCTGCATACTTATGGCCCATTTTCTAAATAAATGTTATCAAATTTCAAAGCTGTGAAACCACTCTGTTGATAAATGGTGAGGATAAAACCATCATCATGAGCTAGTCATGTTGAGACAGAATAAATAGGAATTTTACTCTAAGTACTTCCAGCGTGGAGCTGGAAGGTCATTGTCTGACCTTTCTCAGAGATCATAATTTGTATTGAGTACTGATTAATGAAATATCACTCTTATCTGCAAAAAAATACTTGATTTCATAAGACAACTGTTCCAGTGGCCAATTAATGCCTTAAGATGATATGTGTCATTTTGCAATTCTTGCAACTCCTGTGCACAACACAAGCAGCATCTTCACTGAATACTTAAGAAACTTCAAACTAAAACATGCTCAGACACAATGATTGCTCAAAATCAAGGTAAACAATTGATACCAGTCTCTCCAGTGTTCCCAGTGATCTCTTTAAGATTTTGGAGTGCAGGTAGTTTGTGACTCTACTTAGCTGCAACCCCAGCAGAGGGAAATAGAGATTTGTACCTGGGCTTGGTGAAAAAGGCAAGATGAGAGGAAGAAACTTGTTCTGGCCAAACAGTTAGGTCGAAAGCTGGGGAAAGGTAGGATTTAACCTTGGTTTCCTCCAGGGCAATTTCCTGAGACCAAGTAAAGAACTCAAAGTTATAAAATGTCTCTGCATGACAAGCATTAGGAATGAATTTGGTGAGGATTTTAATCTGCTAAGGGTCAGCCCACAGGAGGTTTTGACAAGCAGCTGGAAAGAATTTGGCAGTGTTGGGTGGAAAGGACAGTAAGGTAACAGACTAGGATTAGTGTCTGGAGAAAATAAGGCTGGATATGAAGCCAGAGAATGGGGAAGAAAAAAAAATTCATAACTTCTAGGGCTGGAATTTAATGAAGTTTAGTCTGCTTCTGCTTTTGTCTCATGAGATCACCAGACAGAGCAGCAGTTTCCAGCATCAGTGCAACACACATGGCAGAAATATTTATCATTTGACTTCTGTTTTAAACTAGAAAACTGGCAAGAAATATTACATCAAAAATATGTATTTTAGTTTTCAAAGGCAAGCCCTCTAACACTGGGAAATTAACTTTGTTCAGTCCTTATGTGAATACAGGAGAAGAAAGAATTTAATTATTTAATTGTGCCAACATGACCTTTCCTTCACAGAATCTGCCACTTATTTGTGAGACAGATATATCTCCTTTGGTAATTAAGTGGGCATTTTGTAGTAATGAATACAATGTCTGTGAAACAATGAACCTTAGTTGTCCTATTCTTCAGGGTTTAATTTTGCTCTGCTTTTGTTCAGCATCAGCAAAATAAAAATAATGCTGACCCACCACATCTTCAGTGTTCTGAAAATAACTCTGTGCTAGTGAGCGTCTGATAGTCATGACAGAAAGATCTTAGGAAAAATGCCAATTCTGTTTTAATAACACTTTTAATTAGTATGTGGTAAATAAAACATAGGATCATGACTTGAACAAAGAGAATAAAACTAAAAATACCAAATAGCTCCCCATTAAGGAGTTTCCAATCTGTGAATTGAAGGAGGAAGGGACCCAGTGGAAAAATATTAACACTCATGCAGCAATTTGCTATTCATAAAATAGTATCAGCACCAATAAAGGATGTCTAAATAATATTAGACACAAACATCTCATAATTCCTAGGGCAAGATTTACATACATAGTCCACAAGTTACCCCCAAAACAGTAAATGCCAAAATGAAAGCTATCTTTGTATAATAAGTATATATATAATAATTATATATATATATATATATATGTAAGATAATACAGTATTTTTACTGTATAGTAACATGTTTGAGTGTTTTCCAGAGAAAAGGTATTAAGCAGAAACTACATGGAATCTCTTGTTCTGGATGTCTCAGAATTGAGTTTTTTTATTTAAAGAGAGGAAAAAGAAGGATTACATTAGCTAGAAGCATCTGATATATTGTGGGAGTCTTCTAGAAAACCAGTATTGAAAGGGAGCCCTATTTTCTTCTAGAAAACCAGTATTGAAAGGAAGCCCTCTGGATTTTTGTGAGTAGGTGTCAATCCACAGTGAAATCTCTCAGGTTTCTCTGACTTTAGGACATTAGTTTGCATAACTTATTAACAGAGTAGAAAAGTTGTAATGTAAACCTATACTTGCAGATGCATTCCTGGGTTTTTTGATTTAGCTGTGACAATGGTATTTTATTTCCTTCCACAGCATAAGTTTATAATATAGTAGTATTTACCTCTAGTTGCTTTCCTGACAGTTCCTTCTCTGAATCCATACACTTACAGGCTAGGAGAAATAAAAAGTCGAAAGGATGGGTTAGTTTTAGTCTTCTGGGGAGGAATCAGCTATGAAAATGTTTCCAAAAGATAAGATTAATTCGCAGTCTGAGCTCCCTAAAGGCATTCTGTGCCTTCCACTCGTAATGATGAGAAGATATTCATTGCAAGATGGATAAAAAGATGTTCTCCAAAGACTACATTTTATCTGCCAGTAGTAGGACACAGACAAAAGCATCCATGAAATTAATTTAAAAACCATTTCTCAGAAATGTGTAAACATGACAGTGGCAGTGATCTCTCTTACACCTCTTGGGTCCTATGTTTTAACTGTGATTTAATTGAGCTGTCAGATTACATGGAGAGTGACAACTCTTTACTAGCTGGCGCTGGATGAATAATGCAAAGAAAATGTTTGCAATCACCTTTTGCCATATAAAATAATTTTTCTTACTGCTTTAAACCCTTTTTTGAGTTACGTTAGTCTGTGTGTGGCAAGAGATATGCCAATGTATATGAGCACACAACTGGAAACTTGCTGCAAATTCACAGTGTAGTAGTGAAATACTAGATAATTGACTAACTGAAAAATGCATTTAATATTCTGTCACGAGCAGACCATTAATCATTCCCTACATCTGTGAGGTAAGCTTTTGCATTACAGAGAATGATGTTACTATGTTGGTGGCCAAATTCTAGGACAGTACTGCACTGCTGAATATATATGAACCCATTTATAATGCAACTTTCTGGAGTTTTTTTAGTTTAAATATATAACTTTATTAATGAAATATAATGTTTATGCTGAAAATAAGAAGTCTGAAGTTTGTGAAAGTCTTGTTTCTTGAAAAACCAGGCCACTTAAGGTAGCTGCTGAAAATATGCAGATTAGTACCTCAGTGTAGGGAATTGTTGAAAAGATTGTGGTGAGCCTTGTCATTCTACTGACATTAGTGGAACTGTCACATTGTTTTCATGCTACTGTTTTTCTTGCCTATTATTTCCTTTTTATGCTTCTATTCCTAACTCACAGACCTGAATGTTAATCTAGTTCAGATCAGCACATCAAAAATATCTTCTGTAATCAAACTGGTTTGAAGTCTTTGACATTCCATTGCCCTTCCCAAACTTGTTCTCCAGATTATTTTGACCTTATTGGATGGAAGGGGAAAATGCGTAAAATAGCATTTAAATAAAATACCTGTGAAACCTTTTAAAAGGCTACAACAGTCTATGTGTCATACATGACGAAGTCAAAAATTTGCTGAGAATACTCAGCAGTGGAAAAAATAATACAATAATTTCCAGTAATTAATAAAACATGGGTTTTTTTAATAATCAAAAAGACACATTGCAATAAATACATGTTGCATTTTCAAATCCATGTATTTTTTCAAATCCATGTATTTTAAATCCTACTGTTACCAATATTCAAATAACACCATCACTGTTTCTAAAGTCTGTGAAAAGATTTTTCTTCACTTTTAAATGCTTAAACATTTTTAAAACAAATAGAGGAAGTATTTTTAATCCTTTTTTCTGGAAGTCATATTTGTGTATAGATTCGTCACTATATGAATTGTGCCTTGATTGGGAAAGGTTTATGAGAATGTGTTGTGGTTTGAAAGCAAAACGAGTGAGAGGCTTCAAGTCAGAGATATAATTTAATGAGAAGAAAGGTAAAAAGGTAAAAATAAAATAAAATAAATGCAATAACACAAAGAATCACTGACAGGGTCAGAATACAACTTGAGCAGGATGGTGGAAGCAGTCCAGGTGAGGTGCTCTTCCTGAAGCAGTGATCCTGTAGAAAGGTCTGGGAGCTCTGGTCCTCTGGGAATCCAGTGGGTAAGTGCTGCTTGCACTGTCCCAAATCCCACCTTATATTCAGGTGAGAATGCTTGGCTCCTCCCCCTGGGCAGAGCATCTCACAATAGCATGAGAAGTGTGAAATGGGTCCTTGATGGCCCATTAACAGAGATAACCCCTGGAGGGAGTTACCTGTGACTCATGGGTCATTAGCAGAAGACACCCCAAAAGTCATTAGCAGAAAACACCCCAAAGGCGTTAATGGGCCATTAGCAGAAAAGGCAGGGGGCTTGGGAAAACACTAGCCCACCTGGTTTCAACAGTTCATGAAAATGGTGATAGAATAAATACTTTGTGTACATCCTACACTGCAACCCAGGACAGAATGGTCTGTTGATCTTGGAACTAGCTATATCTTTTTAAGGTGACTTGGTGCTTTTCACAAGTGTTTTCAGAAATACAGTTTGAATTTTCAAGTGATCTCATCCTCAAAGTTCACACTGTCCTCTTTTTTCCTTATAGCTCTGTCAGCACTTTTCCCCTCCTCTCCCCATCCTGCTAAAATGGCCTATTGGTTTGACATATTGATCCCACTTGGTCCCATGACTAATATTGATTTTATTCTCAATGGGACCATAGCCTGTCATCAAACTTATTTTTTCTTTCATATCAAGATGACATTTGATTGGCTTATTTGACACTGGAAGGCAACTCCGCTTGGTTATGATCAATACACTTGTATTCTCTGTTCCTTATCATTCTCAGTAAGACTACATTAGCAAATGAACCATGAAAATGCTTCAACTACCTGTCAAGCAGTAGGAAAATCTTACTCCTGTTGTTAGGCAGTGTTTGGGTACTCTGCTGGAGTCTTTATTAGAATTATTGAACTTCTATCCCTGTGGTACAAGTCTACTATAGCATCGAGTTAAAAGAATAGATTTTCAGCTAAAGACATACCATGTTTCAGTTTTTGTTTATTTTGCTTATATGCAAAAAGACACTTTCCAAAGTGATCCAAATTACCTGCAAAAATAATTACTTAAACTATATTAAATGTGTCTGTAAATCCTCTTACTCAAAGTTAAAGTGGTCTTAATTCTATTTGTCAAGAATTTTCTCTTTCATTATGAATAAGGATAGCCATAAAAATGTTAATACAATTTAACTGATCTCCTTCAAAGTCCCAGTTTAATTAATTTGGATTAACTCTTCAGTATCCCAGTTTAGGTCAGGCTTTTTCGGAGATACTGATTTTAGTAGTTCATATACAGCCTATTTCATGCTCTCAAATATTCAGTGCTATCAGAAGTAGTGAGGAATCAAAGAAGTATCATCTGTAAGAAGAGTTTTCCATTAGTCTTTGATGCATAATACAAAATATGCACTGACTAACTTACAGGCTTATGTCAGAGATAAAAAGGCTGTGTTACTTTTTAATCCACATTTAACACCCTCAGTGTGCCTTTGTGTGTGTAGTGAAGGAACTTGCCCCATCTATGTATCTGTATTTTTTTCAATTTTTTTTTTTTTTAAATGAGACCCTCATTGGTAGCCAAGTGATTGCTGTGTGCTTGGGGGATACTGTGGCTGCCATCACCCCAACGATTTAGAAATACAGGGAGATTTGGAAAAATCTTTTTCAACACTTTCTGAGTGAACTCAAGTTTTCAACCTGAATAAATCTAGCAAAATATAGTGAAAATTTAGAAAGGGCATACTAGAATAAGAGGTAAAGTTTCAAAGTGGTTACCACAAATTTTAAGGTGGCAGAAAGAGAACAGTTATTTTTCACTTTTCTCAATCTCATTGAATAAAGAAGTCAAGCCCAAATAAGAATTTTTCCATTTCACGGGGGGGAAAAAAGGCACGATTTTTTTGTGGGTTTTGGGGTTTTTTCTCAGTTTTCTGTATATTTCTATTTTAGCATGGTTATGGGATATTATTTTTTCATGTTGTTTAATCTGGCCAAATGTCACTGCATTTTAAATAAAAATATATTATTTGGGTAAAGAAATACTATTTCTTTCCCTGGTTTTATTTGTTTCTGGCAATTTTAGACTCTGTCTACATGACTGTAATCCTGATAGATGACTCTAATATAAATGGAGGTACATATGTTCTGTTATTACCAGACCTGACAATGGGATTACTGGAAGCATTAATATTGTATCCGAAGGTGTTAGTTCATTATGTTTAACCATTATTTTTGAGTTACTACCAAAGAATATGCAAAGATGTTTTCCATTTGAAGCAATTATAGCAGGAAATATCCATCTTTAAAATATGTTCTTAATTTTTGTGTCAGAATTTTCCTTTTATTGTTACCTTCATTTCAAGGTATGGAGTGTTATTTTGGTTTTGGTTATTCCTGTAACTTGTATATCATGCATTGATGTATTAATGTATTATTTACCTGATGTATTAAGGAATATTTACTTGGATTTATTTATCAGTGACTCACTTTTCTTGAAATTTGCGTGATTGAAAATTTGGATGAATTTAAGGACAGAGAAGAAACCTTGTAACCAGAACTGTCTTACCTCTAGAGCAAAATGGCTTTCACATCTTTCAGCTTTCCTATAAACCACTTGCAGAGTGTTACCTGCTTCTGTCTTTTTTCTATACAGTTGGTAATACACTGTATTGTGGGAAAGGTCAGCAAACACATGCTACCCTGTAAGCTGTAACCAAGCTCATCTACTGGTTGGTTACAGCAAAGGAGTTGAAGTGTTCAGGTACTATTTTTGAAATTATCTGCATGAGTGTGGGAGTTCTTGAAGCCAGTGTCATCCCACACATCAGAATTATTTTTCCCATAAGGTGAATACAGAAGAAATTTGCATATAGCCATTAACAAGAAGTTATTGCTTGTAAAATGTGTTTTTTCATCTCATTAAGGAAGAAAAAACAATTAAAATATCATGATCTTTTTCTTAATTGTGTTAACATGCTGTTATCTTTGATTGGAAAAACAGTGGATATGGTGGGTTTCTAAGCTCCAGCTATTTTCCTTTTGTATAATATTACTTCCTGTCATTACTAGTCATTTGTCATTGCCAATGTTTGCTTTAAAAAAGTCAGAATCCCATTTTAAAATTTAGTGTTTTATTTTAAAAGGTATATGTATCTTCCAGTATTTGTGTAGGGAAAAAACAGCAGTCTGTGGCCTTTTCTATATATCACTGGTTTGTCTGTGCCGGGAGGGTAAAGATGTAAATAAGATGATGGTAACTGTGCTTGTGCGCTCAAGTTTCTTGTTTAAAAAAAAAAAATAGAAACATACATGTGTATGAGATTCACAATGGGTTTTTTGAGTAAGTGGCAGAAGTATCATGTTTACTATTTTTCTTTCAGTAAGGAAGAGACTGTATGATACTACACTGAAACCAAAACCACAGTAACTTTGCACAGTCAAGCCACCAAATCAAACAGTTTACAATCCTGCAATGTTTACATATCATTAAACTATTAGACCAACTTTTTGTCATTTTTGCATAATGAACAGATGTGAGTAACCAGTATATTTGTCTTCATTCAAATCAGTGCCATTTCTACTTAGGCTTCTTAGAAGAAAATTACTTCAAGAATATTAACCATCAACTAATTAAGATGTACTTAATTAAATGCAAATGCTACTTAGCAAAAGTGATTGAGAGAAAGGCATGTGATTAGGGAATTAGCAACTGATTTAGCACTTGGAGCTACCAGCCAGGCACCTAAGCATTAGAAATCAGTGTAGACACTTCACTTGATAAGAATAGTACAAAGGGAAGATACACAGTATTTTCACATTTTGTTCATTGAAAAACTTAGGAGTCAGTGAAGTAGGACATGAATTGCAGATAATGTTACTTTATGTTTGATAATTAGAGAGGTTAAAAATTGGTCCAAATGTTGAAAATTTATCAATATTTTTGACAGCTGATTCAGGAACTGTAATGGAAAAAAATTACTAAGGTAATAAATACATTGTTGCTACTGTTTTGAACAACACTGCCATTTTACTAACATTAAGGCTGTTTTTGGAGCAGATATGAATAAATACCATCAACATGATATGAAGGATAGTGGGATCAATAAAACACTTAAAGTTTCCTATTGTGTATCAAAATATGTTATTTGCTAGAATTGAACTAATTCAAGGGCAAAAATTGTTCTGTTAGTCAGATGTTGCTACGTGTGCTGCATTTTTTTTCTTCCACTCTTAAGATTGTTGATCTAAACAAGATGATAAATGAAGAATTTCATGTAAATATTATAGTTTCTCCTTTCTGTGGCTTACTTGATTAGGTTTTCAGAGATTAACTTCTAAATTCTCCCTACTGAAAAATCTGGGTCAGCTTTTTGAAGTTGTATACCTTGTAATTAGAAACACGTGCTCTAAGAAAGACGGTGTTCCTCAGAGAACTCCTCCTGAGCTGTATAAGGAAAAGCAAAGACCCAAACAGAATTTCCCTCAAAAAAAAAAAAAAAAAAAAAAAAAAAAAAAAAAAAAAAAAAAAAAAAAGAAAACAGTCCTGGGTGTTTTTCTGATCATTGTAAAAAGAAAACATCAAACTACTTCTGGAGCTTCTAGGTTTGGAAGGAAAACGTAATTTACTGTCACTGTTCATGATAGGCAGGCATGATTTTTCCTGTTGTGGTGAAGTTCGATAATCAATTAGTGGTTTGAAAGCAGAAGTATTAGAAATTAAAACAATAATTTCAGTTTATCCTGGTGTTTAATTACTGTCTGCTCAGAATTTTTTTTAAATTGTCTTTTGAATAATGACAGTTAAACTCATTAACACTGCTTCTATACCTTTACAGTGTAGTCATGACATTCCTGTAAGTTTGAGGCAGGCAGATTATGGACTGATGACCTTTTAGTGAAGAAGCATATGGTTTACTAACTGTGACTGTGGTGAGTTAGTTCCAGGTGAAATCAGGACTGAGCACATAGCAGAGATCGGCTTTTATTAAGTTCTGAATATAGATAAGCATATTTTGTTCTTGATGGGCAGAGTCTGCACAGGATTTTTGTCTCCTCAGCCACTCCGACACATTTTGAGATTGACAAGAGAGTCAGTGTAAAGACAAGCATAGGTCCTCATGTGAAAGGAATGCATATGGGAAACTGCATAGGAGTTAAAGATAAATAACATTCTCAGCCATTTCAGCCTTTACAACCCATACTAGTGGCAGTTCAGTACTTTCCTGATTGTTTTTCTACACAGGAAAGGAAGGTAACAGTCAGTGGCAACCAGCAGAGCTCACAGATTTTGCTATCATGTGAAGTAATACTGCATTTTTCTCCTGCAGCCTCCATGCTTAGAGGCATTACTGAAGGCAGTTAAATAATGAGAAAGCCTTCTGCACCCAAAAACACATTAAAAGTTGAGCTCTGGAGTGCTTTTACAAATATTTCAGCTGCCCAGCAGTTTCCCAATGGATGACACATCGTGTACAAGATACTGATAGAGGGGACTCTTTTCTTTAATGTTGAAGATATAATAGTAAATTTGAACATATTGAAACAAGCAGTAAATAATATGAACTCTTCAGTTTTGGCATTTCAGCTCAGTTGTGTCATTGCTTCTTTTATCAACTTCAAAATACAACTGTAAAGTGTGATATTCCTGCCCTTTACTGATTACACAAGTATGTTAAAAATAATGTTAAATATTAAAGTTCAAAGCACTCTCTTGATTTAATTCCATTTATTTTTATTTTATTGTCAAATTTTGCTTAGTTTATATCAGGTTATAGGTCAGTCTTTCAGAAACTATAGCTGGTTTCCTCGTTTAGAACTGAGACCAGGCTCATTGACTTATTACGTAGGGCTCCAGCAGCAATTTTATTTTATGCTGATTTTTTTCAAGTTGTTCTCTATGCCTCATTGAATCTTGCAGTGATTTTACTGTTCATTTTAAGGCTTAAAAAACATTTTGCTCTCTGTTAAGCACTTGCCTTCCCATTTACTACAGGTCAGAATTTGACAGCAATTTTTTACGGTGCACTGAAGCATGCACCATGTTAAAAGATGCACAAAAAGAAGAGAGTTTCTTTAACCTGTCTCTCTAGTGATTCCAGCTCCGGGAATGCTTCCCCTTGGAACTTTCTTAAAGCATTTTACAAGAAACTTAAATACCAGACACATTTTACAGATGAGTAGACAAAAACACAAAGGACTGACATGATTCAACTACATTAACCACAGAATGTGGTCTAACGCAATCTTTAGCATCTTGACTAAATTTTCAAAGATACCATACCTGGTTTGTGAATGTAATAAAACAAGAATGGTGATATGAATACTGATATTTATTGATCACTTCTTCCTGAATGCTATTCACAAGCTACCTCTGTATCTGTAAAAATTTGCCTATTCTGGCAAATTTTCTGCCCTAGTTTAGGGTTTTTTGCTTGTTCGGCTTGGTGTTTTTTGGTTGTTTTAAAACAACTAAATAATTGTGCAATCTATTAGTGGCTCTCATATGTGCACAAATACCAGGAAGTCTTCGAGCCAAGAAGTTGGCCAAAAGGAGATTTTAATGTAGAGACTTTTCTGATTGTCTAGCTGGATCCAACATAATTATTTGAGGAAGTGATGTGGATTTAAAAGGCCCTCTCCTCAGCACTCCTCGCTGATATAAATCTGTAAAAAAAATCCCAGGAAAAGTTTAAACAATTTTTGACATTTTAAATTCTTGAAAAATAAAACTTTTTTTGCCTCCTGCCATTTCTACATGCTGTCATTTCCTTAAGGGTAATTTGGAGATTTTCATCCAAAAATGTGTGCCTGAGAAATTTAATTCGACTACATGGGCATTGTCTGTAAATATGGACTATTGCTAGATTCCTGATTTTAATGATCTAGTCAACTGATAAGTGGTGAAGAGTTCTCTTGACAGAAATGTCATATTCTGTTTTCATCTCTCTGCTCTTTACTTTTTGTCATTTTGTTTTTTGGAGTATAAGCAACCCAGGGCCTTTCAGTAATGTTTTTTGGAGTTCTGTCTTCAGTACTTGTAGAAAACAAAGTTATACCCATAATGTTCAAATAAAATCATAGAATAATTAAATGGTTAGGGTTGGAAGGGACCCTAAAGATCATCTAGTTCCAATCTCTCTGCTGTGGGCAGGGACACTTCCACTAAAACAGGTTGTTCACAGCTCCCCCTAACCGGGTTTTGAACACTTCCAGAGATGAGGCATGATGGGGCATCCACCACATCTACAGGCAACTTATTCCTGTGCCTTTCCTCTTTCACAGTAAAGAACATTTTCTTCAACATTCTCTTTTTTTAGTTTAAAGCCTTTCCCCCTTGTCCTATCATTACATACTTTTTTTTTTTTTTTTTTTTTTTTTTTTAAAAAAAAGCCACTTTTCATCTTTCTAGTCAGCCTTTTGTAGGTACTAGAAGGCCGCTATGATGTATCATTGTATTCTCTTCTCCAATTTTCTCAGCCGTTCCTCATGGGAGACATATTCCAACCGTCTGCTCACCTTCAGGGTCCTCCTCTGGACTTGCTTCAACATTCAATGGCAAACATTCAAATGGGACTTTTTCTAAGTAGTCTTTACACTGGCATTGTTCCCAGCTTATGGTTGAGTGATTCCTGGTGGTTGACTACACTACGCACTTTAAAGAGGAGGGCAAAAAAAGGTCAAGTTGTTCATAAAATCATTAGTGAAATGTCAGAAACAATTTAGTATAAATAAAATATTTCCCTGAAGATAAGAAGTACCCATTATAAGACATTCCTTCCAACTGCATTTCTGTGCTATTGAATTAATCAGATAAGAATTGGACACTTGACAAAAACAAAATGCCAATATGTAAGATGAATATATCTAGAATATTTTCACTGTGCATGTAAAGAAAAAATAGGACCTTTGATTTTGGGAGAGAGTGAAGGCTTGGTTTCGTTTGAGATATAATCTCAGACTGAAACTAATTTAAAAATATTGTTCATTGTGGCACCAAATTAAGCTTGAGTTTAAATTTAAAAGCCAATAGGTGATAAGTTCACTATAGTGCTGTTTGTTTATGCTGTGACACATGTTATTGTAATAGTACCATTTCTTGCAAGGTGTGCATGTGTCCTAGCAGTTTACATTATTGAGTCTTACCTAGCAATGGAACAATTTGAGAGTAGGTGTCACCTCTTTTCTAGCTTTTTTTTTTTTTTTTTTTTTTTTTTTTTTTTTCTGTCTGAAAAAGAAGTTTACCATCCTCTCCTCTGTCTCTTGTCCTTGAACCCAAACAAATGCCCTTCTGATGAAACAGAAGGTAATCTCTCCTGCACTGGTGTCAGGGTATGATGACCTGCAATATAACACAGGGAGCAATTGATGCAAAGACTGAGTCCAGTGAGGGAAGCAGAACTTGGCATGGGAGAGCCATGAAGCCTTTGGCAGGGCTCAGATTTGTATTTTAATATGGGAAAATAGAGCTGTTGAGACTGACTTGATCTCAAAGGTCTTTATAATTTAGATGAGTATGACTACTTTAGGCTATTTAAAAACATGAGCTGCAGGATTTTTCTCTGGTTTTCAGAACCAAGGAAGACTGATGTTTGTAAGTTCTGTTGTGTCTAAGTATTCTGTATGAATAAAATATTTGGCACTCTTTAAAAGGATCTAATATTGAATGGATGGCCCTCATCTTTAGCTCTTTCACAAAGAATTTGGTTAACACTTCTGGGAGTCATGGGCTGATTTAGTACTAAAACACCTCCTGGTTTCAGGAACTCGGCTTAAGAGATTCCTATTTAAAAAGTTCTAAGACTGTAAACCTTGAATGACAAAAAATGTAGTTTATATAGTTTCTGTTTTGATTAGTATTTGAATCAATTATTACTATACATCTGTTGAGCATTAAAGCCTAATTTGAGTCCAGTAAAGCAGAGCTTTTAGATCTTTTGCTTCATTTATAGTGTTCTCAGTTCTCACTGAATTAGCTTTCAGAATTGTGGTAGTTACTAACAGTAACTGATGCCTTTGTGATTCAATTACAGGGTATTTAATCAATATATCTAACCAATATTTTGTTGTGTTGAAGACATACATTCATTTGCAAATATTGATAAGACATTATTTTGTTGACATTGACTATTAAAACAAAGGGGTTGACATGATGGATCTTAGAAAGTGTATAATGTAGACAACTCCCATTTTGTCCTGTCAGGATCATGTAAAATTCAAGAGTGTTTCAATGGATGAATCATAACAGAAGGTTTTATGCCCTAGTATAGCAAAGATCATATAGCACAAAAGGCATTGAGATGCTTTGAAATGTTATCCTTTTTAGAATTTTTTTTTTAAAAGAGTATTTTATGTTTACAGCTGAACTGGCTTTTTCATGCCTTAATTGTATATGGTTATCAAGGCCTCAGAAGTCTAGTGTACTCACAGATGCAACATTTTCAGTTCCTCATAACAGGCATTACGTTGTGATAGCAAGGCTATAATTCTAAAAACTGGACCTGAATCTCTCTCTCCTTTATTTTTTCCATCATTTGCTCCAACATGAAGATTTATTATGAGACTAACTGATATCAGAATATGTGGTCATTTATTAATTCCCCCCTTAATAAATATTAACTTATTTGACCAAGTCATGCCACCTCACAAAACTATCTATGTTGTGATTAAGGTGCTATTTAGACAGATCTCAGACACAGTGTTCCCATGATTATTTGATTGAAAAAAAAAGCAACCCTGCTACTTAAATACTAGCTAATATTTCATTAAGCAATTCATACCAGCCTGGATCTGTTTATTATAATAAAATGAGTACCTACAGAATACAAATGCATAGATCTTGTTATACTTCCATGACACAAGGAGTGATGTGTTGCTGATTTGCTAACAAATGAAGATCTTTCTAATCAAACAACACTCTGACTGTAATTTACTGCAGATTTCATATTTTGATGGATAGCTGCAGTTCAAAGGATGAATTGTGGATTATAAAACTGGCCAGGTTAGGATGTTTTTACCCTTCTCTCACAAATCTAGATGAAAACTGGGTCATTTCTATACATGCATCTCCACATACACAATTTTCCATAGGTGTGTTATATACTCACATTTGGATTTTGTGTGGGATCAAGTATGTATTACAAAACAAAAGCCTAAGGACCACCCAGGCTGGCATTCATTTCACAAGAATATCGAATCAACTTAGGTTCAAGTATGCTCTTCTAGAATCGAGGCAGAGGAGACAAGTAATAAAAAAATCTATTTACCTTGTTTATACAGAAGAACAGAATCTAATTTATTTGTGTGCCCATCTGGACTAGATTGCTCATTTTAAGTTAATTTAGCAAATGATAGACTGCTGCTGGTCTTTTTTTTTTTTTTTTTTCCCAGGAGAAGAGGTTGACAGGCAGCTGTGTAGAGATGCCATCTACCCCATCCCGGTGGTGTGCGAGGCGCCGTGCCCCAAGGACTGTGTGCTCAGCATGTGGTCTGCCTGGTCCTCCTGCTCCCACACCTGCTCTGGAAAAACCACAGAAGGGAGGCAGCTGCGTGCCCGCTCCATCCTGGCCTATGCAGGTGAAGGTAAGGGCTCACACTCTTTGGATTGTGGATTGTTGGATTGTGAAGCCTCAGCTGCCTTTGTCACGTCAAAGTAATTTCTTGATTGACAGGAACAAAATATTAGGTCACGTTGGTCGGTTTTTAAATATAGCAAAATTGTTTAAATAGTTGTCTTATATTTACTCCTGGTACCTTGAAGCTGCTTTAAAGAGGGTTTATTTTGCTCATTTCAGTTAATGTCACTATATTTTTATTAGTGTGCTTAATGCGTTGTTTCCATTTCAGGTATATGATTTTCTTGTTTTCATTAAAGTTAAACAAGACAAATGGTTCATCCAATACAGATTAGCAACCCTAATTTATATCCAATTTGGCAAGATATAAGTATTCTGAATGCTGAAAAGATGAGAATTTTAATGGTTCAGATGTTAGCAAAAGGGTTTTGTAGTTTCTTTTCTCTAATTGGTATCTTTTGTTACCCCACTAACATTGTTATTCATAGCAAGTTTGGGTTTTGCCCTGCCAGTCTTCACTCGTGAATGGTTTCCATTTGTTCAAGTGATCCTTGTGCAGTGTCTGCAACATATGTAAAGAGAAGACATAGCTGGAATACAAAGGAGAAGACAAAACAGGTTTTAGATACAGGTTCTTGGCTATTCTCTGATGATTTTCCATGGTTCCTACAGCTCTTTTTGTTTTGGTTTTAAGTATTTGGAGGGATGGGAGAGTTATAGAAAAAATATATTCTGTATATAACATGGCTCAAAAATGAACATGTCAGGTGTCCATGGTCCAGCTGATAAACACCAGGACCCAGGAGACGTAGTCAGCAAAGAGTTGTTGGAAGATGTTCACTGACATGTATTACTGGCAGAAAAGTTAAATGCCTCAATATAAAAGGATTGCACATGTGTTAGTTCTTCTTTTAAACTGTTAAGCATTTTATTACTTTATCTTAAGATCAAATTTAACTGAAAAGTGAAAGCTGCAAGGAAGCAGTAAAACAGAATAGATGTACACTTTTCTTTTTGCAGACACAGCTAACATTGCTAAAAGTGTACTGTGTATTTAACAGAATTTGGCTGATTGTAAAAAATAAATATAGCAGAGCGCTTTCAACCTTTTCTCTGAAAGGAGCATTTGCTAGAAATGTAAGTGGCAATCAGAACTGTTATAGTAGGTGATTCAAATCATAAATTACTTAGCTGGATCTTTGTAACAAAGCAGAAACACTTTTAAAATTATAAAATAATTGGGTCTATGGTGTCCCTTTTTTTTTTTTATAGTGTATTGAACAGACTCATTTTAGGAGAAACACAGAGCCATATAATTAAAATAAACATATATTCTGTGCTTCTTGCTTGTCCATGTAGGTCAAGACAATAGATTTTCTATATAATTTTGTAATTTTACTGGAGACAAGCATGTCACAGAAGTCAAAACCTGAATTACTGAAAAAAAAATTCCACTTTCTTATACTTAATCTTAAAAAAATACTCCATATTCTGCCTTTATCGTTAATACAACCTAGGTTAATTTACAAGGCTGCAGATGCAGCAAAGCTGTTCAGCATCACCTGGATTTTGGGTATGTAAAATTTTATTAATGTTTGTTGTGCAGTGATCAGAATCAGCAGAGAGTGATCACAAAGACAGACAGATCTCAAACTGCAGGCTGTAGGGAAGAAATCCTTAAAGGCTGAGAAAGCTAAGTTGTCACCTGAGTGTTGTAGTGCTTCAGTTTTGCTCAAATCCTGGCTTCTTTCCCACTGTTTCAGATGAGGTTATTCTGTGCTTTTTTAAAGGATACAAGCTGATAGGTATACCCAACTTACCCAGGACTGCACTCACACCTTGATCAGATCTCTTCAGTACTGTGCTCCTTTGCACTCTGTAAAAACTCTAGAGAATGAAAATAAATAAATAAATGAAAGAACCTTCTAAGACTTAGGGTATTTTTACAACTCTATCTGGAAGGTACTTTTCACGTTTTCTTGTATTATATTAAAAAATGTATCAGTTTAACTTTTATTTTTTATGCTTCAGTTGAATTAGAGTTATTGTCATCTTTCTCCTCCTATTATGCTCCTGTTGTGCCTCCTAGTTGTTTGTTCTGTGACAAATAACTGAATGACTTTTTACCTCCAGAATTCCATGACTGAGATCAGCTATGTTACCAAAACATAAAATACTGGGTGCTGGGAGTTAATTTCTTGTTCTAGAAGCACAGAATATATTCCCATATTTGAACATCTGTATTCCACTGATATAAAAGGAAGCTTCACATGAACATTTTTTGGAAAACATATGGTTCTCAGTTCTAAATAGAACTTAGAAAAAATGCACAGAACTGTAGATGAAAGCTCTATAAGCATCATGTATAACTAAAAGTTCCAAGTCCCATAAATGTAAGACAAATATTTCCATTTTCACATTAAAGGTGAGTTCTGAAAGCATCTATCAGTTCTGTTCAGGTGAACAGTCACACAAGTTTTCTTTTGGATTTTGAACCTGTTCTTGAGCTGTTGGTATAGACCAGGCTAGGTAAGCTATTCCATAGTAATTTCTGTGTCATGTTGCCATGAGTTTTTACTCAAAACACAATAGGACAAATATACTGTACATAAATATATACTATTCCTATTATATATCAAGACTGGATATTCATTAAAGAAAAAATATGTAAGACTGTTGTAAGTCCATAAATAAGGCTGAATTTGTATTCTAAGATGACATAAGGAGTCCATGTGTGAGTCCTTGATCACACACATCCTCCTGCTAGTCATTCAGTCCACAAGCCTAGAAAGATCAAAGCATTGCAGGCATTACACACACAATGAATACTGCAGACCATCAAAGTATTTGATACATTTAATTCTTGCTCATTTGGGTACTTAAACATGAACACACACACACACCACCCCCTCCCCCCTCCAGAATTTTTGAGGATCTATAGATACATGTGAAATGGATTTTTTAAATCTGGCACTCGGATGGCTTTTTCTCAAGTATTTCAAGTGTTGTCTGTGATGGTTCAGTTTCTCTCCTCTGGACTAAAAACCACTATGTTCTGCCTTTTTTCTTGTTAATATTGGCATATAACTGTCTGTAATAGAGCGATGTCATTTCACACTTACGAATGGTTTTTCCCCCTCTTATTACCTCTGCTTATCTCTGCTGCTGAATTGGTTTGAAGGAACCATCAAGTTAACATGACTGGTCACCAAGAAACAGCCACAATCTAACAATTTTTATTTTTTTAATGACTTAGAATAGGAATAATTCAGTATTATTGTAAGTGTTCCTCAGTGTAAAGAATAGGTTCACAGGAAAAATATAAGCTATATGTAAATTACAACAGTGACAGTTTTCTAATGAGCTCTGGGATACCGACTGCCCCTCCTGCACCACACTGTGATCTACTTGAGCCAGGAGCTGACCTCAGTTGTAAACCCTCTCATCATCATTTCTTCATTCCAAACAGGACCCTTTTGGTGAGGTCAAACCACACACGCTGCAGAGCCTCAAGCGCGGTGTGGTCATGCACATCTGGGGTGGGCTTATTTACTTGCATTCAGTGGAGAGAAAAGAGTCTCTTCACAAGATAAAGACTTACTGTGCTTTGTGAGATGACTCCATGTGGAAATGAGTGTCACAATAACCATTTTTGATATTTTTTCTGGGATCATTGTCCTCAGCTTGAAGGTTTGAAAGGCAAAGCAATTTATAAATTTGCCTGTCTGTGAGACTGCCTATAGTGTTAGCTCATTTATATCACTGTCAAATATATCTTCATGCTACAGTAAGAAGCTCGGAAAAGTCAGTGTCTGAAAATATAAAATGACAGCAAAGGACATAGTGATGTTACCTGGTACATCATATAGCTGTTCTGCATAAATCTAGTAAGGTGTCATGCACAGCTCAGCCTATCTCTTGAATGCAGGGCGTGTCTACTTTTGGTTTATATTCTGTTTAATATTTCTGTTCTTTTTTTTTATTCCCTGCTTACAATAAAAGTTATATTATTAGTAGTGTGCACTAAGACTGTTTCACATTACTGCTGGACCTGAGACTAAAAAGTCCTAAATTAATCTTAGATTTTCAGTAAGTAATATATATAGATTGATTCTGTATTGATTATACACTTCCGTAGAGTGACACTGGCAAATTGGTGCAATACTACATAACACTAAAGTTGTAGATACATCCTAAGTTTTGTCAGTAAAACCAGTTTTGGAAAATTAAAGATTTAACACCCCACCTCCTCAAAAAACCACAAACCAAAACCAAAAAACCAAAAGTTGAATGCAAAGAGTAAAATAATCTGACTTAAAAGCTTAATTTATTAAAATGAGAGGGCAGGGAAAGGTTTTTTTAAGTCTTCTTTTAGGGCAGGGATGCATATGTGTGGCAGTGCTATAGTATGGGTGTTATGTGCTCATAGATTAGCAAAGTGTAATGCCAGAAGGACTATTTTGCATGACCATATGACACAGAGTGCTAAACATCACAGTTAGATGGTATAGAATATCAGTTGTCCAGCTCATCAAATATTCTGTTTGACAGACCAGCAGATCTTCCCTTTCATCTGTCTGCAAGACTGATTTATTGAATATGTAAGAAATAGCTGGATCAAAGGAGTTTCTTCTCAATACTTAGAAACTATTGTTTATATGCTTTAAAATTTTATTCCTGTTAAATTCCAGTACAGTTTGACTTCATAGTTGCAAACAAGAAGTTATGTTTAGACTTTTTTAATGTATTTACTCTTCCTACACTTACTGAGTTTGTTTTTAATTTTTGTATTTTCCTGGCTTGACATAACAGGGCTTGGTAATTAAATCTGAAAGCAAAGAATTGAGTAATTGTTTCAGCAGCAAATTGCTCATTCACAAAAGAATAAGTTTTGGAGAACATGAGGTTTTTCATGAAACAGGAATATGAAAAAATTCACTTTATTTTAGAACTGTGCAACTTGAATTTTCAGGCAAGAATTACTAAGTGACTTGACACCTGTGTGAGAAAGGTGAGCCAGGGCAGGTATGTTTCTGTGCTTCTTTTGCTCATCAACTCAGATTGCTGACTGTACTGAGGGTTCAGGGGTTCATATTCTATCCTGGAAAAGACTTGAGGACAGACCTCACATTTGCCATGGGTCCACCCTGCATCCTGACCTGTTGTGTATTTTGGACAGGTCTGCTTGGTTTGTGTAACTGATGTAAACCAGGGGAGGGAGCATCAATGTTTGCAGAACAGGAACAGTCTTGGTTCTGGATGTGTCTGCAGGAAGTGCAGCTGCCTTGAGAAGTGCCTGCCTCATCCCTACAGCAAAGAAAAAAGGAGTAACACTCATTGCACTCACTACAATACAAGGGACATTTCAGTCACATCTGTTTTCTCAAACTTCAAGATTATTCCAGCTGTTTTGAAATATATTTATAAAACTGTATGCATTTGCAAAAGCACATGATATCAAAAGGATAAATTAAAATGATTCTAAATGCTTTAAAAAATGTTTAGTGTTTTGAAATTTGAAAGTTATCAAGTCAATGCCATAAAAAAAAAAAGATTTGTAAAATCTAATCACTGAACATCCTACAGCAAGGTGTTGTACCCATTAGCAGCTCCAAATCAGGCAGAATAGCAATCTAAGTGTATGACAATTCTGTCAGCTATTTTATAAGCAATATGCAAGTCCCTCTGAAATGCCAGTTTTTCACTTCCAAGTCTACTTTGCTTAAAAATCCAAACCAATGCTATATGTTTCAGTTCCAGCTTGGGTTTTTTTATCCTTGAAATTATGATTTTTACTACTGCCAAGCAGTTATTTATTGTCATTTGATCATGCATTATTAAAGGATATGTTTATTATTGCATGTCCCTTTTCCCTATATTCTGATGAATTCAAATGTCTATTTTATTTTTTTTCTGTGATACTCATTATTTTTTTGTTCCTGTCAAACCTATCTTCTACTGGGGATATCTTCATAAAGTTGTTACCCCTACAGAGATGTTGTAAAGGTCATCTCTAACTGTCAGTTTTCCAACCCCTTTTGCATTTTCTGTACCTAGTTAAATTTGAGGAAGTACAAGAGAATGCTATTTTCTTGGAAAGAATGGACCATTGATTTTTATTTTAATAGTATTATTTCCACATTTTTTTCAGTCTTTGAGAGTTTTTTTAAACTCCTAGTTTAATTTGAACAGAACTGGATTCCCACTGAGCTGCAGACATTCATACCCCAATGTTTTTCATTTACAAGTCAATGTCAATCTCATTTTTCCCCTGAATACATATTCTTGCATAGCTGCTGAAACTGAACCTAAGTTGTCACTCTTTTCTCAAATGTCTTAGGAACTGGTGCCTGTGTTGTTAAATTCTGGGAAAATATTTTTTCACACACACACCTCCTTTAATTTTTGGATTTCATTGAATATTTCCCTTGTGCTTTATCTTGAGCTAATATCAGATGAAAATAATTAATTAATTAACCTTCCCTATATCTCTTAACTTTTCCTTATTTAACCCTTTTAATGGAGAAACAATTCTAGACTCCTCACATGGATCAATTTTCTCTTTCATGACAAATAATTTGTGACTTCATAATTATTTCGTCTTCAAAATACACTCACTTTCCTAATTTATTTGCTTATATTCCTATCTGCTGATGTTAGCTGATTTTTTTCTTGAAGAATGATGATTACAAAACTTTATCAAACTTATTACATAACCATAATTTTATTTTACTTTTTTAAAAAATTTCCTTTTTTAAGAGAACACGAGTGGCATGTTGTTTTTATGCTCTGCACATTGACGTATATTTTAAGCAATTCTGATAGACTTGAGTTGCATCTATTCTGAACCAGAAAAAAAATCAAGTTATCCTTTAATTAGATTCACATATTTGTAGGTTTTTCTAATCCCCCTTTTCAAAATTTAAGATTAGCTAGTCTGTGGCATGACATCTCAACTGTTACGATGTTTGCTGTTGCATGGTTAAATCAACATTTTTAGAAAAAAGCTAGAAATTAAAAGTATTCCTAGAGAAATAAATTGAGAATAATGATTTTATCTTGTGTTTTCATTAGAATGAACCTTTTCTCATGTTTGCTGCAGATCTAGACCATACAGAACAACTTAGGGTATAAAATACTTTTATACTGGTTACTTGACTTTCTTGTGTTGGATCATTTGAGGCATCCATTGTTTCTTTGATTACATTTACTTTTTTTGTCCAATTTCAGCAATGAGTGCTTAAAACTCCTTCCCTCCTGCATAGCTGTAGAGCCAGCTTCAGGCTGCCAACCTGAACTTCAGTGCTGAGATAAAAAGAATAATATACTCTACAACATGCATTTGGTGTGAGCATGCATTTTAGTTTTGTTTTTAGAGAAAAGTCATATGGATCATCAGCATTAACTAATAAAAAGCTTCTCTTTCAATTATCTTTCTTACTTTTCTTGTCTTTTAGGAGAGGCTAAAATGTTGCTTAGATTTTTTGCTGCCTTTCCATCAGTTGGAGATAGGAGTCCCATTGTTCCAGAACCTTAAACCCAGATTCTGTGTGCCTAGTACAGATATTAAGCAGACATAATGTCTGCTCACAGGGCTGGACATTGAATAGCCTGGGATCAGCTCTGGTAGGAAAGACCTCTTCGTTTCTATTTGAGGACTGAGAGGCCAAAATAGTTTTGAAGTGCTTTAATATAATAAACTGAACATACTGTCTGAAATCAAACACAGCAAAGATAGCATCATCTGAGCTGTTCTTCACAATCATTGACACTTGATTGCATTTAAACCTTAAGCTGCAATAGGCTTTGTTATCTTAATCTGGACCTGAAATTGCTAGCTGTGCCATCCTCTTTGGTTTTCACAACATGGATAAACATCCACTGGGAGCTAGACAAGAGCTCCAAAAATCCTTTTAAATGACCTGTGAATTAGACATAAAAAGTGGTCTTTACACATGCATAAGTAGAATAATTAACCATTTTTTTTCTGCCTAGAGCTTTCATACATCCTTATGTAATCTCTTGCAGTCTCTTCTAGAGAACACTTAAACAATAAGGCTGTAGATTACTCCAAGCACATTTGTGTGTTATAGAAATTATGATTATGTTGTTATCCTTTTGGTAAGGACTTACATACTGTCCATGATCACTGTGTGGCTTGTTGACTGAAATTTGTCAAAGTCGCTATTGGGCATATCAAGAGGAGGAGAAAGGAACAGAATTTCTTTAATATAATCAAACTGATAATATATAACTGAGAAAATTTCAAAGTGAGTTTCCAGTATGTGCTTTTTTTAAATAAAAAAAAAAATAAATCTCCTTCCAGTGAATGATCTTTTGCCCTCTTTTAATTGTTCCAGGAGGAGTACAGTGCCCAAACAGTAGTGCCCTGCAGGAAACACGCAGCTGCAATGAGCACTCTTGCACTGTCTATCACTGGCAGACTGGCCCGTGGGGACAGTGCATAGAGGACACATCTGTCTCTGCTTTCAACTCCTCTGCCAACTGGAATGGGGAGGCCACCTGTTCCGTGGGGATGCAGACAAGAAAGGTCATCTGTGTGAGAGTCAACGTGGGACAAGTAGGCCCAAAAAAGTAAAGATCTTTAAAAATATCTTGCTGCTGTAATTATGTTTGGATTTTACTGCTTTGTATTTTTTTTACCAATGGCTACTTGCAAAGGCAAAAAGACCATATTTTTTTGTGTTCTCACAAGGGAACATATCATCTTCTAAAAATACAAAACTGGCACAACAGGAAGACCAGATAATACCTTTCACACGATGGATGAGAAATGAATAGTATTTACAGTGGTTGTAGTATTTTAAAGGGTAGTATTTACAGTGGTGATTCTGCTGACAGCTGAGTAAACTCAGTTGGCTCCTTGCCACCATCAGGTTGAGTCACAATAAAATGGAGTATGTGTGTGACATGCAGAGCAGCACCATTTCCAGGATCCTTGTGTTGCCTCCAAACAAACAGTGCAGTGTATGGATTAGTGCAGTTCCACTCAAAAATAGTGATATGAATCTAAATACAGTAAAGTTTTTCTCAGAACCACACCAAGGAACTGTAGCATAGTGGAAACTGACATGTCATTTATTTGAAACATTAGTTTAAGCTTTAGCTTGACAAACATTGTGATTTTTTTCCCATTTATGTGGGTTTTTTAAAGTTATTCCTTTGGCCCAATGATTTGGGTTTACAGTTTAATGTGTGACCAGGGTTAAATACAGATTAGCTGCGAGTAAAATGCATTTGATAATATCTTTGTGGGGATTGGCAGTCTGTAAATATATCCCACTTAGAACAAATCCAAAACTCTAAGAACTGATAGCAAAGGTCATTTAGAAAGTTCATGAGGGAGCTATTTTCATGCTAAATATTTGCTTGATGCCTGTCATTTGTTGTTCCATTCTGCAGTAGATTTAAGCCTAATTTACTTTAAATGGAAATATGGGGAGTAATGTCTGCACATTCAGTAATCTAAATTGTTGTGTATCTGTATTAAGTTGCTGTTCTATTTAGTCATGATACCATTATCTTTTGTTTGGTACATTTACATAAAAAAACCCGCAAACCTCTAATGATTTATCATCCTTTTTTAAATTTACTGTAAATGCCTCTACCTTTGATTTGATGTTGAATTCTGAGAGGAGGACTGTTTTATTCTTTCATAAATGAATCATGTGAAATGTAAAAAGGTCTTGCTTGGTCCTTCAAATTGCCACATCAAAATCACTGAATCGTTTATAAAGACCCAGACATTTAACATGAAAATGTAAATAGGAACCTTGTTTTAAACTCCCCTTAATAAAAAGGATTACTGTGGTATGATACAATCAATATTATTGGCCTTATCTGCCTCACAAGTTACAGACTCCAGCATGTATCTTTTCTGTTTAATTTGACCTTGAGTAAGGACTGCAAAAAAAAATCAATACTTTGTTTTAAGCCATATATAGTAAATACAAACAATATAAAGCATAGAAATGGTGTTCTAATTGAACTAATTGTCTTGCCTAAGTATCTGAAGAGGAATTGTAGTGTTTAGTGCTCCTGAAAGATGAAGCCCTCAGTGAAATGGTGAATGTGTATATTTCAGACTGTTTTGTACGCTTATCATTTCTCCTGTTTTTAAAGGGAAAAGCCAATGCAATGAAAGACATTAGTAAGCCAATGTTTTTCAGAAACATTTTTTATTTTAACCTTAAAGAAAATTTCTGATAACATCATTAATATATGTGATTGGTAGCAGAAGGGTTTTTAAAGTGTATCTGATCATATCTATATCTTGTATATAGAATCTGATTTTATGAATCGCATAGAACCAAGGCACAAGTTGACTTAAAATTGTAGAGAGAACTTATGGAGAAGTCATAGAGATTTGTGTTGCTATAGCTATATTATTTCATGTTTTTTCACATTGGTGGGAGTGGAGAAGAGAGCAAGGGCAGGGATCCCATTTTAAGAGGGCACCAAGGAAGTGGTGCTGGTTCATTGTAATTTATCATATACTGAGAAGAATATGTGAATTGACAGGAAAATGCAGAGACAACTGATGGAAAGCATGCACAAGCAGGTATTATTGTTGAAGAGTATGTTTCTGTAAAGCTGCAAATCAGTTTTTGCCCTCCTCCCATTGCACAGGCATACTTCTCTGCTGACCATGAAGACTAGATTTTCTTGATTTACCATTAGACTTGCCTCTCCCACCTCCCTATTCCCAGTTGTCCAGCACGGAAAAGAGGAAAACCTAGTCATAGTAATGTTTTTCTGTAATGATCCAAAAGCTCCCAAATATGGATGTGATGTTTTTCTTACATCTTTGCATATTCTTCAGACAGTCCACAGTCTGTATGTTTTTAGAATAGTAGTAATTTTGAAATTATTTAAATATTTTCATTACTTCTGCAAGAGTTATTGTGCCATTCTAAAGCAAGTATTGTGGCATAGAGAGTTGTTTTTCCTTGATGAAAAAAGACTTTCCTTGATGAATCCCCACAGAATGGGGAAAATGACCTGGGTAATGAGTCCCATATGTGGCAGTCCAATAATCCTTTTTATATGCTGATCAAGCCTCTTCCTAAAACCAGTAAGGTTTTCTGCCTTTTCTGACAGTCTTTCTCAGTCTCATTGATCTGGCAGTTTAAAATCCTTTTTTAGTTTCTCTCATAATCACAGTCAGCTTATACCTATTTGTTCCTGGGTTAGCAGTGTTATTTATTTTATATATGCCTCCTTCCATAGTTTATATTTATGATAAAGTGATGAGACCTGAAAATGTACTTTACTAAGCTTAATGAGATGGCTTTTCTTCATAATAATGTGAAAGCTTGAAAATAACCCTAAAAATACATAGTCTAGCATGGTGAGTGAGGGATGATGATTTAAATCCTGAGGTGCAATATACAGCACATATGGTTTGCTTTCACCACATGTATTTAATTGCTACTAGTTTTTATATCTGTGCTCCATCCTGGTGAATTCTGGGCAACAAGCACTGTCCTCATGTGCCTGCAGGCATTCAGTATCTCACATGATTCACTACTTCATTGCAGAGTGATGGTTTATTTGATAATGCTTCTTTGTAATTTTTTTGTTAGATGCCCTGAAAGCCTTCGACCTGAAACTGTGAGACCTTGTCTACTTCCCTGTAGGAAGGATTGTATTGTCACTCCATTCAGTGACTGGACAGCGTGTCCTTCTTCATGTCAAGAAGGTAATTTTGGACATAGAGTTTTTGCTGAAAAGAATAGTTATTTCTATCCATTTTCTATATGCATCTGTTTGGATTTTTTCCCACATTTTGCCTAATGTTACAAACTCCCATTTCCATCTTACACCGATAAAGAGATAACTACTTACAGGGTAGACACATAGCTTTTATCATCAGCTTGACATCTCAACATCAATACTCATAAAATATTTTTATTTTAATAGTCACATTATAAAATGGACAGTTTTGGGGTTTGCAAATACCTAAGTTGATGCTGTTTGCTCATCAGGAAAACCTAAGTCTTTATATCCAAGAAGATAAGTATATAACTAAGTAGATATTCTGTTGTATATAATTTTTTTCTGGCTGCTTCTACTCCAAGGAAAATTGAAGGAGAGTTAATAAAAATCAACAGACTTTACAGTGATGTGAATGGCCTGAATTAAACATAAAATCCAACACCATTTTAATACACTTGGAAAATCTCTTTAAAACAGTGCAGGTCTACCCTGAATTTTTATTACATTGTAATCACACATGAAGTTAGTGTAATGACAGGCTTAATATTAGCCGCATTTTATGTTTGTTTTTTTTTTTCTCTTCTTGAGCTTAATATGAGGCTTTTTTCTAATATATATTATTACAGATAGTCTCTGTAATAGTCCCTGTTCCACAGGGTGCTAATCTCTGTGTGGGACATGATGATTGTTCACAGCTACCACATTGTCAGAATGTAAAAGATTTAGTTACAAGAAACATACAGACTTGGGCTGTCATGGCCAATTTTTTATGCTTGATAAAGGACACAAACATAAAGGCATTTTACAGTAATTCCTATCAGTGTTTAATGCATTCTAACAAATGAAAAAAGGGTTTAGGAGGACTAAATTCATAACCTTTGAAAAAGAACAGGGAATTGAATCCATAAAATCTAAGTCTATGAAATAGATATTAGCTATTATATATGTGTTATTTAGAGCAATATTCTTCTTTCTGAAATATTTTTGTTGGAGGAGATCATATTGGGCAAAATGCCATCCTTTTCTGTTCCCATTTCTGTGGGTTTTAAGAAAGTTCTTGATGCAATGAGCATATCTTCATAAATATTTACCATGAACTATTGTGCAGGCTTCTATAAAACAGTTTGTGAACTACAGGTGTTTTGTCTATTCAGTGAGTCAAACTCTCTTTATACTACAAAAACAATTTTTATTTCACGGGGTTTACCCATTTGTGCCAGCAAGCAGGTCAGTAGCTTTGCTGGGCTGCACGTCTGTCTTGCCCCTGTGCCAGCTCCTGGCATCTCCTGGAGCTGTTTGACTCGGGAGTGAAGGGTTTCCTCTGTGCTGAAGAGTGGCCAGGTGGTGGAGAGCCACCGCCGGGATTCTCCTACTGCTCACTCCTAATTACAATGGCTTGGCCGTGGTCCAGCACACGTCTGTGATCAGACAAGCTGCAGCTGCTGTAATAACCCACCCAAAGCTGATATCAGCCCAGTCAGCCAAATGTCCGCTCTACTGCTCTCCGTGAAAAAAATAAAAACCCTCCAAGATTTTTGCCTAACATAGGCATGGCTGTGGAACTAATACAGATCTGTACCTTTTCTCTTAATTTTCTACCTGAAGAACCGATACCTGAAGATGACTGAAATCAAAATTCCTACAGAAACTATTTACTGTTTATCACTAATAATGGATGGACATAATAATTAAAAACTGCAAACTGTAAAGGAATTCTAGAGTGGAATTTCTGTCTCTGGTTTTAAATGCAAATGATAAAGGCAAGATTACACCTTCAAACTGTAAAGCATAGCAGCAAACTG
The DNA here is from genome assembly GCF_965231275.1 of Zosterops lateralis. Taxonomy (NCBI): domain Eukaryota; kingdom Metazoa; phylum Chordata; class Aves; order Passeriformes; family Zosteropidae; genus Zosterops; species Zosterops lateralis. The sequence continues at coordinate 28,511,336 of NC_139762.1, read as the reverse complement.
AGCTGGTTTAATTTTTGTTCTCTTGAATTGTTTATTAATTTCAGCTGTATTTTCATTTGTTCAGTATTGCCGGTATTGCCTTCTGTTTAGTTCTGCTTTCTGGCCTTGAGCTGAAATTGAAGTGTTTTTTCTATTAGGCTTAATTTTTCTGCTTATGGGCAAAATAGCGTGTCAATATTATGGCAGTTGGTTCAAAAACCTTGTTTTCACCCAAATTATTTTCAACCCTAAGTAGAGCAGTAGAAACCAGCTATTCTACTCTTTGCAGGGGGTGACACAGTAAGGAAGCAGTCCCGTCACCGAGTCATCATCCAGCTCCCTGCCAATGGTGGTCGGGAGTGCCCAGACTCTTTGTTTGAGGAAAGGGAATGTGAAGCTTCTCCTGTCTGTCATAGCTACAGGTATGTGAGACAATCAACCAGAAACAGCTCAGACATCATATTTAAACTTGTACTACCTCTAGAGCTTGCTGAATTCCATTTCTTAGCCCTAGTTGTTTTTCTAACATGTACTATTTAGAAAAATAGGATACACATCTGAATCAAGGTTTCATAAGAGATATGTAGACTCAGTTTGGCCTATAGGGAATCATTGGTTCATTTTGTTCCAGTTCCTTGGCAAGAACATTGCAATGACTAAAAATTACTTTCCAGAATAAATTTTTCCTAGAAACTGTTTTGATATTCTAAACATGTAAAGCAAATCTCTCTGAAATATCCAAAGTGCTGAACTTCAAGCTTATGTGTTTAGGAGAGCTGATTTCTGGTTCCACACTGTTCAACCTACCATATCCTTCATTTTTCTGTCCCTATAAGCCCTGAGACAGTCCAGAGCTGAAGATATCCCCCATATGCCCTGTGTCCTCTTTATTGCCCTGATCTTCACCACAGAATGTTGAGGACTATTCCAGAAGGTGGAACTATTTTTGCTTAAGGAAATATTTGGGTAGTTCTGTAACATCTAAATGAGTGCGTGGGAAGGTCTAGACATGCAATAAGATCTTGTTGATGGAGTCAAAGTTTAGAAAATTCTGATGCCATAGTTAGATTTACTTGACAATAAAACATATTTCTTTTTGTTTTATGAATAATAATTCCCATGAAACTACTGTCTTTTGCAGAGGTGCAAACAGAATTTAAGCTTAGTTTAATGAAAAGAAATTGAAATTAAGGAAATGTGTTGCTTTCACCATCTCATAGGAACTATCATTGCAAATTCATTAGGAGATAACACTCTAGGCAACTAAAAGATATGAAAAGATTGAAAAGGGCATTTGGAAGCTACCAAAATCAGTCCTCTGAACACCAGACAAATGGAACTCAAGAACTTTCTATTGTCAAAATGAGAGTTAGAGTCTTATCTTTTGAAATGCTGGTTGCTCCTCGTCTCTTTAATATCTTCAGTATCTGAGCTGCATGATGATGTGCTGAGTATAAGAAAGAAGAGTTGCTAGAGAGTGGTAGATGAGGTCATTTTATTTCATGACACGAACTAATACTAAACACATGTTCCATATATTTCCTTTAGCATCTTTCTGACCTGCACACATGCTGCGACAGATGGACTCACACACTCAGCTGGCTCGTGCCTTAGTTAGTTGCTGTCCCATAGAGGCAGGTTGCAATGAAACTCGAGGTGCAAAACCATTGAAATAGTTTAAAACATGCAAACTGCTGATGGCTGGAGCTGTGGACAACTGTGGATTATTTTAGAGTTGTGACAACAAACAGACTTGCCTGGATTTGTTATATTCGAGGGCTGGGGTACTCTGCAGCACTAGCAGGGAACTTTTACAAAGTTTCATAGTAATAATGATATTATTGTTATTGACGGCTTTTTGCAAGTTCTTTTTCTTTGTGTTTTATTTTTGGTATGGTGGACCCATTGTGTTGGTTTTCTTGGCTGGCCCCACATTTGTAAGGTGTTGCTACTCAGCCACCCAAGATCCCAGGAATTTCCTGAGGCACCCTTGCAATCACTCAAGCCCACCATCCCAATGCTTTTCTGCAGCTACCTTTCCTTTCTGTTTCTTATTTCTCCTTTTTTCTTTCTACCTTTGCTTCCTCGTTTCTTCCATGTGTTCTTAGTGGCCTCATCCTAAAAGAAGAAAAAACTTAACAGAATGGAGATAAGTTTATGATACAGTTACTGGTTCTTTTGTGAATTGCCTGGGACCAGTTAGTAAAAACAAGCAACAGCTTATGGTGATTTATAACACTGTCTAGCACTTGTACTGCCTGAGGTTTGATGGCTACGAGGTTTAGATGGATTGCTTCTCCTCTCATTTCAGGTGGAAGACACACAAATGGCGCAGGTGCCAGCTGGTACCGTGGTACGTGCGCCAAGACAGTCCAGGAGCACAGGAGACTTGTGGACCTGGGCTACAAGCAAGAGGTTAGACCCTTTGTTTCTGTCATTTATTCCTCAGAAACCTGTAGATGCACTGGTCTGGGAAATGCCTCACATTTTAGTCCTTGTAACCTAACATTCATTTAATCTATCTTTATGTGCACCAGCAAAGGAAAACACTGAAAGTGCTCTGGGCCATGTCTCAGTATGTTTGTAGTCTCTGCCAATGTGGAGATCCTACAGCCTCCTCTGGAACTTGCTCCCTGATGTAATTTGTGTGTGTGACCCCCCTATCCTTTCACTGCATATCTCTGAGAACATTCTAGCTATTTCTACTCTATATTCTCAAATTAAGGTAGTTACAAAGAACAATGGGAGCATGAGAGATGCATGACTTTGCATTTACACTGTTAAAGTTCAGTGCCAGCCCATTTCTCCAGGCTGTCAAGGTCCTTTGAATGGCAGTCCTTCCAGGTAGGTACTGACTGCTCAAACAGCCATTGTCCTCCAACTTGCTGAGCATGCTTCCTGTACAGGTCGTTAAAGAGACTAAACAGAGCTGTGCCTGGAATTAACCACTGAGGTGAAACAATCTTAACCAGCTGCTGGTTAAGGCTTCTAAACCATTGACCCTTTGAGCCCAATGATCGAGGTATTTTTGCACCATTTCTATTAAATATCAAATAATTTTTACATCCAAATCCAGCTTTGCTGTTCACCTGTCTTCATAGAGAATTTTGTGGCTTTATAAGAATTCTGTATGTGTGACTCTGTTAAATATAGCCAGGATAAGAGCTTTTTAGGTGCATTAAATACATTCAATAGGAAAATAAACACAGTTCCTATTTACTGTGTTACAGTAATTGAATTGCTTTGAACTACTGGTCAACCTTGAATTCCAGGAAGGTTTTTCTCCTTTGTTGTTCCTGAGTGCAAACTTCTATTTGTTAAAGCACTATTGGCTCAGCAGATTGTGCCATTGCCGAGGAAGGACATTGCTAACTGCAGAAGTGAAATGTTCAGGTCATTAACTTCCTTGCACTGTTAAAGGAGGTCATGGTATACTTAAAAGTTATGGAGTAAATCTTAAGCTAGTAGCTCCTACCACTTACTTAGAAAGTGTCACAGGAGATCAATTTAGAGCTTACCACAAAATGAAACCTTAAGGCATTGCCTGCTAATACAAAAGACTTCTGGCTGTGGTAATTATTTCAAAAGTCTATCACAATGGAATCTATTTCTAGCAGCTCTGGAGGATACATTCAGATTACACACTGAGAAAATAAGATTTCTGATTTTGATGTCTTTTTACTATCTGATGGTAGCAATTAGATGTCTTCTGTGCTTGCATGGCAGTACCTAAATCTCTTGACTTTGTCTCAAAGTCAGTTAATAAAGAAAGATAGTTAATAATAGTGTATGGAGATTGGATTTTATTACTCTTTTGTGTCATGAGAGTTCCTTTTTTATTTTCTTAAGTGTAATTCCAAACATGTACAGGGCACACATATATAGAATAATGCATGATTTTGAAATTAATGGCCATGTAGTTTTCATATCTGTTAAAACAGACTGGCAGAATTTCCCTTTGGTACCACATAGAGTTCGATCTTGTGAAAGATGATGTATTCAAGCAGTAATCTTGTTCCCACAAGCAGATAAAATGGAAGTAGCTCTCTAGTGTAATGTGGTCAAGTGGTAGGATGAGTAATCCTTAATTAGGAACCCCTAGAGCAGCTAAGCCTGAAGGAAGCTGGTGTTTTTGATAGAATTATGCGAATGTTTCTGAGATCCATTATTAGAAAGGAAGATCTTTGTTTGTTACTGCTTTTTGTCAGGTGCGTCCCATGTAAAAATTCCATTGTAGAATTCACAGAGCAAATTATTCAAGTTGGAAAATGAAAGTTTATTTGTACTTCAGTCCAGATATCAAAATATGAATCTAAATATTGTTTAGGCTGTTGCAGAGGCGAAAATTAAAGGCATTAAAGACAGAGAGGATTTTGCCCAATATTTTTTTTGCATTTATGTAAGTGATGTAAATTAGCATAAAATGTAAGTGTCCAACTCAGATCTATTATGTATCACATCTCAGTGTTATAATACCTCACAATGTGTTGAGCATATCTTTTACTTTTGTACTCAGTTATATCAACTGATATTCTGTGGGAGATAAACACAGTTGTACAACTTTTCCTTAGACTGACACAAGTAAAATGTTTTCCCTTTACAATGAATATGACTTGGAAATACAAGTTGGTTTTTTGCACAAAAGTAAATTTCACTTTGGAAGACGCACATCTCTAATTCTAGAGATTATCAGCTAAAGTGGTTTTTTTTACTTCACACCCTGGAAAATTGCATTTTGAACATGAATAGTGTGTTTTATTTGGTAATATAATTTATCTCCTACACAGGGCATCAGCAGATTCCCTATCCCCTCTTACCTTTCAAATTCTGCCATCAAAATAGCCATGTGGGAATTGTTAGTGATAGACATTATTTTGTTTGGCCCTCTGCACAAGAGCTGATTTCATGCAAGGTTCTCACTGGAGGGAGGCTGACCTGAATGCAAACATCTACCTGATTGAGCTCTGCCCTGGACAGTAGTAGAAAGATTTTACCAGTTCCTGAAGAAGGACTCCAGAAGAGGTTTTATCTCCTCTCCCTGTTAATTCTTGGCTCTCTCCTGCACACTTGGTTGCTCCTAAATAAAATTCCTACAGGCTGTGGAAAACTCTGCATAATAATAATGTCACTAAAAAATCTGTAATCTAAATCTATAAATAATTTTGTTAATGTTTCTTTTGTGATGTAGATACAGAAAATACTGAGCTACTACTGTGCAACTACTTTTAACCACCCCAAAATTAAAAAATGGTGAAATATGAAAATCCATTTGGTACAACATTCTGGTGCTGCATTTATGATTGCTACTGTAATACAGATATTTTGATCAGTATATTTAATTGTTTATTGGTGAATTCTGTACAAATATTGACCATAATGTGAAAGTTGTTGACATACCAGCATTTCTTTTCCAACTGAGAAAGCTTTCTCTTTCAAGTTTCTGGTGCTCATGAATGCAGAAATCACACATTCATCCATCTGTTTGTGGCAATTTGCTTTTGATGACAAAGCAAAGCAATATTCTTATAGAAGTAATCTCTGCCATTTGGTTTCCCATGCATTGCCTTTTTGTTTTGGTTGATACTCAGTAGAGCAATTCTATTCTTCTATGTGGGAAGAGTTCTGAGTTCCTCTTTTTCAGTGCAAGTGGATGTTGCCATTGCTATCAGCTTGTCCTATTTCTGATCTGATTGCCCATGTACAAACACTGTAACACATAGATAATCAGCAAATGTGTTAAATGAGAAAGTATAGGAATGTACACCAGGGAAAAATGCACATCTGACCATGCATTCATTAGCAGTTTATTTTGAACAAAATAGTCTGCTACTGTTAATATTTTAGTTAGAAAGATAATTAAATCTGATGAGAAAACTAAAAGTTAGAAATTATTAAAAAATACTGGTTTGGTGTTTGATCTTAGGAGTCTGGGAGTAACTAGAGCATATGCATGCCTTGCTTTATATCACAGCTTTACTGTTTACACTTCAATTCTTCAGCTTTTTTATCACGTGTCGTCCTTCTTGGCAAAAGAGATACTTGGGTGAATCATGAAGTTTGCAATTGTGATTCATTGTTAAAGACAGCTTTGTTTCTATCTGTCTTGTATAGTGAAAGCTTTGTTACAAATCATGTCAAATTTAATGAATGTCGCAACACTGTAACTTGGGTCAATACAGAGGAAAAAGAATAAAAGGGCTTGATGGTTTCTGGGTTTTGTTTTAAAAAAAAAGATTTTCTTTAGAAGTATTCTTTAAAAAAATTTGTTAGCTATTCGTGCAAATCATGGGCAAGTATTTATATCTAATTCTAAGCACACTGAAATAGCATTTAATACTGAGCAGCAAATTCATTGCTGTAGTCATGAACTTTATTTGAAGAAGGTCATGACAATTGTATTGAATTCCTATGATGAATGAAAATCTGAATTTGTACCACTGATAAAATGCTTTTTAACAGTGGGTATGCAGGGCAGAAATGTATTACAGAACTGAAGCAACTTAAGACTTCTACCTTTTGTTCAAAATCCACAAGAAGAGATGTTATGTGTGCATCAGCAAGGAGTTTGAAATTTCCTTTTGTCCCTACCTAACAAGAAAAGGAAATACAGAGAAAAGCCATATTTGACTGCAACAACAATTATGTTTATTTTCATAAGCTGTTTCTCAACTAACAAGATTGTTTGATCAGATGTATTGATGTGTCACCTGAAATCCAGGAGAGAGAAGCACAATAGTGGCAAATAAAAATACCCCCTCTCTCCTCCCAAGAAAATAAAAATAAGACAACAGCCACCAGCTAAAAACCAAACAAGAGCATTTACTAACTGCTTAGTAAATCCAAGATACTAAGTTTGAAATTGTGAACAACTTAGGCAGGTATGCATTATGTTATGCTCGTATCTTAAATTAGTCACTCAGCTTCAATGACTTGGGAAGAAACCTAGAAATACAGCTCAAATCCCTTTTGAATTGTACAGGAAAATCTAAGAAAGTTAATAAAACTTGTTTTGCCAGTGGCTCCTGCTGCATCCCAATGGTATTGAAGAGGGCATGTAGCAGATGAGAAGCTCAAGTGCCTGAACTGCAATAACCAAATCACATCATGATGTATATGGATGGATGCACATGGTAAGGGCCATCCCAGTGACCGAAAAGAGATTTGCAGAAGGATGCACAGCCTGCAGTCCTTGCCACCATGAATTTTCCTCAGAGTTTTTTAGGAGGAATGGGATAAAAATTGTGAAATACGTCAGCATATTCTGTAATAGAAAGAGGAAGGTTATTTGTAAATTTAAACAGAAATTAAAGTAACCTGGTTGTCAGAGAAAATACCTGAATCAAGCTATGCTAGATGTCACTGGGAATTGGCCTTTATTAAAGACCTGATCTCAAGCCCTCACTATTCTTCACAGGGTGGGTGTAGTTATTTGAAAGACAGAGGAATGGGAGGAAGCTTCCCAGGATGGCCACAGGCACACAGAGGCCTGGCAGGCTTGTTAGAGCCATGGGGAGGCTTGAAGGCAGAACCAGGGGTCAACAGCTCTTTTCTCACTCCACAGCTAAACAGAGACAGCAGCCTCCCTCTTCAGGCATTGCTTGTGGAGGCAGGGGACTTTGCTGTTCAGGTTGTTTTACGTGCTTATTGAAAGCACAGGGCAGAAGTCAAAATCATGGAGTGCTGCTCTTCATGGAACTATAAACTACTATTTTGATGTCATTGGGACTTAACAGATGAGAGTGCTCTATTGTATGGTTTGTATTTTAGTCACTGCAAAGTACAGTGATCAACTTCAGGAGTCATAAGTAAGAATTTGGACAACTGCTCAAAAGCAGTGTTTACATGAGAAGCTAATTTTTATTTGCAAAAAAAAAAAAAAAAAAAAAAAAAAAAAAAAAAAAAAAAGACACAATTTTCAGACAGATTTGCAGAAATACAATGTTATTGTCTTTGGAACATAAAGAGCACTCAGTCTTGTATTTTCACAATATTGGAGGCATATGCTCCTTCTTAAGATACTTTCTGGTAGGAATATTTGTTGCACTGTGTCTAGTCTGCTGTGTCCCCAAAAAGAAAGAAATAAACATAGATGAAATCATAGCTTAGACAACATGGATAGGAGGCATAAGAAAAGTTAGCATGCTGAAATAATTCTCAATAGAATTGAAAAAGAATATTTTTGTTGAAAATACTTATAAGTTGAAAAAAATATGTCACAAGTGTGTTGCAAAAGAAAGGACAATAGAGAACCTTCCTTTGTAAAGAAATTTTTAGGTATAGGAGTCACTAAATCTCACACCTCAGTGAAATGTCAGTGAAGTATGCTAATCATGGTAGCACTGGAAAGGTTTTTATATAAGCTCACACATGACGTGACTTGCTAAAATACAGTCTCAGTGTTTCATTATGCCAACAAGAAATATATTTACCTGTAGTGTCCTGTGGGGGCTTGGTGGAAACAATGCTATTCGATAAAGTTTTAATTACATCAAAGTCCCTTGTCTATAAAATTTGGACTGCTATTTATTTCACACCTTTCTTTTGGGAGCTAATAGTTGTTAAATACCAGAACAATTTTATAAGTGAATGGTTTTCATGTTAAATTTGATTTTTCTGTTAGCTGTAGTCTTGTTTTATGTTTTCACTTAATAATTACTCTGTTTAATTCAGTACTGGATTTACTTTCCTTTCTTTCCGCTTGCTGCTAATGTCTGTAATAAATATAATGTGGTAGTAGAAGCAAAACAATTAGCCTGGTATGGTATAGCTTTATGGTAGTTGAAGACACTTCTCTGTATAGTCAGTAAATCGTCGATCTCAACAACCTCTACTTAAACAACCATGGGTCTGATCAAAGAGGCAGGGGATGAGTTTGCCAAGATTAGCTTGTGAGTGGAAAAAGTAACTCCTCTAACAGTGAGAACATTTCAGATGTCAAGACAGTTATCTGGCCAAAAGAGTGTATGAATGGAACATATACAGTTGTCAAAATCCCTGCTTCATAATGGAAAAATACCCACTTTTCAGCAGTCATAAGGAGTATAAATCTTTCACATTGATACCTGGGAAATAACAATAGGAAAATGGAATATAGAGCAAATTGTCCAGGTCTTGTCAACTTGAAGTAGCAGGGATAGTTACAGACAGGCACTGTGAAAATTAAGATTCAAGAATTGATTTAGCATGCCAAGAAGTCCTCTAATTTGTGTTGTTATTAAGGTGAAATATTTAGGTCTTGAGAATGAAGGGTTTTCCTGCTTTGATTGCTACAGTACAACTGACAGTTAATCTGGAAAAAAACCAAAGTGTTAATCCTCAGGGGAGCTTTTCACCTGAGTCTGCCTGATGTAAATTAAATGCATTAATATGAGTCTGAAAAAATTTAGGACATAATGTATATCTGCTCGTGGAATAATGTTTTATTACAAAGAAAGATGAAGGAATGAATATTGGTTTTAGAAAAAGACAATTTAGCTAGAAAGAAAGAATGTTCTTTGATGGGCAACATTTATTGTCCTATCCAAGGGCTAGATGGAGAGGCATTATGTAAAATGAGTATTAAACTTTTGAAGAAAGTTATTGGAGGGTATTGCTAATTAGCTGTCTGTCTTTTAGCCCTTGGCTAGCTATAATTTTTACTGCTAAAAATGGTGGCCTGTGTCTCCCTGAGAATGCAGTGAGGATAATGCAATTGGTTTTGCTGATGTGTGCATACTGCAAGGCCAAACTCAAGACAGAGGATTTAGGTTTTGACCTCTGTGAATTTCCACATGGTGAAACTAGTCTGAACTATGTTTTTACCTCAGGGATATTGATGTGTGCTATTAGCATCTCACAAGGACCCAAAGCTATAGCCTAGGCTTCTATTGGAAAACAGCAGTTCGACTTGTGTTTTTCCAAAATATTTGTGTAATCTTAGAAATCTGATAGTATGGATTTTCGATTTTTAGATATTTGATTTTTTTTCTCTGAATCACTGTAATTATATCTGAAAAAAATATTTCCTCATGTAAACTACACTAATAGTAATAGGATTTGACAGAATAATTGTATTAGACAGTGTGCAGCTGGTCAGTCCCCCAGTAAGCACAACATAATGCAGTACTGAGCCTATTACAAACAGTGCGGGCAGCCCTGCTCCAAAGGGCAGTCAGGGATCAGGAAAGTTGTTTGCTCAGTATCTCAGGAAAAACACACCCCCCTCCCTTTCAGTGTTTTATGGTAGATGTGTGGCACAAACAATTCCCTTGGGACCTTTGGATATGTTGTAGTAGACACACAGACTTGAAACAGAACACATGGGTCATCAAGTTCAGCTTCCTAAGTCATCATGAGGCAGAAATTTAGTTTAGAACTGTCAGACTAAAAAGATTTTTTAAGAAATCATAGGTCACTAGACCTTACATTTCTGTTAAAGAAATCTAAAAAAAATTTCCTTGTTTCCTTTTTTCCTCCAGGAGGAAATAGTTATAGAATCATAGAATATCCTGAGTTGGAAGTGACCTGCAAATATCATCGAAGTCAACATCTGGCCCTGCACAGGACAGCCCAAAAGTCACACCATGTGCCTGAGAGTGTTGTCCCAATGCTTTTTGAACTCTGTCAGGCTTGGTGCTGTGACCACTTCACTGGGAAGCCTGTTTCAGTTCCCAGCGGGGTGAAGAAACCTTTCCTAATATCTAAATTAACACCCCATGGCACAGCCTCAGACCATTCCTTTACATCCTTCCAGTGGTCACCAGAGAAAAGAGATGGGCACCTGCCCCTCTTGGTGTCCACTTATAGGCAATTTTCTCTTTTATTTTGAAGTGTTGCATTCATACTCCCCTTTTCTCCAACATTTGAACTTGATTTTTTTTCAGTTTGTGCTAATAAAACAATTATTGTCAGCATAATTGAAAACCTATGCTAAAATTATGGAGTGTAATATAAAAAGCTATATTCCTTCATATGAATACAGAATATTTGGATGCAATGCTACTGCAACAAAACGTGACCCAAATTATTTTACAGTTGAGCTACCACATCTACTGTGTGCTGTCAGATGCCAAAAAGCATAAATATAATTCTATTGTGTGAACAAACAACTAGAAGTTTCCTATCTTGTTACTGTATAATAAGTCTTATGATGTTTTGGGGAAGGAACTAAAGTTAGGTTTACTGAGCTTAGAATAGATAAGCAACTATGCTTAAAAAAAACCCCAAAACAATTATAGAGCATTGTTGACTTTCATGAGGGGGTTGAGTGCCTCCTCAGAAAGTTTGCTGGTGATACAAAACTGGGATGAGTGGTTGATACCCCAGAGGGCTGTGCAGCACTTCAGAAGAATCCAGACAATTCGGAGAGATGGGCAGAGAAGAACCATCTGATATTCAACAACAGCAAGTGCAGGGTCCTGCAGTTGGGGAGGAATAGCCCCGTGCACCAGGACTGACCTCCTGGAGAGCATCTCTGTGGAGAAGAGCCTGGGGGTCCTAGTGGGCAATGAGCTTTCCATGAGCCAATGACGCCCTTTGTGGCCAAAAATGCCAGTGGTGTCCTGGGTGCATTAGGAAGTGCATTGCTGACAGGTTGAGGGAAATGATCCTGGCCCTCCTCTCAGCCCTGTGAGGCTGCATCTGGCATCCAGTTCTGGGCTCCTCAGTACAGGAGAGATATGGAACTCCTGGAGCAGATCCAGCTGAGGGTAATGTTGGGACTGGAGCATCTCTCTTGTGAGGAAAGGCTGAGAGAGCTGGGCCTGTTCACCCTTGAGAAGACTGAGAGGGGATCATAGCAATGTCTATAAGTATTTGAAGGGAGGATGCCAACATGATGGAGCCAGGCTCTTCTTGGTAGTGCCAGGTTTTAGGACAGGAGACAACAGGCAGAAACTGAAGCACAGAAAGTTTCACCTGAACATGAGGAAGAGCTTTTTTACTGTGAGGATGACTGAGCACTGGAACTGATTGCCCAGAAATACTGTGGAGCCTCCTTCCTTGGAGGTATTGAAGAGCCTTCTGGGCACAATTCTGTGCCATGTGCACTAGGGAACCCTGCTTGAGCAGGGACCTCCAGTGGTCCTTAACATTAACCATTCTGTGTTTGTTAAAGACTATATTAATGAAACTGCCCTCCCTATTATTTGTAAATCCTTATGTTCCAACTCCTCACTTTCATGTGACCTGATGTTTCCTTAGGGAACTTGTATTTCTTCTTAAGAATCTTTTATTCAGGAAATGACTGTCATGTTCTATAAAGTTTTTACCCCGAATGGCTCATGATCCTTCCCTAGGAAACATGCTGTATTCTTCAAATGTTTTTCAAGACCAAAAAATGCTGAAGAACATCTGATAGCAATACTGTTGTAAAGGGTTAAGTGATATCCAGAGCTCAAACCTGCTTCTAAATTTTAAGCTGATTCATCTTTCTAAAATTCAATTTGCTGATAAAACTTTTTAACTTATACAATTAAGTTACTTAAGATGATATTGCAAGTTTCTTAATGTCTGAGATTGTAGATTGTGTCAGTGACATCAAGAGAAATGATAATGTGTAAAATGGTATAACAGGTGTGGATAACATGGTGCAACCTTTATAATATTTACAGTTGTCTGCAGTTTTTTTTTTTACCTGGTAAGTCCTGATAAATTATTTTAAACAAAATCTTAAGTGAGAAATGTCAAATGTATTCATTCAAGGTAAAACTGGCGGCAAGTATTAAGTCTTTGTATAGGTATTCTGGGTTTTCAGTGTGATTTTCTGATAGAATATTGTAGACTTTACTTAATTGAATAGAGACATTCATAAAAAATGGTGAATTGGACTCCATCTCTTTTTGCTTCCAGCAATTACTTGTCGCAGACATGATGGAGGACAAGCTGACATCAGTGAGTGCCTTAAATACTCTGGCCCATTACCACCCTTAACACAGATGTGCCAGATTCCCTGCCAAGATGACTGTCAGTTTACGAACTGGTCAAAATTTTCTTCATGTAATGGAGATTGTGGAGGAGTCAGGACAAGAAAACGCACTCTTGTTGGTAAGAGTAACAAGCAAAATAATGCTTCTTTTATTAATTATTGATAATGCTTTGTTTAAAACCTGAGGCCTTCAAAGGTTCCCTTTTGACAAGTGTTTGTCATAGTGGCAGAAAGCAGATCCAGTGTCGTGCTCTATATACTGCTAGTGGAACAATACCCAGGAGTAGAAACTTGTGCCATATGTCAGACACTCTTGATATGGGTAAGTAGCTAGAGAGAAGATGGGAGAACATAGAAGAACAGAGGTTTTTGTTTCTAAATACAGTACACATAGTAAGGGAGGGGGTTGTTGTTTTTTTTTTTCATGTGGTTTTTTTGGGGGGGTTTTCTTTTGACAGATAAGTCAGTAATCATCTCACCTTAATAGGATCAGATGTTAACCCACTTGCCTTCTTCTTTCCACACTTGATCTCGGCTAAAGTAGGCTTCCTTCTCTCATGGTGTTTTTTGGTGTGTTTAGAATCACTATGGCAGCTGAGTGGTTTTCAGCATTTTGCCATAGATCACCATTTTCAGCCTTAATCTTTGGCTTGCCTCTTTTGAACTTAGCTGCAGACTTGATGGTAGGATTTGTGATTAAGCCAGTCCTTTCTCTGGCTGAATGCTCTCCCAGTTCATTCTTTCGCCATTTTTCATTGTCTACATCCAGCACCACAGACCACATAAGGCAATACACTGCTGAATTTTTTGCCTTATTTCTTGAGACAAGTAATAATGCTCTTATTTTGTGTCCCAAGAAGCCTCTTTAGGTTTTACTTAGCAGAAAAAAAATATTTACCAGTGATGTCCTTACCACAGACTTGTCCTAGGTCTACCTAATGGACACTGTTCCACTTTGAAACGTTTTTTTTTCTTCAACTTCTTTTTAATCTGTTGTTTTTTGGGGTTTTAAAATTATTTTTTCTTCTGCATAAAGTGAAAAAAAATCCATGCCCTGCTTCTAAATTATAATTGAAACTTCAAGAGTGAGGCTTGGCCTCTGTCACAGCACTCTTTGCCAATTAGTCTGTATTGTCTGAAGTGGAGGGAAGCTAGCTAAGGGGGGTGCCCATTAGCAGGCTCAGAAAGAATGTGATAGGATCCCTGTCTCCATCCCCCTGTAAATCAGAAGACCAGTGGACAATGAATAATTCATGATTTTCAAGAAGCCTCACTGTGACTGTCTAATAATTCCAGTAAGCTTTATGTCAGGTTTGCTTCCACAAGGGAAAAATGAGAAAAAACTGATTAACAGTATTTTTCCTTATTTTAAAAACAGAACAAGAAAGTACATATTCTCCTACCACATTATTAATACTTTGAGATACTTCCTGTCCTCATTTAAGTTACCCCTTCAAACTTGCCAACTCTGTGATATGAGCTGTGGTGTGTTCTCTGTGGCAATGTGTTATCCAGACCAATTTGTAATGTTTGACTTGGAATGAATTCATAATTATCCCTGGTAAATACTTACAGAGGAGAAGCATACATTTAATAAGAAGTTGTATTGTCAAAAGAATGATAAACTTTTCTTCAGGTACCCATTTTCTATTCTAAATGAAGGGAGTAGCAAATAAAAGAACTAAGGATGCTGGAAAGTTCTGTCCCATACCTTGTTTTGAATAGGAAGGAAAATGCTACAGAATATTAATTTACAGTAACATCTAAGTAACAACTACTTAGATACTACTTAGTAACAGCCACTAATTTTGCAAGGACTACTACATTAGTTTATATGAACTATCTGGTACGGAAAGGAAAACTAAGTAAAGTTTACCAAAGAGAAAACTGAAATGTATTTAAATGGAAAGCAGAAATTGAATGGATGCCTATGCTCCAGCTCAGGAAAGAAAACAAGAACAGAACTGAATGGAAACAAATTCAGAGAAGTGTTGCTATTTCAGACATACAAAGGACGATGCAGACAGCAGAAGGTCAGGCAGGAAAGCTCTATTTTAATTTTCTGACTCCATCTTATATACACTTTGATCAGAATGCAAAAGATTGGCTACACAGGTTGCTACCTCTTTGACCTCATTGGTGAACATCACCATCAATCATATTTCTCCTCCCAGAGGAGAAATATGTAAACAAAATAGATAAGTTCTAAAAATATACATATTTTTCTTGAAGCTGCATGAGATTAAAATGCAAACACTGAAAAGCAGGCAAATTTAGGGCAACAGAGAAGGAGCTTATTCCATTAGAGGGGAAGAATGGTAATTAGGAACAAATGTACGATAACAGGTGACATTTTGAAAGAAGGTACTAGTGTAGCAAAGATACATGTTACTTCCATCTTGATTCTTGTTTCAGCTTGAAGAAGCTTGATCCAGATAGAAATCTTGTGCTTGAACTGCACACAGCTGATGAAATAGGAGGAAAAGAGTGTATTTGTTTAATTGCTAACTTTTTCACGCTTTACTCCTGAAACAACTTTATTCAAATTAAATATAAATTACACCTTATTTTTAAAAAAAGGAATTGCCTTTGTGCAAATTGTAGGTACCCACTACTTTAGAAATTCAAGTCAATAATCTAATTTAATGAAGATTAATGTAACATGTATTAGGCATATATATGTAGTTGCAAGCTGTTGTTACAGAAATCTAAATGAAATTTTTGGGTGATAAGCTGTAAACTGATACAAACTTGCTAATAGCTATTTTTTCTTTCTAGGAAAAAGTAAGAAAAAGGAAAAATGTAGAAATTCTCAGTTGTATCCTCTGATTGAGAATCAGTTTTGCCCATGTGACAAGTACAGCGCTCAGCCTGTGGGAAATTGGTCAGACTGTATTTTACCAGAGGGTAAGATGGAAGTTTTGCTGGGAATGAAGGTACAAGGAGACGTTAAGGAATGTGGACAAGGCTATCGTTACCAGGCCATGGCATGCTATGACCAGAACAGTCGACTTGTGGAAACGTCACGGTGCAACAGTCATGGTATTTACAGACCTATTTTCTTTCATCTGTTTACTTATGTGCTTTATTTAAATTTAACATAATATATGTAGAAGTAGAATTAGCAGATTAATATTTATTGGTTAGGCTGCCTTTTATCCCAAGATACCTTCAGGCCCAGCACATTTTTGCTGACTTTTAAAATAGTAAAATTAAATAAAATCATGGTAAGCTACTAACTAGGTAGTTCAATTGAAAAAATCAAAATCTTATTATTTTTCCTGATAACTATACCTAGAAATTTGAGAATAAAGCCATTTAGAAGAGGCAATTTCACAAAAAAAAAAAAAAAAAAAAAAAAAAAAAGAAAAAATAAACAAGCACATGGCTATTTTGGAAAGGCTGAAATTATTTCCACAAATCCTTTAGATAGCTTTAAAGTCCTTAAATAGCCTTATCTCTACCATTTGTTCTTCAGCACCTTAACTAACAGGCATGCATTGACCTGGGTTCAACAGCACACAGCACTTCTTCTCTGTGTAAATCTGTCATGTGTAAAACCATCTAGGATGGTTGAAGACTTTATGTTCTTTGTATTTGCATTGCTCCAGGAAGGAACAGTATTCCTTCCTAAAGGGGATGCATCTGTAGCATTAGGATCAAAATTGGCAGTTTCTGGTTTTCAGTGAGCCAGAAATGTGCTAATTGACATCAGTGGAGTTTTTGTGTTCATTTTTTTCCTGCTTGCAGTGCAAACTTGTATCTGAGCAATTGGTATAAAAAGCTGGGTGTTGGTGCCATTAAAAGGTCAATCTAAGTTTAATTCACATATGTGTTCTACTCTCTAATGTTAAATTAACAAAAATTTCTTTTTTTTACTTGGATATATTTAAAACAGCTAATCAAAGAAATTGAATTAAATAAGACAATTTTAATTTGCACTATTAATTCCAGTTTAGAGATATGATAAACTAGAAATTCAATGTATCAAGTCAAGACATTAGCATATACTAAGTTAGAAATTCATGGTTTTTGAGCATTAAGTTCAGTGACCTTTGAAAAGTGGAAAATTGTTAAAACACTTCAGTATGTAGGAAACTAGGGGAATTGATGGCCCACTGACAATCAGTTTTCAATGACTTGAAGAATGGGCACTGCCAGCTTTTGTGTCAAAAAAAAAGGAAAGGAACTGTTTGTCCAAGAGCACATTGTTGGTGTTGTATGTGGCAGGTAACATGCTGCTGCTAGGAGCAACTTTTGTGTAGAAAAAGTATGGATGTAGCTGCTTTTCAGTCCTCATAATGCATTTTGAGGTGCAATTCCATTGCAAGAATCAAAGAAATAGAAGAGGAATAAAAAAGTATTAAAAAAGTATATTCCAAATCATCATTGTTTACCCTGACATAACTCGCCCTTCATGATAGTAATTTCTGATCCAGTAGATTTTGTCAGTGAGTGTGGCCTACATTCACAGTGACCATAATGAATAATAATCCAGTGCAAAAGCTGCTAACAATGTATTACTGTTATTCCTGCTATAGCCAGGGCTACTGTTTACATGCTATTAGCAGTCTCTGGCATAATGTCAAAAACACAATATAGCATTTCTTTGTTATGCTCTCTTTCTCAAGTTCCATTCCTTTTTTCTCATGGGAGAATTGAAGTCTCTTTTAACTTGTAA
The DNA here is from genome assembly GCF_965231275.1 of Zosterops lateralis. Classification (NCBI taxonomy): domain Eukaryota; kingdom Metazoa; phylum Chordata; class Aves; order Passeriformes; family Zosteropidae; genus Zosterops; species Zosterops lateralis. The sequence continues at coordinate 28,493,772 of NC_139762.1, read as the reverse complement.
AATGGAAATGTTTTCTTGTCATTACTGTATTTATTGTAGGTTGGGAAGCCTGAACCCTTTGTTTTTAGGTGTTGTTTTCTTTTGAATTCTTTCTTTCTTGATCAGTTCACTAAGGTGTCTGGTTCCTTGATATTCCACTACACCACCCTCCACCTCACACCCTTTCTGTCTGTGTTTTCTCATCAATTCCATCTGAGAGGGAGAGTCCATGGTATAATGTGTGAACAGATGAAGCTTGGAATTCATATTGAACTAATCCTGTATTCCTTCTACTTTCCTAAAATTGTTTGACAGGAATTTCATGTATACAGGGAATGAATGAAGCATCTAACATGATGATAAAGGTTCAAACTGATGCTAATGAATACATCACTAAATGCATGGCTTTCTTTCCAGTAGATCCTATGTTATTGATAGATATTGTACATACACATAGTATAGGCTTACATAAAGCTTACCTAATTTATTGTCTGCCTTCAGCATTTTTCCAGGTTTAGTATACTTTTGCAAATACAAGGGAGCTAGAGCAAATTATATAGATTTTTCAATCTGATTTCAGTATATGTTTACTGCCTTTTCTGAATAACTACTTTTTATTCATGGGTTGCTTTCTGATGATTTGTTTTATTTTTCTCAACATGTACAAACTGCTGCTTTGCCAGGTAAATCTTATTTTATATCTTCCCTTATTTATGATGCTTATTCTCATGCCCTTGTTGCATGACAGTTCTTCAGTTTGGTATCTTCTCTAGATTTCAGTGTGCTCTTTGTTGTTTGATTTTTTGGGGGTTTGTTTTGTTTCTGGTTTTGTTTGTTGTTTGTTTGTTTCGGGGTTTTGGGGGGTTTTTTGTTGGTTTTGTTTGATTTTGTTTTCTTTTATTTTTCTTTAAAAACAAACATAAAAGCTATATTATGCCAAATTAACAAGGGATTTCTGTAGTATCACAATAGAACCCCACCTGCTAGAAAATAAGAGTGGCTTGTAGCTTCCCATCAATCTGCATTTGGCTTTTCAAGCAGAACTTGACAGGACACATAATTCAAGCCTACTTGGGTTATTTTTGTAAATTTTAACAGAGGTACTTATTTCTCTACAGCAATGATTTTTCACTGGACTTTTCACCAGTTTTTTAACTGATCCAAAGTGTCATCAGGTTTTTCAGCTATGTTATCTGTTTCACTTAGTTCCTGTGGGTCTCTTATTTCTTTTCCAAGTTTTTATGGAATTGCACTTTTTATAGGATATGATTTGGTGAATTAGCTTGCAGTAGGAGAGAAAACAAGACCAACATTTAAGAGAAGACATTTCCTGTCTGGTATCCAACTTGAATTTTTGCTGTCTTCTGACACTTACGAAATCCTGAAATTGGAAATGGAGATAATTGAACTTCAGCTGTGCCAACAACCTCTAAATCTGACAAGAGGGACAAACTGCACCCACACTGATGTTATTAATACATCATGAGATATGTTTTGTGATATATTCAAATGACACAAGAAACTCAAATTGTGAGACTTTCAAAAGTTTTATGTAAATATTGCCATGTAAATTCACAAGGCCATGAACAGGTCATTGTTTCAAGTCACGCTGTTTTGAGTGGAAGGAATGAGAAGACAGACCTTCTCTGCTGTGCCAAAAAATTTATAAGCTGTTTGTTTTGTAAAATGTTGCTTGCTTATCATCACAATTCAGTTGATTTAGTCAGAAAAGAAAAGGTAAACAGAAGCAGAAGAATAAATACTTGGAGTTTTTTTTTTCCCTCTTTGCACATCTCGTGTTCAAAAGATTTAAGAGTTGACTAACTGTTTCACAGAAACCAAGGAGCTAAAAGACAGATGTGACACAAGGACTACCCTAAATTAATATACCCATCTGAGGATTCTTGTGATGATTTTTGAAATTTTGGGTGCAGTTATAAAGTCCCAAATCCAAACAAGTTTCTCAAAAAGTCAGGAGTGACTGTAAAAGAAAATTAAAGGCAAAATATAGTTAAATAACTCTATTATTACTGCTATGTCAGAACTCTGGGAAGAAGAGGGCAGAAGTCCTTCTGCAGAGGGTCCTTAGCTTTCTGCAGCTTCACAGGTGCTTCACAAAAAATCCCAAACAAACAATTGAAAATAGACCTAAATTTCAGCTGCAGAGAGACAAGGTGGTTTGTTTTTTCCTTTTTTATCTGTGTTATATATGCCAAATATTTTGACTTCCATTTTCAAAATATTTTGTTTCACATTTGAGTTAAATTTATTGGTAAGAAAGTTTACACAATTCAGTGCCCATTTGAAATATTCTGCCACTGGTATTTTTAATCCATCCACTCTTCAGAGTGTGGGCAGGAGCTAATATCTTCCAGGTGTCAGCAGATGTGGTAACATCAGCTGTAAGTGGTAACTGAGCTGTTATTTACCTGTTTCCCTTGGTGGAAGACACATAAATTTCCCTTTCTCTGCTTATTGCTTTTCATTTCTACATGGATAATTTTATTGGAGAAATACGATAAATAGAATATTTATTGGAGAAATATAATAAATAAGAAATATAATAAAAACATATATTGTTAGTAAAGTGTGAGAGGGTTGTTTTTGTTTTGTTTGTTTTTTCTATTGGAAAAGCCACAGGTTTTTTCATTGCTTTATCCCTGCCACGAGTAGTGTACTAGAGCTCTGTGGATAATGACACGTGTCTGCCAACAATCTGTTTCCGTGTATTTGTGAAAAAAAAAAAAATTGAGAGAGATTCTCTTCATTGTTCCTTTAAATTGTATGTTGGAATAACAAAAAAATCAAAAGCAAGCCACTGCCATGCTTCTGAACTAGACTATTTGCTCTTCAGTATTTAGTTTTTCTCCATCCTATATCAATTATGAATCATGACCCACATAAGCTGAGCAGTGGTTGTGTTTGTGTGCTCCTACTGAAGGCAAACAGAGTAGCATGGCAAACAGATGCAGCATTTTTATATAGGTCGTATTACTCTTCTTAATTCATGTCCGTTTACTGTTAAGACCTTAGGCACAGTCAAGCAGTCAGGATAGTTTGTCTGCTGCCTTATTAGTGTGAGATTATTTCCCCCTTCAGCATTAATTAAATGAGATGCATTGATTTGTGCTGACTCTACAAAGCCCTCTGTGGCTACAAGGCTTATGTGGAGGATTAGAGAGGAATATCTGCGTATCAGTGAATACTTTTGCAACAGCTGCTAGGAGTATCAATATGAATGGAGGAATTTTGTATTTAATTGCTTATATGTGCAATAAAATAAAATCTTGTATAACAGAGTCTATATAGTCCAAGATGTCTGTAACAGCTTGGTTTATCCACTTTTATTAGGATTTTTAAATGTGGTTTTTTTCACTCTCAGTAGTCTAACCTGAAGCAATGCAAATTTATCCAGAAAAAAAAAAAAATCAGTGTTAAAATTTAATTGAGACTTTCTGTTCAATGTTTATTCAAAAGTAAATATATTTCCCATAGGAAATTCTAATCTAGTATGGTAGTAAGCCTAGGTTCTCAAATTGTTATTAAGACACTTACTATTTCATAGCCTATATATATATATATTTTTTTTTTTTTTTTTTAATCTATATATATTTATGTCATCTGTTCTCTGGCAGTATGTTACATATTGCCCTGCACCAGAAGTCCTACCTTAAGCCTCTGAATTCTAGTGCCTCCACATCTGCCTTGTCAACAGGACATCAGTCTTAAAGCAGTCATCCATCAATCCAGAGAGCTGTAGTTAGTTCACCAGAGGAAGAATTACTGATGCAGGAGATAGTTAAGCATGAACAATTGCTTTCAGATTTGGAGGCTTTGAAGGGTTATCCTGGGAAAAAAAAAAGAAAAAAAGTCTTATGGTGTTCAATCTATCTTTCCTTGGCTTAACAGAAATATGAATTGTCTCTAGAAATACATACCTTCTGATACAAATGAAATGCAAATACTTGTATATTTCTTTATCCTGGAAGATGAGATCCATGAAATTTATATTTCCTGGAAAAAAAAAATCTATGAGAACAACATAAACCATTTTGACATTGCAGGCTTTTTTCTTTGAAACAGCATGACATTTAGTCATGAGAGTCGGAGCATAATTCTGCCAGTCCTAGGGACAAAAGAGTTCATGTAAACATTTTGTGAGATGTTTATGTTCGCACCCTTCAACTGGAGTAGTCAGTCTGTTCCTACACATTGCACATGCAGTTTGTGAGGAAAAGTCTTATATCCACCTACTTACCCTGCTTTGTCATTAGAAAAAATGTGAAGTCCATTAAAGTCCTCCCTTATAAATTATCCATCACATCTGTTAATGACTTTGCTCTAGGAGTCCAGATTTTATAGCCAATTAGCAGTGGGACAGTAAACTTTTCCCTTTTACTAATGAGTTCAGTTCATACTCCTAGTGATTCAAAGCCATTTGTTAAATTGTGGTTCAGTAATCTTTAATGAAAGAATAGCCATGTTCTCACTCATAACAGACAACTGCCCATTTCACAGCTTTATTGGAGCTGAAATAACTTAGAAACTACTGCCCTGAGAACAAACACAGGCCCTTACATATATAGGCAACTCTTTCCAACATCTCTCTGGCCCATGCAGGGCCTGTACTCTGTACCACAGTACACCACGGTCTTGTCTCTCCAACATCCCTCAGATGTTGCAAGGAAAAGGAAGCGATGCAGGAAGCATGCAGTGAATCACTTCAGTCAGAATGAGAAACAGCAGGCAAAAAGTGAACTGCTGATGTCCAGGGTCCTTAAAGTGTTGGTTTTCTATTTCATTGTCCCTTTCTCACCTTCTCGGCTCTTCTTCATAGACATTTCACTGCTCTCATTCTTTCCTTCTGTCTGCATCTATTGTATTTTACCTTGGTAATTCCCTTCTTGTTCTTTGAACCTGAAAGCTCTGGTATGACTTTTGGTGCAATTATATTAACCAACCAGTATGTGTGATATAACTGAGTGATATTCCACCATAGAGACGCTTACCCACACACTAGAGGCTTGTTTCTGTAATAAGGTTCTATACAACACACACACAAGGTTTGTCTAATACAAGCAGTGCCTTTTCAAGGGTGATTTGATCAAACTGAAAACAATATTGAAAATTTAAAAATGGCTCCTTCACATCCTTTGCATGACAGAAAATATGTATCTGCATGTCCAGTCTCATTTGCATGTAGTATTTCTGGTTTCTGCATTTCCATAGTTTTTCTGTATAACAGCATTCTGTCTTCTCACTTGCTAAAACTTTTACAGTGTGAACAGTTTACAAGCACAAACGTCTGAAATTTAACAAAACCAACTACAGCAACAACAACAACAACTACCAAATGTAAACTTTTCAAAGTTGCTGAATGCCTATTTTCTTGGATTTGAGCGAGGATTGCTAGGAACTTATGGAGGTCATTCTTAATCACCATAAAAGATATGCTGACTGCATATATGAAGAAAGGCATCTGAGGTGATGACAAGTCCAGAGAGAAGCTTTGCCTGAAAAGTACCATTTGATAGGTAGTAAGTGGACTGGAACAAGTAATTGGCAACAAGTAATTTATTTTTGTAATTCACTCTTCTTTCTTGACAAAAGCAATTTGAAGTGTGCTTCTGCCTCAGTTCTAAGGGAGTCCAGTAGCATAGGTAAATGTTAAATAGTCTGTTGAGCAAAATACTGAGGCCCCTGAGAGGAAATGTATGCCAAGGAATGAGTATACCAAAAACTTTTTGATGTCAGATATAACAAGGTCATTTTCATTCTGCATACTAATTACATATGGAATGCAAATCCGAGAGCACAGTGTTTGTATTTCTTCCCTTTGTCCTCTATTTTGATTTGTGAGAGCAATCTTCATTACATTTCATTCTCTGGCCAGAGGATACTAGTGTAAGCTCTTGAGAGCATTTTGTTCTGTTTGTGCTTCACCAAGATATTACTTTTGGCAGGATGTTTATTTTTCTCCTCTTTCTTTGTTTTCTATCCTCATGCAGTGCTTCTTTAAAATTCTCTTGACTTTATTTTCTGAGCCATTTATTTCCTCATCCCTCTCGCTGTCTTTTCTTACCCTTTCCTCTATTCCTCCTTAATCCCTCTTTTGTTTTGCAGTTCCTCTGTTGTTTTGAATTCTGACTCTTTGCCATGAAAAGTAGCTTCATAGAATTATAGAATATCCTGAGTTGGAAGGGACCCACAAGGATCACAGAGTCCAACTCCTGGCCCTGTGCAGGACACCCCAAAAGTCACACCATGAGCCTGAGAGCATTGTCCAAACACTTCTTGAACTCTGTCAAGCTTTGTGCTGTGACCACTTTACTGGGAAGCCTGTTCCAATACCCAACCACCCACTGGGCAAAGAACATTTTTCTCATATATAATCTAATCTTTGTGTTCTTCCCTTATTTATTTTCTTTTCCTTCTCTTTGGAGAAGCTGTGAAATTCTTTTGTGGACCCTTATCAGTGTTAGTATACCAGTGGTTAGGAGATATTAATGCTTTTCTTGCATCTTACAAAAGAATAAGTGTTTTTCTCTCTGCTCTCCAAAACCACTCCACACTTACAGAATCTCCAAGCCACCCTACCTTGTTAAAGCTCCTTTTTGGTGCTTTCATTGATTGACTCCATTCTTGTTCTCTTCTTAACATGTCTTTTCATTCCTCTTGTTCAACGGTTTAACTTTCATATGTGGAGTTTGGGTCTTGGCACTTTTCTAAGAAAATGGGAAGGAGGGAGAGCATCATAGGCCAGATATCATGAAGATGACACAGGAAAGAGCTGCATGGTGAACAGAAGCTATTCCATAAAGCTTGCAGGATTAAGGACCCAGTATAAGACCAGAGTTCAGTATTTTTTTATTATAGAGTGTGTGGGTAGTGTCATCTGGACCACTGCATCCTCTACAAAATGCATTAACATATCAGCAGGTTGCAGTTTTCCATACTATAACTCTTACTAAGACTCTATATCTGTAAAAGGATGCTGTTTTGCCTTTTTTGCGTTCTATGGTAAGGCAGTTCTAGTGGCTGACTTCAATGTAGATATTTCCTGGATAGTATAAAAGTTGTTCTAGTGATATGATTTAATTTGATAATTTATGGAATCACTTGGAATGTTGCTCAAGTTAATTAAAATGTTACCTGGAAATTGCATATTGTATAATTTATTTGATATAACTTCTGTCTGCAAGATTCTAAATAGGTTGTTTTAACTTTTTGCCCTTGTTTGGATAAATTGAAGGGAAATTAAACCAAATAATTTCTAATTTGTCAATTATTTTAGTTTAGTATGTTCCACACAGATTCCTTTTTGTAGACTATGAAGTGTTATCAAAATCCCAAAACACCATCATATCCTGGAGAATATCTTGGCAAAGGCTTGGAAGATCCCTTTGAGAGTTATCAATACAAGATCAGAGGTCTATGGAAGTCCTTAAAGTCTTCCTGAAGCAGCCTGGACTCATTCAAGTTACCCACTTAAGGATGCACAGTATATTTAAAACAACTTGAATTTGGGTTTTTCAGAGCTTAATTACCAGAGATAGAAATTTGAAAAATGGTAAATGGCATAACTGTGTTATAGTAGAAAGTTTTCTCCAGAAAAATGGTACTTAAAAGTTATGTTGAAAGTAAAAGCAGCGTTTCAGAATTACAAGAAATTTCATAGAGCAATGAAATATTCACTTTGTTCTATCAGACAATAAATATCCCTAAACATTTATTGTTTGGAGGGAATTGTTTCTTTTAATTTGTTTTGGGGTTTTTTCCATTTTTATTCAGTAGCTTCCTAATTGAGTACATGGTTTTGTATAGCACATGCAAGGACTTGTTGAAAACTCATTTCTGGTGAAGGCACAGACTTTGGTATTAATGCAATCAAACTTCAGTGTATGATGGAGCTCTGAGATAGGGTGCATCAGATTTCTAGGACTCAGAGATGTCAGCGAGGGTGAAATGCATCTACTACTGCAGGTGAATCTGTGTCAGCACCTCTGATATGCAGGGATGTGATCCTCAAAAATGTATTTTGTTGAACACAGTTTCCCTTTCATATGCTTTCACTGAACTGGTCACTCAAATAGCAACAGATATTTAATAAATATGTTTGTAATTCAAGGTAATAATATTATAGTCATTTTAACAAAAATGTGTTTGGTAAGCAGTAGTTTCACAATGCACAAGTCCAGGATGTGCTCTGTATATTTATTTAAATATTTAACACTTCTAAACAAAGTAAAACCATACAGATTAAAACCATCATCTGAATTTGGCCACAAAATACACTAAATGCTACTGTATGTTTTTTTTAAAAAACATTTCTTTATATCTATAGCACTTTAACTATATCTAAAACAAAAAATTAACTAGAAATAGGTATATAGAATTGAAATCTAAGTGTTCTTATTCTTTACAAACCATGAGATTAGTTGTTATTGGTTGCTTTTAGAAGAGACAAAACAACTTTACTTAGAAGCATAGGTTAAAAACAATTCAGCTTTGATAAAAAGACTGATCCCTTTCGAATTTAAAAATTCTATATATCTGACAAGCAACTGAAACATTTGAAGCCTAGCAAACCATGGCAATCTTTTGAGGATGATCTTAGCCAAATATGTGCCTATTTTGCAAGTTTTTATTAAATATTTTAATACAATTTTAAATTCACGAAGATTTTTAATCTGTAAAGTGAATATTTGCTAATGGCAAATGCTTTGCAGACCTGACACAGGAAAGGGGAGAAGAGAGTGCAGGATATAGTTGTAGTAAACATGCAGTAAAGGCCAGCTTTTATTTGGTGTATTATAGCTTCTCCCTTAAATATTGGAATAAATTACTCATTTTGTAGAGCTACAGCATATGTTGCTTTTGAAAGAAAGACATTTTCACTTATTCAGTGAATTGAGGCCTCATGTTACTCCCTGCAGACCATGTCATACCCCCTTCCAACCTCTCTGGACCAATGACTGATCCAAAACAAACATCTGCTTTTCCATTCAGTGCAATTATTCAGTGTGCTGCTGGGGGCAGATGGTTGTTAATCGGCAGATCATTAATGTGGCAGGCTACTCTCTCTTTCTAGCCTCAGAAAGGTCACAAGGTGTTAAGTTCCCTTGCTCCAGGCTGGCGAGATGCATTTCTTCTCAGTTGGATTTTTGATGTATGACTGCAATTGAGTTACTTGATACAGTTGTGGAGTATCCTTTAATTAAATATTTTTTCCTTTAAAAAATTACATATCATTTATACAGAGTGAAAATGATGCCGCCAAGAGATGGTTAGTGTCAATTACACTGTAGCTGTCAGAAAGTTTGAATGCTGAAATCTGGAGAGTGTGAATCCTAATCAGTTGGGATGATGAGCAGTGAGATGCTCAGCTGCTACTCTAACACAGTCTCCAGCTATATGTGTCAATTTTCTGCAGAATTTAATTTATCCCTAATGATGAAGAGATCTCTCTATTCACACAGTCCTGTCAAGTCAAACTTTGGGGAATCTAAATGAAGCAGACGAGGGCTTCAGGGAGAAGTCACAAACTGACATGCTGAAGAGGTTTCACTTTCTTTTCCATTCATGCAGGGTATATTGAAGAAGCCTGTATCATTCCATGTCCCTCAGACTGCAAGCTCAGTGAGTGGTCCAACTGGTCTCGCTGCAGTAAATCCTGTGGGAGTGGGGTAAAGGTTCGGTCTAAATGGCTTCGTGAAAAACCCTACAATGGTGGAAGACCCTGTCCAAAGCTAGATCACGTCAATCAGGTAATTTGATTTATATTTATATTACTGATACAGCTTTTTCTATCCCTCAGATAAATAACTCTTTTATCTTATTTTTTGTTGTAGAAAAATGGTGTAACATAAGGAGCTGATAGAGGTAGAAGGAGTATGCGTTGGTTTAGAGTTCCTCAGGCAGTAAAGGATCTGTCTTAGTTACTTCCTCATCTGCAAGAATTTTGCATTTTTTGTGAACTGCAGAATGGAGACAATAAAACATGCTTACATACCATACAGATTTTAAAGACTGTGTTTCCAAAGATCTCTTACCTGCAGGGATTCTCTAAAAAAGATGGAGAGAAACTTGGTACAGAGCTATGTAATGACAGGCAAATGGCTTCAAAGTGAGAGTAGGAAGAAATTCTTCACTCAGAGAGTGGTGAGACACTGGAATGGGTTATGTGGAGAAGTTCAGAATGCCTCATCCCTGGAAATGTTCAAAGCCTTGTTGGAAGGGGCTGTGTGCAAACTAGTCCAATGGGAGGTCTCTGCCCGTGGTAGGGGGCTTGGAACTAGATGAGCTTTAATGTTCCTTCTAATCTGTGACAGGGAGTGAAATGTCTCATTACAGTTGCTCAAACTGGCAAGATTTTTAATGTCACTCCCTGACCAACTTAGATCAGAAAACAAAACTCTCAAACAGTAATACAGTATCATCCCAGTGATCCTTAGAGGGTTCTCCTCAAGCTGGAGCTTGACCTTCTTGGGTACACTTGCCCTGGCAGTGAAGTTCCAGTCACAAATGCACTTCTGAACTCAGTCTCCCAGTTCTCACACAAACTGCACTTTTGCAGCATGGAGCTGCAGTCTGGGTCAATACAGTCTGGATCCTCTTCAAGTGAAACTAAACCATAAAATGTGATCCAAGAGCACGATGGGAGTGCTGGAATGCTTGGACCACTAATAAGCATTTAGTCTTTGGGACCAAGTTTACCACTAACCCAAGTTAAACGCCTGAAGTTTCTTTCCTTCGGAGAGATTTAGAAAGGAAAAACATTCTTTGTCAATTAACTTATGCTCTTCAAAGTTGATTTGTATTCATACTACTGTTGAATTTAATTTAGTCTGCAGAGGCATATTAAACAACCACATGGTCTTTTTTGTAAATATTCAAAGATTTTTAAAAAATGTGCTCTCAATTTACATTTGAATAAAAATGCGTGTGCTTTACATTATCCTATTGACATTTTGCTAGAACAAAATGAAATGGCTTGTTGATCTAATTTTCTACTTTAGGGGATGTAATTAGTTCTAATTGAGAAAATCATAAGTGTTAAACCACAGCTAATAAACTAAGTTTGTGATCTACTTTAACAAAACATGAGCTAGAATGAGGGTTGCTGGATTTGGGTCAGCATGTAAATATGCTTTAAATTAGGAGGAACATGTTTCAATAGGAGAAAATTATAGTCTGTACAAAAGTCTTTTTCCTTCTTTAATATTCATGTAGTACATAATAGGCTTGTATTTTTCTGCATGAAAGGTGATTTTGTTGGAGGTCTGTTCGTCACTATTATGCAGCACTATTGCCCTCTGCCGGTCCTTTGACTCACTTGATTTGTGGTTACATAGTATTTGACAAAGAATAGTTGATTAAAAATATAATTATTGTAAAAATAAAATTGAAATGTAGTACTTTCATTATAAGGATGTTCCACAGATAACACAAGGATATTGAAGAATATAAAGGCTGTATTTTCCATTTTTAAATGCATTCCCTTTCAATTCAGAAACATGCAGAGAAATACACAGAGATATTCCAATTTTGAATTAGTTATTTAAACTAAATATGATCCACCATTCAGCTGGAAAATAACTGAATTTTCGGAGTAATAATTCAATAATAATTCAATATAATGTTTTTCAGTTACATATTTATTACTGATATATGTAACATGCTTATTTGCATATGTATGGCCCATAGTGGTAAGATTGGATCTTTGGTGCCCACAAGTATGTGTACTATGATTTACATAAGAACTATGCTGTAAAATGCCATCCAGGAATTATGAACATGTTGTCTAGCCCAGGGAACAGGAGATGGGAGGGAGAATGCTGGCAGTCTGCTAGTACCTACATAAAGGGCTGTTGCAAAGAAGGAGGAAATAATCCATTTTCCATGGCCATCGTGGATAGGATAAGAAGCAGTGGGCTTACACTGCTGCAAGCAGATTTGGGTTAAGCCTTGGGAAAACTTTCTAACAGTAAGGCTAGGGAAACACTGGAATAAAATGCTTAAGACCTTGTTAAGGAGTCGTTCAGTGTCTCTCAGGGCTGACAGGTGTGCCTGTGATTTGAGGAAGGACTGACTGAGCACAGTGAAAGCTGGATGTGTCACTCAATGTCTCTCCTCCTGGGCTGTGCATGCCAGGGTGGCTCCCAAACCACACTCTAACTGAATAAATCTTGCTCAGTAGGCTGAAAGAGATCATAATTACAGTAGTAATGGAGTCAGGTATGATATAAAATCATGTCAATGGCCATCAGATGATTTCAAATGAAGGAACTAGTCTGAGATTGTTAAAGAAATTAAGGACATCCATCTTTTCACTGATTATAAGCATTATTTTCCCCCTTATCAAGAGCAGGATGGGTATGCAATTCTTATACCCCCCAATTACTATGGCCTGCAGTCATAGCTACAAAAATGCCAGTAAGGTCAGGAGAATGCCACTCACGTGCAATGCAATATAAAGTCCTCCTCTGGCTTTCTGTCAAGATATCCAACTTCTGTGTTAATGCAAAAGCCGTTGAATATGTGGGCTTTACATATTTCTTCTTATGCTAACCAGGGTCAGACATATAGAAATTTCTCTGAATTAAGGCTTTCCTATTCTCATTTTAGAAATTGTAGAGAAGAATTCTAAAGAACACATTTTAAACAGAGTCCAGTACCTTCCTTAACATGCATTTTCACCACACGCTTTTATGCCTTTTATTATTTATGTAGTTCAGAGAAGGCCCTAGTATGCTGAATATGCTGGTGTTCTCGTACATGGGCTGATCAGCTGCATAGTGATATGATATCAGACTCTGCACATTTAGTGTTCAAGTCATTATATTGTATTTTGTTGCAGGTTAACTATCAAACTATGAGCCCTCTTTTTCTGTGGAGGAAGGGTGCTGAAAAGAATCAAGAATTTGTTTTAGACAAGTCTTAGATTGCCCAGCAGCTTTAGTTATGCTGACTTGATACCTGGAATGATACATCAAATTAGCTGGTATAATTTCAAGGCAATGGGCTTTAAGTAATTTATGGATAATTAAGATATTCCATTAAGGACTTTGGAAGAATGAGACTTGACAGTTCCATTTATTTCTTTGAATCTATTGCACTTAATGCTGTCAGAAGAATTTCAATTGATAGAGAAGTCCAGTGTCCTCCAAAAACTCTGAGGATTTTCTCTTATGTAAGAGAGACTAGATTCCCTACTGTGTAAAGTTTGATGGTCATTATAGGCAAAAAGGGAAAACAGTTTAAACATATAACCAAGAAAGATACTAGGTAATATGCAGTTTCTTCCCAGCAGTTGTGATTTATAAAATTACTTTTTTTCCAAGGGCAAACTTTTTGCAAATTACCTTATGACAGAAAAAGAGATCCAAGAGAAAAAAATTAATGCTGTTTGTTTTGCAGAAGTAACAGAATATTGTCTATAATAAAAGCCAAATTGTTGCCATTTAAATACCCATACTTCACTCTAATAATTCTAAATTTTCTCTTTGCTTTTTTTTTTTTTTTCCCTTTTGGCTTCATGGAAATACTTTCTTCAGGCACAGGTAAGAGTTTGTAAAATAGAGATTTAAGCTCAACATATGTTTCTTGCTCAACATGTGCTGTGTGTCCCTTTTTTGTAATGTATGTTTGAGTCAGCATGTGGAACACTGTAGAAATTGCTATATGAGATGTCATTTAAAAATTTGTATTCAAATCTAAACATAATACTAATGCTGGTACACAAATATATTACAGTGATTTTAAGCAATGAATAAATAAAGTGAATCAATGTATATTGGTATCATTTCTCGTGGGGTCACTTCTCCTTAGTAATACAAAAAACTCCACAGCTAATGCCTGAGATAATAATATAATAATAATAGTGGGATGGAATTGTGGAGAAGAGATGTGAAGGATATAGTTTAAGTGCTAGTAGAGTTTTAACATCACTTTTAAAAAAGTTGTACTCATGAGCTAGCCTACTTACAGACTTTATGTTAGTTGTGTTGATGTTTTTGCTCAAAATGGTGTCTAAATCATCAAGTTTGTATTTTTTATTCTTCCCAAAAAGAGCATTAATGTGTTTTCTATATGATAACTTTCACATTTTATCTTATTTGTGTGCACCAAAACTGACACTGAATGTGGATTCCAGGTGTATGAAGTAGTCCCCTGCCACAGTGACTGCAGCCAGTACATATGGGTTACTGAGCCCTGGAGCGTCTGCAAGGTGACCAATGTGGACTTAAAAGAGAATTGTGGAGAAGGTGTTCAAACAAGGAAAGTCAGGTAAAACAATATAATTCCTTCACTTTAAAGAACCTTCACTTTTGGTGTTGGCTGTATTTATTTTGATATAATTTTATGTAATGCCTAGTGTTGAATCTGGACCTGGACCCTGGCTGATATAAATTAGAATAGATTCAGAGAGTGCAATGTGATTCCATCTACTTGTTATGGATATAGACCTTGATTCCTAACTTAATCTATTGGTATTTAAAAGGCATCTTTTTGTGTAAATTAAGGATTAATACTAAGAATATAAAATTTTTAAAGTTTTAATGGTTCTGGATTTTAAGTTATCAGCTGAAGTATGCACAAAAATGTCTAAACCATAGATGATTTGCATTATTCTGTTTTAGAGATAAGCTAATGTCAAGCAAATTACCTGCCCAGGGGCTTTCAGCAAATCACTGATAGGGACTGTCTAAATTATGTGCATGTCTTTATATTGCTGTCATCTGTGAAAACAAGGATTGTTTTTGGCTCTTCAGCTTTTCTTGGATTTTCATAGATCAATACTTATTTCATTTATGCGCTGACATAATGTTAAAATGCCTCAGAATACTGTAGAACGCATACCATATGAAATCCATGGCAAATGAAGTTCATGTGCACATATTTTTTCCAGGTGCATGCTAAACACTGTGGATGGTCCTTCTGACACAGTAGAAGACTATTTGTGTGATCCTGAAGAGATGCCACTTGGTGCTAGAAAATGCACATTGCCATGTCCTGAGGACTGTGTTATGTCTGAATGGGGATCATGGTCTCAGTGTTCTTTGGTAAGAAGAATACTGAAGTGTCACATTTACAGTTTTGGGAGAATACTTTAAAATTGCATGTATGATGCATTTTTCAAAGATACTGAACTGGTTACACCTGTAAATATCTATATATAGTGTCATCTTTAGGGTTGTTTTTTGTTGGGTGCAGGTAAATTGTGACAGTGTCTTCCATTAAGCTAAATTCCTCCAGAACACAGACTAAAATGTGCCCAGTGGTCACTTTTCCCAGTGTGGGGTGCCTTCTGTGTGGTGGAATAGCTTTGGCTTGTGAGTCTGTCTTTGAGCCTAACTCTGAGCCTCCGCATAGCAGCACAGTCACTGAACTAAAAATGTCACTATCCTGGTATGAATGACGAAGTCTGCAGATCAAGACTGAGCATAGAAAAGTAATTTCGGGTCTCCTCTCCCCTTCCTTCCTGACAGTATCTTCAAAAAAAAATATCAAAAAACCCAAAACAAAACCCAAAAGTGTTTCAGGGCCTCTGAGAGCCTTTGGAGCACTACATTATAACATTTGGAAAGTGGGCATCTCGATATCCTGTTTATTAGTGAAATAGTTCCAAAGTACTAATACTGAAATATGCACTAGTTAGGAAAACAGAGTCATCTTGCCAGGTTAAAGGAAAAAGAAAAGAGTTTCTCTTATACATTAGCATTAACCTGTTATTTTACACTTGTGTTTTGTGAAGGGATTATTTAAAAGGTTGCTGTAATGCTGCATACAGAGGTATCAGGGTGCCAAAATATTTAAGCTGTTTCCAATCTTGCTTTCAAGCCATGTAATGGAAGTAGTGTCCGTGAAAGGTCAGCTGAATGCCTAAGACAACCAGATGATGGAAAGCCTTGTCCTGCTGCCACCGAGGCAGAAGCCTGCACTTTGAACAAGAACTGCTACCACTATGACTACAATGTGACAGGTATTTCTATTATTGTGCTCTAGTGACAGCCTGGGACCTCATCTTACAGCTCATTTCCATTCACCTTACAGGATGGATTTTTTCTGCTTTTTGTTCTTATCCAGAGGCAGCTGTGGAACTTGTACTGGAAACTGATTCAGACTGTTTGATTCAGATAAAATATTAAATTCAGAATCTGCATGTGAAATGCGCATGCTGTAACTCCAGGAAAAGTATTTCTCATATCATTTTGTGATTTACTCAAAATCCATACAGACAAAAGCAAACATGAACTTTTCAGGAAGGTACCATGACATTAACTATTTGCAGTAAAGGTCACTGTTTCAAAAATGTGTAGCAGCTGAGCTCTGTGAGCCTTTCCATGTGTAAAAATTGTTTATGAGGGTTATATTAGGCCATCAGAATTAGGTGGGAGACTGGCTCATTATGAATTCTCTCAGAAAGTCTGCGATGCTAATGAATTCCTCCTTTGCAGACTGGAGCACATGCCAGCTCAGTGAGAAGGCTGTCTGTGGCAGTGGCATCAAAACACGGATGCTCGATTGCGTTCGCAGCGATGGCAAATCGGTTGACCTGAAATACTGTGAAGAGGTGAGTGGGTACCTGTGAGAAAGCTTCCTTCTAATGGTGCTAATTAATACGGAGCCAACTGAGCTGTATGGCATCTTCACCAGATGTTTTGCAACACTTTCATGGATTGTTAAGTACCTCTGAAATGAACCGAGCCATCAACTGATTTTTATACTATTTCCTTTGGTTACTTTTAAGTGCCTCTGTGAACATATGCTAATTATTATGTCCTGAAGGAAATTACTTAGAAACAATAATTAATAAAGTAGAATAAAGGTAATAAATCTCAATCAGAATACTAATCATAATTCTAATTTGATACAACTTCTGCATGGAGTCTTGGACACCTGCCAGTATCAATCATTTACTCAATGTGTTGGAAAATATTTCTCACATGTCGTTCTGCAGCTGGGCTGAATGCTAACTTCTTGTATCCAGCTGTGTGATGCAAAAAATACCCAGGCTAGCGTGAAAAAATATGTAGCATGAATGTAATATTAAGTAGGAGTATATATGGAGAACTAGCTATCAGACAGGAGCCCCTTAAATTTTGAGAGAGCCACTTTGCAAATGTTCAAACTAACCCTCGATTTGACAGCACTGGTTTCCTGACATTGTGTGTGTCAGTTCTAATGCTTTCAATTGCATGGAGACTGTAGTATGACAAAGACCATGACACATCACTATTACTACTTTAAGGCAAATCCTACATGCATTTCTGATGGAAACTAACTGCACTTGTTTCAGCTGCCATTCCCCCACCACCATGACATCAGAAATAAAATTACTGTCAATGAGGGACAAAGAGGCCTCCACAGCAGTTTTGGAACTAACAGCTTTTCTGCAGGACCCCTCTGGCTACTAGCTGCTTTCAGGATGTGCCCACAGAAAAGAGTCTCATCAGAAGTCGAGGGAGTCAGGAAACTCATCACTTACTTTGGACTATATTTCCTAATGATGTATCTGACCTACTTAAACTTCTCCAATCTCCTCTGACATCCTGGATTCCTGAATCAAAAAGTTCTTATCAAAGGCAGAGAGTTTCAGCTGAGACTTACTTCTGTCCCATGTTCCTCCTTCCCTCATAGTTCTTGGGTTTCTAATCAAATCTAATTATTTCACAGAATCATAAAATGGTCTGGGTTGGAAGGATTCTTAAAGATCATCACCTTAAAGATGAAAGTCCTTTCTATGGGCAGGGTCACCTTTCACTATAGCAGGTTGCTGAAAGCCCACTCTGAATTGAACACTTCCAGGAATGGGAAAGCCACAAAAATTATGTCTGAAAAACCCTCAGGATATGACTACCTACCAGCAAGTTGCTGTGAAGTTAATAAGGCAATGCATTAATGCTTTTTATAATGTTTTAATGTGTTAAAAAGGAGAAAGAAATGTCTATAATTTCTAAGGGATTGCAATATTGATTAATTAATACCAAAATATGATGTAAAATATCCATCCAAATAAATATTTCAACAGAAAAAAATATTATCTATTTGATTCTATGGGAAAATATATTTCTTCTACTGTAAAATCAAGAAATTATTTCTGTTAAGCAAAGACTTAAAACAGCATTTAGAACCAATTACATTTTACACTGGTATTTCACTTCAGAAAACCTCTGGAGTTTTCCTGCGTTTAAGAAATGGAAGTTTATTATTCAGAGAAATAATGAGGGCAGGAATATGATATCTCAAGAGCTACTTGCTGTAAATGACTGGCCAACAGACATCACTGCAGTGGTGCCCTGGATTTATCAACAGTCACTGTGCTGCATTCTTATTCGCCCTTTTGATTTTCTAGATCATACAGAGATGCATCTTCTTGTAGAGAGGGCTGATCCACTCCCCAGTCACACAGTTAAGACTATTTGTTGAATTATGGATGTGTAAGCAGTGGTCCAACAAGGTCAAAGGCTGATCCAATAACTGAGGAGTAAAACCTGTTAACCTGATTAGCAGGAAAGCCAAGCTGTTCAGATCTTAACAGACCCTTCACTCTAAAGATGTGAAAGCCAACTCTGTGACCTTGCAAGTCATGAGAGTATTCAAGAAATTATGAAAATGTGAATACACACTTGCTAATGATCCTTCAGGGTTAGGGTTTCTGGTGTGGTTTTGCATTATAAGGGCAGTGCAGAAATATTAAGTGAAGTTAAGAATAAGGTGCATGTGGTTGGAAAAGTTGATGAATAGGAAAAATATGAAGTAATTTTGTAATGAGCTAATGAATTTTCTCTGGGTTATCATAAAACTTTGTACTAGGTGTATGAACAAAGATTTGCTTAATTTATGTGTAGGTACATTTACTGAATTATGTGCCTTATTATTATATGCAAAGAAGAGAGCTTATAATAGATAAGCTACACTGATCCCTAAGAAATTAGAACACATTATTGCAATGAGTTTCCATATAATATATGGTTCAAGAAAATATTAAAGCCATATATTAAAAAAAACCTACATGCTGAATTTTGTCTGTAACTATCTCCAGGTGTAAGCATCAGCAGAGTTAAATACTAACATTCCATCTGAGCCCCTGTGTTCTGGTTTCCTTATGTGTCCGTATGATCTTCTGTTTATTTGAGTTGATCAGCTAAAGAAGGTAGCCCGTCATCCTGATTACTGCCAAGATAAATCAATTTCTAGAGCTTATTTCCAAGGCCTGGTTATGTTAATGTAGTTCTCTTCAAACTCTCAAAGCATAGTAATACTGGATTACTTGGTTTCTACTTATCACAAGAACTTGACTTCTCTTTCTTTAAATATTTGAAAATCAAATCACCTAAAGCAAGCCAATCCTGTTAATATTCCTTTTTATAGACTTATATTCATTCATTTGCCATTAATTAAAGATGAGGAAAGCCTAGAAATCAGCAGTTGTGTCTGCATTAAAAATCAGACTTTGCTGGTTTATTGGTGAATAGTCCGCTTGTCAGATTACATGATTAACCTCCAGCAGAAAGGTTTAATCTTTGGTGCCAGACATTCCTATAAACAAATGCAGATACTTCTTGTGGATCACAGGATTTACAGACCATGCTAATGTGGCAGCCTGCTGCCCCTGGCATGTGTGACCAGCAGCACAGAGTGCACAGGGGTAGCTTTCAGTACTTGCCGTTGTTGAGTCAGAAACCACAGCTCATCCAGAGCAAAGGCTTTAGGGTAGGGGAGCTACTGAACATTTTTTCAAATATTTTCTAAGCGCTTCAAGTTGAATTGTGGTTCATCAGTTCAAGGAAGGAGAGGAACGAGAAAGGAATATGTGAATACTATTGAATTGCAAACTGCCAGTTGTTCCCCAGATCTATTTAAGCAGCACTCCAGTATCTAAGACATGCAAATAAGAGGTCACTGTGGGTAATCTGGCCTTCAGCTTTCTCCTCTTCACTGTTAATATCTTTCTTGGGATTTTCCCTCTTGAGCTGCTGAAGTCCAGCTGAGAAGACCAGTCTTGAAAGAGAGCAGTCATGTTTCCTTAATTGGCAGAAGTCAATTCAGCAGGCTTTAAATCCTTTGCTTAGAGGGTTTGACCCAAATATGGACTTCAAAGAGGGTTCTCTAGCTTCCTAGTCATCCAAATTCCAGATTATCCAAAGGTTTCAGGTGTTTTCTGTGTGTGATAGCTGTATCATCAAGGCTATACCACCAATAAAAGAACTCATTCTTTGATGTATAAAAGCGATCAGAGGTCTAAACCGTCATTTGTCTCAATTAATGGTACTGCAAATAGCAAATTTAACACTTGGTGAGTCTATCAGGAGGAGGTATTTTCAGTACTTGTGGTAGTTTATTTATGGAGGACATGTTAATGTTGTGCCTAATTATTACTCTATGCTTGTGTTTTAGTAGTCAATAGTCGGATTATCTCCTTTTTAAAGTCTTAAATGCTGGTTTTATATCATTAACTTTTCCAGTCATTAAAATGAATAGGTATTGAAATGTATAGTTTTGGTTTTCCGGTGTTTGGTTTTTTTTGTTGTTGTTGTTGTTTTTTTGGTTTTTTTTTTTGTTTTGGTTTTTTTTTTTTTTTTTTTTTTTCTCTTAAACTAGGTGGGGATTTTTTCTATTTAAAGTTATTCACAACTGCCCAGGATTCTGAAAGGCTTCATTGATGAACGAGGTCTGCTGGTGAGGTCCAGTGAAGAGAACAGTCCTTTATGCTGGAAAGCTGTAGATCTGTTGATATTGGCAAAAAAATCACTTTCACCCTTTAGATCATACAGCCTATAACTGACTTACACTTTTAACTCAGCTGTGCAGGATGCAGACATTATTATGATAATATTTTTGCCATCGGTTGTATTTCATCTTGCATCATATATTCTCATGTGTGTTAGTGAGAACATCTCTTTCCTTCCATGGGTGGGGAAAATCTGGAGTGTGTGACTTTATAAGAAAATAGAAATGGATGTCCAAGATCAGACCAAAGGACCACATAGCTCTTGTGCCATGTCCTGAGCATGATTATAAAATTCCTCCTTCCCTGGGCCAGGGTGTTAGGCTGCATCATACTTGGGGAAAAACTGAGAACAGCATATATTTTTGGGAAAACTTGAGTCTTGAAATTAATTTTTCTGTCCCCTTCTCTCAGACTCCTACAGCAACTGGAGCTTTTACTTTATGGATATTAGTGGATTCTGGTTTTTTGTGAACTTTTTCAGGAAAATACGCAAAGATGTATTTTTTTTTTGACAAATCATTGTCAGTGTCATGTCAATACTTTTTCATGGATAGCATGATGAGCGGAACAGAATAGAATAGAATAGAATAGAATAGAACAGAACAGAATAGAATAGAATAGAATAGAATAGAATAGAATAGAATAGAATAGAATAGAATAGAATAGAATAGACATGTATTTTTACTACACATTAGGAAGAAAATGAGAGGCATAAGCAGATGCCTTGGGAAGAGTAAGAAGCACAGACATACAAGAGTTTCCAGCTACTCCTTTCACAGCTTCCACTTGTTTTCAGCTCTTGAACTGCATTTGCCTGATGGTGTTTCTCTCTGTTTAAACCTTCTGATATCCCCTCCATTAATTCATTTAGTCTCTCTTGAGCTCCTGTAAACTTTTATCATCTTCAGCATCTTCTGTATATCCAATATATGTTCATCCTCCTCCTTTTGCTAGTTTTGAACTTGGCTTCTAGTATCACTTGAATTCAATTATTAATAACTACTGAGTACTTTTGCATTCCTCTTTCAAAATACTTCATAAATTATTTTGGCCTCCACCTATTGTAAAAAGTAATACTGTAGAGATGAAGCCCTCCATTTATAGGTTCTATATATTTAGAAACTATATATAGACTATATATTCTATATATAGACTATATATTTATAGTTTAGAAAATGATTGATCAAAATGGGATTTATACATGTATATAAAGATCAGTGTATGCATTAGGACTGTCTTGAAGTGAGAATTTTAAATGTCCTAATTACTTTACTTTTTACTTTGCACTGATGATACAGGCCTGGAGTTTTGTGCTGACCATTTAACATTTTTTTTCAGCTTGGTTTGGAAAAGACATGGCAAATGAATATGTCCTGTGTGGTGGAATGTCCTGTGAACTGTCAGCTCTCTGACTGGTCCTCTTGGTCAGAGTGCTCTCAAACATGTGGCCTTACAGGTCAGTACATACCTTTGGCATATTTTAAATACAGAGTTCTCTTTTTTTTCTTTAACGAAAGTAATAATACCTCTCTTTGGAGAATTAAAAAATGTAGCTAGATAAGGAGAGTTACAGGGATGTAAATCAGCCTTATTAATGAAAATAATATGCTTGAGTGAGACTGTGCTCACTGAAAATAATGGAAATTTGGTCCAAATATTTTCTGATTCTGGGAAAAAAGAATGAGACATGATGAATGATATATTGAGAAAAAAGTAAACATTGATTTGAATATTTATTTTTCAGGTGGTGGGGAGAGGAAGAGAAGGGAAGGATTTTGTCCTAAGTTTCATTATTAGTGGTGAGATTAGACAACTAAAATTGTTCCAAAACCAAATTGGAACTGGTCTTTTTCAGTAAGTTATAGCCATGTAACAAATCTAATGACCACAAATCTTAACTGTTTTTGCGCACCCACGCAAATATCCATCTAGCTGGACAAAAATTTTGTGTGTAAGAAGTCTGCTCTTTGTTGTTCTTTGGAGCTTTTTCAAGAAAAAGTACTTTTCAAGAAAATCTTTTTTTTCTTCTGTAACATCTCAGTTGGAGCATCTGTGAATTCAAGAATGATGAGGCTCCATTTGGCAAACATCTTTCTAGCTGTCTGCAGTGAGCACAGCTGTCTGGGAGATTGATATTGTTCCGCTTATGCATGGTGGCTTGTGTAGCTTACTCTCAGCACAAGATTCATGTCATTATCATTACAGTACTCAATTGCAAATGCATGAGATTGAAATGTGGAATTAAAGATTAGTTATTTTGGCTGGCTAGCACCAGGTGTTATATAGGTAAATCTGTGTAAGGCCTTTAGTTTAATATAAGCCTCACTATACAAATTTAAACAAATACATATTTTTTCAGACTTGGATCTTATATTTATCTATAAATATATTAAAATACCACAGTTGTGTTGATTTTATGGAAACCTTTGTGAGGTGACAACTCTAGGCCAGTCATTTGATCATTCCTTCTGACACAGAAGGAAATATTCAGTTATATCATATGAACTCTCTGTAATGAAGCATAATGGTCTAATGTCCACAGCACGATGAAAGGAGAAAGAATTGCTAAAAGGATAAAAATGTCTTCCTCTTTCAGTTTATATAAGTATTTGAAATAGAACCTGCGTCTCAATGAATCTGGGTAGCATATCAGTCATGGTTGAAGAGAAGATAATTGTTGGATAAACCTGTTGAATTTTAATTTTTATTGAGCCTGAGTGAAGAATCCTCCATCTTCTTCAAAATCTGCATGTAATGTTTTTCACACAGACAGTGACAGAAAGTTGCAAGTTCTTGTTTGCTGGAATCAGACAATTATGGGACACATGTTTCTGTGTGAATTAAGGGAAGAGCACAACATGCTGGCCTCTTCTAGTAGCAAACTCTAGATGAGGAGCAGGAGTCTCCACTGAAATGGGCAAACATATTTTCACATTCATAAAGAATATTTTTCTTCAGGCTTCTGAACTAGGAAATTACTGCTTTTGTTTGCTGTTACAGGAGCAACCCTAATCAGACATCTTCCTGCACGTTTTGTGCTACAAACAAATGACAGAATATAAAGTGTCGGACTTGGAAAATATGAATCTGCGTAACGGACAAGAGCCCACAGATCAGCTTTACAATCCAATTTGTCAAATCTGGGAAAAATTGCTTTATTCAAATACAATGCTTTTCAGCAAAATAGAACTATCTTGATGAATAAATCAGTCTAACCACTTTGTTGTTAGTTATATTTCTGGGTTTTGTTACAGGAAAAATGATCAGAAGAAGGACCATAAATCAGCCATTTCAGGGTGATGGGAGGCCTTGTCCTTCTCAGATGGAGCAATTCAAACCCTGTCCAGTAAAGCCTTGTTATCGATGGCAGTATGGTCAATGGTCAGCATGCAAAGTAGAGGTAAAAGCCATATGGGACTTGGAAGTTCTAAAATGTGTGGATCCAAATGTATTTGTGATATGCCAGATTACCTCCTTACCAACTCTGTAAACAATTTGCTTCCACCTCTCTTATACAAAAACTAAAGTTGTTTTTTTTGTTTTTTGGTTTTTTTTTTTTTTTTTCCCTTTGATTTCATATTTATCAATGGATGCAGCAGTATCCTACAGATATTCAGAGTGTAAATGTAAACTTTGGTACCTGAGCAGCATCTTTACTAATATTTTGAACACTTCTATTGTAAAGAAATATCAGCAGAAATATATTCACATAATAGAAGATATCTTCACTTGACATACTGATCTAGTTGCCATTCAAAGAGATACTTAATTCCATAATTTAAGGAACAAGTAACAGTGACCAGAAATTTTGGGTTGGGTTTTTTTTTTTATTTCAGAAGTAGTGAACCATGTCTTCTCTTTTTTTGTCTTCTTTTTCTCCTTATTGAATGAATAAGTAGTTAAGCAAAAACCATAGGAGATAGAGTGACACGTAACTCATATCTAGTCTTTTAGCACTTTCTTCTGTCTAGTATCAATCAATATATGTCCACCTTCTGTAGGATGCTCAATGTGGAGAGGGAACACGAGTGAGGAACATCTCCTGTGTGGTTTATGATGGATCCACTGAAGATATTGGCAAAGTAGTAGATGATGAATTCTGTGGAGAAATAGAGCCTATTATAGATGGTGATAAGAAGATAATACTTGAAGAAACCTGCACTTTCCCCTGTCCAGGTAACAAAGCTGTCAAATAAATGTTGCGTTTCAAGATTGGTTGGGTGTCATTACAGCTATTAGGGTCTAGCATTAACCACAGGCAATTAAATCTTTTTCATCTGCTTTACTGATTGGATTTATCCATCAAATGACCCACAGAGTTACTTTCTAGGAGTAGCTTCATTACAATAAATCAATTAGAAAAAATACTAGATTTTAAATTTATGAAATCATGATCTCTCTGTCACAGATTCTGTCTAAGAGGTATATATTTTTTCACAAGACCTATTGAAATAAACCCTATATGTAACTCTATAATAAAGGGTGCTGGTTTACAGATAAATATTAGTGTTAAGTATGTAGACTATCTAACAACTTTATTAATACATTTACCCGTTGCTAAAAACTTGATGCCTTTTATGGGTGTTTAAGGAAGATAAGCTAAGACATCTTCTTTAAAGCTTCTATTCCAAATGAAAATAAAATTTTGATCTCTGAGAAAACATGAGTGCCTCTAGTTGTTTAACTCTCTGGATGTGACATGCATTTGCCTTTGTGAACTGAATCTAAAGGAGCTGTTATGAGCGATCGGGTCCATGATGCTCTTACAGAGAAGGATTAAGAGCATATAAGAGCTGTTTAATTTCCAGTAAAAACTCTCCAGTTCATTCCAAACACTTACTTGTAGAATTTGAAGTATATTGCCATCGTTTAGTGGCCATTAATGATGAATCTTCAGAAGTGGTGATAAACTCCTACAGTTCTAATGTAGCTGTCACTTCACAATGGTAGTCTGTTTTCATTCTCTTAAAACTCTCCTCTTTCCCAGGCTTTTTTTTTCCCCAGTTCCTTTCAGATTGGACTGAAGGTAAAGTTGTCTCAATAAATAGAAATTAATAAAAAATAGAGAGATTTCCATCACTTCTTTATACATAGCATACCAATTGCATAATTTTAATGTATTTTTACTTCTTAAATAGAAACTGGAAGAATACAAAGACTATAGTTAGGTTTTCATATTAGTGAATTTTATAAAAACATATAGCTGCTTACTGATTGCCTTAAAAATTTTGCTAAGCAGAGACATATTCTTCAACAATCTCACATTCAGCCAGCAAGAATAACTGCCCTGTGGGAATGTGCTAATGATACGCTCCAGCTAATGTTTCCAAAAATCACTACTTGTTTTCCTATTATGTATACATCAGTTCGTCAATTATTCAATTCTTTGCATGCTTTCCTAAGGTTGGCAAATAAAATTCCTTCATTAATCAGGCATCTGGTCAACACAGTACTGATTATCTCTGTCATCAGTATAATGCAAGGTAGCATGAATTTTTAATGGCTTTCTCACTGAAATAATGAGAACTAAGAGGTTTATTTATGAGTTTGTGCACAGTCTAGTCCCATTTTCAACAGCAGTTTTAACAAAATGGTTTCTATGTGTTGTGCCTCAGATCTTCCTTAAATGTTCTTTAGCTGATCACAGCAGTTAGAGTCATTAGTATAATTTTATTTTTCAGTTTTACACTATAGAATTCTACACGTCTATTATCCTAACGTGAAATAGCAAGAGCAGACATTTTAATCATGTTTCCATTTCCCTTTCTTGCAAAGAATTTTCCATCTGTTACTTCTATGTCTGTTTAGAGAAAACTGCATGGCGATAAGCAATAATTAATCTTTTTAATACTAGACAATGTTTTATAAGATCAAAGATTAATTGAAAAAGAGATATGTAAATTTAGCATAAGGCATACAATGCACAATATCTTAAAATGTACAAAAATCTAGACATTGGGTAGAGCATTGCAAAGAGATTCATAGTGAGGGTGATCTCATGGGAATGCTACAAGCAACTAAAACTGCTTTAGAACAAACAGGCCCTTGTATAATCTTTTTATAATATTTTCTATGACACAGATATTCAAATAGTATCAAAATGTTATCTTTTCTACACTGTGAGTCAAGCTCAAAAAGAAGAATGAAAGGAACTAACAAGAAGGAAAATTAAGAAACTGTACTTGGACATTTTTTTAAAGACATATTCAGTGCAAAAAAGCTCTTCACATGCAATGATCATTCATCTTATAAAACTGCTCTTTGACAGGGGACTGTTACTTGAGAGAGTGGTCAGAATGGAGCCTTTGCCAGCTAACCTGTGTTAATGGTGAAGATCTTGGTTTTGGAGGAATACAAGTCCGATCTAGAGCAGTGATCATTCAGGACTTAGAGAATCAACATCTCTGTCCAGAACAGGCTTTGGAAACAAGACCATGTGATGGTAAGCACCAAAATATATGTAAGGCTGGTTCCTGTAAGGAAAAAATACAGAACAACCATAATTTTGTTTTCTTTCTGTTCATGATATCAATTTTAGGCAAATCAAATTTGATAAACAGAAATGCACTCAATTTGTTGTTTTCCATATATCAACTGTAAAGAGAAAAACTTTCAAGTAGAAACGATCATGTTACCCTTCTAGAATTATTCTTTGTTAATAATGAGATTTCTTTTTATATGGGATATAGTTTTCTTATATGCTTAGCAATTAACAATTAACAAAAAGAAATCTCTGAGTTTTGATTCATAGCCAGATTTAGATTTCTCTCTACCCTTTGAATTGTTAATTGCATGACAATGTCATTAAAATGTCTCAGCCATGCTTACCACTGGTAGTAGACAAATTGTCTAAGAAAAGTAGTTTCCCGTACTGACTTGCCCGTTCAGAGGCCGGATCAGACATAAATGGATTTTATATTTATAATAGAGAGCTGAGGGGCAGAAGGACTTCATGATTCATCCCAGACCATGTGAGATGTGCACACAAGAGCTGGGACATGAAGCCAGATGCAGCCCTGGCCACTTTGCCAAGCACTGGAGCACTGGCTGAAGCTCAGTGATACCAGGAAAGAAACCTGACCCCTAAATGAGTTTTGCACAACAGATGGGCCACAACCATTATGAGGTTATTGGAAACATTGCTTGTACACATTAGCTGCATTAGGCTTGCTCATAATCCTAGTTAATGTCTGGGACACATCTGGTGTATTCTCTATGAGTCCAGTAAGTGCAGGAGACCCTGGGAGCTCCACATGTGCAGTGCAGTGCTGGATGAAGAAGGGGCTTACTAAGTGTACAAGCCATTAATCATGACTGTGGCCACAAAATGAGTATGGTCTGCTGATGAGGGTGGCTGCTGCCCATAGTAGTAGTCTAAAATCTTGCCATCAAATTTCTTGAAATGCAAATGTTCTCTGTGCAGATGGCCAGTGCTATGAGTACAAGTGGATGGCAAGCCCATGGAAGGGATCCTCTCGCACTGTGTGGTGCCAAAGGTCTGATGGTTTAAACGTCACAGGTAACTACTCCTTTTATATACGCGAAAAAAGCGCCTGGAAAACAGGTGGATAATGTGTTTTCCCAGCAAACTGAAGAAAAAAAATATAAATAAAAAATTTGATCTGCTAAAAACACTTCCTGGGGTATGAATCGAAATATTATTTTTTTTGCATATTAAAGATGTGGGTTTTTTTCTAGAATCATGCAGCATGTAATGCTAAAAGTTAATATAAATATTATCTTTTGTACTGGATCTGAAATGTTTTACATTGTATATGTTTGGGATTTTTTTTACCATAGGCATCTTTACACTTCTAAAAGTAGGGTTTCAAATTTCAGGCCTTACAACAAATAAATTTTTATGTATTACAGGTCATTTCAGTGTCTGTACAAAGGCAGAGAATGTTGCAGAACTTGATTATATCATCCATATATAATACGTCTCCTTAAAGTTAAAAATTACAAAATTTTAACAAATGTGCTAATATGAGTTTATTTCTTTACTTCAATGCCATAAATCTGTATCAAAATACATAATAGACTGCTATGGGATGTTTTGACTTTTTGTGCAAGCCAAAGCACAAAAAACATGAATTAAGAATGACAGATCTCAGAAGAAAATCTTCATGTGAATATATTTATATGGATTTATGTATTGGCAACAGGGATTCATTTAAGCTAACAGTTATGCATTTATTTAAATAATTTTTGTATCAGACCCAGTGATAGTAAAAGAATCCCAGAGATTGTAAACATATCCTCAATGCCAGCTGCTGTCAGGTCAGTCACTGCAGGGGAGCTGTTATTTATGTACTGCCACCACAATACTACTTCTTCAGGATGAAGTCCACCACTACTGTCTGTTGTAACAGTAGAAATAAAATATTTGTGTTATTTTTACAAGGTGTTGAAATAATAGCTCAAAGTCTCTTGCAAATCTTATCTTGTGGTGTAGGACTATTAAAACACGTCATGTTCACAAGAAATGCAACAGGGCATTATATATGTATCTTGATTGCTTCCTGCTTAGCTAAGATGTTTCTATGGTAAGTAAAACTCTAAGTAAGATTTCTTATTGAGATTAATGTAGGATATTATCTATGAAAGGTCCAATAGGATTTGAAGTAAATAGCATCTTGGAGATTATGGCTCTGAGATGTTAAAATCAGAATATATTCATAAATCACAGTCAGTCACATGAAAATAATAATTTCTTCTGATGTGACTAAATACAGCTTTGTGATAAATTCTAGGAAAGAAAAATAAATGTACTATTGGAAGATTTTTCATAATGGGACCTCCAAGGCAGACAAACCTCAAACCTATATTGTAACATTTTTTTTCAGAGTTTGTTTGTATGTGACCTTAAAGATGTGGTAATTTTCTAATTTGAAAGGAAGACTAATGGAATATTCCAGAACATGCAATCACTGGTCTCCATGCTACAAAAAAGTATATTTTTCATGTCTTTCTGTTAAATGCAAAGCTATAGTTTTCATGGATTTTATGATCGTTTTCAAATGCAGTTCTTGAATAGAATATTCTGTTATATTAATATATAATGTGGAGGGAACTTCTTGACATTAAATATACAGTAGTGAACCAGACTTTAATTTACATTTGTACATTTTCTGAAAGTGTTTTGTATAAACTACAGTATTTATGAGCTCCTGGATGTGATAGACCCACATACATGATTGATTTAAATTGAGATTATCTATTTTGATTCAGAAGCAACCCATATCTCTGATTACTGTCAGCCTTATTCCTGCATATTTGTCTCTAACATAGTGTGTTTTAATTCAGACATTTTTGAATGATTATTGTGAGTTTTGTTGGTATTTTAAGGTCTTTTTCTATTTACTTACTTGCATAATACCATTGTGCTGAAGAGTTCTTTTTTACTTGAAGGTGTTATTTCCCATGGGCGATGAGGCAACTCTTTCCTTCTGCTTCCTTGGATGACTGATATTTTATTACATAGATTCCCACAGGCATGTGATTTGTATGCTAGGATGTATGATTTTCTTTTCTGGGGGTGGGGAAAACTTATGGCAACCAGCAGGGTTTTCTTTGTTCTTCACCAGCCATCCCGTTAACATTTGGATCTACATAACCACAACTAACTGCATCTGCTATGGTTGTGACCAACCTCAGCTATCAGGATTTCATCATCATATCACACCAGGATAAAAATGGTATTAATTTGGGAGATGCATGATAAGTTGTCCTGTAGCAGTATAAATTTTAAACAATGTGATGCATATCCCTCTTCTATAAGATAAAACAAACAGGTAAATTGAAACTGATTCTAAATGCATTTTAAAGTCATTCTGGCTGAAATGATAGTGAAAGCCTGATTGTGTGTATTGGTCCATAACAATAACTGCACTAAGCTGTAGAAATGAAAACTAAGTCTGTATAAAAAAAGACTGAAATCCACTGTATCATTAGTATTGTAACATTCAGTACATGCTTTACAGATAAATCTGCTTTCCTTTTGTAAAATCTCAGACTAACATGAAGCCTTGATTCATAAAGGTACATGTAAAAGTGACCCAGTAGCAGCAGAAAACAGGTATCCTTTCATAAACAGGATGAGTAACTTGTTTTCAATTCAACAGAAAAAAAAAAAAAAATAAAGAAAAAGATTTTTATTTCTATTGTGTCCACAGTTTTAATATGTAAGTCATAAGGAGGGCCCTAGAGAACCAAATCTGTTCCCTTGAGTACCACAAAGCATTTAAATTGTTTTTTTAGGCAACCCACCAAAGGAAAATAGGGGAAAACAAAAGGCTCCATTGCCAAATATTAGTTCTCTAAAATGCACATGAAATCAAATACATTTGCTGTATCCTTACTCTACATATAAGAAAATATTTGGTTCCAATTGTCCTTCACCTTGGAATAAATGAAGGACTCTTACATTCAAATTAGCAACAGGATTGTCATCCATGATATACTGCAGCAAGTGATTTCATCAGTGGTGAGGTATTACCATGTGAAAATATGATTTTCTGTCCTACAGGGGGCTGTTTAGTGATGCGCCAACCAGATGCTGACAGGTCATGTAACCCACCGTGCAGCCAACCCCACGCTTACTGCAGTGAGGTATGTGCTACTGCATTGGAGCATAGAATACCCCCAGCAGGCTTCCTACACATCTCTTGATTACAAAGATTATGCCAACAAAAAGTATTTTCAGAGATTTTACTAGTCACAAATTTGTTAAAATCCACCTCACACAATTTTCTACCTTTCAATTAAATGTTCAATAATCTCTGTTGATATGGTATGAACTTGCATAAAAATATATGAAGAGGTACTCTCCAGGCTAGCACTCATCAAAACAGTCTTCTCTTCCAGTCATCCATGTTGTTATGCTTTATAGCTCCCAGAAAACCTTGTTTTTTCTGCTGCACATTATAAAACACTTGTTCTCTACAGACTAGAGCATGCACTTGTGAAGACGGATACACTGAAGTTATGTCCTCTGATGGCACACTCGAGCAGTGCACTCTCATCCCAGTGGTGGTGATCCCCACCATGGAGGACAAAAAGGGAGATGTGAAAACCAGTCGAGCTGTGAACCCTACCCAGCCTTCCAGTAACCAGTCAGGACGAGGAAGGACCTGGTTTCTACAGCCTTTTGGGCCAGGTGAAGTCATGCAGTGAGCAGTTCTTAGTGCTAAGTACTGCTGCAGAGTCTGGCATTTATATTTTTGTATACCAAGGAAGACCAGAAAAACCCTTGACTCTTCATTTAAGAAGGCGAACATGTGCTCTCAGTGAAAACAAAGAGACATAAGTAAACACCTAGGCCTCTCACTACTCCATCAATATATTAGTGAAATCTTATAGCGCAGATTTCCTTTTAGCCATTCTGCCGTTAGAATTCACGGAAACTATTTGAAATGTGACTGTAGAAAGGAGTTTGCTGCAAGGTGCAAGTCAGTATATTAAATTATGATGTCTTAACCAATAATTCTGTTGATGTAGGAATGGAAAGATAGCACTAAAGACCGGAAAGAGTAAAGCTTCTTAAAATTTGCAGCCATAGCATCAATTTTAGGAAAGTAATTGATATAGGCATGCTAATGCTTTTCTGACATATCCATATTTAAACTAACTCATGTTAGTCAAATGCTAACCATATTATTGATATTTAGCATAGGCCTGCTCTAAGTCTTTACAAGCAGCATTTTCTTCTATGATGGACCATGTTCTTTAGAGCTGAGGAAAGACTTATATGCAACAGTGACATAAAATATAGGAGAGTTATTTCATTAAAAAAGTCATAAAGTCCATCATATAATCAGATGTCAGCAAATATTTTCTAGTGCTACTAAATATTTAGATTTTAAAAAACTTTAATTAACAAAATACTTTCACATAAAGAGATATGTTGCTTGTCCAAAGTATTATTAATCTAGAAGAGAGTAAGTGGTTAACATCTTAAGTGTTTCTTAAGTCACATAGGGCTAAATATACTAATGCACTTGTGTATTAGGGTGGTCATTTATTTCTAAAGGGCTTTTGAATGTTTTTAATGGCAGAATTGAAAGCACTATCTTTACTTGCATAATCCATAGGATGTTCCAAGTTGAGATTTATAAAAATGTTTCTAATAAGAAGATTAAAAAATGTTTGGGTTATAAATTAGAAATACTTACGTTAGATCCCATTAGTCCTACTAGTATTTACTATTATTTGTACTTTGGTATTATATTTGATACCTGCAATAAAATGGTCTTTACTCCAAGTACTTTAATCAACAATAAAAAATAGAAAATTAAACTTTTCTGGTCCTCTTTTAAAAACCAGCATCTTACCAAATGTTTTATCATTTACTCATTTTAGTTAAAACTCCTTGAAAGGCAGAGGGTGTGTTGTAGCATGCAGAGTGATAACAATAAGCAAATATCGAACAGTCACCTTCAACAGTTTAGGAGTGTGGACGCTCATGTGAGCTTGGGGAGGGTTTTGGAGCAAGGTACATTTGAGAAACTTCATGAAAACTCACCAGTTTTATGTAATTCGAGTTGGGAAGAAAACATAGCTCAGTTCAGATTATCTCAAATATACTCAATAGAACTAATACTTTATGCAGTGAAGTTATGAGCAAGTGTGAGAGAAAGTGAACATTTTCCAATTGAGATGAGATTTAGGCTTGATTGTTTTGTTTTAGGGTTGGATCTCTATTGGAAAGGTTTGAGTTTACGCTGGCATGATTATTCTTTTCCCCACAGTTTCTAAGCCTAGATATAAAATAGTTCTTTCATTTTCTTCCACAAATTACATTGCATTCCAGAAGGGAAGTTATTAAAAACTGTTCCCTTCAGTTGCCTGGGCTGAGGTATTACCACAAAAAGATGAATCTGGGATGCCAATTCCCTTGCATACTTAGAAATAATCTGTCCAGAGGGAATTCAGAAAGCCTGAGATAGATGTCAGTAGTTGCATAATAGGAATGACCTCATTAACATAGTTCCTTGCTTTGACAAAAACAAATAAATCTGTATACAAGGTATTGCCAGCCTTTTTTCAAGGAGATGTTACTATTTTAAAAGGAGCCAACCTGAAAAAAACTTAAACCTCTTGCATTTACCGATGGAAATAAGCCAAAAAGAGAGGAAACAAACCTATTTAGCAGTACTAAAGTCTGAATTCTTCTCATTGATATTATCATATCATAGGATATGTCAGGTCAAATCTACTGTTCCATTAATCTTTAACGGATCAGTTATTTCAGTTATGGCAGTTATAATCAGTTATAATGTTTCATTAGGCTGATTAAGGTAACGAAGGTAAAATGTTCTGATATTGATTAGTCTTGAACAACTTGTCCACATAACAGCAAGACTTTGCATTGCTACAGACCAGAAAGCCTGAGCTTAACTGCATAGCAATGGAGAGCACTACTGTGTAACCAAGTAAGATTAGTCTAACTTCTATTAATATTATTGTGGAAATAGAAACTGCATTGATGATGTCTTTTAGTTCTGCAGAGCTAATGAGAAGCACTAAGTGTTTGGTCAGAAAAATTTTAGCTGTATTTGCTTACACTGAAAATACCACTTCATGAAATAGAACTTGTACCACTTGAAAACGAAATAATTCAGTTTTATAATGATGATTTTTTTATTATTGTCAAGGAGAGGCAACAAGGCTAGATAACACCCTGGAAAACAATGTTTGCAAAAAAGCCATTTAGAAATTTTTAGAATGAGTTGGATAAAAGTAATGAGTCAAAAAGCATGCACTCACCTTTAGTTGTGACATGATCATTTGGAGGCAGAGCAAAACCCCACAGACAAAGCCACATCATTTTCCTCACAGACATGGGTGCCTGTGAGGCAAGAAGGAAAGTGGTATGTAGGCCTAAACATCCAGGGACAACATGTCCAAAATACAAGCTGCACAGGCTGCACATAAATACAGTCCTTATTAACAACAGACAGTTGCTTTTTCTATGAACATGGTTGTCTTTTTTTGTGTGTATTTTTATTCTGTCAGGAGAGGTTATTTATTACAACAAAGCTTGTATTTAGTAGGGAAAGAAATTTTAAAATTTTACTACTTTATGCAGTTGTAAAAGTTGTGTCTGTGCAGTTAGGAGATGGATGACATGCAGCATGCTAAGGACATTTGCAAACATATAAGTAAATAGGAACAAGAATAAATGTAACAGGCAGATTGCTTTACCAGAGCTAGAATAGGAAGTGATGCTAATGAGTCCCAGGCTGATGCCCTGCCCTCTGATCACACTGATGGATTGCTTGCTACCAGAAGGCCCCAAAACTGAGTTTCTGAGTCTCTCACCTGCTGCCTCTGCCCCAGATCTCAGCTCCAGTTGAATTATCCTGACTTCAACTGAAAAACAGAGCACAAAGAAGTCATTGTTCAATTATTTAACAATATTTACTCTGATTACACTGTAACTGCTAGTGAAGACATTTATTTTGGATTATTAAAGTATTTCTATGCTATATCAGAACTAATAATTCAACAAGACTAACTCAAACATTACTGACTAACATTCATTCCTTTTAGATGGGAGGCTGAAGACCTGGGTTTATGGTGTAGCTGCTGGTGCATTTGTTTTACTCATCTTTATTGTTTCTATGATCTATCTAGCCTGGTGAGTTCTTTAATTATTTATAAGAAAACAGTCCCCTCACAGACTGTAATGAAAATGTTTACATCTGCTGCTGTAGAAACTGCAGGCACTTCTGTGAGCTGCAGTTTTTAATTTGCTGTGTCCTTTTTGTCCAGACTCAGGTTAATAGATTCTGCCGGTACTCTAGATGATGGATCACCACATGCTCTTCTGAGAGTATAAGTACTTACAAATATGGGGTAGCTTAGTGTACAGTTCATTTTTACTCAGTTTATCTCAGTTCTTTTATACAGTGTCCAGAATAATTTTATTGTGTCTGTATCAAAAAATGCTGAGAGAAATAGCAAGAAGGAAATCCAGTAACCAGGCAAATCATATTTTATATTTGACAAGATATAGAGATACAGAACCAGAAAAAATCTGAAAACTTTCTCATCTTTTTAATACGTGAAATAATACTTTTTTGAATAAGCCACCTTTGAGAATGTGCTCCCTGAGGTTTTCTAGGTCCTGTCTGGAATTTCTGATGCAGATGACATTACAGGTGAAAGGTGAGGGAAGTATCATCATATACATCAGGCTCTTGGCTGTGCTGCATTAGTAGGCGTTTGGGAGGCTTCTGGGTATGTTTGCCATTCAGTAAATTTTGCCCAAAACCTCACTTCTGCCTAGGTAATATAAAAATTTGTTTGGGTTTTTTTTTGTTTGTTTGTTTGTTTTTGATTGGTTGATTGGTTTGGGTCTTTTCATTTGTTTGTTTGATTGGGGTTTTTTGTGGTCTTTTATTTTTGGTAAGTTGGTTGGCTTTTTTGGGGGGTGGGGTTTGAGGAAAAGGAAATCCATTAGCATTCAACAATGCTAGATTATTTGGACTGGAACCTGTGGCTACTGCAAATCATTGTAAAAAAAGGTTTTGTATAAAAGATTCAGATTTGAGCAGCCTAAGTGACACAGCTGAAATAAGATTTTGGACAAGACCAAGGGCGCAAAGGCCTGATTTAAAGAAATACTTACATTACACTGTAAAAGAAGATAAGTACTAAAGCATGGAAAAACATTTATTTTCCTTTGGCCTGGTAATTTTTTTAAAACTATATCAAATGGATTGGAAATACTGCTGGATTAAAAACTAATTCAAGGCTAGACAAGGAATGTTATGGCGAACAGTCATACCTCTGCTGTTAATGAGTGGTTTGATTATAACATTTAGAATTAATTGTAGTCATTCTGACAAGTTTAATGAGATAAAACCTATCAAAAGATGGATCTTTCCTGAGGAAACCCTTGATGTGTCAAGAGCGGTTTAATATTTGAGTCACATAATTTAAAAGAACCTGATTGCAGCTTTGATACCTGACCAAATATTGCGTGGCAGGCTCTGAATTCTTCTGAAAAGTGAGTGATGTTGCAAGAGTACGTGCCAAAAGTTTCATCAAGTCACATCAGCACCATAGCAGCTTTTGTTTCTGAACAGCTGAGCTTTGAATTAGATATTGCTTTGGGTTGATAAGGAGATAATTAGTGATCCCAGTGAAAGTTTTAAGCTTATAGCTTTTATGAACAAACAACTGAATGCATTATCAACATGCTCATCTTTCTTTTAAGACTGACATACATTTTTGTATGTTATTAGTTGCTTTTTCTATTTACAAGTTATCTTATTGTTTCAGCAAAAAGCCAAAGAAGCCCCAGAGAAGGCAGAACAACCGACTGAAACCTTTAACCTTGGCTTATGATGGAGATGCAGACATGTAAAATACAACTTCTCATGGTGACAAATGGAGTCCAAACTATAGGAATGAAATCAGAAAGTGTCCAAAGCCACAGGGATTTTCTATGGAGTGGATTAAGTGTTTTGAATTTTTCTTTTTTATAACTGCACCATAGATAAAGAAGGATGGATTTCACAATGCCTACCGATATTCAAGGTATTATTGCTTTACTATAGACCATCAGCACTGAGAAATCAGGCAGAATCATAACAGACACTGCAGTTGGAGATCTGTGGTGTTTCCTCAGTCTTAGAACTGAGCAGCACTTCTGCCTCCAGAATACTGTAGCTAACATAGTATTAACACTTGGAAGCCCCTGCATCATTAACCAAGTATAATCAGTACGCATGACGAGTTTGTACCAAGCTGTCTATGACTCTTTATATTCAAACATAACATATATACTCAGTTGAACCATATGTATTATTCTATCAGATTATATGTGTGATGAAGAGCATTTTAGTGCTTAGTACAATATTAACTTTTAACTGGGATAAACCCACTGAGCAAGTTCAACAGTTTGCCAGTTGATGATAACTTGTGTTAACCTGCGTCTAAGAGGGCAAAATTCTTGCAAAATTCTGTCCTGTTACCACTCCAAATTATAAAGGCCTCATGTGTACATCCAGAAAGGAGGCATTCTCAGATTCACTGTTTTCTAGTGGTTGGTGTCTGGAAAAAAATACCTGCTGTATATGTTACAATACGTTTCTACTTTCTCTAACTCAAACTGTTGCCTGCATCTTTTTTGCTACATGTAAGGCAAATTTTTGCACTATATTAGTGCAGCATGATATGCACTTAACTAGTATTGCCATAGAAACTGCCTCTTTTCAGAAAAAAATAATGATGTATCTTGTGCAAGGAGTGTCAAGTAGACAGGTCTTGAATCCTGAAGAGAGTAGTGTTCAGTTTGGACTGTGACGGGATGGAATCAGCTGCAACGTTTGCTGTACAGACACCGTTCCTCATCACAGCAGCCATTTGTACTCAACACCATGGCAGTAATACAAGTGTCTAGTTTCTTGCCCCATCTACCTATACTGGTATAGATTGTCCTGCTGGTTTCTAATTGTACCTTGAAGGCTGTTTATGACTAGATTTTTTATATTTGTTAACTTTGTTAGAAAAAAAAAAGAAAAGAAAAGTGGTTGCCCTGTAATCCTGAGTGACATACTTCTTGTCTAAAAAGGTGTTCTGATTGTTCAACTAAATAAAATGGTTTTAATTTTCTTTCCTTCTGTTAATGAGAGCTTTTTCACTGTTACTGGCAGTGCAATACTCAGAGATGTTTTGTCTTTTCTAATTACAATAATTCAATAGACTATTTTAATTATTCAGTTAAACTCCTGAGTGTACTGGCAAGTAAACAATAAGATCAATACTTCTGCCATTTTAATACTCATGACTTTTTAAAAAACTCTGACAGTATGAAAATTCACTGTTAACTCTTCCATGCTTATGGCTTTTCAGTGTTAGGCTTCCAACCTGAAGCTCATTGACTTGCACTCATGTGACATGGCTGTTACGGGTGTGATCCATGACCTGAGAAGGGTAATTCTCCTCAAATGGCTTCTGTGTGCAGCCTGTACATACAAGTGACTGTGCCACTACTAAGCAATACAAAACTTTATCGGGCAACCTCTCAAAAATAATTGTTACATAAATTTCAATATTAGGTTCTCAGGTCTTTTTTATAACCTAAACCACTTTTGCCTACTCATCACTCTATTTACTCAAGAAGCACCAGTTTTTGCACACTGAATGAAACTAGCTTTGCAAACTTTGGCCCAGATCCACTGATATCAATGACAAGACTCTCATGGACATCAATGGGAAATACCAGTTCTTAGAAATAAACACCTTTTTTCTGTGTAGAATAATTCTTGAAACCAATGAGCATTTTGTGGATATTCAAGAGAGATTATGGTCCTACTTTAACTTAGCTGCCATATTATCAGTGTGGTGTTACTGCATCAAGAAAATTACCTTCATCCTACTGTGTAGTGTTCCCCAAATGGGAATAATGAGCAGGGGTACAATGGTAACAATCTTTGGTGCATATTTAAGTTCTCATTTTATAACTTGATCCAGCTGAAGCTGGTGAAGTTTTGTGCCCCCCTGCCACAGCAGTGGTTCATTTATATATGTGTTTCAGGACTGGAATATTCAGTCTTACATCACCTTGTAAAGATCCATTGCAAAAATACAAATCTTGATAATTTTAATTTTCAGCATTCTTGAGTAGAAAACAAGAAAAACCTGGTAGGTTCCTCTTTTGTCAGACATGCAAAACAAACCATGGAAAAATTATAAAGTAATAAAGAACCATAACTACGTGTGGAAACAGATTTTAATAATGATTTCTGTTCTTTTAAAAGTCTGATTCTGTGTTGTCGAGTAGTTTTGGACCAAGCAGGCATTGAGGGAACAGGGTTTCTTTCATTGGCAACGAGTCATCTTTATTTATGACACTGGCTGGTCTTAGCAGGAGCTGTTGCCTAGTTCCTGCCTTGAAGAATTTTATGTCCTAAATTTAAGCATTTAATAACTTGAAGTTAAAGGTATGACATCTCCTTTTTCTTACCATATTAAATGGATAAACAGAGATAGGAGGGTTTTTAAAGTATGTTTGGCCTTTGCAATCCATGCAAGTATTTTAGTATATGTTGCATTTTATATCTGATCAGTGAATATCTGGTGCACATCTGCATCATACTAGTGCTGCATTTAAAATCTAGAGTGCGTTTTTATTGTTATTTTTTCTATGAACAAAGTGCATGGAAATTTGAAGCCAGAATGGCTTCCCTCATTATCAAGAAAAAAATACTAGGCTGTAAAGAGGGCTGAAATTCTATGTAAATCTAAATGTTGCAAAGGTGACTAAGCCCTCCAGCATTGAAACAGAAATAAATAATATGTGAATTATCAATATAGAATGAAAAGCAATTTGCTTTAAAAATCAGAGTGCTTCTACAAATCCAGTGCCTAAAGCAGCCACTACTGTAGATTATTAGTTTGTGAAAGTAATGTTTCCAGTGATCAAATAAACCATTCAGAAAATAGCAAAGTAGATATTTTCCTGTTGATGTGGTGGTTTATATTTTCCTTTTTAAAACTGTAGTTTCTAGCTTACTGTGTCTGCTTTGAGTCCTGGAGCAGTTCCTTTTTGAAGCTTTGATGCAACTGCACAAGCCTGTTTATATTTGGTATAAAGCATCAATTTTGAAACCCCCTTCCTCCTGCCAAAATGTAATAAAGTTCTTTTTCCAATCTTACAATTTGAAGAGACCAATTTAAAAACTATGTGTAAATCACTGTAAAATATACCTTGAATTAAATGGAAATCTGTCTTTTTACCTTTATGTAAATTGTTAAGAGTTAAGAGTTTATTTTGCCTAACTTAATTTACTTGAATATTTATTTTGTAGAATGAGGAGGCAGCTGTCTGAGGAATGTTTACCTTTCTTTTTTTTTGATTAATGTTAATTTGTAAATTGTGTAATGCATTTTTATTTTTTAAATTATGTATATTTCTTTTTTAATGCACAAAATGTTTACTTACAACTACTACTGCAAATTTGTGTATATTGTCACTAAGCTTTATTCAGTTAATACAGATGATGTGAAAATGTAACAAGTCTTACATTTTCATCTGGGTTATTTTTACATAACTGATGTATTGCTGACAATAAATATAAACACAAAATCATTTGATGTGGGTTTTTTTGTTTGGGTTTTTTTTTTTGGGTTTTTTTGGGTTTTTTTTTAATTAAGGTAGTATACTATGCTGGGATAGAATAACAATAAAAACTAGGTCCCAAAACTATAACCACCTTTTAAATAGTCTCTTCTTTTTTCTGAAAGCCATTAGCAAATATATTCTTGTTTAAAAATTAGTCTTTCTATTTAAAAATAAAAATACTTTCTGATGCTATGGTAACAATCAAGTCTGTTGCTACAGTCGTAATTGACTTGGAAATTTACAAAACATATTTAGTCAATTGATAAATATCCAATAAATGATATAAAAATTAAAGCATTTTCTTCTTTGCCATTTTTATATCGGAAAAAAACAACCCTTCTGTAGAGAATAAGAGGTTCAATCAACATCTCACTAAAAGACATCTATTCACTTCAAGTGAAGCTGAATGTGGAACAGTCCCTAGACAAAAAGAAAAAGAAAAAAAGAAGTCATTTTGCACTTTTTCATAATTGCTTATATTTGATCTCTGTGCTCTCCAAAACTCAATTTTTTTCATGTCCAGCTCTGCTGTGTAATTTACACACTGTATCATGGGGGGGTTTTCCTGTTTCAGTAGTTATTACCTCCCCAGTAACCTTTCAAAGCCAACCCTAAAAGACTTAAACACAATTTTGAGAGCACACAACTCTGATTTTCGAGGCATTTTGGGATTTTCACAAGTAACTCCTACCTACATTTTCTCCTGCTGGAATCCACAAAAACACCACAGAAGCATTGGTCTTGAATTCCCACCTACAACCTAATAGAGGAATAGAGGAATTTTTAAGTCATTTAAATGTGCTTAATTCAATACAGGCAAAATTTTGAAGGTAGTTAAAAAAAATCAGAGAGAAGAAAATTTAAATTCTCATTTAAATTTATAGAATTACCTGTGGTATACTAGTGAAGATGATAGAGTCTTCATATTCATTAAAGAAAATATGGTAGGACTTTAACAACTGTTTGCAAGACTTTTAGATTAATGGGAAAGGGTAATCTTTATTTTAAAAAAGAATCCCAAAACATTACAGGAGAATATGATTTTCTAGTACAAGTGTGATGAAAGGACATGAAGTGAGAAGTAAATTAGGAGACCTAGATAAACTTTGTAAATGTTTCAGCTGTCTAGTAATGTGAAAACCTACAATATTGGAGAATCCAAAAAACCTAGAAAACTATCCTGCTGAAATGGTAGTGAGCTTGAGCAGCCATTCAGGATCTGCTTGGCATCACTATCAGTTTACCTACAGATAATGTTATCTCCAAATCTGCCGATTGTTATTTTGATGCAAGAAAGCTGGCTGTCTATCCAAAAGCAGATAATGACCAGGCAGGTGAACAGACTGGTTCACAGCTAATTTTTTGGGGGCGGGGACGGGGTTGAGTGTGTGTCTCTTAGTCTCTGCTTGCCCATTCATTTATTTTTTGGCAGAGGTTGAGTGTGTGTAATTTTGCTTACCTTCATTTGGGCAGTGCCCCTGGCTGTGGAGGGCATTTCCTGTGGTAACATTCTGGTGAAGCATCTCTACATGCTTTTGTAAACAGGCATCTTTTCTAAGTCCTGCTTAAACAGAAGAGGTGGAAGGCTTACTTCAAGGCTCACCTTAAATGACTTTGGGCATGTGCCATTCCTCTTTCTGCTGTCATACAGCTCTGCTCTGGGACAGGACTGAGCCTCCTGAGAGCACTGCAGTGTCAGGGTGGAGGCTGCTAACACCAACCTGTGGCTATATCCACACGTGGCTCTGCTGGACACTGACCCTTCCAGCCTGAAGCATAATCCATTTCTGGTGTTGATAGTCTGACTTGCCTTGGCAAGTTATGCTGTTGGATACTGGCTAATCCTGCTTGTCCTGGTTTGGTTAGGTAACAGCTCTGCTGAAAAGGGGGTGTGTGGACAGCATGCTGACCACAGCCCACTGCAGACTGTGGCCCTAAGAGAGGCAGCTGCACACAGGACCAGAGCTCCAAGGAGGTCATTATTCCCACCAACTTCCCCAGCCTTCTTAAGGCTCTCCTGGGAGACCCAGTACTAGTTTGGACCCCCTTTAGGCAAATGAAAAGTCCTTTGATTTGTCACTATGGGGAAGAAAAAACTTAGCCGCAGGATAATCCATGATCCTAGTCCTTGTTGTTTGCCATTTTCAAAGAAATCTCATTTCAAACTTATTTAATTATCATTATGGGTTGATGTATCTAAAAATCCTGGTCTTTTCAAAGAAAATAAGATTTGGCACTTGTCCATTTATAGATGAGGGGTTAGAGGCTCCCACATATGTTTTAATATTTTGTGGATTTTATTCAGAACCTAGCCATTAAATTTATTAGAATTATATTCTGAAATTGAAATTTTAAAATTAATGAGGTTTTCTTTTATTTTCAAAAATACCCTTCATATTGTCTTATAGTTCTTTGAAATGGTGGAAAATTTTTTCTCAGTTTTGTTTAACTTACAAATAAAAAAATGTTTCGATCACAATTTCAGTGTTGCATTTCAAAACAAATATATTTTTTTCCTTCTCTGAATAATTATAACTAGAAAGAAAACCCTCTTTCTTACATATACATGTCAAAATATGACTTAATTCTCAGCTTCTTAACTTTTCCCAGTGCTGCTCATTAAGATATCTATATGGAGATAGCAATATGATTTGAGCCTGTGACCAGAATTTAGTTAACAGTTCTGTTACATTCAGTTTGTTGGTGGACCAGTACTGACAAATTATTTTTAATACACTGCCTAATGAAGTCCTACAAACCCTCTCCGAGCTGAACCCAAACTAATTTACACAACTTGTGTCATGTGAAAACTGTGAAATTTTCATATAAGACAGAGGGTTACATATTGTGTCTTGCTCTCATACTCAAACTGAATTCCCTTAGCAGATTTCTTCCTGTGTCCCCATTGTGTCTTGGTGCTTGACACAAATGCCAAATTTCAGCCTTATGTGGAACTTTTCTGATTTGCACTGACTGTTATCATAGCCTTAATTCTCTTTTGATGTGTCTTCTCACTCTTAAGATTGCAGTGAGACAACAATAGTTGCCAGTTGACAACTTACAAGTACACGAAGACACACTGTCAAAGGTAAAAAATATG
The DNA here is from genome assembly GCF_965231275.1 of Zosterops lateralis. Classification (NCBI taxonomy): domain Eukaryota; kingdom Metazoa; phylum Chordata; class Aves; order Passeriformes; family Zosteropidae; genus Zosterops; species Zosterops lateralis. Next base: position 28,449,819 of record NC_139762.1, on the reverse strand, counting down.
CATATGGAAAATGTGAATTTTGAGGCTGAAGGAATTTTTTCCTCTCTTCCTGCAACTAAAGGTGCAAGTACGTATTTAGAAACCTCAAAAATACTTAATTCTACATATTTTAATCATGCCATTTATTGTTGTTACTTTACATTTTTCTCTACTGTTCCCTTTTTATACTCATTTTGTGTAAATTTTAATTGTAAAATCAGAGTAAAGGCTCTCTCCTCTGTATGTACAATCATAGAAGGGAGAAGACTCTCTTTGAAATAATGATTGTGATATGACAATAAACAATCATTAACACAAGCTCGAATTCACAGTATCTGTTATTTTTCCAAGAATTCTGGGGTGAAACCTTGGTGTACTAGTTTGGAAATATTCTCAGGCTATAATGTCCTTAAAGAGTGAATCACCACAGGAATCAATCAAAATCCCTATTCCATGAGCAGTTCCATGGCAGGAGGTTACTCACATTTCCTGTTTTGGAGTGTTATTTTAAATACACGTGGTTGTTCTGATTTCAGTTACTTTATCTATAAGCTATACCAACAACTTAAAGTCATGTAGTACAGATAATCTTGAGATATATTTTAAAAAGTTTCTAAGAGGTGTCTAGCATCATCCATATGCTAACAGAGCTGTGTTCAGGTAGGTAGGCAAGGTCAGGAGTGACATCTCCATACAGGTAACTTTCCATTTTGGGTCTCATTTTCAGCTTTGATATTCCACAAAATGAAATTGTCACAATTTAATTTGATTTGCACTGATATAATAGAGATTAAAACAGCCCATGTACTCAGGACTGAGGAAAATTACTTCTCAACCACAGGTCTGCTCCTTTTCAGCCAGAGGGCTGTATAACCTCCATGTAACCTCCAATTTGGTTATTAGTCCCCAAAACATAAACTAACAGTTATTAATAAAGGCCCTGTGACCTACTAGCAAAGAACCAATTTTCCATACAGAGTCTGACTCCCAAGATAATCTGAAAAACTGCTGGAAATTAGGTTCCATTGATTCAGTCTTACCTGTTTCTAACAGAATTATGTTGGTGTCTTCCTCACTGCTTTGTTCTTCAGTCTTCAGAATGAAGAGTTCTCTAGCTCCATTTTGTGAGAGGAAATTGGTGACACCAGGATTCACTCAGCCGAGGAAAGAAAAAAATAATTAGCTGGCAGTTTTGTGACTGCCTGAAGTTGGATTTAATGAACTGCAGCAAAAGCTTTCTGCAACATTAGAACAGCAGCTGGAGCTAAATGCTACATTTCTGTCTTAAATGGCCTTCACTTACAAGTTGATGAGCAAAACATTAGTAGCAGTCATTTGTTCAGTTTTATAGAAATATAAAAGGAAGGTTTGCAGCACAAGTGAGAAGTTAATCATCAATCTCAAACTGACTCCCCGATCCCATTGCAGAATTGCAGTGCTGAAGAAGCCAGGGCAGAAGTCTAATGGCCTCAAGACTGTAAATGGGCTCCTTCAGAAAGGCAAAACATTATTTACATTAAAAATTGCCATACTCCATCTCTCTAACTGCATTCACTTTGAAATGAGGTGGTGCTGCAGGTGACAAGACTTTTCATCTGCCACCTTAGATCAATGAAATGGCAGTACAGGATGTTTCTCCAGAATACTTCATGGATCTCATCAAAACGCCATGCCATAAAATATTAAAAATTGTCTTTATGTTTAACAAATTCTTATGAGCTATGAAGCCGTCTGCTATTATTTAAAGATTTATATACTAATAATAACACTATAGAGATTATAAGAAAATAATAAAAGTGATAATAACATTTATTATTACTCAATTTACATTGTTTAAACTTTTTATGTTCTATTTAAGCAGTTGTCAATGAGCATACAAAACATCTTGGGCAGTCTCTGCTTAACTGTATTGAATTAGATGTATAACATGAAATCACATATGCAACAGAATCAGGAGGGTTGTTGGTTTGCTGGTTTTTTTGGTTTTGGTTTGGGGTTTTTTGTTTAGTTTGGTTTGGTTAGGGTTTTTTTGTTTGTTTGTTTTGAGTAGGACAATTAATTGTATTTTTTTAATTGTAGGACAATTTTTAAAAAGTACATTAAATTTCTTCTAAAGAGGGAAAAATATTACTTTAAAGGGTTCTCCAAATCTCTGTATTCAAATTGCTTTTCACAAAAGCTTCCCAGATCTATCATTTACCATACAATTCCTAAGGACAAGAAAGTTCATTGTGGTGTCAGTTTCTCTGTGGAGAGTTTGCACAATCAATTGCTTGTGCATGTCTTCAAATTCTCAGGGCTTTTTTTGTTTGGTTGGCTGTTTTTTGGTTTTTGTTTGTTTGTTTGTGGTTTTTGGGGTTTTGGGGGGTTTTGTTGATTGGGTTTTTTTAGTGGGGGTGTTTTGGTGTGTTGCTTGGTTGGTTTGGATTTTTTGTTTGTTTGTCTGTGGGGGTTTTTGTTTGGTTGGTTTAATTTTGGGGTTTTCTTGTTTTGCAGGTGGGTTTTTTGTTAGTTTTTTGTTGTTGTTTTTTTTTGTGTTTTTTGTTTGTTTGTTTGTTTGTTTTGTGTTTTTGTGGTTTTTTTTGTGGGTTTTTGGGTTTTTTTGTTTGTTTTGGGGTTCTTTTGGGTGTGAGAGAGAGCAGAATCTTTCCCTTTCTTCTTTTTCTCAACATTGTACATATTTGACTGTCAGACACATGTATTTACATACATGTGTTTTTATTTTCTCATGTTCTGGAAATCTTAAGTCTTTTAACCCAGGTGAACTAGTTGCTAAGAGCATCAACAGAGGAGAGCAAGTTGGAGTAGCAGGAAGGGTACCACATGTCTACATTTAATTTATCTTTGGACAGTAGAACCATAGTTTTATAAAGGTAGCAGTAAGAAGCAGTTTTTCTGTGCAGAAGAGTGTTTAAGACTCTAACAGGATGATTGCAGACCTAGAGCTGGACAAAACTGGTTTAGGAATTAACAAAGTAGTGTCTAACATAGACAAAAGACATCACATGTAGTAAATCTGGTGTAATATGAAACAGACCAATGCAGACAGAGCAAAGGTGTAAGAGGGTTTTGGCAAAAAAGTGGCCCCAAATTAATCCTAGAGTGAGGATTACCACAAAAATCACATTCCTCATGCTCCAGAGGCTGGCAGTTCACTAACACCCCACCACTGCCACCAGTATGAAACCCCACCAATCTCAGCACCCAGAGGAGCAGTGGAGACATCAGACACTGGGAGGTAAGCAATAGGAGGTGGATGTATAAACATTTTTACTGCATTAACCTTCTTTTTTAAACAGTTGGATCTGGACTAGTAATGGTTAGAGGGCTTCACTTTCACTTATGCTAATAATTTTTTACCTTTACTTATATAAGCAAGAAAGATTTTGAGTGCAATGACTCTGTAGCAGCAGAGAGAATTTGGGGCAGATGGATGAAAAAAAGAATAGATTACTTTTTGAGTTATATGAATAGAGATACACTAATCTTCTCTTGGTACATCAAGTTTTGAAAAGGAAAGAGAAAACCTTGAAAGCTAGATACATTCTGGCTTCAAATCATTAGAAAAATGTGTAGAAATGAAAGAAATGGTTGTCATTACCTTAGAGGCATTTCTTGCTATTTTTAATGAAGAAACTCAAGCCAGTTTTGTAGGATAGTTTGATTTAGAACAGAAGCAAATACCCTAAATTTACTAAAACTGCACTATGTGCAAAGAAATGTGATTAAAGAATCAACAATAATAATTTTTATACAAAAAATATAAGGATTTATGAGCATGAATAAGACTTTTATCTGAACCATAGTGGCAGAAGTTGTATCACAAGGGTGCACTAATTTTGTCACCTAATATACCAATGAGCTAGAAAACTGTTCAATGCGGGCAGACATCTGGTTAATGTAAAAAAATACTGACTGAGCAGACATGGTATAGAAGCCTGTGGGCTAGTTACGGAAAATATTAAAACTATGAGCAACTGGAACAAAAAAGTGCCTGAAGTGAACTAAAGTATAGCTAGAATTAACTGCAAAACCTTACAAGATAGCAGCAGAGGAACAAAGAAAAGCAAGGGAAAATATGTCATAAAGCAACAAGGCACAGCAAAATCTGATATGATCAAAGACATGACAAAGCATGTGCTGTGAGGCTTCCTCAAGAGCAGAGTAGAATTATTTCAAAATATCTTACATTTGTGATAGTTAATAGACAAATAGTGCCTTTAACTACAGCTCAGCAGATGACCGGTGAAGACGGGGCAGAATAAGCAAAGAATTGCTCAGCAGTAGTACAACATCTTATAAAACAACTTACTAGTAAAAGATATTACTGAGTGGAAAATTTGAAACTAATCTTTAAAGATTAATTAAAGAATACAAAGTTTTCACAGCACCCTGGTGGGCTTTTTTTTTTTTTTTTTTTTTGCATTTACACTCTCAAGCCAAGTATTATTTGTGCCAGGACACCCTAAGCCAGCAGTTGTCCACCAGTCACTCTATCTGGCAGATTTGGTGGCTTTAACTTTTATCATGGGGACCAATTTGGTTTTGAAGTTGCGTCATCTCTTAGTATCTACTGCCCTTCTGGTTCCAGGGTGGTAGGTTAGGAGCAGATCTGGGGTATGGTCTACAGCAGGTCCATTGCCATGAATCATAAAGGACAAGAAGCAGGGGAGCTGGTCAGTCTTCATTTCCTCAGAGTGTGACTGTTCCTGAGCACCAAGGATCACAGTGCACAGGGAAGCACCTGAAACATGCCCACCAACCCCACAGGGTTGAAGAGTGAGGAACAAGATTCTTATGAAAGGAGGATTTGAAGGAATGCAAATGTCATAATGAGGGGAAATAGGAACAGTCTAAAATTCTAGCACATTCAGATATTCAGTGTTCCTTCAGAATAAGGCAAGAAAAATGTGTAACTCAAGTATATGTAGGCAAAAACATACTTTGATATATGGTCTGATATATGACCTTGAAGAACGTTTGGGCCAATTTCAGCTCCAATATTCATGATTCTTACAATTAAAGCATACCCTCTCCAGGCAGTAGAGAAAAGAAAGCAGTAGAAGTCCCATCTGGCAAAGTATTCAAAACAAACTGCCTACAGCAGTGGAACATCAGCAGAGACAAACAATCCTGCTGGCCAGAGAGGACACCCAGCTCCCTTCCATTAGGGAGGCCAGATGTTCTAGGGTGGCACCTTTGCAAACCTTGGTATTATGACAAGTTGTTTTGCTTGCTTATAATTTCATTGATCTTTATGCCATTTAATATTGTTTTGAAGCTTTAGCTAAAATTGGATACCATATATTGACTTTCTAATTTAAAAAAAAAACAAACTGACAGTCATTAGGTAAAAATGCCTTACCTTTTCAGATATAAGCCCTTACCTTCATCTACAAGCATGATTCAAATTTTCTGTAGACTTTAGTGATGTAATTGCACCTGGATGTCTTCTTTAGCAAAACAAATATCTATTCCATAATCTTTCAACAGCAAACAGTCAGGTTTCTGTTTCTTCTCCACAAAAAAATCATTGTATTGCTGCAAGATGAAATAGCTCGACTACCAGGTTTGGTTTCAGCCCCCTACCCCCTATAACCAGAGCCTGCATGACTTCCCAAAACCTTCTTTAACACTCATGATTCTCATGCACTGGACTCCCAGACAAAGTACCTCGAGGTAAAATTATGTCTGTAGCCATAAAACATGTCCAATGAGTTTTGATTCCCAAAAGTTCCCCTATGGTTTAATGAGAAGAGGGCCAAGGCACAAGGCTTGAGCACCAAGTTCTGTGTATGTGTACAGTGATATGAAGCATAGCTGTGTGAGCCTATGAAAAATAAACCACAACCACAACAGTGGAACAATTTATAAGCAATCATGTTAGGAAAGTGTCGTGGTGCATTTTGGCTTTACCAAATTTCTGCATGCTTCTGTTATTTGTTTTATAATTGTTTGTCCCTTACCCCCATGTTAAACTCTTTTGGTTTTTCCTTAATTATGAGTCCTGTCTATTACCCTGCAACCTGCCCAGAAGCCTGGAAAGTTCTGGTGAGGCTGTGAGGTGATTTGTCAGGTTCTTGGTTTCCCACTCCTTTTTTTTATGTATAGAATTGTTCTCTTGTTCTGGGTCACTCCCCCCTTTTCTGGGATTGGTTCTAGATTGTCCCCTGCCCCTGTCCACACCCCCTGTACTTAAGCTGAGACCCAAGAGGGAAAAGCTCACTTTTACATGGGCCCTCTGGGTGAAATAAAACCTGGATACACCCACGTGGAAATTCTCCTTTATTCCTCACCATCACCACGCTTCAGCCTGAGGCCAAGACCCACAACATCAGAAAGGTGCCAAGCTGTACCTTAAATGTGGATTTGGTGCAAGAGCTGGCTGGGGAAAGCAGCCTGAACACCTGCAGGAAAGGGTAAAAAAATTAGGGAAAAGCAGCAAAGCTTATTTGCATAGCAGAGGACCAGAGCAGCAATACAGCTCTTCTGGAAGTATGTAATAGCAAACGATTCAAAGGATAAAAAAAGTCAGCTTCACTGAACCGGGTATAGAAAGAACTCACTGGTCAGCCTGACTCACCAAACTAGATGAGACATTTAGGTAAACACATAAACTTTATAAAACTTCCTACCACTAAACTCCTTAATTATTGCAATTCCTTCTGTTTCATAAATAAAAGCTGAAAAAAATAATGTCTGGGTACATGACAAAACAACAGAAATTATGAAAGCAATGACAGGTTGTGAGGACCTTAAATGACTCAGGAGATAATTAATAGACACGTGAAATGAAGCAGTACAAGATAAACTTTCCACAGTACCTGCTTTGATCTTACAGCTTACACTAGAAACAGCAGTTCCAGTGAGTTCTGGGTTATGAAGAGCAGAGTGCTGCAGCAGCATTATGAGATTGTACGGCAGCAGCAAGAACAGCTAAACACAGAGAGAGCTCCCACATTTGCATGTTTCTCTTGTCCAATGCTAACAAACTGTTCAAGAAATAATAAAAAACAGAAAGAAATGAGAGTATTCACAGAACATGGGGAAACTGGTGAGAAAACCCACAAGTATCTCCTCCCAGAGGCAGTACCAGAGAATTTCAGATTCATTACAACACAGAGTCCACCAAGAATACTATGGTATCTTGACAACAGTCTAATTTGAAGGCAATAAATGAAGAATTTATTTCAGCTACAAGGGGAGAAATAGAAAAATAATAAGGTCGTAGAGGATCTGACATGTCTGATTTCATATAATCAACTGCAATTCTTCAAAGATTTAAAATTTTAAAAATAAATGAAACATGCTCCTTGGAATATATGTACAGTAACATAACACTCTAATTATCTTTTTTCCTGCTCACTTTTACAGAAAATTTACAGAAAATGTACATTTTGCTATGCACAACACACATTCACACACCACTTGTAAGGGAATGACCATGGCCTGAATGCCAAGAATGGCTCACCCTGCTGCAGTAGTTGGGAATTTCCCAGGCACTGCAGAGATGGAGCCATCACAAGGCCTCTCTGGGCACTGAGGGGGCTTTTGGTGCTGGGTAAAGGAGAGGCAAAGGAGAAGCGCAGCTCTGTTAAGGCCATTTGTGCCATGTGGGCTGTTCTCAGTTCTGAAGAAGAGAAGTCCATGGGCCATCATTAGTGCAGATGTATCCACAAGGGCTCCAGAGGAGGCTGTTAATGACTTAAATACCCAGGGAAGTGCACCTATGCTTCCAGGCGTCACTGTGGTACTTGAGATCCTGCAAAATAGAGAGAGTCTATCAATATTTTCTTAGAGCTCATATATATGTTCTATAGAATTGTTTGACCTTTTAAAAATAATATATTTATACTCCTATGTACTTTTTCAAGTACGTATTGTAAGGAATTGCTTAGTTTCCTTTTAACCAGTTCATTAAAACCAGGTGCCCCCATCTTTTTTACTGCTGTGAAGGTATAACACCAGTTATTAAAATCCCATTGTGTGGACTCCCAATGTTCTTGTCTTAGAAAAACAACAAAGACTCAACAGTTTCCCTTTTCCCTTTAAACATTTTTCCCTTTTCCATTAAAGCCCCCTGTAGTCTGAGGTAAAAGCAATTTAATAAAGCCTTCTTCTGATGTTTACAGCTTTAAAAAGAAGAAAGGATTAACTTCAGAAAAGTTTAACAGAACACTAAAATAAATTGGAGGCATGTTATTTCTGTCACTTTTGTGATGTCCTCTAAACTCTTTCACATGTCATCAGACCAATTAGCCAAATGGAGACCTATCAGTGAAAAAACTGAGCCAGAATGACTTCATTATTTAGCAGGAATAGCACCTTTTCAAACAATACCATCCAACTTTCATTTCAAGAATCAAAGAGGAACTTCAAACATGTTAGATTATCAGCAAAGAACCATAACTGATGGAAAAAAAAGTGATGGACCAACAAAAAAAAAAAAAAAAGATTAATCAAGAGGTGCAAATGAAAGCAATGAATCTTTGGCAGATTTTTTTAGTACAAACATTAGCCTTTGCATGTCAAAACACGAATGACAAAAAACTTCACAACATTTTTCAAGTGCTAATTACCACAAACTTTAGACTTCTGAAAAATTTACTCATAGATTAAAACTGATCTGCTTGTATATATATAAAGTTTTATATATATGTGTGTGTGTCTCTGTGTGTGTGTGTGTATGTGTGTGTTAACTGGAAATATCAGTGTGTTCCATTGTCTTAGTACAAGACCAGGAGGAAGAACAGAGTGTTGCATCAGAAACTTTTCTATGAATATAAAGTGGTTTTAGTTTGTGTATGTCCCACATCCATTGCTAGGGGCCTAGCTCTGGAAATCATACTAATAATACCATAAATAAATGACAAATGGATATAGGAGCAACTGAACACAGGGTACCAGCTATCTGAGCAAGGTACCAGTGAGCCAAGATGTACTTCTAAGCCCAAGATACAAGACAATTTTTGAATGCATAAGGCCTGAACTTGGATATGTGGATGACATTTTCAAAGGACCTCTTTGAGGTCCTGACAGTAACAGCCACATTTTCACTGTTGCAAAAAAACAGAGAGAATACAACACCCAGGAACCCGCAGGAGGTACCCAGATACACAGTGCTCTGCCTTGCACTTTGAGGGGCTGGAAAAAGTAACAACACTCTCTGGATAAGTATTTGTTGAAGTGAAAGACAATTATTAATTTTAAAATTTAATATTATCCATTAAGAGCTCTGCTTGTGTTTATAATTACTTTCCTCTTATCCTACAAATCAAATAACATCTCTCTCAGAAGTGAAAACATATTCACTACCAAGAAAAGTAACATCTCATTTTACTATCAATGCTAAGCACAGTTCAACTCAGAGTGAAACCTCCCAAGACCTAAGGTGGACATATTCAAAGGCATGTACCAAGTTAAAGTGAAGAAAAAGAAGACACCTGTTTTGGAATAAGTCGTCCCTGTGGTGTCCTGGAAAGGTGAATTTTCTAAGTCTAGGCCATTTAAACCCACCCTTTACTAGAGGTTAGACCTAGGAAATTTAATGGTGGGCCTGCAACAGGGACCCATACACAGAAAAATAACTTTGATACCTTGTTTATAAAACCGGGAACTGCTCTATTTTTACATTTGGAGTCTACAATTATTAACACTATTACTAGAGGTTTTGTTACTCTTCCTTCATGCCAATGCTCCTAAACAAAAGAGCTACTCCCAATTCATTCCTCAGTAACAGATGGGTATGAGAGCTCCTGCACTGAACACATGAATAATGAATAAGGCATACTTTTTGGATGAGAACTACACAACTGAAGTGTCTCTACTGTCCTCTGCTTCTTTCTGTGTTGATGTTATTCCTACTTTATTATTGTCCTTTCAAAGGTTTTCTTTGGAGACAACACTGGAATTAAATTACTTTACTACTGACTGACTGCAAAACTGCTGTCAAGTAACCAGTGTCACCAATCTCCCCCACAAACTACATTAAATAGCTTCTAAGATAAACTTTGCCGAGCTGATTTTGTCTAGCAGCGCTGATGCTGAAATGTGCACCAGACTTATATAGGAGGAGAGACGTGTGTTTGGCAATAGGTAATAAAATGAAGAGACAAAGCTCATGGGATTCTAGCCCATGTGAGCTTATATGTTTTAAGGATGAAAAAAGATAGAAAATAATTATGGAAATGAACACATTGGTAATGTCAGTATTTCATATTTCATATTTAGTTATTGGAGGGTCTCATTACCCAAAAAATGTTGAATATTTTATTGAGAAAACACCTTGGTTGGCTCTGAAAAATCTTATCTCTGTATCCATCTTTAGGTGATGAATATTTTGTAAATGGCCTTTTTTTTTTTTTTTTTTCTTTTTTTTTTTTTTTTTTTCCTGGCTAAGGACCCATCTTGCCACCTAGCCACAATACCTGAGTTCTTACAACCCGTCAGCGTTCCTGCGCTTCAGCATCAATGCCAGGCTGTGGGTCTGGCAAGAGCAGGACCAGTGCCTTTGCTGGAACCCCGGGGAACTCTCACTTACTGACACAGGAACTCTCTCTGCTGCTGTAACATGACAATTCTGCACTGGCAACTGTGGTAGGCAAGATGCAAAGATTAAATATATATGTGTGTGTGCGTGTGAGTGTGTATATATATCCATACATAAATTTGTATGTATGTATACATATACACACATATATATACACATATATACATATATATGTATATATACACACATATATGTATGTATGTATGTATGTATGTATGTATGTATGTATGTATATATATGAAGTCAATGGGTATTGAGGAGGGAGGAGATACCAGCTAGCTCTTTCCCGGTGAGAACACTGCCTTTTGGAAAATCGAACAGGACGCAGCGTTGGGTAAATCCTGTACGTTTTAGAACACTGTGAGGTTTTTTCGGGCCGTGCCGGCGCCTCCCGCGCTCCCAGCGCCTGCCTGCAGTAGGCGGGAGTGGCCGCCAGGCGGCGCTGCCGCCCCCGCCGCGCCGTGCGGAAGGCGCGGATCAGAATTCCCGCCGGAAATCCAGGAGCTGTCACCCTTTGGAGATGCACGTCCTGGAAATCCTCCCCAGGTGCTGTCTGTGTAGCAGACGCAGAAATAAAATCAGGGCAATGTGGATAATTAGAGACACCTATTACTGCGCTGGGAAGGTCCCATCAGAGACCAAAACTTCCTTTTTCTGTTCCTGCTCTCATTTGCATCTCTTTGTATAAAGCATTGCAGTATCCACTACAGTACATCTGGCACATCCCTGCTCTGCCAAGGGGTTACCTGGCTTTAGCTGTCACCGCTGCCACTACCCTTTGTGCTGCTTTTTTGCTTATTTAGCACTCCTAGAAATATGGACATGGAGAACTGCATATATCTGATATCAGATATAATTTCAGGCTGAACAGAGGGGTGTAATGACCTCCTTCAAGCTTTTATTCATGCAGCCCTGTGTGCAGTTGTTTCTCTCACTGCCAGCGTCTGCAGCTGAATCATGACACATGTTAAAAATCTAATGAACACACAACAATTTTGAGGAAAATTTCAGTGCTATGAATATGCTTTAAAAAGAAGCTGAAAGTAAAGTGACAGAAGGAAACAATAAAATGGTATTTTCTTATGATTCAAACTATAGTTCATGGCGTTGATGAAGAGCAGGTATAATCACATGCACCAATGAGTAGCTTCTGTAAAGAAATGGAAGAAAGGAATAAGAACCAGAAGTTTAATAAGTTTTTCAAACATTTTGGGGAAATGAAGTCTTAAAAGGCAAAAGTGAATCCTGGGTAAAAAGACCAGTCCTATGAAGGGAGTAGCATTTGTGCAGAAATTAAAATCTGCAGAATAATTTTGTCTCTCTTACTCTCTGAAGAAACTCAACAAAGTGCACAAACAATACAGTAAAGCAGCTTAGATACAACCATTTGCTACAGATATAACAGTGAGGCCTTTCAAAACAAGTGAATTAGTTTCCATTAAATGTCACACCTGTCTTTTGGGTGTTAGGAATGATACAAACGAAACACAATGGCTCCATTATGCACTGATTTTGATCCTTTGCCTCCTTCGGATGAATTTTCAATGGAGTTTTATCAGAAATTCAGGGTGCCAATGCCATTCTCCACTTTATCTCAATGGTCCTCAGACCTCAGCTGAGTCACCACTGTTCTGATGGATTAGAAGTCTCAAGACCAATTTGTACAACATGAGGTAATTCTCTTCTCTATTTCTTGCCTAAAAAGCCAATGGTGTAACTACCGTGTATGGAAGTCAGCATTTTTTCCACCCTCAAGCAGGCAACAGGCAACAGAGACTATATGCAGTAGCTTTTCTTTATTCCTATCCCTTTCTGGACAAAATTAACAGTCACCACTTGCTAAACTAGTTATATAATTTTCTTGATAATTTCAAAGCTGAAATGATTTTAAAGATAGTTAGAAAAAAAGATACAAAACAACAAAAAAGAAATATTTCCTTAAAAATATTGCAGAGAGAATACAGAGGTGCTAAAGTGCCTCACAGGCCTGGAAATGAGTCCTGGTGGACAACGCACTGACCGTGACTCAGCTGCAGACCCTGGCAGAGAAGCCAGCTGCACACAGGGCTGCATTAGGAACAGCTTGAAGGAGGTTATTAGTCTACTCTTCTCAGCCCTGAATTTATATCTATCTCTACAAGCTGCTCAGAATCAGAACCTAAAGTAGTAAACAAGAATGACCCCCGATTCTTTATTAGTAACAAAAATATTCCTCTATTCTATTGCCATCCGCATGGACTAAACCAGATTATAATAATGATTGCCAGTATTATTTGATGTCTATATTAGGTAATTATTATATTGTCTTTACCTGTCATAAAGGGCTTGGCTTTCAAATATTTCATTAAAACCAATAAACAAATATTATAATTTTAAAAATCCTGTAAGTCTCTTGAGAATAATACCGTTCTTTACACCCTTAAATATACTTTCAGAAAATGTAGGGCTGTAATAGTCATGTAAATCTTGCTGCTAGTAAAGCTGATTATAGCCATGATTATGCTGTGATACTTATTTATGTAGCATGAATACTGATACTTCTATGTCTAAGCCTTCTCAGGGTGAACATATTTCTAGAAAAGGCAAGAGAGATCTTTTCCACAACATGTGTACACCCAATACCTTACTCTCACCTCCCCACCACCCTCCTAATAAACACTGCTTAATTTTTCTTTTTCTTTTAAAAGTCCTTGAAAATAAGCTGGACAGGGCTAAAAAGTCATCTAAAAGGGAATGAACAGTCATTTTGGTAAAAACTCATCGCTTCTCTGCTCTGTTAAACCACCTGGAGCTCCAAGGACAAAGAAGCTGCTCTGATGGTCAGCTTGTCAGCCCCTATCCATCCTGTGAACAAATAGCACATTGGAAAACTATTCCTTTGGCACTGGCTTTAAAGAGGAGACATAATAGAATATCGTAAAAACACTCTCTCCCAATCTCTCCTGAAATATTGTACACTGAAAATCTACTTGCTTTTCCTTCATAGCTGTCACTCTATTTAGGACTCACAAAAGCATACTGATTATGACTTGATTCTTTGTACTCCCTCTTTTCACTAGATAATACCTTGTCTACAGGAAAGAGAATACCAGGCTTGGGTACACAGAGAGCTGGGATGCAGGGAGCCAGAGGCTGGATTTATAGTGCATTAGCCATTGCCTCATGGCGGCCCAGTCTGCACTAAACACTAAAGATATCTGGAGAGCCTTTCTCACTCTGCTTTGAAAACAGGCTGTGCCCCTCCAAGGGATAGAGCAGACCAAAGATCTGAATCCTTCCTCAACTTACTGGACAAGTCTACCTTAGAAATAGTAAATTCAATCTTGAATTTTCCTATGTGATTTTAATGATGGTGGTGCTCTAACATAACTTATCTTCAAAAATTGTTCCTTACAAGAATAAGTAATAGTATTAAGGAGATTTTTTTTTTCTCTCAGAGGTGGCAGCAAATATTTATATGAGAGAATGACGTGTTTCTTTGTAGTCGAGCATTTTTCTGTGTGTGTGTGTTATATCAGTGAACTCAACCAGACTTTCCAAAAACAAATAAAATATCAGGTTTGCAGTAGAAATTCTCAGAGAGGATACTTAGCCTGTATATTGCTTAAGGATTCTACTGGATAAAATATGCTGCAGAATATGTAAGAATGTAGGGCATGTTCAGGTAAAAATACAGTTTATTGTTGTTATAATTATTAACATGTGTTTCCCAGATAAAAAAGGTGATAAAATTGCTCTGCCTCTCTATCCTGCAATAATAAATAAAATTTTTGATCACATCTGACGGAAGGGCTACTCCTCAAATTCTTCTTTCTTGTAATGAAAATGGATGTCAAGATAGAAAGGTGCTCTTGATGACAGAGCAACAGCCATATAAACTCAAATACGTATGTATTCACACATATTCCTTGGAAAGCAAAGAATCTCACCCTGAAGACATCCTCAAGAAACCAGGCACCCAAAGCTCTCCTGCTTGTGGAGCTCTTTTTTCCCAGGGCCTCAGTGAGGATGGCTTTGTGACTATTCTTTGGCTGGACAGTCATATACCTTGAAACATTCCAAAAATTCCACTCATCATTTAGTTTCATAATACACAAGAAAAGAATAGAGAATTTATGATTTAGACAACACTCCCCACGTACACAAACATCATGCAGATAGATACCCAAGTTTTCATTCCCTTTTTTAAAGCAATTATTTTCTTACTGAGGCTAATTGAAAGAGTGAACCAGAGAAAACTACAGGTGCACTTCAGCCTCACCTAAAGAGTAGAAGAGGCAGTTTTCCAGTATTAACAAATGTAGGTTTATTTACAAAACAGCACAAATCTAATTCCAAATGTAGCACACAAATCTATGTCAACAATAGACTCTGACCACCAAAATAGAAAAAGAACAGTAGTACATTAATAAGCAAAATTGTTATTTGTATTTTAAAAAATTGTGTTACATAATATGCACTGAATCTGTCTTAGCAATATTCAGTGGACCAAAATTCAAGTCAGAAAGCAAGGACACCTTAATCTATTGCTTGTAACTACCATAGAAGCTCCACAAGAGAGCAGCATATACTTGAATTTGAGAAAGAAATTACACCGAACTGTTCTTTTCCCATCCTTTCCCCTCTTCCATTATTATTATTCCACTGCAAAAAGATAATGAATGCAAACACGCCCAGGCTGTTGGTACGACAGCAGTCCCTGAATGTCAGGGAAATGCCATCTCACTCCAAGGTGACAAAGTAAAGGTGGTCACATGAAACATGATAACTATTAAATTATATATTAAAAATTATAAAATATTGTTCACTATGAAGCTTCTAAACGACATATTCATTTATAGTAAAGGGATATATTTTTGTTAATGGATCACAGATATATCACACAGCACTTAAATCCATCTTTAGGGATATGAATCTGAAAATATTTTGAGATGGTAAAAATCACTATTGTTTCAAGAGCATTGGAAAAACTAAGCATGAGCGGAAAAAAAATTTTTTTATCTTCAATTAATGGAAAAATGTTTTTTTCCATTTTACTATGCAGGGAGTCTTACACTAGTAGCAGACAAAATATGAGTATTTTTATAGGCGATTATACTTAAAGAAAGAAGAATTTTTAAACTCTTGGACATCAAAGGTCTTTTTCCTGAAAATTCCAGAAAAAAAACTCCACACTTTTATAGATGTCTTTAGCTGCATGCTTTCCACACTTCCATAAACCCTGTAATTCAGATTAGAACATTACTGGTCTCTACAAAAACAATCATAATGTCTCCAATACCCAAGCAGAACTGCAGAAATTTAGCTGTCACTCTGGAAAAAGAGGGACCAGAAATACCGGGGGACCTGTTAAAGCAGAAATACTTGCAGTAGCTTGATGAAGAAAAGAAATATTCTGGAGGCCAGTCTCTATTTAGGTTAAAAAACTTGATTAAAATCCCTCACTTAAAGGAGGAGTTTGTGTGGAATGCAGACACTTTAGCTGGTCCTGTTAAAAGGGCCATGACCAGCATTAGGCTAAAATTCTCTCTATTTATACTAAAGAAGCCAAAATATCTGTCCCCATTAGCATCTCCTGCCAGTGAACTGTTGTGCTGACTGTGGTTTCCACCAGTATCACAATCTGTGAAAGGCAGGCCTCATTCAACAGAGATTTAGAAAATGCCAGGAGGCCAAAGGAACAGAAAAAACACCAGGCACATACTTCAATTTAAGCAGTGCTTGGGGGCGAAGGATATTTGTATAATTTTGAAAGTGATTTAGAAAACAGCTATCACGGATGTCAATTAACAGGAAATCAGTTGCAAAACATCTACAGATATCACATAGGCTCTTCCCTCACTTCAGTGCATTCAGAAATCACAGTATTTATCATTATTTGGGCACGATGCTTGATCTGCCCTCCCTCCTGGCCCTGCATCTGGGGAGACAAGCCTTCTGTTATACATGTCTTTCAAATTCTCTCTTTGATATTAACTTACAGAATAATGAAAAGAACTACTGAGGGACAATCATATGGGAAACAAAACAAGGATTTCTTATATTTTTTCCCCAAAAGCAGCAAAGAAATTGTGCGACAAGAGGTGGGTCATCAATAAAGAAGAAGCCATCTGGATGGCTCTAGCTGTTTGACTAGCTTTTTTTCTTTATGAGGCTAAATCTCAGAGCCTCAGAGACAAGCCCATCAAAGAAATTTGTGGCAAGATTGATACTTGAGCAGAAAGCCTGTCATGTATAATCTTTTTCAAGAAACCAACCATGCAAACTGCTGCAATTTGCATCTTCCAGTCTAAAGATCTGGCATTTAACTATGCCAAAGCAGCCTTATAAATGAACAAATAAATAGTCTTATGTATGATTTTGTTTTCTTGGTATATCCTAGATATTTTGAATTTCAGACTTCAACAAATGCTCACTTTCTATCAGTCCAGGATCCCTATGTGACCCAGAGGATTGATGTTAGTCCTCAGCTCTGTGGGTGATTAGGTAGTGTCAGTCTACCAAAGATAAAGAGCAGGAGAAAAATACAACTCCATCAGAAACTGAGATTTTTTTTTTTTTCCTTATAATTGCAGGTTATTTAAAACAACAATGACAAGGATATAGCAATGATTCATGCAATCTGTCTTCCTATTCCTTAAATCAATTCAAAGATGCAAGATTCAGCTGTTTTTCATGTGCAAAACAATAGGGTCTCAGAGATTTTTTTTCTTTTCCATTACTCTTTATACAGGTAGTTTTATTAATACCTGATAAAGAAGCACCATTTTTTATTAGCTCCATTTAGATGTTCCTTTGTGCTACAATGATTTATCTGCAAATGTAATCTACTGCTCTTAGAGATCTTGTGGTTGGTGATGGTCTCTGCTCCTCCTAATCCTTTTTGCTGAGAAGAGCTCCATCACAAATTCTAAGGAACTTTATATTAAGGGTTATCATGGTTTTGCAGTCATTAGTAGTTTATCTCACAATGCTCTTGTTTATAACAGACTGCAGGCATTTGCAAAAGATGTGAGTGCAAGAGAACTTTGTTACTTGAGAAATATATTAGACTGGTAGGTTGAGACTCATTTCAGGACAATCTATGAGCTAGACAGAATATTGTGGGACAGCACTGTGTGTTTGACACTTACAAAATTGCATTTTAGGTAATGATACACTTCCCACCTGCCTAATATCTATTTTCCAATCAATTCCAATCTCCTTCCTAGGACAGTAAAAATTCTTTTTTTCTTCCTAACTCATACCTTTCTCTTACCTTTTTTGCACATAATAGGCTGAAGACACATTAAGAGCCATAATTTAATCCTGCCAGTGATCAAGCTTATTTTTTCTTTAAAAAAACTCTCTAGTCACAGATTTGCCAGCATGCTGTATTAGCAAAAAAAAATTATTATTATATAAAAGGAAAAAAAATAAACACCAGAGTTAATTTTATTAATTATCTAAAAGGGAAGCTTATATGAGGAGTGGCTGAGGTCATGGTCTGTTCAGCCTGGAGAAAAGGAGACTGAGGAGAGACCTCACTGCAGCTGCAAATTCCTCATGAGGGGAAGAGGAGGGGCAGGCACTGATCTCTGCTCTGTAGTGACCAGTGACAGGACCCAAGGGAATGGCCTCAGGGGAGCTTTAGGTTGGATATCAGGAAAAGGTTCTTCACCCAGAGGGTGGTCGCTGGCAGAGGCTCCCCAGGGAAGTGTCACAGCACCAAACCTGACAGAGTCCAAGCAGTGTTTGGACAATGCTCTCAGGGACATGGTGGGATTCCCAGGGTGCAGGGCCATGGGATGGATTTGATGATAGTAGTTCCCTTCCAACTCAGGATATTCTCTGATGATTCTATCATTCACAAATAATGGAATGGTTTTATGACTGCTTATTATATAGTTTCAACTCATCATAGTATTCAAAACCTGAAATATCACTACTTTATATAACACAGAAGTACTTCATCAAGCTTTTTCCAAGGGATTCTCAGCTGAGTCATTTATTCTTGTGACACTTTTGAAAGATAAGGACTTGAGGACACTATTTTTTCTCCTATATTTTACACATTTTGACCATTTTTTTTCAGGGAAGATGTAAAAAATGTGCCACATTATATAAAAACCATGGCACATTCCCAGATTTTGACACAAATGACAAGGCATATTTTACATATTGTTCATGCATAATTTATATTATTTTGAAAAAGTTGGTCCTTTTCCTTGACACAGCATAGCTAGGTTATATGAACCATAAAAGGAAACTTTAGTTACCATTCAAATACACTTGATGTCCTGCTATGTGGGGACCTTGTCTCTCTGAGAGATATTTTGGCCTCTCAAGGTTAAGGTCCTGGGGATTCTGCCAGAAGGCAGGTGCTGGGCTGGCAGGCTGTGTGTCCTTTCAGTCGTGAGTGTGTTGTCCTTCACTTCTTCTGAAAGAAAAAATCTTTTGAATAGCTGTGCCACAAACTCTTTTAACTTGCCTTTTTCAGCTGAACAACCTAGCAGTTCTGTAAGAGGCCAACAGTTCCTTTGGGATCCTCTCCCACTCTGCCCTCCACAAGGTGGTTCATGGCCATCATGACTGGAACTTTTGTTCTTATTTATGAGGAATAGCAACATAATTATGCTACGTTCTTCCTTCATCCCTTTGACAGAGCAAAGTATTCTCCCATTTGATCTAATACACTATAAATTTCTGTGTTTCCTTACCTCCCATGCCACATTCCTGATCCATATATATAACTGCTAACCTAGGCAGCAGCAAATAATGGTAACTCTGTCAGAAACTGGATTAGCAACAGAGCTCTGAGTTTGGTTTACAAGGAGGTGCTGCCTAACTGATCTTCACAGTTTCCCTGCCCTATTTGGATTTTCAAGTGTGGGACATGAGAACAAGAACAGATGTGTGGCCTACACTGGAAAAACTGGGAGACATAACACAAAAATCATGGTGTTATGTAAAAAGAAGAATTATGTGAAGTGATGGAATAATAAATATTTTAAATTATTAGAGAATCACTTTTTTCCTCTGCTGGTCAAAATTTTATATCTTGCATTCAATCTTAAATGTCTGTTAGGGGAAAGGTACTGCAAGGCACCATGGGACTATTGCAAGACAGGAAAACACAGGACTATCTTTGAAGTTTCAACTAGTTCATTTATAAGGAACTTTCTTCACCATCATAGTGTTACTTTTAAAGGAAGGAAAAGAATTTCATGCCAAATGATTTATAGATGGAATTATTTCTACTTGCAGAAATGTGCATTTTTAAAGTGGATCTCTCTGATTTTCCCATTGCATCTGCCATTTGAGTACAACTCCTGTCCTCTGCAACTAGACCCTTGTTAGTATGGCAAGTAGCCTGAGAGCAATTTCTCTCTTCTTCCCACTATCTGTTCTCACCTCACTGATTTCTGCTTAAGGCAACAGAACTACCTCAGCAGCTGTTAAAGACAGATGCTCAAATAATCAAATACCTAACCAGTTATACAAACTAATTTCATAAGCAATCATAATTTCCACCTCCTTTTTCAGAAACAAGAGGAAAAACTTATTTTCAGAATGGAAATGAAATTGCCTGGCCACGTGCATTTTCACTTTTCAAAAGTAATTATTAAACTGCTTAACTCTGGCAATTTCAAACCTCCTGCTGTGAAAAGCAGGTATAGAAAAAGGAAGAAAATTTTATTATGAGTTTCTAAAAGGACAAGCTTGAAGCAAGATTTGACTACATAAGCCTGCATTCCCAGCTGATTCTCAAGCCATGGTGGCTGTGAGGCTGCACCTCCCTGATGCTGATTTGCCTACCACTGGTACAATATGTACATCCAGAAGTACCAATGGTATATAAAAGAGTGGTTTCTGAAATCATGAAGTAAGTCTGGATACCAGAACTTATTTTTTTTTCCTTTTTTATAAGCATATTGTAAAAAAAATAATAAAATCTCATAAATAAAACAAATGAAAATGTAGTAAATAGGCCAGCAGTCTCTCTTACGTGGTATAATTATCATCTGTCAACAGCAAAAGAGAACATTGCTCAATTACAACACAATCCAAGAGCTTGTAGGCACTTATTTCACAGCCCTCAAATACAGCAGCATATTCTCTCTTCTTATGGCTAGAAGATTGGTGTAAGAAAGACTAAATGTCTTGCTTTTAGAGACAGAAGATTGCCCACAAAGACTAAGAGAATACTCCATCTTTTCTACAGTCTGAGATTTTTTTTAATAAGGCCATTTTCCCCTCTTCATGTTGCATTCGCTTTTAGCAAGTCTAATTACCATCCTTTGGCCAACATTATGTTGAGCCAAATTAAAATGAAATTAGATTGGACCTCAATATTTATCTTACTTCTTTTTCAAGGCAAAAAATTGAATTAGCAAGACATAAATACTGAAAGTACAGGACAGAATGAACATCCAGAATTTCTTTATACCTCACAAGACAAAGAATGTAAAATGCTAAAGAAATGCTTCATCTTCTTTTACAATATATGTTTTGCTAAGTACATCTTGTCAGATTTACTTTAAAACAGGAAGTTCAACATACTTGCAATATCCCCTACTGATTTACACAGGGCAGTGAAAACTACAGCCAAAGAACCTCTCTGAAGTTGGGATCTTGGCTCATATATAGGCCAGTTTCTGTTCAAATGTTCTTTGTGAATAATAAAACATGAATAGCATAATAAAAATGAGCCTTCCTCGAGAAGCACTTGTATACTATAATTTCTTTCAGAGAAAAATTAGTTTTCACTTTGTGAATCTGGAAAACTAAAGAAAAATAGTTACTATTTCTCCCTACAACCACATATTTTAAGGTTAATTGTTTTAATTTTCATAATTGATCTCTAGAAATATTTTAATGAAAAACACCTTCCTATTTTACAAGAACCATTTGTAAGATAAGCAGATCAGGACACTGCTGTAATCAGAATGGCAATGACTACACAGAACTGGCTCAGAAATAGTTTTAAAATGGAAGTCAATGAATAGCAGTGATCTTCCAGATATTTTCTTGAGAAAACACCAGTGTTTATTGCCAACACTGTATAAATCTACCCAATATACACGGGGTAGAAGGAAGAAAGTAAAAAGCAATACCAGTGTTACAAGCAAGGTTAGAAGGAAAACTAAAATTACTAGAGACATGGAAAAGCTTACCAAAATACAACTAAAAACCTCAATTGCTTATAATATAAAATTAAAAAATGGGTACTATCATACTGGACACCAGGAATACAAAGGGCATTAGCTCCTTTTATGTTGCCATGGAAAAACTGTTCGTTGCTCAAATTGCCATCTCTATTAGTGAAGCATCACATGCTATTTCTTTAGAAAGCTAGTAAAAAAAAAAAAAAAAGTCACTGCAACGAGGGTGAATATGCAAACTGTGGCAAAACCAGCGAGCTGCTGGCATGACTGCTGCATGACAGAGCTGGTAAGTCACCCATAAATACCCCATGGGTCTGGCTGAGCCACCGAGCACATTCATTTCTTGGAAAGGCTGTGTGGATGTGAAATGTAATTTATCATTGCTGCCTATTTCTCTGGAGAAGAAAAGGGAATCCAGGCTGGTAGGAAGCAGGGAAAGTGTGCAGAGGGACAAACCCTGGAGACCTCCATGAGAAGTTAAACAACTGGATGGCTGGAATTGTGTTTTCTGTTTCCCTTTTTGTAACCTTTCCTAACTTGTACTTTTCAAACTTAGACCTGTAGACCTAAAAATCTAATTTTTGATTTACAGTCAAGCCTGCCTGGTGTTGGAGGCAGTGGACATAAGTCTGAAACCTACAAACTTTCAGTGCTTCATACAGATGAAGCCAGAAGGAAGGAATGTGCTCTCTGCAGCCTTTGCTTCCTAATTGCAAAGAAAGACTTTCGGGACCTGGCATGATGATTAGGAACAAGTGCACTCCAGCAAGCATAAACCAACCCCTCCCTCTGCCATGATCAGAGAGCTGAGACAAATCCCATCGCTCTCAGGAAATCCTGAGGCGTCACAGCAACAGGGCAGACAAGATGATAATGAGTGGTGTAGAGTAGAGAAGGTGGCAGTTCCTCGTTAACAGAAAAGGGGAGAGAGAGTAAACAAAAGGAAAGCATGACAAAATTCAAATCTGAAAATTATTTTTGTTTCTTCACAGTGTGTTTTTAGGCAGACCTGTAGCTCAGGCAAACTTGTGTCACTAATTTTTGACATTAAAGGTGAAAAGGAGACATTTGAGTAAACATTTTAGATCATTTTACAGCCACAACAATAATGGTAAGAAGAGGAAAATAGAAAAGGTATTTTATTAGGATTATGTAGATATGAATCCTTCAGTTATTGAATTGGTTTGTTTGGGGTTTTAGGGGGTTTTGGTGTCAAATTACACAGTTCAACATATATGAGCATGTAGTTACATGTAAAATTTTGCTGACTGTTATTAAATAGGCTGCTTTTAGTCTTCCATGTATATTCAAACTACACAGTCTTCCAAAGACAAACACATTAAAAATATGTTCTCTAGATTGTCACTTACCAATACAACTATTTTACTACCAGACAAAAATAAAAGGGTAGACATTAACTTGTCAGCTATACTATCTACAAATAGCAAACCTAAAAACAGAATCAGGAAATAATATAGGCTAATATTCATTGCATTAAAAAATTAAAGAAAACTCTATTATGACTTTTCAACAGTAATAACATAAAAAGATGAGAATTTTGATTTTCTTAATAATGCAGTATAAAAGTTAATACAAAGTCAAAATTGTCAGACTTCTTCATCAATATTTAAATTCCTCTTAAGAAGCATTACTGACTTTACTAGGCAGTAGTAGCCCCACTTTAATAATTTGACCAAAATATCTTTGGTTATGTAAATATTCTCAGAACTTGATATTATTCCTACCAAAAAAAAAAAAAAGGAAATAAGAAACTTTAAATTAATGAAGAGCTGTCAAAACTCAAGTATAAGAGGCTTAAAAGGGCAATAAATTGCCTCACAATTTTCACCACTGTTCCCAACATTACTTGCATTTACAGGGAACAATGCTCTTGAAGAACATACCTTTGCAGTCTTTATAAGCCAAAATTACCTGTAAGGCAGTGTCTGACAACTTCTGAATGGCTCTTATAAACAATGCAAGCACTTTTTAAAGGCAAAATAGTGGACACTTTATAAGGAAGATGTTTAAGATATAGATAGGTTTCTCATTCATTGGACCAGTCCACAGTCATTATGAAATAAAAATGGGAATGGAAGCCACAAGCATGTAGTGAGCCCTGAGACCATTGCCACAGATTCTTTGAAAAATATATAGGAAAAGACCTTAAAAATTAACAATAAAACTGGGAAGCATATTTTGTTTACCTTCATTTATGGCTTCTAGGTTCTTGAAAGCAGGTGGTGTGATAGGCATTGACTTGCATTTTGTATGAAGCTGACAAATGTTTTGGTCTTTACACCTGTTGTAACATGTTGTTCTGAAAGCAAAGAAATTAATTAAACTCCATGTACATGCAATAAGAACCTGTATTAATAATGGTATTTTATTTAACTCTTACTGATGACTTGAATTAAGAAAACCAAATTCTGTAAAGAGGAAAGTATTAATTTAATTTGTGTGAAGACCTTTATTTGTGGTTGTTCAGAGGAAAAGTACATATAAATGATGAAAGTAGTGATTTATGAAAATAGTAGGATACAGAAAGATTTGCTGAATAATATTCCATTACATAGGAAAGAAAAAGAATATTCCCTTCATTACACATATCCAGTGAATTAAATTACTTCCAGTAAAGGAGTCATACCCAATATACAGTCCTGGACAATGCTGAATGCAAAGATTCATGACCCAAATGAAGAAAAGATACTTGGTGAAAAAGAGCATCCTAAAGATTAAAAGAAAGACAGAAAGACACCTCTAGACAGACATTTCTAAAAGAGTGCTAGGAAAGATGCTGAAAGTCTGAAATTCAAACAAAATTATATGAAAACTTGTTTCAAAGGCAGAAAAGGTTTTTTGCTCAGGAGTTAGCAGGGCTCACTGAAAGAGCTTTAAACTAGATTTGAAAGGACAAAAAGATAAAACAAGGCTCACCAGAGATAAGCCTGGGGGCCGCACAGCCTTATTTGAGGGACAATATGCTAGCAAGATCCTTTTCTCCTTGATCTTAAAACAGGACCTCACTGTCCTGTGATGTCTGATGAGAAAAGGCTATTACTGGTTAAAAGGCATTCATTTTCTAATGAAGTAAAAACATACAGATAGGCTCAGCTGGGAAAAGTTTATGGAAAAATTAGTACCCTCTTCATTATTTACTGTGATGATGTAAAACTTCAACTGTTACATAAAAGTGTGAAAACTAATATAAGTTTATTTATTGACACTAAGGATTTATGTGTAAGGATAGGAGATTAAAATTGTAATTCCATCCCAAGCTTGTATGTGAAATATCTTGTATTACTTTCCTTAAGTCAAAAGAGCCATTATTATGCAGCTCTTTGTGGGTAAGAGTGGCAGATGGTGCATAGGACTAAGTGGTGAGCAACTTACAGTAAACAAATTCTTTATCTCTGACGGGTCATGGGGAGAACTAACATGGTCCCCAATTCAATCAGGGAATTGTCTGGAAAACAGTGGCATTCAAATGTACTTATCATGCTGGAGAATGCTTGAAAAGAAAAACAAAGCCAACAAAAAAAGCTTTAGATTACCAAACTGAATCTTATTTTTTCTCCAGAAATTTGTCATTCTTCTGGGACTGACAGCATGGTGCAATTTGTAAAGGTGCTCCAGTGTGCTCAGCATCTACTATTGAGAGCACTGTTACTGGCTTAGCATGATTGAAGCAGTCAAATTTAATCCAGGTGTTTACTGACACACCACAGCTATTGTTAGTAGCCTCTATAGATGGGGTATTACGTGCAAATAAGAATTTATAAGTGCTTTAACCATGTGTCTCGCATGGTGGCACTCAGCACAGATCTGGATTTTCCTTATCTTTTGAGAAGATGAGGAAACTTGTGTCAAAAAACAAATCCATCTCTTTGAGTAAAGCAACTCTAACTAAGGGTGTGTGAGTAAAGCACGTCTGGGATTTTTCATTTGCTGTTCAGACACAATGTGTTCATGAGGCCCATATTACCTGTGTCTATCTGCACTAGAACTCTGAATGAATTGTGGCAGAACTATAGTTGCCAAATGCATTTTCTCTGTGTTTTAAATTTGGACTCAAACAGCAGTCTGTGCCTAGGTAACTAGTATCACTATAGCTATGAGTGGAATATGTACATGCTTTCTCAAGTGGATGATGGGCTTGACAGGTTGCAAATGTTACAAATTGATGTCTTGCTCTTTCAAGTAGAATTAAATAACTTTGCATGGGAAAAATAATCTATTTATTTTAAAAATTAGATGTAATCACTCTGGAGATGTTTTTAGCTTGAAAGAGGAGATAGTAATTCCATCAGTTATCTTCTCCTTCTCTGTAATTCCATTTTTATGAAAGAACAATTCTAATGTCCATTGAATAGACACTAACAAACTAGAACACGTTACTTCACAGTTTATCTCGTGCACTTTTTTAAAAAAGTCTCAACATATCCTTTTCCAGGTTAAAAAACAACTATCAAAGCTTTTGTAGGATGTAGTTAGTCATTTTCCCAGAG
The DNA here is from genome assembly GCF_965231275.1 of Zosterops lateralis. Classification (NCBI taxonomy): domain Eukaryota; kingdom Metazoa; phylum Chordata; class Aves; order Passeriformes; family Zosteropidae; genus Zosterops; species Zosterops lateralis. The sequence continues at coordinate 28,423,636 of NC_139762.1, read as the reverse complement.
AAATTACAGTGCCTATCACTGGCACCAAGACCAACAAAATCACTTCCCTTCCCTCACCACCACCTTGAGCAATGAAAAGATATGATGGGTTTTAAGTAAATAAATTCCAAGCATCAAAAAAATTGACATCATCACTGATTTTCTCAGTGTTCAACAGTAACAGAAAAGAAAATTCAGCAGCAGGGTTGAAGAAATATCTTGGGTTTTAATCCTTTGGGTTTTTTCAAATCAGATGCAGTAAAAATCATCAATAAAAAAATTCTCATTTATACTGATCAATTTTAATCTGAGCTTTCCTGTACTGTTTCAGCCTGAACTGTCATTTATGTGTGTTGTTTTGTTTCTTAAAATTAAAAAAATGTAAATTTTTACATTCTTAACACTCCGTAACTACGTTAGATAATCCAACTTTAAGGCATTTTTAGCAAATTATATTAAACTTATCCATCTGCATCTCTGCTTAAAATGAAGGCTATCATTATTGAGACTCATGTTTCAGACTAGGCTGACATACAGTCCATGGACTTAAACATTCCAGTGGTTGTGGAATAATACTGTGAGAAGTATGACTGTGAAACAGAATCTAAAAGCTGTGGCCTGGTACTCATTTAACTCAGCAAATCTTGAGTGCTCTTTGTTCTTCTATGTGCAGTGCAATGAAAATATTGTCTTCAGAGAAGCCTGGAAGTCATACATTCATGGAAGTTTAATATTTGCTTTCCAATGTCTGAATAACACAGCAATGCCTAGGAAAAAAAATAGTGCAAGATTTGTTTTCCTTTAAACTAATATCTGCTCAAGAGAGATTTGGAATGTTTAAGACATTGCAAAATATAATTTTTGTTTTTAGTTAACTGAAATAAATCCAGGGCATCAGGCAGAACTTAGATAAATTATTGCACTTTTGAATCACCTGCATATAACAAAATTCTATATGCCTTTGGGGATGTCATTCAATAGTTCTTTATGAAAATTGACTTACACTGTTTCAAGTTTTCTTGGTCTTTTGTCAGGTACTGATTTGGTATTTCCTGATATTACAAATTACAAAATAAATTATGTAAAACACAAAGTGAAAAATACAGTTAGTTTTTACTGGAATAATAAATTAACTGCTAATTGGAAATAATTATCAAGTTGCATCCCATTCTTGGCTAGAAGGTACTAAATAACTTTGGGCAATTAACTAGAAAGCATATGAAATCATTGTTTATTGAGGTCAAAGATGAGAAAAAAACCATAAAAACCAGTGAAGGTCATTTAGATGAACAACCATTACTGATATATCAGATACAGTTACTCAGCTATTGTTTTGAAAATTCTTGGAAGGTGATGAAATCTCTTCATATGACCTTTGCATCCCATAAATAAAATCTATTTTTCTAAGAGAACATTGTACCTAACAATCTACACAGCAATATTTCTATATATTTCTATATATTTCTATATATTTCTATATATTTCTATTTATTTCTGTTTATTTCTATTTATTTCTATTTATTTTATATATATTTATATTTATTTTTATATATTTATATTTATTTATATAAGGAAATGCTTTTGTATTTCATTACCAGCATGTTTTTAACATGATATACATCAACTCCTACTAGGCTAGCACTGTTTGTGAAGTACAAATTCTATTTGTTCTACATAAATATATTTATTCTGTGAGCTGTAATTATTGAAACATTATTCCAAATGAGATTTCTGTGTATTTTAAGTTTTGTAATTCCAGAAAAACACTGAATTTCATTGCAAGAATGAAAGCAGGTCGGTTCTACTTCAGATCAGAGCTCAAAATGCACAGATCTTTCACAGGGCAATATTCTGTACAAAATCTTTCATGCCCATCTACACCTCTTCCTTTTTTTCTAACAAAAAACATGACACATTTTCAGGTTCAAGAACATGAATTTCAAGTTTTTTTTTGCCTGGTTCCTTCCTCCTTTTTTTTTTTCATTTTGATTTCATTTTTGGGCACAGCAGCCAGGAATCTTTGACTGCCCCCTTAATCAAGGCCTTGTAAAACACTCCAGACTGGCTGCCATAGAAATGGAAGTACTCAAATTATTTCTTAAAACCTTTGATTATGTCATGCTTCCATTTCATACCCTGGTAGGTCAATTAAATTTTTCACATGGGATGTTTACTGAATAACAAACAATTTTCATTAGGTTTAGGTTTTTGCTTTTTTGTTCTTTTTTTGGAGAGGATGTTCATAACACCCCTATAAATAATCTCTAAAAATGAATTCCTGTTGCTCTTTTTCCAGTTATGTACTCTAGCTCAGTATGCAAATCAGTTCTCTCTCACACACACATGCATACTCATACAAATATTTCTGCCTCTTTCTCAACAACCAGGGCCCTATGCTATAAAAAGAAAAGAGGGATTCTGAAATGGCTTGTTATCAGAAGCAATCAGATGAACTTATTAATATTATTTATAATTGCTGCATTGTTGCCCGAGGAGCTGGTTGCCAAGGGAATTATTAAACCCACTGATTTCCACTTTTGTAGAGGATTTGAGAAAATTGCTTTTAAAGGAAACATCTTTCATTTTATCCACAAAGTAGAAAAAAGCTAAAGTAGGCAGAACAAATAGAACTTCTTTAAGATGTCTGATAGAAAATTCCCCTGAGTGGAAGCTTCAAATGGATACAATAAACCTTAATTTTTAGAGGTTTTTTTTTGGTATCCACAGGCTTCAAGGGAAGAAGGATGAGGGGTTTGAGTCCCCATCTTGCTACTATGTCTACAATAGAGTGCTAAAAATAATCAGAGATATTGTAACTGGCTGTTGAGGAGGAATATAAAAAAAAATATCAGTGTAAATGTGCTAATTCATTACTGACATACATATGATTAGAAATATAAAAGATAAAGCACACCATACCACCCTCATTTAACATTCTTAATTAACTCTTGCCTGTGCATCCTCCATGCTGTCCTCTATTGACTCCATGTGTGCTACACATTTGATTCCGTTTCTTTCTGAAGCTGCTCCCAAGGCACACAAACTGGCCCACATCAAGACTAGATTTCTCTCAGGGTACTGAGAGCCAAATAAGCAGAGAGCAGCTTCCAAAAGCACCCTCCAGTTAGAGCAGCAATCCTGTCAGACACTGCTTGAGTTCACCCTTTTGTCTTTATCCTCCTTTGTAGTAAACATTAATGAATCCTTTCCTCAATTCTAGTCTCAATCCCACCACTGACCTTGAGAAGACACTACTGAATTGGGATTGGGTACCAAACTCTCTGGAACTGAGCAAGTGCCAGGTTTATTAGTGAAGACACTCAATTTTGAAATACTCCATTAGCCCTAGACCACACATTACAAGAAGCCAACACTTTCAGTGTAATGCAACATTCAGCCTTGTGTGCACCTAAATCCTATCAGTACTGACTCCAAAGCACCAACTGTTTTGGAAAGAGTAAATGATGAAGGAGAAGATAAAACCACAGCAGATATGATTAGCAATTTGAACATTGCTGAGGAGGTTGAATCCAAGAATCAATGCATTCAACAATAGCAACAAGCACAGAAAAGTAACTTTTCTTCTCCCCTTGTAGTATTTCTTCTATTTTCAGCATTCCTGCTTATCTTTGCACACTCTTTTCCAGTCTGTGGTTGTCTTCCACTTCAGATCACCTTTTCTGCTTCAAAATTGGAGGTTTTAAAATAAAGAGCTTTTGTTTGGTTTGGGAAGGGATTTGTTCATAAGCAGCTTCAAATTTTATTCCCATTTTAGATTCTAACTCTTAAAATTCTAATCACATTGTGACCAGCAGTTGCCCTTCCTGAGAAGACATTTCACCCTGCACCACCCAGATTTCCACATTCTCAAATGTAAGCAGGCTCTGAATCTCTACATTGAAACATTTGATTTTTTGCTGAAAAGTGATACTCTTTTCCTTTGTCTCATGGCTAGATGTAGTGACTTGAGGCATGGTCCAACATCAGGTCTACTGGTGAATCATTTATATACAAGAAAGTGGTATACTTTCTGTCTGGAAACACTCAGTCTTACCAGAAAACATACAAAATAAGCTACAAATATATTTTCTTTAAATTGTGTACACTACTGAGTGATAACTATTATTAATACCAACTGTGTGGAATTAATTAAAAAGTATTATAAGAGTAGATTTACCAATATGTAAATACATATTTTCATCACACCATAAAGTTATCATAATATTTTATCATTGAAACAGACAAAATCAGTTCAGGCAGGTTTGCAAATGTAACCTCTCTTCATTTAGTTATTAATTTGTAAAATTTAAAAAACTGAAATATCAATAATTTCATTTTGTTGAAACTGTTTCAATATGCAGTGGGAGTATGTTAAAAATATTACTCAAGCCATCTTTGATGAATGCCATGTTAATCCACAAATATGTCATGTCTTATTCTACAATCACAGAATGGTTTGAAGACAACTAGGATTAAAGTTTAGAAAATGACTGCAAAAGCATTTGAAATTATGGTAGATTATAACATATTTTGAAATTATGATAAAACAATTTTTACCTAAAGAATTATTGTATCACAGAATATGCATGATGATAGTACACTTGACAGAAAACTTTAAATATTTTCACAAAGACTTGTTGGTTTGTGAAAGTCAGTGAAACAGACACTGATTCTTTGTCCTTTTGTAAATTAACATAGTATTAAAGATGTATTTATTTGCCTTCCTATCCTCTTCCTTATATCAGCATGTCTGAAATGTAATGTAAAACCTTTGTTCCATATTATGAAGCATTAAGCAATAATGCTTCATAGAGCAAAATAATCCTTCCATAAATTACATAAAGAACATTTGCACCAAAAGGTAAGTTCGTATGAGTCCTAAGATGGATCATAACAGAGGAACTGTGCTGAAGCATGGATAAAAAATGTCTATAAAGACCACAGGCAAAGTGTGAGTAGAAAATTATTTCTGAAACCTTGAAGTGTGTAAAGACTTCCAGAGATCAATTTCACTATGTCCTAGCTTGGATCTACATGATGTAAAATCTTTGTTATTGCTCTGTGATGCCCTCAGCAGTTTACAAAATTTAGAAGCTTTTTAGTCTTAACTGTAAAAAGCTTCTTTTTGCTCATGGCTTAATGGCAAAAATGGTCCTTGGTAGCTGAAGACTTCAAAGAGTATCTTTTTATGTGTGTGCTGTGAACTTTCTTGCCTCTCATATATTTGAACTTTTTCTTTTTTTCACATTTTTGAAGCTGTAACATCATTAAGAAAAGACAATTTAGGTACTTCAAAAAGACAAATGTTAAATAATTTTCACTGCTTTCAGAATCTTCTATTAGCATAGTTATAATCTCTGATAGCTCAAAGCCAGATGTTTTCCAGTTGGATGAGGGTGAGCACAAAGCAGAATTTGATGAGACTAATTAATCTTAAAGAGAATATTTCTAGATCTTCCAAGATGCTGAGAGAACTATTTCAACAGTTTGAATAATTTCAACAATTCAATCTATTAAACAACTTCACTTTTGCATCTGCTTCCCCTATAATATTTGACCTTTTTTAATTCAACTATTTCTCCAGTACCAGTAACATCCCTCCACAGGGCAAAACACGTACCTCATCAGAGCAGCACATCAGTTATTTAAGTATGATTTGTGCCACCACGTTTCTTTTTTTGCCCCTATATTGGGCTACTGATATTTCTTGGAGATGAACATAATTTTCTTGGAAGACTTTTGATTTGGAATTTCTTCATCTAATAGGAAATGGTCAAATCACCTAGACAAAAGTTTCAATAGAAATATACTGGTTTTGCCCAAGACTGTGTTGGGAATGCTTTCTGAGTAAGAAAAGATAGTATGCAGGTCTGGGTTATTTATTTATAGTTTTGGGTTTTTTTCCCCTACTCCCTGGATTATTAGAGAATGGATGTAACTTTTTCACAATACAAAATTTCATTGGGGTTATTCAGGTTATTCACTTTTGCCATTAACTGTCCTGGACAGTAAGCGACTTTATTCTACCACCACCTGAGAAGACAAACAAAGTTTCATGCTACTGTGGGACAGAATCAAACAATGAAGCCCATAGCAGGAACCACTGGACTCCTGTTTTCAGTCTGTTCCAAGAAATAATTGCTAATATCAACTATCAGCAATTTCCTTTTGGTCACTGCAGCAGTAAGCTCAAATTCTTGAGTTTTCTGTCCTTTTCTAGAGTTGGACCAATTTCTCCATGGACCAGAACTTCGTCATATTTCTAGCAAACAGCCCAGTGACTTTCATTCTGAAGTACATTTTGTGTAGCTAAAGCAAGTGTTTGTTTTCTACTTCCATCTGTTTAGAAAGTTTCATGAAATATTCATGCAATAGGAATTTGTTTCAAAGGAAGGCTACATGCCTTATTTCTGAGTCACTAATTTTTGCAGAAGCTGGAGTGCCACAAATGAAGCCCTGTGTGTATAAAAGCTCTGCCTTAAGATTATGCTATTTAAGAGTGCCATCTTTGTTGTTACAAAAGGAAAAGCAGTGACACTCCTTCCAATTATTACTTATAAAATGGAATTTCCCTTATTGTGTCTAATTTTCTTTTTTTTTGTTTTTAGCCCACAAAGCAGAAAACCAGCATTATAGGTCATCTGAAATAGCTCTTTGTTAGGAAAATGCATAATCTGAATAAACAAGGACACTCTCTCTCTTTTTTCTGTTGAGCCTTTCACTCTATGCCAGCATGAAACCCAGAGGACAAGCGATGACTTCCCTGTATTTACTGTGTACACACACTTACAGAGTTTCCTCTGTTACAGACCTTTTATAAAAGTTTTATTCCACCAAATCTCCTATGTTTATTTCCCATAGAGTGTAATCCAGGTTTGGAAAGAGTACAGATGTTACCTCTTCTATCACTTAATCTCAGTGGGTAAAATGCCAAAGACCGAAAAAGAAAACAGATGGGCGGAAAGCCTTTCAAATCTCAGGCTGAACAGGCCTGTTTGTTGGAACCAGCTAAGAGAAAACTGTCTTGACCATTTTTAATTTCATTTCAGACATTTTAGAGAATGAGCAAGGAGAAAATTAAAACACTTCTAAAAATTTTAAATTATTGATTTAAGAAAAATTAAGCAAATAATTACTGTAACTATAATAAAGGCAATCTACAGGACCTTATATCTTCCAACATTTTTGAGAAATACACTACATTTTTTATTCTGTCAACATTTATGGGATTTTTCCATGCTCTGAAGAACAGGATTCATCCTGATAAGAAGCTAGAGAAATATCCATTCCACTAAGTGAACTTTTTAGAGTGTCTTGTATGTAAGACCCCTTGACCACAATTAAAACAAAGATGAAAATACTTGTTTCAGAAAATATTTAAAACAGTCTGTCTCTTAAAATGCATTGTTTACTATTTTCATCAAAGTAGTCCCAGAACACGCTGTGAAAGCAGAGGTTATAGCTCATTAGTTATGGTTGCTTGTGTGAGGCAGTCCATAAACCCAGAAAAAATACCTTCTGAAAAACCCTGACACTTTCTGATGGAACATGTCATATTGCAATATTCCATTTCAATAACACATTGAATAATTTAAAAATGCATGTTCAGGCTCAGCAGCACAGTTTTGTACAGGCCAAGTTCAAGAGGAGGAGATTGTAACAGACCAGGAAGATCTTGTGCAAGCAGCTCCATCTAAAATGTGTCCTACAGCGTGAGCTCACCAAGACACAAGAGGTGACTTTGTGTGCACATCTTGTCTTGCATAGCAAGCTCTGAAGCTGCTTAGACTCTTTTAATGCCCTCTGACAGCACAACAATCTCCCTGGCAAACACACTTCTGTGCTGCTTATCTTGTCAGCAGTGCTAAAGGGGAGAAAGGTTTTCTGTTCCTCCCGTCAGCTTCCAGTTATTTTGCTGAAAAGTGGGGACAAACACACGGCTTGCAGCACACAGGCTGTGGCAGGAAGAGCCGGTGGCATGGCTGTGGCTGGTGGCATCACATGTTTTGTGGGCTTGAGGGGAAGTCACTGGTGGCTTGCTGAGTAGGAGAATGAGCCTATAAATCAGTAAAATCCCTTGCAAATCTCTTTAAAAACGGAAAAAAACTTGAATCCCCAACAGAAAAATTAGGGTCACAGATGTTGGAAGACTGCGTGTGGGGATAACAGGGTCTTTTTCTCCTGGGCATCCTGTAAACTTGTAACATTTCTTCAGCCTGGGCACTGCAGGTCTTTCTAATACAATTGCTCTTACCCTCTCCACATACCAGCAGCAAGCTTTTTAAAATGTATATACACAAAACTGGACTTCTACAGGAATTTATTTGAAATCTGACACTTTTCCTGGAGGGTCATTGCACTGAAACAAAAGACACATACACAAATTCCTGTTGCTCCAATTTGACAATGTTATGCCCCTCCTGTGACTGCTGATTCTTTGTGAAGTCTCTGAAACAGCACACATGGCATAGTTCATCAAACCATAGCAGGCACTAAAAAAACAAATGTGAAGGAAAAGAAAACCCAGACCAACTCTAGAGCTCAATTATGCTGACCTAAAAAGCCTCCTACTGTTAGTTCTTGCATTAAGATGTAACTTTGCAAACATAATTACTGATGGGTTAAAATGTGCTTATTTTTTATTATTATTTTTTAAATCTCCAATTTGTCAAGGAAAAAGCCATGATGTGGATGTTGGAACATTATGAAAATGGATTCATAAGCCAAGTCTATCTGCTAGGCTGTTCTTGCTAAATTCTGCAATGAGTGAGAGACTCAGCATGCAGCCAACCAAAACTGCTACAAAAAAGAAAATAAGAAAAAAAACCCCAAGGGAATAAGGGAAAGAAAACATTTCTGACATCTATTTAACAATCATGGAATTACATAAAGGTAAAATCCCCAGGGCCAAGACAAGGTCTTGATTCAAATAAATATCCAGTCTGATAAAGCCCAGACAAAGGGATTAATATCAGTCTCATGGTCTCCCATACCACAAACATCGGATAGAGCAGGCCTGTGAACCGTGAGCTCAGAAAGATGTTACATCTTGTGTCCTCACAGCCAGCATCCATGACTGCTGGGCAAGGGTAGGAAAGGTAAGATACAGCCATAACTGTGCTCACAGTGTCAGCAAGGATCCATGTGACCTTGATCCATGTGACTGACTATAAAACCAGGGGTAGTAAGCCTTCTCTCCTAAAACTAACTACACTCTTTTTATGTTTCATTTATAGCTTTTCTGACAGGGTCAGTGAGCTTCATCTCTGAATGCTCTTCTCTTGCACAAGAGGAATGCTCCTCTTCTGCTGCCTGATGGCAGAGCACTCTGCAGCTCTCCATCTCTCACAGCTGGTTTTGTACTTCTCTTGTAGCACACTTTGGCAATCTATTCACTCTCCAAAACTGTCTATCAAAGCAATTAGTATCTTCTTTTACCCTTTCTTACACTAAAGGCTTTGGCATTACTGCATCATCTTGTCTCGGGCAAAATCCTGGTCTTACTTATAGTGACCACAAAGAGCTTTCTTTCATTCCAAAAACTGCTCTTGAAGTTTTATTAATTTTTCATCCATTTATCTTTAAGCAGTCAAATTTCTCTATCAAATACAACAGTACAACAATAGTAGACTTTTAGATCAATCTTAAACAAGGAACAATAAATCCAGGGGTAGAATTGAGATTAGATTACAAAACACTCTGGGAATTGAAACTGGACCAATGAGTTGGCAAAAGATCAACATAAATGCCCATAAGATCAATTTAGAGGACACTGGCATGTGTACAGTCAGATTTATAATGCCTGCAATGTCCTGTGGCATAAATAATAAAGCATGAGTGGGGTAAAAAGCAAAATATCTAGTTAAAGAAGCATTTTAGCACGGCTTTTTGGGTTCTCTTTCTCCTGGTGTATATTAGTCCCCATTCATAACTGTCCTTCCTTAATAAAAAGGAAACTGATTACTGATGATTTGCCAGCAATGTCACAGAGCTGCCCATTAGCCCTTTTCCTCAATGGTAAAGCACTCAGAAATGTGGCAATGTTATACCTTACTGAATGCCACCCAGGTGTAAGTCAGTCCTGTCACTAATGATAGTCCCACTTCCATTTCCTGAAGACTCTTAAAAGCAGAAGCTGTGAGAGAAACACAACAATGCCACTAGCTGATTTTTTTTTTTCCCTCAGACAATAGTACAACCTTTATCTTATCTCAAGGTCCCACTTACAGTCCAAGTTCCAGGTATCCAGGGAGGCATATTCAGGGGGCTGTGGTGGTCTTTGGTGATTGTTGATACCATCTGTCCCATAACTTGGGTTGTTCTTTGTCTGACTGGTGATGTGTGTGTGCAGTTGTTTCTTTACACTGCTTGTCACTGTGTCACTGTGGGAATTTTTGTCTGGATGCATTACCCAGAATGTGCTAACCAGATCTCACCTCCACCAGTCTGGAGTCAGTGCCATCCTGTCACTCTGTTCTATGCTTATCTCATGGCAAAGTCCTTCTGGGGCGTTAACAGTGTTTGAGACAGGCCGTTGTGGTCTTTAAGCCCTTACACTTTGTGCAAGCTGTAAGCACTACTGTCATCTGCCATCCATCAACAGTGGCAGGCAGGAAGACTGGGCATCCAGTGGGAAAGAGACTTCTCTTCCACAGACCTTAGAGACACCATGTTAAAAGACACTTAAATACAGACCTATTTTATACTTCTTCCCATCATATTATTTTAGTAGACTTCACCACATGAGCCCTCCGTGCAGTCCTTCTGAATATGTGACATCGTGTCTCCATTAAGTTTTAAAACTCCTTTATCTTGTGTATACTCTGATACAAAATGCTAAAAAGTCTTGTTGTGTAATTAATTAATAATAATTAATGTGTAATTGAGCAATTTCCTCACTCCTCTGCCAGCAATTTTCAGAGCAAGAAGACACAGCCTGGTGACCTGCCAGAGAAGAGGCACATTGGAGGAGTGCCTAGGTCTCTTCATCACCCAGGGTCACACTCCTCTCCCAGTTTGGTTATCCCAGTTAGTTCAATTCACAGTCACACTCCACCACAGCACTCTAATTACTTCTCACACCCATCAGATCAGTGGCATGTCAGAGAGTACAAGTATCTCCATACTCCAGATAACCACCACTAGCTTCTATCACCTCTTTCTTACAACTTCACCAAAATTATCCGGGATCATGCCTGAACTTCCTGTCTTGTGTCTCATGAATTTGGTTTTGTGCAGCTTGGTAAATGGCCCAGAATGACCTCAAACCATTTTAATTCTACATCAATAAAGTAAATGGTCATTTAGGATTAAGTTTTCAGGGCTCTTTTAATATTTGTCTATTAAATATAATATTGATTTTATTGACACTAGAGAATTTTTGTAATCATAATCATCATAATGATTTTTTATATCAAATAATCACTTTCTAAAAAGTAAGTTGCCCACTTTAATTTTTTTTAATGTCCAGTGACATCAACTTTTAGTATATATATATTACTTATGATCAAGTATTCAGAGTTCTTTCATGTAGTCTCAAGCTAAAAGCCCTGAGCAGAGCTACTTATTCAGACCATTTTGCACTGAGGGCAGAGAAAAAGTTGTTCAAGTAGCATAAACTAATCCAAGAACTCAGAAGTGAGATGAAAATGCTTGTGATGACCTTTCACTTTGTACAATAATTTATCTAAAACAAATGTTCCTTTAATTTGCATTATAATGGCAATCACAGGAAATGACTGGCCAGCTTTCAGAAGTTTATCTGCAGTAATTAAACATTTTCTACCCCAGAATTTCTCATTTCATTGATGAAGCTAAAAGTGCAATTTACTTCATCTGGAAATGCACTTCCAGAAGGTCAAAAAATAAACTTGTGCCATTTTCTTCACCTTCTTTTAAAGATGTATCAAACTACCCATGAGCATTCATACTGTATATCATTGAACATGAATGGGCTCAATGACCTGTGCAGAACAAGGGTATTGAGCAACCTATTAGACATGCTGACAAAACCACAATATTTGGGTCATATTATACAACATAAAAACAATTACCTCAAAGTTATGCTCAAAGATACAGCTCACTTAAAACTGTAGACAACTTTTGTTCTTCAGGAGTCATTTTTCTCATACAGAGGGATAAATGATTTTTTGTTGGGTTACCACTATATTTAAATGTGGTCATGAAGTCTGTCTTATAGCATTGAATAGCCACAAGCTGTATTTAGAATTCAAAAATGAGTGCACATAACAATTATTGTTGCATCTTTTTTTTCTTTTTATTTTGCCCTTTTTTTTTTCTACTCAACAACATTCTGAGTATTTAAACCTTCCAATAAAGCTTTTTTTTTCAGTATTGAATTTGCAGATTAAGCACCAATCTGATAGTAGGAAAAATCTAGTTTTCTCATAACTTATGACAGAAATTACATTATGGAAAAAATGACAATAAAACCCCAAAGAAATGTTCTCCATTCTAGTCAGGCTCAGATAAGGTCTGGGACATAAACAAACCCCACTATACAAGAATTCTGCATTTAAGAAACGTTCATGCCAAAATATCTTCACCTTTACCAATCTAACTGCTTATGGACATACTTGAATGAATGAAAGCAAAAAAAAAGGAATCTCATTAAATGTTCCTAGCAGCTCCAAATCATTATGAATTTTCCTATACAGCATCTGATAATTATATTAGTTTTCCAATAATGTAGTCAAATGCCTCTCATTACAACTAATTGAGAAAGTACAACAGATTACCCAGTCTCACTGGTTTATGAAAAGAATATCTTGTTTGGTCAGCTCTGCAAACTGTTGAATGCATTGACATATAAAAAAAGTCACAAACGTGTTAGGACTTAGCTTTCTGTGGGCTTGAATTCTATTATTGGATAATTCTTCCAAATAAACTTCCAAAACTGACCCACAAAAAAATCACAAGGCTTTATATCCCAAATAATACTTTGCCTATGATTATAAATAGTTCCAGTCAGCAAGTCTAAATACATTGTCAATTTTCTGTAAGCATCAAACTCAGAAACTTTACTGGTACTCCTGAGACTTAAACTGTCTCTGACCCTCAGGGCCACAGTTCTCATGACAGCCCCATTAGCTGCATACAAACATCTCTCTGACAAAACCTGCAGGCAACAGGATGAGGCATAATCAGAGGTGTACAGTCTTTGCCACGGGCATTGAGGAGCATGCTGGAGGAAATCCAGATGAAACTTGCAGGGTTGGCAGCGAGTCTGGTTTCTCCCTGACAGAACAATAAAATTCACATTACTCTTGTTATCATTATTACTGTGGTTATCCAGCTAAGTAGAGCTATAGCTTGTGTGAAGCACTGGGGAGGTAAGACAGAGCTCACAGGACCTGCTGTGCTGGTTGTGGCAAAGTTGCCCTTTCAGCCTGTGTTGCCCCTAATTCTCTTGCTTTCAAGTGTTTGAATCTTTGTAGCCTGATTCTCACACTGCTTCATGTAAACAATATGTATTTTTAGAATTTATCTATGTATTTTGCATAGTTGCTCTCTGAGAGAGAATTTGACTGATGGTCACAGTGACCAATGGAGTCAGGAGGTTGTAACCTCGTTGGGCCAATCCTGGCCCTCTGTAAAAAGTGTATATGAGTTAATTGGAGTCAGAGAAATAAAGAGCCTTCCATGTTTGACCCTGCTGCTGCCTGCTGTCCTCTGTGAGGGTCCACACCCACATCACAACGTATGACCCCTCTAAGTGAAGGGGTAACATCTGGTGACCCCAGATGTGTGAGAACAGGGCCCCCCGTCACAAGCCTGGGCATTGGGCATTTCTGCTCAGCAGAGCATCAGCATCGTGAAATCGCATCAGAACTATGAAGCCTATTGGGAGGCATACAGCTAACAGCCATTTAATTCTGAACTCCTAATTCTGAACTGCTGAAGTCCTCAGCAGTTTATTTTTACAAGATTAAAAAGCAAATTGACAAAGAGAAAGCTGAGGCAATAAATGAACATGGGGGTTTAAAATGCCTATAGTATATCTTCACCCAGAGGCTCCAAACTCATAATTGTTTAAAACCAGACACAGAGGGGAGTAGTAACCACAGGTGGGATTCAATTATTCATGGTAGCATTTCGAGTCACAAGCATGACACCAAAGACCTGCAATCTCTCTGCAACCAGAGGGAGAGCACAATTACTGCTCCAGCTCTGCTTTGGTACCATTTTGTGGACACTGCCCATGTGTTTCAGAGACTTCAGGGCTGGAGGCCACCAGGAGCATATGCTTCCTATTGCCTCACACACTCGTGCCTGCGGGCTAGAGAGCAGTGGGATCACTGTGCTCAGCTATTTGGTGCTGAAGTCCTACCCTTCATGTGTAGGGTAGCAGAAGGCAGCCATGGGTCAGTGATGCAGCTCTGCCTCTGAACAATGGAGAAAATAGAGCTGGTGGATAAAAAGTTGTTAGGATGGTGCAGGGACATCTCTGTGCAGCTAAGTCCAAATACATCTCACTATTTCAAATTCTTGGCAAAAAAAGCTGTAGAAACTTTGACTGTGAAACAGGCTCCCATCTAATAAGTACAAGGTACAATAATAGGATGCCTATAGTAATATCAATAACTATAATAATTATGTTGATAAAGAGGACAGTTCTGCAATAAATATTATGATGATTAATTTCCCAGAACTTTCAAATGGCTATTTCAGATCGCTGTCTTTATATATTATGGATGCTCCATATATGTTATCATTGATTTTTTTTAACTTTGAGCTTTTGAAATATTTATGGCTTAAATCAGCAACAGACACAAAATACTCTTGGAATAATATAGCACCAGGGACATAATGATATGGTGATAATTTGAGAAGGGCTTCATGGAAAGAGGTACAATTATTAAAAGAGTGGCAAGATATGAAGACACCACAAACAAAATCACACTCTGTGAGAGAAAAAAATATTTTGCAAAAGATCCAAAAGGATTAATTCTAAATCTAAAGTAAGCCTTCCTTTCTTCTACACATCATTCATTTTTGCCCTGATAGCAACTTCCCTACATTCCTCATTAGTAAGTAGGGTACATAACAACAACTTTATTTAGAAAGATGGGCAACGGGGAAGGATAACAGCCCTGCATTGAGGCAACAAATCATAATTGTGTCATGTCTCCCTGTTCAGTAACCACTGTTCGC
Organism: Zosterops lateralis; assembly: GCF_965231275.1. Lineage (NCBI taxonomy): Eukaryota > Metazoa > Chordata > Aves > Passeriformes > Zosteropidae > Zosterops > Zosterops lateralis. Next base: position 28,408,483 of record NC_139762.1, on the reverse strand, counting down.
CATCCTGGCTGCTTCCATACAAGCATTACTTGGTTAATATCAAGTGCAAATATATCATTCAGCAATAATCTATATCCCCAGAAACTTAAATTGGTCATTTGCAATGACCAAAACCAGCATTCAAAATGATGGAGTGCGTATCTGTGCACATGCATATTTGTGTTTCTGGGGGAGGAATAAAACTTAAAAAAAAAAATTAAAAAAAAAAAAAAAAAAAAAAAAAATTACTTTGCTCTCTAATTTGGCATTTTTACTCTATGTGGGCCAGAGAGAGTACAACCAATGAAATTTCAACTAATTCAAAAGAAAATTTGAATTTTCCTTATCATGAAAGCAAATTATTTAAATGTTGGCAAATAGAATTATTTATCAACAGTTGCATGACCTCACAAAATGAGACCTAATTCAATTCTATTCTCAAAGAAACCTTGTCCCTTTCTTTAATGCAAAGATGGGAATGAAAATGAGTACTGTACTGACTGATAAAGGGGAGCTATTGCTTTCCAATAAGGTAAATGGCACAAGCCTGATCCCAGAGTAATTTGGCATAAAACTGGTTTTATGGGTAACATGAAAAGGACATTGTGTATGGAGTCTCTTCCCATTGATTCATTCCCTCTTTTCAGGCCCTGGTGCTGCAGAAGGAGATTGTCTGCTCCAGCACAAACCCAAGTGACATCTGATTCACACACTGGCAGCCATTCAAGCCTATCGGGCCGAGCAGGTTTCTGTGAACTGGGGACTTCAGGTTTGTTCCACGGCGTTTATCAGCAGTTTTCATGCTGTTGAAATGATCTTGGCAGGGCTGCTCACAGTAATCCCTCACCCCTTAGTGCCACTGCTCTTTGCAAATACAGCCCTCCACCCTTCTGAGGTGTGTTTTCTCAAAAGACTTCAGCCTAGGAAGGCTGTGCAAATGATCAGTTAAGTTGGGAGTCCTCAGACAATTTGGATGATGTGCAAAATTAATGCCCTGTAAAAACTAATATAATTTTTTAGAATGCAATTAAGCTAACTACCTGCCTATTTAACCCTAACATTTAAATCCCTCAAGGTTTTGGAGCCAGCAAATGGTCAAGTACTTCAAGCATCACCTAAACTTATTTCCTCTGGGTCTCAGTTATCTCCTAAGGTGACAAGGGTCACCTTTGAGAGTTCAGCTGTCAAAGAAAACCCAGTATGTTAAATGTATATAAGTAAGATGAGCCACATGCTTAAACACCTGTTTGGGGTGACGGTCTGTAGAACAATGGAGCAATTTGTTGTATATATGAGGGGAGAGATATAATTTATCTGCACCTACAATCATGTCCAGGAGCTGGATTAAAAAGATGCCAAATTAAACAATTTGTGTTTGTTTTAAACACAAATGGCATGCCTCAAAATATCAGTGGGTTAATATCTTGCAACTTCTTCCCTGAGGGAAGAAAAGGAACCAATCCATATCTATATATAATCATCAGCACATGGTACAGTGTTTTGCATCATGAATTAGATGCTGTCCAATGAAGATTCATAAGAATAAAGCAAATTAAGAGCAAAACCAGGGACTCTGGGGAGTCCTGGAAATAACTGAGGATGAAAGCATAGCACATTCTAGGCATTTATTAAAGCAATTATCTATTTGATACATAAGCATCAGTTCTTCAAAGCCAGTCTGAATCACTGCTACAACCAAGATATAAGCAAGCTTAAACAGGACCAGACAAACCCACTCAAAATTACAAAGGCTGGATGAAAAAAATCACCATGGGTCAACGCAATGTCAGAAGAGGCAGGATTTGATATGACTATAGTGAAAGATACCCATGCTCAACACACATCAAAGAAGAACTTCACAATTCAGCATTTTGTATCAAAATGGCCAGAGCTGAAGAATGAAACCTACTTGAAAAAGATTTCTACAGTTGTTCCTTGAAATTGGACATTGACAATTTTATGATCTCTTTAGTAGCAAAAGAAGTGAAAAAAAAGAGGTAGAGTAAGTCCAGCCTTCAAAGTAGAAAATGTTTCCTTGTTAAACAAAAGATAGGCAGTACATACAAAAACTCTCCTTGAAAATAACACTTAAACTCATTAATATTGTGTGTGTCATCTAAAGATCAGTGAAACATGAAAAAAGTGATACCAATGTTCTATCAATAAGAGGAATTAGGTAGTAAAATTCTATTTAGTTTTCAATAAGAAATAGTTTATTGCTAAGACTGAACACTGAAAAGAAAAAAAAAAACTACTTACCAGTACAATTCTTACAATCATTCAGACATGACATACTGTTATTTAATGTGGTACTATTCCAGATACAAGGCTCGTCAGATTTCTTCTATTATCAATCATTAAGAGCAGGTCAATTGGTCTTTCCAACCTTTGAAAAGATACGGGAAAAAACCTGCAAATATTTATCTTTATGCATAAAATACACATGATAATGTAGAGAACATTTTGGGAATGAGTTTGAGATCTGATTTAGTAACACTTTGTGTTATCTAGTAAATGTAACAAAATGTGTACCTACAGGTTACATAAATAGCCAGTGTGACTGTGTGGTAAGGTGTAGTTCCTGGTCACGTCAAGAGAACTCTTCAGCAGCTGCAACTACTTGGATTCACCATTTCTGTATTGAAAAGAGAGTCTTTACATGATGGAGAGATTATGAAAGCAAGTTCACTAAGTCCTTTCATTTTATCTATTGATTTACCAGTCGTTTTGGCATGGACTCCAACATTTCTTTGCTGTAATAGGAATCAGCACCCTCTTGTCATCTTTGTAAAAAAATATCTTCTTGATCAAAGCCTTCTATTACTTACTGCAGTAGTTATTTAAATTCTGAATTAAACCAGTCACATCTTGTATTAAATCCAGATATGTTGACTTAAAGACTGCCTCCAGTCTGAAACCAGAACACACTGCTACCCTTCATCTGCATATACAGTATTTTTTAACATTTCTAGTTTCTTCTTGCATCACATAATCTGGTATACTTACCACACAAAATGAACAAAAAAAAAAATCAACATTATGTGATTTTGATGCTATTCAGTATTAAAGAACTTGGGCTATAAGGCACAATCACAGTCTGAACATGATTTAATTTCATACAACATCCTAATTATGCATATAGTTTTTTATTTTGTACTAAATGCTTGATCCTATGTAAAAGCCCTTAGAAATTAATCATTAATCAATGTGGGAAAATTGCTTAGATTTTTTTATATGTTATTTAAAAACAGATTGCCCTGGAATGGGTTCAAATACAAACATACATTTTCATCATTTAATAATCAGAACCTGACTACAGACTTTGTATATGACTAATGTGGCTCTTCATGCTATGCTACTAAACAAACATTCAAGCGGTTAGTCAGAAGGCATCCCTAGACTGGCATTCTATTGCAGTTCCAGGTGTACATATTCTGTGTACATGTGTACATATTCACAGGATAACAGGCATTATGAGAATGTGGACTATAATTTACTAGTTTTTAATGGAAAATATCCTTTATTTGAGCATTTGTTTCCAGTCAAGTTCTCTGTGAGAAACTTAGACCTCAGTGATGATAAGCTTCAGGGAAGTGATACAGCAATTAGCAAGTACAAGAGCTAGTTCCACGGGGAATTCAGAAATAAAAGCTTTCCTGCTGGGATAGGCAGTCTTGAAATCAAAATGTTTTGTTATAATACTTGATGCTATTAAAATCAGCCTCTGCTGAATTCTCTCACATGGGAATGAAAATTCTTTTGTGTGTAGTGACTTGCAAAATTAAGAAATGTCTAATGTCAAAATAGAAGTCTGAAGTAATTTTATAGATTAAAACTTCTTAAAAAATCAGAACCACATGAAGAAACAGACACTGCAAATGTTTCCCCAACATTGCAAGGAAGCAAAGTTCTCACATCTTTGTGAAATTTATTTGGAATTTAAATGGACATTTGCTATATACAACAGACAACTCGATGTTCATTTCTCATTACAGCAGTCCTATTATTGTACAGAGTGCCTACGGACAGCATAGTAAAAATATGTAAATTTACCATAAAGAGAGTATGTTCTGCCTTTAGTCATTATGCACCTCTTTGCTTACTGTGTATAATTAGCAATAAAAAATTTGTTGCTAGGTCTATTCATGTGGGGGTGCTGGAATAGTATCATAAGTTTCTTAGTTGTAGGTTTGATGTGATTTGGACTTTAACCCTAGCCAGGTAAAGTTACTGTCTTGGATTGTGCTTATCAGAGGTTGATAAGAGTTGCCAAGACAACTCTAATCCTCTGCCCTGGGTTTCGATCGTCCTATTGTGTTTTCCCCATCCCATTGTATTTCTCCCCCACATGTCCACCATCCCCCAGACCCCAAACCTTCAGGAGAGGTGTCTGACAGGGATTGGTGGGTCTCCCAGGGCCACATCCCAAATCCACCTGATTTGTTAATGTTGTGTATTGCATTTTGACCTTACCCACCTGGCTTTGTGTGATTGGTCTTGTAACTTGTGTCCACCCCTGAGATTTTGGGGGAACAAAAACCCCCTGTAACCGAGGCCCGGGGTCACTCCCCAGAGGCACAGGCCTGGAACCAGGGACTGCCCCTGAGTTACCCGAATAAAACCTTTCTCCCTGAGCCTCCGGAGTGTCCCCTCTTTCAAACCACGGCCGAGACAGCTAAGGCAAAGGTGCTGCGGAGCCAAGGACCCACGCAAGGGTACTGTTGGGCGTATCACAGCTAGCAGGGTGGCCCAGCTGACGCTGAGCTGACCTGAGAGACAGATACGCGAAGCAACATATTCACTTACTTTGCTATAAATAGAAGTTGAATCAATAGGTTAAACTAGGTTTTAGATAAGAAAAGAAATGGAAGCAGCAGTTTTTAAATGTACAAGAACCATTCTGTAGCCATTCAACAGCTACTGCTCTGCAGCAGTCTTGAAAAGGCTGGTTTGGCAATACACATGTGCTTTGCATATCCTCTAAAGGACATACAAACCATTTCCTTCAATTAGCAAAGTTAAGTTGATAAACAGCAAGAATTTCTAATGTCTTTTTATGCCAAATGAAAATAATTGTAATTTGATTAGCGTTCTATCATAGTACAACTTCATTTTATGACATAAATGTCTAAATTATTTTTAATGGGAATTTTAATAGGTTGGATAGCTTGTCATGAAACATTTAGTTTTTCTTACTATTAGAAGTCTAGGTTACCATCTCTGCAGGAGCAGAGCACTAAAACTTTTCCCAAGTTCTATGCCCCTAAAAAGACAATTGTATTAATAAACTAAGAAGTTTCCAAGGTAAAGCCTATGAAAAGACATGACCCACACCCTTCTGCCATAGTGACCTACTTGACAGACGTAGGAAATCTGCTTTTTGCAAAGGACATGGGCATCGAACAACTTAGAAAGACAAAAAGGGACAGCTGGTATAATAATCTGTCATTTGAATGGCTTTGTTGCTTGCCATACCACCATAGGTTAACTCACTGGAGTTCTTGGTTTGATCATTCCCCTCTTTTTTTTAATCACAGCACCTTTCTTGACGTCAGCATGTCCATTGTACTTTACTTCACCATAGATCTCTTTTCCCCCAAATTCACTGCTTCTATTACCTGTGCCCACATAACTTACCTCACTCTGGCAGAAAGGAAAGAATATACAGCCTCTTCCTCATGAGGTAATCAATAGTGCTTCAAAGATAAGCCAGCCAGCAAAGGCTTGTAAATGCATGTCACTTCTGTCTTCAACAGCCCTCAGTATGTGACATTTGCAATGCTTTTAGTTTCAATTGACCTGGCCCAAGGGAAAGATGTCAAAAAGCTTCTGATGAATTGGAGCTCCTGAAGTTACTGCTTCACTGGAGATTACTGCCTTATGCCATACTGCTTTCCTTGCATAAATACTACACCCTTAGTCTTTATTAACATGTTATATACATCATGGATGAACTCTCTAATAAGTGATCATCTAAAGGTGAAATATACTTTTTCTATAACTTTATCTTTTTGTTTGTTTTACTTTGTATCACTTGTTTCATCTATGGTGAGAGATAAAATAAAGAGATGCAAAAATAATTACCTTGATGGAAGTAAAACAAGAAAAGAATTATAGAAGAAAAATAAACCTTTAACCATGTTCTCTTGCAAACTGGCTATAAAGTCAGAAATATTAATCCCTCCCAAGGTTTATCCATATATTATCTTGCAAGTTTAAGCTAACATGGTTTGTGATAAAGTCCAAAGGTTAGTGACTTTTCAAAAATACAGAACTGGTGGTCAGTAGAGCAATACTCAAGCACAAAAGAACTGGGAAAAGTTCTTGGAGTCCTTATCACTGCCAGAACTTAGTGTCATTTAATTGTGTCAGCTTGAGCTCCACAAGCTCCACCTTCTGTATATGTTTCAGTTGCAAAATTTAAGGAGACAGAAAAAAAGTTTAAAAACATCTGAACCTAAACCCTCAAATCTATCTCCATCATCAGATATCTCTGAAGGCATAAAAAATGAATCAATAAACTCAAATACCCAAATTGCTGGTGCACTCTGAAATGGAGTAATAAAATCTGCTATTAATTTTTAGAAGCAGCAAAGTTGCACTGTAAATCATATTTTAGAAGGCTGTATCTGTCTGTGCCCCAAGGGCTCACCTGGACACGCAGAGCCCAGGGCAGTGCCTGGATTCTGCTCAAAGCTGGGCAGCTGAATGCACTGTGAAGCTCAGTGTCTTGCACTGGAAAGTGACATCTTCTCTCACATTCCCAGAGGGAAAACAGATACAGTTGGACTTTAAAACTGAAGTATTTTATTACCTCTTCTATTAGCACATTCAAACTGCTAAGTATATAAACATAAAATACTTTTCACAGAATCACAGAATAATTCAGATGAGAAAGCAGCTCAGGAGCTCTCTAGTTGAGCCTCCTGCTCAAAGATGGGTCAGCTTGAGATCACACTAGTTTGTTCAGGGCATCCTCAGTCTCCATACTGAGGATGGAGACTGCACAAACTATAAAACTGAAGAGAACAAATACAGATTTTTATGTTTATATATATATATATATAAGTAACACTATATTTAATTGATATCTAGTTAGAAAAGTAGCCGATCATTATCAGAAAAAGCTTGAATATCAGGATTTAGGGGATACATAAACTAAGCAGTGATGTAAAATTAGAATTCATTGTAAAAGAGGCCAACAAAAATTGTTTGTTTCCTTGCGCCATAAATGAAAGAGTGCTCCTAAAAGCAAAGGCAAAACAATTTCTGGGTGAAAATAAATGTTATAATATAAATGTTATAATAACTTGACTTGTAATGGCACTTTGCTCCTGCTAAGAAAAAAATTTTTACTTAAAAAATCAAGATCTTTAAAATGTAATGGTACAATTTCAAAGGCACTGATACCAAAACTGTTCCTTAATTGCTGCAACTCTCTAGCTGTTCACTGCCACCTTGGGCAAACAGCAAATTGACTGTTCCATCTTTAAGGGGCCATGATCATGACATGCAGTTATATTTCTACTGGTATGTTTGAAGTTTGTTCCTTCTGATTTGCTACTGTGAGATTTCAAAATAGCAAAGCTTCAGCTGTTTTCCTTGTTAAATAGGTTGCATCTCCAGCCTTCTCTCTTGCCTGAGAAAAGCTAGGTTTTGCCCTACTGCAAAACTCTGCTAATCTCTGAAGGTTAACAAGCACTGGACAGCAAGAAGGTAGGAAATTATTTCAGCCTTGGTGTCCTCTCAGAAAACACATGGAACTGTCGTATTTTGCAGTAAGGAAACCTAAATCAAGTGAGCCTGAATGACTTCAGCAATGGCAGCATGCCCAGACGAGGAAATCTTTGCAAAAAGAACAGTCCCAGGCTACAGGGCAGAATAAGTGTGGCTGTTCAAAAAACTATTTAAATTGATACCAGAGACCAACAAGAATGAGAGCTTTGTGTGCTTTCTTACTGACACTCTACCTACACTTGAGCTTCAGCCAGTTTTGGGGTCTAATGTTACACAGAATTCTATCCCTGAAGAAAAGCAGAAAGATTACAGGTCTGATGTCCACATTGACAAAACATAGCTTCCTTGTCCAGTCTGACCAGATTGAGAATGGAATGATGAGATGACCAAATGTGGATCTAAAGACCCACAGTCATTAATGGAAAATTTGATAGTTCAGTCTTACTACTGACTACTTTTACTTCTGCCAAATTCTCTGCTAATGTTGCCAGACTTTCACCATCAAATCAGTCCAGCCCTGGTATATTCACAATTATTGATGCTCTGACCACTGTCAGATTGTGGCTGAGGCACGGAGTTACCACACTGGTCAGCAGGCTGATATTACATCCCATACACTCCCTGGTCAGGATAACAAAGTACCAGTCACATGGCCACAACATGGCACACTGCTCTGGTAGATCTGAGAGGAGTTCCTGCTCACAAACACCCAGGGAGACCCTCCTGGGGCTGCCAAGAGAAAAGCTACTGAAGACCAGCCTAGTCCACTCAGAAAACACCTGCAAGGCAGCAGTACCCACATATAGGTGGTGCTGAAGTTACTTAACTTATAGATTTGTTCTGTTTTTGAAAGTTTCTTCATTATGAATAACTGTGTGGGGATGACCTACCAAAAAAAAATAAAAATTATTCTAAGAATCTTTCTTCACATCTGCATGGCTTTTCAAAAGGCAATAGAAACGTGCATCAATTAAGGTGTGTAGCAAGAAGCAAAGCAGTGTTTGCAAGCTCTCTCCTAAGAAATTAGTTGGTCAGAAGAAATTTTGTTAACTGCTTGGATCCAAGGCCAGTATTAACTGAGGAGGTCTGTCATTCCTGCCCCAGTCTGGCTGCAGCAGCTTGACTCTGGCTGGATGCCAGGCAC